>NC_141685.1:2067569987-2068958820 GCF_964263255.1 Lissotriton vulgaris | reverse complement strand
TATAAACTGAAAGAGTCAACAAGGAAAAGGAAAAAGTGCCATACGTGCATCATATATAATTTTACAAACATCATTTTCTATTAGGAATCAAAGAGCCCTTTGAACCTATAAGTGATTGTAGCACGAAATATGAACCATAGATGGGCGTATGTGTGCCAGAAATTTTATACAACAGTGGATAATCAGTCCCAAATTACATCCGAGCTCTATGTTTAGCCATTGATGTTAGCACCTAAAATGTATAGTTCATATGCTAGTCCACAGAAATTCAGCAGATAGAGATACACAGTATACAGTGAGAATTACAGGCAACCCCTACATCATTTGCCTAGATGAAATACCATTTCTTCCCCACTGTTCATCCCTCTAGGCCATTTCGTGGAAAGGTCTATTATATAGCGTGATTCTAGTCTACGTAATCGTCGCAGACGGTCTCCTCCCCTGACGGTGTTCTTGATGGTGTCAAAGCCAAAATATTGCAGCTGACTACGGTCTCTATTGTGTTTCTCGGCAAAATGCCGAGCGACTGGTTAAGATTGATCTGCTTTATCAATCGCTCTTAGATGTTCTAAGATCCGTAGTTTAAGCATATTGATTGTGCTCCCTATGTAGCGGAGGCCACACGGGCAGGTCAAGCAATAAACTGCTAAAGGTGTGCTGCATGTAATAAACTGCTTAATTTGCAGTTTCTTACCAGTGTCAGGTACTTCTATGGAGAGGACCCTTTTACTTCCGGCACACGCCTTGCATTTTCCACATGGGTAAAAACCACTCATGGTTTTTAAGGTGTTACTCTTTGGAAGTGGTTTCTCTAGATGGCTAGTTACCAGATAGTCCCTTAAAGATCTGGCGTTATTGAAGGTTATGAGTGGGTGGGTAGGTAGGTCATCTTTAAGTGTGTTATCTGTTTTGAGAATGTGCCAGTTCTTACGGAGCATAGCCCTTAGATCATTAGCTCCAGTGGAGAAAGGAGTTATTAGTCTAAACTTGCCTTTACCAACTGTTGATGTCATGGAATCGTTCCTTGTAGTCGGTTTAGTTGTCAGCAAGGAATCTCTAGGGATAGCCCTTACTCTTCTCAAGGTGTTATTTAAAAGGACTTCTCCGTATCCCCTGGTCATAAATCTATTCACACATTCCTTCGCTGCCACCTCAAAGTCCTCTAGTCTAGAGCAATTCCTTCGGAGTCGGAGTAACTCTACGTATGGAATACTCTTAATGAGTTGTGGGGGGTGGCTACTGCTGGCAAAGAGTGTAGAAGCAGTAGTTTTTCTGTGTAGGGCTGTGTGAATCTGATGGTCTTCTGAAAACACCTTTAGGTCGAGATAGTCCGCAGTTACCGGACTCACCGTCCCTGAAAAATGTAGATTGTAGTCATTCTCATTGAGTAGGTTGATGTAGGCATGTGCTGTTACAGATTAACCCCGCCAGAAAATACACACACACACACACACACACACACACACCCACACAAATCTAGTATAAAACACATATGAACCACTCTTTCATTGGACTGTTGTAGATTTTCACTTTGAGATGAGAGGTATGCCATGTGGTAGCCCCATGTGTGCCTTCTTACCTGAGGAAGGACAGTATCTAAGTAACCGCTGCTTATTTACTCTTTTATTGATCCAACTGGTGTATCGGTAGCTATCCCAAGCAACAAATGTAATCTCCTGTACGAATCCCAATCAGGTTGTCGGGGCCAAAGTATGTGTGGGTTTCTCAAACTCCATTTTAAACCCTGGACTTACATTTATTAAATCGTGACCAATAATTCACTGCAAGATGTTTAAACTATGTAAAAGAAAAATAATGTGGATTCTTGTCTTAAGTAAACTTCTCTTTTTTTTATTGATAGAGACGGCGAGTGTGTGGTGTTTTTAATTGGCAACAAACAGGACCTGTGCCACATGAGAGAAATCACCTGGGAAGAGGGTCAGAAAGTGGCATTGGAAAACAGATGCCAGTTTTTGGAACTGTCTGCAGCAGAGCACTGTCAAGAAGTAGTGAATATGTTCACAAACGTTCTCAAGAGCATTACCACACATTGCAAGGTCAAGGAGAAAAGAAGACCCAGTGGCTCAAAGTCAATGGCCAAACTGATTAATAATGTTTTTGGGAAACGAAGGAAATCTGTGTAGAATATTACCTGTGTGAGGAAACTGTGGCTCAGTAAATTAGACTAGTGCATATGTTGTAGAACATATATTTCATTTAAAAAAAATAAACACCCACTATGCAGAGAATGGAAGGTCAAAAGCTTCGGCAGAAGTTATCTCAGGAAACAAAAATAGCTCAGAATGTGTCGTTTATTTTAAAAATGTAGCCATTCATTTTTCAGAAATGCAGCTTGGCAGAATATTAAAGAATATATTGGCTTCTCAACTTTGGAAAAAAAAACTATCAGTGCAGAAATTGAATTTATTATATTCTAAATTGAAAGGTGCTACTCATAAACTAACTAATAGTAATTGCTGTAATCTCTGCCCTGAAAGGACCGTGGTGTGAAGCCCCAAGCATGAAAAGGGTTAGGTTCAAAATGAAGAACAATGGAGGTTTAAAAATAGGATTGATCGTTAACAGAAAACTTCCAAGGAGTTTTCATAATTTCAACAGACAATGTTTATTTACCGTTGTTGTTATTTAGTACACATGCATGTGGGAGAAGAACGTTGATCAAAGTATGAATGACTAGATGGAGATAAATATCCTGCCTACAAAATTCATCTCATGGAAGAGAACCAAAGCAGTGGTTTTTGGACTGACTCATCAAGCACACACTGGCTGTCGTTGCAAGTGGCATGTTAATTTTCCGCCAATTCAAGCTTCCTTGGATAGTTACTGGGAGCAACAGTATCTATGGAGGTCAGATACAGCTGTCGGACCCCGATGGTTTACTTAGGAACGGAGAATGACGAGGGAACCAGATTTCACACATCTGGTTCCACGTGCTATCACTCATTCCAGGCAGTATTTTCACTCTGAGATGCTGATTAGCGTCCCTGTGGAAACTGTATGGCCTTTGTTTTTTCTGTACCACGTATACATCCAATGGGCTCAGTAGTTCTGTTGTCCAATCCTTCAGATATTATGAGTTCTTCACAATGAGAGTCGGCGTATGTGTTACCAGTAGGCTCTGAGCCTCCGTCTATTTACAAACGTTGTCAACATCAAATTGTTTTTGGTTTGGTGTAGTTAAGAGATTGTATCAAGCTTCGTTAATACACAGAGCATGTGTGGCAGGCAGCAGAGCACGATTCCGAATAACCAGAGAAATCATATGCAACAGCAACGCAAGCTTCCCTCACTGGCAGAGGACAATGCCAGCCCCTGGAACAGCCGTGCAGGCGTCTCACGTGCAGTTACTAGTCACAGCAGCACGGTTATCAGCAATGAAAGCATCACTTACCCGACATCCTCTTTTAATTTGGGAAATAGAGCCAACTCCTCAGGAGCCGGGCAGTGGATACTGGGGGCTGGGGGTCAGGGTGGTGTGAGACAGCTTATAAGAATCTGGGTGCTTTCTGAGTCATGTAAAATAGGTAGGAGAGAATTGCAGATGAGAGTGTGCCGCGCCTGAGTGTGCCTACTGGGATCACTGCCTGAGTCGGTGTCTGTCTGGCCAGGGAAGGTTTGTTCAAGACTAGAGAAACCAGACACAGTTGGGGCTTATTTATGAGCCCTTGCGCCACTTTTGCGCCGCCGGTGCGTCACTTTTTGTGACGCACCAGTGGCGTAAAAGATGAGCCTTGCTGCGCCATATTTACAAAGTGATGCATTTAGGTAGATGTGTCACTTTTTAAAGACCTGCGCCACATTATACCTGCACCAGGTATAAAGTATGCAGGGGGGGGAGGGCGTTCCGATGCGAGGAAGGGTCGTAGAAGTGACGCAGTGTAATCTATAAGATTTCACTGCGCGACTTCTAGGACGCAAATGCGTCAATCTCTTACACCTACCTCATGGCAGGCGTAGGACTGACGCAGGCACATTTTACATTGGACTTGCCCATGTGTAATGACCCATTGCTGGAGTTGTGTCACTTTTGTAACACACCCCAGCAATGCGTCATTTATGCGCCTACAGATATGTCAGAAATACTGATGTATCTGTAACTCCTTGCGACATGATGCATCATTGGTGTCGCAAGGAAGGTGCAGTGAAAAGTGATGCATCGCTGTTTTCTCATAGCGATGCGCACTTTTCATAAATGAGGCCCGTTGTGTTTTGTGGAATGCTGCTTTCAGAGACTATCTAAACAATCAAGTCACTCTTTTAATATGCCTGCAAGTACAGCGATGGCAGGCTACCATGGCAGGAAGGGTCCCTGCCCACCAATCCTGCATGTGCCTGGTGTTTGCGATTTAATGATAAGCACCATGATTAAGAATATAACTTGTTTGCTTATACAGCCCACCTACTTGCTGATCAACTCAGTGATACGTCTGTTATTGATCACAAATAAAAAGCTTAGTGGACACACCTGTAGTCAAATCCATTACCAAAGGGATATATGCAATGTAGGCATTTAGTCCACAGAGCTGAATGTTTTACTGGAGGAAGAAAAATACAAACATGTTCAGTGAGTCTGCGAGGCTTGGGTGTACTTACTGGTATTTTGGTTTAAAAAACATAAAAGGGATGTCTAATGCGTCAGCTCCAGCAGGTGAAATCAGGACACATATCTCCATGTTAGAAATTGGCAGTGCACTGCACATATAGGCACAACGTCTAGGTTTATTTAAGCACATTAGTGCCTGGCACACAACTTTAAATATATTAATTTTATCATATCTGTGCATGTAATCTATGAACAAATGATCTTCTAGCACTTCAAATAAAATTGAAACGTGAAAATTCTGAATTTCATACTAGGATGTGTAGAATGAGTCAACAGAGCTAAGTGGTGACTGTAATATTGTGATGCATTCTAGCAGTTGGGAGTGGGCGGAGCTAGGGGGGGCAGAGGAAGAGGAGGAGCGGAGACAGGAAAGGGGCAGTTAGAGTAGGTACAGGGACGAGTGAGGAGTATGCTAATAAAGCTCCCTAAATCTAAAGTAAGTGTCTGTCATCATTGCCTGTCATCACTACAGCTGACGACGAGGGTGGGATGGTGCAATCTGTCACCCATAACCCCTTGAGAAGAAGTGTCCCATCCTGTATAGCGCAAAAGAAGAAAGCGCTGTTGTGACATGTGTGTCTGCGCTGGGACCGCCACCTAGATCAGAAGGCCAGCGGCACTTGCCTCTGTCACCCATAAACCCCTGAGAAGAAGTGTCCCGCCCCTACAGTAATATTGTGATGCATTCTAGCAGTTGGGAGTGGGCGGAGCTAGGGGGGGTAGAGGAAGAGGAGGAGCGGAGACAGGAAAGGGGCAGTTAGAGTAGGGACAGGGACGAGTGAGGAGTATGCTAATAAAGCTCCCTAAATCTAAAGTAAGTGTCTGTCATCATTGCCTGTCATCACTACATCAATAGCTTGCTTAATCTCCACAACGGCCCCCACAACGCTAAGGATGCCTGGCCTTCACCCTGGGGGTGCCCAGGAGTGGACACCTCACAGGGAAAGCCAGGATGGGTTGCACAGCTGTATTCGTACAAGCGCCTTGAGACCCTTGCGGGTGGGTAGTGAGCTATACAAGTATCAATTTACAATTTACAATTTACAAGTGTGGAGGTGGCCATCTTAGAGTCAGGCCAAGCAGAACTTGCAGAAACAAGCATTGGTGAAGACAAGAGGCAAGCAAACAAGCATTGGTAAATGTAAAACAAGCATTGGCGAAGACCAAACAAGCATTGGCGAAGACAGGAGACAAGCATACAAGCATTAGTAAATGCAAAACAAGCATTAGCAAAAGCAAGCAGCAAGCTAACAAGCATTGGCAAAGACCAAACAAACATTGGCGAAGACAAGCAAACAGGCATTGGTAGATGCAAACCAAGCATTGGCAAAAGCAAGAAGCAAGTGAACAAGCATTGGCAAGAACCAAACAAGCATTGGCGAAGACAAGAGACAAGCAATCAAGTATTGGTAAATGCTGGACAAGCATTGGCAAAGGCAAGAAACACGAAAACAAGCATTGGCAAAGACCAAACAAGCAGTGGCAATAAGGAAGCAGCCTTGGCAAGTTTAGAGGAACGAACATTGGCAAATGTATATGAACAAATGTTAGCAAACGGGAAGGAGCAAACATTGATAAATGCAAGTGAACAAGCAGTGGCAGAATCGCTGAAGACGCCGAAGAGGGCAGAATTGCAGAGGACCCCGAAGAGGGCAGAACTGCAGAAGACCCAGAAGAGGACAGTCCTGCAGAAGACCCCGAAGAGGGCAGAACTGCAGAAGACCCAGAAGAGGACAGTCCTGCAGAAGACCCCGAAGAGGGCAGAACTGCAGAAGGCAGCACCAGAAACAAGCGAAGATCACACTGAATGTAAACGAACACGAATACAAGCAACATGAAGTGAAAGGAGCAAAGGGCCAATGAACACAGCAAACGCTGGCAAGTGCAAGGGATGCACTGAAAACAAGCACAAACCCGCACAAACCTTGAATGCGACTCTAAGGAAAGGGAGCCACGAGTCAAGCATAGTGTAGCTGAGTGGTGGCCATTTTGAACTCAAGGAATCCAAGTTTCACTCACTGGCGCATACTGAGATAGTTGCGGAGCTTACCAACCTCAAAGCAAACAACCAGACCAAGGATCTCGGCTGAAGAGAGTCAGCAAAGAAGACGGGAAGCAAAGTGAACAGTCCTGTGCCTGTAACAGATCAGAATCTTCCTCTCTCATGGTGGTGGGAGAAGTAACACAACGGTCCAATCCCTGCATTGAAGTGCCGCCCCTAGTGACACAGACAGACACTCGGAGTTTGGGTCCCAAATAGAACAGGTGGCTGGAATCACTGGATGATTTTCTTGAAGCAACTGGTGAGCGAAGAGATAGAAAATGTCTGATACTACTCCTCCAGCTGGTAGGTCATGAGGGCCGATGCTTAGTCACACCATTTCCTGAAAAGGACACAGAGACCTATGAAAGACTTCAAGAGAAGCTACGTGCCCATTTCCACGCACAAGCAGATGTGGATCATGATCGCATCGCTTTCAGCACAGCAGGAACCAGGAGAACCATTGCCAAAATTCATCACCCGGTTGCAAAGTCTGGTACAATGCTGCTAGTTCAACACATTTACAAATGAGGAAGCAGTTCGGCTCCGGATAATCGAAGGCTGTTCAAATTCTAACACGAAGCGCAAGATCCTTCGAGGGCATTGGTCGCTAAAGGAAATCATCAAAAAAGGCCGAAGTTGGAGTGCGGGTCAAAGCAGGAGACACATCAAAAGAATTGCACCCGAATGCAAGACACAAAGATACCAGGAAAGAGACATCCCTCATGTCTGGGAACAAAACCCAGGAAACAAACAAAACCAGAAAGAGGGAGGGTGAAGGCAAACCAGAGATAAGACAGCGGGAGAGACAAAGTGACATGGAATACTCCGAGTCAACAATACAAAAGACCGGGACAATCCAGGATTGTGACAGTCTCACTGACACAACCTCAAGGAGTTACTCAACCTCAAGGAGTCATTCAAAGTATGGCACAAACTATTCTGAAGAGGATGAAGCGTCAAGTAGGACAGATCGCACCCATGGACAAGGTGGCAGCCTGCCCAACAAGCGGGCAAGAAAAACAAACTATAGAAGATGGGACCGATCATGTCACCACTGGAAATCGGCACACGAGCACCCCAGAGCATCACACTATTCGCCAAATTCTGTAGATGAGTCCGAGGAAGCATCAAGCAGTAGGACACATCACCCCAATGGCACGGATGTCAGGGCACCAAACAAACGAGAAGAAGAAGCAAATCACATAAGGCAGAGTGACTCCCTCAGACACCGGAGAGGCAAAGACAAACACACTCCTGACACCCGAGACAATGAGGAAACTGAGAGGAGGCCACTATCATCATACGAGAGAGGCAGAGATAAAGCACCCTGGGATCAAGCACAAGACATAAACATGTGGTTATCAAACAACCTCTCCAGTGAGATGACACCAAAGCCACTTTGAGAAAGGTACCCGGAGAAATATCCCAAAGAAACTTACGACTCTAGGAGCCGCTCGTCACGACTCAAAGGAACGTTCTCAAAGGAAAACAACCAAAGACTCTTCCGATTCAGAAAGCACATCTGCTCGATCCCTCGAGTCGACCGAGTCATGGTCCCGACAACGTCCATGGCGTCAACCACACAAACACCCAATAGAACCAAGGTACATTCTTCCCATCAAGAGCAACATGTCTCACACCAATGTCTCTGAATACTCAATCACTTCACAAGACAACCTGTCATGTCAGTCACAGGTGTATCAAGACATAAATAATACACCGTCACCCCTGATGGGGTCAGCGAGGCTGACTCTAAGGGCTTACAAAAGGAAAACAGATATAGTGGACAGTACTCACCGGATGGAAAAGGATCAGCCAGTCAATCTGCAAGGAAAGCCAGATGTGTCAATAGAGACAGATCATCATCGGATGAGAGAGAAGCATACACATGCCCAGAGGGTCCAAGGGTTCACCAGTCCCAAATGCGAGCGGAGTGGATGAGACAACCAGAGGCAGAAATTGAGTCCCCAAACCAAACCAAGACGATCTCTGCAGATAGTACCTTACCGTCTGGCATAAATGACTCAGGAGGGCAGTGTTGCCCTTAATTGGACAAGACAAAAAGAAGTAAAAGTACATGAGGGTGCTCGGAAGAGAACCAGAAAAACATCCCCTCAGAAAGGAGATCGAGCGCCAATTGAACAAGAGTCACAAAGGAAGACAGACTGCCGATATCAAGCTGAGCCCTTCACCGGCACCTCAGACCCTGAAGGTGAGTGGATCACCCAGAAGCTGATTGAAAATCACCACGAATCTGAGCATACACAGATCACACGAGACGTCGTGCAATTGCAAAGATGCACTCTTGTAGTAAAGGATGCTCTCATCAAGGCGACAGAAAGCCACACAACGGAAACGGAGATGCGTCTCCATAGCTCAAACGAACGGCCTGTGAACTTGTGTGGCTGATTGAGGAACTGTAAATATGTTGGACGCTAAAGAACTACAAATATGTTGGACGCTAAGTTCATTTCGTTAACAAGGGGGGAGATGTAATGTTGTGATGCATTCTAGCAGTTGGGAGTGGGCGGAGCTAGGGGGCCAGAGGAAGAGGAGGAGCGGAGACAGGAAAGGGGCATTTAGAGTAGGGACAGGGCCGAGTGAGGAGTATGCTAATAAAGCTCCCTAAATCTAAAGTAAGTGTCTGTCATCATTGCCTGCACAACACTACAGTGACATGTGTGGAGTGGAAGATGGGGTATTTTTAGCATCCCCTGCATCTAAAGGACGTTGTGTTGTATATTTACAAAATAAATGAATATCAAGATTTTCCACAAGTCGTTACATATCTCTGGATATTCGCTCTCAAGACGACAAATGCAGCGCTTCTTATTTTTTGTGTTTTCTCCTACTTCTGACTTGTTTGTACTCTTCTTAATTGGAGCCCCTGTAAGCATGGGCGAATTTTGCGGATCTCGCGTTCGCGAATTTTGCGGATTTGCGGATTCGCAATCCGCAAAATCCGCGAATTCCCGCGAATTTGCGGATTTTTTTGTTTTTTGTGTTCGCCCGTGTTTCTGCCAGTTCGCGAGGGTTTTTACAATTTCGCAATTTGCGAACTTACCTGTCGGGTCGCAAGTTTTGCGAACTTGTTGTTTCTACGTGTCCAGCCTGTTTGGGACACTCTTCTTCATCACTGCCACTCTCTGTCACCACTGCCACTCTCTGACTACTCATGCCACCCTCTGGCCCACCCATGCCACCCTCTGTTTCATCACCACACCCTCTGGTTGTCCAGTGTACATTATTTTCGGCAAAGCAAAGCACACCTTCCCTGCCTCAAGTGACCTGAATTAATTTGGGGCTGATTAATGTGTCACAGAATATTTTTTTAGCTGGCACCTGCTTCCTTAGTGCGCCCTGATTAGTGATCTTTTGCACTTGCTAAGTGCTTTCATTGTTGCAAAATTAGTTACAACACCTGCCCTGCCCCAACTGACAATAATGAATTAGAGGCTGATTAATGGATTTTAACTTCCAGCCTGGCTCCTGCTTGTCTCCCTTAGCTGTAATTCAGGACCTTTGTGGCATATGTGTAACTATTCTGAGGTTCAGAGCAGGGTCACATAATAGTTTAAACTGGCAACTGAACTCTGGAGGGGCCCCTCAGGAAGCACTACAGGAAATGGCTACTAATGATGAGCCTGAACTTTTGAACCTGGTAAGTAGTTACTTTCAGTTTTGCTAAGAGCGTATTTCTGCAATTTTGCACTTATTCGCGGGGCGCGAACTCACGCGAACAGTGCGAGCAGTGCGAGCAAAATCCGCTGCTCGCGGATTTGCGGATTTTGCGGGAGATTCGCGAATCTCGCGGATTGCGAATTTCCCGAAAATCCGCAAAATCCGCGAGCGGAACGGATTTTCCGCCCATGCTTACCCTGTACCACAAAGCCTTCATTTCCTTTTTAAGCAGTGGAGGGATCTGGTTAGAATAGAAGGAGCTGGTGTGAAAAAATCATCTGTTACGTTGTGTTAGAAATCCATCTGTAAATTTACGTCACCACTTTACCCGATTGATGCCTGTTCACCACTGTGCTAAAGCATATTAGGAAAAGGGTAATTCAGTGTGCATTGAATACATTTTAATTGGTGAGCTAATATTCATCTTTGAAGTAGGCATAGAAGCCATTATTTAAATACCATATCTTCCAAAATAATCCTCTACACAGCATGTTATTACAAAATGTTCAACATTCGAATGCTTTATAACAATTATATGAAAGCTGCAGTTTGAGTGTTGCTATCACGAAAACCCTATTTTGTGATTCTGCATGATCATATTTGCACTGTCTTCTTAGTCCCTGATTATGAGCGACAGAATTTCACCCGGATCAATAACTCCGGGTGGGATTCCACCATCTACAATTCTGAGGCCTGGAATTTTCAGGTCCAAAAACTAACCCCTTAATAATTCAATGCCCTGAAACAAAAGTCCTGTAAGAAGCTGCAGGGTTAGGGTCTGCAAGCAGGATTACAGCCTGTCCCGCACTAGTCACATTCACCAGTACGGGGAGAGCAGGCACTGCTTTCCCTGAACAGGCACACGCTTGCCCGCCCCTATGCCTCAACCTCTCCCGCCCAACACCACTGACCCTTCTGCGGACCCTTTTCTCCTGCTCACAGCTGGTGGGAAATGTCAAGGGTGTTTTACCTATGGAGGGAAAGCACATGGAAATGAAATCAGCATTTTCGGAACCAATCTGCCACATGCATCATCGGGACATTTGGCGATTCCTTATTTGCGAAAAATAGGGAATCGCAAATAAGGAATCGCAAAATGGGATGCATTAATTTATTCGCATCATTTTTGCGATTCGGTGAAAATCGCAATTTTTACCGAATCGCAAGGATTATGTGAATTCTAAATTGCGATTTCGCAATTCCCATTGATTCCTACGGGCCAAAAGGCCCATAGGAATCAATGGGAAGGCATTGACATTTTGCGAATTTCTATTTGCGATTTGCAAAATGTTAATGCATTACATGGGTGCAAGGGGGGAGTCCAAATGCCCCCCCCTGCACCCCTGAAATGTATTTTTAAGTGCATGTTTCACACACACATGTCCTAAGGACATGTGTGTCTGTAACATTACAGTGTTTAAAATGCAATTTTGAGCATTTTTAAACTTTTTCGCAAATTACCACGAGGTTCAACCTCGTGGTAATTTGCACCCCCTAATTGCGAATTCGCAATTTAAAATGCAATCATGCATTGCTTTTAAGGAATTGCAAATTTGCGATTCCTTAAAAGCAATCTCATTTTTGGAATTCGCTAAAAATAGCGATTTTCCAATAAATGTTTGATGCATCCAAAAAAGATATTTAGGAATCGCAAACGGCCGAATTTACCGATTCGCACCGTTTGCGACTCCTAAATACCTTGATGCATGTGGGCCCTAGTGATTATTGCCACTTCTTAGGAGAAAACACCTTATCACTTGTTTTTGGCGCAGGAATGCCAGCAGGTTTCAGGGATTCAAGCCTTCTGCTGTCTCTGCAAGAAAAACCGGCACATTTTTAACAGGGTCTTAGTAGTGCCCCTACACCACGCTGTCGAAGAATTACGCACTTTCTCCATCAATGTAGCTACATTATAATATGGGTAAGAAAGCCACATCTTTGTTGTGTTCCTTGCATTTAAAAGCCATGCACTTGACACAAGGAGGCTACTATGCTGGAGATAATGTCTCTGTAGT
The DNA here is from genome assembly GCF_964263255.1 of Lissotriton vulgaris. Lineage (NCBI taxonomy): Eukaryota > Metazoa > Chordata > Amphibia > Caudata > Salamandridae > Lissotriton > Lissotriton vulgaris. Next base: position 2,068,946,456 of record NC_141685.1, on the reverse strand, counting down.
ACATTTTTCATGCTATATAACCTCATGTGGGAAAAGATATAACATTACATGCCTCCAAAAATTGCAAATGTCATGAATTTTATATGTGTAAAAAATATTTCCCCCTGCATAATGCTTCTTACGAATTTCTTTGATTTTCTCCACTCTGGATGATAAGAATTAGGAAATTAACCAGGTTTAATCTCTATCCTCTAACTGACAAACTCTTGTCGCAGAAGTATTTGCATTTTTAATACTCATTATCTGAGGGTATTAACTAACAAAGCCTAGACCAAATGTGCCTGTAGATACATTCTCTTACGCTGACACTACCTGTGAGAAATTGGGTTGCTGGTCGAGGGGGTTGTAGTCCTTCCCAAGCAACAGCCACAGTCCTGGTCAGAGTAAACCACAAACGTTTTTAAAATTAATATGCGCTTATCCCTCTGGTAGTTTGGCACAAAAGCACTCAGGCTCAACTTAAAGGCAATGTGTAAAATATTTATGCAACACTTAACCAGTAATTAAGTTACACCACAACACAAGATAAATACCACACCAAGTTAGAAAAATAGAGTAATATGTTATATAATATTTGACACCAAAATGACAAAAATCCAGTCAGTAGAACTGCAGATATGCACTTTCAAAGTCTTAGGTATAAGCAGCATCAAGAAGTGCAAAGCGCCAACTGTGGTAATCTGGTTGTGCCACATAGGGACAAAGTCATAAGTTCAGGCTGACCATGATGGAATGCAGGTCACATAGAGGAACTAGGTTACTCCCACTGAGAATTGTACCTTATGTCCTTGATAAGGAGCTGTAAGGGTTCATTGCAAGGTCCTGTCTAGAGTTGCATTGAACTGCACCAGTTCCAATGAGAGGCTACAAGGCGAGGACTGGCTACAAGTTGTGTCATGCTGCATCAGTTCCAATGAGGCTGCCAATCAGGCGCTGCAACGTCCTGCGATTGGAAGTCCTGCACCAAGCTTCACTGGGTTGCATTGCGCTGCTTTGGTTCTAAGGAAACTCACAGTTGGGCCAGGAGGAGTACACTCTCATGCCAGCCAAGGGTCTAGGACTTGGGGGGCTCCTCCTGTGGATCAGGACACCACACCACAGGAGGCCAGCAGCAGGGAACAGGCAGGTCCAGTTGAGTGTGGGCAGGTGCAGGACAGGTCTCTGGAGTTTGTTATGTCCCTGTAGCTCTGAGCACGGGGCTATTCATATAGCCGTTGGAGTCACTCTGGTGGTTCTAGGATCAAGGAGCAGATCCAGTCTTCCTTTCTCAGACAACAAGGCAGTACTTCTTGCAGCAGGGAAGTCCTTCCAGCAGCAGGACGCCACAACAGTCTTTCTTCTGTGTCTTCCTCTGTACCAGAAGTGAGCTAAAGAGTGGGTTTGAAGGTCCAATATTTATACCTGGAGCCAACTTTGAAGCAGGAGTATATAGTATTTCCCCTTTTGGGCACACTTTGGTTCTCCCTTGGTTGCTCATATTAGCAGCCTTCAGCTGCCTTTTGGTTCACACACCCATACGTAATATATTTGTTATTGTGACATGATATTATTTTAGAAAGGCATTGGACATAATATGTATTATTCTGTGACTTGTTGGGATTAGTCTGAACATTCCCTATAAGGTTGAACAACATGGTGTACTGTTTTCTTGGGCCTGGTCAGCAACATCGCCTAATATTTTTAGTCATCACATGGTAGCACAGCGGAGGTTTTATAATACAATAGTTCTAATCTTGCCTCCCTGGAGAGCAGAGGTGAGAATTCCAGCAGAGAGAGCAGTCTTGGAACAGAGGCTACAACCTTGTGTCAACTGAGTTTACACCTAAGATGTGAACCACCTAACTACACTCAGCAGGTATGGGATCCTGTGCTAATCCCAGAGATCACTAATATATCCCTGTGCTCACATTGTGATGGATATACATAGATGTAAAAGTTGCCATGGTTGGGCTTTTCATTGTATACAGTCTGCTAAGAATGGTGATTACGCTGCTCAACTGTATTTGTCTACTAATCTCAGCACACTTGCTTCATAATAGACTACAATAGTTTCAATAAATATATTGTAAACTTACTTTGTGATTTTTTTTTACTATGGACATGCATGAGTGAGAAGTGAAGGTGATGATCTGTTCCACAGTTCCTTTGGGAACCAGAGGTTCATGTTCTAGGTTTGCCAAAATCACCTGCTACTCTGGAAGGTTAGGAGTTCAGGTGAGGCACTGTGAGCTAGTCGGATTTGGACCTAAAGGTACTGATATAGTAGAGAGGCTCAGTTCTGTATTCAAACAGAATCCCTGCAACAGGGGAACCTTTTAGAGGCGACCCACCACAAAAAAGTGTCTGGAATATCCTGATTCCTGCCCTGGAGCCTCAATGTCAGGAGTTACAAAATGGCTAGGTCTTTGTGTATGTGCAGAGATCTCTTTTGGAGTGCAAGTGTGGTAGATGACAGCTCTGCCCCTTTTATTAATTTAGAATGGCCCACCCTCTCAACATTCTCTCCCTCTTTTGTGATACTGCCCCACAGGGGCAACTCTCAGAATACCTGGAGAACACTGATCTTCTTGAATCATCCCAATCTGCATTCTGTGTGTACCACAGCACCCAAACCACCATGATCGCTGCCACCAATGACATAAAAACCCTCCTTGACTGGCGAGAAATGGTCACCTTCATCTTCCTTGACCTCTCAGCAGTCTTCATCACCGAGTCCCCCCACACCCTGATCAAGAGGCTTCAGATTGGAATCCAATAGAATGCTCTCAAATGGATTGCATCCTATCTCACCGGAAGAACCCAGAAAATATACCTACCACCTGCCACCTCAGAACCTAAGAAATCAGCTGCGATGTCCATCAAGGTTCATCCCTCAGCCCTACCCTGTTCAATGCCTTCATGACCCTCCTGGCCACCAACACCAGAACCCATGGACTGATCATATCTTATGCAGACAACACCCAGCTCATCCTCTCTCTATCTGAAGTCCCATCCACCACGAGAGTCAACTTCTGTCTGTGCATGACCAGCATCAATGACTGGATGCAAAACAACTGCCTCAAACTCAACACAGACACAACAGAAGTACTGATCTTTGGGAACAACAACTCCTCATGGAATGACTCCTGGTGGCCTGCTAAACTAGGACCTCTGCCCAGTCTTACAGACCAGGCCTGGAACCTAAGCATCATCCTGGAAGGCAAACTCACCATGAAAAACCAGGTCAACGCAGTCTCCTCCATCTGCTTACTCACTCTTTGCATGCTCCAAAAGATCTTGAACTGGCTACCTGTCTGCACCAGATGCACCATCACTTAAGCCCTCAACATTAGTTGGTGGACTATGGCAAAACACTCTGTGTAGTAATTACTGTACACCTCTTGAAGAGACGGCAGACCATGCAAAACTCAGCGCCCAGACTCATCTTTATCCTCCCCAATGGACCCACACCTTAAGATACTCCGCTGCTCTCCGTCAAGGAAGATGCCAATTCAATATGCTGACCCACGCCTACCAAGCCCTGCACAATTAAGGACCAGCATACTTCAACCACCTCCTGAACTTCCAGCAACTCTCCACACACCTGCACTCCACCTCCCTCTCCCTCACTCACAGCTCCAGTATTCGCTGAAGCAACAGTGGAGGATGCTCCTTTTCCTATGTCACCACAAAGTCCTAGAACAGCATACCGCTCCAACTGCAGACTTCACCCTTTCTTCTGGAATTCACAAAGGGACTCAAGACCAGGTTGTTCAACTGACTCTACCCAGGCAACAAGGCTCCCAGGACCTAGATACCCTTGTGAGTGATTAGCAGAGCTTTATAAATCTTTTTTGAATGATTGTCTGGGAGGAATACACAAATACTAACTGTCAACTAACTACACCTAGTCTTGTGACCCAGGATACAGGGTGGAGGCACCAAATGATTGGGATAATAAAATGCTAAATTTCTAAAAGTAGTATTTTCAGAATTATGGCATAAAATCTGAATTTATCTTTGTTTGCAGTTTTGTATATCACAAATTCAGCCCGAAGGTATTGGAGCGATGTACAAGAGCACCAGTTATATTATACAAGGAGCAGCTCATTTTTATGAACAGGGAGATTAATTGATTTGCTGAGAATCACAGAATGTTGAGCTGACACTGAGACCCAAACCTGGTTCCATATTTTCAAAGATGGCAACTCTGACCAATACACCACATCCTTTCCCCATTAAAGACGGTTTTAAATTACACTTCATTTAAGAAAAAACTTAACATTCCTACCTGTTCCCAGTTAAAAGCTAACACTTATTAACTGTAATAAGGTAACCCAATTTTATTTTGTAGCAGAAGAAGGCCTTGCAGTAGTGAAAAACAAATTCAAAAGATTTTCACTAGTAGGACATGTAAAATGTTAAAAAACATGACAAACCTTTTAAATATACTTCGCCGTGCCCAAAGGGAAGTGTTGGGTCTACATTTGGGGTGAGCTACATGCATTAGAAAAGGAAGGTTGGGACTTAGCAAGAGGGTTATTTTGCCAGGTAAAAATCAAAGTTTAAAAATGCACACAGGCTGCTATGGCAGGCCTGGGACATGTTTCACAACCTACTGTAGTGGGTGGCACGATGAGTGTGACAGACCCACTATTACCATTTAATTTACAGACTCCAAGTACATGTATTACCACTTTACTAGAGACGTATAAGTAAATTTAATGTGAAAATCAGGTGTAAGCCAATTCTAACATGTTTTAGGACAAGAGCAAAAGCACATTAGCACTGGTTTGCAGTGTTAAATTGCGCAATGTCCTAAAGACAAAGAAATAAATTCAGCAAAACAGGAGGGATGAAGACAAAAAGTTTGGGGGTTACCACCCAAAGATGTCAGGTCTAAAATGAAAAAGGCCTTACCTAAAATTGAAAAGGCCTTCTAGACTTATAGGAGCTCCTGTCTTGTAGTGATTTCCCTTCTGGACCCATTTTGGCTTTCCCTTAGTCTCTCTTTTTAGGCCGCACCTGCTTGCTTTGCATAGACACATATAACACATTTGTTTTTGTGACAGGATTTTGAGAATATCCTGTACTTGTTGTTGGTTATGCAGGTACTATTCTTGGGATTTCATCTGCACATTTTGTACAAGATTGCTGGGAATACATAACAGCATAGTGTACTGTTTTCTTTGCTCATTCATCAACAGTTTCTAATGTTTAGAAAGAACACAGTTGCACAGCTGCATCTCCAGCAAAATAGTTGTCCCATGCTCTTGGGGCCAAGAGAGGAGAATTCCGGAAGAGACAATTGTTCTGGAACAATAGCGGTGCCCAACATGTAGACCTGGTATACTAAGTTTACTCTCATGATGTGGAGCATCTAACTGCATACACCAGTTATGAGGTCCTAGGCCAGTCTCAGAGATCGCAAATATATCCCTGTGATCACACAGTAAGAAAAGACCTAGGCAGATATATAATTTTTCATGGTTGGGATGTTAGTCCTACACTGTCTGTTAGTAATGCTAAATACTTTGCTTAGTTGGATCTGCCTAATGATCGCAGCTTATTTGTTTCATAATAGACCACGATAGTTTTAAAAAATATGTTGTAAACATCCTTTGTGTCTTTCTTATGTTTTCAATGGGCATGCATGTGTGAATAAGTGTGTAATTAAAGGGGAGGATCTATTTCTACAGTGCCCTTGGAGACCAGAGGGTCATGATTGAGGTTGCCGAAATCACCTGTTACTCTGAAAAGGTTTGGAGTTGAGGTGAGGCACTGTGAGCTAGCAAGGATTGGGCCAACAGATACTGACACTGTAGAGAGACTCTGTCCCTACCCTCTGACATCCCATAATCCTGACACACAGTTCTGTCTAACCAGAAGAATCTGTGCAACAATCTGTATGGATGGGAACAGGTATGTCCAAGTGGGATTGTAATTTTCTTTGATTCTCTCAGTGCTGGAATAGATTGTCTTTGAATTAAGTTTAAAAGCAGAGCGAGAGAGAGAAAGAGAGAAAGTAAACAAATATTAATACAAGGTTTCAGGCTGCAATTTTGGGGAAAAATATCCTTTTCCAAGAGTAAAAAACATTTTTCCTAGTAAACATTGGTTTAAAAATAAACTGCTCAAACGGAATGGGAACAAATTGCACAGGATCAAGACAAGTCTAAAAATCTTAGAAAATCATATAAATGAGAAATTCAGAATGCAAAAGCTTGCTTTAGGTACTTTCAAATAACATTCTTTCAGAGTCCAATAAAGGCACTATTTAAAGTTATAGAAGGGGAAAAAGTAGCAATGAGCTAACCACTCCATCACGTAATAAGTGCAATGAATGTGCTTCTTTCTTGTCTTATAAAAGTTTGGAAATCAAAATAAACTTTGTGCCCAACTTATCAGTGAGAGGATGTTTTACCAGGTAATGTAATAAAAGTCAATTTTCACATACTAGTTTCATGTTGGCTCAAACTTCTCAATGCCTTGTTGAAAAAAGGCAGTTACAAAAGCTGGCTTAAGGTTAATAAGGTTTTGCCACTCCTGAACAAGAGCAATGCTGACCATCCAGGACAACTACAGAATCATAATAAACCTACCTTGGTTAGATAAAGCTATTGAGAAAAGCACAATGATACAAACAAACAACACATAAATGAAAATGCACATATTTGTGTGCGTGACAATGTTGGATTAGTTTCCCAGAAACTAAACTTCTTTACAAATCTAGCTTCCCACGACATAATCATAATGCCCTGAACATCATGTACAAGATTTCTTCCCGCACTATGTACAAATGTCATCTCTGTCTTCATCTATGTGGTGACAGGGCTATCTACAAATCCATAATATCACTAATCTATATGCACATCGCAATGCTGCTTTCTAATATAAAACCATGAGCATCTCTATAGATTATTAGAAGAGGCACTTCAGCTGACACCTAGGGTCTTTGCATGCTGAGAATTCACCGTGCATCATTCTGGCATCTCGTAAAGGGTGTCAAGTTTGTGACCAAGACGGGTCCTCTATTATCTCCCATCAGGAAATGGGATTGGACTGTCCCTTGAGGGATTTCTTGGCTTTTTACCTACACACACTCAAGGTACACTCAGTACCGGCCCGTGGTGGGAGTGCTACCGGGCGTTGACGTGTGGTGGGGGAGGGGCATGGTGGGGGGTAGTAAACTGCGGAATAAGGCCACACAGAGGTAAGTACAAAAACAAATAAATAAACCGCATATTGTTGCACGCGCCGGATCACCAAATGCGATGCAGCGCGCGCAACAAAACTAGTTTTATTAATTTCCCACATCCCAAGCCAGGGCCCGGCAGCACAATCTCCATGGGCCGCTACTGGGTACACTTAGAGTAGGGTTTGCATAGTAGAAGTACTTTCAATTACTGCCTTGTTTAATATGCCTGCATAAATACGTTGTTTTTGCACCATGGTAGAACTATACCTACTATTCACGCTTTTGGAGCTTGTAATCACTTTTATCTGCCTCTGTCTGTTACTCATTGCAGCACATGTATTCTATATAAGAATAACCTTTGTTCAATAAATATATTGAAAAAGTTCCACTGTGTATTCTCTGTATATCTCTGAGAATAAGTAAGCACAAGTGACTGAGCAAAAGGTTCTGTAATGTTTCCACGATCCCTGAGACCCCCTCCTTGATGGAATGGAACCTGCACCCCCCCACCCCTAGCGCCTTGAGACCCTTACGGGTGAGTAGTTGCGCTTTAACAAACTCCTGATTGAATGACAAACTCCTGATTGAGGGGTCAGAAGTGTCATGTTCAGTGGTTGCCAGAAACCATTTGCTCCCTGGTAAGGTTAAGGGGGGCTTATGGTGGCACAGTAAACTAGCTAGTCTTTATGCCAGAATATCCTGTGGGTGTCGGGAATCAGTCTTGGCACCAATCCTCTAATTTATGTTGTCCAAACAATGTGCAGATCCATCGGATTTGTAGGAACTGCATGACATGGCGTCACCAACATTGGATGGAGTATAGTCTTGCTTTCTCAGAGATGACTACTTATAATTTAACCAAAGATGTCCTAAGTGGGATGGGAAATCAAATCTGCCTCAGCTAAGTAGGTATACCCTATGTAAAGTTATTCAACCTTGGTGGATTACCGGTTTCCCGCATTGTGCATACCATATCTCCATAAAAATTAATTTAAAGAAAATACTCTTTATCTTCACACAATGTCTGGGAATGGAGAAGCAGGTGAGGACATTGATGAGCAGGGAACTGCTCTTAACAATACAGAAAATCGCAGATAGGCAGTTACTATGAAATTAATACAACATGGCCTCCCGGCAATGGGTGGATATTTTACCTTTGTGGTTGAGGCACAAGAAGCAATCAGAACAGAGGTGTTCTATTCTTGGGCTAACTTCCTGCCTGTAGATGCATGCTCACAGTTGTTTCATATGTACATGGAAGATGAACAACCTGAAGAATACTTTCCATATGTGGACATAGAAGTCCTGTTAAGTTACCTAGAGCATACTAATTGGTTTAAAGGCACCGTACCTCACACCACAGAACATGTGCTATTTGGTCTGCTCAGTAAAGTAGGAGTGACCGGGTCGGTCTTAGCTTCTTATTCACTGCATCCAGACATTGCTACTTTATCAGCAGTAGGAATGCATACACTGTACAGAGACTTAGTAAAAATGTACAGGAATCTTACACAATACATAATGAGAACATTGACAGTCCAATCTGTGAAGGCTGCTCAGGCTACACAACCTTAATTGGCTACTACTTGTACTAGCCCTCAAATGCTGAATGCCGTGATGGGAAGGATTCCTACCAGTTGTGAGCAAATTACGTTCTGTACAGTACAGAAAACAGCTCAACTTGAAGCCGTTTTTCCCTATTTTCGAGCCATCATGAGAAACACAGAATATTAACAATTTGCTTGCCAGTGGGGAAGGCTCCCCCGATAGACGACTGTGCCACTTGGGGTACAATCTTTGCTGTCGTTTATACCAGAACTCATAGTATATCTTCAAAAGCAGTCATACCAGATGTACTGAAACAAATACAGAATGAGTACAGGGCAGAGTCTGCCCTGAAGCTGTGGATGAAACTGATAGTCAATTTTTCCCAAGTATCTGCAATTATGTTAAATTACATAAAAGGGAGGCACCAGCAGTGGCTATACGCCAACGCCTGAGAGAATTTACTCCTGCACAGCAGGAGAAAGAATTAGTCTTGGCACCAATCCTCTAGTTTATGTTGTCCAAACAATGCACAGATCCTACAGATTTGTAGGAATGACACAACAAAGGTGTGATCCAAAGTAACATCTTATGTCATATGTAAAGGATAAACAAAACAGAATAACATTCTATTAACCACTGCTGAAGACAGAATCTTGTTTCATTTCAGCGTATCTTTTCTGTACATTGTCCATTACATGAATCCAATTCCATTCTCTGAAATTTAGGACCATATTTAAATCTCCACTTCTGATGTTTCCTATCACATTCTCTACAACCAATCATTTCAAACTGTCAGCAGGATGGACAGCCTGAGAGAAATGTGCAACTAAAGGTACACCATGTGTCTTGCACCGTATTTTATCTCATTGCTGCAAAATCCTTGCTTTGACTTTCTGCCTAGTCCGGCCTATACCAAATAAATAGCATGAACCTTTGATGATATATATAAAAACTGTGCGATTAGAATTTGTGGGATTTCTTAGGTTGTGCTGTATCCCTTCAAACCCACATTTTTGGCCTCAATTGTTAATTCTAATGCCTCACATTTTCTAAAGAGTTTTTCTTGCTGTTATTTGGGATTAAGTAAGCGAATCACCCAATTATACACACAGGTGAGTTTTTACATGAAACCACAGTTTACAAGTCTACACGAGGAAGATATAATCTAACCCATTACTTTTATAAAATACGGAAATGTATTTCCTAGTGAGACAAGACCACCCATATTGCTGAAACGTTTTCAGTTCAGTCATTTTTTACTAGAATCAATGATTAATTTAGGAAGATTTGTTGTTATGTGATGTAATAAAAGCACATGCTTTTCAGAGGGCTGAAACATTGACGATCTCATATCTAGCCTGTACTAATGCATTAATAGGACATGGGCAATTATAGGACCGATCTACTGAGCCCATCTATGGTGAACCACAGATTTGTGCAGATTAGACAGCCACATTACATGTCTTTCTTTTTGATGTACTGCACGAGCACTGATTTTCACTGATCACCTATGGAGCACCTATTTGTTGAACTTATTTTGACTCATGTTATTGTTTGACACTGTGGATTCTTTCCAGTTTCTAATGTTTGTATTGCTTGGACCCTATTGTTTTTTTCTTCCCAAATGAGAAATTGAATTGCAAGGTTGAATTTAGAACAAAGTGAATAATTCACCTTTCACTGATTCAAAAGTACCAATGTTATTTTGTATTGTATTAGGTACCCAGGATCTGAGGAACACAGGGTTACCCCATGGGTATTTAATGTTGATTGTGAGCAAATGTGTACCTGCAAGGGTTCTGAATTTGAACGTGATCACAGAAGAACCGTAGTTTGTTCTAAAATACACCATATGTCAGATAAGGAAACTCTTTCATATAATGAAGATAACAATAAGAAATTAATTGAAGTCTAATCCAGCAGCTAGTTTTCTAAATCCTGTCTCTACACCAGTTAGTGACATACTAAATGAGAAATTTAATAAATTAGAAAGCTTGAAAATAAACTGTTAAGGACCAGATTACATGGACATCTTCTGACAAAGTATCTTCAATTGAATATCAGTCCAGTGGGATTGCAAGTAAAGAATGAGCTAGCTATATTTGTCCCAAATTCAGGGAGAACTTCAGTTCTGTGACAAATAACTGCTCCAGGTACTGGGAGGTGCTTGGAGTTGGCACAGCACTAAAGTATGTTAAAAACTGACAAAAAAAATTGTTGACCTGTGGCGAGTCCAACATGAGCACATTTTGCTGAAGTAAACATTGACATGGCTCAACCATCGCCTCCACTATCACTTGATACTGATCTAGAAGATTCGCTTGACGATAATTTAAATGAAAATTGGCTTTGTTTGTCTAAATTGATCTCGCCACTTGGCCTTGTGGGTGCGAATCAATCATTGCTTCTGGAACATTCCGGTGGAATTTTGTCTTCGTGGCATGACACGTTTACTTTTTTCTTGGCTTTGCAAAATATCACAAAATGAAATGGGTCTCCTTTACACAGCCTTTACATATCTGTCCAGTGGCGGGTCATTCACCTTCGAGAGGAAATGAAAATTACATCTATAACACAACTTCTTTTTTACGTGCGGACATCACCTTATGTCCTTGAGTCTGTAGCTTACTTTTAACCCTCATGACTGATTCATTGTGGGCACCTTCACCCTCCATGTCAGCAGCTTAACTATCTGCATACGCTTAAGCTCTGGCAGTCATTACCACTCGTTCTGGACTCAGAGATTCTCTCAGAATTTGTTCTCTAAATGAATCTGAAAAACATTCATCGATAACTCAAGAGGTATAGCTTTTCCATCATTAAATTCATTAACACCATGGCTGCTGTGCATTTTCCCCTCCTGTGCTGACATTTGATGAATCCTCATTGTTCATGACGAGCTCAGCTCGTCATCAGCACAGCTCAACTGTGCCTCATGACGAGCTCAGCTCGTCATGAGCATCGAAAGGGTTAAACTTACATTGTTTGATGAGTGTGTCAAGTCTCTCCACAAATTCATCAGTGGCTTTACCAAATATCGGTTGTTCTTGACTGAAAATGTATCTTTTGTAATTTACATTATGTATTAGATTGAAGTTGCAATGCAAAGATTCTTTAGTCTGATGGTACGAGATTTCTTCATCAGTTCACAGCATCTTCTTTATGACTTCTTTTATACTATCCCCAGTAAGGTTTTTAATGTTTTTGATAATCTTTTTGTTATCAGTCTCTTGAAGTACATCAATAAAATCATCAAATGTCTCTATCCACACAATCCATCTTTTGCCAATATTTAGTTTTTGGGTGATTTCGAAATGTGGTGCTGGTTTCAAGAAGTCAGCAGCATCGTAGCTATTTATTGGAGTGGTTGACTTTGAGGGTGGAGCTCTGTCAGAGTTTTTTGTCTGCCCACTAGGACCTGCTTCTCCTACACCATCTCTGAATCCCTGCAATGGATTGACCTCTGGATAGTCCTGGACAGTCTGGGGTATGAAGACCTCCTTCATGGTCTTCATCGGAGCCCTTCACTTTCTGGAGACCTATGGAGTTGTTCTGAGCTGCCACCTGGCAGCTTTGGTGGTGCCACTTTAGGTATTGGACAGCTTGGTAAGCAGAAAACTTGTACTTCTACTTGGGTCTCCCCACCCAGTGCTGAGGTTGTAGAGCTCCACTTATTGAGTCTTTGGTAAGTGCATTGACAGGATGATTTCTTTTAAATTGTCTAATCAGCCAGTGCTTCATGTATTTTAATGTATTTGAGTAGGGGATTCTTTAGCATTTATTTCCAGTATCTGTACGTATCTGTCAATGACAGTAATGCTCTGAATAATGTCTGACTATTTTGCATGCCAGCACAGTAGTACCTTTATGTAAACGTAACCAGCAGGTTCTCGGCCAACAATAGGTAGATTTTCTGCAATGCCTCCTGCTTCAGGATATCTGGTGCTGCACTTTGACTACACATGCATTAAGTGTTGGTTCCGTTCTTTGACGATAGCACATGTGGCATGCCAAAGCAGTTTGCTTGGACCACGGGAAACTCTCTTGGAGAATGCTCTAGATCTTCCGGTTACTTATTCCGTATCTCATCACCATTTGTAGAGTCTTCCCCAAACTGGGTACCCGCAAATGACTACGTCATCCAGAGACAAAAAGAACAATTGATGGACAGAATGCAGAACAATACCCCAGTACAGATATCTGGGCCTAAATCCCTCGTTTTTTTTGCTCACCATGCCATTCCAGTTTGGACCCAGCCATGTGCAAATCAGTCTTGACCCTGCATCTAATGGGAACAGCCCAGCCCGAACTACCAGGCCAGGTCCTCCCTGCACTGGAAACAAACATCCTAGGACCAGTTTCAGGCATTCAGCCCTCATCAGCCAGGATAGCTTGACTCCAGTGGCATGGAGAGCACCAGACCCTTGTCTGGGCATACTCGTCCCACTCGGGGTGACAAATTAAAAAAAAAAACAATTGATGGACAGAATGCAGAGCAATGTCATACATTCCCCCCAGTACAGAGATCTGGGCCTAAATCCATTGTTTTTTTGCTCACTATGCCATTCCAGTTTGGACCCAGCCATGTGCAAATCAGTCTTCACCCTGCGCCCAATGGGAACAGTCGAGCCCGAACTGCCAGGCCTGGTCCTTCCTGGACTGGAAACAAGAAACCTAGGATCGGTTTTGGGCGTTCAGCCCATGTCAGCCAGGATAGCTTGATTCCAGTGACATGGAGAGCACGGGACCCACATCCGGGCATACCCATCCCACTCGGGGTGACAAATGCTAAAAAGAACAATTGATGGACAGAATGCAGAACAATGTCATTCATTCACCCCATTACAGAGATCTGGGCCTAAATCCATCATTTTTTTGCTCACTTTGCCATTCCAGTTTGGACCCAGAAATGTGCAAATCAGTCTTGACCCTGCGCCCAATGGGAACAGTCCAGCCCGAACTGCCAAGCCAGGTCCTCCCTGGACTGGAAACAAGCATCCTAGGACCAGTTTCAGGCTGTCAGTCCTCATTAGCCAGGTTACCTTGACTCCAGTGGCATGGAGAGCACAGGACCCGTACAGGGAGCTTAGTATTACACGTCTGTAATCTTCTATGTGTGGACTCATCATTCTAAATCAGCCTCCACTGCATTCTGCTTTAACAGCTACAGCACAGTTCTACGTAGTTCATCAGGAGCCAAAAGGGTTCTGTCATTGCTAACTCACAAGGCGGGGGCACATGCACCTTGAACCCCTGGGTATTATTTCTAGTACTGCTAGCAACTCCAGTTGGTCTACTATTAGTATCTCTAGTTGTAGTGCAGGTATTGATAGTGACACTAACGTTAGCTGTAGTAACTTTAGGCATCTGCTGCCGTACTCGAGTCTAGTACTTGACTACCATGGAAAACCTGTCTTAGGCTGGAGACCAGGAGGGTGATTTTAGCGGTAGATGGACAAAGGAATCATTGTCTATCCACCGAATATTAGTAAATCTTTCCCTGTGTCATGCAGATAATGTCTTGGTCTTGTAAGAAACATTATCTCCCTGAACATTATAATCATTTGCTTTTATTTCAACTGAACATGATGCTAATGTATTAAAATAGAGAGTGAATTTAGCAAAATGCTTAGTAATTTTATAAAAAATGTTGTAACCTGTCACAAACAACATTTGATGAATCATAAATCCCTACTTGTACAAATGCAATCAATGTAAACTGACCCGATTAATATTCTATTAGGAACGATAAGGAACATCAAACTACCTCAGTATGGGATGGGGAACATACAGTTCGATAGCCAGGGTTTAGAGCCATAGATAAGAACGGAATAGGTCGTGCGTGGAAGCTGTGGAAGACGGTGACATGCAAAGTCTCCTAAGAGATAGCAAGTTTCCAGCTCTAGATACAAAGCCGTACTTCTGGGCCCATCAGGTCAGGCACTGGATAAGTGTCTAGCTACTTCCCTAGTTGTTTTGGCTGTTGGCCTGTGATCCAGTTCGTCTCACAGCCTTGCATCCCACACTGTATTAATTTGCTCTCTTTTGTGTTCCCAATTCCCATTGACCCGCCTCTGCTTCTCAATACCTATTCACTTAATCCACAGCCAAGCTTCCTCTAACAGTGTCCTGAAGCCACATCATCTCGGCAGCATTGCCCTCCTCTTCTCAGCGACTAAGACTCTCGGCTGTATCCTGGTAAGATATAGGCTAATTACAGTTTTTCCTAACTGAATACACGTGAGCTGCTAACTCAATTAGTCGTTATATTTTGGAATTAGTTTGACCACAAGAGTCATTTTAGTCATTGTTCAGTATTGTATTTGTTTTCTATCAAGATTACCAAGTGGTGGTTCTGTGCCAATCTGTGGCTTCTGTTGGTACCATTCTGAATTATTGTCTCAAGAGTCTTATCCTTTTCACCATTTCTTTCCAGGCTCCTAATTGAGGGATATTATTCATTACTATAGTTAGGACAGGTGGATGGACTGTTGGCTATATCATAGACAGGAAAATTACAGATAAGTCTATATTTAAGGTTTTGTGAATAATTAGAGACTACCATTTATTTTGAAAATAAACATATTACAAAAACAGAAAGTCACTTAATTTTACTCTTGCCTTCAAATAAAAGGACCCCTATCTCTTCTCAAACAAGGCACCTGAAACAAATCTATTTACCAAGGTGAAATTCCAAGCACTTCGAGATCTTGTGAAATTATAGGTTTTGTAAATGACAGTTAAGTCTGCTTTTCATTTCTTATAGCTAAAGCTCAACATGAAAATGTATCATGTTAAAATATTCTGGATATTCATGAAATCACTATGCAATATTTCTTCCCACACAGTCAGACATGATGTGAGATAATTATCATATTGAATGGCATCTGCCACCGAGTTCTTTATCACTATTGCGTCTATGTTTCACCTCGTTTCCCATCCTTCTCTACTATTAATCATTTCTCCCTTGACAGCTGATCAACTTACGCCAATTAATATTTTCTCTCACACAACCCGATCTCATATCAGTATCTGGCCATAACCACTGCGGGACTCTCACAACTTTGCTCATGTTCCACACATTGCTGTCAGATAATTCTACAACATGTTTACCTACCCTGATTATCTTCATGGGTGATAAATACCTTGACTCACCAGACTTCACCAACGTTTCCTTTCTCACTCAGAGTCAATCACTAACCCTCAAAGGCTGCAGCTGTTAATTTTCTTGTAGGTCCCCACATCTGGTTTAGCACGCATAGACCCTTTTTTCTTTACTTTCTCAAATAACTCCATCATCCACCTCTGATTCAAAAACTCACGCACCTTTCCTTCCTCTCATTTTTGCAAATGGGGATATATCTCCATCACTTCTAGGAGTATTTTTGTAACTCCATAATAGATGTCAAATGCAAGTCATTATCCTTAAGCAATAAATCCGGAAAACCTTCTTTCTCAAAAATGTTTTTCAAGAATTGAATTACTACTCTTGATGTAACCTGCAGTAATAACTTGACTTTGGGCCTTTGGGATAACTGATCAATCAAAACTAGGGCATACATGGGGTTTTTTCCCATACACATGGGTCCTGCAATGTCTAACGATATTCTCTCCCAAACCTTAGATGGCCTTGAAACTGGTGTGTTTTCGTATGTCACCGTCTTTTGGGATTTCAAACTGACGGCACATTCAACACCAAACCTCACCTTCCTTTCAATACACCTATCCACAGCAGGCCACCAAAATTCACTCCTAATTCTTCTATTCATACTACTCATACCGGGATGATCTTCATAAGCCATGTTTAATATTGTCTGTCTAAGACTCTCTGGCATGAGCAACTGCTCTCCTCCTCTTATTAATATGTTATCTTGTACAGACAATTCTTGTGCCACATGCAATGAAGTCAATAGGCATTCCTCCTACTCCTTTTTTCTTGGCCAAGTAGATTTGATATACCCCAGTACCTTTTTAAAATCTTCACCACTTGTTCTAAGTCATTGTATTCGATCTCAACACTCTCATCATTCACAGGCAATCTTGATAAACAGACTGCCACAACCCTTTGCTGTAAAAAAATCTACTAGGGGACAATGATCTGTTCTCTCCCTGAATACTGTTCCATAGACATACTTTCGAAAATTTCACAATAGTACAGCAAGGGTAGTGATGGTTTAGACTGTCTCACTTCCAATCCTAGAATTAATTTTTGTTAGAACTGATTGTATCTGTGCAAATTATTTTCTATGTGATAACGGTACCCCTCGAGATAACATTGACATCCCACTACCACAGATGTGGACTTCAACTAAAATCGCAGAAGGGATCAGTTGTAAGAAACTATTGAAAGATGTGTTGTACCTCGGCACTCAGATACACATTTATCATAGAAGCATGTGCTTCTAAGGGAGTTAATTCCCTGTCCTGACCTGTGTAAAGAGTCACGACTGCCAATTGCTCAAGAAGAGAACATCTCAAATGTGGCATTTCCTTGATGTTTTAATATCTTATTTCATACAATTCTTATCTGTACAGTGCTTTTTATTAGTACATGATACAAAAATTGCTGTTAAAAGTTCTTCTGTACTTAGAACCCAAAGAAATGAAACAGGCAGCCGACACGTGTTTCGTTACTGGAACATAACTTCCTCAAGGCTTATATGTCTCGTAGTTGGGAATCGTCAAATGCGGATTAAAAATGTTTTTCTCTCAAATGCAAATAAGTTGTAAAACCTTAATTAAGGGGATAGATTGTCTCCCAATCTTGTAAGTAAACTTTCGAAAATATTCAATTCCC
This sequence comes from Lissotriton vulgaris, assembly GCF_964263255.1. Lineage (NCBI taxonomy): Eukaryota > Metazoa > Chordata > Amphibia > Caudata > Salamandridae > Lissotriton > Lissotriton vulgaris. Next base: position 2,068,928,934 of record NC_141685.1, on the reverse strand, counting down.
CACCAACATGCTAGAGTTTATTTTTCTAAAGATGAGTATTTGTCTTCAGCACCTCTCAGTGGTCTATGGTCTAGATGCAAAAACAATTGTGACCAACACTCCTTTCTGATTTTGCATTAAAACCATCCCAATGCCAACATTGCTGGCATCTGTCACAATAACTGAGTTGCAGGTAGTAGTGTCAAATGTTGCTAATACAAAAGTTGAAGTTATACCTACTTTCAAAGAATTAAATTCATATGCACAATTCTCATCCCATACAAATGATTGATTTGTTTTATTTAAGTTTCTCATATGAACAGTTCTGTCAGAAAATAAAGGGATACATTTGGCGTAGTATTCTGCTAGGCCCAAAAAAGATCCTAGCTGGTCTTTATTTTGAGGTTCGGGTGCTTCTTCTATTGCTTTAATGAAATTGTGTTTGGGAGCAACTCCATTTTTACTAATACATTGACCCAAGTAATCTACTGAATCTGCATCAAATTTACATTTGTCTTTAGTCAGAATTAAACCATTGTCCTGTAATATACATAATACCTTGTGTAATGTTTCAGCATGCTCTTGTGTATTCCAAAAACTAAAATATTGTCTTGAACGTATAGAAGATTTATAGATAATTAAATAGTTTGTGCATGATCCTTTGAAATACAGACAATGCAGCAATTAGCCCAAATGGCATCCTTTTATATCTGAATGTAATGTCATGTAAATGCTTTTTTTTTTTTAAGAAAATTTAGTTTCAGGGTTTTTTATTTGCATCAAGAGGGACAAGCAAATAGCATAACAGAAAATTCACACATATGATATAAGAAAATCAATGCATTACGATTTACATCAACAAAAGGAATGTGAATCAAACAATCATTAAGGACAAATAGTAGTAGGAGAAGGGCTATCGGATATCATGACATTATTATTCCCCAGATTCTGTCCACTTTCCGTTTAGCTTGTAGACCCCTGGTTGTTGCAAGAGCATATTCCAAATTATAAATTTCTTTAACAAGACTCCACCATTCCATAAAAGTAGGTGGATTGTGATGGATCCAGACCCTAGCTATTACCAACCTAAATGCCATTTGTAAAGCGCACAGCTACCTCCAACAGAGGTGTCCCGGCGCTGTCCGTATACCGCTTAGGAACCCTTCCTGGTTTTTCCATGTGGAATGTCCACTCCTGGGCACCCCCAAGGTGAAGCCAGGCATCCCAGTGCTGTTGGGGCCGTTGTGGAGATTAAGCAAGCTATTGCCCAGAGTTGCAGACCCATGATTAGAATAGGCACCGAGGCGAGAATTATCAGGTCCAAGGAAACTGAGCCCAAGACCGGCCAAGGCAGATATTGAACCCTGGTCCCAGACCAGACCTCTGCATCAGGGTCTGCCGCTCTAACAATTTCAGCTACACTTCTCCACAGTTATAAATGAGGTGTAATGTTTGCTATCATCATGTAGCGCTATTTGATGATACGTATTAGACAAATTAAATGTACAGTTGCCCCTTCAACCTAGCAAAAATATCTTGTATGTTAGGTAATGAATGTCGATCCACCCACATGCTGTCATTTAAATCTCTTAGGGCGACACACAACCTGACCTTTCCATTGGGTTTGTGTACCACCACTATGGGTGAATACCAGGATTACATTTCCTCTATCACATCTTGTTTGCACAATGTCTCTAATTTCTTCCTCAACGCATCTCTCATAGCCAAAGGGATGTTTCTAACTTTGTGTACTTTGGGTACTGCATTGTTTTTAAAATAATTTTATGCAAAAATATTCTCAGTAATCCCAGCTGTGAAGAAAAATCTTTGATAAACACCTTCTCCCAATCAGTCATTACCTTGTCTCCAACCTGTACATTTAAATCACAGTAACCTAGTACCTGATACGGATGATTGGGGTGTAGGGAAATCATTAGATCTCTTTGCTGAGGCCAGCTCAAAAGACAGGACCCTTCTTTAGCTACATATACCTTTGCTTCAATGGTCATGCCTATAAAGCTCAAATTGGATCTAGAATAACCTAGCACCTCAATGTTTTTTTTTCCATAACCCACTAATTTGATATCCGGAGGTAATACATCTACTCCAGGAAACTCTTTCATCCATTCTTCCCCAATCGAGTTATGTCTTCCGCCAGAATCTACCATTACCTTTATCTCTCTATCCCCTATCTTAATCATACAGAATGGAGCATCTTTAACATCCCTATAAATCTCATAAACACTTAACACAAATTCTTTTTCCATTTTTCCTCTTGTGTCACATCCAATCTCCTTTATATAATTAATTCTGTGATCTTTTACATCCTCTAAGAATGTTCCTATTCTTACACATCCTTGCATAATGTACTTTCATTTTACTATATCTACACACTTTTCCAATGGCTGGACACTCCCTATCATTGGCTAAATGGCCAGATATACCACATTTAAGAGATATGTATTCTTTTTGTTCCTCATTTTGATTGAAAGCCATTTTTCCTTTAGGTTTACTACCCAGATTTTTGTAATGATTGGCTTTTTTAACCAATTGACTTTCCACTGCTTGATTTTCTGACAACTCTTTCATACCAGTTTCATTTCCTCAAAATGATGCACAATGTCAATTGCTTTAGTTAAAGTTAAATCAGCTGATCATTTTTTCTTGCAACTTTGAACCTGCCACATTATGCACCATTTGGACACGGACCATTTTGTCATGAAAAGAAGCATGGTTACACCTAGTAGCTAAAATTCTTAAATCATTCACAAACACATCAATTGGCTCATTTGGTAATTGCCCTCTGCTTAAAAACTGTGTTGTGAAACAACTTTGTTTACACACTTGACATATAATTTATCCAGTTGTTTGATTGCCATTCAATATACATCCCCTTGACCGGTTATCAAAGAGGGTAAGTGACTCAAAATACATCTGCTTTCTGCTCCTAAGCAATGTTTTAAAATAGCTAACTTTTGTTTGTCAGTATAGTCATCTCCTCCAATTGCTTCTATATAGGTTTCTAATCCATCTTTCCATTGTCTCCATTCCAAAACAGGTTCACCTGGTATATCTCAAAATGGATATGGTGGATTTATTCCATCCAATGTCTTTGCACAGTTTTTGACGTTTATTATGCCAAATACATCTCTCCAGGAATGCATATACCCAGTTGTATATTCACAACTGAACCACACCCACGTTAATTTTCATACCGTACAGTGCTTTTAAGTATTCCTGTGACTATCTGCTTACTCAATATATTATATAGTAAGTAATAAACTTGATAATTTATCCTAGAGGGTGTTTGAATCACCAGGATGTCCGTCAGGTAATTTGCAATGGTGAGTATATATTAATAGATGTGTGAATCACCAAGATAACCTTCAAGTAATTCACAATGACATCCCTTGTATTGTCATTTTTCTTTCTTTTTCCTTTAACATATTTTATTTAATTGTTCTCAATTAATGAAATAATTGACTCCCAATTGATATGGTGTGTGGATCACTAAAATGTCGATAACCACAGCATGGCCAACAAAGAGGGACGCGGTGCTCCACAGCTGGCGTGTTCTAGTGTTTATGCTGTTAAAGGATTTCTACGCTCATGCGTGCGGAGTCCCCTTGCTCAAGGTACTGGCATGCTCTGTGGTTTGTGCAGCCAGCACTTTACTTTACAATACGGGAAACCGGGAAATATGTATATTCAATGTACCTCACCCAAAGCATGCCACCGCCAGGATTTTGTCCGCTGATGCCGATCGTACTTTTGCAGTTGTGCCAATTATTTATGTGGTACTTCAAAGCTCATCTAACTCGTGATCTGCACATCACAGGACTCCAGGATTCACTGTCCATTCTCCTCCAGTATTAGGTCTTCTCAACAATATCCAAGGATTCTGCTGTGACATTTAACGATGAGTTTATTGGGATGAAACGTCAACACAACTTCTTCTCCATGAAGCCTGGGCCAACTGTCTTTGTGTAGATTCTGGTGTCACCATATTCCGTGTTACAGATTCCACCAAAGTCCAGCCAGTATGTAACAACCAGCTCTTTTGTGAAGAGCCCATATCTTCATGATTTCTCCTTTTCTGCCAGAAGAGGGCATTCTGATGCCAGCCATGGGTTCAGGACCATAGACGCACTTCTTAGGGATCAGGGACTCTAGAAGCGGCCAGCAGGGCTCCGGCGGGCACAGTTTCAGGTTCAAGCAGGTCCAGTTTCAGGGAGACCTCTGGAACTGCCCTGTCACTCAGGTAGCCTGGGATGAACTTAGCAGGTCCAGTCTTCCTTCTCATAGATCAGAGCAGGCCTCAAGTAGAAGGACAGATCTCCTGGTAACATACAGGCCTCAAGCAAGCAGGGCAGTCCTCGGAGGAGCAAGGCAGGCCTCAAGCAGCAGGGCAGTCCTTAGGAGAAAAAGGCATTCATTCCTCTTGTAATGTGCACTGGTCCGGGAGTGTACTGAAGAGGCAGTTGAGAAGGTCCAATATTTAAATATCATGCCAACCTTTGAAGTGGGAGTGACATCCGGGCTACACCCACATCTGGCTATGGAAAGTTCTTCCTTTCCCATGCCAAGGCTCCAAGTTGTCTGGGTTGAGAAAAGACTGGTGTTAAGTTCCTTTGTATGTGTCTGGAGACAGACATTTTAAATGTAAGTGGGACAGGGAATAACTCTGCCCCAACCATCCTGTCAGGATCGTCCATCATGAAAAAACCTAGTCCCCCTTTGTTTGACTGTCTGGGAGGAATACACAAAGGTCATTTGTCAAACTATTCACTGCCATGTGAACATGCACACAAGCAGTGCGCACCAAATTGGTTGGACAAGGAGATGCCAATTTTCTAATAGTGTCATTTTCAAAATTGTGACTTAAAATCCAGCTTTATGATTAAACAGGGTTTTTAATTGCAATTCGTTTGAGTTCAAGCTTAACCAACAGTTTTCCATTGAGGGAGATAGGCCTTGCAGTGGTGAACAACAAATGTAGGGGGTTTTCTCTACCAAGACTTCACAAACCTAAAAACACATGCTCTACTTTATCAATGCAATGCACACTGCCCTCTGGGTTGTTAAGGATTTGTCTCAGGATTGACATATGTTTTAAAAAATGAATGTTTATACCTGGCAAAAGGCTATTTTGCCAGGTCAAACTGGCAGCTGTTAAACTACACTACAGGCTGCAATGGTGTGTCAGAGACACGTTTTAAAGTGATGTATGTGAATTAATGGAGAAGCTAAAACTTGGAAACCAATACATGGAAAAAAAATTTCAACAAAAGGCAATTTGAAGGAAATACAAATAAATAGACAACTAAAGGAAACTGTTTAAAGGAAAGAACATTATAAGGGGAAGTCCAAAAGTACCTTAAACTTGAGTGAAGTTAAGGACTAGTGAGGATTTTGGTTTCAGGAATGGCTAATGATGTTTAAGGATTATCAGGGCTTTTAAGGAATAAGGAATAAGCAGACTTAAACTGGAGTGGAGTTTAGGACTAGTGAGGGGTTTTCAATCATTCAATCAATGACCTATATTCGGATACAAGTATCCATAAAAGCACAATTCAATCACCACCAACAGAATTACAACTCTTATTTAAAATTCTCATGTAGAATCATATTTAAAATCTTATTTAAATCTGCGGTCCTTGAGACTAGATAAAACACTTAAATTGATAAGAAAAATTACAACTATATACAATGTTTAAAAAAGGCATAATATACGACAGCAATACCATTTTTACAATTTGCAAATAAACAAACCAATTAAATTAACATTTAAAAAAATATATTAAACAGGCATTTCGAGGCAACATCATATTATAATGAAGTGCATTTAAATGTGAGCGACATTAACACCATGGTACAAATGTAATTAATTATGGTTAAGCTTCCATGCCTGCAAAAATGTTAAAAGGATTTGGACGGCATTTAGCAGCGACATCATATTAGAATAAAGTGCAATTAGTTATAAACTGTATTAGCAGCATCGTACAAATGAAATTAATTTTGTTTGGGCTTTCATACCTGCAAAGAAATAAAAAGGAGTTAGGCAGGCATTTAGCAGCAGCATCATATTGGGATAAAGTGCAATTGATTGTAAACAATTTTTGTGGTTGTTGCCAGCACCACCCAACCGCTGAGTGGTGGCTTACACTACCCAACACACATCCAGCACAGGCGTCACTGGAGATGCAAACCTGGCAATAAAAGGGGCCGGGTGCACGTGCCTGTAGCCAGTCCCACAAAGTCACTCAGTGTGTCCATGTGGTCATGATGTATGCATGTGGGCCCGAGGCCCTTCCACATTACATTGTGCTGTGTGCAGCGTGTGCAACCATATCACCGCAGGCAGTGGTGTAGGCCTAGGACATGTAACCATGTCTTATCTTCATGTGTGTGTAAGTGGGGTGGACAGGCATACAACAGTACTGTGTAGGGGTGTGGCCCTTCCACACGTGGATCTGGGTGTGGTTCAGTGTGAGCCTTGACAAGGATGATGTTGCTATGTGGCATGCCCCGGGTGTGCGTGGTCGGCCAGAGGGGTACATGGGGGAGGACATGCCCACTCTGGGTCAGAGATCACTCATGCCAACTGTTGTGTGTGTCGCTATTAGCACAGCATGAGCCAAAGAAGTACTTTCAACTGCATGTTGGGTGCAGCCAGGCATGTGCTCTACATCTGTGTCAGCCCATTCTTGCAATGGGCATATGCACACGTGGCCGGACACACTCTGCCCTGCATCCTCACTGTGTCCAACTCAGGCTTGTAGAGAAGCGCAGACAGGCATGTCAATTGTGTGCCGTAGGGGTGCATGTGATGTAATTGCGCTGCGCACACCAGTGAATGTGCTCCGGGGAGGAGGTGCAGCATTGCGGCTAAGTAGTACACAGTGATGCAACTTAGGTGCAACATGCAGGACATGTCGTACATGTCATACAGGAATCACTAGGTCACACATTTCACACACCAATGAGTCTGCCAACACATCATGCATAAAGTAGTCTAGACTCATGTCTCTCTGCACTGTCACAGGTGACAAGGATACGCACTCTGCGCTTGGATGATGACACCCCTCCAAGCCCTGAACACACAGGCCCAGAGGCAGTACAATGTGGCCCACAAACGCACCAGGGGCATCGTGGAGCGCACTTTTGGTGTGTTGAAGTCACGTTTTAGGTGCCTGGATGTCACAGGTGGTAAGCTCTTGTACAGGCCAGACCTTGTGTGCAAGATGATCGATGCATGTTGTGTGTTACACAACATGTGTGTACTCAGCAAGGCCCCATGGATAAGAGTGCCAAATGCACCGGACGATGATGATGAAAATGAGGCAGGTGATCCACAGCCCCACAGCAGCAGCAGGACTAGCCAGTAGGGACTACATCATTGACAATTTCTTCTCTGGTTGACGTCACATTGTGTGGATCCTTAGCAGTCATTGCACAGTACGTTGACTGACCACAAGCACTGCATGTGCTAATAAAAGCATTCTGATACACATTCTCTGCGTGCATGTCATTCATCTGTACAGGCATTTCACTCAGACAAGTGTGGGTGCGACATGTTGTGCTGTCAATTGAGGGATTTGTTAATGGATGGTGGGTGTGTCACCTCTGTGCAGTGAGGCTGTTTATGGTGTCATGTATTTGAACTGCCAGTACTGTGTTTCACAGTTGTTAAGGTATCCCACTCTTCGGCGTTTCACATGTGTCCCAAATCATTCCATTTTGGCTATCATATGTGGCCTACAAGTGACAACAGGGATTCTTTTGTGCTCTGATATGTGCCGCCATGTTACAGGGATGCACCCTGTGTCACACGTCCCATAACATAGGCAACATGTACATAAGCTGGAGTCACTGCCCCTACATTATTCCGTGCTTTCATTCTTGTTTGATCATGGACATGGCAAGTCGGTGTGCAGGGGGTGTTGTTTGTCCCTCTGCAATGTGAGGGGGAGATGCGATTTCACGGTTCGTGCCATGTTTGTTTCCACATTGGTGCAGGTTACATACGGAATGCATGTCTATGTACATTGAGCCTGTTTGTTGGGAATTGCATATCTGATTTGGACAATGGATATTTGGTCTGCGTCACAGCTGTGGGGTTAATCAAACACGTTATCAATTCACCGTTTATTTACTCTGGTTTTATGGCGCTTTTTCACGCCAGACGGGTGGGATTTGCAGGCCTGTCGCTGGTTTCAGCTGCTTTTTGTACTGCGATCAGCCTCATTGCAATATTTTTTAGCATTCACGTTTCCCATTTTTGCGGCGTGGCGTTGATTTTAACGCGGACATTTAATGCGTTATCTGGAGACTATCGCATGGTACTGCGGTGTTGAGAATGCTTGTTTAACAGGACGTCATTTTCCCACGATACACTGCAATGTTGGAAGTTGCGTTAAGTAACTTTTGCGATGGTTATCACACATTCTTGAGAATATGCCCCAATGTTTTACTAAACTCCATCCCTAAAGTATTAAGGTGTGAACAGCATCGCCGTAATGTCTTTTTGAAACCATAAGTACTATTTCAATAAGTTTATATAAAATGTAGTGTTTTATCAAGCTGAAATAACTTTCTGTTAGCCAAAGGCCTCTAAGCCAGGTAAGATAGCGGTGGTGCTTGGTTTTCTATTTGCATCACTACTAACAGCCACACGAGTGCTTACTTCTATACCACCATTACACAATTAGTCAAATTGTACCCCAGCAGCCCAACCAATCAGACTAAAATGCATTGTTAAAATACAATGGGTTGCTAAAAGGGATTGAGATAATTTGGATGATCTTATTGGTGATTGCTGCCCCTTTCTATCTCAAAGCTTTCACATGTATGAGTTTAGCATTTTCTGCAAACCATACTACCAGATAATTGTATTTTCTGGTGGTAATAGTCATACTACCCAAGTACCAGATAACATACATCGTATTTCAATATCTTCTGAAAACGAGGGCCTTTGTCTTCTTGATTTGCCTTGAGGTGATTTTTCTCATTATAGGTATTTAGGGCATTTAAAGCTCATTAGAGACTTGCCATGGTGTTGTCCATTCTCACAATGTCATCCTCATATTGGATGATATGGAGTTTAGTAGTCCTGAGCTTGGGGGTACTAAGCAACTGTTCTCCATTGACCTTCTCAAATCGGCGGCATATTGATAGAAAAGGGCAAGTGTGAGAACTCCCCCCCTGCTTTAAGTCACATGAGGTGTTTATTTTGGGTGTGACAGTGCTGGCTCTTGTTTTCATGGAGACCCATGACCCCATATACAATGACATAACAACCTTTAACAATTTAAAAGTGGTATCTGATTTCTTTGTATCACTTGATTGCTCAAAAATAATAGCACTGTAATGTTATCCACTGTAGATTCAGCTGCCCGGAAATCTGACTGAAATAAGGCAGGATTACATGCTCTAAGATACCATTGCCTCTAAATATTTAAGTAAGGCGTGAGCATAGACTCTAGCCTCCAGATCCAAAATTGCAATTAGGCAGTAGTTTAAAGCTTTGGTCCAGTCCAGTTTCTTATGCCACAGCATAGACCCCCCCCCCCCAGGCATCTGGTACCATTGATGTTCAATAGGAGTTATTGAAGAGAGAGTTTCACACTCTGGACTACGCTTCCAGGGCACCTTTAAATATACTGGCTTGAAGGCCATTTCATATGCCTGATCATTTTCATTACAGTGTCAGCAGTTGTAGCATCCTGCATTGAAACTTGATTTAGATCTACTGCTGCTACAATGCAGTGTTAAGGGGCGCAAGGATCTGATCTGTATATAGTTGTTTCACATGCCTGATCCAGGCCCTTCCAAGACTCTGTCTTACCCTGTAATTTTACTGTATTTTAATTTGTTGACATGTTCCTGAAAACTGTCTTGTTTTTGGTTTCATTTAGCATAATGAAGATGGTATACATTCCTTTGGATCCATGGCATTCTTTTGCTCCTGTACTGTTTTTTGTGAAGCATTCATAAATACTTAAACACTGTGGTGGATCTTGCTGTGGGGTTTAGTTTGTTTTCTCGCTGAGCCTTACGTAAATATCTTCTGGTGAAGTTATGGTTTAGTTTATAATGAATTTGTGTTCTCCTTCGCATGCCATTCCTTGGTAATGAGCCTGGATGTCTGGCCCAGCAAGTAGGCTTTTAAATCTTCTATAAGACTATCCCATGCCTGATGCTTGGACGGTGGGCACTTTTAATTTTACTCTATATCCTGCTTTCCAAAACAGGTAGTGACCATTGAGTTATGTTGTGGTCTCCACTTTATTCTCCTCATGAGGTTCAATGATTCAGTCCCAGTTGAACAACCCACGTTATTACTTCTTTCCACTGCAGATGATGTTAACTCCAAAATTGACCTCAGTGGATTATGGTCCCTTTCTGATCTGATGGCTATCTCAAAATTAACAAGCTGCTCCAGTAAGAGTTCTTTTTTTTTTATTTATTATTTTTCACAAATTTTTAAGACCCCCGACATGTAATGCATAGGAGCATACACTTTTCCTAACTGCTTTCATTTTGCTGGACCACTCCAGAACGGAAGGAATAACAGCGGTGCACCACGTTTGCAATATGAGCGATCTGGCTACAGCCATTGCGATATATAGAAATTTAACCATATTGTGAGAATAACAAAGGTCAGGATCGTAACCGATTATGATTAGCAAATCGCTCACTGCTATTTGAGTTCCACATTCAACTTCCAAATAACTGAAGATATCTTTCCAAAAGTTCTGAATCATAGGACATTGTAACATAATGTGTGACCAGTTAGCAAAGGGAAAATTAACACAACGAAAGCAATGTGGTGAATAATTGGGAAACATTTTTGACAAAAATACAGGGGTTCGATACAGTTGCCATTTACTGAAAAATAGCATCCTGCGCCAGTTCGCACCTCTATGTGTTAAAATTAAGGTTATTAACAAATGACCATAAATTAGCTGAAATTTCTAGGTTTTCACAATCCTTCCATTTTTCAATCACCTTCTGCCCAAGATCTGGTTTCCTCGTAGCTGGATCTTTTAGAAGTTCTTTAATTAGCGGATGTTGTTCGCTAATCTGAGAAGCATCTAACTCAATCAGGAATTTAAGAAGGATATTGTAAGACCCTAAGAGGATGAAGTCATTGGCTATTAACTGTGTCATTTCGGGCATGGTCAGCCATTTTCCATTCCTTAGGAAATCTATAACCTTACAGAATCCTAATGATACCCATTTTAAGGTGAGGTCTGAGGATTGTGTAATCCCTGCTAGTGGCAAGATATCAGCTAATAAAGTAGTTGAGTTGATAGCTGGGATAGAATATTTTTTATAAAAAGCCTGAAGTTTTTTGAAAACCAATGAAGGCACTTATAACGAACCCGCTTAGGGGATCGAAATATGAATAGTGGTGAATGAATGTGGGTTTCTTTACACAATAAATCCATAAAACAATTTATAAACAGGTGTGTCTGAGGCTGAGATTTGAATCTAGACAAATACTGAACAAAATAAGCATATTAATAATCCCTAAGACTCGGGAGGGCTAAGCCTCCTTGGTCTTGTTCTTCATACAAAGTGTTAAGTTACGAGGTGGTTTTTTTGGCCCAAAGAAAAGATGTAAACATAGACTCTACTTGGGTAAAAAAAGCACTTGACAGACAAAAAGGGATGGTTGAAAACAAAAAATTAAACAAAGGGAGAACAGATAATTTGATCATGGTAACCCGACCCAAAATTGATAGCGGCAACGAGTTCCAGCATGCAAACAGCGCCTGGATTTTCCGGAGAAGTGGCGGAAAATTTAGATCATATGAATCAGAAACTCCTTCAGAAATTAATACTCCCAAATATCTTTTGGGGAGGGAATTGGGACAGACTCCGATATCGGGGTGTAGCACCAAACCTGCACCACTGCATTGTAAGATTTCAGTCTTCTTTTTATTGATACAATACCCCTCAAGAGCCTCAAAGTCTTCGAAAACCTGAAAAACTTTGGCCTGGACCTCTTATTCTGGCTTGATGAAAAGCATGATGTCATCGGCGTATAATTTCAATTTCACCATTGACGGGATAGGGGGGCGGATATCAGAGCAGTTTCTTATGGCTATCGCCAGTGGTTCAATAAAAAAGGCAAACTAAACCGGTAACAAAGGGCACCCTTGCCTTCTGCCCCGCTTTACATTGACCCATCCAACCACCGAGTTATTAATAATTACGTTTGCTTCCGCCTTATCATACAAATTATGAATCAGGGCTGTGATCTTAGGGGAAATACCAAAGTGATCTAAAATATTAAACAGAGTTTCCCAAACAACAAGGTCAAAAGCCTTCTCGGCATCTAACAAAAGAACTAACGCGGGTATTCCTTGAGTCTCAAAATAGTCTAGTGCCTCCGACAGATAATGGGTATTAGATGCTAGTTGCCTCTCTGCGATAAAAACGTTCTGATCCAGATGTACCAATTGTGCTGAGTAATAATTGAACCGAAGTGCCAACAATTTAGTAACGATTTTATAGTCGGAGTTTAACAACGTTATCGGCCGGTAGGAGTTCTTGCCTTTTTTTGGGAAGCTGACTATATTGCTCTGTCTAAAAGACTCTGGTATTTCCCCCCCCTTCTAGCATAGAATTCGCCAAATGAAGAAAGATGTCCGCTATTGAACTAAAAAAGACTTTAAATAATTCAGGCGGAAACCCATCCGGGCCACAGGCTTTCCCATTTGGTATTTTAAATAACACCCTCCAGCTCTTCCCTAGTGAAGGGGCTTGCCATAGATAATTTCTCAACATGCAAAAGTGTTGGGGGGGCTGTTATTCTGAAGAAATTATTTTAACAAGGCCAAATCCACGCTCTGCTGTTGACCTTAGATGGACTCATAATGCTGCAGCATTATTTTGCCAATTTTAGCTGGATCGTTTATACTTAAGGCAGTTGAAGCGCATTTCAGTGTTTTATTCTGATTTGAGGCAGCTAGTTCCCTGGCCTGCCAAGCTAAGAATCTACCAGTAAAATGACTTTCCTCGTAGACTTTTTGCCGATGTTGCTGAAATGAGGCGTCACTCTTGATATAATAGTTGGCACTGAGTGCAAGCTTAGACTGGTCCAGCTGCCGCTGATTCGAGAGAGAAGGATTACGTAAAAAAGCGGAGTAAGACATTTGGATCTTCTGCTCCAAAGTTCTCTTATCTTGCTTAGCCTTTTTAGCTGTTACAGCATCTTTACCAATAATTAATCCACGAACAAAGGCCTTGAGTGCGTCCCATACCACACTCAAAGGAGCAGACGTAATATTACGTGATACAAACTCTTTTATCTCGATCCCCATAGAGTTGACCCAATCATGTTCATTTAAATATTGTTTAGTCAGCAGCCATCTTTGAGGAGACCTAGTACAATTACCTAAAGAAAGCTCAAGAAACAGCCAGGCATGATCAGAGAATCCGTTATGGAGAAATCTTTGCTGATAAAAACTCAAAATACGTGAGACCAAAAAAAAATCAATAAGTGATGAAGAACGAAATCTGCCTGACCAGCAGGTATATATGCTGTTTTGGTGGGGAAAGCCATACGCCAGGGATCATGAAGATCCAAGGTTGCCTCATAAGGTTGCAAGGTTTTCAAAGATTTAGGTTTCGGCTGCTTTTTACCCTTCACTGATGAGTCTGTTTTGGGATTCATTAAGATATTAAAGTCAGCCCGACAACCAATTCCCCAGCAACCTGAATTAAGGACTAAAAGAGATCCTCGTAGGGCTTATGTTTATCCTCTACCGGAGCATAAATGCTAACAAATGATAACAGTCTATTACTTTGCCTAAGGGAACAGGTCACCCAACACCAACGCCCCTGTGGATCCTTATCAAAATTGACAGCCTCTGCTTGAAGTTTTTTGCTTAAAAAGATTGCTGTTCTTCTATGAGAGCCTGAAGATGACGAAAAACCCCTTTAGGCAGCACACGATCTAAACATTGAGAATTCGGGCAATTTTACAGCTGGAATATGAATCTCTTGCAACAAAATCACTGCTGGGTTTTCCGATTTAATCCACGATTCAATTGCACGCATTTTCTTTTTGTTATTAAGACCGTTAACATTAAAAGAAACCACTTTCAGCAGTTCTTTACTAGCCATGGTGAAAATCTAACTCAGCTGTATGCCCCTTGAATTTCCCAACAAAAGTCATGCTTACAGAACCGAAGTATAGGACCCGAAAAGACTCAATGGCCTGAATGAAGTCGGATAAAAAAAGACTTCATTTTTTAACTCTTTAACCCCCCCCAGCCAGTGCAACCCACCCCCCTGAAATGTGAAGCCTCCCCCCTCGAACCACATCAACCACATTTCCACCCCCCCTCTATCCTGGGTGTTATGTAATTATACCCGATGATTTAGCACCTAACCCCCCCCCAGCAAAGGTGTAAAAGGAAAAAAGAAAAACAAAGGGTGAATCTGTACTGGCAAGCAGGTATACACATTAAGACTACAGCATCTGCTATCATCAACTAAGAGCCAATCCTACTACGATGCCTTAAATGATCAGAGGATAGCTAATCCAGCCCACTTGCCTTAATCAAACCTACCAAAAGGAAAGATAGCAAAAAGACATTACTCGGTCCACTGACCCACCGACCCCCTTGTAGCCCTGCTCAGATATTTGCCACAATAAACAGCCTCTTCCCCTATGACCCAGAGCCCTGCATGATATCCTTTAATAACTCTTGGGCTTCATCCAGATCCGAAAACATAAAAAATGTGCCCTTCACCAAGACCCTGGGTAATGGATGCTTGTGCCCCATTAGCTTTAAATAAATGAAGCATCTTTACAAATTCTTTCCTCCTACGAGCCTGAGCGGCAGTCATGTCAGAAAAAATGCATCATTTCACAGTCTCATTTACTGGAAACTGTCTGTGCTGGATGCCTTAGACAAAATCCTCTCTTTTATACGAAAGTCTGCAAAATTTAACAGAATCATCCGTGGTAGCGTGGAATTTGGAAAAGGGCAGGCAGGAACATGATGGGCCTTGGTGATAGTGAGATCACCTTCAAACTCTGGGATGACTATTTGTTAAATAAATGTGTTGACCCACTGTAAGGTTTGAGAACCCTCAATTCCTTCCGGTATTCCCACTATCCGAAGATTGGCCCTCCTTGAGTGATTTTCTAGCTCCTCCAATTTGTTCTCGAGAGCATGCGTACTTTTAACTGGCGCTTTGGCTTCGCCCATTACGATGACCATCTGGTCCTCTAAGGCAGAGATCCTGATTTCCGCCTCCTGCAACCGAACTGGAAAGGATGACATTGTACCTTCAATTGTCTCTAGACGTTGATGAATAGATGCGAGTTCAACTTTCTGGGTTCTTTTTAGCTCACGGATTTCTTCCTGGATCAAATTTAACATATCCTTGATACTCATCCGAAGTTGATCGATTGGTTCCAGATCGGAGCTGGGGATAACAATAACAGGGTCTATAGTTAAAGAGGAGCATCCTGTAATTGAGGATCTAGTCTCTCGCAGGGGGTCCTGGGCCTGAGGCTGTAAGTTGGCTTGAGGAGTCATAATTGCACTAGGGGGACCAGGTCTAATTGTGGTTAGGTCAGGGACATCTGAAATTTCCGAAAACTCCACTAATTCTACATGTCCCGCAGGTCTCCCTTCCTGATTGGGTGGCGGATTTAAAGCTGCTAACCCAGTCTGAACGGGCATTTGGCCCAGATGTGACCCATCTAATGTGGAAGGAGCGTCATTCAAATTGTTTTGCATATGAATCAAACTTGAAAGAGTCAGAAATCTGCAGCAGTTGTAGTTGATCGAGCTGGAGGGGAAATAGGGCTGATAGCGCCTTAGAGAGTTTCAGAGCGGAGCTTGGACCAGGAAGAGGAGACTGCTGGTTGCCCCTTTTCACAAATAGTGCAAATTGTTTTGCCTCTCTAGTCTCTTTTGCCTCCTTTATTCCTTTCACCTTTTTGGGGCCTGTGGACAGCAAAACCTCTTGTGAAGCAGTTTTCGGTGTAGCTATATTCTCAGATGCCAAATCCGCTGTGCTAGCTTGATCCAGAGACACCACAGTGGGTAGTTCCTCATTCTCTGAACTCTCAAATGTTGAATCAAGATCAAGCAAATTCTCCTTACAGGCCAGTTTAGCTGCTTCCTTAGACTCCTTTGCCTGGGCTCGGCGGGTTTTAGTCTTCAGACGAGCATTGAGCAAATTCCCCATACTGAAGCACCCTTGCCACGCTTCACGGCACCTCAGTTTAATGTGAAGAGAGCTTATGAAATTTTTACACGGGATGCTTATTTTGCCTATTTGCCGCTTGATGCCGTCCAAAGCACTACTTCTCCCAGAATTGCAGTACAAATTTAAATCAAGATGCAGCCCACGAGACCCAGCAGAAGAAGCAGTTTTTTCTGTTTTTTCCCCTCAAGAATAGACAAGGCCAGTGTCTAAATTGTGCCTGTCAGAAAACAAGGTAAGGCAAGATAACTTCAGGAGCAACAGGGGGAGAAAAAAAAAGGAATATATTTGTCCCCTTTCTCTCCTTCCCTTCTTAGACCCCGTTACATGTTATTACTTAAGGGCACATTGGGTGGGCGGATGCAGAGGTATTATTGATTGTCAGTCAGATTTGTTTTGCAGATTCCAACCAAAGAAAAAAAAAACTCCTCCAGCACAGCCCAAGGACATGCACCCAGCACGGCAACCTCGGAAGACCTCGGGAAACAGCCAGCATTGTCGTCGAATCTCTAGCCTCCTCACCTCCTCACCTCCCTGTCACTGGCCGACATCTGAGGGGAAGACAGCTGCAGCCCAGGCGCTCGAGAGAACAGAGGCTCTCCTCTGTGCTCCTCCAACCGCAGACCCGGTCCAGATCAGCTCGCTCCAGGACGAAGATTAAAACAGAGACAGAAGAATGCTTTTCTCCTCTTAGTTCAGCCCCTGGATACTTAAAAACATGCTGCCACACATTACCGCCACTAAAGCTGCAGCCTCAGGAAGAGAAGGAGGAGAACGCCATCCGCCTGCGGACTCGCCAGGTACGAACCACCATTGCTGGGGGGGGGGGCGGGCCACCAATCACCTGAGGCTACGTGGCGTGGTGTTCCGCCATCAGCCTGTCTCCAGTAAGAGTTCTGTCATAAAGGCTTAGTCACTTGGTGAGATGCCTTTGAATGTGGGGGGAAATGGTTTCCGAGCTTGTACCTCAAGCTGTTGTGCCGAAGTCAGTTTGTAAGTCATCAGGAAATCTTGCATCTTTCTCTGCTCTATGGATAGGAGAATGGTTTCACCTGTGTTCCCAAGCCCGCGAACATTAAAGTCACCCACAAGCAGTATTTCAAGGCGTGGGAAGTCCATTAAGAGGCCTTCAAAGCTGTCACATAAGTCTTATGTAATAGTCAACTTAGAATTGTTTGGAGCATTGAGAGAGCAATTTCGGACACCAAGGCTATACATTTGTAGTTGTGTTTTATACCTGTGATAGAGGCTGTTTACTGAACTAGGGAGCTAAGGCTAATTTAGGTGGGCTTTAACTTGCTTATGTGTTTGATGAAAATAGATGGGACTCATTAAGAGTCGCAAAGAGGCTGAGGTGTGACGCCAACTCAAAGATTTGATAATATCCATGCAATGTTGAATATGAAAGGGCCCAGGTCTCTTGGAGATACAAAATGTCACTCTTCTCCAGGTAGGCTAGTGCTTTGTTGCTTGACATGATGCCTTTGTGGCCAGCAACATCCCATAATGTTATTGTAAGGTATGGGCAAATGGCTAGGGATAACAATCAGATCTGTCATTTAAGGTTTGTGCTAGCTACCCCAAAAGGCAACTCGCACTAGATGTTATATCACAGTGCACCTTCCTTCGGTTGTGTGAGCATGATATTTTTAAGGAGGTTACTTTCTTGTCTACTACTGAAGCCAAACCGTGGTTGCCCCCTGTTGTGCCCATCAGTATGCTCATGATTGTTTGCTTTGAGATATGCAGTAGAAGAACATATGGGTATTTCAATAGCTGGGGCTTTGAGATTGCAATCCCTCAATCAGCGAATACTCTCTTTTCTGCCAGGATGGCAGCTCTGTGGGCCTCTCGCTTCAAGACTGTGATAGTAGTTTTTGGGCTTGAGCCTGAGGTCAGGAATTCAAACCTCACTTATGCTATATCTTCTTGGATAAGCTGTTTTATTAAGGAATATATCTAGATAACTGTAGGAGAGTTCCTCTCTTGAATATGTCATGAGGGCCCTTTTGGCAGTAATATGGTGCTTAATTTATCACTTATGGGGGAACAAGGGCCAGGTTTCTCCTTTAGCATTGTCCTTAGTATCCCTAGCATCCAAATTGGTTACTTTGGTCCCCAGGTCTGCCAAATGGACTGCAAGTGATTATATTAAGTCAGTCTGCATCTCCATCTTATTTGACTGTGATTGTTTTTGGCGAGGCACTGATGGAGGCCAGTGAAAGGCTGTGGGCAAAAGGTGGAGAATCATGGGCAAACCCAATGGCTTTATCCATTTGGCCCCTTGCCAATATTGGAGTTTGAGAAAGTGTCTCATTTATTTGAGCCTCAAATTTGGAAAGAAAATGATCCAAAAGATTTCCCAGTTCTTGGTCCGTTACACTTTCCCTTCTGGAAGGAATTGGTATTATCCCGGTAGGGAACAGTAGTTCTCCATTATCCTGTGTCTGTGGCCATCTCTGGTTGGAATGAATTTGGACTGCTATTGGTCAAAAGGCCTAATTCACATAGATAAACTTAGACTTTTGGTCTAAACTTAGGACCAAATGTCTAAGTTTAAGACTTTGGGAAGTCGCAAACTGCATTTACGAGTAGTATCTTTATGTCCGCACTCGGAGCTAAGATCCGGACCGAGTGCGGACATAAACAGAGTACTCATGAATGCCCTTTGTCAATTCCCAGAGTCGCAAAAGTAGAGGTTTGTTCTAAGTTTACACAAAATATATATGTTTATCTTTGTGAATCAGGCCCTACTCATTTTGCTTAGCTTCTACAGCTGGTGCGGCAGTAAAAGCCAAAGTAGTGGCTGGAGTGGTGTGTTGAGTGTTTGCCCATAGAAGCTTCTCCACAGCATTGTCCCTCTTGTAATTTTTCTCTATTTTTGAGGGTGAATGGGGTTGGGACAGTATCTTGACTGTGGAGTGCTCTAGGCTCAACCTCGAGCATGAGATTGACCTAGGAACAGGTGGTCAGGTAGTTGGTAAAACCACTCATATAGTGGTATGAGGACTGTATGGCATCATTGTGGCAGTAGTGCCTGCTCCCAATGGTGCGGAGTATGTGACATTATGAAAAAACTGCTTTATCCAGCCACTTGAGACAGATGTTTTACCCACAAAGGTTCTGCTTAAGCACCTTCTCTTGCCTGCCAATTCTTTAGCCTCTGAAGTTGGCTATGCAAGGGAGGATATCAAAGCAGAGGGTGTGTCCCTAAAGTATTTTATATGAGATAGCTGCTTCATCCTGGGCATTATCACTAGTTTTCTTATAGATTGAGTTAGATAGAGTAGAGTGACCTTCAAAAAGGGACAGTCAAGGCACCAGGGCCAGGCATCAGAGGTGCCACCTAGGACACTTCTCCTCAACGCCACTCGCCAACACAGCCAAATCAGTACAAAGACAGTACAAGGTCTCTCTCACCTCTCACACCTCCTCTCCTCAGTTTACTAGCTTCTCCACTGTGGTCCAATGGCAGGTGGGCGGGCATAACTGAAGCCAAGACCAGGTCTAGGTCCAAACAGTGGTGGACAGTGAGTAGTAAGGGAGCCGAAGACGGGGGAATTGAGTGGGAGCTCACCGGGAAGCATCCCCAAGCCACACCCAGTCTTAGCTGGTCCACCTCTGCAGCAACACGGTCTCACACTAATGGTGGATGAATACAGCCTCAGAGCTCACCCACCCCCCATGCATTGTCCCCTTCGTGCTCCTACGCTACTTTGGCCCATGCTTTCTCCTCAACTCAGAGCTTCTTGGCCGTTCAGAATGAGAAAGATTGTGCTAGCAAAATCCTTTGCAGCCCCCGATGGATCCTGGAAATTACCATGAAGGAGCAAGATGACAAACAAGTGAAGCCGGGGGGAGAGTTTAGGGCCTAAAAGGCCCTCAGAGAGCCAGGTGCCGGAGTCTTAGAAAGCCAGATGTGACAGAGGGTCTCCAGAGAAACACAGAGCAGCATAACTCCTCCTCCTGACGTCCCTTCCTGTCCTTCCTACCTAAGCCATCGGAGTTATGTCTTCGAACCTCTGAATCATTAATTGAAATTTTGAAAACATTCATTAAAATTTGAGAGATATTTTTTAACTAACAGTTCAAGAGAATAATAAGTTACCTTCTACAGTAATCGTTTATCACAAAATATTTATCAAAAACTATTGTGAATTCAGTTCACTTTATCACTTAACACCTCCCCTGCTGGTGACGGAACCACTCCGTCATCAGCCGCGGTCGCGCTGTGCTGATGACGGAGCGGTTCTGTCACGGCCCGCTCGGAACGCCTGCGCTGAACGTTCTATTGAGCGGGCGGGGCCGTGACCGAACCGCTCCATCATGAGCACAGCGCAACCGCGGCTGGTGACGGAGCGGTTCCGTCACCAGCATGCGCCCGCCGCACGGCCGCCCCACCCCCTTAGCACTGCGGCGGAATAGCTGCCGCAGTGAAGGGGTTAAGGTTTCTTTGTATGTAAATTATTCACCATTGTTATTTTTTGTAATACTCATCTGTTTCTTATCTTTTCCGGAGCTTTAAAAATGAAATTTATTTCAAATATTGAATACCAAAATTCCAAAGAAGCATTTATATTTTCTCACAAAGATGCATGACAATGTATCTGAGAGCCTCTTGATTTGTAAACATCAGACCATCCTTGGTGATGACAAGTTACTGTCTTGAAGATAAATTTAAAAAAAACACTTTGGACTACCAAATTTTAGAGGTCTCTAGGTGCAACTTATAGTTTTGTGATCGGGTACTGCATTGCATACGTACCAGATTATCCTGTCCTCTAAATCCTAGATGTGACCACCTCATTTAGAGACAGGTAGGCCTTTAGCTTTCCATCAATTGAGCCACCATTAGCACCATCGATGGAAAACTTACACTTAAGGAGCACGTCTTGAAAAAGAGAAACATCAAACTTTTTGTAGAGTGAAAAGAATTGCTGTGATGCAGTTCCCTTACAGTATGACCACTGGGCCAGCAGTCATCACTATATTTGGCAAAAGTTAGCCCGTTAGTCAGAATGATTAATATTAATGTCATCTACATCCCTGACAAGCTCTACGCCATCCACCAAACCTTAAATTAGGCATATGTAAGGAACTCGATCTGCTCAGGCTTTGCCTCCTTTCTTTTTCTGCTTCATATCCTAGTTTCAAAATGTGCTACAGTGTAAGTAGTTTGAAATCCAAGGTAGGGAACTGCACGATTTCTACTGGCTGACACTTAACTGGCTCTGCCAGTAA
This sequence comes from Lissotriton vulgaris, assembly GCF_964263255.1. NCBI lineage: Eukaryota > Metazoa > Chordata > Amphibia > Caudata > Salamandridae > Lissotriton > Lissotriton vulgaris. The sequence continues at coordinate 2,068,907,472 of NC_141685.1, read as the reverse complement.
AAAAACACTTTACCTGGATGTCAGTGTTGAGTTGTTTGCATGGCCACTCTGTTAGTTACACTAACCTATTAAGGGAAAGACACCTATCAGTGGATTTCCCTGCCTGGGCCTGCCATATGAGGCCTGGTCGGTGCAGCTCTGGATAATCTGAGATGCTGGGTGAGAACTCCCTGTGCTTCAAGGCCATATTTTTTTGTTTTTCTAAACAGACTTATTTTTTGAGGATTGTTTCAGAAAAATAAAATAGCATGCTAAGCAGGGCACTAGAAGATGTTCTGAAGACAAGCAAACCTGTGGAGTGAAGCCCTCTAAGTGTGACCTCTCCAGCGCCTGTTCACGCCAAAAAAAGACTATGATTCTATCTTGTTGAGGTTCAGCTTGAGTTAACAGATGGTTGCCTTTTCTGTACCGCAATGCACCCTGAATTGGTTGTCTTAACTGAGGACTTTGGGCCTCATCTATGTTTTTTTTGCCGTAAAGCGCATTCCTGTCCTTTTCCCCTGCGCCGGCGCACAATGGACAGCCGTGTGTCAATGCAGGAACCTTTGCGCCATGGTGCAAGGGTGCCTGCTTTGCCGGGATAATTATTTTTGTGCAGGAAGGGAATTCTTCCTGCACAAAATCAATCACAAGGGATTTTTTCCTTTTTCTATGTGTGTTGCAGAATGCAGCACACATAGAAAAAGGAAAAACGAGGAGAAATAAATATATTTCTCCTCGTTGTGCCTCCCTTACACTTTCTCTAGGGAGACGTAAGTTTTTGGCGCTGCTCTAGACTTAAGATATCTCGTAAATCCGGGAGTGTGTCAAAAAGCCATGGATGTTGCTGGGAAAGCCCCCAGCAACACCCATGAAATGTCCCTTTTACGCCGTTTTCGGTGTGAAAGGGGCACATATTTCTAAGGCCATGAAAAACCGCTGGAACGTCAAAAAAGCGACTTTCTATCAGTGCAATAGTGCCGGTAATGCCTCATAAATGAGGCCCTTTGTCTTTTATTTTATTGTGGAATTGTATTGTGCAGCTTTCTCAATGATCTTTTCATGTAATGATAAATGCATGATTGAAAGGAGGTTTATGAGGACATCTGTGTCCACGTTTGGCTTTTTCATGAGGGGCGTTTGAAAAGGTGTTTTGATGAACACATTGCTAATGGTCAGGAGAGATACAGGCCTTTCCTTTACGATCATTGATGGGACAGCATGATCTATTTAGCAGCAGTGAAGTAATATAAATAATTAATTTGAGGAGAGTTTGAAGAAGAATAGCAGTTTGGGTGAGAACATTGAATGAATGCCTGGTGTCTATGTGCTGGTATGAGATTAGTATATCGCACTAGACAAGTGATTGCAAATGTTGGCGATAGGAGTGGGTTAATATAGGTTCTGGCCCACGGGACACAATTATGTATTAAGCTTGACAGAACCTCTTGACTTTGTTATAGGCCTCATTAAGTTACAATCTTTTAGTAAGTGCCCTTTGTTTTTATTATTAAATTATGTAGGGGATATTGTTTTCATAAGTGAATGCAAGGCAGTTTTTCGCAATGAAATTTTAATAAAATGTCACAATAAAATGTGAATACTGATGCTTATGGCTTCATAGTTTAACGTTCCTATATCCTAGCCTGTGAGGTGAGATGCTCCAATAGCTGTAACCCTTTAAAGCTCAAATTAAAATCAAAAAATTGACACATCCGTAGGATGATTTTGTAATGCATATATATGGCTTGACCTAAGGAAGGAACTGAAAATGTTGCCAAGTAATAATATAAATCATGAGTATTAATTTGAAACTACATTATATCTGTCTTTTCTAGCATTAGTATGCTGTTAGAAGAGATGCCAAGAGAGGTAGGATCATAATACATTATAGAAGCAATTTCTTACTAAAGTCATTTTGTTTAATTTGAGGCATGAACTGTTAATTATATATTTGGGCGATGCCTGTATCTTTTATAGGATTATAAATAGATAAATGAGCCATATTCTCCACCTTACACCAGTAGGTATTGTCTCACACATTATAAGAAATATCTGTCTGAAGTTGGCTGAATAGCATTAATTTGATCCCAGTTTAATGATGCTTTAACGTTTTTATGAGTGAATGTAATGTTTCCAATATCCATGTCCTTATTCAAAAGTGTGACTAATAGGTCCTCATCTTCAATAAATAATGAAACTCTTTAGCTAATAAAGGAAAAAAATTATAGTTTGGAAAAGTGAAATTCATTTAACAGTCCGTGTAACTGTCTTTTAGAATGCTACCCATAATTATTGTAACTTAACTTTTTGATATTTATATCAAAGTAATTAGTTTTAAAATACCTTGCACACTGGTGGATCGCTGCTAAAATGTTTCCAACAATCATGCTTTAAAAGAATATAGGAACGACTATGCAGTAATAAATCGTACAAGTATTATGTATATGTGTGATAGATATCAATTGCTTGCAATTGATTGCTTTTACTTTTCTTTTTACAAATTGCATTTTAAGATAAGTTTAATACCATTTTCCACGTTTAAGATGAAAGGTTAGTAATATAAGCAATAAAATCTTAACACAACGTTTTGATTTTAATATTCGAAAAACAGACGGAAATCTACATAGCAGAATACAGCAAGAACAGAATTAGGAGACTGCATGACTTTTTGTGTTATTGCTTTATTGTATAAACTTAAATACCAAACTCGAACTTCACTTAATGAATATTTTTGTCTCTGACAATGAATGCAACAGGTTTAAGGATTTGTTTAATAGTATTCACAGATATTAACCCCTTATGTGCCCCTGTCGGCCGTTGGTCGACGGGAGCACTTCCTCCCCAGTGCTGCCATCGGCCAACGGCCGACGAAGCCCCGCCCACCTTTTAGAACGCCCGCACCACGGTGGAAAAACCTCTGCGGTTAAGGCGTTAATGTCAGTACTCTCTGTGTGTCTCGAAGCAGACTCTGTTTACTACTGCATGCGTTACTTGTACTTCTTTTTAGGTCGAGCCTAGCGGCAGCACGCTTGCGCTTCTAGCTCTGCGAGACTGCTGCAGTAGAGTATGGGAGAGAAGTCACACCATCTCTTCACCCATATTTTTCATTGGCTTGTGCCATGGTCTTTTGTAAATGCTGCCTTTGGATTCTTTAATATGCTTGTTAATCACCCCTTAGTACAGCCTTGTCTTTATTTATAACCTCCAGTGGCTACTGGCCCCTTTACTTCAGTTGTTACACCAAACCTGTTATTTAGGGTGTGAGCACTATTTACGTTATTGAGTTTCTCATACTGCAGGCCGGACAGGTGCTGCTTAGCTGAAACTGCTTGTGTGTTTTTTAATCAGCACGGCCACTCCCGTAACATGGCGCCCGCTTTCAATCACTTTAAACAGGCGCATTATTATGTGTCTGTGTCAACCCCCCCAATTAAAATGAATTTAGAAATGATTAGCGAATTAAGTCATGTGAATTCCAGGTAGCACATAATCCTGTGCTAATGGGCTGAGGCTGACAGCAGCACATAAGTATTACAGGTCATCTGCTCTAAAACCACCTGAAGGATAGCTTTCAAAAGCCTGTTTTATTACCAACAACAACAGCACCACCAATACCATTACCAATAACACCACAACCAATACCACCAGTAATACCACCACCAATACAATACCAATACCACCACCAACAACAACACCAATATCACTACCACCACAATATCAATACCACCACCACTACCAATACAACCACCACCCCCAATACCACCACCACCAATTCAAATACAATCACCAGTACTAATACCACCCATACTGTTAGGTATGCTTCCACTGAACACGCTGGTTGATGCTCTGAACCCAGGTGCTCTGGGTAAGGTTTTATATGTGACCAACAATATCAACACAGTGAAGACTGTAAGAAACAAATCTTGTTTACAGAGAAGTCTAGTGGGTGTTTATTCGTGGGTGCTGCTATGGCACGTGGGCACAATTTTATGGTGTGGATGCTGTCATAATTATTGGGTTCCTCTGGGTCCTCTGATTGCCGCTTTATGGGTGCTGCTATGATAAGTTGGTGATGATGATGCTTTAGCTTTTGCATTCAGATGATACTTTTGGGTTCCTTGAGTGCTGCTGCGGTCTGGGCTGTTTAGATACTACTCTTTTCTGGGGCTATTTTGAACTGTATGGGTGCTTCTGTGATTTTTCACACTGCTGTTTTCCCTTTCAGAATGCATCTTGCTGTAATGAAAAGTAGACACCACTGCCCATAGTATTATGCCTGTGCTCTGGGGGCCATTTGTGCCTCCTACTAGGTAAATTAATACTTGCCCTGGATGGGTCCAATGACACCCAATATTAGTCCAACTGATGTAAGCTCTGTGTGAATCCTCCGATGATCTTTAGTAGACCCAATAATGCACGCAACCTGAGCACCCACATACACCCTTTACTAGGCTCATGGATGCATTAGGTGTGTCCACTGGTATTTGGCCCACTGATGCATTAACTCTGTGGGGAAATGGTGTTTCTTATATGGAACATTAAGGCATGTAGGAGGGCCTTGATTCCTACACTGTTTCTGGTCACTGCTACCCATTACTCGGTCCATTGGTGTGCACACCCTTGCATTAGGCTGTGAGATTAGGCATCTATCACTGCAGTTGTTACAACAGACAAAAGACATCAAACATGGGCAGACCCATTGGCTTTGCTAATGCTCATTTAACTTATGTTAAAATAAAATACGAATTGATGTGTATGAATTATGGACTAATAAATATCCCAAAATATAAAATATCATGATCTTCAAAGGGAAATGTCATCTGCACGCAACAGCGAGTCCTTCAAAAAACCTACACTCAAGCCCAGAAAGATTTTAGTGAATCAGTCTGTTCTGTGATGTTTTGAGGTTTTGCCTTTTGCACATATCAGGTTGTATTTTACCAATATGGTTTCCCTTTTTAAAAGTATGTACTCGATTTTAAGGTTTAATAATTTAAAACATATCCCTGGGGACAGGACAGCTGGAGATCTTTGCCTTCAGTTTTGAACCATTAACAATACATACATATATATAATAAGGGACCTGAAAATAAGGTGATGAAATAAGTTATGATTATATAAACAAGAACACGCTGATGCAACACAACCATATTGCTGTTTTAGAAGTTTGGTGATAGGGTCGTGGCTTCAATATAATGGAACCAACATTAAACAATACACACAGCTTCAAATCACGCAGAATCGTCACAAGGGAAAGACACAATCCAAATTATTTATTTATCCCATATCACTCTGTTGCTAATAAAGAATGAGTAAGGAAATGCTATTTCCATGCATCTGACAGCACAGTATTGTGAGTTGTTTATCAGAGGCTGAGTACATACAGTACCTAGAGGGCTAAAAGTTAGCCGGCTCCCTTTATGCGTAAATATGTTGTAAATACACGTGAATTCATAGTTTCATGTCTAAAATGTGTCTTATCGCACTAGAAAGGCATTTTATCTAAATAAATCACAGTAATAACAACAGGGTGCAGCCACTTGCACGCAAATCAATCAGGGTACATCTAGTGATAACTAAAACTATTCAGGAACACAGTGCCAAATGTGTCCAGCATGAAACAGCACGCCAATGAATGCTCGGAATATTTCGTAATTCCTTTCCTTACCGTTCCTAAACTACTTGTGAGCTGGTGCAAACAAAAATATATTTAAAGGAAACAAATGCTTGCTACTTTGTAAAGCCAATGTATATCGTGAGGAGTCAAAAACAAAGAGGCAATTCATAAAGCAATTTATAGCTATTCGTAGTATTTTCCATCTAGAGGTACTTTCGTTAATCATAAATCCAGTTCACATAGGTATGGCATAGAGCAAGGCCTAAGCTGGTCCTTTCGGTTTTAGCTATGAATATGGAAAGGGAAGTGGCTGGAAAAAAAGTGATGTATTCTAAAAGATACTGGGAGAAGAAATAGGGGAATTGGGGACTAGCACAGAGAAAGATATGCTAATACAAAAATACAGCTACAAAAGGGTAATTCATTCTGAAGCAATTCCAATGCATTAGGTTTCTCCTATATAAATATTAATAATCTGTTTATTGTTGTAAGTTGTTGCTTCCTGAGTAGTTGTACAATATAAGTTACAGAAAGTCTGTTAAAATGTTATGACTTGTTTATGTGCAAATAGGCAATATGTTGTGTTCTTACTAATGGTATAGTGTGGGTAAGTAATAGGAATATTTTGAAAAATGGAATGAAAAAGGGAAATAAGAGAATTAATTGATGTAATAGCAAGTCAAGTCAATGAGTCTTTATTGCGACACAAGTCATAAAAGACATTACAGTAAAATAACAATCAATTAAAATATAAAACACTTCATGCTTATTACATCCGGATGTCCTAATGATCAGTAATGAAAAATGGGTTAACTGTTTGATCATACTTTAAACAGGGTGGTCTAGCCAGAATTATTTTAAAATAATAAATATGATATATCTTAAAAGGTTAAATGAACCGTTTAAAATTGTTACAAAGTTAGAAAAACTGATACTTTCGTTTAAAAAAAAGGGCGGGTTAGGACACTACAGTCTATTTTTGCTTCATTTTGTCTCTTCGTATGGTACACATCCATTTAAAAAACTTTGCAAGTGCAATAACCATGCTATCGGAACAGTCAGTTCTTAAAATCCTGAGTGCCTCCGTACCACTATGGATGCCTTTTTGTATACATATAGGTTTGATCCATTTATGACGTGGATCTTTAGAAGCTAGACATATGAACAGTACATGTGCTAGGGTTTCTGAGTAAGCTGTAAAAAACGGACACTGATGGTGATCTTTACTACTTGACCATTTACTTGTAAATGTATTAATAGGGAGAGTTCCCACCCTATATTGGTGAAATAGCTTTCTATCGTTGAGGATGGTGATGAGGTCCCAATATCGCTCATATTTAGGGATATCTTTGAGTTCCAGAAAAGTCCTGGTTAGTGATGCGTCAGTGTTTGATTGGAATTCCCTTTGGTTGATGTTAGACCAATACATCTCTTTAAGAGCCTTTCATGATGGGAAGGTATTTTCTGATGGATTATCCCAAAGTTGCTCCATTCCCAGGGCTTTATATTGTGACTTGACCTGTTTGAACCATGATATTTTAACCCCTGTATCCATGTTTCTAGTTTCGAGAAGTGCCGAAGCATAATGTGTTAGTTCAGGCGTAACCCAAAGCCTCCTCCAATAAGCCATTGGACGAAAACTCGCTATGTCCTTAATTTTCTGACATCCCAAATCCATGTACAGAGGTATTAATGGTGTTGATTTGGGAAGTTTAGTTATGCACCGCATACATTTATTTTGTGCATTAGACAGAGCGGAAACATCAGTGACCCCCATAATTCCGCCCCGTATAACATCGAAGCCCTGACTTTTGTATCATATATTTTTAAGACTGGGGCTAGTGGTTGGGTAGCTGATGATCTCAGTTCTCTCAAAAGGACACCTGCTTACTGTGCATGTTTCACTGTCAGGTAGGTCAAGTGTGGCTTCCATTCCAGTCTAGATCCCAAGGTAATGCCCAGGTAGCTAAAACTGTCTATCTGTTCTAAAAGCTCATCATTCATGAAAACTATACCCCTCACTTTCTTATGTCTATGCATAACCATAAATTTAGTCTTAGATACATTTATGATTAAGCCATGGTCTTTACAAAAGCCCTCAAAACAATCAATAGCTTTTTGTAGCCCTTCCTGTGTTTTGGAGATTAAAAGGGTGTCGTCTGCAAACATTAGCAGGGGTATTGGGATGCCATTTTGTTTAGGTGCATCTGTGTAGGCGTCTTGAAAGTATTCAATAACCCTATTTATGTATAATGTAAACAGAGTTGGTGCTAAAATGCACCCTTGTCTGACTCCCCTTTCGGTGTTAAATTTATCAGTGACCTGGGCCTGGTTACCCCACCTAACCTGTGCGTAATTATTTTGGTGTAATTTAATTAGGAATGCAATAAGTTCTTGTGGCATTCCTTGGTCGTAAAGCACTTGCCACAGCCTTGAACGTGGAACTAAATCGAAGGCCGATTTCAAGTCGACAAATGCTGCGTGGAGAGTGCCCCCCCAAGAATAACCCACTTCCAATAAATATTAGAAAATCTAAAATCTTGGTCCACGGTACTGGTGAAGGGGCGAAAGCCAGCCTGTAGGGTTGACATAACCCTGGAATCTTCGACCCACTCCTGGATCCTGTGCAATACCAGCCTTGCCACTACCTTCTAGATGCATGCAATTAGGTTAATTGGCCTGTAGTTTGCATGGTCTGCGCGATCCCCTTTTTTAAAAATTGGAATAATTTCCGCTCCCCTCCAGCCATCTGGAATTGGGGAGCCCCTGGAGATTGCGTTCGCCAGCAACTCTATGTATGGCACCCATACCTCTCTACAATGGAGAAAAAGATCTGCCGGAATTTTATCCAGACCCGGGGCTCTTCCTCTCGGAATAGTGTTTAAGGCGTGCTCCACTTCGCTACGACTAAACACTAACGGGGTGGGTCCTACACTGTTTGTTATAAAATCCAAACATTCCCCACTTGCCCGTTCGGTGTCTGAAAACTGGGATTTAAAATGTGATATCCATCTTTCTGGTGGAACTGAGTTTTCGGGCTGTGTCTTACTTGATCCCTTACCCCATTCCACTAGGTTACTATCATGTTTCTGGCCTTACATGCCTCATATAGCTCTTCCCAGTATTTGTTATCCCAGCTTTTTTTTGCTTCCTGCTGGGTTACTTTATAGTGTCGCCTCGCATCACGTATGGAGAGCCTATCCTTTGATCTAACAGCCATTGCTAGAGTTTTATATGCGGTTCTACATCTTTTATCATACCAAGATTCCTGTTTCTTTCTGCCTTTACGTGGACGATTACTTTTTCCCTTTATAAAAAATTTACCAAGATTTAAAAATAAAGTTGTGTGAATATGGACCACCCTGGTCTCAAAATCATTACTGAGCATGCAACGTTGTAACTCACTAGTTGCATTTGAGACCAATTCTTCCATTTCTGGGATGCATTGGGAATTATCCATGCACTCCGACCATTTTATCCTTCTAGTATCATTTGCAAGGACTATATCATTGGATGTATCTGTATCAGGGACTCCCATATTTGTGATAAACTGGAACTCTAAGCTAAGAGGGTTATGGTTGCTCTCAACTCTATTAATAATGTTCATATCCCGAATAGCCGCCCAATATTCCAGATTAACAAAAATGTAGTCAATCCTACTTGAGCGAATTCCATTATTAAAAGTTGGCCTTCCATCCCTATGTAAAAGCAATATTATGTGTATAGATGAGGTCCTACAACTTTTTGGCCCAGTGCTACTGCACCTGCTGCTGCTGCACCTGCTGCACCATTCAAATCATGACCCAATATCCTGTAAGGTAACCACACTTGTGACTGCTTATTTAGTAGTTAAATATAGCAATATTTGGTGTTGAGAGGAGTTCTTACAACTTTTGGCACCAGTGTCACTGCACTAGCAGCACTATTGAAATCATGGGCCTGATGCCTGCTAGATAATTGCACTTGTAACTGCCGTATTGGAGGGAAGTGGGTTGGATTGAGGTAAATTGGAGTGGGGTGTATTGGGGTAGATTGAAGTGTGGTAGAGTGGAGTTAGGTAGACTGGGGAAGATAGGAGGTGTGATTTGAATGAAGTGCAGAGGATTAGATAGAGTGGGGTAGATTGGAGTGGGATGGGATTGACTGAGTTGGATTTAGTGGAGTGGCTTTGTGTGGAGTATGCATGGTGTGGTAGTGCACTGTCCTTAAAGAAACACATTTAAATTGAAATGAGAATTACATTTGCATCGAAATACGGTTTTACTGAACACAAACGATAAATTGTGCAAATGTCATCACCTAGTGTATTGATGTGTTTTGATAATTCTTAAATATTTGTTTCCACCACACTTGAGAATTAGAAACAACATTTGTATTAATTTGGATATATTCTGAAACATGAAACATGTGGCAACAGCCAGTTCAGCACTGCAGTGCCCAGAGTTCCGTCTTAATCGCTCTAATTTCTGCTAGCACATCTCCAGCCTGCCATCGCATGGGCCACTGTAGCTGAGCCAGAGCAAAATATAACTTGAGGGCTGGTACCCCAACCCCCTCTAATAGCGGCCTCTTGATGCATTTTTCCGGTCAGCCCCCATATCAAGTCTGACACCACTTCTTGCAATTGCACAAAAAAGGATGTGCAGATACCAGTGGGAGGCACAGAAGTTGCAGTAGAACTAGCATCTTGGCTATGGATGCCTGGTCCATGGTTCACATTCCAGAAGCTCAGAGATCGATGTTTTGCTCTCATGACCCTGCCATGGTTCCCATCTAACAGGTCCCTGTCAGTGTGGTACACATTGAGCCCAGGACACTAGGGAAATCTCTCAGGCTCCACCTCTGGCATCTCCTCCTGCCTTACACTACACTGGGGGAACAAATAAGACTTCCCCCAGTAAATCCTAATGCTGGTCGTATCACAAAAAAGCTTCAACAATGCAAATAGATCTGGCAGGACCTGCCTATAGTCCTATATGTAAATCAAAAATCAAAGCATCATCGGTATATATAGGAAGCTAACGTGGGAGTCGGCCCCTACCATCACACCTCAGTCTGCTCCTCTGGCGCAAAGCAGACCAGCAAAGGGTTCCATATCCAGAGCAAACATTATGGGTGAGAGGGAGCATCGATCTCAAACTGTCACCTGTTGTCCCGTCTTTACTCTGGCAGTTGAGCGATTTAAAGCAGTCTAGGTTTTAGGCTATTTCCGGTCACAGGAACTAGGTTTACCCACACAAGTGAGGTATCATTTATATCAGGAGACTAGAAAGAATTCTGGGTAGAACGATTTTTGTGTCTTCCGAAAGATTCCAGAAGTTTCTATCACAGAAATGCGAGGAAAACGTTTTTTTATAGTCAAAGTTTTATGTGTGCAAGGGATTCTGGTTAATACAATGTGTCAGGAACCATGCAAGTCAGCCCATTCTGGAAAGCCCTGGGTTGACTAGATTTCTCTAGGTGCTGCCTGAGCTAGTGTCCAAAGTCTAGGAGAACAAATATGGTAGAACAAGTGCTATTACTAATTGTCCGTGTCTAGGGAGACTTCCCCTGTGTGGCTCGGTACAGGAGCGCTAACGGCACCTGCTGAACTGATAAAGCACAGGGTGGGGGTCCTGGGGACTGGGTCCTCAGTCTTGGGTTCTGGGATTTGGCATCCAGGTCCTGGGCCCGGGTCCTGGTGCCTGGGTCTTGAGTGTTGGGGACTGGGTCCTTGTGCCTGGGTCCTGGGTCCTGGTGCCAATGTCTTGGTGCCTGGGTCATCTGGTCACCCCTCTCCGCCAGTGCGTTAGGGTTCCCAGGGGCCAGGGTCAGATCTGTTAAAGAGCCCCTCTCTGCAGGCCTATGTCTGAGACCTAGCTAGGACTCAATGCACCCGGGCGGGTGGCACGGTCCCCTGTGTCTGGCCATCTCATCGCATGCCATACTTTCCAATATTGTGACCAGGAAGTGCCAATGATGACTCATTTTGTTCCTCGAGCCCAGCCAGGGCTGAAGGAGGTCGGTGTATTCACGCCTTTGGTCCCATCTGTCACTTGGTGCGCATGGATTACAAGAAAGAGGGGGTAGCCTTCCATGGATTACTAGGGGTATGGTACCCTCTGGTTCTCAGCCAGCGACCAGATGGCCAAGGCTCCTGGTGGGCCCTGGGATGGGGCCACTCCCCATCCTGACCTTCTCCTCAGGCGTGGATCCTGGGTCATGGGACTTGGGTTCCAGGTCCTGAATCCTGATACCTGGGTCATGGGTCCTGATTCCTTTGACTTGGTGCCAGGGGTCTTGAGTCTGGGTCCTTTGTCATGCGACTTGCTCATGTGTCATGGGTTCTGGGTCATGGGTCCTGGGTCTCGGTGCAAGACCGGAGAGACCGGAGAGACCGGCGAGCCCTTTAGAGCTCTCTCTTGTGGCTCCAAGTGCCCGGTACCTGCTGGGCACGGCCTGCTCCGGGGACTGTGGCAGGTGGGGAGTTTGTCTGAGGCACTACACATGTCAAACTATAACACAGGTGTTAGACTTGGCATCCTTGGTGTGGTTTCCCCCAATCTTTTTGCTTCTACCTCCTGTATTTTTGATGCTGTGATGGATTTCGTTTTTGCTGGTTTAGATGCGTTGGGCACTTTGCCACTGCTGATCAGTGTCAAAGTGCAAGTGCTCCCTGTATAAATTGTTATTGCGATTGGTTATCCATGATTGGCATATTTGTATTACCAAGAAGTGCCTAGTAAAGTGCACTGAGAGTGCCAGTGCTGGTGATTCAAATGCTACTAGTGGGCCTGCATCACCCTATTGCCTGTGTGCAATCTGTGAACTGCCATGTCCTCCTGGTCAGTGTCCCCACTGACCAGGCAAACCCTTCCCTTTCTGTGCTCCTCTGTTGTAGTGTAGTTCCTATTTTCCCAATAGGCTCTGCGCATTGGAATAACATAAATAGCAGTGTAGACGTAGGACTGAGGTCATCTAGGTCTCTACTGACTATGTTAAACTTAATTTAGGTTTGCGCCAGCTAGCTCGGAGGTCACTGGAAACTTTCCTGAATGAAGAGGGATGGATAACCTTCCCTGGCTCAGACAAGAAGAAATTCAGTTTCCGACAACCGCATAAACATGACAACTTTGCTCCCTCAGAATAAGAGTATATCTCTAGAGTCGTGTGAAAACAATAGACAGATATTTCACCCACTCCGCAGTGCATACTTAGTTTCACCAGAGTGCAGAGAAATAGAGAGACGGGCGTTTTCAATAAAAAGGTGTTATTTATTGAGCAGTCTTCTTTCTCATGCAAGAGAAATGAATTGCCATAATTGCAATACTCAAAGTAAAGTAGAGTGTGTACAGTAAAAGTAGTATTATGAAATAATGCTGTAAAAGCATTGATACGGTTTCTTAGCCATATGATACTTTAAAATAGATAAAATATATACATACATAAATACATTGACTAAAAGGCTCAACTGGTGCTTCTAACTACGCCTACCCCGGTGTACCTGACCTAAGCCTAATACGTGGGAAGGGACAAGTAAGTAGCGATGTTAAGTTAAGATGGTTAAGATAGTCAGCTCCGTACCTTGGTAATAGAATGTGGGAGGTCTGGCATCTCTTTCCTCAGGACTCGATATTCCAGCAACCCGCAAGGGTAGGCTGGATACACCGGAGCTGGATTTTATCGGCTGGAAAAAAAGGCATTGACTCTCTCAGTGCGTCAAACAGGAGGGGCGGCTTCCCCGGGCACTCGCATCAGCTGGGCTCTCGGGCAAGTAGATGGCCGCTCTGCTCCAACCCACCGTGTGTTTGCTTAAGGCAACTGTTTGTATTTTATACCTGAAAGGTGCTGGGTTTGACGTAAGGTTAGACATAAGACGTCTACAAGAACTAACAGTTCAAAACTTGATTAAGTAGAAGTACATATGAGTAGTGTGCCATATGGATTGTGGTATGAATTTATTTCAGCATTTCAGGGCAATTGATGATACCACGATTTGCTATTTGTTCATTTAGGCGTTTGGATTACCAGTTTGGTGAGACATATGAGATTCGGAGAAGCACAGGCTGTGCCTATTAAAGAAATTTTCCTCGTTTTCCTGGAGCAATTTATTTATGGTACAAAGACTGTAACCCCTGGTCACCCTAGCTGAAATCGGCTTGGAAGATTTGTGAAACTATGCTTTGGTATGTAAAGGCTTCATGGCCAGTTTACTTGTTACATTTGGTATGTTCAGCATGACATTCGTGGCGGATGCACGGTATTGAAGGAGCTTTGTTATTAAATGTGCGCACAAATGAGTAGAACCACATGGTGATGGTTTGACTATGAACACGTTCTCCTTTCGGTGTGTAAATACTATATGATACCAGAACCTTGAGGAATCTTCTCTCCTTATAGTGGTAGTGGCACCCCTTGGCGCCTGTGTCCGTGAAACTGTCAGTCGTGTTTTTCACATTTAACTTTAGAAGGATGTATTTATTGATAATGTTATTCCATTTTTGTTTTAGGTTTACTGTTATGATTTTTGTTGCCCATTGTCCTGATGAGGCCTGAAACTGCTTGACAGGCCGAAACGCGTCGACAGTTATCACCAATTTCAACACCTCTTTGATTTGGAAATTGATTGGATATAATCCCTAGGAGCATTATTGTGATTAGAAGCCATAAAGACACTGATTATTGCTTCTTATGCTCCTTGTTACTTTGGTATTCGAAAAGGAAATAAGGCCAAGAAAAGACATTGCCAGAATTTTCCTTGGGCAGGGTGCAGTGTATGTGAAAGGTAGAGCATGTACTAGTGCAGGTGACATGCTCTGGTAGTGAATTACAGGCATTTTTGTTTTTTAACTATTGTAAGGCTATCTTGCCCCATAGGCTATCATGAGGAATGCTGGCTACTGTGGCTACCAGCATATATTCCAATAGGAGCAAGATAGGACATAAACGTCTGGTATCCCTGAACTCAGAATTTAATAACACATCTTTTAGGAAAGGTTGTTTTTAAATTCTGTGTTTGAGAACCACACTTTTAGAAACAACGACATCACCCCATCGCAAGACCTCTGCAACTCCCTCGCCTCCTACTTCCACAACAAGATAGCGGACATACACAACAGCTTCAGCACTCAACTGACGCACGCCACGACCGAACCACCGCCCCCCACCACCACCCTCCGCGCCTGGACTCCGACCAGCACCGAAGACACCGTCCGCATGATGAACTCCATCCACTCCGGATCTCCAACCGACCCCTGCCCTCACCACGTCTTCAACAAGGCCGACGCTGTCATCGCACCCCACCTGCGGGACATCATCAACACCTCCTTCGACACCGCCACCTTCCCGGAGAGCTGGAAGCACACCGAACTCAGCGCTCTACTAAAGAAACCAACAGCGGACCCCACCGAACTCAAGAATTACCGCCCCATCTCGCTCCTCTCGTTTTCAGCCAAAGTCATCGAGAAGACCGTCAACAAACAGCTGGCCACCCTCCTCGAGACGAAGGGATCCCTCGACCCCTCACAGTCTAGCTTCCGAGCCAACCACAGCACCGAGACCACCCTCATCGCTGCCACCGATGACATCCGAGCCCTGATGGACAACGGAGAAACAGCGGCCCTCATCCTCCTAGACCTCTCCGCGGCATTCGACACTGTCTGCCACCGCACCCTAGTGCAGCGCCTCAGCAACGTCGGATTCCAGGAGAAGGCACTGGAATGGATCATCTCCTTCCTCGACGGAAGAACCCAGAGAGTCCGTCTACCACCGTACAAGTCAGAGGCCACCGAAGTCATCTGCGGCGTCCCTCAAGGATCCTCGCTGAGCCCCACCCTCTTCAACGTCTACATGAGCCCCCTCGCGCCATCGCACACCAACACAACCTCAACATCATCTCCTACGCTGACGACACCCAGCTGATCCTCTCCCTGACCAACGACCCCGCCACCGCCAGAGCCAACCTTCACGAAGGGATGAAAGACGTAGCCGAGTGGATGACGACCAGCCGCCTGAAACTGAACTCAGACAAGACGGAAGTCCTCATCCTGGGCTCCTCGCCCTCCACCTGGGACGACTCCTGGTGGCCCCCCACCCTGGGCAGCGCAACCAAACCAACAGACCACGCACGCAACCTGGGCTTCATCCTGGACTCCTCCCTCTCCATGACCAGACAAGTCAACGCCGTCTCCTCGTCGTGCTTCAACATCCTGCGCATTCTACGGAAGATCTTCCGGTGGATTCCCACCGAGACCAGGAAGACGGTCACCCAGGCCCTCGTCACCAGCCGACTGGACTACGGCAACGCCCTCTACGCCGGAACCACCGCCAAGCTCCAGAAGAGACTCCAGCGGATCCAGAACACCTCAGCCAGACTCATCCTCGACATCCCACGACACAGCCACATCTCCGGACATCTGAGAGACCTGCATTGGCTCCCCGTCAACAAAAGAATCACCTTCCGTCTACTCACCCACGCACACAAAGCCCTACACGATCAAGGCCCGAGCTACCTCAACAACCGCATCAACTTCTACGCTCCCAAACGCCACCTCCGATCAGCCAGTCACGCCCTCACCGCCGTCCCCCGCATCCGAAGAACGACAACAGGAGGAAGGTCCTTCTCCTACCTGGCCGCCAAGACCTGGAACTCCCTCCCTCCCGACCTGCGCCTGACCCAAGACCACCTCTCCTTCAGGAAGAAGCTCAAGACCTGGCTGTTCGAGCAGTAGCAGCAACCCCCCCCCCCCCCAAGCGCCTTGAGACCCTCCGGGTAAGTAGTGCGCTCTATAAATGTCTCTGATTGATTGATTGATTGATCTGTGTGACTTGGCCTGTTTGTGAATTGACTGTCTGGTTTGTGAGTGACAGGGGCTGGCTCCCAGAGTCTGAGTGGGCCATCCCTGGGCTGAATAGCTCCATTTGCATCTAGAGTGGTGGGAGGGGGTAGGACCTGGGCCTGAATAGGGCTGTGCCTGCCTTCCACAATACTGGCTCCACCTCCTGCTGGGCGGCTGACAACCCTGCCCATCTCTCTGAAAGGAAAGGAGAGGCCAATAAAACAAAGTGCTCAAGGAACACCAAGAATTAGTTCAGACCGGGCTCAGAGCCCTCCTGCACAAAGGGAACAAAGACTTTTAGGGGTATAAGTACAGGACCCCTAACTACAGACAATTAGATCATCCTGGAATCAAGAAGGAACCTTTGCCAAGGAGAAAGCTGAAACTGAAGGAGGAAGACTGTCCTGCTGTTGCTCTGCTGGACTGACCTGCTGTTGCTTTGCTGCCAAGGAGAGAAGAAGGACTTTGCCAAGTGCTGTGTCCCCTTTCTTGAAGGAATCACCAAGGGCCTGAGAAGATCTGGCTCCCTGTTAAGAAGTCCCAGGAACAAAAGGACTTCAACCCTAGTTTCCCTGAACTCTGCTGGAAACCAAGATTTTAAAGACTTTCTGCAAGTTTTCACGCATTGCTTGCTTGCGGAGCGCAACTCCCTCAGTGCGAGGAAATTCCAAGGCATCGCATCCCTCCCCATACAGACTGGAGTCACTGCAACACGCCTGCTATGTCCAGCGGTGTTGTCGCATCGCCTCCCCAGGGTCTCAGGAGTGATGCATCGCTTGCTTTTCAATGCTACAGCTTTCACTTGGAACTTTTGTTGCATCTAAAGGTACTGTTGGGTAAAATGTGACGCAACTGTGGATTATTTTAACGCAACCTTAAGAATGTTTTTGAAGCCATATTCTTGAACTGTGTATATTGGATTTTTGGCGTTTTGGTCTTGTGTAGTTTAGATTAAAATACCTTTTTTTTACAAACTGTTGTGGAGTCAGTTTGTGGTGTTTTCACTGTGTTACTGTGAGTGTTGGTACAAATACTTTGCACATTGCCTTCGATAAGCCTTGGCTGCTCGTGCCAAGCTGCCCAGGGGATGAGCAGAGGTTATCTAAGAGTGTTTCCTCCTTACCATGACTAGAAGCAGGGGTCCCTATTTGGACAGTGGTACCTACCTGCCAACTAGAGACCCCCAATTCTAACAACAGGTGTCCTAAGGTGAGCTCAGGGAGGACACAAACCTCCTGTGGAGCAGAAGGGCAAAAGCTTGCTTTATCTCAATTCTCACTATCAATACAGACCATGAATACTGTGCCTCACTATACTTCAGACTTTTTGGGTTTCAAACAGGAGATGTTAGAAAAGTTATCACTGGGATAACTGGCTTGTGCCAGCCAAGCTTTCATAGCGATGTTGCTTTTTGATCCTTCGATGATGGCTCTTCCTATCATTGTGAAGCAGAATTCACCAAGCATTGCATTGTTCACCTACCAATAGGGAACATGAGGTGGGTTTAGACCGTCTTGAGACAGGTGAGTTTAACCCTACTGATGATGTGTCATTGTAATAGTAATTCTGCTCAGTACAAGAGGAAGCGCAGGTTCAGACATTTGGTGTATGTGCTTGGCTGAGGAGCCAATGGGGCGCATTTCAGAATCTTCCCTATACCGTAATGATACTGCAGTGCTGTGGAGCCTTGGTTGGCCTGGTATAGCTGGACTCCTGGGCCGATGCATAGAGCCGCTTGCTTGGTGATAGGAGCGTGGACGCAAGGGGGCTGCCTCTATCACCCTTTGTGCACCGCATGTTCATGAGGCATCTGGAGCTAATAATTTATAAATGATCTGAGTCTGGGTCAGGGTTTTATAAGTAGCAGACCAGCTACCTTGCTGCGATCTATCGAATGTCATCCTCTCAGCCATGCTTTTGTCTCCATCCGTGGACCCCCTTTAACACACCTGGGGGTGGGTCCTTCTGCCAGCAGTCCAGTGGGAGGGATGCATAGGTATGAATATGGGTATGTGGGAGCCTGCCTCCACCACGTGCTGACCGGCACAGGCCTCCCCTTCTGTCTATGTGGCGCTGTGTGCAGGGATGGGGGAATGATCCCTTTTAGGGGAGCCAGATGGCGGGATAGGGATCCCCCTACTCCTGCACAAGTCACTGAGAGGCAAGCAGCCCTGGGAAGGGGCCTCCCGAGCACCGGCCTCAGAGTGCATGGCCAGTCTTGTCATGGTCGGACTGCCATGTCACTGGGTCCTGGCTCTGTTCGTCTTTTGCCAACTGGTCGCTGGGTCCTCTTGGGCCATCTGGCCACCATGCTGCATGACCAAATGGCTGGCTGGGCAGCCAGCTGGGCTGATTAAAACTTTTGGTCCCCCGCCCCCTCAGGGTTCTCTAAGTCCTCCCTTTGTGGGGGCTTAATAGACAAAGAAAATGGGCTTCCCAGGCAGAACCATGAGGAAAGGATGTGTCCTAGGCTTAACCATCATTGGCTCCCTGGGATGTAGGAAGGTGGAAGGCACCCACCCAATGCAGCACCTGGAGCCCACGGTTTATCAGTGGCAGTCAGTGCCCAGGGTAGGGTGGCTGCAGGCCCAGGGAGCACTGTTTTACTCCTGTACTGGGTTCGGAGTAAGGAGTGGAGACCAGCCCGGCATGTAGGTCCAGCTCCTTGGGCGCTGAGCTGGAACATGAGGCTGGGAGAGCTCTGAGAAGCCATCAGCAGACGCTTGGGCCCGGTCTTGAATCGCAGCACATGTCGATGTCCCACATCACACAGGAGGTACCATCACAAAGCCTGGTGCAAAGCTTGGCATTCTCCTAAGAATGAGTGGGGCTTGTCAATGGGGAAGAAGCAAGCCGAGGAAGCCCCCCTTTCTCCGTCCGCGAGGGAGGATGTGGTTGTGGCCTCAGTCAGAGCTCTGGCAGGGCACTGGCTCTATGCATCAGCCCTCCATGCTGCCGTGCGTGCAGCAGGAGAAAACAGGCTCCTCGGTCACAGTCAGGGGGGGCTGCCTGCAGAAGGTACAGACCGGACTCAGGTTGATCGGAAATAGTTGGGCCAATTTGGCGACTGTAGGATTCTTGGTTGGAAACACTTGACAGTGGCCCTATTCAAGGCTTCTGAGCCACAGAGTGGACAAGATGGGCTCTGCATGGACAGGGCGCCAGCAGGCGTGGGTCTGCAAGCCCATCAGGTCCCTGGGTTCTCTTCCCTAGCCTGCAGTGTCATAAAAAGGATGCTGCCCCTGCCTGGCCTGGTACTGAGGATCAGAATGAGGTCTGAGCCCTCTTCTGTGCACACTGGTCCGGGGCTCTGTCCTCTAGCCTGCTGCGTCGCTAAGGGCATGGGGAAGTGGTCATGTGGGCACGTGGAGGCTTCCCCTGCGTGGCTGAGTTGAGAACTCCTGTGGGTCCTGAAGTGGGAGCCCCAGTCCTGTGACCGATCGCATGTCCAAGCCCATGGGAAAACCTTGAAGGATCTACAAATATGACCTTCAGAATGTTGTCTACTTTAAAAAAATGCATAGATTTCCGGGATCCACTATGGGTTTCACACCCAATTCTACAATTAACTGGAAGGAGATTGAACACAATAACAAATTGGAACAATGGCTCTGTCCCAGTAAAATGCCAAAACTGTATTGAAAAATGTATTTCTCTGATTGAAGTCTGCCTGTTCCTGAAAGCCTGGAAGATGGTGATTTTAGCACTGCAAATCCTTTATCAACCCCATTTGGGGGGGCTTTCTTCTGCACTTGTTTCCCAAAAAAAACAAATTTAGGTGTATTTTGACTAATTTCTATGTACCCTCCAGGGAAATCCACAAAACCTGGAAACCTTTAGAATCCTCAGAATGTTGGAAAAAAAGGAAGCAACTTTGGCATGGATACCCTATTTGGACAAAATGCTATGGGGGCCTAAGTGTGAACTACCCCAAAAAGCCACAAGGGCTTCGCACAGGGTTGTGAAAAGGCCTGGCAGCAAAGGGGCTAAGGAACAATAGGCCCCAAGCACAGTAATTGTTGAAATGCAGGAGTCAGGTTGTATTGTTGAAAAATCAACTAGAGGGGGAATGTTAATTTGGAAATCGATGCATACATCGATGAAAATGAAATATCGCCTTTTGAAAAGAATCGCCAGTTGTGAACTCTACATCAACCTCGAGTCACAAATATGTAGTTAGGCAGGCCCTGAGACCTCTGTCTGGGAATTGCTGTTTGATAGGTCACAGGAGGGAGGGTGCATAGCTTGAAGGCAAACACTCGGGCAGGAAATTCTTGATCAATCCCACAGATGGTTATGGACAAGGGTATACCCAAAATCACTGGGACCTGGGTGCAAGACAGTATAAAGTATGGTGGTCCCAGTATTAAAACATCAAAACAGTGTCAATGGAAAACATACAATTGTGTTTTAGATAGGAAATCAATAATTACTCTACTGGTGCTTCAGTGTTGTTTAATCACACTGAACACATGTTACTGTTTAGAAGAGCGATATATACAGAACAGAACATTTAAAAATCATCATTGGAGGGCCCAGATGAGAAAGGGAAAGGAAAGTGACTCAAGTTAAATGTTACTTGTAAAGCGCACAGCTACCGCTGGGGAACCCATCCTGGCTTTCCCTGTGAGATGGTCCCTCCTGGGAATCTCCAAGGTGAAGACAAGCATCCCCGGCACTGATGGGGCCATTAGTAGAGATTAAGCAAGCTATTGCCCAGAGTTGCTGAGTGGGACCCATGGTTGGAGTACTCACTGAGGCGAGAATTATCGAGTCTGCTGACCATGGCCCAAGACCCTGCCTCGTCGGGAATTAAACCCTGGTCCTGGGCTGACCTTTGCTTCTGGGTCTGCCGCCTCTAACCAGTGAGCCACACCACTCCTCATCAAGTGAGGTAGGGAGGTACTTGAAGTTAAATAGTGATGGTTATCACAATCAAATTGTTAGGCATATTTATTCAATGCCAAAAAACTAAGGACATAATAGATTGCGCATGAATACATAAATTTTATAGCTACGTAACACAAAAATTCACAGTAAGGAATGTACTGTTGAAGAAACTGGCATCAACGACGTGTCAACGTTTCGACCCCTATATGTGTGTAGGTTCTTCTAACCCTTACTAATGGGGTCTTCATTAGGACTGATGGTGAGTGGGTGAGAGGACAGGGCACCATGAATGGATATGGAGAGGCCTCATAAGATTAAATGTTGTAAGGCCAGATGGACCCTGCGGCTCTGAGGTACACTGAATAGAAGATAGTGAAGAACACTCAAAAGATGCGATGGATCCTGAAAATCTGGTCCATAGCAGTGGTCATCAATATGGAGTATTAAGTGGTCAAAATCCCATATTATATGAGTAGGAGCAGATCCATGAATAAATCGAATGAATCTGTTACCCGTGAAAGATCCGTGGTTCACCAAGGGTTGTGACAAAGCTCAAAACCCTTGGTGATGTGGACCAAATTATCTGAAATGTAAATTGAAAAAGTCCTCAGAACTCATGCCTGTAACTGCTCTCCTGGCCACTATGTTTAAACTGTTCCTGTTTTGCCAAACGCCTCTTGTCTTCTTTTTTTCAAAGGAATTCTATCCCAAGCAACATTATTTTTATTTTCCTTAGAAAATACTTGTTTTCTACTGAGATGTTTGATTTCCTGTTTACTCATGCTTAATAATGTGCATCGAGGGGCGTGGCTTGGTGCCCGACGGGAATGGCGGTGCCTGGGTGAAGCTCCTCGGGGACTCCGGGCGACTACTATCTTCCTGTGCTGTTTCAGCGCTGAAATCGCGATGCGAGTTTGTCGGAAATTTATCTCCTCCTCTTTAGCCTATTGCGGTCTTTTTTTGGATATGAAAAATCCACTTTATAGACAATGTGAATTCTTTGGTCATTGTCGCTGCTTCGCGACCATCATTTTGTTTCTTCACCAGCGCTGACTCGCCGAATTGGATACATCTCAGAAGGACTATGGTACTTTTGCCTACACGCTTTTTATTTTTTCTGGTTGTCTGCTTCCTCATGGATAGCGTCTAGTTTTTTCCTTGCATGACTCTGGATTTTTCTCTGTGCCTTTCTGACTGACTTAATTGCGGTGGCCATTTTGGGTTTTCCTCCTCTTCACAATCCTTTCATTCTTTGGCCTCGTTCTTTTATTATTTTTCTTTATGGGAACTACTAAAGGCACTCTTCCTTCGAAGCCTTCTACTAAACGCATCTTCATTAAGAATTCAAAGATCTTTACCTAATTCTCTCATCTGAAAGATTCTTCTACGTCTCTTCCAGCAGACGATATGGCAGCTTCTGACCCCGCTTCGACGTCTTCCGGGAAATCCCTGACTAAACGTCTTAAGCAGAATCCACCATCTTCGCCTAAAGCATCGTCACCTGTTTCATTGGAGATCTCATTAGAAGAGATTAGGGCATTACGCGCTTTTATGGAAGAAACGAATACAAAACTTCAAGTCCTCTCGGACACTTGGACGCAACTTGATACTAGAGTCACTGCAGTCGAGCAATCTATCTCATCCATTACTGATACTTGTGACAAGCATTCTCCTCTACAATCTCAAGTGTCTACTCTTCAGCGCCAAGTCGAGGAGCTTGAAAATTGTAATAGGCGCAATAATCTCTGTATTTACGGACTTGCAGAAGGACAGGAGGGGTCTGACCCCCTAACGTTTTTCAAGTTGTTCATTCCTAAAGTTCTACACCTGCCGGAGGGTACCGCGCTTAACATCCAAAGAGCGCACAGATTAGGATGCATTCCCTATCTGCTTCTCCCTCACAGAAACCACGAGGGATGATCCTCTATTTCTTAGAATACACGGATTTATTAAAAGTTCTTTCTGCTGCCAAGTCTTCTCAGCGTGTTAACTGGTCTGGCTCTACCTTGTTTTTCGCCCAGGACTATGCCAAAGCTAGAGCAAACAGACGGAAGGCTTTCCTCAACATGAGACCTGCGTTTCGCGCTATGGGCGCTCGATATGGACTTTTTCATCCTTGTCTCTTCAGAGTCACCTATAACAACAGGACAACGACTTATGAGGACCCGCTCCGCCTCCAGAGTTTCATTAACTCTCATCACAATGACCCAATGAATGCCTTCTCTTCAAATACTGCCTAACTATTCGTTTTTTTCCTTTATGATATGGTTTTTTACCCCCTTGTCGTCTTTATTGATTGTCTTTTTATTCCCTTGTGGTTCGTCTATGTATTCTTGTACTATGTATCCTTATTGTTTTTTCTTCCAATAGTTCTTTCCTCCTCTTGACGTGAAGTTACCCAGTCCCTTGTTCTGCTTGGCCCCGGTTATCCCGTTCGCCCCGTCTGGTTCTTTCCCTTCCCTCATCTCCTTGAATTCTCCTCCTGTAAGGTATGTTGTCAGTTCATATTCACTTTTTGTTGTTCACTTGTATTCTTCTCTTATTGTTCTCTTCGCTGTTTCCTGAACTTGCCCTTTTTCTCTCTTTTTTCTTTTTATCCTTTCAGCCTTCCTATTTCTTCCTTATCTCCTCGCTTTCTTCTTTGCTCTCTCTTCCTTTCTGTCTTCATCTTTTCCCTTTTCTTGCACTTCTCTTACTACCTCGAACATCCTTTTTTCTCATACTTTTTCTTCTTTCTCAAAGTTCTAATTTGCTTCTTTTCAATTGCACAAAGATATTGTTTTAAACATGTTTCGGTCATTGTATGCTTTTTGTATAAAATGTCTATTTTTATTGTGTTACATTCAGAGTTACCTCATGGAACGTTAAAGGTTTGAATAGTCCCATTAAAAGACAACAAGTGCTATCTCACTTGGCTAGATTAAAATCTGACATTGCTATGTTACAAGAGACCCATCTTAATGATGCTGAAGCTTCTAAATTAAAACGACTTTGGTTCGGTCATGTTTTCTCCTCCCCAGCTTTAGGGAAAAAGAATGGTGTTGTTATTTTAGTCCACAAAAAGTTTAATGTTTCTGTTATTCATAACGAAATTGATTCTGATGGTCGCTGGGTGATCTTAAAATTGTTAGTTGATAATATACCTATTACTATTTTCAATCTTTATGCCCCAGTATCTGTTGATTCTATATCTGGCCTCTTATTTCGGACAAGTTAGTCTCTCTAGATGACAACTATATCATTTTTGGTGGTGATTTCAATCAAGTTGACGATCCCTTTCTTGACAGGCACTCCCCAGTTACTTTCATTAGGTCCAAGATGCACACTCAATTTACATCTACCATACGACGTAAATCTCTAACGGATATCTGAAGGCTCAGCCATCCGGACCTCCGAGAATACAGTTATTTCTCTCCCCCCCATAAGACACAATCCTGTATTGATTATCTCTTTCGTAGTAAGTCCCTCACCCAAAGTGCTCTTTCCTCTGAGATTGGTTCCATCCTGATTTCTGATCACGCCCCTGTTATTGTTGATTTTGACCTGATCCCCTTCTCTCTCTCCTCTGGTAGATGGCGCTTTAATAACTACCTCCTGGCTGATTCCAAATTCTATGGCTAATTTAGTTCAGTTCTTTCGTTACTGACTTTTTCACTACTAACACTACTCCTGATTCTTCTCCAGTTATGATTTGGGATTCATTTAAAGCTACCGCTAGGGGTTTTATAATTAATTACGTTTCTCGAAAGAAAAAAGATTTTGAGCAACAATCCTCTCTTCTTCCTGCCAAGATAAAAAAATCTGAGTATTCCTACTTTAATTCATCTTCTGACACTTCTCTGACAGACCTTATTACGGCCAAAGCTGCCTTCAATAAATCCTCTACTGACGCTGCGGCCTCCTACTTATTAAAGAGTAGTGCTCGCTATTATGGGGGTCAAAGTAAAATGGGAAAACTCTTGGCTACTTATTTGAAGACTCGTCAGGATAAAACTCGAATCGCGTTGATAACAGATTCGGCCGGCGTTTCCCATTTCAAAGATGCTGATATCTTACAGGAATTTGTTACTTTTTATAAACAACTTTATACTTCTGAATCCGTCCCTCTTCCTTCCGACCTATCCTCTTATTTTCAGTCACTCGCTTCTCCTCCTTCTTCCCATATTGATTTTACCTCACTTGACTCAGATATAACTTTATCAAAAATTTCTCATGCAGTTTCGGTCCTCAAACGAGGTAAAGCCCCAGGTCCGGATGGCTTCACTATTGAATTTTATATTCACTTCTCTAAACTTCTCCTTCCACATATGCTTCTACTTTTTAATTATTTTATTACTAAGGGTTCTTCCCAGGGCACTTTTCAAGAAGCGATGATTTGCAGAGAACAGAGAACAAAGACCCCGCGTTTTGTAAGAACTACCGCCCCATTTCCCCTGTAAATACGGATTATAAGATCTTCGCCAAGTTGCTTGCTTTACGTATCGACCCCATTTTACCTGAACTTATTAGCCCTGAACAATCTGGCTTTGTCAAAGGTCGTCTGTCCTCTGACAACTCAAGGGTTTTCTTTAATGTTCTTAGCAGAGCCTCCTCCTTACAATACCCATTAGCGGCCATAGCCTTAGATGCCGAGAAGGCGTTTGATAGGATTAGTTGGGATTTCATGTTTCATGCCCTTAATTGGATTGGCTTTCCCCCTAAATTGATCTCCCTCATTTCCCGTTTGTATTCCGGCCCTAGAGCTTCCATCTTTGCCAATGGGAACATTTCTGAATATTTCTCCATCTGCAGGGGTGTTCGACAGGGATGCCCTCTATCACCTTTATTATTTATTGTAGCACTAGAACCCTTTCTGACAAAAATTCGACAGGAAGCTCAAATCACTGGTTATAATCCAGGTCCCAATCAAGTCAAATTATCGGTCTATGCGGACGATATCCTTTTTTATTGTTTCAACCCTGAATCCACCATACCCTCTTTTCTACGCCAAGTTGATGCTTTCTCATTAGTTTCCGGTTATCGCCTTAATCGTGATAAATGTGAAGTTTTGCCTCTTAATGTCTTATGCCTTCGTCATTATTTTGATCAAACTTGTTTTCCTGGAATTCAACTAAAATCAAGTATTTAGGATTATGATTTTCCCCTTCTATATCGGACACAATAAAAGCCAATTATGAATATATTATTAAAAAACTATCTGATTCTATCACCAAATGGCGCCCTCTTTTTCTCTCTAGGTGGGGAAGACTGGATTCAAATAAAATGATGTTAGCACCTATCGTTTTATTCTCTCTTTCAATGATACCTATTTGAATACCTGGATATTATTTAAAAAAACTGGATTCGATTCTTTCAAAGTTTCTTTGGAAGAGTAAGCCTCCGCGGGTTGCTCTGTCTTCCCTTAAAAAAGATAAATCTCTTGGAGATCTCAAGTTTCCCGACTTTAAATCTTACCATTATTCCTTTATCCTTAAAAAAGCCTCCCGTTGGTTATCTACGGAGACTGCTACTTACCCTCCGGTCTGGTTGTCCATGAAAAATCTCTCATTTCACCTTCTGACTTCTCTGAAATTCTGGCTTTTTCTGCTAACGTCTCTTCTTTACATTCTCCTGTCATTGCTCATTCCCGTCACCTCTTGACTCCTTTCATATCCTCTACGTATCCTTCCTGGTCTTCTCTATCCCAACAGCCCATTTGGCGCAATAAATCACTTCGGAATAAAAATCGCTCTTTTTTCTGGAGGTCCTGGAGGTCTAAGGGTTTAATGTGGATTTCCCAGTTACTCCTTGATAGGATTCCCCTTACCTTTGCTGATCTTCAATCTCAATTTCTTCTTACCAACAATTTTAAGAAACAATTTGATCTGTTACTTCCTGCACTCTTTCAATATCTTCAATCTCTCCCTTTATTTGCATCTTTCTCCGCTGTTCCTCTCCTCTCCTTCTGCCTCTTGCATTTACACTTGTTTACTAACCCCCTCTGAACGACTCAAAACGAGAACTGAATTGGCTTGGGAGCAAGACTTGTCAGTCTCCTGGCTAAGGATAAGCTGTTGGTAAAAATTCACAAAACATCACAGGCTGCCAATACTACTCAGACCCTCTATTTTATTTATCAGAGGGTATTATTTTCCCCATCTAAGTTATCTTCCTTCTCTCCCGACCTCTCTTCTAACTGCTGGTCTTGTTCCTCCCCTTCTGCTGACATACTCCATATGCTTTTCCACTGCCCATCTATTGACTCCTTTTGGCGTTCTATTTGGTCGCGTATAAATATCATCTTCAATCTTCAGCTCCCTTTTTCCCCCTCCAATGTCCTACTTGGTTCCCTTTCTCTGGATCTACCCCAATCTCCCTCTCATTATAAGTTACTAGACCTTTTTATAGCTGTGGCCTTCCACTTGATTACCTCCAACTGGAAAGATTCCTCAAAACGTAATTACTGGTGGAATGCTTTTTGCTTTAATCACAGACTAGACACCAATTACGTTACCCTTATTTCCCTCGCCATTAAGAGAGATCTACTTTGGATCCCTCTTACAACTTATTTATTCTCACTATCCCCTACTTGTGCCCAGATCATTAGCACTAGTCCCACCTCCTCTGACGAAGTCCGTAAACCTCCTTGAGTTTCTTTTGTTGTCTTTTTTACATGCCTTTTTGTCATTTTATCCCCTAATTGCTATTTATTCTTCATGATACTTCTATTATTGCTTTCTTTATTGCATACAATGTTGTACTTATACTTGCTTTTGTTATTTTACTTCTCTATGTGATTTAGCTTCTTCCCCTTTTTTCTCTTTTTCCTCATTTAGAACTAAGTGTTTATTGATTCCGCTTCATTATACTCTGCATTACATTGTTATGATTTTTTATATATTCATATATATTTGATGTAATGCTTCCGTATGTTTTTTATGCTTGGTTTCAAAAAACTTGAACTTAAAAAAAAAATAATAATGTGCATCGAAGGTATTATATTTTTACAGAAAGTTCAAATATGACGCTAAGCTTAAAGAAAGTCGTACCTTCATTAGTTTGCACGCAAGTATTGTGAACCATAAAAAATACTGGACATTTTACAGTGAAAAAGGCTGTTTTGTAAGTGCTACATTCACATAGTAAAATTATTGACGTGGTTTCTTAGGGTTTGTGTGCAAACTCTTTGTCAGGAAGAGAATGAATTGGTAGTCATCAACAATGATCTGATAAATGTATAACATCTTTCTTTTGAGCTCAATCTGTGAATAAATCAAGCCAGAAAGGCGATGGACTGATCCTGGGAACAAGCTGTATAGTCATTTTTATTTTGACAGATCACTCGTGAAGATAAGAGCCCTGATGAGAGACCGAAAGGGCTATCTGTGTGAAGGAGGCTCTGTTTTGAACGGATATTTATGAAACTCAGCGCACATACATCATGTGCTGTAGTGGATGTAATAAATTCATGAATCAGTTGCAACAGGCAGGGTTTGATGTTATCTTTATAAATAAGACGGTTCTTGCAAAGTGCCTGATTGTATCTTTCATGTTAGCATGAAAGACATACAGTGGTTGGAGCATGGTATTATACAATCAATGAGCCATGCGGGTTTCTAAGGGCATTTGTTTTTGGATTTATTTAAATTATTTTTTCTGCCTTTTGTTGCTTTTTATTATTTAGTAGGTTTCTTTCAAATGAGCAGAAATAAAGGTAAAACAAATGCCTGCATTTAAACTCTGCTTCTTCTAAATAGGGCAGATGCTATCAACTCCATGGGTGATTTCTCAGGCATAAGGGCATGCATAAACAGGAAGCGATAGAGTGGTACAAGAAGAATATTCACCACATGCACCATGATAATGCTATATGATGGCACATGGTCTGTTTGTGAACAATTAAAAGGCGGAGGAACAAATATGAAAAACTGCCTGCTAGTACTAACACGACATTTAATATTTGAAAATGATAACAATATAGATCTACAACAGTAAAAGTCTTCATGTCCACTGCTAAGGGCTTAAAAAGTGGTTAATGGACTGTGAAGCCACTTTCATATTTTATGACAAAAGACAGTCACCCTTGAACCATAATGTGCTGCATTTAGGTGTTAATGGTGTTAATGCAGATATGCAACAAGTTTTTTTTTTCAAAAGGTGTAAAGGATGGTATGGGTTTCTAGTATCTGATGCCATTCAATGCCATCTTATATTTTTACAGAGCTAATTTAATGGGAAAGCTGTCTACCTCAGGTCAGCCTTCCCTTTCCACATCTTTTCACTTATATGCTTTGTCCTTTCTGTTCCTTAATACATCCTTTTGAAAAAGCTGTCTTTTTGTGCAATCACTCCCATATTTTGCAGACTGATAGCGTTGTTTTTTTCAACTTTGCCCACCACCAAGGTACTGCTGTCTAGTTGCACTTAAAACATAGTAAAAGAAGCAAATTCTCAGTTTTTGTCAGAGTCCTATTTACAGCCATATTTGCAGACTAGTCAAAATATAGCTTTTGAGAGGAGGGACACCCTACTTCTAACCCCTTAACTGCTGGACCTCCCCACCGCCTTCCACTGCTGAGCCCATTTTGAGCTATTTGGGGTAGTTCACACTTGGGGATGCATTACTTTTTTTCACATAAGGTACCCAGGCCAAATTCACATCTTTTATTTACAACATCCTGTAGATTCTAAAGGTACGAAGGATTTGTATATTTCGCCTGCAGGAGAAAATAGGAAAAATATAGCAACATTTAGAGTTTTTTTTAAAAAATAGGAAAATGTGCTCCAGATAAAGGGATCTGTTTTTTTCCTAAAAATGGCATCCATGAATAGATTTTTTGTACTAAAGTCACCACATTTCCAGCTGTCATGAACATGCAGACTTGAATCAGAAAACCTAATTTTGAATCACAGTTTTAGTATTTTTCTAAGTGGTAGCCCATTTTCACTATTTTGTGTGCTCTCAGCCTACTTCCAGTTTATGATGGAAACCAGTGTGAAACCCAGGAGTGATCCAGGAAAGCTATAGATTTCGGAAAAGCAGACATATTTCCAAATTTAGCAAGGGGTCATATGAGTAGACCCCTCAAGGTTTTTCCAAAATAACTGTGGAAATAAAGGCAAATTGAAAATGAGTAAGAAAAAATGGGAATTTGCAACAACATTTTCATCTGTAACTGTTTGTCACGATGGAGGATTTTCAGAGCTATATACCATTATGTCCTCTAGTCTCTTCTAATTGTGGGGATATATAGTGGTTTGTAGGTTCTCAATACACTGGTTTTGCATTTAGAATAGAGTATACATCAATTCATATAGCGAAACAGGTAGAGAGAAGAAGGGGTAAGTAGGAAACCTATGTATTCATGAAATGAGCACAGGTTACGTAGTTTAGAAGCAGTGGTTATGTGTACGTCTCTGAATTTGTGGGTACCCGCAGTAGCGTGTTATTTAGGGGGTATTTTTCTAAATGTCATGTGATTTATACACTGACTTACATTTGAAAGTCACAACTGTAGCGACATCCAACCATATTAACAAATGTTCTACTTTACTATGCTTCCACTAGTCTCCTGACAAAAATGGTACCTCACTTGTGTGGATAGGCCTAGTGCCTTTGACAGGAAACAGCCCCAAATGCTACATGGACGTATCGCATTTTTCCATTGAAAATTTAGGCTTTTTTTTCAATGTGGGTAGCTCTAGGTTTTGGAACCAAGCTGATCCAGCACCTAGGGAAACCTAACCAATCTGTACACTTTTTTAAACTAGACCCCTAGGGGTATCCAGGTTTGCTCACTTGCATGGCTGTCACCATGTTTTTTTTACTCAGAATCCCTTGCAAACCTCAATATTTGTAATAATACACTTTCCTCACATTTCTGTGATGGAAAGCTCTCGAATCTGCGAGGAGTCACAAACATCCATCCATCCGGCATTTCCCAAAGTCTCATCAAAAAAATGGTACCGCAATTCTGTGGGTATGCCTAGTGGCCGCAACAGAAAACGGCCCAAAACACAACATGGAGGCATCGCAGTTTCCACCGAAAATGGATTCTTTTATCCCCAAGGTGGGTAGCTCTAGATTTTGGACCCTAGATTAGCCGGCACCTATGGAAACCTAGCCAACCTGTACCTTGTTGGAAACTAGACACTTAGGGGTATCCAGGGTGGGCTGACTTGCATGGCTTTCAACATGTTTTGTACCCAAATTGCCTTGTAAACCTCAAACTTTAATTAAAAAAAATGTTCATCATATTTCTGTGATGGAAAGTTCTGGAATCTGCAGGGAGCTTCAGACCTCCAATCACCAGGCATTACCCCAAGTCTCCAAATAAAAATAGTACATCACTTCTGTGGGTAGTCCTAGTGCCCGCAACAGGAAGGGCCCAAAACGTATTAGGCAGATATTATATTTTCTACCACAAATCAGCCTGTTTTTGCAATGGGGCACCTGTGCTTTTGGTCCTGGGCTCGGTGGCCATCTAGAGAAACCTACCAAACTCAGACTTTTCTGAAAACTAGACTCCCTGGAGAGTTTAGGAGGTGTGGCTGGTGTGGATCCTCAATGTTTTCTTACCCCGAATCCCATGCAAACCTCGGATTTAGCTAAAAGACAATCACATTTTTATTGCATTTCTGTGTGGAAAAGATGTGGGATCACCGGGTGAGCACACATATCCTACAACCCAGCATTCCCCCTTGTCACCCAATATAAATGCTACTTCACTTGTGGGTGGGCCAAGTGCCTGCGACAGGGAAGTGCCCAAAATATATTGTGCAGACATCACATTTATCTATCGGAAAGCAACCTAATTGTGCTAGGGGGTCACCAGTGTTTTTGAACTCATGTTTGGTAGCCAACTAGGGAAACCTGCCAAACCTAGACATTTCTGAAAACTAGCCTCCAGGGGAGTCTAAGAAGGTGTAACTTGCATGGATACCCCATAGTTTTCCTACCCAGAATCCCCTACAAACCTCAGATTCAGCTATAAAAATATCACATATTCCTCACATATCTGTGTGAGATCATCGTGCCGGCACAAGTTTCCTACCACCCAGTGTTTCCCTTGGTACCCACATCAATTTTACTGAGTCTGTCCCTCATAGTAATCTATTTTCTGAATGCTACTTTTGGATTACTCTACCTGCTTGTCTGTCCCTGTGGTTTAGGCTACGTGGGGGAGACGGGCAGGGAGCTTCGAATTAGACTTCTGGAACATAGATCAGCAATCAAAAATAAAAAAGAAAATGCACCCCTTACGCAACATTACCAAGAATGTAACCATGGTTGTGATGATTTTACCTGGTACATTCTAGAAAAAATAACCATAAGCAGAAGAGGTGGCAATCTGGAGCTAATAAGAAAAAAACGAGAACAGTGGTTTATATGTCATCTGGACACTATAGATAAGGGTCTAAATTCAAGGGAGGAATGGATGAAATTAATAGCTAGCCAGTAGACCAAAACTGGATAGAGAATTAGGTCTGTGAAAACAAAGCATAAATACGAACAAAACAATTAGGAATAATGTATTTCATTATAAATATGATTTTGAGTAGTATTCAGTTGAAACGTATTATGTACTGAAAATGCATTATACGCAATACAGAACAGATTCATCCACCTACAATCGTAAAAGCAATATTCATACGTCTGAACCTAATAGTTACAGGTTAGATAAATATGATATCTGAATCTAACTAAAAACTGAAAACAAACTAAACTCAAAAAACCAAATGCATAGGAGGCTTGCAACGCGCCTCTGCGAGTGAGAGAGAGGCTTGGAATCGGCACGAATTAGAGGAAACAGAGGTGAAACTGAGGCTTGAAATGCGTAAATAACCCAGATCGCGACGCCCCAGCAACGATGAACCACCCGACATTAGGAGAACTACAAATAGCTGAAATAACTAGGGGCCGCCCAATAGGAGGAAAGTTGACCTAGTCTAAAAAGGGCACTAGTAACAGAACCCAAATATTAGCTTTTTTCAAAGAAACAGACGAACGCTGGTGTGCGAGACCCGGGTGCAGAACAGAGATTGAAACACCTTACGGTAAGGAGATCGAACCCCCTTTTTAAAACTAGATGAAATCTCACTGCGAGATTCAGGAAATGATGTAGCCTATATTTCCTTTGCAGAAAGTGCTAGAATAATTAAGCGTAAGATCAACAAGGTGTCTCCCTAATTCACCCAACCCAAGGATCAACGTACTCTGTTACTAGGTAGGTTTTAATAGAGTCCTACAGCTTAAAATCACTCTAAACTCAACGGCAAGCACTAAAAGGTATTTATTGCATTTAGATTACAGAATTAAGGTGAATAACGAGACGAAGGATCTCGTGCCCTAGTGCTGTGTAGAAGACTAACAACCACAGAGTAATCGCTCCTAATAACAAGGTACATTTAATAAACTGAATAGGAGGATGTGATCATTTTAAAGAGTTCGCTAACAGTGTACTTTAAATAAAACCAAACTCTCCGTATATTGCTTTATAGGAGATAAACATCTTTTTAATGCCAATCTGGAAGAATCTGAATAAAGCAATCAAAAAGCGAGATTTATAAGGACCATCAGGTAATGAATGATCACAGTATACGTAGATAAAAATTAAAAACATCAGGTGTGATCATTTTGTAAATATATAAAATTCCTTACCTTTTCAGACCTAATTAAAAACAAGGATGTAACTACACAAAAACAGAAACAAACCAGAAGCTATATAAAATGGAAATGTAATAAGGTAAATAATTAAAAAAATTATGATATATAGATTGGGACCAAGACAAAAGAGATTCAACAATACGTTACGGCCCTTCTAGAAATGGGATGGGGAGGTTTGGCTTCTCTAATGAAATTTACCACAATAGTACCCTGTCGCTACTCATGAGTAGAGATGCCAATATGAGTATTTTGGGTGGGAGGTTTGTTCCCCAACAGACGCCCACATACCGGTATGATTTATAATGCAAAGAAGAGCAATGTTGTAATCACTGCATGTAAATTTGAAGATGTAAATAGATGCAAATAAGAAGAAGTGGGCAGGTGGCAAAAAGCAGTTGTACTCTTAGCCGCATGCACGAACTATGAAATATGTAAAGCTCTAATTATGAATAGATGCAACATAAAAATGATAACCTGTGATTTGATGAAATACACTGATTTCAATATGTTTACCAACAGGATTTCCCTGTATGAGGCAACCATCCAGTGCCATACAATAGGAGAGACATATTTCTTAGTCGTGAAAAAGATGGCATATTACTGAAAGAGTCCATCGAAACGCGTCAACCCCCATTATCGCACAATCGAACAATCTAGCTCACCCTAAGAACAACTAATGAGACGAGTCTAGGATTGAGCCTAAACGAGGGTTTTGATGTGCAAATCTTTATGACAAATCGTTAATGTTTATGTTTGTCTCTCTCCCCCCTTCCAATTGCATAACCTGTTTCAATTTAGGTGATTTTTTCAATTTGGATTAGTGATTACAGTATGAGAATTTGTTAATGCTTACATGAACTGTGACAGTGTTTGTCCTGTTCGAAAAATCTTTTTATGAAATGAGAATGTATTTTTATATGTTTTAATAAGTCTTTGTTTTAATAAATTTCATATATTTTAGATATAAAATTGTTTTCGTTCATGTTTATGCTTAATTAAGCTTTGTGTCCAATACCAGTATTTGGGCGTATTTTCTTAGTAGCTCCACCAAGGGAAACTGCTTGATTTTACTATAAATAAAGCCAGTGAGATTCCTTTCCACTGAGAGAATGGACCAGTGTTTGTGTACTATTTTCTTAATTCTCGAGGGCTGTTGTTATATGTAATTATGAATCTACCAGTAGTGGTAGATTCGGTGGCTGGAGGTTTCTTGATGATAAGCAAATTCTTTTCTCCTCACCTTTTGTGACTTTTGTATCGCTTTGCTAGGGATGTCTGCTTTGTATCCCCTCTGTTTAAATCTTTGGATCATGAGTTCACATTCCTTGCAAAAAGCAATGTCTGTGCTGCGTTTTCTGGAAGCACGTAAGTATTTCGCACAGGTGATACTGTCAATTAGGATGGCTGCTAGATGCAAGAAGACGTGAGGTTAATTTATTTCTATCTTCTTCAACAGTAATGTCAAGAAATTCAACAGATTTCCTAACGTATGGGACGTTAGGCAAATATTGAAGGGATATTCATTAAGTTTGTGAACAAACTTAGAGGCTTCGGTTCCGTACATTTCCATATGATGAATAGGTCATCTATGTAATGGACCCACATCACAACCTTAGAGTTGAAGTCATCCAAGGACTCACACATCCACAACTCCCACCATCCCATGAAGAAACAGGCGTAGCAGCGAGCAAAACATGTACCCATTGTTGTCCCTTCACTCTGCTGAAGGAGCTTGTCCTCAAAGATGAAGAAGTTATTTTCTAAGCAAAGACGGATCATCTGTTGAAATCATCTCTGCATAGAAGAATGAGAAGATCGATCATGCCCTAAAAAAGTGTTTGCCTGCAGCAAAGCTGTCTTTGTGACCAATGCTTGTGTATAAGCTAGCAACGTCTAAAGTGAGCAGTAGGTTATCCTGTTCCCATATGAGACCTTCAATTCTATTCAAGAAGTCCCAACTGTCTAGAATGTGCCGACACTTGTTTGTAATTTGATTAAACTTTATATGTTTAAGATGGCCATTGCAATACACAAATATACCGGGGACCTGTGTGTCCTTCTTTTCTTTTCACTGTTGGATTAAGTTACACAATATGCGTGAAATTCACAGTGAGTTACCTTTGAGCAAGGCATCTGAAACGCAATGAGTATTAATAAGTGCTATGCTGTTTATACATATGAATTTACTGCATTAAACCATATTTTGCTCTACTATTTTCAGTTAATACAGATCCGGAGATGTGTTGACTATCTATACAGGGTGCCTCCCCTAAACACGGACATACATACACATATAGATACATAGACATATACGTATATACATACACATACATATATACATATACATACACACACAAGTATATACATATACATACATATGTATCTACATACATATATATATATATATATATACATATTTACACATATATATATACACATATACACACACATATGCACACACAAACATATATATACACACATATGTACACACACACATATACATACAAACACATATATATATATATATATATTACCTACTGGCGGTCCCCAGTAGGTATATATAGTTAGGATTTTTTTCCTATGGGATTTCTGAAAATTCTATGTCGAATAACTTTGGCGTTTGTGGACGGAATTGGCTGAAATTTTCAGGAAAATGGCACATTTTGTTTCTGAGCAGCCCATGAAAATTTGGGGGGGTTTGTCAAGGGGGGGCTGAGAAAAAAGGGAGGTCCCAAAATGCGTTTTTCCCATTCATTTTTCCATAGGGCGGGTGGACTCACTTTTAGCTCGAACGGCTGAATGGATTTACACGAAACTTGGCAAAATTGTAGATATGGTTCGCCCGACGTGCCTTTGCTATGTCTCAATATATGTGCTCCAGTGGATTTTGAGAAATTAAACGTTTTAAAAAATAGATATATCTGTGACAGCGCTCCGGTTAGCGCCCCTGTTCGCGCACCTGACGCATAACGGAACTTCGCGAAGTGAAGCTGACTGGCTCTCCGGTGTCTGTCAACATTCTAAACAGTCCGGAACGGCGGCCATCTTGTCTCTCGGTAGGATCGAGAGACAAGAGGTGGAGAAAAACGAAGGGGGAAATTAATGAAAGGGGGCAAGGTAGACCCCTCCTGACCCCCTAGGAATGATGTGGGGGCTATTAAAGGGTCCCGTGGGGCAAAAAAATAAAAAAATAAAAAGTTTCGATTTTTCGCGGTAGAAGCGCTTCCCGGTACGCGAACCGGTTAGCTCACCGGTAGTGTAACGGGAGTTCGCCATTTTGTGTTTCGGTCAAATTTAATCACAAGATGGAGGAAAAACAATGGTGGAAATGGGTATAAGGGGGCATGGGAGACGTATCCTGACCCCCTAGGTTTTCTGAGAGTGGCTGAGGAGGCTCATATATGTCGGAAAAAAAATTTGAATTTTTCGCGCGGTTAGCTGCCGGTACGCGAACTGGGTAGCGAACCGGGAAGCGAACATAAGTGAAAATTAGTGAAAAAAGGTACATTCGAAACTTTTAAAGAGTAATTATAGTTAAGGTAGCTCTGAAAAGAGCTTTTGGGTTCTGTGTAAGTTCTAGGTACTTATAAGTAGGTACCAATACACAGTCTTAAATTTTGTATGAAAACCCTGTTTCCCTCATCTGAGAAGCTCACACCATCTTCTCTGTAGATATCTTGCATGTAGTAACGCAAGTTATTGTTGTAGATGGAGCCCATTCCATGGTCTCTCATGTAAGCTGAAACAGACTTATTTACATGCTTCCTCGCTTTCTCAATTTGTGGACAAAATTGATTGGACCACCTCCATTTCTGTCTTTGGCATATATTTGAATACACCAAGGCAGTTTGAGGAAAAAGTGCCATCAATTGTTCAAAGGTGTCCTTTAAAAGCATTTCCAGACCTACCCCAGTCAAAGTGCCCAAATCATTTCCTCCACAGTGCACTATTATGAGGTCAGGGTTTGGCAAGGGTTTGGCAAATGCAAAAAGGTTTTCACCAATTATATCAATTGATGAGATCTCAATCCTCTCTGCCCAATCCATTTGATTTCCACATTTTGTAAATTGAGGTTGTGTAAATTTCTGTTATCAGCATACCTGTGAGCCCAGTGGATGTAACTATATCCAAGAATCCAGACAGAAAACATGGTGAGAGGAGGTTCTGCTGCAGTCAGATGAAGTGTGGGAATGAAATGGCAGTTGAAACAGTAGGAGTTTGTAAAGAAAAAAAACCTGGAGTTTCAGTGCTAATGATTCACTAACAGTGATTGGTGGATTTCCATTTCTGAAAACAGAAAGTTAGGGTGCATGGATGTGTTCTTTGAAAGATGTAATTTGAATGGTTAAGAAAAAACCTTGGAACCTATACATGTGGCAAACATCCATGGACCCAACACAGAGGATTAGGCATTCTGGGAACAGACAGGCAAGGAACTAAAAGCGCTACCTTTAGGAGAGCTACTAATAGTAGCTGGCGACATGAACCAAGTACTGGACCCAGCCATAGACAGACACCCACAAAGACAGAGCCTGAATACACAGAGGGGCAACCCACTACGGAACCTCTGCTCAAAACTCAAATCCACACAACTCATACAGCAGGATCGACTATATACTAATTTCAGACACTCACACACACCTCATAGAGCACACGGAGATAGGCCCAAGAGCGATCTCAGACCACTCTCACATCTGCCTAACTCTAACGGACAGACACAACGAGCACCCTACACGAAGATGGAGGTTTGACGATGACCTCCTCAAAAACATCAGCAGCAGTACTGAAATAGAACTTGCCCTTAAGGACTACCTCACAAACAATGACACAGCAGACATAGGAAGAGAGACATTATGGGACGCAATGAAAGCTACTGTAAGAGGGACCATAATGAACATCAAAGGAAGACAGAACAAAGAAAGAAACAAAAGGATAATCGACCTAGAAAGCGAAATCAAAAGACTAGAAGCAGGTCACATAATCAATCTAGAGGACAGGAACACCCTCACAACCCTAACAAAGAAAAAGTATGAATTAAATAGGATCCTTAGTGAGAGGGCAGGAGCCTAGATTAACAAGTATAGAGCAATAAACCTGTGCTCGGCCAACAGAGCAGGGAAGGCACTTGCGGCATACCTCAAGGGCAAGCAGAGGCAGCACACAATAACAGCAGACAGGGACAGCACGAACAAATCACACACATCGAACAAAGGAATACTGGACACTTTCAGAGACTTTTACGCACAGCTATACAAAAAAGACGGAACGCTAAAGGTAGATGGGGGAAGGAGCTACTGGGGAGCATCGCAACTCCAACACTGTCAGAAACACAGAAGGAAATACTAGACTCAGAAATAACTGGAGATGAGATAGAGAGAGCAGTCAAAAGCCTGAAAGATAAAAAAGCCCATGGGCCTGACGGGTTCACAGCCAAGTTCTACAAACACTACATCACAGCACTCAGGCCAGCGATGACATCAGTCTTCGCGAGCTGTATACATAAAGGCCGCATGACGCCGTCGATGGCCGAAGCCAACATTATAGTGATCCCAAAAGAAGGCAAAGATACACAACATCCGAAAAACTACAGGCCAGTCTCACTTATCAATGTTGACTGTAAAATATACGCCAAGATCCTTGCTACCAGGCTCAACACATACCTTCCATCCCTCATACACTGCGCGCAAGTGGGATACCTGAAGAACAGGATGTCCCAGGACAATACAAGAATGCTATGCCACGTAATCAACCACGCGGCCAAAAGCAACAACGCAGTGGTCATGATCGCCCTTGATGCAGAAAAAGCATTCGACAGAGTGTCATGGCCTTACTTAGACCAATGTATGCAAAAATTCGGACTAGGCCAACACTATAGAAAGATGGTAATGGCACTGTACAATGAACCCAAAGCCCGCGTGGTAGTGAATGGAGGCACATCGGAGCTACTAGAACTAGATCTCAAAAAAAATTCCGACTCATGCCATCATTTAAAATTTTGGTGCAAAATACCATGAGCTTCACAGTGTTACTAAAGTTTCAATCATATATACAAAATGAAAACAATACAACCCTGCTTATCACACACCATGAGGCATGAGTCGGAATTAGTGACAAGAGGCAAGACGATCGTATGGACTGGGAGAAATTGACACAACAAGATTATTTTCCATTAGGAAAGAAAGGAATGGAATCGACTTGATAAAGACATCATTTGTATTAATGTGGACTAAAATCAACATCCTACTGTTTTAATTAACAGGACGTGTTTCTAGGAAAGCTAGACCACGAAACGCTTGCCTCCATCCTGCAAACGAAGATAAAGAACACTCCCTTGGTGATGCACCTATGAGATAATTTGGGGCTCTGTTTCCTTATTCAACTCACTTTGAAGATAAGCCTATATTCAGATATAAGAGAATCCAGATACTTCAGGTTACTATTTCAAATTAAGGTACCCTGCTCACACATTTGGAATAGAGATTACAACTCTTCCTTATCTGGTCCTGAGGAAGGTGGTCTCAACCCACCGAAACGCGCGTAGACCTGGCGTGGACGAGCACAAATGACATATGTGTCACTTTAACCTTAGAATCAGTTTTTTTGCTGGGATTGGAATAAATGTGGAGTATGTATGAATGTGTAAGTGTGTTTGTTGGTTGATGTGTGATAAGCAGGGTTGTATTGTTTTCGTTTTGTATATATGATTGAAACTTTAGTAACACTGTGAAGCTCATGGTATTTTGCACCAAAATTTTAAATGAACTGAATTGTAAACGATATTTATGAACTTTATGTATATACAAGAAATTATTTAAAAATAAGAAAAAAATATATATCTTTTGATACACTACAAAAAAGAAAATAAACAAAATATATAAAATGAAAGTATTGTTGTTGCCTTACCTATGTTACTAAGAAGGTTAATAGACTAATTCAATGAAACATGTTATGTAAGTAGGAACTGACCAAGGGGGAATCTTTGTATGTTCACCCCTATGGTCAACTACAAGCTCAACATGCTAGTCAAGTCAAGTCAAGTCAGAGAATTTGTATAGCGCACTACATACCCAGAGGGTCTCAAGGCGCTAGAGGGGGGGTGGGGAATTACTTGTCGAAAATCCACGTTTTAAGTTGCTTTCTGAATGCTAGGTGGTTCTGGGTAAGGCGAAGGTAAGTGGGAAGTGAGTTCCAGGTTTTAGCTGCCAGGTAGGAGAAGGATCTACCTCCCATGGTGGTTTTGTTGATGCGAGGTACAGTGGCAAGGGCTTGGTTGGATGATCGTAGCTGGCGGGAGGGGGTGTAGAAGGACAGTCGTGTGTTGAGGCATTCTGGTCCGATTTCGTAGAGTGCTTTGTGTGCGTGGGTTAGGAGCCGGAAAGTGATCCTCTTATTGACGGGAAGCCAGTGGAGGTTTTTCAGGTGACCAGAGATATGTTCTTTACGTGGGATGTCTAATATGAGCCTGGCTGAGGCGTTTTGGATTCGTTGGAGTCTTTTCTGGAGTTTAGCGGTAGTCCCGGCGTAGAGGGTGTTTCCATAGTCCAGTCGGCTCGTGACTAGAGCGTGGGTGACCGTTTTCCTAGTTTCGGTGGGGATCCAACGAAATGTTTTTTTGAGCATGCGAAGAATGTTGAAGCAGGATGAGGAGACGGCGTTGACTTGTCTGTTCATTGATAGTGAGGAATCCAGGATGACGCCCAGGTTCCGTGCGTGGTCTGTCGGGATGGGTGCTTTTCCAAGGGCTTCTGGCCACCAAGAGTCGTCCCATGCGGAGGGGGAGGTACCTAAGATGAGGACTTCTGTTTTATCTGAGTTCAGTTTCAGACGGCTGTGTTTCATCCATTCGGCTACTTCTTTCATTCCTTCGTGTAGGTTAGTTTTGGCGGTGCTAGGGTCATTGGTGAGTGATAGGATCAGTTGAGTGTCATCCGCGTAGGAGATGATGTTGAGGTTGTGTTGGCGTGCGATGACCGCGAGGGGGCTCATGTACACGTTGAAGAGGGTGGGGCTGAGTGAAGATCCTTGTGGTACGCCGCAGATGACTTCAGTGGCCTCTGACTTGAATGGTGGAAGGCGGACTCTCTGGGTTCTTCCGGTGAGGAACGAGGTGATCCATTCTAGTGCTTTTCCTTGGATTCCGATGTTTCTGAGGCGCTGTAGAAGGGTGCTATGGCAGACTGTGTCGAAGGCTGCGGAGAGGTCGAGGAGGATGAGGGCGACTGTGTCTCCATTGTCCAGTAGAGTTCGAATGTCGTCTGTTGCTGCGATGAGGGCGGTCTCAGTGCTGTGTTTTGCTCGGAAGCCGGACTGTGAGGAGTCGAGGGATTTGTTGGCTTCGAGGAAGGCGGCGAGCTGGTTGTTGACAGCTTTTTCGATGACTTTGGCCGGGAATGGAAGGAGCGAGATGGGGCGGTAATTTTTGAGTTCAGTGGGGTCCGCTGTGGGTTTTTTCAGAAGGGCGCTGAGTTCAGCGTGTTTCCAGCTTTCCGGGAAGGTGGCGGAGTTGAAGGAGCAGTTGATGACGTCTCGGAGGTGCGGTGCTATGATGGAGTCTGCTTTGTTGAAGATGTGGTGAGGGCAAGGGTCTGTGGGGGATCCTGAGTGGATGGAGTTCATCAGGCGGATGGTGTCCTCAGTGGAGATTGGGTTCCAGTCATTAAGGATGTTCGAGGGGGGTGAAGGTCCAGCAGATGGTTGGGTGGGTTGGTCTCCGGGTTGGTTGTCGAAGCTGTTGTGGATGTCTGCAATTTTGTTGTGGAAGAATGAAGCTAGGGAGTCGCAGAGGGCTTGAGAGGGGGTGATGTCGTTAGAGTTGGCCGAGGGATTGGTAAATTCCTTGACGATGTTGAAAAGTTCCTTGCTGTTGTGGGCGTTGTTATCTAGTCGGTCCTTGAAGGCGGTTTTCTTGGCCTTTCGGATCAGTTGGTGGTGTATGCGGGTGGCGTTTTTGAAGGCGTCCTTGGTGCTGGTGGTTGGGTCTTTTTTCCAGGCCTTCTCAAGGGAACGGCAGATTTTCTTGGATTTCTTAAGATCATCGTTGAACCATGAGGCCTTCTTGCTGCCAAGTTTGCTTTGTCGTTTTTTCAGTGGTGCTAGGATGTCGGCGCTGTTGGATAACCATAGGGTGAGGTTGGTGGCGGCTTGGTCGGGGTTTGAGGAGTGAGTTGGGGGGTTTAGAAGAAGCGATGAGGAGATCTGGTCGATGGTGATTTTGTTCCAGTTTCTTTGCAGAGTTGGTAGGGGGTGGTTGTTGGGTTTGGGCTTGTTGTAGGTAAAGTGAACGCAGCTGTGGTCAGTCCAGAGGAGAGCCGTGGTGTGGCTCAACATGCTACCGCTAACCAACACACCTGACTTTCACAAGAAACTGGAAAAACTACTAAACACATTTCTATGGAGACGGAAGAAACCTAGAATCAGCCTTCAGAAACTCAGACTTCCCAAGGCTCTAGGAAGTCTGAACATAACGAACTTTAGAACCTTTCAAACAGCCTGCTTGGCAGCACAGGGTCTGCACTGGATATCACCAAAGAGCGATTACACCCCGGCTTGGCTCTCCCTAGAGCGGAGACTACTAGGGGGAATGGAACCCATGGCACTACTCACAGCGAAAAAAATCCCCGCGATCAAACAGAACCCAATCCTTAGGAACATACGACTGGCCCTACTAAAATTAGACAAACTACTAGACATTAGCGTCAGACAAACTCAGCTAGAGTCGCTCTGGCACAACCCGAGAATTAAGTATAGGGATAAAACACTGGATATGCACACTTGGTACCGGCACGGCATAACAACGGTGAGACAGCTACAGGAGAAAGGGACTCAGACAGCGTTTGACAAACTCAGACAACAATACAATTTCAACACCATAGAGCTCTATAACTTCCTTAAAATAAGAGTGCCAATAGCCAAAGCCAACATAAACACGCTCACCCCATCAATAACACAATACGCTAACAGCCTGAACATCACAGGACACCAGATAGCGCACATATACAGAGCCATGACCCCCAAAACCTCCAAATTAAATAACAGAACTTTAAGCCAATGGGAAGAAGCGGCAGGGAGAGAGCTAAGCGAGAAGGAAAGGGCAGATTTATGGTCCTCCACATCAAGGAGGAAGGTGACAACGACCCTCAATCAGACAAAATTCTGGCTAGTACACAGGGCCTACTGGACCCCAGCACGTCTAGCCACCATGGGTATCAGAGAGACCGACTCCTGCTGGAACTGCAACATGCAGAAGGGAGACCTGGTACACCTCCTCTTCCACTGCGCCAAAACAAAGAAGTTCTGGAACTCCATAAACACTGTAATCAATGACGTAACAGGAGCCACACTATCAATGGACTTTCACCACCTAATTCTGGGATACACTGACCCTTCCATAACATCCGAAAATGACAGAGACCTGATTGACCTCCGGCTCACAGCAGCGGTCAAAACGGTGTTGAACAACTGGAAGGACACAGCAAAAGCCACCTTTAAAGCTTGGTTCAACTGGGTCATTTTCCTAAGAGGAGCCGACACCATAACGACTAACAGCCAAACGAACTCAGTGAAAAAGAGCGAGATATGGCTGTCACTGGACAACTACTTGTCCTCTCATAAGCCACCCTAAACCCCCAGACCAGACAATACTGCAAAATCCACACATGCATCCTACTCAACAACATAATGCGCCTATGTCTCTCTCTACTCCTACACCTTTCTTCTTTTGATCTTCTATCTCCTCACACCACCAGGGGTGCGAAAAGATAACCAGACAGGTCGCAAGGGGACATGGGGGGAAACTGGAAACGTGCAAGAACGGCGAGAAGAAGATGAAACAAAATGTAGAATGGACTGTCAAGAGCCAAACTAATTTAAGCCAATCTAGACAATGCTTGACTCCCCCCCCCCCCCCAAAGCCG
This sequence comes from Lissotriton vulgaris, assembly GCF_964263255.1. Classification (NCBI taxonomy): domain Eukaryota; kingdom Metazoa; phylum Chordata; class Amphibia; order Caudata; family Salamandridae; genus Lissotriton; species Lissotriton vulgaris. The sequence goes on along the minus strand of NC_141685.1, from coordinate 2,068,862,607 downwards.
GTGCATTTTTCTTTCCTTTTCCCCATGTGATTCACCCTGTACCATGTAAATATGCTCTTTATTTTCAATAAAAAATTACTGAAATAAAAAAAAAGAAAAAATGATTTTAAGAAACATTGCAGTGGATTAGCAGGTGTACTGAGAGTTCAGAGTTCATTAGAAACATTGTTGTGTGAACTTGTAAACATGAGAGGTCTATCAGGAGGTAGTTGCTATGGAAAAAAGGCAGAAAGGGCAGAGGGGGGAAGGGTGTTGATTTGAAAAAAGTGAGGTAAGAGTTTTGATTGGGTGACATGAGAGATATGTGTGATGAAATACAGCATTTCTGTGCCTTTGTTGGTTGCAGCCTCTGGGGTGCATACCCTTTGCTCTGCTAAAGAAAAATTGGTGTGTGTCTGAGACTGTTTTGAAATTCAAAAAGCATTTGCTAAGGTGAGAAAAAATTCATTTAATTTAGATAGAGACTAGTATAGTTTATGGAGAAAATAAGGAAGCCAGCTGTGCATTTAAAATGTTGTTTTGTGTCAAGTGTTTTCATTATCTTTTCCAAAAAGATTTTGCTTCTTTGACAAATTATAATTAGAGATAATGTGAAGTATTAGTACTGGCAGGGTGTGCTTGTACATAGGAGCTGTGCGGTGTTTTCAAAGTATGACCAGAAAATCGTTTTAAAAAAAAAAAGAAATGCTTTTTACATTTATGAGAAGGACAAAATGGTGTCTGCTTCTTTAAATAAATATTTCACTTCCCACCATGAATATGGGAGAATAGTTTGCTTGTTTGTTGGTTTAAAAACTCGTTTCTTGAAGTCATTTAGGTTTCACAATATGTTCTGCAAGAGTTACATAGTCAACATAGGGGCATATTTACAAGGCTTATGAGCCACATTCACGTAATTTTCCCCACTTTAAAAGTGACTTTAAAGGTGGTGCAAGGTCCTTGTAAATACACCCTCATGAGTGCTTTGCAAATTTAAGTCATTTTCCCCTGGTGCATGTGCCTTGTAAATACGCCCCGATGTGTGCTAACAATTTTAAGTCACTTCTCTCATGAATCTGGGAGACTAATTTGCTTACATGATGTGTTTAAAAATCGTGCTAAGGTGAGAAAAGATTCCTTTAATTTAGAAAGAGACTAGTATGCTTTTTGGAGAAAATAAGGAAGCCAGCTGTGCATTTAAAATGTTGTTTTGTGTCAAGTGTTTGCATTATGTTTTACAAAAAGATTTTTCTTCTTTTACAAATTGTAATTGGAGATAATGTGAAGTATTAGTACTGACAAGGTGTGCTTGTACATAGGAGCTGTGCTGTGTTTTCAAATTATGACCAGAAAATCGTTTTTTTTAAAAAGAAATGCTTTTTACATTTATGAGAAGGACAAAATGGTGTCTGCTTCTTTAAATAAATATTTCACTTCCCACCATGAATATGGGAGAATAATTTGCTCGTTTGTCGGTTTAAAAACTTGTTTCTTGAAGTCATTTAGGTTTCACAATATGTTCTGCAAGAGTTACATAGTCAACATGGGGGCATATTTACAAGGCTTATGAGCCACATTCACGTCATTTTCCCCACTTTAAAAGTGACTTTAAAGGTGGTGCAAGGGCCTTGTAAATACACCCCCATGCGTGCTTGGCCATTTTAAGTCACTTCCCCCTGGTGCAAGGGCCTTGTAAATACGCCCTCATGTGTGCTTGGCAATTTTAAGTCACTTCCCCCTGGTGCAAGGTCCTTGTAAATACACCGTCATGTGTGCTTGGCCATTTCAAGTCACTTCCCCCTGGTGCAAGGGCCTTGTAAATACGCCCCCATGTGTGCTTGGCCATTTCAAGTCACTTCCCCCTGGTGCAAGGGCCTTGTAAATACGCCCTCATGTGTGCTTGGCCATTTCAAGTCACTTCCTCCTGGTGCAAGGGCCTTGTAAATACACCCTCATGTGTGCTTGGCAATTTTAACTCACTTCCCCCTGGTGCAAGGGCGTTGTAAATACGCCCTCATGTCTGCTTGGCAATTTTAAGTCACTTTCCCCTGGTGCCAGGGCCTTGTAAATACGCCCCCATGTGTGCTTGGCAATTTTAAGTCACTTCCCCCTGGTGCAAGGGCCTTGTAAATACGCCCCCATGTGTGCTTGGCAATTTTAAGTTACTTCCCCCTGGTGCAAGGGCCTTGTAAATATGCCTTCATGTGTGCTTGGCAATTTTAAGTCAATAACAATAACATCAACAATGTCTGATGTGGAGCAATCTCTAGATGTGGAACAATCTCTAGATGAGGAACAATGTCTAGATGAGGAACAATCTCTAGATGTGGAACAATCTCTAGATGAGGAACAATCTCTAGATGTTGAATTAAAATTATATAAAAGTTTTCAAAAACACCCTGTGTGAAGTGTCTTTAATATAACTGTGAAATAGAGTCTCGAAATTAGTTGAGATTAATATATAACAGAGCACAGGTCATATGTAGAAGCATTCCATTCCATTGCTACTATTTGAGAGTTTTAAATTTGTCTATGTTGTTAAATTACTGTAGGTAGAATTGACAACTAGTGTGTTAATTGTTTGCCTACTGTTATTGGTTTACTGTTTGGTAATAGTGGTTAATAACAATTTTTAAAAAACATTTCCACAGATTTAACTGAAGATCTTTTGAAAATTCAAAAATACCCTCAAGGCAGAGGAGACAAAAAGAAGCAAAGTGACTTACACTCCACCTTGGCAAACATTTGCAGCAGTCCTAGACTATAAAATCATTTCAAGTCGCCAAAAAAGCTCCGGGTAAGAAAATGAAATCATTTTTAAAAAGAATTTGCAGACAAAAAAATACCACTACAGAACATGTTTTAGTGCAGAAGAAGAGAGACAATTTAAAGGAAAAGGAAAGGCCCGTCAAAAAAGTTTCTGCTAGAGCAGGAGATAACTCTGTGCATGGCAGTAGAAGGGAAAATCAGTTCAGGGACATTCGTAGACGAATGTTCCGCAACAGGATAATTGTCAATTTGTTAAAAAATATTAAGAAAGGTCAGCAGAAAGTGGCATTTTATAAGAAAAAGAAAAATGTAGAGAAAATTATTGATCAGGCTTTCGAAATTAAGCGAAAGTTATTTATTTTGGTAATCAATAGAATTAGGAAACTAAACAAGGTAATTTATGATTTCAAATCAAATAGTAGATGGAAGAGAGTAGTTAATCGTAGTAATTTTTGTGAAGTTTTCTCAGGAGAATGGATGCACAGTTCAAGTTGTGAGGCATTTTTCAATGAGGAGAGTTACTTCCAGGACAATGATTTGGTGCATGCAGTTGACACCAGTGGTCGAGCATATGAGGTGAAAGACGGTTGTCCGGTTGGAAAAGAAAAACTTGTGTCTGCAGATGCAGAAGAGGTGTTAGGTGATGAGGTTTTAGGAAGTCGTCCTAAGGGTCCAGTGTACACCTGGAAGTGTAGTAGTGTTTGTAGTGTGCGATAGGATTCCATCAATTTGCTTTGTGATTTTGTTCGTACATTTAATAAAAGTTTAAAACAGAAAATGAAGTTGTTGCAAGAATTAGATCCTTGCAGAGTGAGAGAAGTAACAGGTTTGCATGGTCATTCACTGCCTTGTGATGCCAGAAGAGTATGCCAGAGTGTTTTTCATAATTTCAGGATGCTAGCAGTGCATCATAATAAAGTGAGGAAATTAGTGAGAATGTTGTATTATGCTAAGAGTCCAGCAATTATGCTTAAAGAATTAAGCAGTGCTCTTTTGCATGGTTCTGAACTACATGTGAGGAATATTTGTGAAGAAATTGAGTTCTGTTACTTTGCTAGTAAAGAGAACAATGTTGAAATTGACCCAGTAGAAGAAGGTAATGTGGAAGAGAGTGTACAGATTTATAATATAGATAAGTTTCACAAGGAAATTTCCATCTTTCAGGTGAAATCAAGTGAGAGGCCTAATTTCACTTGTGTGTGTTGTTGACGGACTTATTATAAGAATCAGACTAAGTTAGTGGATTTATATGCAAAAAGTGAAATGGAAAACAATAGTGAATGGAAGGATTTTGCCACATACTTGATGGTAGAAAATTGTTTTGATTTGGGATCGGACCAATGTATGTGTACTTATTGTTTTAACAAATTAAACCAAAACCGGATGCCTGCTAGAGCGGTTCATAATAATCTAGAATTGGTTGCCATTCCTTCTGAATTGAAGGATTTAAATACTTATGAATCTATTTTGATTCAAAGTGTGCATCCCTTTCAGGCTATTGTACAAATGGAGCCAAAGACAGGGAAATTGCCTCCATCAGATTTACAGAGAGGATTAAAGGGAAGAGTTGTTTATTTGCCTTTAGATTTGAAGAAAAACATTAATACAATTGGAGTAGAGAAAGTGGAAGAGGAACCTCTGGTTATCCTAGTTAATGGGGTTCCGACAAAGAGTAAGAAAATCTGGCAAGATTTAGTGGATGTTAGGAAAGTCAAAAATGCAACATTGTATTTGATAAAAAACAATGAGTACTACAAGAATGTATGTGTTGCAGAAGAGGAAGTAAGTGAAGAAGAGGACAGCGATTTGTGTGCTGGACAAATTGAGAAAGTAAAAGCCTCTAAAAATGAAGAAATATATGAACATTATAGTGTTCAACCTTTGCATTCCAAGGAAGTCATGGGGAATGCTATTGAGTTGTTTCAAATGAAACAAGCCAAAGGGAGTCCCATTAGTGTCTGGGAGGAAAGTTTGGAAGCTCTGTGTTTTCCACAGTTATTTCCCACAGGTCGAGGAGGACGATATGATGAGCGACCTGATCAAATTCCTGCTTCTGAATACCGGACTTTACGATTGTATGCAGAAGATCCTAGGTTTCGTCAATGCATTCCCTATTTGTTTCATCTACTGTTTGAAAGTGATCTGTCTGGACTGTCTTATGCAGTGAACCACATCCTGAAAAGTGGTGTACAACTGTGAAATATCTCGTCAAGGGACTTTATGGATAAAGTCAATGTGCAAGACAGTATTTTGGATTCTCACCTGATTAATCTCATGGCATGTCAGCGTGGTACTAATGAGTATTGGTACCATCGTCATGGTGACTTAAAATGTATGCTGAGGAACTTAGGAACTCCCACATGGTTCCTCACTCTCAGCTGTGCTGAGTATGGCTGGGAAGCCTTACTTGAATTTCTACGAGAGGCAAATGGAAACATTGAAAATATTGAATTCAAGACACCCGGAGAACTGTGCTCTTTGGATCCAGTGAATGTATGCAGGTACTTCAATCATAGATTTGAAGCTATGATGTCTTTCATCACGAACAAGAAAAATCCACCTCTTGGAGAGGTGTTGGATTTCTTCTGGAGAAAGGAGTATCAAGCAAGAGGTGCTCCTCATATACATATGCTGTTATGGATCAAAGATGCACCCATATTTGGAACAGATCCGGATGACTTAGTGATGAGTTTCATAGAACAGTATTCTACATGTGCTGTTCCAAAGATAAAGGAAGACAAAAGTCTAAGAGAACAAGTTTTACGGTTTCAAAGCCATCGTTGTGGAAAGTACTGTCGTCGTGAATTCAGAAACAAGAACAAGTACTACACAAAATGTCGTTTTGGATTTCCACGATCGGTGATATCTAAAGGAAGAGTGAACAATTTGATGTCTTCGCTGCGACATAATGTGACGAGGAAATCACCCAAAAATACATACAATTTGAAAAGAAACGAAGAGCCCAAGTACATCAACGACTACAACCCAGTGATTTTGTCCATGTGGAATGCTAACGCTCAGTATGTGACGTCTTACATCACAAAAAAAGAAAAGACAGAACTGAACGATATGTGGGAGGTCATTTCCCATGAAAAGAGCCTCAGTAAGAAGTTGTACAGTTTCAATCTGAAGATGTTGTTGCATCGAGAAATCGGAGATTACGAATGTTCTGACTGGTTATCTTCAGCAAGTCTCTATGCCAAATCTAGGAGTTTCATTTGGGCAAGTCTTGGTCTTGCTGCAACGTGTAATCGAGTTCTGAAACCTGTACGGGAAATTGAGTATTTGGCGGAGAAGGAGCCAAGCAGTACAGATATTTTGAAGACCAACATGTTGGATACATATTATCCAAATAGAAGCAGTCACCTGGAGAATGTTTGTCTGTATGAGGTTCTACAAAATGTTCAGGTCAAACACAATTCTCTCAAAATATTCAGCAAGATTGTCAGGAGTTTTTAATGTATATGCTTATTGTATTGCAAGATGAAGGTGTAGATGTAGATCATCTGTTTGACCTTTCTTTTCAATGGCAGCATGACTGCGAGAATTGTAGGGTATCAAGTACTACTAGTGTATACTCAGAAATATTTATATATTTAACTTTGCCAGACAGTAAATCAGTATCCTTTAATAAGCTAGTAAAAGCAGCCGATCAAAACATGGAGTGTAGCCAATGTAAGTCTGCAATGCTGTCCACATTATTTATTCAAAGATATGGCCAGTATGTCATTTTAATGTTCCAACGATGTAGGCCTGATGGAATAAAATTGACAACTTTAATAAAAAATGTTGTGGCTTCTCAGTTGTCAATATCAGGAAGGACTTTTCTAAGTGCAGCAATTATATATCATGACGGTCCTTCAACAACATCAGGACATTACACAACTTATTTGAAGTCTGGAAACGGCTGGTCATTCTGCAATGATTCTGTTTTAACTTTCAAAAAAAGATTGCCTTTTCATCTTAAAAATTCTTACCTGGTGTTCTTACAACCAAAATTTTAGGGAAGGAATCTCGGGATTTGCTCTGAGGAATTTCAAGAGGTTCTAATGGCCTTGTGTATAAGTGTAGTACAGAGCGAAAACTGTTTGTTGTAATAAGCTAATTCAAGCAGCAGATCAAAACAAGGAGTAGAGGTAATGTAAGTCTGCAATGCTGTCCACATTATTTATAGAAACTTATGGGTGAAATGTCATTTTACAATTCCAACTATATAAACCGGATGAAAATAAGTTGTCAAGTCTAATTAAAAATATTTTGGCTACACAGTCGTCGATTTCAGGAAGAAAATTTGTAACTGCAGCTATTATATAACATGATGGTCCTTTGACAACATCAGGATATTACACAGCTTATTTGAAATGTAAAAAAGACTGGTCTTTCGGCAATGATTACCATTTGACTATGAAGCAATGTTGCCTTTTGACTTGTTTTTAGAAGTGAGAATTTAGGGTAGGTAACTGGACTATAATGATTCTAGGTGTTGATATAATTTAGTGTGCTGTTTTAAATTGCTTTGTATGTCACATTTTTGTTAAAACGATGGAGCTTTTCTTTCAGAAAGTGGCGGGCAGAAAATAATAACAGCACAACCGAGTATACGCTGTTCATAGGACATCCTTTGACGTCATGGAAAGTAAGTTACTTTTGAGGAGTTCTGATTTCTGATTGGTTATATAACATGGGTTTTTTAAACACAATCATTTTGATTGTGTTTTTTTTCCCCGCTGTTATATGATGAATACCTTCAACTCACTGTTCTTAGTGAAATTTGATATATTCTGAGAACAGCAAAAATAAACCATTTAATATGTATAATTAATTCTGTACTTTGAATTGTGATTTTTAATATGTACTCATCTTGTCTCATGCTCACTCATCTTTTTCTACCTTCTATCAATTTTTTAATTTTTGTTCTTTCTTTCACAGATTGAAAGTATAAAAATAACAAGTGACTAAGTTAACGACAATTATAAGGTAAGTGTTTAGTACTCTTTCCGTTACATCTCTATCACATTTAACTTTTATTAGTTCCACTGCTTCATTTCTTTAACCCTCAGTTTCCTGCCTTTGCTACTTCCCTCATTCCTTTTCTATTACTTACTTATTCTACTCCTTCCACTCCTTTTCTCAGTCCCTCTGTTCTCACAGTTCCTCACTCCTTTTCACTCAGTCCGTTTCTCTAACACAAACTGTCACTGTCTCTTCACTCTTTTACAAGTTGTTCTGTATGCTTTCTCTCTGTAGTTCATGCACAGTATCTTATTTTCATTTTTTTGCTGTTTCAATTATTCTTTTTCTATTGCTTGTTCTTTTCTTCTTTCTGTTTTTTCTCTGTGTCATTCCACATGTTTTTATCTTATTCACTATGATACACCTTGTTTTAATCCTATTTACTTTCACTCTCTTTTTTTATAACACCTTCTCTCAGGGTTGTTGTTTTAGTCCGGTTCTATCCCTACTTCTTATTCCACATCCTTTACTCTCTTTCTTTTTAATTTGAAGATTCATTAACATTCTCCAAGTAACTCTTGTTTATTATTCTTCTACACTCTTTTTTCTTTCACTTCCTTTTCTATTTTCTTTTTCTCAATTTTTCCCTCTTACAACTTTTCTTTGTATAATTATCTATTATACAGTATCTCTGTGTTACTCCCTCTAGCTGTCTTTCTTTTAACATTATTCTCTCTGTCTCCTTCCCTTATATACACTATTTTTTTTTCATTTTTTTTTTGGTTCGCTTCCGGTTCGCATACCGGGGCGCGAACCAGGAAGCGAAACAAAAAAAAAAGAGAATGCAGGAGTGCTAAACATTGTAGCAATTTTTTATAAATGGGAGGTAGTTCTCAAAAGAACTTTTTTTTATTGTTTTTGTTGTTTTAATTTTTTTAATTATTTTTATGAACATTTTTTACTTTTTTTGTATTTTAAGAACGTTTTTATATTTTTTTTGATTTTTTTGGGGAGGGGGGAAACGAAAATCAGTCATTATAAAGGGCTCAACAGGAGCAACAAAAAAAAAAGATAATTTACTTTCTGGGCCGTTTTGTACATTTATGATTTTCATAAGCTCTGTTGATTAGAGTTATACTTTTCTCCCCATAGGAAATTAATTTACCGCAAAAAATACAGGTATGCTTCATGTTCCCGAAGTTCAAATGTATGTTTGGGACCGTCTCCCTCGCCTCTGGTCCCGTCACTGCCTGTTCGGCTGAAGTACTGGCCACAGGAGTGGGGTTTTCCTGCAGGTCACGTACCTGTGCAGCACTGTAATTAATAGGGTGTCACGTCTCCATGTGGCGATGCATGGTGTAATTCCCGAAGCTGTACTTTTTTTCTGTCCCTCGGGATAGTTCTTTGTCACAGATCAGACATGTGACATAACGGGCATTTACTTTTTTTTGGCCACAGGGAAATGAGACGAATTGCCAGATATAATTTATTTTCACATGGGACCTCCTTGGCTCTTCAGGCAAAAACAGCCTGCTCACTTGCTCCTTCTCCTCTTCTTCCTCTTCTTCCTCCTCTTGATTAAGGAGGACCTGAGGACGTGGTCCATCGTTTTTTGGTGGTGGTGGTGGTGGTGGAGTGGCTCCAGCAGCTGCAGCTACAACACTTGCCATTTTTCAAAATTTTGAAAGTAGGTCTTTCTCTCATAAAAATGAAAGTCAGAGTGAGTAAAAAAGGTGGGGGCTTTCATCATTTGTGAAAAAAAAATGTAATAAACCAATGAAAAGTGTTATTTTCAGGTCACATGACCTAGCCTTACATCATTAGGAAACCAAAAGTAAAATGAACCAATAAAAAGTTTTTATGAGCAAGTCACATGACCTGTTATGCTTACGTTACGCGTCCCGCTACGAACCCGGAGCGCTTCCGGGGTGCTGCGCTTCGCGCCTCGGTTCACGCTCCGGAGCACTTCCGGGTGCGCTAACGCGGCGCGTCATAAGACGCATTACGCGGCAACGCGATACGTCGCGTTTACGCGACGCGTCACGATGTTGTTTTCTTGCGCGGAACGTTTCCCGGTTCGCGTACCGGGTCACGGCACCAAATTGAGCTAACGGGAAGCTACCCGGGGCGCGGACCGGTAGCGAAACAAAAAAAATAATAAAAAAATATATATACATAAAAAAATGATATTAAAAAACCTATAAAATATATTTTTCCATTAAAATAAGAATACATTTTACAGCTTTTCATATTTGCTATTAAAAAACCAACGAAATTCACTGAAAAAACCATAGGTTATAGATCATATATAGTTAGGAATTAGCATTTACAAAACCTTGAAAATTCACTGAAAAAACCATAGGTTATAGACCATATATAGTTAGGGATTAGCATTTACAAAACCTTATTTTACACACACAAAACCATTGAAATTCGCATATATAGTTAGTTGCACTAACTATATATCGCGCACCCGCAATCCACTGCTGATGATGTCACATATTACATCATTCATGACATGGTCAGTGACATCACTGATGACATCACTGATGACATCAGTCATGTGATAATACGATGAACCTCTTCAGACTCTAATATAACCTTAGATACACTCAGTGTAAACAGACACTCACAGATTGTCCCTCATCCATGGAGTTACTCATACACCTAGTCAGTCATGCAAAGAATCAATCACACCTCCATTTCCTCAACTACACACACAAAACCATTGAAATTCGCATATATAGTTAGTTGCACTAACTATATATCGCGCACCCACAATCCACTGCTGATGATGTCACATATTACATCATTCATGACATGGTCAGTGACATCACTGATGACAACTCAAATGACATCACTGACAACATCACTGATGACATCATTCATGTGATAATATGATGAATCTCTTCAGACTCTAATATGGAAAGGGAAGACCACTCGGTCCCCCCGAACATATGGATGGGTGCCCCGATCCCCCCGGGAAACCGTTGTGGGTGGGGGGCGTGTTTCGGCTGGTATGCCCAAAGCGGCGTAGCCGGGGCACGCCCTTCCCGCCCAGAAGGGGTTGTCCTGGGCACCCGCCAAGAAGTCCGCGCACGGATGGGCGTACCTGAGGCGGGCCCCCGCCGTCCCGCAGACTGATAAATAGAGCGGGAATTCAACAAAGCTTCCTCTTGTTCCAGTGCTCTGAAGGTTGCACCACTCGTCGCTCGTGAGCCCTCAAAGGAACAAGCGGCAATTTTGAGAACTTGTAATCTTTGTTGTTTCTCTTTCAGTGTCAGGCGTGTAGAAGCTCTAGTAACTTGTGGATCAAGTTGGACGGAGTAACCAAGATATGTCTGGCAAGAAAGCGGGAAAGAGCTCCGAGATGGAGAAGATGCTGCGCACCCTTGTGAACCGAGTAGCGGTGATGGACCGGAAAATGGGTAAAGTGGATGCGATCGGTCGGGGCTTAGCGGATGTTAAGAAGCAGATAACGGCGCAGAACAACTGGGGGCGGCCTAAAAAAGTTTTAGGGCCGGCCTTGCCGGATGTCGCCCCAGAGGGTAGGGGGAAGAGGATTAAGAGGAGGGCGGGTTCCAGGGAGGGCCCAGCCCCAGAGGTGCCCCCAGTGAGCCCGGGCGCAGTCAACCCAGTCGCACCGGTAGATAGCCCGGTACCAGGTCCGGACGTGGGTTTACCGATCCCTGTAGTAATAACGCCAGTTGAGGATGACCAGATGCCCCCAGAACTGGCCCACCAGCTAGCAGCAGTGTTACCCTGGTTAAAGAAGAAAGCAGGGGGAACAGTGGCTGCCGGGGATCCGGCCAAGGAAGCCAGACTAGTAATTGAGCAGTTACGGCAGTCAAGGGAGGCCGGGATGGCGAATGTTCCTTATATTCCCCCACAGGTAACAACGGGGGTCACAACGGATGGTCGAGTGAAGACAGTGGACACGGCGATTGAACCCGGTAAGAGCCCATTGCCATTAGTGGGGGAGAGTTCAGTACCTTCAAGGCGGGAAAGGTTGTCTCAGCACATTCCGACGGCCACGAAGGAAATGATATGGGGGGACAAATATATTAATATGTTTTCACTGTTGACCGACCATCGTGAGATAGAATATGCGAAGACCCAGAAAGATTTGTGGCACCCCAGCGTATGGCAGGCCAAAATGGCGGAATTTAGGGTCGATGAGACCATGGTGAACTGGGTCAAGGCCTTTTCTATTTTTACGGCAGTAATGGGGGAGCGTAAACCTGAAGTTTTGCCCGAATTATCATGTTACCAGAACAGGATCATGAATTTTTATGCAATGTATGGGGGAAACGAATGGAAGGGTTATGACGTTAACTTTCGAAAAGCAAAAGAGTTTAACGAGGCTTTAACATGGGATTGTCTGGGCACGGTGTCGTGGCATAATCAGCTTTTGCGGGCCGGCGGGTACGTCGGCGCCAAGCATGAGCGGGTCTGGGACATTCCAGCAGAGACCGCCACAGCCCTTTCGGGCGAGCACCGGGGGGGAGCCACAACCCACCAAGACCGGCGGGAATGGAGGCAAGCGTGGGGTTTGTTGGGGTTTCAACAAAGGAAACTGTAACAGGCCTCAAGGAACATGTAGATTCCGGCATGCTTGTTCGGGCTGTGGGAACTCCTCACACCCAGAACTTAGCTGTAGATCCAAGTCCAGTAGTGCGGGAGGAAAGGGGGGATCAAAGCAGGATTGAAGTGGTGCCTGGGAAGCAAACATCTTCACCCATCGATATCTTGGCTTTGACCCCCTGGCTGAACCTTTACCCAGATCATGTATCCGCCGGGATTTTGAGGAATGGCTTTCTGTACGGCTTCAACATCCCGGCGGGGAATTTTCGGGGGAGCCCCTCCTGTAAGAATCAACTATCTGTTCAGCATAACCCGCCAGTGGCCGCCAAGAAAATTGCCAAAGAGGTCAGCTTGGGACGGGTAGCGGGCCGTTTGCCTGCCCGCCAGTTGTGGACTTTGTGTGTTCACCTCTAGGAGTGGTTCCGAAGAAGGACCCGAAGGGGGCCTCGGTGAATGAAGCTATTGACCCTGAAGTATGTTCAGTTCGATACGCATCGATACGCATCGTTCGACGATGCCGTCGATCTACTGAATCGCCTGGGCCCCGGTGCCTTGATGGCGAAATCAGACATTGAGTCAGCATTCAGGTTGCTCCCGGTACATCCCCGGGACCAGCGCTTGCTGGGATTCACGTTCCAAGGGAGGTATTACATGGATAAATGCATGCCCATGGGTTGTTCAATTTCATGTGCCTATTTTGAAATGTTCAGCTCGTTTTTGGAATGGGCGTTCACCGAGGCCACTGGGCATAGACAGGTGATGCACTATTTAGATGACTTCCTTTTCTTGGGACCAGCAGACACTACGGAATGTGCACGAACACTGCAGGACTTCTGCACACTCATGCGGGAGTTTGGGGTCCCATTGGCACCAGGTAAGACAGTGGGGCCATATACCTCACTGGAATTTCTGGTATTGAGCTCGACTCAGTGGAGGGGTGCTTCCGTCTGCTAATGGAGAAGGTGGCCAAGTTCAGGGCTTCCTTAATACAATGTCTCGGTAGGGACAAGGTGACCCTACACCAGTTACAACAAACAGTGGGCCAGCTTAATTTATCCCTAAAAGTGATACCGATGGCTCGCCCCTTCTCACGTTCCATTGCACAAGCGATGGTAGGCCTCAAGGAGGGACACCACCGCACGAGACTGTCGGCAGAGGTTCGCCAGGACATGCGCATTTGGTTGGCATTCCTGGCGGACTTCAACGGTCGAGTGGCGTGGAACAAACCCCCAGCATCGTCTGGCGAACTGGGTTTGTGGACCGACTCAGCTGGGAGTGTGGGATTCGGCGCAATCTTTGGTAACTGATGGTCAGCACAAGTATGGCCGACGTGGTGGCACTCCAGTGGCTTAACAGGTAACATTGGTTTCTTGGAGCTGTTTCCCATTTGGGTGGCTCTGTTGGCATGGCCGGAAGACTTTAGGGACTGCTCCGTGGTGTTTTGGTCAGACAACATGATGGTGGTCGAGTGCATTAATCACCAGGCAGCACGCTGCAAGTGGATCTTGAGACTGTTGAAAGAAATTGTATTGCGATGCATGAGATTGAATGTACAATTCAGGGCAAAACATGTGCCGGGTGTACTGAATAATGCAGCTGATGCACTCTCTCGTTCACACATGCAGGCTTTCAGGGGTTATCTACCCACAGCAGAACTAGTGGCGGCACCGTTCCCCGAAGCACTATGGCAGATCGGTGCCCCGGATTACAAGACCTCGTGGCAGCCAGCTTAGCGCCCAGGACGAGGAAAGCTTATGAGGGAGCGTTTCGTTCATACTGCACCTTTTTAGGGCCGGTAGGGGGACATAGCTGGGGGCAGGAGGAATCCTTCCTAGGGTTCTTGGTGGCGCTTCATAAGGAAGGCCGATCAGCCGCAACTGCCAACAGACATAGGGCGGCCATATCATTCATGGCACAGCTCCACGGGATACGGGACCCGACGGGTTCCTTCTTAGTCAGGAAGGCGCTCCGCGGTTGGCAGTGCCTGGAGGGTCGCAGACAAGATACAAGGCACCTGATTGGTTTAGAAAGATTGTCTTTGCTACTAGCAAAACTTGATGAGACATGCTCCTCCCCTTCCGAGGTAATTCTGTTCCGAGCGGCTTTCGCATTGGCATTCCATGGGGCCATGCGGGTAAGTGAACTCGTAGCAAGACACAAGAAGGATGTGGAGGGAGGTTTACGCAGGGATCATGTCCAAATACGGGGTGATTCCGTGTTGATCTCAATAGCTAGGTCCAAGACAGACCAGGAAGCTTTGGGGAGTAGTGTTGTTTTGCAGCGCGCCCGAGGGAGCCCCAGTTGTCCCATAAGGTATTTGGAGGATTACCTGGCACAGAGGTCGGCGACATAGGGGGGAGCCTGCTTAGACACAGGAACGGCACCCCGTTGACGAAATTCCAGTTTCGGAGGATGCTGGCAATTACGATTGCTGCGGCGGGCTTGAACCCGTGCGATTTTGGGACCCACTCATTCAGAATAGGGGCCCCTACTGAGGCTACGGCTCGGGGTCTGGGTGCGGAGGAAGTGAAACAGTTAGGCCGTTGGTCCTCGAACTGTTTCAACAGGTATGTGCGTCTGCACATGTTGTAAAAGACTGATGAAATGCGCTCACGCTTGTTGTCTTTTGTTTGGATTACAGTTTCGCAAGCCTGCGACGCGGGGCGGAATTTTGGATCGACCCAACACCAGAGGACCAGCGGTCAAGGATCACCGACTGGAGAGCAAGTGGTATGGGTTGTGGGCCACTCATACGTGAGGCGTGCCGGGGACGTATTCAAGGCAGGTGACGTGACTCACGCATCTGGGGAATACGGGTTCAGAGTGACCTTCCATGGGAAGGGAGGCCTCTGCTTTGACCAATTTCAAGCCTTTGTGGAGGGACTCTTAGGGCGGCAAAGGTCACCGCCATCTGTAATCATAGTGCACCTGGGAGGCAATGACTTGGTAAGACTGGGGAGACGGGTGTTAGTTGAACACATATTGTCGGCAGTCAGCTGGTTGGCGAAGAGGCTCCCGGGGTGTACTATAGCATGGTCCCACATGATCCCCAGGAAAATCTGGCGGGGGGGTATCTCTGTAACGGCGTTGAACCACTCAGTAAAGAGGGTCAACAACAAAATTGGTAAGTTGTTTCGCTCCGCGCATTTGCAAAGCATTCCCCATGGGTGTATTCGGGGCGATCACTGTTACTTGAATGATGGGATTCACCTGTCCAGGGCGGGGAATGATTTACTCATAGGCGACTTCATAGCATGGCTAGTGGGATTGAGGAGACATGACCTTTAGGAGGAGTGGGTGGCCGGATAGTCGGTACACTATCCGGCCTGTGGCGGTAAGGTCATGATCAGTGAGCAGTGATTTCAAGGTCCCTAGGGGGGGCGCCACCCAGTACGGATGGGAGCGCCCGGGGGGAGGCGGCCATTGGCCCCTCCCACGGGGAGGCGGCACTCACTACGAATGGGTCACCTAGGGGGAGACGGCCATAGGCCCCTCCCAGGGGGGAGACGGCTATATGCCCCTCCTACGAATTTCCCGGGGGCCGGATATCCGCTCCGGCGGAAGAGAGTGTGGGGAAGGGGGGGAGTCCACGCTGTCCTTCTTACGGATACCTCACACGGGAACTCGGACAACCTTTAAGAAGGCATCGAGTAAAAGGGGGCCCCCACAACAAGGGAAGTTACAGTTGGCAACGAGGGTAAAGTCCTCTGCGCATGCGGGCGGGAATTTGGTAGTAGGGATCTGAAACCGGTTAAGACCTTGCCGTTGGCCCTTAATGCTAGGATGTACAATTTTATTTTAGAATGTTATGCATTTTCAGGATGCTAGACTCGGCTAGGAAACCTTTGTATTAGAGATCTGTTAAGGTTAGCCAAAGAACGTGTCTTCATCAAAATGTAAAGGAAGTAAAATTGTACATAATTCATGAAACATTTTAATTGAAAGTTTTAAATTTTGTTTCATATTTTAATGAATACGGCCGGGGGGTAACTCCCCCACGCCTTCCAAAAGTTCAAACTTGTGTCTGTCTCCTCCCATGGGGAATTGGTGTTGGGAGGGGGTGGCGGGCATCCCGGCCCATATGGAAAGGGAAGACCACTCGGTCCCCCCGAACGTATGGATGGGTGCCCCGATCCCCCCGGGAAACCGTTGTGGGCGGGGGCGTGTTTCGGCTGGTATGCCCAAAGCGGCGTAGCCGGGGCACGCCCTTGCCGCCCAGAAGGGGTTGTCCTAGGCACCCGCCCGGAAATCCGCGCACGGATGGGCGTACCTGAGGCGGGCACCCGCCCTCCCGCAGACGGATAAATAGAGCGGGAATCCAACGAAGCTTCCTCTTGTTCCAGTGCTCTGAAGGCTGCACCACTAGTCGCTCGTGAGCCCTCGAAGGAACAAGCGGCAATTTTGACCCACCCACCAGCCCCTTTTGCAATGCTTTTTGTTTAAATAAAGTAATTGTTGGTGATATTCGAATGTATTAAAAAGATACAGTCACTTTTGCATCATGGATGTATGCCTTTGATTGAATAAATGTTTTAGGACTTTTTCCCTTAGTAGAAAAGTAAAGGAATGTATCAAATAATAAAATTGTCTTGTGCTTTAGGACTTTTTTCCCTTTGTAGCAATGTCAAAGTTGATGAATTGTCAAGCTGTTGCAGATTAGGCGTATTTTCTTTCCTTAGTAGGTAAAACAACTGTCGTATTTATTTTGGTCAGGCGGTAAGGTCATGATCGGTGAGCAGTGATTTCAAGGTCCCTTGGGGGGGGCGCCACCCAGTACGGATGGGAGCGCCCGGGGGGAGGCGGCCATTGGCCCCTCCCACGGGGAGGCGGCACCCACTACGAATGGGTCGCCTAGGGGGAGACGGCCATAGGCCCCTCCCAGGGGGGAGACGGTTATATGCCCCTCCTACGAATTTCCCGGGGGCGGATATCCGCTCCGGCGGAAGAAAGTGTGGTGAAGGGGGGAGTCCACGCTGTCCTTCTTACAGATACCTCACACAGAAACTCGGACGACCTTTAAGAAGACGTCGAGTGAAAGGGGGCCCCCACGACAAGGGAAGTTACAGTTGGCAACTGGGTAAAGTCCTCTGCGCATACGCCACTCACACCGTGAGGGCGGGAATTCGGTAGTAGGGATCTACAATTTTATTTTAGAATGTTATGCATTTTCAGGATGCTAGACTCGGCTAGGAAACCTTTGTATTAGAGATCTGTTAGGGTTAGCCAAAGAACTTGTCTTCATCAAAATGTAATGGAAGTAAAATTGTACATAATTCATGAAACGTTTTAATTTAAAGTTTTAAATTTTGTTTCATATTTTAATAAATACGGCCGGGGGGGTAACTCTCCCCCGCCTTCCAAAAGTTCAAACTTGTGTCTGTCTCCTCCCATGGGGAATTGGTGTTGGGAGGGGGTGGCGGGCATCCCGGCCCATATAACCTTAGATACACTCAGTGTAAACAGACACTCACAGATTGTCACTCATCCATGGAGTTACTCATACACCTAGTCAGTCATGCAAAGAATCAATCACACCTCCATTTCCTCAACTATACAGTTATACACACCTTACATATTCAAACATATTCTAACACATATTTACTCTCTTATACAATCACTGATACAAGTTTTCAATGATCCATGCAGCCACTCACACATTTACTGGCTCTTATACACAGTAATTTATATATGTCAACTCTCACATGTACTGTGTTTTACAAATGTACTTACTTTGACATGTAGCACTGAGATATCCATTCACTCACCAATACACTCATGCACACAGTCAACCACCCATACAGCTGTTTCAACATGCAGTTTTGAACCCATACATCTAGTGAATCAACTGTTCACACATCTATGCACAGAGTCACACACCTCCAAGCCACCCACACACACACACTCACTCTCCCATACAAATACTTGGGCAACCAATCAATAACCCATATAGTTACTCATATAGCTACTGATCAACACATGCAACAGTTTACAGAACAACAGATATAATGATGCACAAATTAAGAAAGTTTAGTCACTAACCCATGCACTCAGTGAGACACATTTAATCACTCTCTCATACAGTCAGTCATGCACCTACTAAATCCTTCATCCAGACACTTATACATCCACTCAGTCTTCAATATGTAAGACATATTTTAACTTTACAGAAACATACTGTCACTGGATGTTGTTATCAGTGATGTCATCAGTGATGTCACTGACCATGTCATGAATGATGTAATATGTGACATCATCAGCAGTGGATTGCGGGTGCGCGATATATAGTTAGTGCAACTAACTATATATGCGAATTTCAATGGTTTTGTGTGAGTAAAATAAGGTTTTGTAAATGCTAATCCCTAACTATATATGGTCTATAACCTATGGTTTTTTCAGTGAATTTTCAAGGTTTTGTAAATGCTAATTCCTAACTATATATGGTCTATAACCTATAGTTTTTTCAGTGAATATATATAGATATATATATCCACGTATATTGATATACATATAAGAATATATATATATATACACACACACACACATATATATATACACACACTCACATATACACACACACATATATATATGCATACATATACACACACACATATACACACACCCACACACACCCACACACACACACACACACATATATATATTCCGGGACTCCACAGGCAAAAGCACAGGAGGTTCCTAATAAGCCCTATCTGATGTTGGCCAATGGCTGTTCCATGACCTGGGGAGGGTGAAAGATTAAATAAGTCACCCCTGAGTTGGCCTTGGAGGCCCAAAAGGTAGGAGAGCCTGGTATCTCTGTATGTTCCTACTGTGACTAGCCCTCAAATGCTATTTTACCATCAGTGCTGTAGCTGGTTCTATGAAGACAAAAAGTAAGTTAATATGTTAATTCTTCAAATTTGATTTAGATTAAACTACACAACCACTTTAACCACTGATTTCAATATTTAATAAACATCCAATTTAATATTTAAGTTGGATTTGACATAAATATACAGGCAAAGTAACTTTTAGAAAGTTATATTTCCCTTCCTAAAGCCCCAGCAGGCTAATTAGTATTGGCATGCCTGCAGTCCTCCAGTCAGTGCAGCTTTGATGAGGTGTGAAATATTGCTCTGAGAGCAGAGACATTGGCTTGGACATGGCAGGATGACATTGGGGAGAAATGTGGCACAGGTTAACTCAAATAGGACTGTGTATGAGTGCCCAGAAACTTAACCAACTTTAAAGGGACCACTAGAGAAAGGTACTTTCGTAGCTTAGTATTAAGGGAAGCATGGACAAGAGGGATCTCTTCTTCCCAAAGCAAAGTTTATAGTCCTTGCTTTAGTTTCAGTGAAGGGGGGATGGGACTGCGCATCACCTTAAATACACCCCCAAGGTGTACCACAAGTGCCATCCAGGAGCAGAAAGATTTGTGATCTGCATTTCACTGAAAATTCTGCATTCAGAGGTAGTTTACAGTGAGCCAAGCTGGATGGTTTGACTTCAGGAATTTTGATGCCATTAGGCAGGGAATGTCCACCTCCTCCCACTGGCTAATGAATGTAAGAAAGATATCCCCCTCCGCCCCCAGCTGCTGAGAACTCTTACTGCACTTGTGGCAGAATGGAAAAGGACTAGATGTGCTGTCTGCTGCCTATGTGAAGACCTGAAAGCTGTAACTGCTTCCTAGTGCACACAGGACTGAGAAGCAGACTCCAGGGGACAGGTGGCTGCCCACCTGTGTGACTACAGGGATACAACAAACTTCAAGAGGCTTTTTTCTTTAAGTGACCTGTGGACGATTTGCGACTACAACTACGCTGGACCGTGTTGGTAGCCACTGCTGGTGTGAAACTTGTCCCCTGTGTGATGACCCTGATGTCATAAGAGCCTAATAAGTGTCTAATAGGAACTACTCATAAAGTATGAAAAGTTGGGACTTAAAAAAAGTTTGGACTTTGATACCCTCTGGAACTTCGGGGGGGGTCCTTGTGAGAAAGGTGCCCAATTTAAAAAGGACTTCATTTGGCACTGCTTTAGGCTTGCTCCACTGGAATATTAAAAAAGGAATTAGGTCTAAGGTAGAATTCTTGACAGGGCAAAGGCACAAAAACTCATCCGTTCGACAAGAGGACTTCGGCAGCTGCAAATGGAGAATTTTCACACTGGCAGCATTTTGCACTAAACCAGACTGCTTCAGAAGGAGCTGATCCAGTGACTGCCCAGGTTCCTAGGACTTCATTGGACACAGCCTTCAACGTTTCTCCACTGGGGAATTTAACTTTTATAAAAGAAAAAAGTCAGAATGTATTATGTTAAAATTATTTCTAGAGCACAAGTACATTGGTTGGCTTCTTGGCGATGCATATAGGAGTGACGGTGTCCTGGACGGTTAATCATATGCCTGACTGAACAGGCATGTTTTGAGTAGTTTCCTGAGTCTTAGGAGATCCGTACAGGATCTGATGTCAAGGTTCAAGGCTTTCCAAAAACAAGGAGCCAGCTCCTCAAATATGCTGCCACGAAACCTCTTTAATTTAAAGTGTGGGTGACCAGTAGGTTCATGTGGGCTGATCCAAGTTGCAGGTGGGTATATATCTCTGGATGATACTGGAGATGAATTCTGGGCATGCGCCCTGTAAAGAGTTGAAAATAAGGCAGCCCATTTTGCAGGCACAGCGTTGGTGTACGGGGAGCTAATGTAGCTTCCTCATAAGAAGGGAGGCATGTTTCCATCTAGGCTGATGAAAAATCAGTTTAGCAACCTGGTTCTGCACGAGTTGCAGTCTTTTGTACTAGATATAATGGCAGGCCAAAATACAGGGAGTTAGCATAATCTTTGTGGGAGATGACCAGCGCTAAAACTACCTGCACCAGGGCTTCCCTAATGAGAAATATGTTGATTTTCATTAATTTCCATAATTGAAAGAAACAGGTAGAAACTACAGTTCCAATCTGGGACTTCATGGATAAGTTACAATTGATTGCGACTCCAAGGCTCTTAGCTGAGGAGAATGGGGTTGGGCCCCTCCTTTTACCCGACGTAGGAGTCAAGGGCTGTCGACCGAGGACCAGTTACATCTCCCACAAGTAAGTGACAATGTTGGCAATCCAGACTTAGGGGAGATACAGCTGGTGGTGTTATTAGAATACTCAGAGAGGAAAGGCACTCTACCTAGTGTGAACGTTTGGTGTGTCTTAATGGCTAAGTATTGGCGTGGTGCGTAAGAGCGAGCGGAAAAGACCCCTTAACCCTTCAATATAAAATCTGGAAACAAACCTTCAAAACAATGAAAACAGCAAAACTCTTGCATGTTGTGTGCGAGAGCTTTGCTGTTTTCAATCCAGCCTCAGGTATGGGTGTTGTAGTACTGGGGAGCTGAAAATGATCAACCGAAAGGCTGGTGGGCCTATGGCCCCAGTTGAGCCAAGGGTCATTACCAA
The DNA here is from genome assembly GCF_964263255.1 of Lissotriton vulgaris. Classification (NCBI taxonomy): domain Eukaryota; kingdom Metazoa; phylum Chordata; class Amphibia; order Caudata; family Salamandridae; genus Lissotriton; species Lissotriton vulgaris. The sequence goes on along the minus strand of NC_141685.1, from coordinate 2,068,840,875 downwards.
CATGACTACAAAAGAGACCTTTCTGGAGCAAGCAGTGTGAGCTCTGAAGTGCCTTTCAGCCTGGTCTATCTCTTTAAGATAGACCAGGCCAAAAGGCGCTTATCATTGTGTGCACTTGCGCTATGCCAACGGGAGAAGGCAAAGCAATGACATCATAGCGAATCAGACTCAGGTGTCACCTAAAGATAAGGAGTGTCAGAGCGAGAATCCTGTACAGGATCGGGGGTCCTTTGTTGTTCACCAATCACAGCCTGAACAGTGGGGGGCAGAACCTCTACAGGACATGAACTCAATATTATCCTCGCCCACCACAATGCCTGTAGCAAAACGCAAAGGTTTAAGAACAGTACTCATATAAACAAACGCCACCTGGCCGCATCAAAATCCTTGGTTCTGTTTAATTATCTCGCAGACGTGGATAACGAGATCTGGAAACCATTTTGGGACAAATTAACTGGTAATGTTAATAAACTTTTAGAACTGATAAAAGCGAAAATGGATAAACTGGAGGGAGGGCTGGAACTTGTTACCAACAGGCACAGTAACTTGCCTGTATTCTAAATACACAGCCTTTGGGGGCGTATAGAAGTACAACCCAATCTCCCCTATACAATCGATTTCTACTCAATGGCAGGGGCTGGTGACCAACCTGCTACAATTGTATTCACAAGAGTAGCCCCTAGACAGTCACGGTCAAACCTGATTCTGGACGCAGGAGTAGGACCCATTCATACAATCTCTACCTTGTCGTCCATAGAAACACAAACCACAAATCCTACAATGAAAATCATTTACTTAACAACTGTTATCACTCCCAAGAGCAAGTAATCATCAACCTCCCCTTTTTGGGCTGTGGCTGGGATATTGTGGATTGGTTCGCTAGGGTCCTCTGTGTGTTTAATAAGACCCTCTGCGTCCAGGTTGACAAGACCCCATTGTCCTGCATCTTTGCCTGTAGCTACTAATGTATATATGGCATAAACAGTCTCCACCATGTTGTCCTGTTGGGTGCCGTTATCCAGACCGGCAACTCCAGCTCCATCTACTCTGTCTGTCAGAACAGTTGAGAGAGAGCTTATGGTGACAATGACAGCAGAAGATAGAGCGCTTGTGGGAGATGCACTACTGAGTAGGCTACTGCTGCTATCAGATGTAGGTTTAGCACTACTCCTGTCTCCCTGCACTGCAGTGTTTAGCACCTCGGCCATTACAAAACATGGGATGGAGTTTTCAGAGCCACAAGTACGAAGAATTTCAGTTTCATGCCCAGATTGCAGAAAGTTCAAGATAGATTTCCCCAGTTGTGACTCTGACCCAGGCCGAGCCAGTGTTTTAGGCCTACTAGTGCTATCGACAGCTGTCTTTAAAGTATGTGCAGTAGGATGTGGCTCCCCTGATGTACAGGGAGCAATGCTGATTACACAACTATTCCCATTCGTCCCAGTGGTCTTCTCCTTCTCCTTGTCTTTACCCCTGATGTGAAGTGTTTCACCTGCATCTGCCAGTGTAGAGATTTCGTTACGCCTTATTTTTGCGTTGCGTGGAGGGCCCATTTTTTGATCTAATGCTTTCTCTGACAATGTGGCAGCGTCAAAGGAAGTTGCAGGCGCAGTTGTAAGAAATTGTGGCGTGTGACAGAGCTGGAGCGGGTCCAACCAAAAAAATCACTGAGCACAGCGACTTTGAAGAACCCTTCGGTTTATAGTTGAAATGCGGCACATTCGCTGGTCTTACGGAGCAGAGTGTAGAGCGAGTGTCAAAAAAGGATGCACTGGGACGGAGAGTGGACCAAGAGCAAAGCCGGAACAGACTGAAATAGAACCTTGGGCCCCCCCAAGGCGATCTCTTTGCACAGCGGCTGATAAGTAGAGCAGTGGATTGGCCAGTGTGTGAGACAAACGTTGTTAGAGAGGTTTCACGTCCTACCAGTTTCGTGACTCCGGCGACTTCACGGCACCAGCAGGCACCAGCAGGCAAACAGGCAGTAAAGCAAGACCAGCGAGATTGATGCAGATCTCGGGGGAGTCATCCCACAGACTCACAATTCCCACAGCTCCGCGGCCCTCAGCTAGCGAATAATTATCCACAGGCAAGCAGGCAGTGAAGCGGTTTCATCAGAAGCAATGGCAATGAGTAGTGACTCTGGGCGAGCGGGCAGCGAAGCAGCTTTGCAGCATTAGCAGACCGACAGAGAAGCCAGTGAAGCAAGCGGAATCACAGGGGATCTCAAAGAAGACATCCCACAGCCTAGTGGTTCAAGATGCTATGGGCCTCAGTTGGCGGATAGGTGTCAGCAGGCAGTGAACTGGATCTATCAAAGGTAGACCTCAGGGGGGGCCATTTCACGGCTGCATGACCCCCGCCAATCCATAATCTTGTCAAGTTGAATGTCCGACACGGATGTGCCATGATAGGAACTAGACCGGAGCCTGGAAAAATTAGGTTGAACCAGAGCCAAACATAGCTTTACTGCTCCAGCTCCAGCAGCCACACAGCACCAGTAGATGGGCAGAGAGCGAGGCGGCTTTGCTGCTTCACGGCAGCAGATAGCGGCAGCAGGTAAGCAGCGAGAGACAATCTGTATGAAGCAGGAGACGTAGTTGGGCACATAGATGGAGGATCACGAAGGCACCAGCGATGGTGGTAGGGAGAGAGTCAGCGCATACGCGGCTCACACCGCCATCTTCCTTTTTCCTGCAGAAAAAATAAGAACATTATCAAAATAAGCGGCCGTTTTAAGTGGGTGTGTTCTAAATTGAAATCCTTTAATGTTTGGGTTCAGATTAGGTAAGCAAAGGAGTGGATCAATAGACAAAAGAAAAAGAAGGGGTTAAAGTGGACACCCTTGTCTAGTGCCTTGGTGAAGATTAACAAAAGCAGACGTTGTGACATTAATCCTAATATTAGCACGCTGGTTCGCATAAAGAGCCATAACCATATTAATAAAAGGGCTATCAAGATTGTGAGATTCTAACAACGTTTGTAAAAAAGGCCAAGATACTTTGTTGACAGCCTTTTCGGCATCAAGGGCAATCGTCGCAAAGATTAGCTTTTTCTAAAATGTGGCAAAACGTATGAACATTGTCCCTAGCAAGCCTAATCTTGACACAATCTGCTTGGGAGTCACGAATAAGAGTAGGAATATGACCTTCTAGGCTATTTGCTAAAACTTTAGCAACAATTTTTACTTCCATGTTTAATAGCGATATGGAGCAGACGTTTTTTGCGATCAGAATGGTCCTTACCTTCTTTTGGTATGAGAACAATGGTAGCCTCAGCAGCCGTACCTGAAACCTTACCAAAAAGAACATAGTTATCCTTTTAAGGTATTTCATTATGGAAGAAGTAAAAGTTTTATAAAAGGCAATGGGAAAGCCGTCAGCCTGGGAGCTTTCTCTAAACAGGTAGCCTTAATAGCACAAATAATCTCCTCAATCTCTCTTGGTTTACCAAATTCCTGCATATCATCATTCAAATTAGTATTATTAGGAAGAGAGTTAAGGAATTGTTGACAGTTAAGATTAGTACATTAACTTGAAGGGGTATATACATTTTTGTAAAATTCTCGAAATACTCCAAGAATTTCTTCGGTATGAAGCTTCCACAAACCATTTTTAGCAGTAATATGAGAAGAAGAAGTAATATTGGTATTCTGATATTTAAGGATAGCGGCTAACAACTTAAGAGCTCTTTTCCGTAGTAATAATTGGCAAGATTTTTGAGTGTGTACTCCAATATAGGCTTGTTAAGTAACTATAGAATTAAAAGAGTATTTTAAATGTTTAATATCTTGCTAGAAATATTTGGCTCTTTGTGCTTAATATTGTCTCCCAAAGTTTAAAGAGATTTTCTAATATCGCTATTACTTTTGCCCATTTTTTTATTAATGTGACCTCTTATAGTACATTGAAACGCATCCCAGAATACTATTGGAAAGTCTACTGACAATTCATTATCTTTGAAAAAATTAACAATCTTGTCAAGAAGTTCCTTAGCCTCATTATCATCCTCCAAGATTTCTGTATTTAGACACCAATTACGGGGTCCTTTAGTATCCGTAAGATTGAGGATAGTTAACAAAACTGTAGCATGGTCAGAAACAACTAATGGATGAATCATGAAATGTATGGTATGTTGTAAAAGTGAAGTATCAACCAGGAGATAGTCAATAAGAGAAAAGCTAGAAGGAGGGGAAGAGAAAAAAGTAAAGTCGCTACCTGAAGGGTTGTGTAGTCTCCAAGCATTGAAAAGATGGTGAGACAAACACATATTAAGCAACTGTTTGTGTGCTCTTGGAGGTCGAAATTTGAAAGCTGAATGCCTGTCTAAAATAGGATTTATTTTATTTTTTATTTTGAAGATGTTATATAGCAGGAACAAGACTCTTGTAAGTAACAGAATGCTTTACAGGTCATACGTGGAAAGATCGAAAATACCATCACACGATCTAAGAGAAAACAGTAATTCAAAGCTAATAATCGCACAGACTAAGCTGACCGAAGGTTGACTATGGAGCGTAGAAAACAGCTTATGAATACAATACAGTAAAAAGTTATAGAGTTCATGTGAATTTAGCCATGAGTCTCGCTTTCACTTCTATTTTGAATGAGACAGCCTTGTTTCACTGGGCAAAGCATTCCAGATTCTAGGAGCCATACCAGAGAAGGATCGGTAATAGGTTTCTTTCTTGGCAAATTGTTTGGGTTTTAGAAGGACAGTATTGGCATCCTTGAGGCTCTGCTGCCCGCAGAGGGCACTAGTTTCTGAGTTAGATAGAGTGGGGAGTTGTGGTAAAGGGCCTTGTGCGTCATACAAGCTATTTTCAGATGGATTCTGGCTTCAAATGGTAGCCAGTTGAGGGCTCTTAAGTCTGGGCATATGTGGGGTTTCTCTTGGAGCCCTTGATTAGTCTTGCAGCTGAGTTGAATGTGGCTTTTAGCGGTGCTGTTGATGACCTTGGGAGGCCGCATAAGGTTACACCCCCATATTCCACGTGAGGGATTACAAGGGCTTGAACTGCTTGTCTGAAATCGTATGCGGGCAGAAAGGGTTTCAGTTTTGTTGGGTCTTCAGGTGGAAGTTAGCTCCTTTGGTTAAGGCGCTGATATGTTTCTGCATGGTTAGGTTATTGTCAAGCGTTACCCCAAGCGATCTTGCTGGGCCCACAACGAGAGGTTGACCATTGAGGGCTGTTAAGTGTTCCATCCACTCCAGGATAGAGGGAGTTTTGTTAGGGGGAGTGATTAAGAGGAATTCCATTTTGAGGGAGTTTAGTTTCAAATGGTTTTCGGCCAACCATGTTTGGGGTTTTTGTAGGGTGGAGTTGAGCAATTTGAGGTCATCAAGTGAGTGGATCTTGATGTAGATTTGGGTGTCGTCTGCATACATGTGGAAGTGAAACTTGTCGAGGTTGAGAAGATCGATAAGTGGTTCCATAAAATGGTTGGAAAGGGTGGGAGAGAGGGAGGAGCCTAGCGGAACACATGTGCTTGCAACAAAAAAATTCCTCCTGTTGAGGGATTTTAACTTTCATGGAAAAACTCTACATGCCTGGAGGTGAACAAACTCGTGTCCACTCTTGACATGCTGGGCCTTTCCCAAAGAGTGACCGGCCCAACCCATATTGCGGGGCATATGTTGGACCTTGTTTTTTCTAATATAGATATGGTCTGACCATGCGATAATTAGTTATTCCATCAACTTGCGCGCCACTGAGTTGCCAATCCCAAACCTGGTTAAGAAATGCAGTATGTTAAGGGCCTGGAGCGATCTCTCACTCGTAGACTTTGTGGAGGTCTTTCTTTCAGAAAAAGGGAAAAGGGAGCAGGGAAATGAGCTAACCCTGGATGACTTTAATGTGGCCTTCATCACTGCCTTGGACTCTGTGATCCCCCAAAAGAAAAGTAGGGGTCATTTGCATAGCCAACCCCCAGCCCCTTGGTACACTAATGAGCGGAGGATAGAAAAGTCCAAATGTAAAAGATTGGAGAGAGTCTGGCGTACCAGTAGGACAACACAGGACAGGATGCAATATAAACAGTCCTTAACCACCTATCACTCGAATTTGAAAAAAGCAAGACGCAATTTTCTTATTAATCAAATCGAAGGTGCTGCTAATACACCAGCAATACAAAAGGGGATGATGGACGGAGCGTTTGAGCAAATCAAACACTCTCAGTCAACTGATCTGGGTTTAATCCATCACCATTCTTTAGCTCACTCCACCACCCCAGTTCAGACATGGCCATATGCAAATCAGTCTGACCCAGTGCCTCATGGGAACAGTCCAGCTGGAACTGCCAAAGCCATGTCTTCCCTGGACCGGAAACAAGCATCCTAGGACCGGTTTCTGGCATTTCAGCCGTCATCAGCCAGGCTAGCTTGAATCCAGTGGCAAAGTGAGCAAGGGAGGAGGTCTTTCTTTCAGAAAAAGGGAAAAGGGAGCAGGGAAATGAGCTAACCCTGGATGACTTTAATGTGGCCTTCATCACTGCCTTGGACTCTGTGATCCCCCAAAAGAAAAGTAGGGGTCATTTGCATAGCCAACCCCCAGCCCCTTGGTACACTAATGAGCGGAGGATAGAAAAGTCCAAATGTAAAAGATTGGAGAGAGTCTGGCGTACCAGTAGGACAACACAGGACAGGATGCAATATAAACAGTCCTTAACCACCTATCACTCGAATTTGAAAAAAGCAAGACGCAATTTTCTTATTAATCAAATCGAAGGTGCTGCTAATACACCAGCAATACAAAAGGGGATGATGGACGGAGCGTTTGAGCAAATCAAACACTCTCAGTCAACTGATCTGGGTTTAATCCATCACCATTCTTTAGCTCACTCCACCACCCCAGTTCAGACATGGCCATATGCAAATCAGTCTGACCCAGTGCCTCATGGGAACAGTCCAGCTGGAACTGCCAAAGCCATGTCTTCCCTGGACCGGAAACAAGCATCCTAGGACCGGTTTCTGGCATTTCAGCCGTCATCAGCCAGGCTAGCTTGAATCCAGTGGCAAAGTGAGCAAGGGACTCACGTCTGACCATACCCTGCCAACAAGGCAAACAAATTGATACAAAAGGGGATGATGGACAGAGCGTTTGAGCAAATCAAACACTCACCCCCAGAGCGCTCTTCAACATTGTAAAAGACTTTGTATCTCCCCATGCCTGTAGGCAATCTCTCATAGAAACAAAGGCTTTTTGTAACCAAATAGCGATTTTTTTTTAAGAAACAATTATTTTTCTTCAAAAATATATACAAATCCCTGTGAGCCCTAACAGGCAGGTAGAGTTGGTAAAAAGGACTGAAAGTACTTTGGATTGCTTTAACTTGATTACCTTGGAGGAAGTCTCTAAAGCAATTGTCTTAGCTAGATCAGGTTCACCTGCGGATCCCTGCCCACCTAAGATTATGGCTCTGCTAGCCTCTAGTTGTGCTCCGGCGATTCTCCAATTATTTAACTCTTCTATACAATTGGGGGTCATTCCTAGAACCTGGAAGGAAACCTTTGTACACCCCATCCTAAAAAAAACCCACAGCAGGCCCACAATAACTCTGGTGGCTAAAATTCTGGAGAGTACGTTTAATAAACAACTTAGCCAATATTTGGAGCTAAAGGAAGTTCTAGATTCCTCCCAATCAGGATTTCAAAAGGGTTTTAGCACAGAAACTGCTATATTAGCAGTCACGGATTCGTTAAGAACACAAATGTATAAAGGGGGATTGGCAATACTGATTTTATTAGATCTCTCTGAGCATTTGATACTATATCTCGTGAAATGCTTGCGGAGAGATTGGTCTTGTGTGATGTTCAGGGTTCTGCCTTAGAGTGGCTGCAAAACTTTATGCCCGGCCGAACTCAAACAGTCATATTGGGCCCACATCTGTAAGATTCATTCAGCCTTGACAAGGGTGTCCCTCAGGGCTCCTGCCTGAGCCCGAGCCTATTCAATCTGTACATGGCTGCCTTGGCAGGGATAGCTGAACAATTAGGCTTTGAGATCATATCCTACGCAGATGATACTCAGCTCCTATTCTCGATTGGTTCTGATATAGGAGCTGAGAAAGCACGTTTTGCCAAAGAAATGCTTGAGATCTCCAGTTGGATGGCACAGAATTGTCTCCAGCTGAATCCCGGTAAGACTGAACAAATGCCCATGGGCAAAGCCTCTGATAGTTGGTCGGACAATTGGTGGCCCCCGTCCCTACCCAATGTGTTAAAAAGCTAGGGTGGAAATTGGACCAGCTTCTATCCATGGTAGATCACGTTGCTGCAACGACTAGCTCCTGTTTTTACAGTCGGCTGCGAAAAATTCTTCCATTCATGCGTACTCCCCATCGTAAAACCTTGGTCCAGGCCATGGTTATCAGCCGCCTGAACTATGGTAATGCTTTGTTAGCAGGAGTAGGAAAGATTTTGCTGAGCAGACTGCAGGTAATTGAAAATACTGCAGCTAGGATGGTACTGATTCGCACAGAGGGTACCCCTTCGGCCCCTCTATTGCTGGAACTGCATTGGCTAACAGTGAGGAAAAGATCTTTTTTTAAGATCTGCTGCCTCACTTATCCAGCGCTGGGAGGCAGAGGGCCCAAATATCTCCAGAAAAGACTTATCAAGTATGTACCTAACAGATATCTCAGGTCAGGAGAACAGGGCCTCCTACATGTACCGCGGATCAGGCGTTGCCTATCGGGAGGAAAATCCTTCTCATATTTAGTGCCAAGGTACTGGAATGAGTTACCTGACCATCTGCGCAAAATGGAGACCTACAGCATCTTCAAGAAACAACTGAAAGCCTTTTTATTCTAAAACCTTCCCCTTTTCTCTCCCTCATCCTCAGGAATAGTGCTAAGCAAGCGGGGAGATGCCCCCGGGTGAAGTCGAGCGCTATAAAAGATCACTTAACATAACATAACATTACAACTCCTAAAGTGACTGGCATGGGGTTGGACAGGGATTGGTTGACCTTGAATCTTTGTGATCTATTATGGAGGAAATAGGCGAACCATTTAAATACTGTTCCAGACTGTGTCAAAGGCTGAAGGCAGGTCGAGTAGGATTAATAGACAGGCTTCGTTTTGGTCTAGGATTTTTAGGGCGTCGTCTAATATGTGTCATGGCTGATTCAGTGCTGTGACCTGCTCTGAAGCCTGATTGGAATTAGTTAAGTAGGTTGAATTGCTCAATGTGGTTGTTCAGCTGTATGTTAATGCAATTTCCAGGAGTTTGGCAAGCATAGGAATGTTAGAGATCGGACGATAGTTATTTGGGTCCGAGGGGTCAGCATGTGGTTTCTTAAGGATAGGCGAAACCTGACCTAATTTCAAGATTTCTGGGATGGATCCTTGAAGGAGGGACGTATTAATGATCTTAGTGCTGAGTGTTAGTAACAGAGGAATGAAGTCTTTTAGGTAATTTGCAAGGAGCGTGTCTATGAAATGATTGGAGGGTTTCAAAGGGGTTAGCATCTTTAAAATGGTATCCTCACTGTAGGTGTTGAAGCGGGACAAACTAGCATTGTTTTTTAGTTTAAATTTCAGGAGTTTGTTAGCTTGGGTACCAGCCCGGGGCAGTGAAGGGTTCTTTACCAAGTCTGAAATGGATTGAAGGTCTTTGAGTAGATCTGATTTAATGGACTCCATCTTAGAGGCGAAGAAGAAGGCAAATTCTTTACAGTTGGGTAGAGAGAGTGTTAAGGCATTAGGGAGATTTGGTAGGCTCTGATAAGATCAAATAGCTTTTTGGGGCGGTTTTTGGCTTGGTCTAGTTGAGACCTGAAGAAGACGGTTTAAGATTTTCTGATCTTCCGAAAATAAGCGTTTCTTGAAATTCTAAGAAGCTTGAGGTGGTCAGCTAAGGGGCCGGCTCTCCATCGTCGTTCAATGACTCTATGAGAGCATCAGTCTTCATTTAGTCTCCCATCAAACCGCAGTTTTGAGTCTTTTGAAGAGGTTCTTTTCAGTTGAAGCGGGGCTATTTTGTCTAGTAGGTTGTTCATGGAATAAAAGTAGTGATTGGTCAGTTCTTGTACATCCTCAATGTCTTCCAGGGGACAGAAAAGGTTTAAATTAGCTGATGTTATAAGGTCAGATCCAACGTTATTCAGGTTCTTCTTCAATATCTTAGTTCTCAGGGGTTGAGTTGGGAGACGATTAACATTTTCTAGGATTTGTAATGTAATGACATGGTGGGCAGACCAGTCACAAGGGAGGATCAATTTGAGCTGAGTGGTGTCAGCTTTAGAGAGTTGAGCCTTTGTCGTGAGTAGGACTGTTACATATTTGATTAAGATTAAGGTCAGTGAGAAAGGCTTTGAGGCTGTTTACCCCTGAGTGGTTCTGGTCATCCCAGTGCAGGTTGAAGTCCCCCAAGTAAATTTGCTTATTTTGTTGGCTGCCATTTGATGCTAGAATGTCCATGAAGTGTTTTATGAATGTGAGGTTGTCTCCCGGAGGGCGGTAGAAAGTGTGAAGAGAACATATTTGTTTGTTGTTGTTGGAGATGTTCAAGCATAGGTATTCGCAAGGGGAAAAGACGAGGCATTGGAGTTGGTCACGGTTAGGCTGCTCTGGTGTATGCAGACTCTCCCACCACCTGGCCTGTCCGATCTGTCTAGTCTGGTGAAGTCATAGTTAGGGGGTAACAGGATGTCCATGATGGGCATAGATGTTTGATTTAACCAAGTTTCCATCAGGATCAGAATGTCTGGTTCGTTAGTGATAAGTAGGTCAGCAATGTCAGCTGCATGTCTAGAGGTGGATCTGCAGTGTAGGATGCTTAGCCCCGGCTTGATGGATAGTGTGGTGGTTTCGGTTGTAAGGGGATTCTAGTGAGGTTGATTTCCAAAATGCCTCTGGGGTTGTGTCTGGTGGTTCTGAATGTGTTGATTGGAATAGATTGTATACAGGAGTCTGTAAGTGCGATAACTGAAAGCAAGTGTAGGGTGTGGTAGCTCGTAAGAGCAAAGGAGGGCTCCTAATTCTAAATCTGATAGATTTTTAACAACCTGATTGGGCGGGAAGTGGAGTTAGGGAGCGGGACAGTGCTCCAGCGCAGGTGCCTCTGAGCCTGAGAACTTGCACAACGATAATGGGTGTGACTATAGGTCTTGGAGTGTGAGGAAGAACTGTAGTCCTGCAAATAGCGAGTGGGCTTGGATTGTTGTAAAATAAGGTTGCGTAGGGTTCGGATGTCCGCTTTGACTTGTTGAAGGGCAGAAAGTATCTGGACAAGTCTGGGGTCAGGCATGAGAGTTTCCTTATAGGAGGAGTGGGCAGGGGGAGTGGGCGGAGTAATAGCTTCTGCAGTGTCAATTGAGGTGGAGATGGGGTTGGGGACAGTAAAAAAGATCTTTCTTAGTGAATGTCGCTGGGATGTGGGAGAAATGGGGCTAGACTGGGAGGGTACCGAGGGGCAGCTATGCCAGCCTTAGTGGGGGTATTGGAGGGGCTGCTGGGCGTATGGGAGGAGCTGGGAGTAGGGGGAGGGAGGGAAAGGTAGAGCAGGGTGAGGGGTTTGTGAGATGACTATGCCAGGAACTGTGGGGGTATGGTTGGGGGTGAAGTGATAATCGGAGGACTTGGTTGTAATGGTGAGTGGGGAGGGTGAGGGAGGTGTTGCAAGGTGAAGAGGGTTAGTGAGAGTTAATGTCAGAACAGATGGGGACAGTTGGGAGTTCTGACTAACTTCAAGATCCTGATGGGAGTTGTAAATATCAGAACGATTGTGTGGGGAGGAGGAGTGAGTTAGGTATTTGAAGTCTAAGGTTGATGTTGGAACAAATGGGGAGAGCTCGGGATTCTGCCTATCTCCGGGCTCCAGATGGGAGTTGAGGATGTCAGAACGGCTGGATGGAGAGGAGGGATGTGTTAAAGTGACTCTCTCCTTGATGAGTGGAAAAATTTGATCAATCAAGTTGAGGTTGCGGTCGGTAGATTGGATGAGGATGATACCAGTATGATAGATATTGATGGTGGCTGCTGCATTGAAGAATATGAAGGGTAGGATAGATAGTGTGAAACAGTGCACTGTTTTCCTCATGAGAGAGACCCTAAAGAGATCGATAAAGGCTTTTCTCCATTGAGCTCTTATTTTAGTGTAGAGGATAATGTCGTTCTTAATGAGCCCTTTGTTCATTGAGAAGTATGAGTCAGAGTTAGGTGTTTCGGGATGGGATTTGAATAAATTGTGTTTGAAACCTTTGGCTGCTTTTTTGGATAGGTATGGGGGTAAGTGATGGAGTGGGTCATGTTACCGGTGATTTCCATCTTGTAGGTGGCACTTGAATAGAGGGATAGACAGGTGGGGAGAAGTCAAAGCAAAATGCTGCCCTATAGGGTGAGTGTGTAGTAAGGTTGTGCAGGGAGCTTTAGGGAGAAAAGACAGAGCAGAGTTGAGAGAAAGAGAAGTCAGTCTAAGATGGCTGCTATGTTAGCTGATTAGCATAGAACTAACACGGAAGTCCTCTTTTTATTTCAGATTAAAAGAAGCACAAGGGGGGTAGTCCATTTTCTATGTTAACCTGTTGCGGCCATTTTGCGAGATCTGTAGAGCTAGCAACAAAGTCCTCTTTCTATTTTCAGTTAGAGACTTTCATGGGCGGCAGTCCTTTTACTATGTTCACCTGTTGTTTCCATTTTGTAAGCTGTGACGCAGTAAAAAAGATCTTTCCCTATCCCGGCATTCTAGTTCGTGGGATGTGATTTTAGAGAAATAACCATCTGGATGAAGTGCATCAGCTTGTTTTCGGACATTGGTAGAGCAAGAGGGTCTTAGGGATGGCTCAGCAATGTGGCAACCCAAGAGTCAGTCTCAATTCTGCCTTGATCCATGGGTGGAGGAAAGCTCACAATGTTTTGTTGAGATCATTGGGACCTTCACAACACACTGCACCGCTGCTTTCACACATATAAGCATAGTGAGCCCATTGTCCCCTGTTTCCCGCTCAGGGCCAGAATCATCACCAGACACCCCCGATACGCAGGGGAGGGTCAGTGGCAGCCCGATAGCACTGATCAGACGGTGTCTCGCAAGTTGTGTGGGAGGGAGAGTGGGAGGGGGTAGCGGCCGCTCCGTCAACGTTGCTCGCGCTACAGATAGGAGGGAGGGAGAAGGGGTCGCAGTCTGGACCAGACCGGGTGCTCTCTGATTACCTCACTGCAGCCCTCACGAGATCCTCGAGTACGCAGCATTTCCTTCCAGCCTCCTGCGCACCTCCTCCATGGCCAGGGAAGCCTCCTGGTCTTTCCCGTGCTCCGCTCCCGTGCTTCCAACTCGTACACAGCTGGTCTTGTGCAGAGTATCCCATGCAGTCCCCTGTAATCAGCCAGAAGGTCTGGATACCGCAGAGCAACTCCAAGAAGTCTGAGACTCCTCAGCTCCAGTCAAGCGGGTGTCCAGACCTCCTGAGTGCTCCGCAAACCGCCCTGCTGGCGAATCACCTCCGTCGTGGGTATGTGGGGAAGCGTCCAGTACTTCCAAGCCAGCCGGTGACTCCCACACATCGGAGATTCCAACCCATCGGAGTGTCCAGCATCTAGAGAGGGTTACACTCAGCTACACTCCGGTGGGGGTCGTATGTTGCCGCAATGCTATCCTTGAGGTCTCAGTAAGAAAAATGATCCAATTACTCTTGGGGTGGAATTTCTATGTTGACGATCATTGGTGGGGGGGCTGATGGGGGTAAATTCCGGGGTAATTTTGACAACGAGATCCCGTGGATTGAGGAGCTCTCCTAGTGAGCTCCTCTACCATCGGCCGTTTGTTAATGTTGTTAATGTTAAGCCGTACTTTTTGAGCGCACGGCTACCCCAAAAGGGTGTCCCGGCGCTTTAGCAAAGAGGCCCAAAGAGACAAGAAACCAAAGGCATGCACACTACAGTCGCGAAGGTTACTTAGTGAAGAGCAGAGTCTTCAACTCCTTCCTAAAAGCCAGAAGGTTGTTCACTTTCCGGAGAGAAAGTGGGAGCTCGTTCCACAAACAAGCTGTCACGTGTTGGAAGGATCGGCCTCCCATCCGGGCACGTTTGACCGCAGGCACCTCCATTTTGGCCAAGTCCGCTGACCGCAGCGTCCTCCGTGGCACATAGAAAGCAATACGCTTCCTAAGATAGTTGGGACCAATCGCATGACGGGCTTTAAACGCCAGAGTGAGGAGTTTAAATCTGATTCTACCAGAAATTCTCCCCCAACAATTGTTTTTGAATTTCATGGAATATCAGTAAGTTTTTTTTTTATTGCACGCCAAAAATTTGGAACATCTAGATTTGAAGCAGATATATTCATAACATATAGGTCATCCAAACCATTAGTCAGCTGAATCAGTAACCATCCTCCATTGGTGTCATGTTCAGCTGCAATTATAGATAAAGCAGATTTCTTATAGATAAGAGTAATAACCCTGTGTTTCTCCCTAGAAGCCTCAAATCATGTAGCATCTAATACCCAATCTTTCCTCATGAGAAGAGCTTCTTATTCTCCTGAAGTAGGACAAAATCACCAGATAGATTCTTACAATAATCTAGAATATTGCTTCTCTTAACCAGGTGTTTCAAACCCCTAACATTTAGGGAAACTACATTTGTACCAGCCATTTATATACGTAAATTTTAATTTATAAGTATGTCTGGGGAAAGAGTATAATGACAATACAAATAAAATTAAGAACCAAAGGAAGTGAAGCAGATGTCCCAAAAGTAGAGTGAGGATAGAAAGAAGAAATAAAGAGAAGGGAGAAGAGGGATCAGATGCACTTCAGAGAAATCCCGAGCAGCATCAAATGCCATACTCACCACGGGATGTCTGTAAGAGACATATTGCATGGGGTACAAACGTGGATGAGCAACAACAGAGACTACCCACATCGGTGTAGATAACTCTTGTATGAACAAACTGCAAAGCAGCAAAACAAAAGGTATTATTCCAAATACATAACCACAGCAGATACCCAGCTTGGGTGTAATATTAGGTAGCGGAAGGCTAAATAAATATAATCTGTCAGCAAAGAGATAACACTACACATACTATAATATTCACTGCCCACTGCTAATCTCATCCCATTATCCTTTGCAGGGCCTTTGGTTGGTATTGTATTTTCGCCCATAACTGTGCTAGGGGTGGTCCAAAGAGGATGGGATCACCACCAAATCGTTCAGCAAGATGAGCTCTTTGTTTTCAAGGCATCTGCTTGGTTCTCTCCCTAGGTTAGGGAGGATCCAAAATTATCACCTCTCTCACTGCTTGCTAAATTTTCATTTTCACTCTTGTGAAATGAATATAGGTATTTTAGCATGTAAAGACGGAGATACGTATTATTTTACCAAACGTATATGCAGTCTCTGTTTTATTAATTGGGAGTCAGACGGAGCGAGGTTGCGGAATTCACTGAGTTTTTGTTCAACTTTGTGGAATTCCAGGTAGTAGTACTCCGCCAACTACGCCCACCCTTAATATTAGGTAAAGGAGAAAAAGAAGAATACTCGACTATAGCAAAGGAACTATAAAGCAAAGTAAAGAGTTAAGAGGAGAGTAAGTTCATAAACCCTGCCACTCAATTATAACAAGATATTAAAGTGAGAGAGACTAAATAAAAAGTGATGTAAATGGAACATCCACAATAAGATAACATTTCTTGAACAAACAAATCATATCTGTAATAGCATATACATCCAGTTTATGCATACTTCAACCACTCTATAACTGATTATTCAAATATGTTCCAAATAGATACATACAATTTATAAAATAACTCTACAACTATCCAGTAATATCAAGCAGAGAGAACCAATTAATAAAGGTGTATCTCATAATAGTATACCTTAAACTGTGGTGAAGAGATCAGAACAAAAGAGATATATACAGTAATATGAGAACAAAGGTATAGAAAAACGTATTTCATTGGTAATCAGTGAAGTCATTGTATGGCATATAACACACATATATATATAAACTCCCATAGAAAGAGAGAATAGAGGTAAAGGATAAAAAGTAAAATGAGAAATAGAATACTTACCTATAGTAAGATAATAAGAAAATAATTGCAGAAGCAATGCCAATCAATTAGAAGAACATTCCTTAATGGGGAAACTACAGTTAGAGATATTAACTTTATCTAAGACATATCCATAAAAAATATGGTATCAGAAACAATTTAATACATATTAGAATACTATATGATAATGGGAAAAATATCAAAATCTGTCTATCCAGAATAGGAACAACATCAGTACAATTACAGCAAGGTGTAATAGATCCTCAATATCAGACAGAACACAACACAGGCTATCATAATGCATACAATAGGAACAGCAAAAACAGAGTGATATGTAATCTTCTAAAAATTTGAAAATGCAAAAGCATATCTAAGTATTATTCAGCAACAAAAAGAAGATGGATATCTGGAAACATAGGAACAGGCCAAGTCAACCTCTACAGCTTTCGAAGGACGAGCTCAGTGAGCACGAGCACAAGCTGGTAATCGAAGCGCCTGGTGAAGGGCTTCACCCTTCATCTTTACTGCACAAACAGTGTAAATTGTGAAATTGCGTGAATTTGTTTTTAACCAAAATTATTTTCACTTAATTTTAACTTCACTCATCTTAATTGCACCGCGCACTCTGAAAATGTCCAAAGTGTTTTCCCCGGTCCACCACGGATTCTTCCGTTTGCATGGAGGGAAACTTAACGCTAACCCGGAAGTGCGGGCTGCCGCAATTACACACACTGTAGTTAGCAGTCTAGCTGCTGTGACTGCATAAATTAGGACAATGGCCCTGACGCGCAGCGGATGCGTTTGAAGGACGAGCTCAGTTAGCACAAGCCGGTAATTAAAGCACCTGGTAAAGGGCTTCACCCTTCATCTTTACTGCACAAACTGTGTAAATTGTGGAATTGCGTGAAATTGTTATTAACCACAACTATTTTCACGTATTTTAACTTCACTCATCTTAATTGCACAGGGCACTCTGAAACCGGCCAAAGCATTTTCCCAGGTCCACCAGGGATTCTTCCGTTTGCGTGGAAGGAAACTTAACGCTAAACTGGAAGTGCGGGCTGCCTCCATTACGCACACTGTGGTTAGCAGTCTAGCTGCTATGAATGCATAAAATAGGACACTAGCCTCGACGCGCAGCGGACGCGTTTGAAGGACGAGCTCAGTGAGCACGAACAAGAGGTGGTAATCGAAGAGCCTGGTAAAGGGCTTCACCCTTCATCTTTACTGCACAAACTGTGTAAATTATGAAATTGCATGAAATTGTTTTTAACCACAACTATTTTCAATGTATTTTAACTTCAATCATCTTAATTGCAAAGCGAACTCCGAAACCCGCCAATGCGTTTTCCCCGGTCCACCACGGGTTCTTCTGTTTGCATGGAGGGAAACTTAACGCTAAACTGGAAGTGCGGACTGCCTCCATTACGCATACTGTGGTTAGCAGTCTAGCTGCTGTGACTGCATAAATTAGGACAATGGCCCTGACGCGCAACGGACGTGTTTTGAAGGACGAGCTCAGTGAGCACGAGCACCAGCTGGTAATCGAAGCGCCTGGTAAAGGGCTGCACCCTTCATCTTTACTGCACAAACTGTGTAAATTGTGAAATTGCGAGAAATTGTTTTTAACCACAACTATTTTCACTGTATTTTAACTTCACTGATCTTAATTGCACAGCGCATTCTGAAACCAGCCAAAGCGTTTTCCCCGGTCCACCACGGATTCTTCCGTTTGTGTGGAGGGAAACTTAACGCTAAACCGGAAGTGCGGGCTGCCTCCATTACGCACACTGTGGTTAGCAGTCTAGCTGCTGTGACTGCATCAATTAGGACAATGGTCCCGATGCGCAACGGACGCGTTTGAAGGACAAGCTCAGTGAGCACGAGCACGAGCTGGTAATCAAAGCGCCTGGTAAAAAGCTTCACCCTTCATCTTAACTGCACAAACTGTGTAAATTGTAAAATTGCGTGAAATTGTTTTTAACCACAACTATTTTCACTGTATTTTAACTTCACTCATCTTAATTGCACAGCGCATTCTGAAACCGGCCAAAGCGTTTACCCCGGTTCACCACTGATTCTTCCGTTTGCGTGGAGGGAAACCTAAGGGTAAACCAGAAGTCCGGGCTGCCTCCATTACGCACACTGTGGTTAGCAGTCTAGCTGCTGTGACTGCATAAATTAGGACAATAGCCCCAACGTGCAACGGACGCATTTGGTGGACGAGCTCAGTAAGCACAAGCTGGCAATCGAAGTGCCTGGTAAAGGGCTTCACCCTTTATTTTTACTGCACAAACTGTGTAAATTGTGAAATTGGGTGAAATTGTTTTTAACCGCAACTATTTTCACTGTATTTTAACTTCACTCATCTTAATTGCACAGCACATTCTGAAACGGGCAAAGCGTTTTCCCCGGTCCAGCACGGATTCTTCTGTTTGCGTGGAGGGAAACTTAACGCTAAATCGGAAGTGCGGGCTGCCTCCAATGGGCACACTGTGGTTAGCAGTCTAGCTGCTGTGACGGCATAAATTAGGACAATGGCCCGACGCGCAGCGGATGCGTTTGAAGGACGAGCTCAGTGAGCACGAGCGGGTAATCGAAGCGCCTGGTAAAGGGCTTCACCCTTCATCTTTAGTGCACAAACTGTGTAAATTGTGAAATTGTTTTTAACTACATCTATTTTCACTGTATTTTAACTTCACTCATCTTAATTACACAGCACATTCTAAAACCGGCCAAAGTGTTTTCCATGGTCCACCATGGATTCTTCTGTTTGCGTGGAGGGAAACTTAATGCTAAACTGGAAGTGCGGGCTGCCTCCATTACGCACACTGTGGTTAGAAGTCTAGCTGCTGTGACTGCATAAATTAGGATAATGGCCCTGACGCGCAATGGACGCGCGCGCCTTCAGCCCCTCTGCGCCCGTCCACGCCTGGCTCGGGCCCAGGGCCAGAAACCCTGGTCCCTTATTTTAATCCAGAATTGAATACCAAGGCACATACTAGCAGACTCAAGTATGCCCCTGAGCAACTAAAGGCTTTTCACATACCCCTGCATCCAGCCTGCACTAGAGTACATTCACTAGAAAATTACAATCTATGCACAAATTGTGGATTTCGCTTCTCTCACAGTCTTGAAGTTAAGACTCAATCGCCCAGCTCCAACCCATCTACTTCTCATAACAAATCATTCTTTTGTATTAGCATTAATTGTCGTTCTCTACCGAAACACACATCCAACATTTTTTATCTACTAGTAAACGACAAACCTTATGCAGTCTTCCTCACAGAGACCTAGCTCCATGAGAGTTCAGGTCCAGATATGGCTGCAGCATTGCCGTTTGCTGCTTGAAGCCTCCCTTGACCTGCCACTGGAGTGACTGACCTTGTTTCCTGCAATCATCATGGGTCCCTGTGCTGCTGCTGGAGCCACCGCGTGACTATTGGACCGGGACTGTGGGGCGGATGTGCCTGTGGGGAACTGCGAGGACCAGCATTCATAGCTGAAGTCACCAGCTGGTCCTCTTCCCCTAATCAGCCCAGCGGGACGCGCGCGGGCGTGCGCCGGGCTAAGCCTGGGCAAAGGGCGGGCCGTCTGAGGCTGTCCGAGGTCGATAGAGGTCGGGCTGGGCCCACTTTCTCTGAGGTACATTACCTGATTACTCCAGCTTTTTTATTTATTGGTATAGTTTATCTAATTATTAGTATGGTGCTGCGATCAGGGAAGGGGAGAAAGGTTACTATATCTACCCCGGGGGGCGCTGTCACTGGGACCATGGATCGTTTCATTAGCCGGGCTGCGAAAAGTTTGGAGAAAGAAATAGCAGATACTGAAAGGCGTTTGTACCTTGACCTGGTGAGGAGCAGGCGATTCTCGCTGGGCACTATTGGTGCATTTGTCTCCCCCGTATCTGGATTGGCGGACCTGGGAACAGCTATACGTTTGTCTTTCAACCCGAAGCCGGTAGAATCCGGTGCAGTTGAACCTACCCTAGAGAATACAATAGACAGTACACCCATAAGTGGTTCCACAAGATCATCGATTAGCTTAATAACGTCCACGGACAGTCCTAATCCCGGCCCACCACCAACGAATACCGAAAATTTAGTAAATAAAAATACCAAAAGGAAACGGGGAGGGAGCCCCCCAATGGGGAAACCTGCCAAAACATCTAAAAACTGTTGTCTAACTCCTACTCCTAGTTTATTAAACACATCTGTTAGGCTTTCAGCCCCTTTTAATATGGTTCCTGAACATATAGGCAATAGCGACCTTTTAGGAAAAATCGAAATACTGATGAAATCTTTAATGCTGCCCCTACTGGAGCGAACACGGATCATTAACTGTAAACTGGATCAGCTCGAAAAGGTAGTGACAGCTAATACTAATACATTAGAAAAAATGGCTACTAGAACGAAACAATTGTATCCCCTTACACTGAGCCCATAGAAAACGGCATCAGTACAGATACCCAACCTGAGATAGTAGTTACTAATACTCAGCCAGCGAGAAAATATGTAACTATTCCCAAGCCTAGATCCAAGTTAGAATCCCGCTGGGCTGCGACGGAGATCCAGCTATAGCTAAGGCCCCCTTGAAAGCAAAGGAATTCCGCCTAAGGAAAATGACAGAGAGACTAATAACCAGGCAGGGAAAGTTTAATATCCAGATCTCCCGCTGGAAGCAGTGGAAACTGTGGAGAAGTGTGGCTCACCAGTTAGAGGAGGCAGTCCCTGATGCAGAGATCAGACCCGGGACCAGGGTTCAATCCCCGACGCGGCAGGGTCTTGAGCCCAACATGTCCACGGACTCGATCATTCTCACTTCGGTGCCTACTCGAATCATGGGTTCACACTCTGCAACTCTGGGCAATAGCTTGCTTGATCTCCACTATGGCCCCACTGCGATGGAATGCCTGGTCTTCACCTTGGTGATGTCCAGTAGGGGTAATCTCGCGGCGAAAGGCCAGGACGGGTTCCCAAAGCAAGCGCCTTGAGACCTTACGGTGAAAAGGCGCTATATAAGAACGTATGATTTACGATTTTATATTTACAGCCCTTGGTAGTAGTTCTTACGGGCGTCCCAGCTTTAAAAGAGGAAGTTTATGAATCTTTTGCCTCATTAAAGAACAAAGTGGTAAGCTGGCTTAGTGTGAATAGACCTCTCCCCCCCTTTTCATCAAGTGAGATTATTATGGTCAAGAGGACCCCCTGGGTGGGAAGAACGGCCAAATCGATTAACGGTGACTGTATCCTTGTAACCTTTAGAGATCCGAGGGCAGTCACCCAAATTTGTGCATGGGAAAATCATAAGACAGATACAATCATCCAGCCACTTCCCCTAAACTTTTTCTACCCTCTGAATTATGAGAGAGAACCCACAAGAGGCCCAGGTGAATGGTCTAGAGCAGTAAGGAAGAAAAATGACTGGGGGGCCTAGGGTAATAAGGCCCTTTTGTATCCTATTTCGTAGCCTATTGATGCCTTTGCTAGCTATAATCGATTTAATTTGTCTAGAAGCCGTAGACTGACTGACCAAGTTCCAGCATGAGCTCGTGAATATTGTCCCCAGTTCAAGGCGTCAGGTTCACCCCCTAATTATATAGAGTCACCACAGCAAGGAGGTATTTTGTTTAATACAAACCAACCAAGCCTGACGGAGAGTCCCCCAAAAAGCGTTGATGAAGCCCCCGTTCACAGTACCGAAATAAGTGATAGATGGTTTAATCTTGCCTATTGGAACATTGCCGGCTGGAATAACAAACAAGATAGCTTGTCTGGAAAGACTTTATGATCAATCATGATATATTATGTTTTCAAGAGACTTGGCGGGTGAATGATATTAATTATGATAGTTTTGTATCTTATAATTTACCAGCCCAGGCCTCGAACATGGGTAGAGCAAAAGGTGCCCTGGTTATGCTACTCTCTGTCAAACTCCCAGTAAAGGTTATTTTGCATTAAAATGTTGGTTGTCATTCACAAATTGTGTGGTTATCCCACAAGAACGGATGTTATACATTGTTGATTAACCACTACAATAATGTGTTCGATTCATCCCGCTGCCTGGTGGTAAAGGAATTAGAGAAGGCTTTGGATAAGATTTGTAAGGATAACTGTGTGAAATTCTCAATTATCTGGAGCGGGAATTTTAACATCACTACGTGTACACTATCAGGGACCAAGGTTTGTGGGTACAACGATGATAGTGGGGATGGCAATATTAACTTTTCTCACAATGCGTACGGAGAGTCATTGAACCTGGTTCTGGCTAAGTTTTATTTAATTATACTCCAGCCTGCTAAAGACAGCAAGGGCAACTTCGTCCCTACCTTTACAGGGAGGAACTCGGCCACGATCAATGATCACCTCTTGATCTCTAATGATATTAGCCCCTTTTGTGATGCCCCAGTTGTAAGGGATTTAGCTCTAAGTGACCGCAACTGTATTACACTTGTGATCACTTTTTGGGGCCTTAATCTTTTGCCCAATACCTGTATCATCAACGACATAGTGCTGTGTAGACCCAACGGCCATAGGATAAAATGGAGGGGAGACAACTCAGAAAAACTCTTTGTTAAAATTGTGTCGGCTTGCCTCCCGGATCTACAAGATTGCCTGGATGAGAACTCCTCCACTCAGGGAATCCTATCCAGTTTTAATAGGATAAATATTGTAACTAATAATATCCTGACAGCCACCAAGCATGGTAATAACAAACCTATGATCGGTTGGTTTGATCACGCATGTACTGAGTCCCTGAGGAAATTATAGACAGCATTATCTAGAAGACCATGGGATAGACTGATTGTCTCAAACTTACGGGCATCTTATAATGAACAGCTAAAGCGTAGGAAGAGAGAACTACGGAAAGAAGACTCGGATTGTTTGATTAGAGCGGTTGAAATGTCGGATAGTAAACTCTTTTGGGATGTGGTTAATCGCCCTCTTTTTAAGAGAGACGACATTCCGGTACTCACTGCCCAGGTCAGCAACGAAAGTTGGATGTCACACTTTGGAAGTATATTTAACTCAAATGGAATGGCAACCCCAATCCCTAGGAACACTGAACCCTGGCCGGTCATCCCGCTGGATATTACAGTACAAGAAGACGAGGTGGCGATCAGGTGTAGTAAGGGCTGAAAGGCACCCGGTACGGATGGGGTACCGATCGATCTATATAAGACCGACTCGAAATTATGGGGGCCTGTACTGGTTAAAGTTTTTAACACTGCAGTGACCGAAAGCACCCCGCTTTCCTGGGGGGAATCGGTGATTATACCTATATACAAAAAGGGAGTTAGGTAGACCTATCTCTCTCCTAGATTCTTCCCTCAAGACAATGAGCCGGGTGTTGCTGGCTAGGCTAGAGGAATGGGCGGAGAGTAACGGAACCTTAGCCTGTTCCCAGTTTGGGTTTAGAAAAGGATTACGGACGATCGAACAATGCATAAACTTAGACCTCGTAATAGGGAAGTATACGCGCGCCAAGCAGGGCTCGTTCTTTCTCTGTTTCGCTGATCTAAGCAGCACGTTCGAGCTAGTCGATCATGCCCTACTATGGCTTGAGCTGGGTGCACCCTCGGAGATTATTTATTCCCCGGGGCGGGGAGTGTACTGATAGTATTGGTGTTAACCTAGGCATAAGGCAAGGGTGCGTTTTGGCATCCCTCCTTTTCTCTCTTTTTATTAATGCCGTTGAGGTTGAGCTTAGGTTAGTTAACTTTGACGCACCACAAGGAGACGGGCAGGCCATTCCTGTTCTGCTTTATGCCGATGACTCGGTACTTTTATCTAGAACCCCACGAGGCTTGCAGAGATTGATGGACAGGTTGGCGGGGTTTATAAAAGAACGCAAACTCCAGATTAATTACACAAAAACTTTTATTATGATCTGTGGAAGTAAGCCGAGGAAGTCTAGTTCCCTTTTTATCGATGGGCAAAGGATTGAAGTTCTCAACAAATTTTGTTACCTAGGTATTACCTTTAGTAATAATGGCCTGTGGACACAAGAAATATCGAACGTCAAAGCTAAGATGTCCAACAGCGCACATGGAGTCTTTAAGTTTGCAACAAAGCTTGGACAACGTCGTATATACGGCATGTTGCAAATATATCGACTGAGATGCGCCCCCATAGCTCTGTATGGGTCAGGGGTCTGGGGGCTTAGCCGTTATGAGGCCCTGCAAACAGAAGACAATTGTTTTCTGAAAAGACTACTGTGTTTACCCCAATCAGCTTCTACACCGATAATACATAATGAGCTAGGGATGGAATATTTGTCCGACTTAATTAGTTTAAGACCTCTGATGCTTTGGAGAGAAATTTGGTATAAAGAAGAAACTAGCTTTACGAGAGACATTATTAATGATTGTCTTCGTTTAGACAAGAGGCTCTCGATCCCTTGGATTAATTACGTCGTGACCACAGTAGGAGTATTATTGAATATGGATATTTTGGCCGACCCAGCCAGTCTCTCCGACATCCCTAAAAAGGAGTTAAAAAGTTTGTTTTTAGGGAAAAAGGTGGAAGCACGTAGGGAGGCAAATATGTTGTTAACAATTCCCCAGTACTATTATTCTAATATCGAGACCACTGGTTTTCAGACCTACCTAACTGCGGTCACTCGGCCGTCTCACCGGTACGTCCTTACCAGGCTAAGACTGGGTATTACCCATAACCTGGTGGCATTTCCGCATATAAAAATCCATCCCTCTGTACTGTGTCCGTGTGATGGGATTACAAAACAAAGCACCGTCCACTTTCTATTTATCTGTGATTTTTATTTGCATCTTTGTGTATATTATCTAAAGCCATTGTTTAAAAAAAGGGCAATAACCACTGTAAAATCAGCTATGCGACTGCTCTTCTCTCTGAATGATCATGAAAGTTGTTTTTGTACTGCGATTTTTATCTTGAAAGCCATTTCTGTGAGGAAAAGTATGCTTTTTTAAAATCATCTCTGAATTATGTAGCTTTAATTTTGACCTTGACCAGGTAACGCGCATATTTCTTTGAAGGCAGCGCACAAGAGCAGGTCGTGCTTAGGCTAACAGCAGAACAACCGCGTTATTTTAATCATCCCGTTTTGTATTTTATTTTGTTATAGTTTATTTTTACCTTGGTTTTAGGCGGAGACTTGGCCCTCACTTGCTCCATAATTGTTTTGAACACCGCACTTTGCGGATCCACCTCCTTTAGCGCCCTTTACTTGCTCCATAATCTGTTTGATCACCGCACTTGGCGGGTCCATTCTCCCTCGCATTGAACTGTCAGCGCCATCTTGGGGGTAATCATTCCACGCTCGGCGGCGCCATTGTGGTTAGCGTGCTAGGGGTTTCACCCAACAGAGACCTACTTAAGGTGGCCATGCTTACGCGCAGCGTTTGCGCGCAGCGTGAGCACGCCGGAGTCACGCCAGAGTCCAGCCCGTCTGCGCCCGTCCGCGCACGGACGGGCCCAGGGGCCAGGACTCTCGGTCAGACCATCACCTACTCTGCGGACATTCTACATCAGCTTCATGCAAATGAAGTATGGTTGGATCTGATCACTATTGATAAGCTAAAAGAAATGAGCATTTTGAGACCCCCTAAAACGAGACCCTACCGTCGCCAACATCCATTGAATGTGGTCATTCTGAATACACGATCTCTTCATAAACATCACCTTGACATATTTACTCTCCTCCAGGAGGGAGACATTGATATCTTAACTTTAACTGAGACATGGCTAGATGGAAACTCAGTTCCAGATATTATAGCAGCTCTTTCCAAAGAATATGATGTAGTCATAAGAAGAAAATCTGAGCCGTGGTTCACTGAAAAACTCCAACTTGCTAAAGCTCAATGTAAATCAGTGGAGCGCAAATGGAGAAAAAGCTATACTCTGGAACTTAAGAAAGAGTATACAACTAAGCTTAAAGAATATCATAAATTGATAAGAGAAGAGAAGAGTGCTTTTGTGGCCTTCTGCCAGGATAGAGGGTTGGAAATCAATGCCTCAAAAACCAAATACATGGTATTGAATCCAAACACTAAACAGCGTCCAAATCCCCTACTGGGAGCAGTACGACTGGAAAGAGTAGCCACGTTCGAATATCTTGGCGTGACACTCAATGAAAACATGACCTGGGAGAGCCATCAAACTAGGGCTAACCTTAAGTTAGTACAAACTACCGGGGGTATTTCCCGGATGATGACCGGTTCGACCTACCGTCCATTGGGGGCCCTAATTCAGATATATAAGGCACAGGCAAGGGGGGCTATTTTGTATGGGGCTGAATTGTGGGGGCACATTCCATGTCGGAATTTGTCTCATACAGAAAACAGGTTTTTAAGGCAAATTACCGCACTTCCCCCCAGCACACCCCTTCTCCCCCTGAGGCTTGATTTAGGGCTACGGCCACTTGCCGACGAGATAAGCCTAAGACCCATTGCCTTCTGGCGCAGGCTTTGGAGCAGTGACAATCTCGCCGATTATTGGGCGGAACTGGTCGAATTATTAAAACATCCTAAAGTGCTCAGTATCCCCTGGGTCCAAAATATCCAGTCAGTTTGCACAGATATGGGGCTCCCTGAATTGTGGACTGAACCAGCAGATACAGCACCAATACTCTCTAAGAGAGCATTGGCGAAGCTGTACCACGAACACAAAAGGGTGAGGGCTATAGCTACCCAGACGGAGGGGTCCCTTTCCTCTATATTCCTGCAAACCAAGGATCTCTATACATTTGAGAAAGCTTTGGACCCTGTTTACCCCATACTCTCTAGAAAGCTATTCCTCCAGTGGAGATACAGCAGACTCCCATTACGGTCCTTTTGTAGTACCTGGTCAAAAGTCCCTTCTACCAAGTCTTGTCCTCTTTGCCCTGACAAAGAGGAGAACGACTTGCACGTGATCTTTTTCTGCCCGGCATACAAGGCAGCAAGAAAGTACTGGCTGCTGCCCTTGATTAAGAATTTGGGTGGCAGGGAATATGGACCGATGTACAGGATTTTGAAAAGTGATGCTTCCGGCCCAATTGTCTTTGCACTTTCCAAATTCTTTATGAATGTTTGGCATACGCGTAGTCGCCTCTTAAAAACTGCTGGGTAGATTGTAGAATTGCTTACTTTTTAAATAATCACTTGCATTGTCTGGTTATGGTTTTAACTGCATGCATTGATGTTTTATATGACTGTGTCGGAATTTATGTGATTTTACTGTACATGTATCTTTTATGACCAAACGGTCGAAATAAAGATTTCTAAAGTAAGCTTTCTTCAAAAACAGAATTGAGGAGGCAAATAATACCAGGAAGGAAATGTTCTGTATTTTTAAAGAACTAACAAATTCCTCACGCCTAGATACCCAAGACACTTATTCCTCGGAAATATGCGAACAAATAGCAGACTATTTTGTAGAAAAAGTAGAGAAAATCCATTCTACTTTCACTAAATCTACTAATTTGACTAATACTAATGTACCTATTAAAGCTCCTTGTACACACAATCTCACACTTAACAAATTCATAACACCTGATAGAAAGGATCTACTTAAGATCATAAATGGAATACATTCAGGATCCCCTAATGATGTGTGCCCTCAGAAAAGGAGTAAGGACATTATGGAAAGCACACTTATTAATCATATCAGTTATATGATTACGCTATCCTTTCAGGAATGTCTGGTTCCAGAGGCTTGGAAAATAGCCAAGTAATTCCTTTAAAGAAAAAAACAAATATCCCCATCTCTCAGCTTCAAAACCTGAGACCTATCTCCCTTCTCCCGTACTGTGCCAAAATTATTGAAAAAATAGTTAATAAACAACTCATGGCATTTTTGGAGGGAGAAACATTACTCCATCCATCCCAATCGGGATTTAGACCAGGTTATTCCACCGAATCCGCAGTCCTGTATTCCACAGAATACATCCGTAAGATGGTGGACGAAGGCGAGACGGCAGCGCTGGTCATGCTCGATCTCAGCGCAGCATTTGACACCGTGCTGCACTCCACGCTGTTGTCTCGCCTCTCGGATTTAGGTGTGACAGGATCTGCTCTTGCCTGGATGGAATCCTTCCTTACTGATAGATCGTTCCAGCTGTATTGCCCACCCTTTAAGTCATCTCCTCGCAGCGTGAACCATGGGGTTCCACAGGGCTCCAGTTTGAGCCCTACTTTATTCAACATCTATATGGAACCCCTGGCACACGTTGTAGAGAATTTTGGGGTGGGCATTGTCAGCTACGCTGACGATACTCAATTAATGTTCAAATTAACACCGGACAGTAAAGACTATGCCGCCAACTTTTCCAACTGTATGGCGGCTGTAGCCACCTGGATGGACAACAATTGTCTCAGTTTAAATGGCGACAAGACAGAGGTGCTGGTGGTAGGGAAGGAAACCTCCATATGGTCTCACGCATGGTGGCCCAGTGAACTGGGAGAACTACCCAGTCCCGTTAAATCGGTAAGAAACCTAGGGATCATGCTAGACTCAGATCTTTCTGGCAAATCCCAAGTGAATAAAACTACAGGAATATGCTTCGGCACACTAAAGGTTCTTCGAAAAATTATCGACCTTATTCCCACCAAAGCTAGAAAAGCATTAGTCCATGCTCTCATAACTCCCCACCTGGACTACGGAAATGCTCTCCTGATAGGTCTCAATCAAAAAGGCCTACACCAGCTACAATGCATTCAAAATGCAGCGGCTCGAATGGTGCTAGGCCTCTCGAGAAGAACATCTACCAAAGCAGCCTTAACCAAGCTACATTGGCTTCCTGTCAAGGAAAGAATTAGATTCAAAAGCCTCTGCTATGCCCATCGTATAGCTCATAATAAAGGCCCCACCTACCTCAGAAGCCTTCTGACCATCCATTGTCCGTTAAGAGACTTAAGATCTTCAGGAATGATGCAATTCAAACTCCCTCGCATTACGAGAGCCAAAATGGGAGGTAAATCCTTCCGTTTTTTGGCTACTAAATATTGGAACGCCCTTTCACTTCCTCTTCGGATGGAACCCTCCGAAACACTATTTAGGGCCAAATTGAAAACTCTTCTATTCCCTAAATAATTGCTGTCTTTACTCCCTCAGGTTTCATCTTCCTCAGTTTATGAACTGTAAGCAGTTAGCGCGGGGACACACAGTTTTGTGCAGCCAGGCGCTCTATAAATGTTTTTATTATTATTTTATTATTATTAGTTTGGCACAATCGTGCAAATAACTCGCGAGGTGGAGGGGTTGCAATTTTATTTAAGAGGCACCTGATAGTAGAAAACTTAATAGCAGAATCGTTGGATCTTGCAGACCTACTTGGTGTAAAATTTGTCTTTGAGAATTCATGTCTGGTGATTCTTACAATCTATCGACCCCCGAATTCTATGCCAGCATTTAATGATCTTTTTGGCCCCATTATATCAGACATCTGTACCAGGTACCAAAAAGTGGTGGTAACCGGTGATTTTAATTTACACTGGGAAAAATCCATCAAAGACTCAGTATCTCGACAACTGGAGCTTGCTTTGTCCTCAATTGGCCTGAAACAGCTTGTAAAAGGCCCTACACATATCAAAGGACATACGCTTGACCTGATTTGGACCTCAGATCCCGAAGTTACCATAGAAGGGGTTCTACCTTGTATCTGGTCAAACCACTACTTTATTTATTGTGCTATCCCCATTAATGGGAAACCTCCTTTTCAAGCCCCAAAAATGAAGCAAGTACGTCAATGGAAGAAGGTTGATTCACAAGCCTTGTTAGACACTCTTCCACAACATTTTACTCCGCTTACTGGAGATTTAGATGAGGACTACTCGCATTTAACTCAGACTCTAACTCAGGCAATCTATCAGATAGCCCCGGAGAAGTTACAAAGAGTAAAAGGGCTGGGGAAGGGTGCGCCCTGGTATACTCCCTCCCTGAGAGAATATAAAAAAAGCTCTGTTGCGTGGAGAGGAGATGGAGGAAATCAAGGGATGAAAATGACAGGGAGCAATATAAAACTTCACTAAACGTGTATAAGAAATGTATATTGGCTGCTAAAGCTTAATATTTTGATATCCGCATTAAACGGGCACATAATGTGCAGAAAGAAACTTTTAATATTTTGTCAGAACTGACAAAGAAACCAGTAAATGCAGATACAAAGATTGATTGCAATACTTTCCAACAATACTTCTTAGACAAAGTAGAGACTATCCTCTCTGAGATTAAGAGCAATACAGTAAGCGGGTTTATCCCATGGCAGAATGCCGTTATTCCTTAGGACTGTACTATGTTGACCTTTCCAGAGCTTGATTCTACTAAGCTTGAGCACCTCATGTCCTCCATAAAATCAGGATCACCGGCGGACCCTTGTCCCCCAAGTGTCTTCCGGGTAGCGCTTCCTATCTTGGCAGACAACATCGTCTCCTTTTTAAATAGCTCACTGCAGATGGGCTATCTCCCAATGAGGCTTAAAGAAGCCCAGGTCAGCCCTCTGATAAAGAAACCAGGAGCTGACCCAGCAAATCTAAAAAACTATCGACCGATTTCTCAGCTGCCATTTATGTCCAAAATTCTGGAACAGCATGTGCTGCTGTCGATGTCTGCCTTTCTGGAGTCATACAATCTTCTCCAGGGGCGTCAAGCAGGCTTTCGAGCACACCAAAGCACCGAGCTGGTGATGCTCTCGGTGCTGGATGAGCTCAGAGACATGGCTGACAGTAGGAAACCAAGTGCCCTGATACTTTTAGACCTATCAGCGGCATTTGATACTGTTGATAGAGCGCGCAGTTCACCCGGGTCACCAATTTCTTACACGCACTGGGCCCCGGCGTGCATTTAGTTTCAATCAGTGATTCTCGTGAACCGGGTGAGATCCTGGCACGCTCCTATGAGTAATCAATGGTTCAGAATTACCTCTGCTTACCATGCACCTGACTTACCACAGGCACAAACTTTCGATGGACCTAGAGCTAAAAGGGAAAATAGTAGACAGGACCTTAAAACATTTCTTTACGTCCATATATTTTATCCACTTTCTGTAAAATGACCACAGACACCTGATGAAGTTTTGACACTTTATATGAAAATTCAAAAGGAAGATGCCAAGACAATAAGCGATATGCAAAACATTATGTCAAACATTAATATCAACATCAAAAGGTAGCTTTGCACAAAGAAAATCACGACCATTAAGATATATGGGAAAACTAGAGGTAGGGTTTGAAACAGAACTAATCACGGCAACGTTATACTAGGGCACGAGGTATAAGGTTGGGACCTAAACATGTACTTAATCCTTAAACTATTCTTTCTAAGTTCACTGCAATCAACTAAAGGAAAGGGAAAAACAGGAACATACTATTATTTATGATAAACACAATGAGCTCCTAAAGGGAGGGGGAGAGAGAAGGAACCAAACTAAATCAGCAACGGCAATAGAGCAATATCACAGGTAATAATGCTTTAATAGATCATACGAAAGAGAGAAAGGAGAGAGAGAAAACAGGCTACAGAAAATACGCAAACCCACAAGCAATATTTACCTAATTCAGATTTGAAGTCTAACCCTGGCCACGGGTCAGATGGGAAGACGGGGACAAGGACCCTCGAAAAAGGAACACCAGAATACGAACAGGTACAACCCACGGACAGATCAGGACAGGATACCCCTCAGGTTCGGGTCAAAGGACTGGGCCTCCCAGGGAACGACCAACACCCACAGCTTCGGACAGCAACGCCTGCGTTACCCCTTTCTGCAAGTAATCCGCCAGAAACCCCGATTGGATTTTCGAATCTCCCAGCAAAGTGCTTCGCCAGCACTTAGGAATTTCCACCCCTTAGGAGTTTGTGGAAAATATGGACAAAGTGCTCCGCAGCACTTTCAGATTGGACACCTATTGAGATCGTAGGGTCAGTGGCAGGTCTGCTACTCGGACAAGTCGGACAATTTCCATAAGCTAAACTAGGGCAATTATACTGTTTTGGGGACCCTCAGACCACCCACTAATGTTGCCAGTGACAGTTTCCCATATTATGATTGGTCAGGAGAGGTGGTGCGGTCATTACCACCTCCTAGAATTTCACTTTCTCATACTTAATATGCAATTTTATACACCCGCCCCCCGGGTTCACGTTCCCATCCATAGAGTACAACAGAAAATATGAGCGCATAAGACAGTTGCAACAAGTTTGTTAAATTCAAGGTGATTGTCCACACTGGGTGCTGGATTCCCAGGCGCATTTTGCTTCAGGAGCCAGCTGGCTTTGTTCAGCTTCTGCGCAGTTTGGATTTTTCCCAGTCACGTGACGGGGTTCAGAGGAGCCTCAGCATGGCGTCGCTCATGTATGCCCCAGCCCACAAAGACGCGGTACATGAAAAGTAAGCGAAAACAAATTAAAATCACATATAAAATGATCACACTGTATACCATGAAAAATCTTATCCCACCCTTACTTTATAATGACTATAGCATTAAGGTTTTTTAGTGCGAAAAGATAGATAGGCTGAAGCAGCAGCAATAGCAGAGAGCGTGGTGAGAGTCAAGCGGCCATTTTAGCAACAATGCGCATGTGCACAGAACTCCCTCCAGAATGCGAGTGCGTCACATCACATGGGTATGACCGACGCATGCGCAGACTGAATTTTAGCGAAGCAGCCATTTTCCTTAGCGCAAGCTTCGTTAATATGGAAAAAGACATACAGGCAAGCATCCGGGGACACCCGCGTGTTTGGAAAAACGTGTAATAAACGACAATAATGATTTTCAGTAATGTTATACATTTGGCGAGGTTCTTGCACGGGGCAAGGCGCTTCACGTGCAAATCCTTGCTCCATCAATCCCCTCTTTGATGATATTTACTATCATCACTACATAATGGAAACAGATGCCAACTTTTTCTCATTCATCCACATCACTCATGTCGATTTCAATAAATTTATTGTTCAGTTTTCTTTCAGCTTCTCTATGAGAGTGGTGATTTTTCGCCTTTTTATAGATGGAATTCTTCACCTCTTCTAATTCCAGTTCATCAATATTTCTTTTCACCCCTCTCTGATTTACTGTGTATTTCCTTTTGCACTTCTGACATTTGCAGCAGATAAAAATAATCAATATAATTACACCTATCACAATTATTGGCATCACTATTTTCCACAACAGGTTTCTACCTAGGTTAGCAAACCAACTACCTATAGAGGAGAGACCTCCAGTCAGTCTCGTCCAGGCACTGTCAACCTCCAATGGTTTGAGTTCCTTTTCCAAATTAGTTATGTTCTTCACATATTGCTTTAATTCGATACTTTTGTCAGGAATGTAAGTGCAACAATGTTGCGCTTTCAGCATTCTACAGACTCCGCCCTCTTTTGCTAATAGGGTGTCAAGGGCAAGACGGTTTTGTAAAACCATTGATCTGATCGCAACCATTTCAGTATTGACCAGCAGGAATCCAGCAGCAGTGTCCGTTGATAACCGGTCCACTACTGTAGACAATTTGCAGATTCTATGGGTGTTCAGAACTACCCCCATTCCAGGTATCAGTGCACTGAAAATATCACCTATAACTTCACCTACACTTTCGCGCTTACTACGCACTAAGCCATTAGTTTCTTCATCGCTTCCAGCTGCATTATTCACATGGTATATTTTCGGGAAAACAATGCCAAAGTAGCAGCTTCCATACCAGTGATCCGGCAATTTGAAATACGCCTTGTTCCCACATATATAATATATTCCGGGAAACACAGGTTCTGACCCATTTTTGAAACCCCAACCTCCAATTACCTTGTAATTATGTTCACACTCGCTGGAACCGATGAATTCATTGTTATAGTACTCTGTCTTTTCCCTATGGATACAAAGTTTCCCTTTTCGTTCAAAATCCAGCAACAAGGCAGGATTAGCTTCGCCTTGCGAGGTGTTATCCATGTGTTCAGCCCACCTAGGGACTCTATCTTTCTCGTCATTTGCTTTCTTTTGAAACTTTTCTCTCCTTCTGTCTGCCATCTTTATGAACATCTTTTCCTGCTCTTGCAGAGAACAGGTCAGATTAGATTCTCTTGCTTCATTTAAATCTATATTACCTATAGTCAGAAAATATTCTCCCATATAACGGGTCACGTCACTGGTAGTATGTACACGGTTCAAGTGTTTTCTAACAGGAAGTTCAGAAAAAACTACGTCATCATTTGAATAATAATATTGCAAGGTGCTTCTATAGAACAAGCTAGCTAAAATACTACAGGAAATTCCATAGGTTAACGGTAGGTGATGATATGTCACACCTTCAGCCACTGAGGTAGGTAGCTTCATGCAGACATAGCAGTCCTCTATTTCCATAGCTTCTACGTAATGCACTAACAAGTTAGCAAAGACATTTAGATGTGTCCTGTTTCTCATTTTGTGAAAATGTAGTCCATCCTCATCTGATGCTTCTAATTTAGGTCGTGTGTGTGTCAAGCCTACTAGCTTGTCGCGTCTTTCTAAGCTTCGTGGTGTTTCTGCAGTCGGGTCAGCCCCTACATCTACTGCCTCAGGTTCAGTAGGGGAAAGGTTAGGATTCTTACTTATCATAAATGGTAAGAAGATTGTTAGTCCTATCCATATTACTATTAGCACAGCTACGGTACATAAGCATACTTTACAGCAAGTTTTTAGACACCCACATCTGGATCTCCCAGAGACACTCGGATCAGACATTTTAGCTTACAGGTGGCTTTCGCTACCCCTCTTTGTTTCCTTGTACCAGAGGTTCACTTCTGGGCTCTCTCAAGGAGGGTCTTCGTCAGAGCTCCGATCAGCAATGGACTCGTCTTCACTGTTGCCACTGTGGTGTGGTTCGTCTATTTCTTCCAACACATAGTAAGTCCACTCAGGGCTTCGATACTGTTTGCTCTGTTTCTTTATTCTGTCGCTCTTTCTCAGCGATTTTCCTTGGGCTGTCCTTCTTTCACTTTGAGCCCTTTTTCGGTCTTTGTCGTTGTCTGCGGCTGTCTTTAGTCTGAGCCTCAGTCTTTTTACGTATCGCGGTGCACTTCTGCCTCCTTTCCTTCCAGTAGTTGAGGAAACTTGCCCTTCTTCGTGCACTCTTTTTACTTTTTGTTGTGGCACTTCTGTTTCCCTACCTGACTGGCTAGTTCCAGGTCTTTCATCTATCTCTTCTGCCTGGTCCCTAGTCTGACCCTGCTCAGATTCAAACCGCACTTTCTTTTTCTGTTTAGTTGATTTTATTTCAGATGTCTGAGCACATTGATCTATTTCTATCTGTTCCTGTTCATGCGCTTCGATCTCTTCGTTTTCTTCTGCATGAACGTCAGCTCTAATTACTATTTGTCCCTTTCTAGACTCCGGAGTTCCAGGAGGAGTCTCGATGCCTTGATCTGACCCTACTTGGCCTACTTCCTGATCAGGTGTGATGTGATTCTCGCGGACCTGATCTGCTTCGTCTATTTCTAGCTCACCTGGACTATCCCACTCACTGTCTAAATAGGAATACTTCCTGGTTCGTATTGGATCATGAACCGGGTCGTCGGCGGGATACCATTCAACGTCTCGACTGGTGCTCGGCAGTTCGATGTCAGCTAGTTCTGGACTCTCCTCTTCGGAAGCCTCCTCAGCTGAGCTGCCTTCAGCTACCGTCGCGTCTTCTCCAGCTACCCGCTTCGTGTGGCTGGCGTGGATCCACTTCGGTACACCAGCACACTTTACAGCAGTGGTAGTGACGAGGATCACTTGTCGTGGCTTTCCCCACCTGGGTTTCAGGCAACTGCTCCGGGTGTGTTTCTTTAACGCCACCCAATCTCCTGGTCGCAAGTTGTGTGCTGGAGTCTTTGGCCACTCGTCTTCTGTCTCTCCAATCTGCTGAGAGAGAGAACGCACTTGGTCACCCAGCTGCTTGCAGTATTCTAGCACCATATCATCAGAAATGCTTAGCAGTTTGTGTCCGGGTACCCATGCCTGCCGCATCACTCTTCCCATCAACACTTCATGGGGACTCAGGCCAGTCTTTCGGTTCGGGATACTTCTCAAACTCATCAGCACAAGGGGTAAAGCCTCTATCCAGTTCATTTTTGTGGAATCACACATTTTTCCCAACCTGGACTTCAGGGTGCCGTTTATTTGTTCCACTACTCCAGAAGCCTCTGGATGGTAGGCACAATGTATTCTTTTCTTCATTTTGAATGCTTTACAGAGTTCTTCTAGTACATCGTTGGCAAAATGCCCACCTTGGTCCGTTTCGATAGTCTCTGGGATTCCATACCTAGGTATCAATTCCCTAAGCAATAGCTTAGCTGTAGTTAAGGCATCAATTTTCTTTGCTGGGTAAGCCTCCACCCACCTGGAGAACAGACAAACTATGACTAGGATATATCTATATCCCTTGCAATTTGGCATTGTTACAAAGTCGGCCTGCATTCTTACAAAGGGACCTACTGCCTTCCCAATGGTACTCTGTTTTACTACAGTCTTCTTTCCTGCATTAAATTGCTGACACACTAGGCACCTCTGGCAAAACCTTTCCGCCTGGTTCCTGAACCTTGAGTTACAGAACACCTGTTCAAACACCCGACACATAGCGTCTCTTCCCATATGTGTTGGTTCATGTATCATTCTGACCATGGGGTCCACCAAGCTATCAGGCAGTACAGGCACCCCAGCCGAATTTACCACCACACCATCCTCTCTCAACTCGCATTCATTTGCTGCCCACCTTCCTTTTTCTTGCCTGTCTGTAGCCTGTTGCAACTCCTTTAGTTCCTCCCACGTAGACACATTCTCAAACAACATAAGTTGGCAGCTGTTTCCACTCCATAATGCAATTTGGAGAGACATGTGATGTCGAGCACAAAACTGTGCCATTTGGTCAGCGTATCTATTACCGGCGGTCACATCATCATTTCCTGATCTGTGAGCCGCACACTTGACCACAGCCAATTCTTTGGGCAATTGGATAGCTTCCAGTAAGTTATGCACCACTTTTCCATTTCTGATAGGGGTGCCGGAGGAAGTCATGAATTCTCTTTGCAACCACAACTGGCCGAAGTCATGAACCACCCCGTAACAATACTGGCTGTCGGTGTATACAGTTATTCTTTTGTTCTTCCCCCTCTTACAGGCTCTAGTTAACGCGATGAGCTCTGCCACTTGTGCAGATTTCACCGCGCTTAGGTATGATGCCTCTATGGTCTTTGTCAATGTAACCACAGCATAGGCAGCACTCAGGCCCCCATTCTCATGTCTTAAACATGAGCCATCCACGAACATTGTCACCTCCCCATCAAGCAATGCTATTTCACGAATGTCTGGACGGGGCTTTGTACTGAACTCAGTCAGATCAACGCAATTATGGTCCCCTTCTTCTTCTGATTCTACATCCAGGGGGACAGGTAACAGTGTCACTGGGTTTAGGACATTGCACCGGGAGATGGTGACGTTTTCAGCACCAATCAGGATTCTTTCATACTTAGTCAGCCGACTAGGTGTGAGGTACTGGGTCTTGGTTCTAGTTAGCAGGATTACAACAGAATGAGGAACATATACAGTGACGTGAT
The DNA here is from genome assembly GCF_964263255.1 of Lissotriton vulgaris. Classification (NCBI taxonomy): domain Eukaryota; kingdom Metazoa; phylum Chordata; class Amphibia; order Caudata; family Salamandridae; genus Lissotriton; species Lissotriton vulgaris. Next base: position 2,068,803,368 of record NC_141685.1, on the reverse strand, counting down.
GTCCCATGACAATGTTCTCACTCTGTTCCAGGCTGACACAAGTAGCAGCAACTGCCTTCAGACACCCCGGTAGTCCAGCAGCCACTGGATCTAGGGTGGCCGAAAAATAGGCCACTGGGCGTCTAACTAAACCGTGCTCCTGAGTCAGAACTGAAAGAGCACAATTTTCTCTGGTGTCACAGAACAGTTCAAAAGATTTAGAGTAGTCCGGCATGCCTAATGCAGGAGCGGTACATAGGCAATTTCTCAATGTTACCCACGCATTCATGCTTTCACTGTCCCAGCTGACGGGGTCTTCTACTCCTTTCTTGGTCATGTTTATCAGGGGCCTGGCCAGTGCAGCAAATCCTACAATCCATTGTCTACAGTAACCCACAACTCCTAGAAACATTCTCACTTCTTTCTGAGTTTTGGGCAGTTCCATTGCTCTAATTATTTTGATTCTTTCAGTAGTTACTTTCCTGATTCCTTTTTCTATCTGGTGCCCCAGATACTTCACGGAGTTTTTACAAAACTGCAACTTGTCAGGCGACACTTTATGTCCTCCCTTTCCTAGGTGATTCAGCAAGGCAATGGTGTCAGTGACACAGTCAGTTTGGGTTTTAGATGCCACTAACAGGTCATCTATGTACTGCACCAGAACAGACTCTCTTGGTAGCACTAGGGATTCAAGGCACTTTTTCAGTATCTGGTTGAAAATCGAGGGACTTTCGGTGTACCCCTGAGGGACACGATTCCAGACATAGATATGGCTGTCGAATTCAAAACTGAAAAGGAATTTGCTTTCTTGATGCAATGGGATAGAGAAGAATGCATGGCACAGATCAATGACAGTGAACCATTCTGCATTCCAGGGAATCTGGTAGAGAATGACTGCAGGGTTGGGTACAATAGGACAGCAAGGTACGACAATTTGGTTTACCTTGCGCAGATCTTGCACTACCCTGTACTTCCCACTAGGCTTCTTGATCCCAATGATAGGCGAGTTACAGGGGCTGCTCATTACTTCTTCTATGATTTCGGCTTCGAGCAGCCGGGTAATTTCAGTCGCCACTCCTGCTTTCACTTCTGCACTCATCTTATACTGTCTGGTTTTGGGGTATATAGCATTCGTTTTTATTGCTATTTTAACTGGGTCCACATTTGCCATCAGGCCTACATCTTTTCCTGTGAAATCCCACACTTCTGGTACTACTCTTAATTGGAGCTCTTCAGGTAAATCTTCAATTGTCAAAGTCTTTATATCAGCATCTTGTCTAACTAACATCAGTTTGTATAGGCCATCTTCATCGGGGGTCTGAATTTCGACACCATTTGGTGTGCAATAGATGGTACAACGCATCTTGCACAACAAATCACGTCCTAGCAGGTTTACAGGACTGGAATCACAGACCACAAATCTGTGCATTTCCTTGAAATTCCCTATAGAAATTTCCATGGGTTCAGTTACTGGAGTACTTATTATTTGATTTGAGACTCCCACTACTTGGATTGCTTCTCCCGAGAGGGGTAGGTTAGGAACATCCACTGTTCTCACAGTAGATCTGGTAGCACCAGTGTCCAACAGAAAGGTGACATCTTTTCCTTCAACCTTTCCTTCAATGTATGGTCCAGTCTGGTCTACCGGTAAGGAGGCGCCAAGCACACACTCCTCATCCTCCCCTCTCAGGCCCCGTCAATCTCGATCTTCACAAAGGAATGTATCATTTAGCAAATACTGTGGAATGACTGCGTTTCTTTCACTCTCGACTTCCCATACTTCCGCCCTTTCATTCTGCTGACCCTGATTCTTAAAATTCTGTCTAGGAGCGCGAGGCACTGGGGGTAGCTTTACCTGTTGCTGGTTCTTTCTCGTCCCCTCTTTCGGCACCTGTGGATTTAAACCATTTACAGGGGCATTACCGGCCTGCAGGTGTGGACACTCGTCTCTCCAATGCCCTATCTGGCCGCACCCATGGCACGGGAATTTCTTCATGGCTTCTTCTCTACTCATCTTAGTGCGGGGCTTCCCTCCTCCCCCAGCAGTGGCATTCTGAGCATTATTATCAGAAGTTAATCTACTTAACTGTTTTTCTTGCTGTTCGGCTAATTTCACCTGTGCCCACATAACTTTCTCTTTGAGGGCCTTCCTTTTGTTTTCGATTTCATCTTCACAATATTTTGCATATTTCAGGACAGCGTCTATTGGTTCTCCCTGCCAACTGATTTTATTGTCCCTAATCCATTGGGAAATTTCAGGCCTTAATCCTAGCACAAACCTGTAACTGAAATGGGTCATGTCTTTCAGGTCCACATTGTCGATACCGCTGTATGTTTTAAACACTTGCAGTAACCTTTCATAGTAGGAGTGAACAGTTTCATCACGTTCTTGGGTGGTTCTATCTATTCGGGTCCAGTCTGTTTCCTTTGCGGGAACCTTTTTCTTGAGATATTGTATGACTTGATCATACTTCCTCATTACTTCAGGTGCAGGCGCACCTGTTTTCTCATCTCTGGGAAATTCCTCACTGGGCCAATCAATTTCAATTTTACAGTCGGTCCACAGATCTACAGGGACCACAATGTCGAAAAACCCATCCAAGTCTTTCAGCAGACATTTCTGAACTTTTATGAAGCGCTCTACCTGCCTGTACCAATCAACAGGCTTCTCCCGCAATTTCGGGAAGTCATTTGTAAATGACACAATATCCTGTCGGGACCAAGGGACATGGACATATTTTCCTCCCGGGACCTCCCTCATGGGGCACAATTTTTCGGCTGGTGTTACTTCCTTTAATAAGAGTTCCGAAGTCACTGACCCAGCCCTGCTGCTTTCCTTTTTCTTTGCCCACCGGGTTCTCCACTTCCCCACCTCGCCCCATTTCTGCAGGAGTTTCAACAATTCCTTTACTTGGATCTGTTTTCCCATTACATTCAGGCTTTCTAAGTCTTTGTCTGAAAAATCCACTCTGTAAGGTTTCTGAAGGATTTTGGAGCGACTAACATCTATTCCCATTTCTTCCGCTGTATCCATTATCCTTTCATGGAGCGACCTAGCGTTCCGGGTCAGATATTTACTGATAAACAGCAACTCTTCTTCGTTATACGAGCTTAGGCGCTCAACCCCTACGTTCCCAGCCATCATTTCTTCTATTTCTATTCTCAATTTATATATTTCCAATGCTTTAGGTTGGGGAGTGGCCTCCTTCTCTAGCTCCTTTGTCCATCTATCTAGTTCTTCAGGGGAAACTAAAGTAGCACTCCTAATTCCCGTTGCACTTTCAATTCCCACCTCCTTTGGTCTGGGTTGACTTCTAGTCCCTATTATGCTGGCCCTTGATTCCCTTATGGGCAGATCCATCAAACTCCCCGATTCACACTCACTCTCTTGATCTTCATCTATGAATATCTCCTTTTTCGAGGTCAAAATGCTAGAAGTAGGCAGCATCGAGGGGAAAACAGGAGGCTGGGGACCGGTCATGTCATTTTTATACAGAGGAATAGCTGGACCAATGGTTACAGGAATAGTCAAGGAATCAGGATGGGGCTGCATTTGGGTAATGGTTCGAATTAATTCATCTCGCTGTTTAGCCAGAACCTCTCTCTCTTTTTCTCCCAATACCTTTCCAGTAGATTTGTCATGCAATACCTGGGGTACTAGGGACGGATAAATATTCGGAGCGGTCGGAGTGACCAGCCGCGGAGGATCTTCTCCGAACGGCTGATAATTCGGAACTGTAGGTTTGGGTCTGCAAAACCCGTCCTTTTCATTGGTTTTACTGTCTGTCCCGTTTCCATCTGTATCACTATCCCTCCTACATCTGGGATACTTTGCAAAGGGATTTCGAGAGGGCACAGGTTCTGAGTCTGCATCATAGGGAGGTGGATTTTTCATTAGTAAATCTTCCAAGTGGTCATCATCCAAGTCCCCCATAGGAGCTAGGTGATGGGTCTTTTCTTTGCATTTTCCCTTCCTTTCCTCAACCACCCCCATCATCGGGAACAGCCCTTCAGTTATCATAGACTGCCTCCACTGTTTCATTTTCTGCTCTTTAGTTGGCGTTGGAAGCTTAGGATACCATTTACTTACTCCCTTATCCATCCTGGGTTTATCTCGCTCTGCAGCCTCAATCTCCCATTCCTCCAGAGCTTCGTACTGGGTCAACCTAGGTCTAGGGTGCAATTCATTCATGCGGGTCCTTAGGTTAAACAGGATCCGACCATTAAAAGTACCTTCAACAGGGAATGCTAGAACTCCGTCATCTACTGTATATTTTGCCCAATTTTCTAACCAAACACAAGTATGATACCCTTTATCAAACATCATGAAAGAAGCAGGGGTATTTGGTGGGGGAATGAGCACACCCTCCCTCGTTCTAATGGGCTTGTCGGTTTTGAAAAAATTCTTTATTTTGTCAGAAAAAGACAATTTCCTCTTTATTCCGTACATCATGTGTGGTCTACCTCGCATAAGCTGATCCTTATAAAATCCTAGGTACTTTGGATTCGGTATAAAATCTGGATACCACATATAATCTTCGGGACTCTCTTCGAACTCGGCTTGATTAATTTTGTTTACCTTTGTGCTTCCAATGCTAGCGCGACTTCTATTTCTCACTACCCAATCAGGTCAGAGAATACAAAACTCTTGGCCAATGGGTGCGCGGCCTTTTCGCGAGACAGAGTCTCACTCTGCGGCACTCACCCCTCCTTTACAAATTCAGCTTCACTACACGCCCGCTGTCTTGACCAATACCAGCGCGGCACGGAGTGACGTCAGAGCAGCTCTCCGACTGACTCCCTCCTTTACAAGGTAACGGAAACTTTTAATTTTTCCTAAAGTGCGATTGTAAAACTTAGTTACCAACACACAACGTCTGCCACTATGTCTGAGTGTTCTAAAAAGATAGAAAGACTTCCTCTCACTGCAAGTAAACCACTTCTGTCTACTTCTCATTCACTCCGGGTAGACTTCTTTGCCTATCCTCACACTCGAGTAATATAGAACCCGTTATTCTTCCGACTCATCCACTGTCGTCAGGGATATGTACTGAGCCGGGATTTCACCAGTGAACTATTTTACTTACCAGACAAGCCTCGGAGACCCTACTACTCCTTCCGTATGCGACCCTTACTAGGTGATATCGCAATGAAAGTTTTATACCGGACTCGTAGCTATCAATTATTCAGATATAACAAAGATCCTAATTAGTGCTTCCAGTTATTCATTTAACCCTGCACTAATGTTTCAGACCCTAGTGACTTCAACAGCTAACCGGATTCTACTCACCGTTAGCTAAAATACTTCCCCGGGGATTCGGACTACACTGAACATTCACAAACAATTCTGGGTTAATTCAACATTTATAGCAGCAATGTAAAATCATATACATTTACATATAAAAATTTAAACATTTCAAAAATTTCAAACAATATAGTAAAAGTCAGCAGCGCATTAATTTTCACGGTTTGTTCCCTGTCTACCTAATCTAACTAGTCCAAACCATCCTCTGGCTGCCAGAAAATTACTGATAGAGCGCGCAGTTCACCCGGGTCACCAATTTCTTACACGCACTGGGCCCCGGCGTGCATTTAGTTTCAATCAGTGATTCTCGTGAACCGGGTGAGATCCTGGCACGCTCCTATGAGTAATCAATGGTTCAGAATTACCTCTGCTTACCATGCACCTGACTTACCACAGGCACAAACTTTCGATGGACCTAGAGCTAAAAGGGAAAATAGTAGACAGGACCTTAAAACATTTCTTTACGTCCATATATTTTATCCACTTTCTGTAAAATGACCACAGACACCTGATGAAGTTTTGACACTTTATATGAAAATTCAAAAGGAAGATGCCAAGACAATAAGCGATATGCAGAACATTATGTCAAACATTAATATCAACATCAAAAGGTAGCTTTGCACAAAGAAAATCACGACCATTAAGATATATGGGAAAACTAGAGGTAGGGTTTGAAACAGAACTAATCACGGCAACGTTATACTAGGGCACGAGGTATAAGGTTGGGACCTAAACATGTACTTAATCCTTAAACTATTCTTTCTAAGTTCACTGCAATCAACTAAAGGAAAGGGAAAAACAGGAACATACTATTATTTATGATAAACACAATGAGCTCCTAAAGGGAGGGGGAGAGAGAAGGAACCAAACTAAATCAGCAACGGCAATAGAGCAATATCACAGGTAATAATGCTTTAATAGATCATACGAAAGAGAGAAAGGAGAGAGAGAAAACAGGCTACAGAAAATACGCAAACCCACAAGCAATATTTACCTAATTCAGATTTGAAGTCTAACCCTGGCCACGGGTCAGATGGGAAGACGGGGACAAGGACCCTCGAAAAAGGAACACCAGAATACGAACAGGTACAACCCACGGACAGATCAGGACAGGATACCCCTCAGGTTCGGGTCAAAGGACTGGGCCTCCCAGGGAACGACCAACACCCACAGCTTCGGACAGCAACGCCTGCGTTACCCCTTTCTGCAAGTAATCCGCCAGAAACCCCGATTGGATTTTCGAATCTCCCAGCAAAGTGCTTCGCCAGCACTTAGGAATTTCCACCCCTTAGGAGTTTGTGGAAAATATGGACAAAGTGCTCCGCAGCACTTTCAGATTGGACACCTATTGAGATCGTAGGGTCAGTGACAGGTCTGCTACTCGGACAAGTCGGACAATTTCCATAAGCTAAACTAGGGCAATTATACTGTTTTGGGGACCCTCAGACCACCCACTAATGTTGCCAGTGACAGTTTCCCATATTATGATTGGTCAGGAGAGGTGGTGCGGTCATTACCACCTCCTAGAATTTCACTTTCTCATACTTAATATGCAATTTTATACACCCGCCCCCCGGGTTCACGTTCCCATCCATAGAGTACAACAGAAAATATGAGCGCATAAGACAGTTGCAACAAGTTTGTTAAATTCAAGGTGATTGTCCACACTGGGTGCTGGATTCCCAGGCGCATTTTGCTTCAGGAGCCAGCTGGCTTTGTTCAGCTTCTGCGCAGTTTGGATTTTTCCCAGTCACGTGACGGGGTTCAGAGGAGCCTCAGCATGGCGTCGCTCATGTATGCCCCAGCCCACAAAGACGCGGTACATGAAAAGTAAGCGAAAACAAATTAAAATCACATATAAAATGATCACACTGTATACCATGAAAAATCTTATCCCACCCTTACTTTATAATGACTATAGCATTAAGGTTTTTTAGTGCGAAAAGATAGATAGGCTGAAGCAGCAGCAATAGCAGAGAGCGTGGTGAGAGTCAAGCGGCCATTTTAGCAACAATGCGCATGTGCACAGAACTCCCTCCAGAATGCGAGTGCGTCACATCACATGGGTATGACCGACGCATGCGCAGACTGAATTTTAGTGAAGCAGCCATTTTCCTTAGCGCAAGCTTCGTTAATGTGGAAAAAGACATACAGGCAAGCATCCGGGGACACCCGCGTGTTTGGAAAAACGTGTAATAAACGACAATAATGATTTTCAGTAATGTTATACATTTGGCGAGGTTCTTGCACGGGGCAAGGCGCTTCACGTGCAAATCCTTGCTCCATCACTGTCAGCCATGATCTGCTCCTGGACAGACTGGCTGGCTTTGGAATAAAGGGCATAGCTTATAAATGGCTAGAGTCCTTTTTGATAGGGAGGCGGCAGAGGATCCAACTGGGAGAGGAGATCTCCGAGGTGGGCAATGTGGAATGTGGGGTCCCGCAGGGCTCTGCGTTATCACCACTGCTCTTTAACCTTTACCTGCAACCCCTTATTGAGTCCTTGGTACACATGGGTTGTCGAGTGTTTAACTACTCTGACGACACCCAATTGTTATTTAGTATTGAGAACTCAAATGGGGCACCGATACATGTGCAAGAGGTCCTTAGGTATACAGTCAGCTGGATCACTAACAACCTGCTGAAAATCAACCCTGAGAAGACGGAGTTTCTCGTGGTGTCAACTGGCATATCACCTTGGGGCGACCTGCTTTGGCCAAAAGAACTTGGGCCCACTCCAATACCAGTGTCAAACGTAAAAAGTCTGGGTATAAAAATTGACAAAGAATTGTCAATGACTGCCCAGATTTCAACCGTTGTGGGAACTTGCATCGGCCTAATCAGGCAATTGCGCAGATTAGTCCCTCTCCTGTCCGAATCTATACTTCGGACTGTGGTTTCGGCCACAATAATATCAAGATTGGGCTATGGCAATGTCCTTTATTTAGGCCTGCCAAAGAACCCAATTAACAGACTGCAGGTTGTTTTGAACGACGCTGCACGTTTAATCTTCAAGCTTCCTAGAAGATCTCATGCGTCTCCTCTATTGCTCAAGCTTCACTGGCTCCCCGTGAAACAGAGGGTGGAGTTCAAAAGCTTGTGCATAGCACATAAGGCAATATATGGGCAGGCACCCCTCTATATAAAGGATCGTTTGATGCCTTACAATCCGAAAACGATCTCTAAGATCGTCTGATGCTCAGTTGTTGACCTGCCCTCGTTTTAAAATGGCGACAAAGGGCGGAAGATCCTTTTCTATACTTACTCCACTGTTGTGGAATAAGTTGCCAGTTTCCCTGCGCAAAGAGGCTAATCTTTTTCGCTTTAGAAAGCAGCTGAAAACTACTCTGTTTAGGGAGGCCTTTGGATCTATATGATAGTATATACACTACTTCATCCCCCCTGCTGGTAAGAATATGGTGTGGTTCCTTTGGTCTAAAGCGCCTCAAGACCTGTAGGTGAGCTGGCGCTATACAAACCAAAGTAACATAACAGAACATAACATAACATACCTGTTGAGTGGAATCTGTATTAGCGATATATGAATGTTTATTGTCTGCTATATCATGTGCTTTTTTGATTGTTGTTTTCAATCAATCGAATAAAGCTTTGAAATTTGAATTTGGCTGCAGCATTGCCCGTAAACTATGCTATAGTGAGGAAAGATCGAAGCTTGAAAATGGGTAGTGGGATAGCGGTCATCTTTAGGAAAGATTTTAAATGCGATTTTGAACATCTCCCTTTTCCACATTGTGAGGCTGCTCTTTTCAAGTTGACTCTCTCCCCTAAATTTACCTTCTCAGGTATACTAGCATACAGCCCCCTACCTCTTCCTCATCGTGGACCGCGACCTTTGCTGAACTCATAGCTCCTTTAGCCATGAAAACCGCAATTTTCTCCCTTCCAGGAGACCTTAATCTCCATTTAGAAAATACTTCATGTAAAATTAGCTTAAATGTTATTTTAGATTTGGCCTCTCTGAATCTTCATTTATTAAATTCCAATCCTACACATGTAGCAGGGCATTTCCTGGACCCAGTTTTCTCAAACCTTACAGAGATCTCTTGCTCCCCGGCCCTTCCTACAAGTTGGTCGGATCACTATCTTATTAAATTCAACTTAAAACTCCCTGCATACTACTCCTTTACTTCCAAAGTGTAGAAATTGGAAAAAATTAGACATTGCTGTTCCAAATACTTTTTTGGATTCTCACAAACCTTGTTCCGTGCTACAAGTAAACCAGCTATCATCTTCAGTGCAAAACGGGCTTTTAGATGCCATGAATACTTGTTTACCTCTTAATAACAAAAAAATTAATAACCATCGGCTAGCAGCTCAATGGTTCAATGAGTCACTGAAAATAAAAAAAACAAACTGCAAAAGTTTGGAGAGAAAGTGGAGAAAGAATTACACTTCCTCATCTAAATCTGTTTACAAAAATGCCTTAAAAAACTATCATAAACACTGCAAATTAGCTAGAGCAGACTATGTTTCTACTACTATTGTAAACCCAAATGTGAGGCCTTGGCCTCTTTTTTTGATCAAAAAGTTGACAAAATATATCAAGACATCGTGCTTAATCAGGCAAGAAATGTCTCCGCTGCCCCATCACTTCCACCTTCTCCTCATCATACTGACTCATTCCTGAATCAAGCGAAGCAACTGAATCTCCATGAACAGTCCCTTACGACTTGGCCTCTACTTACTACAGAAATTTTAATAACACTCTTAAACAACATTAAATCCAGATCTCCAAATGATCCTCTACCTGTTACGATATTAGACCAGTTGAGCTCTTCCTCACTGCCTGTGATAACGAATCTCCTCACTACAGGAAGCCGTCATTCCATCATCTTGGAAACATGCTATGATCCATCACCTCTTAAAAAAGGAAAATGCCAACACTGACTTGCCCTGTAATTACAGTCCTATATCTTTACTTCCTGTCTTTTCAAAGATCCGAGAAAGACATATCTACCAACACCTAAATCATTTTGTAACAACACACGGTCTTCTCCATCCCTCCCAGTCAGGCTTCAGAGCGGGGTTTTCCACCGAAACCACCTTACTTGGGGTCACTGAAAGCATATGGCAACATCTGGACAATGGAGACATCGTCATGCTCATTTTATTGGATCTGAGCGCTGCGTTTGATATGGTGTCACATGCTGTGCTAAAAAACACACTTATGTCACAGGGCATTGGTGGACCTGCCTTAATCTGGCTCACTGCTTTCCTTACAAAACGCACCAAGTCTTCTCACAAACAGCCTGCTCTGAAATCCATTATTTTGCCCACAGGCTGCAACAGGGATCCATCCTCAGCCCCTTATTATTCAATCTTTATGTTAGACCACTGGCCGAGGTAGCTGAAAAATCAGGATTATCTTTTTTTTGTTTCGCCGATGATTCTCAAATCATTTTCTCCCTTTCCTCACACAAAACAACTGCTTCATTGATTCTCAAAATAGGCTTAAACAAAAGAGCATCTTGGAGGCAACAAATTTTTCGTAAGCTTAATGGAGAGAAAATGGAGATTCTGGTGCTAGGAAAGAAAAAAGGTCTATGGAACCCCCAACAATGGCCGTGTGAAATGGGTGACCTTCTGTTCCCCTCCCCTCGAGTTAAAAATCTGGGCATCACAATCGATGACTCACTCAGCATGCACCCCCAATCAATCAAAGTTGCAGCGAATTGTTTCACCATTCTCAAATGGTTAAGGAAAATCTGTTGGATGCTACCGGAATCTACCAGAAAAACCATAGTCAATGCCTTAATAACATCGAGGCTCGACTATGGAAATGTACTTTATTTGGGGTCGAACAAATCTGTAGTCCATAGACTACAGATGGTACAATATGCCTCTGTCAGACTCCTGTGTGGAGTCCCTAAGACCACCTCCATTTCAACCTATCGAGCAATCTGCACTGGATTAAAATCAAAAACAGAATAAAGTTCAAGGCACTGAGTTACATGCACAAAATGAAATCCTGTTGTGCCCCTTTTTATCGTCAGTCCTTACTTTTCTTCCCGAAATCGCCACTCTGCCACTCAAGGAAGGTTTGTCGTCCCCAAATTCAAACTAGCCCGGATGGGCGGTAGATCATTCTCTTATCTTGGTCCCTCGACTTGGAACTCTCTACCCACAGTACTCCACAATGAGACAAATAATACACAGTTTTGCAAGTCATTAAAAACTTGGCTTTTCGAAAGTTAGACTGCCTCTATCTCTCTGTTTTCTAAGCCCTGAACTATCCTTTGCGCTGTGAAACCATTTTTGAGTGTCTGTTGTGCATTATAAATTTAAAAACTAACTACAGCTAACAAGGAATGAGAAGTACCAGGTAGAGAGTCTGAGTCCATCTGGGATATAGATTGATTATCAAGAAATTTAGAGAGATCTGAGGGTTCATGAAAGATCTGTGGATGACCTTTGAAGATGATCCGAAATCTAGAAGATCCAGAGAACAAAAAAACGAATGTCCAAATCAGTAAGATTCCTGTAGAAATTGAGTAAGCCTTTGAGACGAATGACTGTATCTCTGGCAAAATCCTGTAAAATAGAGAATCTGCTAACATTTGATCAGTGTGTGAATGTTACAAAGGTTTAAAAATCAATGGTCTAAGAGAAGGCATATTCCTGTGTTTAAAAGTTGGAACTCTGTGAGCTCGTTCAATCTCAAAGTCTTTTTTAAAAGAGAGCTGCATGACATTTGGGATGCAAGTAAGCAAGAAGTCAATTATGGAACTAGCCTCATTTTCACACCTCCTCTGGTATTCCACAGATATGAATATTACGTCTACGATTACGGTCTTCCTGTGCTGTTAAGCCTCTCCTTAATGATGTAATGGAGTGTTCCAGGTTTTGGATGTGTTTTGCTTGTTTGTTTGTATAATCTTCTTACACATTATTCTCATCCCAGCATTAGAGACATGTAATGAAAGATCTTTAAGGTCATTACAAATAGCTGCCATTTCCACCTGGAGGATATCTGTATTGGGTTTTGTATTTTGAACTATATTGGGGATGGTATTAAGCTTGAGCAATATAGCTTCTATAGTTGAGGCAGAGTCAGAACTACCTTTAGCCAGTGAATCCGGGGTAGGAGAGGAATGTTTGGAGCATTTCAAATTTCCTTTGGAATCTCTGTCTTTAGAGTTGCCACGCACACCTTCTGCCATTGGAAGTAATCATAAAGGATCTGTAATGTAAACTGAGAAGAGCAGACAGGGCAACGAGGACTAGCCCCCAAGCCACAAAGATCAAGGTGAATAATAAATCAGTGTCGCTACAACGCTGAGCTATGACTCAGTAATCAGAGTAGAGTTCATCTGCAGATATAACAGAAGACTGAGGTTTCAGTCAATGGTCGTCCTTTATAACTGCCAAAATTGAGATGTCAGCCACCTAATGTTGAGAGGTGAAGTTTAAAAAAATTACATAGAGTTAATATAATGAGCAAAATTGGGGCAGAGAGGAGCTTATTAGAAAAAGGAGATAGACCACTATAAGCGCTGACCAAACTTCTCTTTTGTCTTGTTGTGATGCATATGTAATAATGACTACCAAAGCAAGGCATTATCATGGTCAAAATACCTCCTATTTGATGCGCAGCCAGAATTGAGTATTATATAATACTAAAATGTCAGTGAGGATCACAGAGTGAGACAAAGTTCCAGTCAGCTGCCGCCATTTTGAAGCCTCCACTTGTGAGGAAAATAGCCTTCCACTGCAGATGGTAAATATAATTCAGCGATATGCCAAGCAGGAATAATGCTCACAGTACCTTAGGAATAATGAGCCATAATTTCTCAAAGGTTTAGTTCGAGAGCTCCTTCCTTCATGCGTCATGCTGCAGTAAAATAGCAGTGACAGCCACTATTTCCGAGCGATTCCACAGACGAGCTCCCTTATGTGAGACAACCTCAACGAAGCGGCGTGGAGCCCGATTAAAACAAAACACTCTCTTGTGAATAAAAAAATCCCCTGTATCTAATTGTAAATGAGTGTCCACACCAGCAGTGTCAGGGTGCTCAGGAAAAGGCAGCCATCTTCACTGCGCATCAAGCAACACCCCTCAAGCCATTACTGTTCTTCACTGCACTTGCAGGAGTTAAGCGCTAGTTGTGACTACCATGAGCAAACATAAGGCTGTTGGAGCATATGCGGGTCCGTTACTCCTCACACAACTAGGACCATATATTATATGTTGAAGAGGGCCATATGAATAGTCTCCAAAGACATCATATTAACTGAGCCCAGAATATCACTAGATTACTGCTCCCATCGAGAGGCTTCTGCAAATTCATCACCCAATGCACCTCAATGAGCCCATGCATTACAGGGACCTCGGGCCATCCACAGACTTCTCTAATTGCCTAGAATCCAGATAATAGCCACAAATAAGGCTCCAGTGCCCGAAGCTCTACTAGTATTGTGTCAGAACCTGGGCCTGTTGTTAAATAGAAAAGGATTGATTAGAAGTTGTCAAGTGGAGCTAAAAGAAATAATACTAAGCAACAGTTCCATATTTATGTGTGGTGCCTTAAACAGTTTAAACTCAATCGACGCAAACACCCGACCCTTTGAATACGGATATGTTTAATTTTGACACTCTGTGTGGGATCTGCTATGGCATTTTAGAGGGAAAGCTGAACTGATCAAGGAACAGCTAAGATGTATTGAAAGCAGCATGGCAGATATTCTCATTAAGATGTCTGCTCTTGAGAGTGTCCTGAACACGTCATCAGCATGAATAACATTGCCATTCCCAACTGGGCGGACACCATAAAACAACCTAATGCAAGCAACAGAGTCATAGCCTCTGAAGGCTCCTAGGAGTTACCCAAGGGTACCATTATACCAGGCCCATCCAGGATAGAGGCCGGGCCTTCGCGTTTGGGTCGCAAAGACATACAGAATTCTGGAATATTGAGGGCCAGTTTCACTGAACAAGCCCAAACTGGAACTCGTCATAACCCCAGCAAAAAACAATTGGACTTATCCCCTGCATCCTGCCCCTATGTTTTAGTGTTGGCAGGAGTTTCCCTTCTTAGGGAATCACAAACAGAATCATGGGTGGAGCTTCGTAATAAAAGTGTTGAATGGCTCACCAAGCACAAGCATTTCAATCCAATGAGAATAAATTAGATAATAATGGTGGGAAGGGTAGTGTGGGTGGGTCAATTAAAGAAAGATATAGTTGGGGATTGTATTGTGGTGACTTTTCACATACCATTATGTGTAGAGAACTTGCTGAGATTACTGGTTGTATTGGAACTAGTATATGTTTTCTTCCATCAGGATATTTTTACAAACTCAAAGGGTTGGGCGATCCATGGAGTTCCCAAAACCGTTACATCCCCAGTCCACAGCTTGCACTTTGTAATAGGTTTTCCGCCCTAGGTAGTCTTGATGGGGTAGACTGACAGGAGATCGGACCTGTTTACAGAATAGTACCAACATCTGAACCATTAGTTGATTTGCTCCAATCTGATACTCTTCCACTCTCTTGTAACACACTCGGTTTTGGGGATTCTGTACTGAGGATAGTGAGTTTGAATGTGGCAGGCCTTCTGTCTAAGATCACAAGACCCAAATGCCTAACTTTCATAAGACAGTACAACATCCTCATGTTTCAATAAACCCAGGCAACTCAGGAATTATTTTCTAGTGGGTTTGAATGTCATAGCATTTCAGCCACTACCTTGGGGCCAGGGTGAGCATTGGTTGGTCTGGCCATCTGGGTGAATCTGTCTGCAGGGGGTAGTTTAAATGCAATTGAGACTTAAAATGTTAACTTCGAGGTTGTGAGATAAAAGAAGGAACCAATTTTATATTTAATCAAATTTTATAATAATGATTTTAAGAGTAGACTGAATACCAAATTGTCAATTTTATTTGATTACATCCCATCATTGTAGAGTAATGTTGGCCTGGCATGGCAATTCCAGGTTTTTGTTAAGCAGGAGATGTTAAAGTAAGGCTTGTCACACATGTTAACTCCTTAAACATTCCGACCACCATAACAGTTAACAGCCCAGTAAATCCCCCTAATTGCTTTGACACTTCAGATTTGGACCTGATGGGTTATCTGGCCTCCCATGATATAAACAATGTAATGGACTAGCCGGATACCTTGACCCCTGCGATACCTGCTTTAGTAGTAGAGGCTGTTCTTCTATAATAGATACTTACATTTTACCATCTAACTTGTAGGCCTACTGTGAGCAGTAATCCCATCAAATTTCAGGGATCATAACCCATGGAGGTGGCATTTATAGTGTCTCCCAAGACAAAACCTAGAATAGATTGTGGAGCTAGAAAACTCTAATCAACTACTGATGGCTTACGATTGGTATGGAGAGCAGTAGAACCTGACCAATTCTTTCATAAAATGATCACGGAGAACCCAAACCTGGTCGAGGGTTGCCTTGCTGAGAACAATACAGAATATGGTATGGGCTTTAATTCAGCTCTGTCTGAATACAAGAAAAGAGCTACTGTTGCCATAATGCATGTCAGCTACCAACCCTAGGTGGTTTAATCTTGAATGCTCAGAGGTTAACCGTCAATTACTTAGGGCAATTTCAGCAAACCCTAGGAACTCTCTGAAGGTGGCACTCCGATATAAGGAATATAAAGAGGTTACCTCCAGGAGGAAGTTGGAATGCTACAACACCAATGGGACTCACTAGT
Organism: Lissotriton vulgaris; assembly: GCF_964263255.1. Lineage (NCBI taxonomy): Eukaryota > Metazoa > Chordata > Amphibia > Caudata > Salamandridae > Lissotriton > Lissotriton vulgaris. Next base: position 2,068,787,386 of record NC_141685.1, on the reverse strand, counting down.
ATTAACAGCAGCCAAAAGGAACAGGAAATTGTTTTGAGTGGCCATATCAGAAATGAAGCGTATTAGTCATGTAGCAAACCCCGATTAGTCGTGACATTACCAGCAGGACATGGGAAGCACACTTTACAAGACTTTATGGTACCACCCACGTTCTGAGTGATTTCCCTATAAGACCCAATTTCAGGAAGATCCTGATTACCCTGGGCGAGGTAGAAGATGCTATAGGCCAAAGCGTTGGCAAGGCCCCACGATCGGATGGAGGGCAAATCAATCTCATAATGCATAGCCCTGAGTTTTGGGCACCTTTATTGGTGAATGTTTTTAATGGTCTTGGACACTACCCAGCTCATGGACAACCTCAATCAAAGTATCCATTTTTATAATGCCTGCTCATTCACAGCTGGGTTGTTACAGGCCAATTTCTTTAATCAATACCATGGTAAAGATCCTCTGTAGGGTATTGTACAACAGGATTAGGGGGTGGGCAGAGGAGAAGTCTATTTTGCACACTCGCCAATATTGTTTTAGGATCAGTATTGGAACTATTGAGAAAGATCTAAACTTGTGTCTGAATATTAGGAAATACACCTTAGTCAAATAATCTCCTTATACTTGGTTTTTATGGACTTGACCTTGGTGTTTGACTGTGTCAGTCGCTCAAAGTTATGGTCAAATCTTCCTGCCTATGGGATGGATGAAGAACTAGTTCACTTTGTGGCATATTTGCACATGAATGTGAAGGCCAGAATTAGAATAAACTCAGATAGCAAGGTCACAAAAGATATAGGAATTTTGCGCAGAGTAAGACGAGGATGTGTTTTAGTCCCACATCACCCTTTATTACCAAATATGACATCAGAGGTCCCAATAATTAAAGCCTCAGTGTTACTTTCACTCCTGTATGCGGATGACACTGTAATAAGGGCACATTCACCAAGAGCTCTGCGTCTCCTAGTCGATGGTTTTGTAGATTCTATGGGTGCATTAGATTTGCAGACCTATTTTCCAAAATCTTCTATCATGCCCTGCGGCCCACAGAAATATTGGTTATCTACCTTTATAGTCAGTAACAATAGCCTTAAATATACTAGCAACTTTTCATATTTAGGCCTTACTTTGCTGGTCCTGGTTTTTGGGCTCTGCATATTGTCCTCTGCCAGACTAAATTAACAAAGGCTACTGGCACTCTAGTGAGCCTGCAACAACCCTGGGGATCAATTATGCCTCTTTTGCAAATTCATAAAACACAGTGCACTCCTATAGCAACATATAGAGCAGCGGTATGGGGCATCCATAAATTATTCAGACCGAAGAAAATAAGTTTTGCAGAAAGGTTTTGGCCGCTCCCATCTCATTTGCACGCTTAATTTGTCATAGAGAATTGAGCATCCAATAAATAGACTACATCAAAGCCTGCACTCCTTTACTATTATTAGCAGTATGGAATATTAAGGAGGCAAGTCTTATAAGATATATTATCATGGATTGCCTTAGCTGTGACCAAGGCTCTGAGATTCCCTGGATAGCCAGTGTGGAATCCAGCCTGCGCAGGATTGGTTTTCAGCATGTTTATTCTGACCCCGAGGGAAACCTTAGTATTAATAAAAAACAGTTACAGAAAGCATTTGTTCAATGTAGCCAATAGTGAAAGAATGACCATAGAGAGGGGGGAGATTAGTGTGGTGGCCTATCTGAATTCCATAACGGATAGCCCAACTGCAGGGTATATGGTTAGTCCAATGGGTCGTTCGGAGCGAAGTCCATTGTTCCGCTATAGGGCTGGCATGATAAAATATTTGTTGTGTTTTCCACTAGGCTTAAGCACTCATCTTGATTCTTTGCCCTTCCCTTGTGAAGGGAAGTCAGGTCAACCAATGCTGCATTTTCCCTTTTTGTGTGGTCAATATTATTCAATGTATTTAAAGCCCTTCTTGCTTCCCCTTGTAAAAAGGCATAATATTAACAACCTTAGGGCAGCCCTCAATATTTTCCTTCAAATTATAGATGAAGAGGTAATTGGCAATGTAGGTGCATTTTTTATTGTAGCCGTACGAGCTTGTGGCCCCATGAATGCGGACTAAGCTCGTAGTAATGATGACGGTATCACTTTGCACATTGTCGCTATGGTATTGGATTTTAGTTTTTCCCCCGATGAATTGTGTTTTTATCATGTAATATTATGTATGGATACTTTTGGTATTCAAATAAAGTTATTGAAAATAGATTTGATCGCACTTTTCTATGACTGTATCAATTTATTTTCAATTCTGGTAGCAAATGAAAGTGTTGTTGGGGGACTGGAAGGATACTGAATTGTCTAGGCCCTAAATTACAGAACATGCCTCCTTACCTTCCATTACTATTGCAACACAACAACCCAAGGACAACAGAACGAAAATTGTGCAAGAGACTCATAAATCATGGGCCCTTTAACTGTGTGTGTAATAGGCAGGTGGTTCAAATGTTTTGTATGGAGGGGTCATCTATAAGCACTCGGGCAGAACAGGCAGTCAGGGCCGGACTGGGAACCAAAACCAGCCCTGGCAATGTGCTCGACCGGCCCTCCCACCCCCCAGGGGGGATTGGGGTGCCGCCGAGCTCTCAGCCTATTTTGTTACAGGGCCGATTTTGCAGCAACGCGGCTCTGTAACAAAAACGGCCTACAGGGGCCCATAACTGACCCCCTCCCTTGCGGCGCACCGGGGGATTGCCCGGTGCCCGCAACGGCCAGGCCGGGCCTGCAGGCAGTGCCCTTGAATGTGCATTGTTTGAAAGCGGAAAACATCTGTGCTTAAACTGCTTAATTGATTGATGACTGGGTGCAGCTTCTTAGGGTGGGGAGGATAAAAGTAGCTGATAGCAGTGGCGTACGAAGTTGAGGAGACGCCCCTGCAAGGTACATGGAGGGGCCCCGATCCAGATTTAATCAGGAGCTCTCGAGCCTGAGTACAGTGCTGAGGGTCCCCCTGCAGCTCGGGGAGCGCTCCTCGGGGGCTGCTGGGCCCTGTGTTACACCACTAGCTGATATGTGGCTCACAGATGACAGCTGGAGAGGTCAGTCACAGTCTATCTTCAGGATGAGAGGCAATGTGTGTGAAATTACAACATTCTCAGCATTTCACACTTTCTAGTCCAGCAGCAAAACAATAATAGGCAAATGCCAAGATAGCACGTTTGGGGCAAGTACCAGACAAGTGGCCCTAGTCATTCACTAAAGCATACACTCACTCTCAAACTCACTCCTAGCAGCTCTAAAATCTATCACCTGCAGGCTATAATGTACCTCCATTATTTTATGTGTGTGACTGCATTATTATAGTGAGTGAGTTTGAGTTGTGAGTGTATGCTTTAGTGAATGACTGCGGAAGCGTGTGGGATGTGAAGAAATGTTTTGTACTCTGTGAAGCCCAATTGTAACCTATTGTTGCTTATTTGTCTCATAATCCATACATGAATTTAAATATGAATCAGATCTTTATTAATAAATCAACTCTATTTTCATAAAAAGGTGTATTCGACTTGTGTGATGTACTGTTGAGTCTGATATGTATTATTGCGTCACCACCCCCCATATCATTAGGATCCCTCTTTTGGGACCTACAAATCAATTTTGGCAGGGCTCTTTCGTTCTATTTAGCTGTTTTCTCCCCCCCTTCCTGACAATATTTGAATCATCTCACTGGGTAACCCCCTTCTATTTTGTTGATGAACACCGTACATGTCTGGGATCTTGCTTGCTGGACTGGCCTAAATGGTCTTCACTAATGTTTTGTTCAAATTAACATGCTATGAAAAGGATAACATGGACTAGCACACTCAGTGGAGCACATAATTAGCAAAGTTAAGTCAAAATAGGTATAGTCGCCCTCAAACTCATCCAAGCATTTTTGCTGAAGTCCTGTCCTAAACATCCATAGACAGTCATATCTCGCCTTAAATTCAGTTACACATTTTCTTTTTCTATCTACCATTAAATTGCAGATAATTGCATGTGGCTTTTTTTGGTATTCAAATAACAGAGTACTAAGCATCCGCTAGTTTTCCCCAAAAATTTGCATGCTGCACTTGACTAGTCTATACATAATTTTTTTCTAAATTGGCCTCATTGAACGATCAGTTTCTCTTGTTGCTGTTCTCTCTGCTGAAGAAACTGATACACTAAGATTGCTGCTGCTAGCTCGCTAAGCCTGCCAGCATAGCATTCACAGCATGTGAAAGCAAAAGCCTTTCAACACATTTCTTAGAGAAGTGTGCACTCTTTCAACCTTCAACTATGTTGAGGAGATTACAATCCATATTGGGATTCCAACATTTTGGCAGAACCTACATTCCAAATTATGCAGAATGGGTTAGAACATTCCTAGTCCTGATTTGTCCATACATTTTAAGCACACACTGAACATAGTATGCTCAGTACAAGCTGACTTGCTAGCATCAAAACTCTTACACAAGCATGTAAAAACAATGAATCTGGGGATCCCCGTAATTGCGGGGTCATCAGGGTACACATATGTTACATTGCATGAAGGTGAAACTGTACTACTAGCATGAAAATTGCATTTATGCACCAATGCCGAAATGCATTTTGCACCACCAGAAAAAATACTAACAGCGGTACAGATTGCTGTGGTGAGAGAGCAAGCACTTAGTCAGGGAAAACAAATGATTGTTTTGACCTCGATGCTGATCATGGAGGCGGTCACACAAGCAAGTGTTCCAGATACAAAAATATTACATCCATGTTGGATACAATGGGCTAACTCACACACCGCAACAGATGTAGACTACTAATTTGACTTATACTCCTCAAACCAACCTTTCTGCAAGGCGAACACGAATATCCTCTTCCCAGTAAAATAATGCCTCTAGATCAGTATGGAAACATCATGTATGCTGATGGTTCTGCACAGCCTGCTGTAAGAACAAAGCACCAACATTCAGCTGCATGTGCTGCCATAAAGGGGCACATGCAGAATTGCCAATTCCATCCTGAAAAGACCCACACACAGGCACTCAGTACTGCATGGCACAGGTGGCTGAACTTAAGGGTCTAATTCTGAAACTGATGAATAAGGATTCAGGATTCCCCACACTGATAGTATGTGATTTGTATTATTGTGTTGAGTATTATAATGAGTATCTACACTAGTGGACCCACAATGGGTTCAAATACTCCAAATGGTGCACAATAAAGCACAACACACTTTTGGGAACAAGTGGATAAGCTGAAAAAGTGCTTGCCAAGGACTCATGAGGACTAAGCATGGGCGAATTTTGCGGATCTCGCGTTCGCGAATTTTGCGGATTTGCGGATTCGCAATCCGCAAAATCCGCGAATTCCCGCGTATTTGCGGATTTTTTTTTTTTTGTGTTCGCCCGTGTTTCTGCCAGTTCGCGAGGGTTTTTACAATTTCGCAATTTGCGAACTTACCTGTCGGGTCGCAAGTTTTGCGAACTTGTTGTTTCTACGTGTCCAGCCTGTTTGGGACACTCTTCTTCATCACTGCCACTCTCTGTCACCACTGCCACTCTCTGACTACTCATGCCACCCTCTGGCCCACCCATGCCACCCTCTGTTTCATCACCACACCCTCTGGTTGTCCAGTGTACATTATTTTCGGCAAAGCAAAGCACACCTTCCCTGCCTCAAGTGACCTGAATTAATTTGGGGCTGATTAATGTGTCACAGAATATTTTTTTAGCTGGCACCTGCTTCCTTAGTGCGCCCTGATTAGTGATCTTTTGCACTTGCTAAGTGCTTTCATTGTTGCAAAATTAGTTACAACACCTGCCCTGCCCCAACTGACAATAATGAATTAGGGGCTGATTAATGGATTTTAACTTCCAGCCTGGCTCCTGCTTGTCTCCCTTAGCTGTAATTCAGGACCTTTGTGGCATATGTGTAACTATTCTGAGGTTCAGAGCAGGGTCACATAATAGTTTCAACTGGCAACTGAACTCTGGAGGGGCCCCTCAGGAAGCACTACAGGAAATGGCTACTAATGATGAGCCTGAACTTTTGAACCTGGTAAGTAGTTACTTTCAGTTTTGCTAAAATCGTATTTCTGCAATTTTGCACTTATTCGCGGGGCGCGAACTCACGCGAACTCACGCGAACAGTGCGAGCAAAATCCGCTGCTCGCGGATTTGCGGATTTTGCGGGAGATTCGCGAATCTCGCGGATTGCGAATTTCCCGAAAATCCGCAAAATCCACGAGCGGAACGGATTTTCCGCCCATGCTTAATGAGGACTCATACATCAGCAGTCACAGCAATTACTTATACAACTCTACAAGCAATGATACCCGCCTGCCAAAAGGCTTTCCACTCAAGTACTCCTACAAGTTAAATGCGCAAAATGTACTGTTTGCTCACATTCCTGGAGTGGGAGAATAGTATAATACCAAATTCCGACCCCATATTAGGTTTTCCTAGATGCACATGAAAGTCTTACATCTGCACATGAAGGGGTGCCAGCTACAATGTCAACGCTATTGGTGGCCAGGTCCCTACAAACAGGCCAAGGACATTGTTCTCAGATGCAACTTCTGCCAGCAGATACAGGATTCCACCTTCGCACGTCCACCACAGACACCTCTACAAATTTCAGATATGCCTCTGGCTTGCGTTTATCTGGACTACTGAGGCACTTTTTCATCAGATGGGTATTACATGTATGTCTTGGTTGCAGTGGATTCATGCACTTGATTCCTATGGGTATGGCCACAGTGGTCGGCTGAAACCCAAATTCTTATAAAGGATCTGCAAGTCTTTAAAGGGACATACACAGTTGGCACACTACGTTCCGACCAAGTTCCGGCATTTGCCTCCTGGGCTTACAAAGATGCCACGGGAAGTTTTGATATGACAGTGTTGTCTACCTTCCTGTACCATCCAGAGAGAAAATTAATCATGGAGAGAAAAAAAAAGTTTACAGCTAGGGTACTAGCCTCATGTCGCAGTTAGTCTATCATCTATATGGGGTCCAAAAAGCAATGAACAGTCTGCCTTGAAAATGCCTTTGTGGTCGGACTCCCTATGAGATCCTGTTTGGGGCAAAATGTGGGTCCCAGATCTTGAAAGTCCCAGCACACTGGAGGTGGAAACACCATTTGACTTAAATGAACGTCTGCCTGTTTTACAGGAACTGAATAGCTTCCGGGACGAACAAAGAGATGGCCAAGTAAAATGCAGCACCACTTTTAAAGTTAAAGAAATGTGGCAGCCCCTGATTGGATCTTGAAGATTGAGGATCTGGAAGGAGAGAAAATTGTGGACAAGAAAGAATTTGGGACATCCTACAGATTCATAAACACAACTGGAGCACCAGGGGGAAGAAAAAGTCAGGCCGCCTCCCACTCAACAACCTATAAACAACAAGAGGCCTGACTTGACTTGAACACCTATTATTGAATGCTAGACACATCCTACGGATTGCCTGTACCTGTCCTGGCTGTTGAAGGTACCAAAACTGTACTTCTTCCTCACCTTGCTGGCTGCAGAATCCAATGATTTGTCTCCATTGATCTTATCAAACCATATTATGTGGACGATTCTCAACCAAAAGCAGCATAGACTCCTGATCAGATACCAGCCTCCTCTCACTACCGTAAAGGAAGTTCTAATGAAAGTTTGTTGATGAACCATCCTCTCCCCCACGGGAGATAGCAGTAACCAACAATAAAGTATCCCTTCTGCTTGTTACTACGACAACTACACTGTCAACTTGTACAGAAACATAGATTTGAATTCAGAATCCTGACACAAGTGCTGTTTACTTCAATGTACCACAGACAGAGTCATCTCCCAGTTCTACACAATCTGTAGAGCTGCCAAAAATAGATCGGACTGCCTCTGGCTACTTTATCAACTTTGAGGACTCCTCTTCGGACTAATCTGATCCAGCAGCACCTCCTCCTCTCCCGTTTTGGATGAGAGAGTGGGTTTTATATCTTTGGCTCAAAAATGCATATTTGTTTCTCCATAGCTACACCTTTGGATTACAATTGCCTTACTTTTCCTGGTTCTTTGGATTGCTTTTGCGAGTCTTTTTCTTGCTCCTGAGTGCTCTGCTGTACAATTGGTTAACCTGCTTCTAAAACCACATTTTTCATCACACCAAACAAGAACAGACCATTTACTGGTGAACATGTCAGCTGTTACAGTTCTTGATGGGATTGTTTGGGATAGAGTATTATGTTATGTGTATGGTCTTACAGAACCTTTACAGATGTCATGTTTGTTTAAATTCTCATTGAATAACATCATCATCCCTCATACTGTCTCTGATGATTGGAATATTCATACAGTGAATGAAATGCTAGAAGGCCTTGAGCATTTTACTGTTTTTTCGTCTGATAAACTGTACAAAGGAGTGTCTAAATATGATGAAATGTTTTGTTTCCAACATTACAGTCATCATTTGTAGCATAAAGCACGTGCTCCACATGCTGTTGGGAACATTGCCCTTGACCTCCACAGGTTAGTTCAAAAACATTTGTGCAGACGTTCTCTGATTTGTCTGGTTATGATACTTTGACCCAATGACTTATTATAAGCTTGCACCATAACATGCTAAGAAAAATATGCAGACAAACACCAAACTGATAAACTCTGCTTCTTTTCTGTCCCAGTTGTATATATAAGGGGTTACCTTTTGGAGGGACACTCTCGATGTCAAATCAGTTTGGTGGACACAAGATTGGCACGTTCAGGTGAACAAAACTTTTTTAAAGTGTACCCTAAGCAGTAAAGAGAGTGAGGATCAAACAGTGCCCCTGGAAACTTATAGGAAACAACAATAACAAGCCAAAAATCATGTCATTCAGTCTCCATCAATGATATGAGTACATTCAATAATCCCTCTGGAAAAAAAAACCACTAGGTTTTTTTAAAACAACCTTGCCCCACAAATCTAGTTGGTGGCATGCTTCATCATCGGGTTCCTACCTAGGATACGAAGTGCATACTATGTAGGCTGTGATGCCTGATTACATTGGAGCGGGGTTATTTTGTGACAAAAATGAGAATTTAGTGGGTTTAAACTGACTCCATAATACCCTTCCTAGCCAGGAGAATTTAATGGCGGTTTGCTGGGGCAGTAGAGAGTAGATGTGAAGGAGATATAAATGGTCTCACGCATCAAACAATAGGTACACATGTTTGATTTGACTTACGGTTTGCCCATCCTCGCTTTCCCTGTGAGGCGTCCACTCCTGGGCACCCCTAAGGTGGAGGCCAGGCATTCTTAGCGTTGTGGGGGTCATTGTGGAGATTAAGCAAGCTATTGCCCAGAGTTGGACTCTATGATTGGAATCGGCACCGAGGCGAGAATTATCATGTCCGTGGAATTTTTAGCCCAAGACCCGCCGAGGCGGGGAATTGAACCCTGGTCCCGGGCTAGACCTCTGCATCAGGGTCTGCCTCTCAAATCATTGAGCCACACTTCTCCACAGAGGGCCCAGTACTTCGCTAGTCTACCAGCAACACCTTGTCATCCTACACCGCAGACAACTGGGGGACCACCGCCACCCAGCTAGTTGAGTGGAAGGCTCTAAAGATGGTTATATGGGCTCACTAACTGCACACTGTGGTGGGCATAAGAAATGCCAAATATCGCAAACTGATACCAGTGGAGGCCGCACTGGGAACACTTGAAAATGATGTGTAGGATGACTCCTCCATGAGAACCAACTTGACCGAGCAGAGAGAGCGGCATGCCCATCTGATACAGCCACTATGATGTATTAACTATGTGGCATATCAAGCTAGGATGCATGATGAGGGGGACAAGACTAGCTCTTTATTGGTATGGCTACTGAAGAGTGCAACGGCCATTGTCCCATTGACCACGATCTACATCTCCCCGACGATGCTAGCCATATGGCCAGGATAAAATACATGAGGCATTTTGAGCCTATTATCTATACAATCCTCTTCCGGATCCAGATCCATGAATTCTTTGGCTCAGTCATGATTCCCACTGTTGAGCAGGAGCAACAAGAGTTTCTAAACCAGGGGTCTTCAAACTCGGGGCTTGGCCCCCCTTCGGGGGGCCTCAAGTGATCCCAAGTGGGGTACCAGGCTCTGGCCAAAAGAAGCATTATGCTGATAACAGTCCGTTTTTTTCAGCAGGAAATGAATGAGCGGCAGTCAGCCGCTCTGTAATGGGCGATCAGTAACAACTTTTATCATTTATATTCTGACTGGTTAAAGGTGTCAAAAAGGAAGAGACTCTAAATATTCTTCAAAACCCCCAACCCCTAATCACACTGTTGATACTTTTACAAGTTAGAAAGGCCTGCCTGACCAGAGTGGTAGGTTTGGCAGTTATGTATTTGATTGCACCAGTAAAGCGAGGATAAAACTCAACTGCAATGTTTAAATAGGTCCATGATTATTTACACATTGCCAGATTGATAGAATAATTGTGAAAAACTGAGGCGGGCCCAGTGATTTTTTCCCCCACTGGGGATGGGAGGGGGTGAGGCACGGCATTAAAAAGTTTGAAGACCACTGTTCTAAATGCACACTTAATGGGGCAAGAACTCCAAGGTGTACTTGAAACTGTCTTATGTGTAAAACCCTGGGATTAGATGGATTGCCTATTGAGTTTTATAAAGCATACAAGGCACCACTGATCCCCAAACTCCCCAAGCCATACACAGCTATCATTGCCATGGGATAGCTACATCTGACCCTGACCGAAGCCAGGGCATGCCCTTCTTGAAATATGTTCCTATAGGCCACTGTCCATGCTGTTTTATATCACACAATATAAAAATCACAAACTAATGATTCAGCACACTGCTGTTTATTCACAATGTGCTTGTTCATATTTCTTTATAGAAAATTCATAACAAAATTGTTGTAGTGCCCCAGGAAAGGGAGGGTGAGGGACAGTGATTGAGTAGGGAGGGAATGTGCAAGGTAGGTTATTCGTGACAACAATATCAATATATGATTATTGAACAGTCAATATAGGTGGCTTCAGAGCCCTGAGCCAGTACAATGAATGAGCTATTAATGCTCAACGTTTAAAAAGAAACCATAATAGCGATGCTACTAATTGATGAGTGAAATGATGGTTGCATCGACTGGTAGATGGTAATAGCTGTCGACGTTTCGACCCCAAATATACTGGTAGGTATACGTCACACCCGTTGGGGTCTAAAGGAGCTGGGGGTGGGGGTGATTCTGCAGTTCAGTAGAAGAGCCAGGTCTAATGGTCTAGTTGTATAGTGGATATGGAACCTGATTCACACCTGCTTGTACAAGCGATACACACAATTGGTGCCGTCCATCGACTGATTACCTAGATGACCAGGGCCCTGGCCCACACCCTGCAGGATCCCCTGGAGACTCTCAGGCAGACTTGGGAGGGTGATATTGGCTGCGCTTTGACCCTGAAATAACTGAATTGAAGAGAGCTGTACCCATGATAGGTCTCCCTCAGTTCCCACTACCAATACATACAGCACAGCACCGTACACAGGGCAAACGTCATCCAGCCAAATTTCACAAAATCTATCCTGAGGCTTTGTTGGGATCACTGAAATAATATCGACCTCACAAATATCGAGTTGACTAAATATCGTTGACAAAATATCGATGGACAAAATATCGACTGGCTATCTTTAAACAGGAAAGTACAAAAATATCGACTCTAAAATATCGAGTTACTAAAATATAGACTGTAAAAAATATTGTTTTTTTTAAATGTCTTTAAATTAAGTTAATACTAATGTAGTAATAAATATGTTTAGTCTAAACTTACTTTAAATTATTAAAATAATGTTATATTAATAATTATTTATTTTAAAATAAAAATAAATCTAAAAAAATAATACATATATATTTATATAATTTTTTTTATATTAAATAAACATATATAATAATTTTACCGTAGCATAGCAAAATAGTTAACAATTATTGTAACAACTGTAGTGAATTCTACAATAGCTAAAGCGTTGGATAGCGTAGGGGTAAAATTTACTATTCCCACAGGGTCAGACTAATTTGCATATAGCCAAGTTCTGAGCTGGGATGGTGCAGTGAGCTAAAAAACGGTGATGGATCAAGCCCTGATCTTTGGACTGGGTAAGAGTGGTCTGCTTAATTCAGACACTCTGTTCATCACCACCCCCTTTTCTGAATCATTTTTGTCCACCATAAGCGTGGAAGGGTATACTCAGATGTGAGTCCCTTGCTCATTGCACCATCAGGATTCAAGCAAGCCGGGCCGAAGACGGCTGAAATGCCAGAAACCGGTCCCCGGAAGCTTGTTTCCTTCCCAGTATAAGAATTGGCTTGGTAGTTTGGTCTGCCCTGTTCCCATGATGCACTGGGCCAGGGTCAGACTAATTTGCATATAGCCAAGTTCTGAGCTGGGATGGTGCAGTGAGCTAAAAAACGGTGATGGATCAAGCCCTGATCTTTGGACTAAGTAAGAGTGGTCTGCTTAATTCAGACACTCTGTTCATCACCACCCCCTTTTCTGAATCATTTTTGTCCACCATAAGCGTGGAAGGGTATACTCAGATGTAAGTCCCTTGCTCATTGCACCATCAGGATTCAAGCAAGCCGGGCCGAAGACGGCTGAAATGCCAGAAACCGGTCCCCCGAAGCTTGTTTCCTTCCCAGTATAAGAATTGGCTTGGTAGTTTGGTCTGCCCTGTTCCCATGATGCACTGGGCCAGGGTCAGACTAATTTGCATATAGCCAAGTTCTGAGCTGGGATGGTGCAGTGAGCTAAAAAACGGTGATGGATCAAGCCCTGATCTTTGGACTGGGTAAGAGTGGTCTGCTTAATTCAGACACTCTGTTCATCACCACCCCCTTTTCTGAATCATTTTTGTCCACCATAAGCGTGGAAGGGTATACTCAGATGTGAGTCCCTTGCTCATTGCACCATCAGGATTCAAGCAAGCCGGGCCGAAGACGGCTGAAATGCCAGAAACCGGTCCCCGGAAGCTTGTTTCCTTCCCAGTATAAGAATTGGCTTGGTAGTTTGGTCTGCCCTGTTCCCATGATGCACTGGGCCAGGGTCAGACTAATTTGCATATAGCCAAGTTCTGAGCTGGGATGGTGCAGTGAGCTAAAAAACGGTGATGGTAACAAGCCCTGATCTTTGGACTGGGTAAGAGTGGTCTGCTTAATTCAGACACTCTGTTCATCACCTACCCCTTTTCTGAAGCATCCATAATTGAGGCACATGAGTTCGTCGCGATTCGTTGTGACCTTGATCCCAAGATATTTTACCTCGTCCCTGCACCACACTATTGGACAGTCCATCTCAAAGGGAGTAGCAGCATTCGTCAAGGGGAAGATTTGCGAATTGGACCAATTTATAATAATGCCTGAGAGGTCTCCAAATCTTACAAATTCACGCATAAGTGGATTTAAATTTTGACAGGGTCCTTTTATATAAAGGGTGACGTCATACACATATGAGGCAGCGAAGACCTACATGTTGGTAGTGCTGTCTAATCCTTGCCATCAGTAGCTCAATAATGAGGGCAAAAAGAAGGGGGGAAAGGGGACATCCCTGGCGAGTGCCTCTGGATAAGGAAAAGGATGGTGAGGTTCGCCCGTTAATCAGTGCTCTCGCTGTGGGCGATATGTACAGCAAGCGGATTCATGAGAGGAAACCGACAGGTAGTCCCATACATTGAAGCATAGCGAACAAATAATCCCACTCCACAGTATCAAAAGCCTTAGAGGCGTCCAAAAAAAAACGCTGCCAGTGCCAGCTTGGGATCGACTGTCTGCAATAAGAAAAAAAGGGTGCGGAGATTGTGTGACGTCGCCCTGCCTGGTATGAAACCCGCCGTGTCGGAAAGAACCAATTTGTCTAGCAGGAGGCACAGTCGGTTCGCCAAAGCTTATCAAGAATCTTGGTATCAGTGTTCAGCAAGGAAAGCGGTCTATAGGACTCGCATTGGTCAGGGGATTTACCTGATTTTAACAATTAGGTGATTAAAGGCTTCCCTCATTGAAGGTGGAAGGATTTGGGTCTCTTGGGCTTCAAGGAAGACTTCTTTCAACACAGGCAGTAGCTGTTCAATGTATAATTTATTAAAATCCACAGGTCGGCCGTTAGAGCTCAGGGCCTTGCCCGATTTCATCTTCATAATAGCCTCCCTGAGCTCGTCGTCCTCAAAAGGCACGATCAAAAACTCACTCTGTGATTCCCCTAGCCATCCCAGAGTAATGTCTCTGAAGAGGAGTGTGAAGTCTGGTGGGGAAGTGCGGTGCGTTTTATATAAGTACTTGTAGAACGAGGTGAATGTGTGTAATATGTCTTGGCTATCCCTATGTCGTACGCCATCCTCATCCACCACCTCCAAAACAAAGCTGAAGAAGCAAGGCTGTTTAATCTCTGTAGCTAGAGCCCGACCAGGTCGCTCCCCCTCCCCTTATCGGCGAGCTGTGAAGTATTTGCCACGGAATTTCACTTCTTGGTCAGCAGTGGTAACATAGTCAGTCATTTTTTCTCGAAGCAGTGCTCTACAATTGCCGGAACCTTCCCTCCACATGTCAGTCTCAAGCTGACGTATCTCAACCTCCAGGCGTTGCAAGTTACACCAAATGTCACAGAGGAAATCACAGCTCTTGGACATGCCTATACCTTGGACGGTGACTTTAAAAGCCTCCCGTAGCATGGACAGTAGGTCTACAGAGCCCTTGTTCCTATCGAAAAAATCTTTGATTTCTTCCCCGAGTTCAGCCTGGAAGACTGTATCTAAAAGGGACTCCAGGAGGAGATGCCAGAAGTGAGGGGTGGCTACTGCACTGGCGCGGACTATCTCAAGGCACACAGGAGCGTGGTCCGAGTAAGTATGGGCAAGATGAGTGACAGATTAAATCCAAGGTGCTGTGCCTCAGGAGCAAAGCCAGTAGTCAAGCTGAGACCACGTGGTGTGACCAGAGGTGTAATATGTGCCGTCCCTCCTAGTGGAATGTGTGTACCTCGAGGCATCTACTAACCCGTTTCTTTTTTTATCAGAATGACGGTACCTCTAGAATAGGTGGAGTAGGAGGGGAGATCTTGGGCGGTGGCCCATTTGGTGCCAAAACTTGGGGGTGAATGGGGGTCCATATGGGTTTTCTGAAGCAGTGCAATTTGCACCTGGTGCCGATCTAAATATCAACATGAAGAGTCAAGTGCACTCCTTAGTTTTGTGAAAGATTTGTAGTTTATTCCAATTTAAAGTTTTGGTGTGCAGCCCGACTGTGGTCTGTCCTGAAACCAAGTGGAATATGAATTTAAAGAAGTTGAAGCGAATGCACTTCAAACTCGAGCGCACTGCAAGAGCCAAATAGCGTATCAAAAATCCACCAATTTGTTCATTTTAATCCTTTTATTGCGAATAGTTCAAATTGTTTCCTCAGTTGTACTTGTTACATAGTAGACCCTAAAAAGTATCAATGCTTCTACACCGCAGCTGTGCTCAAGCCTCTTGCTGTCGCATGCCCCATACTTTCAACAAATCTTTAGTGATTCTTCTTTGTCCCAATGCATTTCGGGCTTATATTATAGCCCTTCTTCAGGGGATCACTAAAAGTTTAAAGAAACGTGACCGTTAGGTTTAGTCATGGCCCAACCATATTATTAACATTACATCATTACATAATTCAGATTCTCTGATTAACATTTTTCCGCTATGCGCTATATAAAGCGCTACAACCTTTTACCAATACAAAGCTAAGGTCACCTCGCGTTTCGCTAGCACGTTTTACAACAATGTAATTGAAGCACATATTGTTACATTTCTGTACCCCATTCATCTATCTTCGTAATTTAGAACTATTATGTACAACAAAATACTTCTTCCTTCCTACCTTCGGTCTCAGTCATAACGGTCTCCCGTTTTCAAAATTGTGGCATTACTCCATCTCCTAAAATCCTGGTTTATTTGTAGAACCAGCTCCACCTACAACTACGGCACAGCACTTTGACTCCCATAATGCCCTATAACAATCCACATTTACCCCACCGATGTTCACAACATTATGTTTTTCAAACGATCTTAATTTCCTTTAGCCTTGTTTGTAAATGTTTAACTTGTATACCCCGCCCTAAATCAAGTTGCACCCACGATTACCGAGGATAGAACAACATCATGAGCGATACATGAAGTTATACAAGAGTTGCCATCTATTCTATGTTGGACTTTGAATTGTAACAATCATATTTTATTTCGGGCTTGTCATGCATCGGCGCTTTTATCTTTGATGTTCCTATTGGGATAGGATTAACACAATTCAGGGAGGGCTGGGTATACAAGTTAAACAATTACAAACAAGGCTAAAGGAAATTAAGATCGTAGGTGGAGCTAGTTCTACCAGTCACGTCATTTCATTTCGGTTAACATTCGGGGGGAGGAGCCCCGATAAGCACCAGTTATAAACGAGGATGTTAGGAGACGGAGTAATGTCACAATTTTGAAAACGGGAGACCGTTTTGACTGAGACCGAAGGTAGGAAGGAAGACGTTTTTTGTTGTACATAATAGTTCTAAATTACGAAGATAGATGAATGGGGTACAGCAATGTGACAATATGTGCTTCAATTACAATGTTGTAAACCGTGCTAGCGAAACGCGGGATGAGCCTTGCTTTGTTTAGGTAAAACGTCGTAGCGCTTTTTATAGCGCATAGCGGGAAAATGTTAATCAGAGAATCTGAGTTATGTAATGATGTAATGTTAATAATATGGCTGGGCCATGACAATACCTAACGGTCATGATTCTTTAAAGTTTTAGTGATACCCTGAAGAAGGGCTATAATATAAGCCCGAAATGCATTGGGACATAGAAGAATCACTAAAGAGTTGTTGAAAGTATGGGGCATGCGACAGCAAGAGGCTTGAGCACAGCTGCCGTGTAGAAGCATTGATACTTTTTATGGTCTACTATGTAACAAGTACAACTGAGAAAACAATTTGAACTATTCGCAATAAAAGGATTAAAATGAACAAATTGGTGGATTTTTTTATACGCTATTTGACACTTGCAGTGCGCTCGAGTTTGAAGTCCAGCCGATCTAAATATGCCAGAATCTGTCTACATTTACGGGGGTCGCAGAGACCCCTAACATTCCATGTAAGAAATTTTATGCCTAGGACCTCAGGATGAGTTGCCATAAGAAGTTGAGAAGAGAGGAAATGTCATATAAATGATTGTAAAACAGTGCTGTGCGTACCTGTGTGTTGAACAGCATAACAAGAAACTTGTACAATATGCATGATGGTGTAGTTAACAAACAACCACTCTCCCCACCAACCCCCAGGCCACAGCCACCCCCACCCAACCCACCCACGTGCAAAGAACATCTATGCAAGAGCAATGGAGAACAGTCATCGACATTTAGAACCCAACCCACCACAACAGCACACCAATTGCGCTGGTATACCACCTCCCACCCGAAGAAACCCAATAAAACGGAAAAATACATTGTCCCAGCTAAATTGGCAAAGGATCGTTGAACAGCAGTATAAAAAAATCAAAAAGACTAACATGCAGTGGTGAGCTCCCATAAGGGGGGAGCACCCGGTGGGCACGAACCCCCTCCCGTATTCAGCATCGCTATGTCATATACGTAAGATGAAAGAGGAGAAACATGTTCTCTCGCCAAAGGGAAGACCAGCAGCTTGGGGGGAGGGGTGCCCGGTGAAATAGTAAGTGCACCTGTCCAATGTACATAGGTTTGACTGCGACATATGCACCAATGAGAGTAGCAACAATCAGATTCACCCATTGCACTTATCTGAACATGAACAGTCGCCAGATTCAGGAGAGTGACCAGCATTAGATGCGCAGTGGCAACGTGTTAGGGGATCATGAATCCATTGTGTGCCTCGTCGGATCAAAGCACAAAACCAAGTACATCAGGTGACCGGGATGCCTCCAACATGGTGGGAGTTTAATTGCCGGTCGCCGAGGAGGGTCTAGAGTCCTGGTTGCGTCGAGGTGACCTTCTAGCCAGCTTCTTTAAGAAGTCGTCAACTTGTATCGGATTTGCACAAATAGTGTGTTTACCGTCGTGGAAGATCCGGAGTCTCGCAGCGTAGAGGAGTGCATATTCTATATTAGCCTTCCGGAGTTTTTGCATAGCGGGTAGAAATGTCCGACGTGCTTCTTGAACTGCGAGGGTGAAATCCGGATAGACTGAAAAAGCTTTACCTTCGAATTGTAGAGGTTTTGTTTCACAAGCTTTTTGTAGTGCAACATCACGGTCTCTGAAATTCAACAGACTGGCAAGATTAGGTGGAAGGGGGCACCCAAAGGCGGGTGCGG
The DNA here is from genome assembly GCF_964263255.1 of Lissotriton vulgaris. Taxonomy (NCBI): domain Eukaryota; kingdom Metazoa; phylum Chordata; class Amphibia; order Caudata; family Salamandridae; genus Lissotriton; species Lissotriton vulgaris. The sequence continues at coordinate 2,068,769,088 of NC_141685.1, read as the reverse complement.
CCCCAGGGATCGGTGGGTGAGCTCCACAGCCAGGTGAGGAGAGAAGGAGTCAATGCCAAAGACGCCTTTCAGGAGACATTCAACGTAGTCTTCCATACAGCCTGTGTTGGTAGATTTGGGTATGCCAACTAGGCGGATGTTTTTGCGTCGGCTGCGTGCCTCAATGTCCTCGTTTTTAGCTGTGATAACCCTCAGCAACTTTCCCATTTTTGTGACCGGGTCTTGAAGTTGAGATGTGGCGTCTTCCGTCTCTGAGATGCGACTTTCGGCCTCTTTGAGTTGTCCGTCGTGTTTGTCGACTTAAGGAACAAGAAAATCAAGGCGGTTGTTCATGGAGTCCATTTTTCCAGGCAAGTATGTCAAGCTGTTCTGCACCGCCAGGAGAAGTGTCTTAACTTCGTCCCCGGAGGATTGCGAAGCGGTCGGACCGGATGCAATGTCAGATGGCCCGGAGTCGACAGAGGTGGAGTGCGTACTAGCTTCCCTGGAGTCAAACGTCAACTGAGGTTGGCGGGCGTCAGTTTTCCCCCTAGCCATGAGGCCCACAGAGGGACGCAGTAGACCGCAGGACCCTGTTGGCCAGACGTGTTGTGCAATACCTCCCGTATACTGAGTGGCACCCTGGAGCAGATGCGGCTGTCTCACTGTTCAGCTCGCCCTTTCGTGCCTAGCCGGAGTGTTGTTGGCGAAGCCCCACGTAGCTATGATGTCAGCAGTCAGCGGGGAGCCATAGTCGACATATGGTGTATGGCATGGCAAAGGGCGTAACAAGTAATATGAGCAGTGAAATAGCAGTGGCCAGGCACTGCGTGCGTTGCAGACGGAGATGATAGCTGAGGGCCTTCACAGGTGAGTTGTCATATGAGGCGGGTGGGGCCGCCACTACCACCAAAAGGGGGGTGAACAGTGAGAGCATGGAGGTTGGCAGCAGACTAATGCCCACAGGGGTCAGGGGGTCTCTGGGGGCCATCCGCAAGTAAAGGTCCAGAGCGGCCCACCCTGTACTCAGCAGCAGAAGGTTGATGTGAGAGGCCTGGTAGCAAGGTGTAGGCTCAATGGCAACGGGGCAAGCACAGCACCGCTGAAGGCACAAAAAGTCTCAGCAGAGGGGGCGTTCAATCCCTCACTCCCGCCTCACAGCATCAACTGGCGAAGGGTGCTGCGGTCGGGTAATGCAGACCCACTTTGAGGCGGCGATGATGCAAATATGGCGTCGAGGGAGAGTGGCAATTTATAGCGCTCCACACAGAGCGAGCAGAGTAGCATTGATAGTCCTCCTCAGTCGAGCGCAGGGGAAGAGCACACCGTGTACTGATATGGCGGGCACCCACTGCCAGCCGCAGCCGCCCCGCTACTCCAGGTGGGGGCCGGAGCACATCTGCCACACGCTCCTCAGTAGAAAAGCGTGCCCGGGGGGGGGGGTCAGGGTACTCTGGGTGCGGTGCGCATATAACCTCTGTGTAGCGGGGCTGATGCAGCAAAGGTGTAGGAAGCCACAGGTCGGTGCTGAGTTGTCCCGCCAAAGAGGATGCCCAGTCGTCCCAAAGGCAGTAGCGGCATAACACCTTGTGGGAGACCGGTGGGTTGCGTAGTTCATCCAGCCCAGGAGCGGCACCAGCACCAGTGAGCACTCGTAGGCCTGTGTGATGTTCAGCCCTGCGGCTCCTCAGGAAACAAAGCAGAGGTTGCAAATTTTTGCACAGGAGCTCCAGGGGGTCTCAGGCACTGGCAGCAGGCGTCTTCAGGGAGAGAAGGCAGGTATAAGTACGGATTTATGGTGAAATTCTTCACTGGGCGTCCTGAGCCTCACAGGTGTGCGGCCATCTTGGATGTGCGCCACCTAGCGTCCCGTAGTCACCACAAATGTGTTTTCATACTTCCAGGGCTTTTCAGCATAAGGCCCATAATGATGTTGCCAAAATGAAGAAATGGAATGCTGTGCTCGCTGTACTACCTATAATAAAATCTAATAAAGATATTAAAAAAATATAAAATCTGACTTGACCATTAATTTAAATTTTAAATAACTATTAAAATGGTCCTTGAAGCATTTTTCTAGCTATACCCACACTGAATTAAGCACTATTTGATGTTACAATGTCTCTCAATGTTTTCTAATGGTAGAGCCAGCCTTTCCACTGTGAAAAATAACTTTGTAGGTGTTTGACTTTACACTCAGGGCATGTAAAACATTAAAAATACATGCTCTACTTTTTAAATATCATGCATCCTGCCCTGTCATTTAGGACGTGCCTTATGGGTGACTAATAAGTATTAAACAAGCATTTACAACGTAATAGGTCTCTCATTTATGCGAGTTTAAGCTATTGGCATTGTAAATGACAATGTGTTTTATTTATGTTTTAAAATCCAAAACATAAATTAAAGGCAATGTAATTTACAATGCCAATAGCTCAAACTTGCGTAAATGCGAGACCCGTTGCATTGCAAATGCTTGTTATTTGTAGTGTTGTGGCTGGGTGTGGTGTAATAATTGCAAAGTAAGGAGAGAAAGGAGAGAAAATAAATAAACTACAGGAAACAGATGATCTTTTCTGGTGGAAAAGTAGTGACTACTGCTTTTTTCAACAAACCCCTGAACTTCTATCACCTCTATGATTTATTAGTTCAAAGTCAATATAGTTCAGCAGTGAACACCTGGGGGCTGCATAGAAAAGGTTTAAGGTCCCGTAATGACCGAGAGCCAAAAAGAAACAAAATAAGATATGCCTCAGCCGAGCTGCTTTTCTTACAACCGCAGAGTTGTATGCACTATTGCAGTTATTGGGCTGCAGACATTGCAACGAAACGGGAGGGGTAGAAAGCAGGAGAGAGCTACAGGTCACTGGAGACCACAAATTCCAGTGCGGGTCGGACCACAGCATAACTTAATGTGGCTGGGGACTAGATGTGCCACTGTTGGGTTTCGTTTGAACTACCAACAGCACTCTGTTAGTTGTAGTTTTGTTTCGCTTCAATATGACTAGCTGAATTGAAAAAGTCAATATAGTTCAGCAGTGAACACCTGGGGGCTGCATAGAAAAGGTTTAAGGTCCCGTAATGACCGAGAGCCAAAAAGAAACAAAATAAGATACGCCTCAGCTGAGCTGCTTTTCTTACAACCACAGAGTTTCTGCTAGTAAAGCCGAGGACTTTCATGAGCGGACCCAAGTCGCTCGAGGAAGGCTCCTAGGGGAAAGCATTACCTGGTGTCCTACTCATACGTTTATAGACAAGGAAAGCAAATGGCAACTTGAAATCATTAGTTGTAATTAAATTTTTGGACATACAATAAGCAGTATTTTGTTAATGTACAAATACAGCTTCACACAAGATCCTGGGTTCTAGCAGCAGGATCTTTTTCACTGAGAATGTGTCATTTGTCACCCTTTACCCTGCACGCCCCTCCCCCGCAGAGACAAAATCCTTTGTCCTTCCTCCGCCCTCTTACGTGTCTGCCAGTTAAAAGTCGCCCTTTGTGTCTTTTTGGTCAAAAGCGCCTTGAGACCTGCTGGTGAGTTGGCGCTATATAAACCGGAAATACAAATACAAATACAAATACAAATTAGACAGAAATTGTTATTTCTCCGGTTTAAGGAAAATAAACTTGAGAAGAAAAGGGAATGACGGACAAGTAGCCTGGTGGATGTCCTTGCACTAATCTTGGAGCAGATGTCACAAGTCCTGAAGTAGATAGTTGGCTCTTGCCCCAGCTGTGAATCAGCCTCCTAATATTAGAACCCCAGGTAGATGGGGAGCCGACTGGTGCCGTCAAAGGTAGCACTGCCCGCGTGGGGTTCCCGATCTAAACCTGAAAGAACAGGCGTGAGAGTTGGGTGTGCTTTTCCTCTCTCCCCATCTCGTCTCGTTATAGAGGAAAGTCTCTCTTAGGTAGTGAGTATTCCCAAAAACATTATAGACTGGAAAAGTTTACGTGTGTTGGGGAAGCAAAAGGGAGAGAAAAAGCGCTGCCGCCACCACCCCCACCTCACATACAAACCCACGGCTGCACATTCGAAAAGAAAAATGTATGAAAATATTTGCAGCCACAGTGTTGTTTTTTAATCTATTTCACAGGGATACAAATCGGGGAGAAAGAGGTTGAGACCCCTTTGTAGTAGTCAAGGTTTTAGGTAAGTGAGCCGAGGAGCAAAGTGTGGCGAGCAGCCACTGGAACAGAAGTGCTGCTCACGTAAAGCGCTGAAATACTTTCCGGTCGGGTTCGCTACATCTGCAAAGTGCTAACAAGAAAGCCCAGCTTCTTTCAGTATGTGGAAAATGTGGAAAATGTGTGTGGAAAACCCATTGATTTTAAAAAGTGTGTTCCTGCACCCAGGAAAACTTGTTATCAAGCTGTGTGGTATCATCTGTAGAGAACTCACCCCGCATGATTTATGATGTAAATGTAATGTATGTATAGGCATTTATATAGCGCACTACTTACCCGGAGGGTCCCAAGGCACTTCGACCGCTGCGAAACCCTTCCTGGCTTCCCATAGAGATGGTCCCTTAATGGGTATCTCCAGGGTGAGACCAGGCATCCCCGGCGGTCTGGTGGGGCCGTTGGTGAAGATGAGGCAAGCTAATGCCCAGAGTTGCCGAGTGTGATCGCTGATCAGAGTGGGCACCGAGGCGAGAGAATTATCGAGTCCGCTGACCCTGGTCCAGAAACCTGCCACGCCGGGAATCGAACCCTGGTCCCGGGCCATTCTCTGCTCTCGGGTCTGCTGCCTCTAACCAGTGAGCCACACTACTTCATGATGGGGACTCTCAAGGGTGACGTTTAGGGAATACAACTCAGAAGTGAATAGTACTTGAATCAACAAGTCAGAAGGCCAGGAACACTTTAATAGTTTGTTAAAAGTGATTTAGATTTAAAAGTTTTTGAAATGATTCTATGCAATCTAGATGGGCATAACATGTTTTTCTCCTTTTATATTTCATCTCCGTGGAATACAATGCATTCACCTTTCTCCTATTTGTCTGCTTTTTAATAACGGCATATTTCTAGCTCTATTTTATTCATAGTCTGCATGTTTTCACAACGTAATAAGAAAAAAATCAACCTAATGCACAGCTGGTATCCAGTTTTATCTAATTCCCTTCATCACTGGAGTTAAAATCCCAATTCTATGCTTTTCAACAGTGCACTCTTTCAAATAACTGTATTTCATTACCAGCTGACATGCTTATTTACTGCATACACCTGCACGAAGTTTCAACTCATTTACTAACATTTCTCTCTTGCAAATTCAATTTACATCGTAGCTGGAATCTCAGAATACATTATTCAATGTCTACCACATGCCACTAACCTATTTATACAAAACTGACACTTATACTGAACCTTACCAGTTTTGAATCGTGTTGTCTAAAACACAGTCACGATGCTATTTCTAAGCAGCGATGTGCACAAACATGCCTTCTTCATACGCTGCCACCTTCCCCCTCGGGCACAAGCATCAAGTGAAACCTTTGAAACATTTTTTTATTAAGAGCCGAAAGATCTGTGATTCAGAACTACCAGTGCAGAAGGCCAGAATACCCCTAGGTTTACTGAACCTGTGGGCATTGTGGCCCCACAATGCCCCTATGTTGGATAAACGTATGCACATTGGTCCACACTTTGTTTCTGATCGAATTTAATGTCAGCACCTCTGTCCTATATTAGTTAGATTGCTCTTTGTGCTATAAAATGTCGGCAAATATATGTCACTTGCCATCATGCTAGAACTTCAGCAGCTATTATTGAAATCAAACACACGGAATTGAACTGAATATGCTTCTTTTTATTGCTATGCTTAAACATTGCTCCCGCAGTTCATGCCTGATGGGGTGTTTCCAAAGCCCTGGCATGGAATGGAGTCATAACAAGGTACCCTGTGGATTCTCATCTTTGTTTACTCCCTCAAGATTGCAGCCATTCTTTCACTTTTAAAAGCGCCTGACCCTCATCCCAAATACATGATCCTATATTTAGGATATATAATATTGCCTCTGAACTCTACTAGAGAATATTGTAAAACAGAATGAGACAATAGTGGATGCACGGTGCCGCAGACACTTTCGTGCTATAGGCAAACACTCAAGTAACATGTTGCTCTCCATATAAGTACCAAACGGTTGGGTGCTCGAGCAAGAACATTACATTCAATCAATCAATCAGGGGTTTATAAAACGTGCTACTCACCTGTGAGTGTCTCAAGTCTCTGGGGCGAGGGTAGCAGCTCCGGATCAGTTGAAGAGCCAGGTCTTGAGGTCCTTCCTGAATGTGTGCAGGGTCAGGGAGCGTCTGATGTTCAAAGGGAGGTTGTGCCAGGTCTTGGCTGCTATGTAAGAGAAAGCACTCCGGCCTGCTCTGTTTCTGCGGATGCGGGGACCTCTGCCAGGGCAAGGGCGGCGGAGTAGAGGCTCCTCTTAGTTACATGGAAGGACATTCTCACATTGAGGTATATGGGTCTGATGTTGTTGAGGGATTTGTAGGCGTTGTTGAGGAGTTTGAAGTTGACCCTCTTCTCGACGGTGAGCCAGTGAAGTTCTCGTAGGTGTTGGGTCATGTGTTCGTGACTCGGAGTCCTGAGTACGAGTCTGGCTGCGGCGTTCTGAATGGTTTGGAGTTTGTGTAGAAGAGTTCTGTTTATTCCGGCGTATAGGGTGTTGCCGTAGTCCAGTCTGCTGGTTATGAGAGCGTGGGTGACGGTCCTTCTGCAGTAGGGGGTTCCATTTGAAGGTCTTGCGGAGGATGCACATGCAGTTACAACTGGTGGAAGCGACAGCATTGATCTGGCGGTTCATGGAGAGGGAGGAGTCGAGGATGATGCTGAGGTTTCATGTGTGGTCTGTAGTGGTGGGTGGATTCCTGAGGATGGAGGGCCACCAGATGTTATCTTAGGCTAGGTGCAGAGTCTGAAGATGAGGACCTCGGTCTTCTCTGAGTTGATCTTCAAGCAGCTGTCTTTCATCCAGCTGCAACATTCTTAATTCCTTCATGGAAGCAGAGTCAGGTGTTTTTGGGATTCTTTGTGAGTGAGAGGATGAGCTGGGTGTCATCGGCATATGATACTATGGTGAGCCCATGATGTCTGAAGATGGTGGTGAGAGGGGGCCATGTAGATGTTGAAAAGCGTGGGGCTGAGCAAAGATCCTTGGCGAACTCCGCAGTTGATATTGGTGGGTTCGGAGAGGAAGGAAGGAAAGTCTGATCCTCTGGGTTCTGCCGGAGAGAAAGGATTGGATGCAGTCGAGAGCGGCTCCTTGTATCCCTGTGACATGAAGTCTGGCTGTGAGCGTGCGATGTGAAATGGTGTAGAAGGCTGCAGAGAGGTCTAAAAGGATGAGGGCCGCAGTGTGTCCCTGGTCGAGTAGCATGCAGATGTCGTCCGTGGTGGCAAGGAGGGTGGTCTCTGTGCTGTGGTGACTGCGGAATCCATACTGGGTGGCGTCTAGGATAGAGTTCTCTTAAAGGAAGCTGGGTGTTTACGATTCTCTCTGTGACTTTGGCTGCGAAGGGGAGGAGAGAGATGGGCCAGTAATTTTTCAGGTCCGTTAGGTCGGTCCTAGGTATCTTGAGGAGGGGTTTCACCTCTGCCTGCTTCAAGTCATCTGGGAAGATGCCAGATCTGAAGGAGGCATTGATGGTCCGTCCTAGTTTTGGTGCGATTGCAGTGTTGGCCCTGTGGAATATGTGCAGTGGGCAGGCATCCGTTGGGGCTCCTGAGTAGGCTTTCTTCATGGTCGCAGAGATGTGTTCGATGGAGGCCGGATTCCAGGTCATGATGTTTGGCTTATCGGCGGCGGTGTCGAGGGGGTGGTGTCTGGTGTCTGTTTGCTGAAGTTGTTCTAGAGGGCCATGATCTTGAGATGGAAGTAGGAGCTGAGCTTGTGCAGAGTTCCTGGGAAGGTGTGACGTCTGTGGCATTGCTGGAGGGTTTGGGGAACTGCTGTATGATGTTGAACAGTACCTTGGCATCGGTCGTGTTGGTCTGGACTTTGTCTCTGATGAAGGTCTGTTTGGTGTCTCTTATGAGGTGGTGGTATTCCTTGATGGTGCTCCTGTGGTTATTCCGTGCTTCCGTGTTTTTCTGGTTTCCCCAGGTTTTCTCTAGGCGTCTTCAGTAGCATCTGGCTTCATGTTCTATGGTGAACTATGTGGCCTTCAGAGGACTTTGTTTGGAGGGGTGGCAGACGGGTGCAAACTTGTCCCGGCTTCACCGTTGGATGTCCTCTCACGACTCTACATATGAGGGACGTGCAACATACTGCCGCCCACACGATCGTGTTAGAATTCAGGCTGTTTTGAACTATTAGTGCCTCTGTGCGAAGAAGCCTGCCCGGAAACTGTGCCCCGCCTGATCGCGAGGTACTTCTACCTGAAATATCGTTTGAGAGGGGAAGAGTGGTTTCTAGATATCGGGAGGTGACACCTCCATCTGTTAGAGCCGGACCCACGTTTTTTCTATCATCATTCCTAATGCGATTCTTTCTCATTTCGTTGTGAAGTATTCTGCCCTCTTTAAACTTCCACGCAATCCCCTGTGTGTGGATAGGGATATTGTCTAATGACTGAATATTGTGATATGAAGCGGCAGCCCTGAGCCCAGCTCTCTATATACAACTGTTTGTATCTATTGATGTATACTTCAAACCTATGGAATTGTTTTGAAAAGTCACAGAAGAGAATATATGTAACTGTTTGCGCCCTGACGAAGGATTGGTGAATATCAGTCCAGTTCCGAAACGCGCGTCGGCGCTTCTCCTTTTTCGTTTTGCTTTGTTTCATTTGTGTATGTTTGTTCCTAATGGTGTAAATCTTTGTAAAGTGTTTGTACTTTCTGTATATATTGCTGATTGGTATGACTGATGATGGTTTGTATGGGTGTGATTGGTGGTTACTATGAAGGTGTGAGAGGGTATGTGCTGCATACATTCTGATATGTAAATAGATTTTGTATATACATTTGTGCCTCTATTATTGTATAACCTATAAATGAAAACTTCAGAAAATAATAATAAATAGATATATATGTTTTTCAAATTAATACTCTCTGTGTGGGACTACAATGATGTCTGTTATGGATTAGAGTGTTTGCCATTTAATAGATTTAGTCCTGGGGGGGGTCCTCTTGTTTTTGATTACAGTTTTTTCCCCGCCTCCTCCCCTAATACTTATTTTCAGGGACCCTTGTGTGTTTTTGACTGGGTGCAAACTTGTCGCCACAGCAGGAGATCCAGCAGTGAAATTCTTTGGCTGCGGAGTTGGTGTTGGTCATGGCTCTGGGGAAGGCTTTGTGGAAGGTGGTGTTGAGGTGTTCCTCTGTGACCTTGCTCCAGTTTCTTCATGGTGGGCTTGGGCGGGCTTAGATGTGGTGTCATTTTCTCTGTGGGCAGAGAAGTAGGAGGATTCCATGAGGCTCACTGTTAAAATTAGGATTGGGATATATCTGGTGGCAAAGAAGAAAATCTGCACACTACTTGTAAACATTTTCACCTAATATTTAAACCGTTCATATTTGCATTGACCCCATAACAAGGAGTGAAATACAAATACAGATTTTGCGACAATACATTACACAAAGAGTACTGAAATAATGACAGGCCCCAAAATCATTGCCTGAAATATATGATTTAACAATGCAAATGCCTCCACTGTAGTGGTCTGTGTTCGACCTCATGGTCACAGCTTCAAATACCGGTGGTTCCACTCAGCCATTCATCCTTCTGAGTTGGGTAAAATGAGGATTATTGAGATGGGTACCAATAAGCATCTATTATTCAGCACCAAGATACCCTTGGGTGAATGTGCTCTCTACAAATGTGTATTATGTTATGTAAACATTGTCCACAAATAACCAGCATTAACAGACACTGCTCTGTTCTTAATTATTGAATAGGAATTGATAAGACTCATTTTATGTCAAGCTTAGAGGCTAATCTAGACCATAGTGGGGACGTATCAGTGTGCTGGACCAGCTGAGGCTGCCAGGAAAAAACAGGGGTGGTAGCGTTGCCCTAAAACTGGCAGGGCTACCTCACTGTGACCAGGTAGTCCTGTGGAGTATAGTTGGCTGGTAGAGGGTATCAACCTGCCATTCTAGATGGGGTGGGGATAATGAATTTGGAGGGGCTCAAATGTATTGTGGCGCCCCTGCTCTAACAAATTTTAAATAACCCACTTAATTTCAGATTTGGCATTTGAAAAGTGAAGAATATGTATTTGTTAAATGTTTCTTGCTATGCGCTGTTAGAAATGGGATCTCTGGTTGGCTAGGGCTTGTGCCTAAGCCAGGCAGAAACCACCACTCTAGTCAAGGCAAGGGAGTTACAAGTTGAAGATAACCCCTGCTCACCCCCTTGATAGCTTGGCACAAGCAGTCAGGTTTACCCCAAAGGCAACTTGTAAAGGGTCTGCGCAACACACACATACAGCAGCGACACACTAGGCACACCACAAAAGAAACTACACACAAGGTTATGTAAAAATAGCCTTTTTATTACTCATAAAACACATTAAATCATAGTCGCAAAAGAACACTGTGCCACCTGGCACTAGGCAATATTTTACATGGGATTATTTACGAGAAAGGGCCTATCAGGCCACTGTCAGAACCATTACTACCGGTATTAAAAGATAACACAACCAGTAACTCCTAGTAAAGGCACATAAACACATTATGCATCAACACTGGGCATAAAACATATTATGCATCACATTTAACAAGGCACTACAGTATCACTGATAAGGTGCATTCCTCCCAAGTCAGTGTTCCAAGTGGGGCCCTGTCCTGGGCTCGCCCTGCAATGCCCCGTTAGAGCAAACTTGCCCTCATGAGGCCCTCAAACTGGCCCCCCGGCTGCCGGTGCAGCCGCAACAAATGTGCGCAATGTGAAAGGGGCTGGGGTGCAACTCACCCTGGTCTCCTAAAATGAATGCCCCTACATTGCAGCTGCTGTGAACTGGCCGTACAGCTGAGTGCAGAAGACTACCAACAGTGCCCTGTGAGGGCTCTTCCGGTGCCACTAACAGGCACCAGCAGGCACCAACAATGCTCAACTTCAGCCCCACTCACCGGGGCATCTCCTGTGCAGTCGACAAGAAAATCACATGCAGCTACCTGCGATCTGGCAGTGCAGCTGCTAACACTGGCCTTCTGTTGTACCGGCTCTCCCAGCAGGACAAGGCTGTAGCAGGACATAGAGCGAAGTCTCCACCAGCGTCGTTCCCATCACCTCGCCTTCTCCTGCAGCAGTCTCCTACTGGTTTCCTCTGCCCGGGCACATCCTAGGTCAGGCTTTGCTCACCTGATTTACTGTTGGAGGCAGAAAGAGCCCATGTGGCTTCGTCTTTCTTGCCGGCCGGCCCCGCCTTCAACCAGGCAATCTTCGACTGACTTCCAGCGGCTACAGGTTTATGGGGAATTGCAGAGCAAGGTCTCCACTTTCGAGCCACTGTGCCCACTGCAACCAGACAGATGGAGCCCACTCCTTGGGCTCAAACACCAGGAACCCACTACCTTGCACTGGGTAGGCTACCAGGGCTGTCACAGACAAGAGTGCTCCTGCACAGGCAAAATTGGAGCCCCACTCTTTGGCAACGGAAGATGTAGCGCTTACGAGGTGATTAGTCCAAAGTACCCATGGGCAAAGCTGGGCACAAACAGGCCAGCACATAGGGACCCCCAGGAGATAGCAGCTGGGTCTCATTGCGGTTCCTCCTGATGCCCAGCAGCCCTTCAGCTCCAAAACAGGTACCAAAAATATGGGGTCACAGCCCCAATATTTATACTGTATGTCCTCTTTGGCCTGCCCTGGCACAGGGCTTGGGACCCAGTTCCAACTGGTTCTGAGGGGGTACTCAAGCATTTATTTACAGAGCTCACACCCTCCTTTGTCAGGTTAGGCTCTGGCCCCAGACACAATAAAGGGGGGCAGAGCCAGCATTGTACAAGGGAGGCACAGACCTATTAAAGGTCAGGGGCTACTCCTCCCACTACTCTCAATGCAGATCTGCCTTTTCAGGCTAGCGCAGACTCACCCAGCCCCTATGGAGCCACTGCAGCTCACCAGCCCCTGTCACTCCAGAGCCAGACATGCAATACACATCAGGCAGGCACAAAGATGCATAACACACAGAAATGCCAACTTCTAAAAGTGTCTTTTTTAAAATAGATATAATAAATCATCAAACACCATTACACAGCATTTATTATCACTATTCCAAACATTCCAAACTTGACCATGCTGCTCTTCTCATAATAGAAATTACCACTGAAACACTTATCAGGGAATCCCCAATAAATTCCTATGAGAGGGCAGCCTCACAGCAGTGAGAAACCAAAATGGCTGTTTGTCATTACCAGGACATGCCATACAGTTAAGGCACATGTACTACCTTTTACCTACACTGTACCCTGTCCATAGGGCTAGCCAAGTTTTTTGTAGGGGTGACTGACATGTAGTAAAAGGGGAGTCACAGACTTGGCACCCACTTTATGTGCCACGTCACAGCGGAAGTAAACTGCGTGCAGAGGCCTTGAAATGGCAGAGGCCTGAGACAGGTTTGAAAGGCTACTTTGGTGGGTGGCGCAAGCAGCGCTGCAAGCCCAGCAGTAATATTTAATGTATTAGCCCTGGGTTACAAGGGACTGACATGTAAATTAAGTATGCCAAACAGGTGTAAACCAATCTAACCATGTTTACCACAGAGAGCACACGCACTTTACACTGGACAGCAGTGCTAAAGTGTCCAGAGTCCTAAAACCACCAACACATGGTCAGAAAAAATACCAGGAGGAAAGCAAAAAGTTCAGGATGAACCTGCAAAAGGGTCAAGTCCAACATGTGCCATTCCTAATTACAAAGAAACGTAAGGAACATAACTAAAACAATGGCACAGGACAACAGATTGCTATGCCAATCCCAATAATTCTTCAATGTTACAGTGCCCATTTGATAAACCTGCTGTCATTGGCTACTTGCCTTAGAACTAAACCAGAAAAGCTACTGGATCTATTACCCTTTCTCCATGAGGGCTGGCCATCTGTAATTTCTCAATAATGTTCCCAGAAGTCAGTCCAAACACTGTCCATGTCAGGTGCTGCCTGAGAAAACAAAATGGAAAAAGTAGAGATTTTCAATCATGGTGAGCTATTGAAACTCTCACCGTCCAGAGCCTAACAAGAGAATCCTGCAGACCTTTACACAGCCATCCCACGAACCTGCCCTGAGTATAGTTAGCAGACCCTGTTCTTCAATTCACCTAGGTAATAGCCTATGCCCAGGTAATTGTTGCAGTTTTTCCTCAAAGGTTTATTATGTTTTACATTGCCAGCTGTAAAATACTTGTTCTGTGTAGGAATTGGGGTTACTGGTTTAGGGGGTGAAACTCTACTCAAGCAGCAAACACAACCTCTGCCATGGAGACACACAAGCAAGCCCTAAATTAACCTATGCATAACCCTCTGGTTCCTTGGCAAAAAAGCAGTCAAGCTTAACTTAGAGGAAATGTGTAAAGTATTTATGCAGCACTTCAAAGAGTAATACATTTAAAACTCAACACAAGAGAATTCCCACACCAGAACAGGAAAAGGTCATAAGTTCAGGCCCACCATGATGGAGCACATTCCAGATACAGGGACAAAGATAGGCCCACTGAGCAAAGTATCTTAAATTCCTGGTTGTGGAGTCTTGCGAGTTACCTTGTCAAGGAATCATTGTGCTGCAGCAGTTCCGAGAAAGCTGAGAGGCTGCAATGAGGGGTACTGCATCATTGTTGAGGATTCTGTTAATGAAAGGTTTGTGATGCAACAGCTTGTTCGAGGATGCGTTGCGCAATGCTGTTCCAAGAAAGCTGTGGGCTGTGATGCAAAGTCCTGAGTTGAAGATAAGTCAAGAAGTGGAAGTTCTACTCACAGAACCACAGCTTGGCAGGCAGAGAACCTTCAGAGCTATTTGAAGGGGTCCAGGATTGGGTGACACCACTTGGGGGGTAGAACTCACAGCACTCAGTCCAGGTGATGAGTTAAAGGTGGTTGGCTCCTTTCCTGTCCCTGAGGCTCTAATCAGGAGGCCACCCAACTAGCCCATGGAGTCATTGTGGTAGTCTGGGATTGAGCATGAAGCTCCAGTCTTTTTCACTCAGGCAGCAGGGCAACAGAGTAACAGTCCTTCTTGCAGAGCAGCACACCAATCATTCTGAGTCTTCTACAAGATCCACTATGTATAACTGGTGACAGTTTTAATGTAGGAGAAGATTCTGTAGGTTTTCTCCCCTCGAAGAGTCTAGAATTTCCTGTCTATCTGCCCTGGCCCGCCTTGCCTGGGGGCTCAAAAGATTAGCGTCAAACACTTTGTGAGTGTGCTCATGCAGAGGCTTTGTGATGGGCAAGTGTGGTAGGTAACAGCTCCACCCGTATCAAGTCAGAGATGGCTCTTCCTACCAACACCCATCCTTTATCTCTCTGTCTAGGAGCAATACACTAAGACCAACTGAAAGCTGCACCTAGTCATGTGACCCAGGATACAGGCACCAAATGCTTTCTAAAGAAAATACCAACTTTCTAAAAGTGGCATTTTCAGACTTGTGCCTTTAAATCCAACTTTAACATCAAAGAGTGTTTTAAATTTGCAAATCGTTAGACACCATACTCGATATTCCTACTTGCTTCCAATTGAAAGTTATCACTTATTAAATGTACAAAAGTTACCCAATGCTATCCTACAGGATCGGTAGGCCTTGCAGTAGTGAAGAATGAATTTCACAGTTTTTCACTATCAGGCCTTGTGAAAGTTAAAAGACATGCAGGTGATGGAGCAAGGTAAAGAACAAGATTTTGTTCAAACTTGTGAAGTTAATCTCCCATAACGAGTAATTAAATTAATAAGCTTGTGGTGAAATTACTAATCAACTTAGTTTAAGAATACATTCATCAATACACGCAGGATAAACTAATGTGCTATATGTTGCAAACGCAAAGAAAAAAATAATAAACTAACCTTGTCTATTGTCTTTGTCAGTATTAAATGCGGCAGTTAAATTAATGGCATGTGCTTATTTTATGTGCTTATGTTATGTTTTTCTGTGATGAAGAGCTCATGGAGTTCGTGCGGTTCAAGAAGGAAAAGTAATTATAATGCTGCTTGTATGTGCTTATTGCTAGGTAACATAATTAACAGGATTAATTAGTAAAGGGGAGGGTAACAGAATGGGTCTCAATTCTTTAATTAATTGATGTCTTGTGTTTGTTTAATAATAGTTTCCAAAGTGATGCCTAAAGATGGTTCAGAAAACATGGCTGACAGAGCTGCAGACGCAAAAGCTTGTCCAGAGTGAAGTCTTTACAAATGCGCAGTTGTGAAGATTTTTATTGCAATGTCATTGTGAATTGGAAATCAGCTCTTTGGTCACGTTGAACGTGCTCATGGAGAGAAAGCTCAAGGACAGGAACTTAAAGTGTCTGCAAGGTTAGGAAGTAAATGTTCGAAATTTGAGGAAAAAGTAACTTTCTTGAGGAAGCTGAAAGATGTGGAAATGAAAGACAATAGGGCTTATATGAAGCCTGGACTTGGTCAAGAGTCGGAGATGACCTAATAATTTTATCATGGACTGACACAGGACAGCCAATGAAAAGCTCGGATTTGCTTAAAAGAATGTAAAATGTAGAAAGTTTAGCTATAGAGAAAGTATAAAGTCTGAGACTATGAGCAAGGAAAAACCTTTACTTTCTGATTCCTGAATGACGTGACTTGCTGTTGGACCTTTGGCGCATGTGAGGACAGCAGACTTTTAATGATTTTTCCTTTCTAGGTGAAGTGAGAAATAGTCCTAGAAATAGATTTAGGGAATGGAAACTGTTATTCTGCTAATATTTCATGTTTCTGAGCTTGCTTTGAAAATGTCAGTTTTAAATTTATTTCCTTATTAAAATGCTGCTTTCTTATTTGTTTATAAAATAAAGATTCTAAAACGTAGATGCTTTTTATTTATGAAAAATAAAGTAAATAAAATTAGATTCGAAAACACAAGCTGGTCTTATTTATTCATGGTCTAGTTTCCATCAGTTGATCCAATCGCCTTAAGTGGTTTGATTAATAGGTAATAAATGTTTTAAAACCATGGTAAAGATAAATAATCTGCAGTTGTATATTATAAAGTAAATAATATGTGAATAGTTTTATTAATCATACCACCAGATTCAGTTGCTCACAAATTGTCTCATTGATATTATGGACCTTTATATGTGTTTCATGATTAATGGTGAGTATTGAGGTGATAGGTAGAGTTTATGAGACAGTTTTTCAATCAGAGAGCTGGATCACAGGATAAAATAATAAAAAGCTGCTACTGCACCAATATGTGATATTGATATTACATGTGTAGTTCATTTAAAATTAATTTGAGTATCACATTTAATAAAAATATATTTTATTTAAAAAATACCCACCTAAATAGATGTTTATGATTATTATGCATATAAAATAACTAATGGATATGTCCAGAATTAAATACATTAATTTAATTATTTAAAAAACAATATAATTTAAATAAAACTTGTAATTCAAATATTTTATAATAAAATATTTATTATTATCTATACATTTTAAACACTAAATTAAATGTATCTTTATTTTTAAAACTTCTAAATGCATTTATATATCTTAACATAATTTCTTATGGGGGGTATTTTAAGATCCTGCCTCCATTATATTCTACAATAGAGTGTTGCAGGATTAGTAGTTGGCCATGTGTAGTGCTAGACTTTTTCCGGGTCAGGGCTGGAGTACAATTACTCTAGTTTTAGATCCCTTTTGACAGTAGTAACTATAGAAGGGCAGTTTGTGAATACCCATGGACTTACCCTTTTGTGGGTGAGTGTATGTTCTTCTCTAAACCCCTCCTTAGTCCTCCCTAAACCCTCCTTACCCCTCTCCTAACCCATCACATTGAGCAGTAAGTGTTCTCCATTTTTGAGTCACTTTCCCAACCCCTCCAAAATTCACTACTAAAACAAGGTGTAATGGTGCAAGATCTCTGCAGTTTGGGTGGAGCTCACTACCAAATAAAGTTAGGAAAGATGGAGGCGGACACCTCTGTGAGAAGTTGGCCTGGTATGTGATGCTCACTAATTCTAGTGATCACCTTGTACCATGCCAAGCAACCCTTATGCTGATCGGTTGTAAGTCAACCTTATAGACCAGTTATCCTAGTGGTAACGTGGACAAAGCAGTCTTAGGCTAAACTCTGAAAGGCATGTGAAGCCAGCTGTATTACCATACACAACCCCCATGAATACCAGATGAAAGGACACCACACAGATATATATTGAAAATATATATATATATTTATTACCTACAAATATCCCCTGAACTTTTTATGAGCACAGAAGCACAAGCGTTAAACAAAACAGAGTTTAAAATACACAAACGTTGCACAATATGGATGAACCCTAGGGGCCACCTAAACCATATACTAAGAAAGTGGTATAAGAGATACCAATCTAAAAGGAAACAGGCCTAGGGCCTTGGGAATCGCTGGAGCTGTTCGGGACTAGCAGTGACTAAGTCGGGAAAGGCCCGCGAGACTCGGGTGCAGTGTTTAAAGTGCACGCACTCACCAATACAAAGTCCATGGTGCGTAAAAGTTAGAAAGTTAGTCAGTTCGGAACCTTCCGAGTGACCTAGAAATCTGAAACTTGAGACACAGGCAATAGAGGTATGTACCAGTGTAGGAACACCGGCGTTGCTGATTTACCTCACCCACAGGAAGTGGGTGTATAGGGTCGAAGTAGTGTTGGGTTTCATCACGCTGGTCGATGGTGCTTGGAGCTGAAGATGCTGCAGGTGGCTCGATGTGAAGAGTTCCGGTGGATCCAAGGGTGGATCTGAAGATGTGAAGACCTGAAAGCTGAGGGGACAATGTTCAAAGTCACTAGCCAGTGACTACCGTGGAACCAGATTGGAACCAGGCGATGTCGGGTACAAACAGGCGTTGAGGTGTAGCTTCTGTCTGCAGCCACGTAGACACTGGGGGTCGAGAACGTCCAGGAGTCGGTCACAAGCTGTGCCACGCAGGCTTTTCGCTGTTGGCAGTGTTGGCAACTTGATTGAAGGAAACAGGCCTTGGCTAATGCAAGCCACGCAGGAATCAAGAAAGGCTTGTTACTCGGACCAGCAAGGTCAGAGAGGGTGCTCCTTTTTACAGGAGCTAGGGCAAGTCTGGAGCAACCAGACCCGTAGTGTAGTTCTTCGGTTTCGTCGCCAAGATGGCTGCTGACCACATGGCTAGTGGCCGGGATGGCGCATCGAGTGGCACGATGCACAGATCGTGGAGATGCTGGGGGGCTGGTCTTCGGTGCAAGGGCTGCTCAGTGGTGGGGGTTCTCAGTCCCCAAATCACAACATCGAGGATGCCTCTGATGTTGCGCAGTCAGCTCTTTGGGTGTCTTCCAAGATGTCCGGTCCCACGTCTCTCGGTGCCTCCACGGGTCCCTTCTTTGCAGGGACTGTGAATCGGGCTGTAAGAAGTCTGGGAGTCTGGGTCTTGTCAGGCTCTGGGCTCGGGCTCTGGCGGGAGGTGGCGGCAAAGCAGACGTCGATTCGCTGGTTGGTACCTGTGTTCACAGGGTGGCCACTCCTAGGCCACAAGGGAGATGCTCTTCAGCTTCTGTGCAGCAGAATGTCGAAGTCCAGTCGTCTTCTTAGTTTCAAGTTGATTCAGGATGATCTGAGGTGCTCTGGCACTGCTCCCACTCTTATTCCCAATCTGAGGGGTGGATCACCTGCTAGGTCCCTCCCCTGGGTGGGACCAGGAAGGGGGGCGGTTACACCCCCTTTCCTTTGTCCAGCTCCTCGCCAGGCCCGGGTATGGAAAGTTCCAGGACCGGTTTGCACTGGCTTATGCACGGGGACACCTTGTGTGCCCCGGGCATGTCTCAATCTATTCAGCCCTGTCCTACCCAATACACAAAATCCTGTCTGGGGTGGTGCTCGCACCTCCCAAGGCAGGAAACCCTTTGTCCAAGCCTCCCTTGCTGGAAGGACTCCCAGCAGCAGGAGGTCAGACTTGTGTCTGTGGTGGCAGAATCCATTTTGTGATGCTGAGACTCTGGTTAACTTTAACCGGGGTTAAGGCTACACACATGCCGTGTCCCTCTAGAAGGGTGGAATGCTATCCCCGTCGATAGAACTGTCGAGGGGATAGTATTCCAAATCGTATGACACCTTACTCGACATGTTTTGATAAAGCCAAACCAAAGTTAGCATATAACCGCGAGGATTATAATGCACTTAAGAGTATATGGTATGGCAATATCCCGGAACAGCTAAGGGAGTGGTTCCCGACAGCTGCAGACAGGCTCAGCTCATGCTAGAGCACCATCTCACATATTTCCAAGCACTCTGCCTCCAGGATTGAAGAGGCCTTCCATAGGAGTGGCTGATAGGAGCATATGTTTCCAGTTTAAGGTTAGATATAGGGATACTATATCTAAGTAAGAGGTGATTACACCAACTTACCCCAGCTGAGTGATCAGCCAGTTGTGTCAAATATGGAGGCTAGGCCAGGGGTGGCACAATACATGCTGCAGCCCCTGGTAGGCCTTGGAAACACCTATCCCCTGGGTACTTAGGGTACACTGTTACAGGGGCCGATAAGGTGAACCAGTTCCTATTCGTAATGCACCTAGGGTGCATTGGCTGTAATTTAGAGAGAGAACAGCAGGCTGTGGTTCTGATTAGCAGGCCCACAGCCACATTAAGTCATAAACCAGTGAAGCAAAAAACAAAAATTTGGGGTGACCATAGGATAGCAGACCCTACTCTCCTACAACCTCCACTTGTAAGTTAACAGATAGCATTTTGAAATAAGTGAACAGTACTATTGCGGTATTAATAAACATAGAATGATGTTTGTGAAAAGGACCCTTTGCTTACAAATGGCATATTTATTCCATTGCCCCAGCATTCCAAATACATTTGCAGGAATATATTGTTAAAGAAAAGATAAGGTTACCTAAAATGACTTAAATGGGTAATGGTTTCCCTATCATGAAAAAGTATGTGTACGGACACATATCTAAACAAGATTTGGCAAAACCAATAGGTCTAGCCTATACAAGATCTATTGCCTTTGGCGATGTGGTTTGGCCATGTTGTACAGCAGTGTGGCTGCTGTTGAGCATGACTAAAAGTTAGTGATGTAGAGTGGAGTGGGGGGAGTAGACTGTCGTAGACTGGAGTAGAGGGGAATATAGTTTAATGGTTCAGTGACTGAGAGTGTGGTAGAGAGCAGTGTCGCAGAGTTCAGTGTTGCAATGTTGAGTGGCGTAGAGTAGGGTGAAATGGAATAGGGTGGAGTGGGTTAGAGTGGATTGAGATAGTAGGGTGGTTTGGATTGGAATAGATTGGGGTGTATTGGGGTAAAGTGGGTTGGATTGAGTGGAATGGGGTGGAATGGAGAGGGTGGACTGGATGAGGTGGACTGGATTGGTGTGGGGTGGATTGGATTGGAGTGGGATGGATTGTAATGGGATTAGGTGGATTGATTTCGGGTGGATTAGATTGATTTAGGGTGGAGTGTATTGGGGTGGGGTGGATTGGATTGGATTAAAGTAGGGTGGTTTGGAAACATGTGAATTAGAGTGAAGGGGTGGATTGAATTGGACTGACTGGAGAGGCATGGATTGGAGGGGAGTGGATTGGGGTGGGGAAGATTGGAATGGAGTGGGGTGCATTGGGGTGTGGTGGTTTGGCCTTGGGTCGGTAGGTTGCCCCGGAAAACAGTGAGGTGGATTGTACTGCAGTGAAGTGGGATGGAATGGGGCGGGGTCGACTGGATGGGTGGATTAGATTGACATGGGCTAGACTGGAGTGGGTTGTGGTAGACTGGAATGGGGATGAATGGAGTGGGGTGGGGTGTACTGGAGTGGAGTGGAATGGAGTGGGGCAGAATGGAGTGGGGGTGGATTGGGGTGGAATAGATTGGAGTAGGGTGGGTTGGATTGGATTGGATTGGGGAGGGTGAACTGGATTGAGATGGGTGGATTGAATTGGGGTGTTTGGAGTGGGGTGGGGAGGATTGGATTGGATTGGGGTGAGGTGGATTGGATTGGAGTGAGGTGGACTGAATTAGAGTGGGGCAGATCAGTATGGATTGGAGTGGGACAGTTTGTTTTGGATTGGAGTGGGGCAGATTTGAGTAGGACAGGTTGTTATGAGTTGGGTCAGATTGTATTGGATTGAACAGAGACAAATTGCTTTGTGTTGGGGCGGGGCTGATTGGAGTGGGGCAATTTTGTTTTAGATTGGAGTGGGTCAGATTGCAGTTTGACAGATTGTTTTGGATTGGAATGGGACAGATTGTTTTGGGGCAGATTGTTTTGGAATGGAGTGTGGCAGATTGATGTGGATTAGATTGGTACGGGGTGTATTGGATTGGAGAGAGAGTGGGATGGATTCAGGTGAGGTGGATTGGACTGGAGTGAGGGAGATTGGAATGGGCGGGATTGGAGTGGATTGGATTGGTTTGGGTGGGGTGGGTATGATGGGGTGGGGTGGTTTGTGGTGGATTGGAGTGGGGTGGGATGGAGTGGGGCACATTGTATGGGACTGGAGTGGGACAGATTGGAGTGGGGTGTGTTGGGTGGATTGGGGTGTGGTGCATTGGATCGGGGTAAGTGTTTGAACTGGAGTGGGGTGAATTGGATTGGTCTGCAGTGGATTGGATTGAGTGGAGCTGATTTGTGTGGAATGAGGAGGGATGGATTGGAGTTGGGCAGATTGAAGTTGGGTGGATTGGAGTGCACTGCATGATTATGTTTTAAAGCATCCTTTCAGAAAATACAAAGAAAGAAACAATGTCGCTATGCAATAAAATAATCCTCATCTATTTCAAACAGCGTTCACATGCAAAGACAAAAGAAAACTTGAGTACAAAGAGAGAAAAGAAGACTTTATAAAATAAAACAAAGTTAACTGTAGAAAACAAATCTTTGCAAGTTTATTTGTACTGCTGGGTACATTTTGCCAGCCACATGCCTTCTGTTTGCACGGCACTAAAAGTTAAAGAAGACAAAATAGTACCTTAGTCACGTAGGGAGCAGCAGATGGGCCACTGATTAAGTTGAATTAATCTGTGCTTGGTCCCTGCACCACAGAGACGAACAGAAATGATGTTAAGCCTGCCTTGACGAATTACGGGGCTGTAAGGAAGAGTGCCACGCAAGCCAACAAATGGTAAGCAAAGGGCCATGCCCTCTTTTTTAACAACAGTGTCTTGAAAAAGAGACAGGCGCTAGCGCATGGTCTTGCAAGCTCAACCCTATAAACGACTGTAGGTTTTACCTTCTACTTTATTAAAAAAATAAGACACTCTCCAGCCAAAGCATGTGAGAGTTTAACATAAACTAAGCCAACGCCACTACTGTGTGAAAATAGCCTTACACAAGTGCCTTTAATTATAGCATAACTTGGCCTCAGTGGGTTAAAATGTGCTCGGCATGCTTGGAGCATTCTGGTTGCATCATTTCCAGACTTCTGAGAAAAGTGATTGTCTTCAACAGTCAAAACAACTCAAATGCATGTACAACCATACATTTTATGACATTAAAATGTAAACAAAGTATTAGGCAAATGGCATGCCATGTTCATGGTTTATAGCAAATATAATCCCTTTGGATTTTTTTCCATAAAGGATTCGTACATTTCAAACTAAATGCAAGTTAATGTATGTAGATGAAAATAGATCCTACATACTTGCTTACTTTTCCCCAGTGAAAACTATCTTTCAATATTGTACCAGCTGTTTAAATAAAAATAATTCCTGTTTTATTTTCATACTACACGCTTGAGAGCAATTCGGTAACACTCCAGATGTTGTTAATTCTCCTACAGGGGTTGTTAGCTAACAGGAGAGTTTAGCAAATATTGTAAACGCTTCTTGATACAGATAAGTATATTCCAATTACTTAAGGATTTGGAAAAAAAGTTTTTCAGCTTGTTAAAATAAAACAAAATCATTTAACTCATTCTTACTCAATATAATAGGCGATTGAGCAAGCTGATGTTTCTCTATTTGCGTAATGAAATAGAAAGCTCTATGTTGATATTAATATAGTGGAATATCTGATAGCTTCGTTAGTTCAATGTTCACTTTGTGTGTAATATTACTTCCAGTAATTAGGTGGGCGAAATTTGATAAAACTTTCTTATAGCTGTTTTAAAAAAAAAAATTAATATCAAAATCGACCACTTATACGAAAACGTCGTCCACTTGAGAGGATGAAGCAATCAGCAAGAAGAGGTCTAAGCAGCCTGAATCCGGGTTGGAGTTACTAGTTTCACTGTCTGGTGGAGAAGAAAGTAGTGCTGGACTGTTCTGGAGCAGAAGCAAGGATAACTTGCGTACAGCTGGTCTCTGTCTAAAGTAGCCTTTCGTGTTAACACGTATGTTACTGAAATCGTTCGGCAGTGGCAGAGACTAATTTAATAATTTGTTCTGTCACTTTGTTATTTGTTGCAGTATATGCCCTAAGTGAGACAGAAATGCCCAGAAGTGAGTTTTTGTGCCCATTTTGCCATATGACTCACTCAAGCTTTTCCACAGTGACGAGGTCCAAATAGGCAAAATTAGTTTGGAGTTTCATATTTTGCTGCAGTAGCATGTATTGTCTTTGACTTTAGGAGTGCTAGGGCCCTCGTGAGTCTGGGCGGATTTTGAAATTAACTTCTGTGATCTGTTGGGAGGCGCTAAGGTGTGGCTTTTAAACTTATGATGTAATGTGTGCATTGTGCGTTCATTTGCATGCTCCCGGGCTGGGTAGAATGCTACATTTAGCAACAAGGATGGGATGCGTGCCCCGAAGAAATGAGACTGCTCTTCCATAGAGGCTGCAATGGTACAGCAAACTGCTTGTGCATTCCCTGTGCCCCTCAAATCGATGCAAGTCAATCTAAAGTTAGCAAATGTGGAGTCAATGCTCTGATCCAGCGCAGACAGCGCCCTCAAATAAGTTGAAGGCTTTGCAGAGGAGCATGTTCGGAAAGCCTGCTAAGGCTGAAAGAAGAGATATTGTGCTGCTTTGCAGAGGAGCATGTACGGAAAGCCTGCTAAGGCTGAAAGAAGAGATATTGTGCTGCGCCATAACACAGAGCCATCGTCCATGCACAGCAAACACTAAAGGCAGTGACAACCAAGCAGAAACTTACTTACCAACATGATCGAGTTAACACTTTTCAACCTTAATTTGGATCTGGAAAACTAAGAACAAACACATGGGTTATGCACCAAAAGTTGCAGGTGCTAGGGACTGTCCTCCGATGTGGTTGTCCAGACAACACTTGCCAATACAATGGCGGCAGATGGAAGCACGCTATATACAGCAGCCAAGTTCCTGAAATCACCACTGACATTTGACACTGCGAAGAAGCAGATCATTGGTGCCAGGTGGACTGCATGGATCAAGAAGTTTGATGATTTCATAGATGCACCGGAAGAAGCAGATGCTAAGAAAATCATAGGTACTTATGAACCTTGCTGGTGATGGAGTGAAAGAGGTGATAAAGAAAATATCACAAGCTGATGCAGAATTGTACTGTCAAATCAAGGAAGTATTGGAAGTCAAGTTTAATATGATACCAAATGTCGACTATAAAAGGTACATTTTCAGTCAAGCACAACAAGCTGGTGAAACGATGGAAGAGTTTGTTGTGAGACTTGACATGCTTATCAAACACTGCAAGTTCACTGAATTCAGTGATGGAGAAGCCATGCACCTTACCAATCAATCAATCAATCAATCAATACATTTGTAAAGCGCACTAATCACCCGTGAGGGTCTCGGGGTGCTGCTATTGCTCGAATAGCCAGGTCTTGAGTAGCCTTCTGGAGGTTAGCAGGTGCTGGGTCTGTTGTAGGAGCAGGGAAAGGGTGTTCCAGGTCTTGGCAGCGAGGTGGGAGAAGGATCTGCCACCGGTAGCCGCTCTTAGGATGCGAGGGACGGTGGCGAGGGTGAGGTCGGCTGAGCGGAGCTGGCGGTTCGGGTTGTAGAAGGTGAGTCGTCCGTTGTGGTAAGTCGGACCGGTATTGTGGAGTGCCTTGTGTGCGTGGGTTAGGAGCTTGAAGGTTATCCTCTTATTGACGGGAGCCAGTATAGGTCTCTCAGGAGGAGAGTGGTGTGGCTCTAGCGGGATACATCGAGGATCAGGTGCGCAGAGGCGTTCTGTATACGTTGTAGTCATTTCAGGAGTTTGGCCGGGGCTCCGCGGAGAGGGCGTTTCCTTAGTCCAGCCTGCTACTGACGAGGGGCTGGGTGACTGTTCTTCTTGTTTCGGTGGGGATCCATCTGTAGATCTTGCGGAGCATGTGGAGGGTGTTGAAGCAGGAGGATGAGACGGCATTGACTTGCTTGGTCATGGAGAGTGTTGATTCGAGGATGACTCCCAGGTTGCGTGCATAGTCGGTGGGTGTCGGGGCTGCTCCCAGTGCGGTTGGCCACCAAGAGTCGTCCCAGACTGAGGGGTTGGAACCGAGGATGAGGACCTCTGTCTTGTCTGAGTTCAGCTTCAGCCGCTATTCTTCATCCATTCGGAAATGGCCTTCATTCCTTCATGGAAGTTGGATTTGGCGGTCCTTTGTGTGGGAGAGGATCAATTGGGTGCCATTGGCAAAGGAGATGATGTTGAGGTTGTACAGTCAGGCGACGTGGGCGAGCGGGGCCATATAAATGTTGAACAGTGTCGGGCTGAGGGACGATCCTTGGGGTACGCCGCAGATGATCTTGGAAGCTTTGGATTGGAATGGGGGAGGCGGACGCCTTGGGTTATGGCCCGAGAGGAAAGAGGTGGGTCATTCCAGAGCCTTGTCTCGGATCCCTGCGTTGTGGGGGCGTGTGAGTAGGGTGCAGTGGCAGACTGTATCAAAAGCCAATGAGAGGTCCAAGAGGATGAGGGCCGCGGTTTTTCCGTTGTCCAGCAGGGTCCTGATGTCATCGGTGGCGGTGATGAGGGTAGTTTTGGTGCTGTGATTGCTGAGGAACCCTGACTGGGATGGGTCCAGGATGTTGTTCTCTTCGAGGTAGCGGATCAGTTGTCTGTTGACTATCTTCTCAATGACTTTAGCCGGGAACGGGAGCAGGGAGATGGGCCGGAAGTTCTTGAGGTCTCTCGGGTTTGCCATGGGTTTTTTGAGGAGGGCGTTGATCTCGGCATGCTTCCAGCTCTCCAGGAAGGTCGCAGTCTCAAGGGAGATGTTGATGTTTGGGAAGGTGGGGTGCGATGGTGGTGCTGGCTTTGTTGAAGATGTGGTGCGGGCATGGGTCTGACGGTGAGCCAGAGTGGTTTGTGTACATGGTTTTGATGGTGTCATCATTGTTCACGTTGGCCCAGGCGAGTAGGGGGTCGTAATCGATGGTGGGTGTGGGGTCTGAGGTGTCGGTGGCTGTCAGGGCAGTCTGGTTGTTGAAGCTGTCATGCATGTCGGCAATCTTGCGATGGAAGAAGGTGGCGAGGGAGTCGCACAGGTCTTGCAACGGTGGGATGTTGTCGGTGTTGGAGCTGGGGATGGAGATGTCGTACACGATGTTGAAGAGCTCCTTGCTGTTGTGTGCATTGTTGTCAAAGCGGTCTTTGAAGGAGATCCTCTTGGCGAATCTAATGATGTGATAGTGTCTGCGGATGGAGTGCTTGTAGTCTGCATGGCTGTCTGGTGTCTGTTCGTGGTGGCATTTCTTCTCAAGTTTCCGGCAAGTTTGTTTGGAGGCCTAAAGGTTTGAGGTGAACTAGCTGGCTCTCTTGTAGGTGCGTGTAATGGAGGGTTTCTTGGGCGGGGCAAGAGTGTTGGCGCAGTTGTCGATCCAGCGCCTGAGGTTGCGGGCGGCGGAGTTGGTGTCGGTGGGGTCGGCATGTGGGCTTCGGGCGAGGCTGGTGTTCAGCTGGTCTGCGGTGACTTTGCTCCAGCTGCAGTGGGGGTTCTGTTGGGTGCAGTGGTGCATGGTGGGTTTCTGGAAGGTGAAGTGGATGCAGCGGTGGTCGGTCTAGTGGGGTTCCGTGGTGGGGCTGAAGGTGATGAGGGGGATGGCGGAGAAGATGGGATCAAGAGTGTGACCGGCGGAGTGGGTGGGCGTTGTGACGAGCTGTCTGAGTCCGAGGTTGTTCGAGGTTGTTGATCAGGATGGTGGAGTTGGAGTCGTTGTTGTTCTCGAGATGAAAGTTCAGGTCTCCGAGGAGGATGTAGTCTGTAGAGGCCAGGGCGTGTTAGCTGACTAAGTCGCCGATGGTGTCCCTGAACTGGAGCCTTGGTCCGGGGGGGTCTGTAGATGAGTGTTCCTCTGAGGGTGGTGTTGGGGACGGTGTGGATCTGGAAGTGCAGGTGTTTGGCGGTGCTGAGGGTGTCGTTGGTGCTGGTCATGATCCTGAGGGTGTTCCTGTGGAAAAAGGAGATTCCCCCTCCTACTCTCTTGGTGCGGTCCCTGTGTGTGATCTTGAAGCCATCCGGGATGGCTATGGCGATGTCTGGGGCTAGGAAGGCGGTCATCCAGGTCTCAGTCAGGAAGGCAACATCCTCGGAGGATGTGTTGAGCAGGTTCCAGAGTTTGACGGCGTGTTTGCATGCGGAGCGGGTGTTCAGTAGGATGCATCTGAGGTGGTTGAGTTCTTTTCCAGCGGGTGGTTGGGCGGCTTGGAGGCTGGTGAAGTTGCAGTTCTGGCAGGTGAAGGGTCCTTGGGTGTGCTTCGGGCGGCCAGGAAGCAGGTGTGTGCTCATCTGGTGTTGAGTGCGAGGAGGGTGATGGCATTGTAGTGGCATGAGTTGTCGTGGTGGGTGCGGGGACCAGGGTTCCTGGCTCTGGGCGCAGTCCAGGCACGGACGGCCACAGACAGGCTTGTCTTAGGTGCGCCTTCAGAGCACCAGCAGCATGGCCGCGCAGCAGCCGCCATATATTGGGAGGTAGGAGGGAGGAGCAGCTGGGTGGCGGGAGGCAGGGGCGACAAATGGGCGGGCAAAGGGTTGGGGCCATAGGGACGTAGTGGCGGAAGAGCAGGAAGCGGGCAGCAGGGAGGGCACAATACAGTATAAGGGGGCAACAGGACCAAAATACAGAGACAGAGAAACCAGTAAGAAAAGCAGAAAAGGAACAGCAGTGAATAAGGGCACAATACAGTACAAGGGGGCAACAGGAGCAAAAATACAGAGACAGAGAAACCCGTACAAAAAAGAAGAAAAGCAGCAGGAGTGAATAAGGGCACAATACAGTATAAGGGGGCAACAGGAGCAAAATACAGAGACCGCAAAACCAGTACAAAAAAGCAGAAAATCAACAGCAGTGAATAAGGGCACAAAATAGTACAACGGGCGCAACAGGAGCAAAAGTACAGAGACATAGAAACCAGTACAGAAGAGCAGAAAAGCAACAGCAGTGAATAAGGGCACAATACAGTACAAGGGGGCAACAGGGGCAAAATACAGAGACAGGGAACCCAGTACAAAAAAGCAGAAAAGCAACAGCAGTGAAATAAGGCCACAATACACTACAATACCTGGCAACAGAGCGCAATGGCAGACAGGCAAGGCGCACAGAGATTAACCTATAGTTCACCAATGGGCCACCAGGGATGAGGGGCAGGTAGAATCCTGCGGGTGGACGAGGGCCGCCCGTGAACTTCCAACAGTGGCTGAGAGCAGGGACATGGCACAGATAGGTGGTGCTGTGTGGAGTGGGGAGCAACCTGCCTGCAGGCAGGGTCAAAGGGTCACCTTAGAGACATCAATAGGTCTTTTAGACTCATTCAGAAGACGCATGTTGTGGGAGACACTCGGTTTAAAGAAAGTGATAATGGCAGCGAGGGCAGAAGAATGTGCAGATGAATCAGTGTGAGAGGGAGAACATGGTGGCTAGCGGTTAGCTGGTCCCAGAGGCTCTAGCAATATGGGACGGTTTTTGTAATGCCAATGGATACATTATTGGTCGGATGACGGCGCAGCAAAGGTGATTAAGGCAGAGAAGGAAATGAGGATCAAACTAAAGGATTTAGGAATTATTACTTCAAGACAAGGGCACGCCGCGTGAGGAGTACCAACGCAGACCTGACAATCCGAGAACGCCGGGAGAGCACCAAGGCACAGGAATCTCTGAAGACGTTTAAACACCTCACAGCAGCGTTCAAAGAGGCGCCCCCACAGTGAGTTTGTTTTGGGCTCCTGGGATTACAAATATTTCTGCTTTTGTGGTTTGTCCCTCCAGGAGAGGCACTGGCGGTGGCGGGGCTGACTTCGCAGGGGGCGGCAACAGCCACGAGTGAGGGGGCCTGAGAAGACTGGGAGGGGAGCCTTGTTGTACAGGAAGAAGGGGTCTCACAGTGGTCACAGGCAGCTCTAGAAGTTCGTTGTGGGAGTAGAGCAGCTGCCAAACTCTCCCAGAGTGGCAGAGGCTGAAGAGCCTGGGCAGCTAAGGACTCAGTTTCCCAGAATCCCCCAGGAATGGCTCAGAAGAAACAAGCAATGGTGAGCTGTTGAAAGACTCAGCCTCTGGCCCAAACATTGTGAATCTCCTCCAGGAAGGCAGAGCAGGTATAGAGGGAGCTACCTCAGGGAGGTATAGGAAAAAGAGCATAGGAGGCACTACAGAAGAGACCCCAGTACTTAGATATGCGCTTAGAAGCATAAATAGGAAGCATGATATAAAAAATGGCTCATATATTCAATGCCCCTGACAAGTCATCTAAGAATACAAAAGTAGCAACCTCTGCAAGGCATACCAAAGCTACAAGTAAAACCAAGCAAAGAAAAAAGAGAAACAATAAAAATCTTACGTTGTCTTCACCTAATCCTTCAACCGAACCGACTCAACTAAAGGCAAAACCTACATCCTTGTTAAAAGAGTATTTTAGGACAGTACCTAGCACTCTTATACTAAAACCAATGAATGGTGTTCTGGATACCCCAGGAGGACATATAAAGGGGTCTTATAGCTTCCCAGAAGGGGTCCTAAGTCCAAACAAGTTTCAAGTATTGGAGGGTTAGCTAGAAGGGTCTGAAGTGGAAGGCTCCATGATGGCTGACGCAAGTGCAGGAGTAGAAGATAAAGACGTCAATGCAAACACTGTACTCACAGGCGGGATTGTACTAAAGGCAAATCAGAATATAGCAAAGGAAGTGGGGAATACATGCTCTTCCAACAGGAATAATGGGGATCTTTTAACATCAACCTGTCCTGAAAATTCTACAATCTTTAAGTGAGGAGATGAAGAACGGCTTTTATGGTCTCAGAGAAGAACCAAGGCGTAATTAAGACTTTTTGTGAGAAACTGGAAGATAAGATTGATTCCCTGACTGCAAGGGCTGCAGCTCTAGAGTCTACAGTTGCAGAACTATCAGTTCAAACCACGGAAAATTCAAAAGAACTCGATAGAATAAAAGAACATGAGCTGGGGCTCCAGGAGAAGATGGAATCCATTGAAAACTCCCAGAGGAGAAACAACTTACGCCTGCTTAAAGTCCCGGAAGGAGTGGAGGGGAGCAACATTAAAGAATTTGAGGTCAAACTGATCAAACAATCGACCCTAATCAACTCTACGGAGCAAGATCGTATGATGGACATACAGAGAGTCCACAGGGACCCATTCAGATTAAACCCTAACAAAACTAGACCTAGGAAGATTCTGGTTCACTTCCTAACTTATAGCTTGATGGATGAAATATTAAACAGAGCATTAAAAAAGAGCACTCTAACCGGAGAAGGGATAACGTTTCAGTTCAGAAGTTTCATCGATAACTGCTTCTAGACAGTGGGAGCTAGAGAAGTTACTTGACCCCTTTAGACAGTTAGGTGCAACAGCCCAGCTAAAATTTCCGGCAACTGTAAAAGTAATGTTTAATAATAAAATGCAGGCTTTTAAGAGGGTAGAAGAAGCAGAATCCTTTTACATTTAATATCCGGGGTTGTTAGGGAGGTAGCAGTCGGTTCATTGTTTTGTTTTTTCTGATTTTTCTCTTTCTTCAGTATAGATTATGTCTTTGCTGTTAGAATTACATGCAATTTTTGTTTTTTAGATCAACTGCCAAACAGTCAATACCGTCCCAAGAAAACCGGGGAGGGATGCCTCAAGGCCAGAGTAGGGCCACAAGAGGAAGATTGGGGGGTTTTCCAGGGGTTTTCCAGGGGAGAACTTGGTGGGGAGCATAGGGGTAAAAAAAACAAAAAAATAAGTCTGAAACGCCCAAATAGGTTGTCCAAGAAATATATTAATCATATCAAGAAAAATGGCACAAGCTAGGATTGATCAGGCATCATACCTGAAGGTTCTATCATGGAACCTGAACAGTCTGAGGGTAAATTATAGAATGGAGAGAATTCTACAATATCTAAAAGACACTCCTGAACAAATTCTTATTCTTTAAGAGACACCCAGAGATATGTGCACATCCAAAAAAATGATCCAGAAAGTAATATGTACCGCACAGCGACTGACTACGAAGGGAGTGGCTATTCTCTTCAAAACCAACTCACCTCTAGCAGTGGAAGGGGTTAAAGTAGACAAGAGGGGCAGGTGGGCCATAGCCAAGATTAGGTATAAGTATAAATTTACAGTGGCAGGCTGTTACGGACCCAACCTGGATGATTCAGCTCCACTGCGAGAGCTGTTGACAGAGCTATTACCTTTTCAGGATCCATTAATTCTGGCCTGAGATTTTAATCTGGTGCTAGATCCCCTGTTGGATAGAACATACACGAATAGATCAGCTCATAATTGTAAGATGAAATCTTCTCTAATAAGTGCAATACAGCAAATGGGATGGGTGGATGTAAGGAGAAGAAGAATGGGGAGTAAAAGGGGGCATACATTCCATAATAAAAAATATGGCCATAAATGTAGGTTAGATTTTTCCTTGATTAGTATGGAATTGTTAGGCTGCGTGATAGATTCGAAACATATAGGAGGGCATGCAGCAGTTTCGCTAGCCTTGAAATTTCCAACTATGCAGGGTACTAAAAGATGGACACTGGATTGAACTATTTTGTCAGAGGATGAAGTTGTGCAAAAGTTGATAGTAGAAACAGAGAGTTTTTTCTCGACTAATCTAGAGACTTCTCTAATTGAAACAGTATGGGATGCATACAAGGCATTCTTGAGAGGCCAGATAACATCTATACAACTTGTTAGACAAAGGAATTACGAGGCTGAGATAGCAGGAATAGAGGTATAAATTCGGAACCTAAAGCAAGTTCTCCCTGCCCAGAGCCATACTCCCCAGGGGGACATTCAGGAGAATTTGTCATCATGTAAGTTAGAACTGGCTTGGTGCTAGATACCAGGTTGAGGAAAAGGTGGGAGGCTAGCAAGCTGGCCCACTATGGATATGGAGAATCGAGTGGCAAGCTCCTAGCCTGGAAAACCAAACAAGATCTGAGTAAAAACAATATAAAACAAGTGCTATGTGAGACTTCTGGAAAAATACTCCTACTGATATCTAAGAAGCTTTTTCATAAGCACTTCAAACAGGTTTATAAAGAAGATCTAAATCCACAGGATAACTTGATCCACTCATGGCTTGATCAATACTCTCTGAATAAAATCGATGAGGAAAAGTCTAGCAACCTAAACAAAACAATTAGCTTAAGTGAGATAATTAAGGCAATTGAGGCCGGGAAAAAGGGCAACGCGCCGGGACCTTATGGGCTGCTAGCCGAGCTGTATATAGCTCTAGCGGTAGTCCTTGCCCCTGTGCTGCAAAAGTTATTTGCTCATATTTTTGAGAACAGAGGGAAGGTGCCCCCCTCATGGAACGAGGCAACAGTGGTCCTGATCTTAAAACCATTTAAGCCACCAAGCCAATGCAATTCATACAGGCCAATCTCTCTGCTTAATCTGGACTACAAAATCCTTGCCAAGATTCTAGCAGAGAGATTAAATGGTGTAATAGGAAAGTTACTGCATAATGACCAAAAAGTCTTCGTCAAAGGTCGGAGCATTCAGGACTTGACACACAACTTGGTTGGCGCCATAGATATAGCAAGACTGCATAAATTGCTGTGGGCCATTATTACACTAGACGCCACAAAGGCATTTGACCGTGTGAGCTGGGCTTATTTAGCTCAGGTATTGTACAGGTGTAATCTGGGAGAAAATCTTTGCAGAATTAATTTATCAAAAACCTACAGCCAGAATATTGGTAAATGGCAACCTTTCAGCGGCTGTAACAATCAAAAGAGGGACAAGGTAGGGGTGTACCTTGTCACCTTTACTCTTTAATCTCTATATCGAGCCTCTGGCAGAGACGTTTAGGCAGCAGGTTAGCATAGCTCCCTTCAAGTTTTGAAATTGGGAAAAAAAGTGTCTTTATATGCGGATATTTACAACAAGGGGTGGTGAGGGACAGAGTCTCTGAATTAAGCAGAAAGCTCTCACCCAGTCAAGAGATCAGGGCTAGATCCAACACCGTTTTTTAGCTCACTGCACCATCCCAGTTTCAGAACCTGGCTGTATGCAAATTAGTCTGTTCCTGTCCCAGTGCATGATGGGAACAGGGCAAACCAAACTACAAAAGCCAATTCTTACACTGGGAAGGAAACAAGCTCCCGGGGACCGGTTTCTGGCATTACAGCCGTCTTCGGCCCGGTTTGCTTGAATCCTGATGGTGCAATGAGCAAGGGTCTCACATCTGAGAATACCCTTCCACGCTTAGGGTGGACAAAAATATTTACAACAAGGGGTGGTGAGGGACAGAGTCTCTGAATTAAGCAGAAAGCTCTCACCCAGTCAAGAGATCAGGGCTAGATCCAACACCGTTTTTTAGCTCACTGCACCATCCCAGTTTCAGAACTTGGCTGTATGCAAAAGAACCCACGAAGCAGCGGAAAGTTGTGCCTCAGTCGGCAGAAAAATAATAAGAAGAAGGATGTCATGGGCAATTGCATGTCCGGAAGAAATTTATTAAGCATCCTCGAACTTAAAGAGTGTTAGCAACACGGCAAGAATCCTGAAAATCTCTATTGGCCGTGCATCGCTAAGTTTCACACCATTAGTGAAGTGATTTAAAGAGAAGTGATTCGCCCGACTCTTCCAGGTAAGCCTCGCATGCTTTCGGGGAAGTTAAATTTTGCATATGTCAAAATATTTGTGAGCAGAGCACAAGGGAAAGGGTTTCTTCGGCGCTGGAACGCAAAAGTCAGAGATGCGTTCTTGGTACCTGTTGAAAACGTAAATCAACGTGCGTGTGATTTTGAGTGAATCGCACGCAAGCGTTCCGTTGGCAGAAGCAAAAGAAATGAAGCTGCTGACGTCATAAAGGGTTTTCTCTACACAGAAGAGAACGAATGAATGTTCATGATTGTCGTCATGGACGGCTCCTTCTTCGTGGAAAAGCACATGAGCGTCATAATCGTGTTTGTCCTGCTGTATTCTTCAGTATTTAACATGAATTAATAAACCAAGAGTGCTGAATAATAAACGAAGGGAGTTGGATTTAGTAATAGTTTTTCTTCAACACAGGAAAGTCTATTTAACCAAATTAATCTTATAAAGCCCACACCTATGCTGCCATCTAATGGATGTTGATATTAAAACATCTGTGGAGTATTTTTGAACATACCATTAGGAGTTTCAGTAAAGGAAAAAAAAGATTCTTAAATACTACTTTGGAGAAAACATTTGTTGACTCTTTTTATTTGTTTTAATTATCTTATTTTTATTTGTCCCCCTTTAATGACCATGCAAGTAGTTTCACCACCCACACCATTTTTAGAAAGTCCAGGAGATCCACCTATTAAATGGCGGAAGTGGTTCGATGATTTTGAGACTTATCTTGGTGCAATTGGTGCTATGAGATTTTGTGCCGAAAGGAAGAAGTACATCTTGTTATATTCATTGGGGTACGAAGGGCGGGAAATCTTAAAAAATCTTTCTAATCCAGTGTTGGTGGAGGCTGAAATTCTTGATGAGTATCAGGAAACAGTCAAAAAACTCCAAACAAGATTTGATGTTCAACCTAGTTTAGCAGTTTTTCGACATAAAAAATTTTACGCACACAGAACACTGGTGAAGATGTTGACAATTTTATTACAGCCTTGAGAAGTCTTGTTTTAGACTGTCAATTTGAGAATTTTGCAGATCAGCTTGTCCGAGATCAATTCATAGCAAAATGTACGGATAAATCCATTAAAGAAAAACTGTTAACGTTGGGAAATCCTACTCTAGAGGAAACAATTAGAGTAGCGAAAAGTGTTGAAACGACACAAATCTCTGTAAAGGAGTTGGAGGAAAAGAAGAATTAAGCTAATGTGGCAGTAAAAGTAAAATAGACTAAGATGATCTACAACAAAGCATCTGAAGGACAGCAGCCAGTTGCTAAACATAATTCATTTTTTTCCAAAACTAATATTTGTTTCAGGTGTGGTTATAAACCACATGGCACAAATGGTTAATGTCCAGCAAAATTTGTGACATGTAAAATTTGCAACAAAGTAGGACATTTCGCAAAGGTATGTCAAACAGGCAAAAATAGGGTCAGTCAAAAACCTGCTAATGTAAAATGGTTGGTTGATGAAGATACTTCATGTGTTGATGAGGACCCTATTACTAAAGATCTAAGTAACATGGTAGTAGTTGTTCAAGATGATGGGGTTGTCACGGGTGACCCTGACTTATGTGTTGATACTTATGTAAACATTCAAGCAGGAGATCGTGTACTTAATTTTTTGGTTGATTCAGATACACGAATCTCAATGATTACTTTTGAACTCTTTCACGCAACTTGGCCGAACAGAGTTCTTCTTCCTCCAGATCGTAAAGCGGTCTCCTACGAGGGACGAGAAATATGTGTGTCTGGGTATATTGAGGAAATTATGGAATTCAAGGGAAGGAAAATATTTGGTAAGATCTACGTGGAACATAAAGGGTTAAACATCTTAGGGTGGTTCCACCAAGGTTTATTTGGTATGGTACTTAGGCCTGGTACGAAGAATCAAGTAGTTGCAGTGAGAGACAGCCCTGAATTAGAAAATCTTATCAATGATTATCCACATGTCTTTTCTGGTGAGTTAGGAAAATTAAGCAATTTTCAACATAAGATCATTGTAAAAGATGATGCCTGTCCTTTGAGGCATAAACTTAGAAGTGTTCCTTTTAATATCAGACAGGATCTAGAAAAAGAACTTGATATGTTGTGTGCTAAGGGAATCATAGAGCCAGTAGAGTCATCCTTGTGGTTGTCTCCATTGGTTGTGGCAAGAAAACAGAATGGTGAGTTAAGGGTTTGTGTGGACCTTCGCTGTCTCAACAAATAAATATGGGTCGACTCTCATCCCCTTCCCAACATAAATGAGCTGTTGTCTAGCTTAAAGGATGTAAAAAGTCTTCACAAAATTAGATTTGGCATCTGCCTATCACCAGGTAGAATTAACACCAGAATCCAGACCGTTCACTGCTTTTGGGAATTAATGGTTTTTCTGTTTTCCAGGATGATGTACGTATTCATGCTCCTGATTGAAGCTCACATGATGCAGTATTGAAAGAAGTGTTATACAGGTTCCAAAGTAATGGAGTAGTTTTACGTAGTAATAAATGTGTTTTTGCTACAAGTGAAGTTGATTATTTAGGGCATTTAGTTAACCAAAAAGGAATTTTTCCTAAATCTAGTCTTGTTGAATCCATTGTCAATGCAAAAGCCCCCTCTGACAATAGCGGGACTTTGAAATCCTTCTTGGGATTATATGAATTCTACTCGAGATTCATTCAAAATTTTGCAACTAAACTAAGACCACTTTCACGAATGTTGGTGAAGGGTTATGTCTTTGAGTGGAACAAGGAGTGTCAGGATGTTTTCTATTAGGTGAAACAGCAGTTAAGATCTCCACCCATCTTAAAACATTTTAATCCCTCTTTGATGTGTACCTTCACGGTGGATGCAAGCAATGTGGGTCTAGGTGCAATACTCTCTCAAAATAAAGGAGGGGAGTCAAACACAATAGGTTTTGCCTCTAGAGTATTATCATCATCTGAAATGAAATACTCTGTAATTGAGAAAGAACTTTTGGCTTGCAGGTGGGCTATAATGAAGTTTAGGATTTTCCTTTGGGGAAGGAAATTCTGCCTCAAAACTGGTCACAAACCTTTAAATTTTATCCTTAGTGGGAAAAATGTGAGAGGGTTCACGCCAAGAATTGCACGTTTATCATCGAAATTACTCCGGTTTTATTTTTCTGTTGAGTACATTCCTGGAAGTAAAAATGGTTGTGCTGATTTTCTTTATTGGTCTTCTGACACAATTTAGAAAGTAAGTAATATGGATGAAGAAGATAAGGATGAATATCTTGTTGCTGCCATTGATCTTCCCCAAATGTGTGCAGTGTCTGAGAATGAATGGCGTCAAGCTTTACTCAATGATGTATCTTTACAAAAGGTTACTAAATTCATCAAAAATGGGTGGCCTAAATAAAGAAATCTGAATTTTGAATTTAAAACTTTTCTTCAGGTAGCTGATGAACTCACAATTGATTGTGGATTGATATTAAGAGGTGATAAGTTAGTTCCCCCATCTTCTTTGAGAGAAAAATTAGTAAAATGTGCACATGAAGGACATTTAGGTTCTACTTTAACAAAAATAGAGTGAGGTTTTCATTCTGGTGGCCTTCAATGGACAAAGAAATTGATGATTTTGTTAAGTCTTGTGTCATATGCTCAAGTTGTGACAAAATTGTTAAAGTGAGTACTCCACCTTTGACACCCATAGAATTACCTTCTGCACCTTGGGTTAAGCTAGGTTTAGATATTGTTGGCCCATTTCATGCGCTTGATTTGTCTTCAAGATTCGCTTTGGTCCTTATGGATTATTATTCTAAGTGTTCTGAAATAAAATTTGTGAGAGAGGTTTCTTCTAAAACTGGGGTTGAATTCCTCAGTGATGTGTTTTTAAAAGAAGGGTTCCCAGAATTTTTAGTAACGGACAATGGAACGCAATTTGTTTCAACAGAAGTTGAAGATTATTTGTCAATTGTAGCATAAAACATCTAAAGAGTTCTTTATACCATCCCCAAACAAACGGTTTAGTAGAACGCATGAACAGGGTTATGGCAGAGTGTATTCAATGGGCTCTTTCTAATAAATGTATTGTTAGTAGTTCAGTTAGAAGCATGCTTTGGTTCTACTGAAGTACACCCCATTCTACAACAGGTGTTTCGCCTTTTGAATTACTACGTGGTCGCAGAGCTTCCACTTTGTCATGTCCAGGATGGATGAGTAAATGGATGAAAGGAAAACAGTGGAGTGATGAGGATGTCAGACATCAAGTAGAGATTGTACAGAGTAAACAAAAAACTTATTTTGATCAAAAGAAAAATGTCAAAGTTGTGGATATACATCCTGGTGATTATGTCTCCATTAAGAAACCCATTCATGTTAAGAAAGGATTCTCTAAGTTCAGTCCACCAGTGGAAGTAAGTGAATTAAGAGGAAACTATATTAAACTTATTAACGGACATTGGTGGAACAAATGTCGATCGGTGAAAAGTCGTCAATTTGACAATCTATGTAAAGGAAAAACAAATATTGTTGATAAAGATTGTACGGACAGGTTGCCCTTAGACGCAGTTCACGTGTTTCTCAAATTCCTTATAGATATAGAGTTTAATTATATAGTCTTCATTTGCTGACTGTTTTCCTATCTTCTGCTTTTGTCACTACACCTCTTTATTTCATAGTTTTGCCTATTCATATTTTAGTTCTTCTTACTTTTTCCTTTTCTTTTTTTCCATGTTCTTCTCAACCTTTTTCTTTCTCTGTTAAAGTCTTTTTGTTTTCTAAAGGGAAAACCTATGTAGTATTTACATATTGCATTTACCTCTGCTTATTGTTATGCAATATATCTAGAATCTTACGTTTCTGATGTTCCAAGTGGGAGAGCCTTTGTGTTTGTATGTTCTAGAAAAGACAGTTGATCAGGACCTGGCATAAGATGCACTTGTGTCTCTGCTCGGGTGTTCAGCTGAGGTTAATATCACAATAAACCAAGAGTTAACCTACCTGATGTCAATGTTCTTTATGACACGTTTAAGGAGGAGGCTTTAAGAAAAATACAAGCTAAAATGAATTATTTTATTTGGGCATATAGGGGTATAAGGATTTTATAGAAAAACTACGAAGGAAGAAAAATAAAGGTGGTTTATGCACACCGGATTTGAAGCTCTATGCCTGGGTATTCTTACTACAGGCAGGGAAGATGCTCTTGAATCAGCCAGATGAATCAGATATAGGAAAAATGTTTAAAGAAATGTTATGGGACATTAAAGGAGGTGACCAAGCCTTCAAGTATAAGTTTGGCGATCCACGCTTCTTCAAGGAGGTCCGCTTGAAGTCGCTTAGAAATATAGCAACCATGGCCCCTATATGCGATTCTCCAAGATCCCCAGAGCGGAGCAAAGATGCATTGGCAATTCCATTGAAATCAGCAGGTATAGAACGCTGGGCTCAGTTAATGCCAGAGGGCTCGTTGTTACCATCGGTCGAGCTGAACAACATCATAGATAGCAAATTATCAAAATTCAAACATTTACAAACAAGAAGCTGGAGTCAGGCAATCAGCTCAATTGTGGGTATCTCAAACAAGCTGGAGAGGGCATTGCATGAGAGACAGCGGAACAAGAAAGAGATAGCGAACCTATATTGGACGACAGAGATTTCACCTTACCGTTCGAGCTCTGGGGAGACTGCTTGCCAGACGAGAATCCAGAAGAAATTTGGCAAGTATCTTACAACTTACTACACTCTATAGTACCAGCTGCCAATTTAAAGAGAAATCATCTCTTTTCTCTCCACAGAGTTTACTGGTCCCCACTTAGGTTGTCTAAATTCTCAAGGGGACTTACCCCCTGCTGCCCGAAGTGTCAGCAGGAAAAAGCTGAAGATATTCACATGTTTTTAAGATGCCCAATGATACACACATTCTGGGGTGTGGTTATTAAAGGTATGAAAACCATGTTCAGTTTCGAAATTCAGGCAAGCATTATTTTGGTATTTTTTGGTATCTTCTCGAATTATAAACTGCTACCTCGAGATGTAAGTAAATTGTCCTTTTATTTAATTATACTTGCTCGCAGAGAAATGTGTAAATGTTGGCTTAAAAGCACCGCACCCACTTTCTTAGACTGGGTAAATGCGATTAAATACACACCAAATCTTGATAGGGTTAATTGGAAAAGGAAAAAAAGATTTCTGGTTGCCTTGTATGGAGTGGCTAGATAAGTTGAGACAAGAGATACCTATTTGTTCAATGATTAAGGCCTTTTCACAGAAGAACGTATCCCTCGGATCAGTTGCAAGGGCCACCATGTTAGAAAAACTGAACTGACTATTCAGGAGGGTATCTGCGGAAAGAGCTTCCATTAAGATCAGATCAGAATCTATACACTACTGGTGCCAATCACCCGAATTGGGGGCCACAGAAAGAGTAAATCAGATTCTGGGTACATCTAATGGCATATGAGGACAAAATAAGATGAATCAGTGTTGATCATGAAAAGCAGACATAAACACACGGTAGATGCACACAAGTCAATGTCTCCCATGAAAGTAAATGTTCCGCCATTAGACAGACATGTAAAGCCTGTGGGAAAGAAAACCATTTCATAATTGTCTGCAAAGCAAAAAAAAAACATATGTATCACAGCGAAAAGAGAAAATGGATGCCAGAAAGTTCAAGAAATATTCTCGCCCTGTCCACAAAACCAAAAGGCAACATTAGTTATGACAAATAGAAACGAAATGAAGTCGATTATTGTCAAATTCTTCATTTAAAGACTATTCAATGTAATTTTCATGTGCTGACAAATAGGATGGAAGTGCGCTAATGAAGTCAACTAAGGAATGACGTGCACATGTGTGGTTAGCTGCTTACAAAGAAGATCAAAAAGTGGAAAAGAGTCACAAGACGAAGCAACCAGATTCCTTTTGACAGTGACCCAAGATTACCTTAAAGATGAATGGTTACCCCAGAACATTCATTATTATTATTATTATAGGAGCTTATAAAGCGCCTGGTGACGTCTCTCGACGTGTCCCCGCGCTATGGAGAAGAGTGTTGCTTGTGTGGAGCAGAGCATCAGACAGTTTAAGTGGTGAAAAGATATGTTTTTAGATGTTTCCTAAAGAATGTTTCACTTTTTTCCTGTCTGATGTTCATAGGAAGGGTATTCCATTCCTTGGCTGCGAGAATGCGAAAGGATCTACCTCCAAGTCTGGCTTTTTTTGGGCGCATGATCTTAAGCAAACCTGTTCCCTTCGAGCGAAGGGATCT
This sequence comes from Lissotriton vulgaris, assembly GCF_964263255.1. Taxonomy (NCBI): domain Eukaryota; kingdom Metazoa; phylum Chordata; class Amphibia; order Caudata; family Salamandridae; genus Lissotriton; species Lissotriton vulgaris. The sequence goes on along the minus strand of NC_141685.1, from coordinate 2,068,727,816 downwards.
GGAAGGTTCATAGGGTGAGGCTAAGTCAAGCAGATAGGAGGGGGCTCTGTGGTGAACAATTCTGTGGCACCAGAGAAGGGCTTTGAATATTATTCTCTTTTTTATGGGCAACCAATGTAGAGCATCCAAGGAAGGTTTGGAAGGAGCTCTTCGCGGAAGTCGTAGCACAAGGCGTGCTGCTGAATTTTGTAGGACCTGTAACTTCCTGATGTTTTTTTCTGAGGTTCCCAAAAGAAGCACATTCCCATAGTCAATTCGGGATGTGATGAGGGCCTGCGTCATGGTACGCCTGGAACTCAGGGGAAGAAGATCCAGGGTGCGACGGAGTATCTTCATCACTCCGAAGCATTTTCCAACTGTTTTTTTGACATGACTGTCAAATGAAAGTTTGGTGTCAATCCAGACGCCCAGGTTCTTGGCCTCCTGACTGGGGGTGGGTAATGATCCCAGACATGAGGGCCACCAATCCTTGGTCCAGTTGGTGTTGTTCCCACCTATGACAAGTACCTCTGTTTTTGTTCCGTTTAATTTGAGGCAATGCTCGTTCATCCATGTAGCCACCTTGCACATACATGAGTTGAAGTTATCTGCCTCAGAGGAGGGGGATTGAGACAGGGAGATCAAGAGTTGAGTGTCGTCGGCGTAAGAGACAAGCTCTACGCCGAATGATTGGATCACCTCTGCCAAAGGGGACATATATAAATTGAACAGGGTGGGACTCAGGGCCGAGCCCTGAGGTACCCCCTGTTCTAAGATCAAACTTTCAGAGAGATAGATCCCTCTTTGGACCTGAAAGCTTCTGTTTGTTAAAAAAGCCTTCAGCCAGCATAGAGCCTTTGTAGTGACTCCCGCTCTGTTTAGACACTGTAGCAGTATGGAGTGAGCTACAGTGTCAAACGCGGCACTGAGGTCCAGCATGATCAAGGCCATAGTTTTGCCTTTATCAGCTCCCTCCCGCAGAGTTTCAATAGCTCTTAAGAGAGCCGTCTCTGTGGAATAACCTGTTCTGAAACCCGATTGTGATGGGTGGAAGATATTTTGGGTTTCGAGATGGGTCATTAGTTGGGCGTTGACCACTTTCTCGGCCAACTTGGCAAGGTAGGGGAGTAGGGAAATTGGGCGAAGATTCTCCAGTATGTCCTGACTTAAATTTGGTTTTTTCTTAATGGGAAACACTATGGCTTGTTTCCAGTCAGCAGGGAGGGTGGCTGTGGAGAAAGATGTTTCCAACATAAGTCTAAAGTGTGGCTCCAGGACCGGGAGGCTAGCATTTAATATTTTCGGGGGTGCGGGGTCACGGGGAGATCCAGATTTAATCCCCTTACAAATTTTTTCCAAGATTTCAGTTGGAGGTACAGAGAAGGCACATAGGTGGATAGACGTGTTGATGTGATCTACATTCTCTGAAAAATCAATGCCAGATTTTATATTGCCAGAAAAATTAGCGTATATGTTGGTGATTTTGTCAGAAAAGTATTTCGCAATTTTATTACAGGTATCCACTGAGTCTTTCTGAGAGGTAGGGTTGGACTCGACTGTGGAGATCTCTTTATAGATTTGAAATAGCTCTTTAGAGGAGTTCTCCGCTTCCACAATGCGTGTGTTATAATAGGAGGCTTTGGACGCTCGCACCAGTTTATAGTAGTTTTTTTGAGCTGTTTTATATCTGATTTTTGTTTCTGGACAGAAATTTACACGCCAATCTCTTTCGAGTTTTTTGCATGCTGTTTTAGCAGTCTGGAGCTCTTGATTATACCAAGGGGCAGCTATAGCAATTATAGACAGCGGTGCATCGATTAACATCAGGCTAATGGGATACTTCAACAGTTTATCTCCTGTACCATGCCTCAAACCATCCACAACAAAGGTATACACATGGGTTGCTTAAAAAACCTTTACAGAGTCATGGGTCATTCATGGCAACCATGCAACAAAATATAACGTCATTGAAAGCGCAAACTCATGTCCTTCAAGGAACTTCATACAGTGTCTGTCTGCTCAGTTTTGCCACTGCTTCTGACATGGGATGGATATTCTTCAATTACATCCTTCATCCCCAGTATAATATTGTGAATAATCTCTCATCTTTGTGTCATGGTTAAGGATACTCAAGACAATTAAAGTGCAACTTCATATTAATGAGGACATTTGCTTTGTTGCACAATGGCACCATAGAATTGCTTTTCACTTACAAGATGCTTTTGAGAAAGAACTAGAAATACTGTTGAAACATGACATCATTGAACGCTCTGCAGTTCCTACGCCATGGTTTTCGCCCACAGTGGTAGTGACGGAAAAGGACAATGGAGGTGCAGTGCACATCTGTGTTTAAATGCGCCAGTCCAACAAAGCAATGGAGAGGGAACTACAGCCTGGTCCACACAAAGAGTACATGATCTTGCAACTGAATGGAGCCAAAGTGCTCTCTTGTCTGGACCTGAACAAGGGATACCATCAACTCAAACTGGAAGAAAACTGTAGGTAGATTACTACTTTTTTACTCGTGTTGGTTGTTTTGGAGTGTCGTTGGCTGCAGAAATTTTCCAGGATGCTAATCGTCACATAATTCAATCTGTTGCACATGCTGATATTTGGGTCAATGAAAAAGGAGGATGACAAGACTCTTACACAAGTGTGCTAGCTACTTGCTGATGCAAGTCTCCCTCAGAATGCAGCAACGTGATAGTTTCAGAAAGACCAACCTTAGATTATTTGGGCACATATTCTCTGATGGGGTAATGACTCCTGAACATGACAAGGTTCTAGCACTGACATCCATCAGCCCCCTACAAGATGTATCTATGCTGCAATCTTTTATAGGCATAGCCAGTTATTGCTCAAGATACATTTGCATTTGTGACTTTGTCACAGTGAGTGTTCCATTGAGAGAGTTGACAAAGTGAAATGTCCCATTCAAGTGTTCTCCCGAGTGCAACCAAAGTTTCAATGGAATAAAACATGTGATTGAGAATACAACTGAAATGGCCTTTTTTGACCCAGATCTGCATCCTGAGATTACAGTAGATGCGAGACCAGAGGGGCTGGGAGCAATCCTTGCTCAACACTATGGTCATCCTAATCCTCAGAGACACTTTGAGGCCTATGGCAGTCAAAGCTTGTCTGAGTCAGAACATGTCTATTCTCAGCTAGAAAAGGAGAGTCTGGCTGAAGAGTGGGCCTGCAAACATTTTCATGTTTGTATATGGCAAATATTTCACCATTATCACGGACTACCAGCCGTCACGATCTTTGGAAATCCAAATGCTAAGATGCCCCCTCGCATTTATAGGTGAGGTTGCGACTGCAAGAGTAAGACTATTAAATTGTGCACAGGCTGGGGAAAGATGAAAACGCCGCTAATTACTTTTCACATGGGCCGCTGCATAATAATAGTTCAACGTCCAAAGCGGCTGAGGAGTTTGCATGTCAAATTCATTGTAAGATCTAACATACCATCAGCTCTATCCATTGAACAGGTTATTGCTGCTACCAATACAAACATGCATATCATCAAACACATCATTTCAACTCACTCATGGAAGACACGTATTCAACCTTTTCTGTTGAGTTTCAGAAATTCAAGAATGTACAGAATGAACTGTCTGTCATCCAAGAGGATATCATATTGAGAGGCTCAAGAATCGTCATACTCTAGAGCCTGAGACAGAAAGTTATTGAACTAGCTCATGAAGGACATTGTGATGTTGTAGCCACCAAAAGAGCCATAAGAGATTGTGTCAGGTTCCTGAATGGACAGGTGGGGAAAGAACTGAAAGTATGCCATCTCTGCAACTGCTCATCTCCCAAAGTGACACCAAACCGTTAACAATGTCAGATCTGCCTGTGCAGCCTGAAAAAGAGTTGCAGTTGATTTCTTTGGCCCTCTAGAAAATGGACATCTCATGGTAGTCATTGATACATTTTTGTGTTTTCCTCCGGTGGAGTATTTGTCATTGACAGCCCATGACAAGGTAATCAAAAGGCATGATGCCCTCTTTGCAGTACAAGGCATTCCTGCTGTCCTCAAATCTGACAGTGGCTCACCGTCCTCAAATCTGACAGTGGCTCACCATTTAATAGCAGAGAATTCAAGTAATTTCCCCTTCTACTCAATGTTAAGTATCAGAAGAGCACACCCCCATTGCCTCAAGCCAATAGTGGTGTTGAATGATTCATGGCTATCTTTAAGAGAGTGATCCAGTGAGCATTGATGCAGGGAATTAGTCTGAATTAAGCCTTGTGTCAAGCCCTTCATGCCTATTTAGAATCACTGACAGAATATCGAGGAGAAAAATATCGACATGCAAAAATATTGGGGACAAAATATCGACTACCAAAATATCGAATTCCTATCTACAAACAGGTAGTACAAAAATATTGTATCCAAAATATCACTGTAAATAATATAGGGGCATATTATCAAGAAAGCTCGATACATTATTGCCGCTTTTATCGGCAGGAAACTGCCGATAAAGCGGCAATATTGGGTCTGAAATATGCTCTATGGAACTCCAATCGAAGCCCATGTTAGATGTCTTCACATCTAACATAGGCTTTGATTGTAATTACATGGAGCATATTATCAAGCCCATTATCGCTGCTTTATCGGCAGTTTCCTGTCGATAAAAGCAGCAATAATGTATCGAGCTTTCTTGATAATATGCCCCATAGTTTGTTAAAATATCACATTTTTATAAGTAATGTAAAATGAATGAACCAATAAATATAATAAAGTAAAATATACTTAAATACCCTTAAAATTAATAAATGATTCTTGTAAGTTAAAAAAATAAACATGCATTTTTATTTTTTAATACATATATATTAACTTAATAATATTTAAAAAATATTCAATATTTTTAGCATAGGATAGCGGGTAGTTAAAAATTACTATTCCCACTTCAGTGAGTGCAACCGTAGGGAAAGCATTGGATAGCGAGAGGGTAAAAATGTACTATTCCCACTCCAGTGAGTGCAACAGTAGGGAAAGCGTTGGATAGCGGGAGGGTAAAAAGTACTATTCCCACTCCAGTGAGTGCAACAGCAGGGACAGTGTTGGATAGTGGGAGAGTAAAAATTACTATTCCTTCTCCAGTGAGTGCAACAGCAGGGAAAGCATTTGAATAGCGGGTAGGTAAAAATTACTATTCCCACTCCAATGAGTGCAACCTTTGGTAACGCGTTAGATGGCGAGAGGGTAAAAACTTACTATTCCCACTCCAGTGAGTTCAACAGCAGGGACAGAGTTGGATAGTGGGAGAGTAAAAATTACTATTCCCTCTCCAGTTAGTGCAACAGTAGGGAAAGCATTGGATAGCGGGTAGGTAAAAATTACAATTCCCACTCCAGTGAGTGAAACAGTTGGAAAGCATTGGATAGCGGAAGGGTAAAAATTACTATTCCCACTCCAGTGACAATGCTATTTCCAACCCGTTGAGTGCACCAGTAGGGAAAGCGTTGGATCGCGGGATGGTACAAAATATTATTCCCAATCCAGTGAGTGCAACCGTAGGGAAATTGTTGGATAGCGAGAGGGTGAAAATGATTATTCCCACTCCAGTGAGGGCAACAGTAGGGAAAGCGTTGGATAGCGGGGAGATAAAATTACTATTCCCACTCCAGTGAGTGTAACAGTAGGGAAAGTGTTGGATAGCGGAAGGGTAGAAATCACTATTCCCACTCCAGTGAGTACAACAGTAGGGAAAGCGATGGATATCATAGGGGTAAAAATTACTATACCCACTCCAGAGAGCGCTGCAGTAGGAAAAGTGTTGGATAGCTTAGGGTAAAAATTACTATTCCCACTCCAGTGAGTGCAAGAGTAGGGAAAGTGTTGGATAGCGTAGGGGTAAAAATTACTATTCCCACTGAAGTGAGTGCAACAGTAGGAAAACTAATGATTTAATAATTAAATAAAAATAAATTAATTATCAATACCAATACAATATTAATTAAAATCAATTACCAATTCAAAAATATTTAATAATGAATTACCTATATATACCAATAAATATTATTTATAAAAAAATGAATTACCTATTAATAATTAATTAACAAATTAAAGCTCCATACCAAAAATTAATAAGTAAAAAAACAGCAAATAATAATTACCAGTAAATTAATTATAAATACACATAAATAATTTCAATATTGACTTAATTACAATGAAATTACTTCCCACCCTATTCCCCTATAAACCCACAACCCACTCCGAATAATACATTAATACAATTAATATAAGTATCAATTAATCAATTACTAGAAATGTATTACCAATTAATGAAAATTAATTACCAATTACTAATTAATTAACAATACATTAATTATCAATACCAATAAATGAAAATAAATAATTACATAATTACAATTAAATTACTTCCCACCCTAATCCCTTATAAACCCACAACCTGCTTGGAATAATACATGAATACAATTATTATACAGACTAATTAATCCAGTAATACAAAATATTTATCAATTAATAAATATTAATAACTAATTAATAATTAATTACCAATAAATTAATTATCAATACCAATAAATAAAAATAAATATTTAACTTAATTACAATTAAATTACTTCCCACCCTATTCACCTATAAACCCACAACCGGCTCTGAATAATACATTAATACAATTAATTTAATTATAAATTATTCAATGAATAAAAATTAATTACCAATTATTAATTACTAACAATAAATTATCAATAGCAATAAATAAAAATAAATAAATACTTAATTACAATTAAATTACTTCCTACCCTATTCCCCTATAATTCCACAACCCTCTACAGAACTAAAACGCAAAATTAAATTAAAAATTATTAATATTCTTAAAAATTCATTAATTAAATACCAAAAATTAATAAGTGAAAAAACAACAATCAATAAATTCCAGTAAATTAATTATCAATTATCAATACACAAAAATAATTTCAATATTTACTTAATTACAATGAAATTATTTCCCACCCTATTCCCCTGTAAACCTACAACCCACTACAGAATTAAATTACGCAAAAATTAAATAACATGAAATTCATTACTTTAAAATATTCATCCATATATTACAAAAATAATACATACTTTTAACACTTAAAAGACTATAAACAAATTCGATATTTTAACAACTATATTATGACTGACGAAATTACTAACTTTGATATTATGAAAATCAATAGTTACCTGAATTTCGATATTCTGCACCACTATATTTTTGCACTTCGATATTCTGTCCATTCTTTATAAAAAAACTCGATATTCTGTCCAGTCAATATGTTTTTTTCTTTATTGTGACTGTTCACCGCCTATTGATAGACTCCTCATTCCAAAATTGGTGAAACCCTGCAACCTTGCTATTTGTGAGAGCCAATCAGTACAACGCAACTGCAATGGACTCTGAACCGATCAGTGAATGTAGAAGAGTTTTGTGTCACAGACACTTTAAGAAAACACAAGACAAAGTTTTATGCTGATTGGCGCCGACCTGCCCAAGAGTCAGTCTTCGATAAAGGAGAATAGGTACTAGCCAACCAGAAACTGAAGTAGAAAATGGACATTCCATTTGCTGCTGACCTTTTGAGGGTAGTGATGAGCAAGGGACACATGGTGACAGCTCTTCGGCTCAGAAAGTCCAGACCTAAAACATTTTCCTCAGAGTTCATCGGCTCCTAAGGTAGCGATTGAGATGACTTTGGCCGAAGAGTCCTCCTCAAGCATCTGAGCCCACGTCTTTGGTACCTAGTCCAGGTGCAGCTCTAATGCCTCATATCACCAGATCTGGCAGACCAGTGTGAGTGCATTGACTACTCATTAAGGAAATGTGATACTAATTGTTATTTGCACTTTTTGTTTAACAAAGGGGGAGATGTAGTGTCTTTGATGTTAGGAGCGCTAGGACCCTCATGCTTCCGGGACGACTTTGAAAAGGAAGTTACCTGATCTGTTCAGAGGTGTTAAGTTGTGACTATTAAAATCATGACATATTGTGTGCAGTGTAGGATCATACATCAAAGATTAAAGACATCTGTTACAGAGATCAGTGTGTGGTGTGTTCATTTGCATACTCCAGGGCTGAGGAAGACGCCACATAGCATATCAAGGTTGCCATTGAACCTCGTTCAAGCAAGAAGAATGGCAACTGTGAGAGGCTGTCTTAGTATATGATGTACACTTATGTAAGTGGACACCTTGCACTAATTCAGACAATCCTTATTGTGATTTTTGAGGTCATAGACAAACTTAGAAAGCCCTCTAAGTGGAAGCTGTGGAGAACAGCCTTCAGGCTTAGTCCAGAAGGAGTGTAAAGCAGCTTGTTTTACCAGAACATAATCTTATAGGTATAGATTAAATGAAAAAGAACCACAAAAGGTATTTATAAAAATATTCATTTATTATAAGACACTCACTAACACATATAGATATCTCCTACCCAGTGATATACAGAATACACACAATACTTTGCAATTCAAATGCATAAATAGCACATAATAAACAGTGGTACTCAGTGGGAGACCAAACCATATACTAAAATAGTGATATGCGAACTACGAATCAAGGTATTAGCCAGGGGTCGGGGACCCAAGGAACCACCAAAGGTGAGTTTCTAGGAGCCCCACGGAGGTCGCATGCAGTGTGGGAACATGACCAGTTTCTATGTACAAAACCACGTGTAAGTCCCAGTTGCAATTTTAAAGAAAGAGAACCCGTCCCAGTGCAACCTGAAGAAACCATGTGGAAGACAGAAGGTTGGAAAGCCACCCCACCCGTGGATACCCTAGTACCCATGTTACCTACACCAGGGAGCCTGGTGCATGGATGTAAAGTGATGTCAGAAACTGCCATCAAACCCAATGGAGGACTTCAGGAAGATGACTGCTGCTTGAGGAGGTGGAAGTGTCCGGTGGAATCCAAAGGTGGATTCTAGCTGAAGAGTACCTGCAAGCAGATGGGACACAGTCTATGCCACTCAGGAGGGACCACCGATGACGGAGGTTGCTGGTGAAATGACAATACCCTTGGAACTGAAGCTGTGATGACCCGGTGATGATGTGGAAGACCAGGAGCTATTCCTGAGCTGTCCGATGTCAGATGTTGAAAGTTGAGTGGTTGGTGTCTGTCGGGAGCACAAACAAGTCTTGCAATTGTAAACAATGTGGAAAGCAAAGAAGGTGCAGTGTCAGGACCAGCAAAGTCCAGAGACTCACCACAAGCAAGGGAGTCAGGGCAGGCCCCAAGCAATCAGGGGAGCCCAAAGAATTCGAAGGTGACCCTCAACAGGACTCACAGGCCAGAGGCACTGGAGACACAAGAGGACATTGAGAAGCTCATCAAAACATGCAAACCAAGGTGCAAGTGATGCGATGTGATGCGGTTAAAGATTGTGGTCCCTAGAGATGCTTGAGGTTTTGGATACTTGGAGACCGAATATCTTGGTGGAAGGAAGCCAATAAGCCCTTGCAAGGGCAAGTAAACGCAAAGCACAACGTTTGGTTCCTGCAGCTCTGATGAGGGATACAGGCCTCAAACTTGGCGAGAGGGGAGGGCAGGCCCTGAGGGATGTGAAGAATCACTACCTGTGTTGCTGAGCCTTTCGGAGTCCATGGGAGTCTAGGATAAGCAGAACGGTCATTTTAGTTGAAGTGCCTGCAGATGCAAGGAAGTGACTCCTTCACTTCAAGGGTGATTACTTCAGGTGTCTTGGATGCCCACAGGCCTTAGAAGGTTTCCTGAATGGAGCACAGGCATGGATGTTGCAGCAGACAAGCAGGGTGACAAGATTGAAGCTTGATGTCTAAAGCGAAGTCCAGCAAAGTCCAGAGTGCCAAGACAGTTGAAGTTGAAGTGGTGTCTGAAATAATCATGTCTCACGTCGAATCTGGAGACCCATCCTCAGGTGAACCCTTATATACCCTAAGGAAAGGGTGGGAAGATGCATGGTTCTCTCCCAGGGGAAGGGTTAGACAGTGGGGAGCCAAAGGCTCCCTGAGCTGGTTTGAACTGTACTAGGCAAGGAGGGTACCAAATGTGCCCTTCAAGAAGACTGAGTGGCACTGGCAAGTGTTCCCACCCATCTCCAATTCGCAAAATCCTGACTGGGAGGTGGTCACACCTCCCTGTGACAGGATACCTATTGTTCGGTCTTCCTCTGCTCGAGTTTATCTCACCAGCAGGAAGGCAGAATCATGTCTCTGGTCGGCAGCAGCCATGTTATGATGTCTGGGTCTAGAAGACTGGTACCGGGAGCACTGAGGACCTAACAGAGGGCCTATATAGAGCTTGGAATCAGACAGCCAGTTTCGAGATGGACATTGCGCAACATGTTATATGGCTGTCTTACTTACAACCTGGGAGAATGGAATCCGAAGGCTGTAGGGGTGTCCTGCTCATGCAGGGGCACCCTCACACTTTGAACCGAGCTACCCTGCCTTCAGGATTGAAAAGGTCTGCTGTAGGGGTTACTTATAGGTTTTAGGTACAGCGACCCTAGATATAGGAACCCTATATCTTTTGTAGGTTGTGTTAGCACCAGTGTACACAGGCTGCAATGGTAGGCCTGTATTGACAGTTTGAATGGTCTTCCATGGGTGGCATAATACATGCTTCAGCTCATGGGGGACCCCTAGGGTACCTTTACCCTGGGTAGCCATATACTAGGAACTTTTAAGGTTACCCCAGTATCCAATCTGGGATGTACCTAAGTACTTACAATAACAATGTAGGGAAGAAAGCAGAGAGCCTGGGGTCCTGATTAGCAGGATCCTTGTCAGACCATCCAGAAACAGCATTGCACTAGGCAAAAAGTCGGGGTAACCATAAAAGCAGATCCGACTTTCCTACAGCCCCTTTGAATTCTTTTGGGGCATTAGACTGCAGTAATTATCAGCATACAATTGGACCCCACAAGGTTTTATGCCCTGATTCCACTGCACTTGCTGCACGAATGGTAGCTACTCCCTATGTTCCTGTCTGATGGGGACCTACCAATGCAGTTCGATCTAGGCTGTTCCAATACGTTTGATCTCTATCTTCATTGTTATAGAGGGTAAAAAATCATGGGTTGGAATAAGGCCTCAAGCACGATGTCAATACAAGATTTCATTCTCACTATAAAAATTAAAAACTTGAGAATTATCAAATGGCAGGATGAGGATTGTCCCAAAAAGCTCTTTCTGCCTTTGCTGCATCAGTTGTTGAGGACTGGGTGATAGTTCATCGGATTGAAGTGTATTCACAAATTCTCTAACTTTTAACAATTAAAACTGCATTATGACTCTGAGATAATGGAAGATAACCATTAATTAATCAATCAACTCAGATTTGATAGTGCTGCTAATCACCCATGAGGGTATCCAAGATTCTACAGATCCAAGAGATGATTAAAGGGCAAAATGTTTAAAGGTATACACTCTTACTTACTTCATTCATACGAATAAACCATAATGTGTACTACAATTACCACTCTTTTTAACTATTCAATTGAACATGATTTTAGTTACTTCTCTGTCTAATTTAAATTTGCCACATTTATGAAAAAAATATTGATGCCACTACTATGAACCTACAGCCCTAATTAAGTGATCTTTTGGGCAATTTTTTTACATGGAACACTACTCACTCGACCTAGCATATTTGATTTTCTATTGACAACTGTAGAATGTGGACAAGAGAAATAACTAGGCCTGAGTGCACTGTTGAATACACCGGAATAATTGGAGTAATTTCAGTAATTACGCATTACTCTTGTGATCAGAAATTACTGCAATTACGTGAATATGCCACCGTGAGAAATTTGGAGCAATTTGGGGCAAAACTCTTATAATGGGAGCACAAAAACAACAAACTAAGAGAGATCAAGCAACATCTGACTACTGCTGTTCATGTCCTGTAGTATTTAGTGCTATTTGCAAAATGCAGCCTCAGGCCCATTTTGGGAGCGAGGGTTTCATTATTTCCACCAAGAAAATAGCACTAAATTCTGGATTAGACTTCTCATATAATTATGCATAATTACAAGTATATTGCTGTAATTATGAGTAATTACACTAGAGAGAATTGTGCCAGTAATGCCCACCCCAGCTATAATGCTATTTTTATTGTGTTCCCCTAATTTTAGCATGTCTGCACTGCGCACTGTACCACTGTCACACAGTAGTAAAGGGCATGTGCTTCCCCTATAAACTATGTGCTGTACATTGGAACTCCCTATTTGGCCTATTTAACTTCCTTTTATTGAGCTTGTAAATGGTGTTTTAAGTGTGCCCCTAATAAACAAAATGTGATGGATCGAATGATTGATTAATCTCATCCACTGGTAATTACTTTCAGGGCCACATCCCAGTCCATCATTATTTTGCATACCATACCACCTCAGTTTTGATCCAGCCATATGTAAATCACTATTGACACTGCTCCAATGGGAACAATCAGCCTGAACTGCCAGGCCAGGCCCACTCAGAACCAGACCACAAGCAAACACAGCACTGATTTCACCCTTGTTAGGGCTCATCAGTCTGGTATGGCTTAGTTCCAGTGACTTACAGCCTGATTCATGTAAGACCCTTTTTGCGAGTCTTTAATAGCGATTCATAAGGAATCGCTATTACAGGCTCGCAAAACGGGATTCATGTAGGAATCGCAAAAAAAAATGCGATTCCTACATATTCCTTATTTGCGATTAGCAAATTGCTAATCACAAATAAGGAATAACTCCCCATTCATTCCTATGGGCCAAAAGGCCCATAGGAATGAATGGGGAGTATTCCTTATTTGCGATTAGCAATTAGCTAATCGCAAATAAGATAGCGATTTAAAGGGTGCCAGGGGTGTCCAAAGGACACCCTGTAGCACCCCTTAAATGCAAATTGAAACAGGTGTTGCACACACACATGTCCAAAGGACATGTGTGTGTGCAACATGCAACTTAGAAAAATGCTTTTAAAAGCATTTTTCTAAGTTTTCGCTATTTACCACGAGGTTTGACCTTGCGGTAAATAGCGAAAACTGGCCATCCTGTGAAGGTCACAATACCACTGCCCCACTCTCAAGGCTTTTTATCCCTGTTTTGGATACAGGTTCACACTTCATTCACACCTACTGAAATGCCAAAGACTGAAAAAAGAAGGAGACCAAATAGTGGATTTTGTTTTTATGAACTCCAGGCAGGACAAAGGTAACTTTGTTAAAGTAATCTTCGCAAAATGTATTACAAATCTGAACTGAGCTTGTATTAAATATTTCAAAAAGTCCATAAAATAAAAGTGTTTCTCTTTTTTATGTTTACTTCCAATAAAAACGAATTCAGAAAAACGAGAAGGGAGAAAGCAAAATGTTGGGGGAATACCACACCAAGAATGTGATTTCTATTAGGGTCCATGCAAACCAGACCATCCTTGACTCCTCCGGGTATCTAATTGTCTGAAAAGTCTGGGTTTGGTAGGCTTTGCTGGATGGCAGAGGAGTCAGGGCTCGAATTGTGAAGTTATAGACATCAAAAAGATTGGGTCTGTTTTGATTGGTGAAACAGGAAGTCTACACAGCTCTTTTTGGGGTGTTTCATGCTGCAGCTGGTACAGAAGTGGGTACCATTTTTAATGGGAGAGGTGGAAATGTGGGTGGCAGGAATTTTGTGGATTATTGTAGGTTGTGTGAGAAACCTCAGTGGTAGAACTTTTTGGTTTCCTGCAACTTCCAGAACTTTCTCAGAAGTGTGGGGAAAATGTGTGTTTTTACCCAAACTTTCTGGTTTACGAGGGATTATGGGTAAGAAACACAATTAACACCACCCTAGTCTTCTCTTGGTGTCTAGTTCCTAGAAATGTCTGGGTTTAATAGGTTTCTCTGGGCTGCAGCCGAGCTGGGCCCCAAATTCAGCAGCTACCTTCATTGTAAAAAAAGCGTAATATTTCTGGGTAGAACGTGATGTCAACAGGTCATGTTTTGCGGTATTTTATGTCACTGGCACCAGGCTTAGCCACAGAAGTATACTATTTATATCGGGAGACATGTGGGAACACACAATAAAAGTACATTTGTTATTATCATTTGGATTTCTCTGCATTTTTGGCTTCCAAATGTATGCTAGTGTGCAAGGAAAACACATTTTGAACAAAATGCTCTCTGAATCACATGGTAGTATTAGTACCCCCACATTTTGATGTGTACTAATAACCACTGTTCCTATGCTCAGTATCTTTTGCACATTTAAGGAATACATAGGTTTCCTTGTTACCCATTTTTCATTCGTTTTATTTTACCTTATGAATTGCAGCTTGCTAGGCACATGAATAATAATCATTATAAGCTGCAGCTTAGTTGTTGGCTTTGAGTATTGAGTAGGGGTGGGTGAAAATCATGGAATTTGACTCAACAGAATTACACACAACTGTGCAGTAATTTGAGTTGGTTTTGCTGACACTCGAGTAGAAAATCACTCTACAAGCAACACTCTGACTGCAACCACTAACAACAGCCAGCATCTGCTCACGTTAGAAAAAGGCGTTTAGGGATACCAAAAACTTGCTCGTACTCACCAGCTTACATTTCTAGAACCTCACCAGAAAAAGATCCTCCATGTGGCCATTGGCGGAATTTCGCCAGAACTCCGTGCTACAAGAGTAATATGGAGTCACCAAATTCGGCCAATTCGGCAGGAGGAATTAAACATTCTTCCCACCCCATTTATTGTAGATTTTTGGAAAACCTAAAAACCCTATATATTTTTGCAACCAGAAGGATCTAATGGACAAAAAAGCAGTCTCCTATTGCTATTTTCTCGACTTATTTTTATTATTTTTCTATTTCAAGAATTAGTTTCTTTAAAACTTTATTCAAGTATCTACGTGAATGATCCCTTGCTGAATTCAAAATGTTGCTTACTTTTTAGAAATGCATGGCTTTCTTGGTCATCCATTCACACCTGCTATCCTCACAAACTCCAACAAATAGACTGCAAGCTTAGACAGTGATTTCATATACAATTCTGCTGGTTCCTGGAAGCTGAGAAGGTAGAGATGCAGCACAGAAAACCATTCACTGATGTCATTATTAGAAATAAATCAAATTTTTTTCTTGCACATCACTTTTTTCCATTCATGCCCCCCAATAAAAAACAAAATGAGCTATACTTTGGCTATTTTAGCAGTTCCCTCTATGGGAATCCAAAAACCCTGTGTATCATTTGGTATCAAAACCACATTTAGGATCTAACAGAGATGTCCCTGAGAAGAGCGTACCACTGCCTGTCAATGTATTAAATTCACGAAAAGGAGTGGAGGGTTAAAAAAAGATAATTTCTTTAAGGACAAGAACCTTCACTTACCAGAAGGAAAATGCTTCATTATAGGGCTCCCTCCTCACACCGGGCCCGCAAAATCTCAGGTTTGGGCTACAACTCTCCACCGAAAGAAAGTTTGTGGAGAGGAGCTGAGGTATTTTCCATGGGAGACAAATGAGATAAGTGAGTGGGGGGCAGAGTGCAAAAGAAATATATGAAATGTTTAAAACTGTCTCATGGACAGGATTAAAAGCGAAGAGGACATTGGGGTTAAGAACAAGTAAACCCCTGCTAGACCCATAGTCCTCTTCGATTTTAATCCTGCCCAAGGGTACCACTCAATAAAGTTGTTAGGTCTCATGAGAAAGTTTTATACTTTCATATATTTCTTTTGCACTCTGCCCCTCACTCACTTATCTCATTGGTCTCCCGCATTGAAAACACCTCAGCTCCTGTCCACAAAAATTCTTTCTTTAGTCCCCGACTTTTTGAGAACGTACCTTTTTGTGAGTTTAATTACCATTTGGTATCCCAAGGATAAAAAACTGACATACATTTAGGGGGTCATTACGATGTCAGGCGGAATCACTTCCGCCCTACACCAACTTGGTCATGGGACCAACCGACAAAAGGATGCAGGGATCAACA
This sequence comes from Lissotriton vulgaris, assembly GCF_964263255.1. Classification (NCBI taxonomy): domain Eukaryota; kingdom Metazoa; phylum Chordata; class Amphibia; order Caudata; family Salamandridae; genus Lissotriton; species Lissotriton vulgaris. The sequence continues at coordinate 2,068,711,893 of NC_141685.1, read as the reverse complement.
GGGGGGCACAATAGATGCCATGCACCAAAGGAGGCCCTGCTAGGGGCCCCCAAACACTCTTTCCGACATGGTTTCAATGTCGGACAGACTGGCATGGAAACCATGTCGGAAAATGTGCATTATAATCTCAAAGGTGGAAAGAACCGCCCTTGAGATTATAGGCCGCTTTCCGACTGGCGGACGGGCTCTTAGAATTACTGATTGGATTCTTTCCAACCGCCTCCATCAAAACGAGGCGGTCAGAAAGGAATTCGACCAGCCCATTGCAATGCGGCCCTAAACTGAGCCTTTAGGGCCGTATCGGAATCAGCCCCTTAGTCTTGAAACCTTCTGTAGAAAAAAGGTTATGAAGGCCTAAGCGCGAAGTACTACAAAAATCAAAAAAAGCTCAGCTTTGGGGGTAGAAAAGCCTCTGCAGCTAAGGGGTAATGCTGTTTTGGCGCGATACGTTACTGCTCTATACATTAACTTCAAGGATGGCTATTAGTATTGCACAACATGGCCATGGTAAAACATATGTTATTTTTACATAATTCACAGGGCTTACATGATTTGTATGGTTTATGAGTGCAAGACAACATATTACATTATACTGCAGCTGTAAAGAATAAGCCCCTGTTTGGAAAGGACAAAAAAAAAGAAATCATGATTCACACGTCCCCAGGTTTTACGGTCCAATATTGTTATCCCGGTGCTCTATAGACATTTGCAAACCCCTCCTCTTGGAAGCTGTTACTCTTTTCTCTTGAATGCAGGAGAGAATATGTAACCAGTCAGCACTCCACATTAGGCTGCACGGTTTGTGATTTTTAATGCGTGAAACCAGAAACATTGAGCAGATAATAATCTCCCTAATGTTTCATAACTGCAGGCAGTCGACGGCTGGACGCAAACACTGGTACGCACCAGTATGCCTTTAATGAGGAAGACAAACTGAAATGCATCGTATTTGTGTAGATATCAACGTGTCCATTAAACTGAGCGGAGATGCTGAGTCTCCTAACGACCACAGCCCATAAACATGTATTTTATTTTACAAGCCCGGTTCCGGATGCTTCCGCATCATTTCTCACTTAACCATATTTGTCTCCTCATAGAATGAGACAAACGTCACAGAGCTTTTTTTAACCAACCTTTGTAAACCTAATCCTGATTTTACTGACTCTGAGCATTTGTTAATTCTACGGTTAAACATTTACAGTTTTCGTGAGAAATTCGGAAATGTACAAGCTGAGCATGCCCTTTTGTAACAAACTTCATTAATTCCTCCTTCGCCTTCCTTATCGCAATCCTTATGTTTTGAAGTTTTGCCTTGTCAGGTAGACAATGTTTCATATCCAAGAAAACACAAAAATATATATATATATTTAATGACTCCCTAAGAATAACTACTCGCCTCTTACCAAGAACATAAATTACTTCTTTAAGTATACCTTCCAGTTTCTTTTAATATCACGTCAGGCAAGAAGATTTGCTCTCGAGTTAAGTGAATACTTAAATATACCAGACATTAATGCACTTGTGTCTGATTATTTCTCTTTTAACTGATAAAATTCAAGACTAACTCCTGTGTTTATAGGTTAGGTTATGTTATGTTATGTTATGTTATGTTATGTTATGAAATGTTATGTTATGTTATGTTATGTTATGTTATGTTATGTTATGTTATGTTATGTTATGTTATGTTATGGTATGTTATGGTATGTTATGTTATGGTATGCTATGTTATGTTATGTTATGTTATGCTACATGGTTTTATATAGGGCATAGCTGCCCCAGCAAAGGGGCGTCCCAGGTGTCCACAGAGGGTATTTGTGGAATACTTGTGTGATCATCATGCATGGCTCTGAATGTAGAGATGAGGTCAGCACGTTTTTAATGTTCTGGGACGTGCTTGAGAGGAAACAGGTGCCTTGACAGCACATAGGATGAATCAAATTGATCGCGGTCTCGCGAGACTTTGGTGAGCCATCCTAGTTCATGCCCTAGGTATCGGTACATTAGGTACAGAGACACAGGAATCGCTCCTCCGATAAAAGCTGCAGACATGGATAGCAGTGGTGGTACAGGAAAGTGTATGGCCAAGAAGCTCCCTGATTCTGACAGCGGCACACAGGAGAATTTATTTCCATAGTCATCTAGTGAAGATGTGCAAGTACTGAAAGCAAAGTGTAGTTGTTACTTTAAAGCTCAGGAGAATCCAATAAGCAAGGTAGATGAGTCAGACCCTCGTCGGGATCATGATCCCTTGAAAAACAGGTCACTGAACAGATGGACAGGTATAAAGATGGAGCATATTTAAATGTAGTTTTAATTCACTTAAGAATAATGTCATATCGGCTGATGCTCATCACTCACAGATTGCTTTCTTACTAGAACAACAGAATACACACAGACTATACATGACTGAAACATGGCTAAATGAGTTCTCAAAAATACAAAATACTCTGATTGCATAGACAGGGTAAATAGGGGGTGTGATTACTCTCATCTTCTGAGACTTCTTTAAATGCACAATTGCCAATTTAGCATCCTTGCTTCATTAAAAAATATGAAAGTAGTAAAATCAGTCAATCCATCGTATTCCATATTGTTAGATATGGAGGTCTCTAGTTGGCAACAGTTTGCACCTTTGTCCAAGTAGGGACAATTCTTCCTAGTCAGGGTAAGGGATTTACTCGCCCAAAATAACCCCTGCTCATCACCTTGGTAGCTTGGCACGAGCAGTCAGGCTTATCTCAGAGGCAGTGTATAAAGCATTTGCACATAACCAACAGTAATCAGTGAAAACACCACAAAAGTACACCACAACAGTTGAGAAAAATATCCAATATTTTTAAATATCCAAAGCAAGACCAAAATGATAAGAGTTCAACATACAGTCTTTAAAAATATATATGTTGCAAATATATCTGAAAAACACAGTTCTTCCGAGTTGGTAACTCTGTCCAATGATTTCGCAAAAAGGGAAACAACAGAATCCAACAGTTCTGTCTGACCATGTCAGTCGGGGGTGTCGGCAGATTCGTAAACAGTACCTTTATTGTTGAGTCCGACATGTTGGTGCAAGCCAGTCATGGCAACCGCCGAGTTTGTGATATGAAGTGAAGTGGTGCAGCGTGCGGTGCCCTCAAAGCATGGTGCAGGCAGCGGCTCGGTGACAGTCATTCAGCGGCATCGGCGGACCAGGGCTACAATGTTGGATGAGTCGGTGCCTGCTGTGGTGCTGGCAGGTCACCTTGCAGAGCTGGTTTGCGGAACCTGTCGTTGGTCGGCCAGACTGCTGTGTGGGAAGAGGTGGTGCATCGTGAAACTTACTAGCAGTGCCCCCAGTCAAGATGCAGTTACAGGTGTCGAAGTCAGAAGGCATCAAAGGTATCGGTGAGGCCACTGCAGCGAAGTGAAGGGAGGTGGTGCAGATTGCTGTGCCCATAGGTCACAATGCAAGAAGCGGCTCGATGGTGGCAACATCTGTTGTCGTTGTCAGTGAGACCAGGGTGCCAGTGCATGATGCGGTGGTGCCTTCTGTGTTGTCTTCAGGACACAGAGGCAGTGTCAGAGTCGGTGATAGAGTCGGTGATAGAGTCAGTTGCTTTTCCCTTCTCTGCCTTCCCTTCTCTGCGGCAACTAAAACAACAGTTCCAGAAGCGGTACCCAGAGGTTGGTGACGTTTTTGCAGTCCCTAAGACAGAACAGGAGGTAAGCACTAATTCAAGCCCTTGGAGATACTCAGCACTAGAAAATACATTTCAGTCCAGTCCTTTCATAGCCCAAGGCAGAAGCAGCAACTGCAGGCCAACCCAACAAAACAACAACACAGCAAAGGGGCAGTACTCCTCCTGGCAGCTCTTCTAGCTCTTCTTCTCAGCAGGTTACCTGATACCAGTGAGTTCTAAAATTCTGGGGTTTGGACCCCCATATTTATACTCTGTTTCTCTTTGTTCTCTGAGGCAGAGAGACTCTGGGCTCAGTCCAAACCAGCTGTCCTCTCTGGCCCGGCTTCCCAGCAGGAGGTGGAGACAGCTTTGTGTAAGGCAGACTAGGCCCATTCAGGTGCAAGGAAATCTCCTGCTGTTACTCTATGTGTGGCCCAGGTCTATTCAGCCCAGCCCTAACTCATCCAGGATACACCCCAACCCCCCAGTGGCTGTCCACAGTGAATGCACATCCCCAGCCCCTGTCACTTTAAAGCCAGAAAGTCAATCCACAAAACCAGCAGTGGCACACAGGATGGCTAAGGAAGAAAATACCTACTTTCTAAACGTGTTATTTTTAAACACAGAATATAAAAAACATCTTTATTAAAAAATGCAATTTTTACCTTCTGAGTCCAGCCATACCAAGCTCTATGTCCCTATCTTGTCTAATTGGGAAGATATGGTTATAAGATGTTATAAGCAACCTCAAATTCTATCCTATGGGACAGATAACCTTCCAGTGGTCAAAAATGGAAAACACTGTAATTCACCATAGGACATGTCACACACTCGGGTGCATGTCATACCTTTAGCATACACAGCACCCTGCCCACAAGGGGATATTGGGCCTACCTCATGGTGACTTACATATAAAAAAGGAAGATTAGGGCCTGGCAAGTGGATGCACTTGCCAGGTCGATATGGCAGTTACAAACTGTGCCAGGAGACGCTGCAGTGGCAGGTTTGAGACCTCTTTTCAGGGCTTCTTGGGTAAGTGGCACAATCAGTGCTGCAGTCCCACTAGCAGATTACAGGCCCTGGCACTTAAGTGCACTTTACTAGGGATTTACTGGTAAACCAAATATGTCAATCATGGAAACACCAATCCATTACAGGAGCACTTGCACTTTAACACTGAACAGCAAAAAAGAGACAAAAAAACAGCAAAAACAGAGTCAAAATCGGGAGGTCAGAAAGTAAAAAGCCTGAGGAAACACGCCAAAAGATGCCAGGTCTAATATATTAACACTATGGGCCAGATGTAGGTAACCCCAATTTACCTATTCTTAAATACCGAATTTTATCGATACAATAGTTTTCCGCAGACGCCCATTACCCCCATAGGAGCCGGTTTTGTCAGTCGGAACTCAGGCTCCCATAGATGTCAATGGGAGTTCTTCCGAATGGTATTCAGAAGCTTCAGAATTGGTCAGGATGAGCCCCCGAACGCAAATCGGTCGGATCCTTAATCCGAGACGGTGTTGGGCCGAACGTTTTGACCCATCGTAATGAGGCCTTTAATCTACCCAGTGGTACAAGGAGGCTCATGCCATTCCCACTTAAAATCACAGTCTTGACTCTACTAACCCAAAAGAAAACAGCAACTACATTTTGTAAACTCTACAACAATCAATTCAGTAAAGAGAACGTTAACAACTTACTGGTTCCCAACCAAAACAAATTAAAAGTAAGGATGATATTGAGTTGAAGTGTAGCCCCTACACAAAGTGCATCAAAAGATTTGCTGGCACATTTGCACCAAAAAAGCTAAAAGCTCCCAGAGCCACAACCAATAAAACATGGTTCAATGAAACTCTAAATGCCATCAAGAGAGAAATAGAACAGATGGAACATCAGTGGCAGAAAATGAAACAAAAGCAAACTGAATAAAATTGAAGAAAGAAAAACCAAAACAAGTATAAAAAGAAGATAAAAAAGCAAATCCACTTATATTCCAGATCATATCTTCCTAGTGGATTAGCCAGGTCTTTGTTTCATTTCATAAAAGCCAACACCAGAACCTCCCTCTGCTGAAATATTAACCTAATTCAAAGAGAAATATAATCGTTTCTTTGCATTCTATGATACAAAAATTGCATTAAAAAAAATACAAAACATAGTTTCAACATAGCAACAAAGAAAGACCCAACCATGATGCCAAAATCTTATAATACTTATAAAAGTAGTTTAAAGTGGGTTGTATTGTATTTCCTCTTACATAGTTTGATCTAATCAATACAACCCTATCACAAGGTTCATCATCCACATTCTCAAAGTAGGACAGTCATCCTCAAGAAACTGAATGCAGAACATGGACAGAACATGGACACTTATAGACCTGTTACAAAACTCAATAGCTGTACAATTAACCCCTTCGCTGCGGTGGCAATTCCGCCGCAGCGCTAGGGGGTGTGGGGGCCCGAGCGGCGCTCGCATGCTCGTGACGGAGCCGCTCCGTCACGAGCCGCGGTTGCGCTGTGCTCATGACGGAGCGGTTCCGTCATGGCCCCACCCGCTTCATAGAACACGCCGCGCAGGCTCGAAATCAGCGCCGCCCAGGCGCGGTGGCAGGGCCATGATGGAACCGCTCCGTCATGAGCACAGCTCAGCCGATGCTCATGACGGAGCGGCTCCGTCATGAGCATGGGAGGGGTTAAACAACTTCATAAAGGAGAACTCCATAATGACGTCTTCCTAATCAGGCTTCCAAGAAATATATAGCACTGAAACAACCATACTGAAAGTAATAGATACAATTTTATAAATCCAGACCGAGAAGAATCCTGCCTCCTGGTGCTACTAGACTTGTCTTCAGCCTTTGACACAGTGGACCATTATTTACTTTTAAAATCCCCCTGAATAAAGGATGGACTTCTGAGATAAGATATTCAGTTAGTCTCAGAACATCTGAAAGGCAGATTACAAGGTATAAAAGTAGGTAGCCATACTTCTGCATCCAAGGAAGAAACATGCAAAGCTCCAGAAGGATCCGCTCCCTATCCTATTCAATGTATAAGTCTAACCATTAAGGGCTAGATGTAGGTAACTGGGAAATATCGATTCCTAAAGACCGAATTTTACTGATTCAGTATTTAGGAATATAGGAATATTTTTCAGATGTAGGTAGGATTTCGTTAAAAAATACTGACTTCCTAATATTTGTTATTACCGAATCGGTAATTGAGATTCGGTAATAACGAATACCTACCCATTCATTCCTATGGGCTTGGAAGCCCATAGGAATGAATGTGAAGACATTCTGTATTACTGATTCAGTATTACCGAATAGGTAATACCGGGAGGTATTTCAAGGGTGCCAGGGTGTCCAAAGGACACCCTGCTGCACCCCTGAAATGTGCATGTGTGCACATGTGGCACATATGCATGCCCTAAGGGCATGGGTGTGTGCCACATAGCGCACTTCAAAAAGCAAAAGAGTGCTTTTTGACAGGAAATCGCTATTTACCACCAACTTGGAGTTGGTGGTAAATAGCGATTCCTTAAGGCTGAGGTGCACTGTCACCTACATTGCATTTAAGGAATCAGTATTACCAATTCCTTAAATGCAAGGCCATAAGGAATCGTTAATAAGGAATCAGTATTTACTGATTCCTTAATACCGAATCCTCCCTACATCTCAAATGCCTAAATACCGGTCGGTAACAGTGACATTTAACAAATTTCACTGTTACCGACCGGTATTGGGCCACCTACATCTAGCCCTAAGTGAGTTGCTAAACAACTCAAGTGTGAAGATGCACCACAATGTTGATGACACACAGTTATTTCTAAAAATGGCATTGAGAATTAACCTCTTCACACTTCAAACAACGCTAAGTAAAATGACACAATTGGATGGACTTACATTGCCTAAAAATAAATCCATGAAAATTAAATTTATGCTAATACCCATAAAAGCCTGCAACTACATTGACACAGGTCTAATCACCCAACTGTCTAAGACTGGCAACAAACCTTCTCCCAATGCTACAACTAAATCACTATCCTACTCATAAACCAAAAGGTTTCAAGATTTAAAGAACTCGTATCACCAAATTAGGTAACTCTGCCAACTTTCTCCTACATAATTAAAATGATTAAAATACCTTCTGTTTCACGATCAATTAAGAACAGCTGCTCATGCTCTGTTAATATCAAGGATTGACTCAGACTATGCAATTTTAGCGGGCTCACAAGCAACCTCCCTATCTCCACTAAAAGCAGTCCTTCACACAAATGCATGTCTCATAGCAGAGAAGAAAGGATGAGACCTTATCTCTCCAATCACACAAGAATTCCTGGGATTCCTATTGTGGCATGGATAAAGATTAAAATATGTTGCCTCACCTACAAGGCTGTTCATCTGCGCAAGCTCTCTCACATAGCAAATATGCTAAGCATCTTAGAAGGCACAAAACAATCTAAAAGCTAATGCTTGCTCAACCTAATCACCCTAAAAATCAGCTCCTCTTCATCACTGTAACAGTTTTTCTCAGGGTCAATCCTAAATGCATAGAACTCTTTAAGCACTCACTCGAGATTAGCACTAACATTAAGAAAAGATCTAATAAACACCTAAACAGGATTTCCTTGAGAAACCTTGGTCCTGAAGAACGTAACACTTACAGATGTTGTAAGAAGGCTGTTATGAACAGATCATTCCCTCAGATTGTGTATTTTAGGAGATCACTGTTCCACTTCAAATTTCGCTTTTCCCCCTACCCTCTCTTTTCATATCCACACTTCTTCACATCTGAAATGTTATAGGGACTTTTTCTGTACTGTTGCGAATAACGGTGAACCAACGCTAAACAAATCTAATAAATAAATAGAACAGTACATTTGACCTATGGGCAGGAAGACAGGGATAAGTAAATTACAGGCCATAAACTAGGTCTTATCTTGGAATCCGGTGAGTGAACAGTAACAGATGACTTGACAAGGAACTTGCTGGGATCTTCCAGTTTAGCATGTTGATGGTAAACAGTGCAATGTAAAGGGTATCTTTGTAGTCTTTCTACTCTGAGCCAACATGCTTCATCTCACCACAGTTGGAGGGGATGAGGAGGTACAGGCCACACAGCCACGGGTGTTCCTTTGTTGCTCTTTGAAAACTACTTGGTAAGAGTTCATGACGCAGCATAGTGACACATGGACCTGCTAATTTGAATGAACGTGAGAACAGCGATTTCTGGAAATGTTTGTACAGTATAATTGAAGGGAAGTGCTGTAAATGGGCCTGAGCAATGGTCAGAATTGTTTTGGGCTTAGGTAAGAAGTTATCTCTGATCACTGGCTTGTAACTCCTATTAGAAGAACTTCCAACCAGCAGTTCCTCAGATCACATCAGGACTTAGTAAGAACAGAAAAGCATGAATCTGCTGGTGTGTCTGCATGGTAAAGGACTGCGGCCTGCACTTGTTCGATCATGAAGACATGGACAGGAATTTAATCTCACAAGTCAGACTATATTGTCATTTGCTATCCGAGTGCAACAAAGGATAGGAAAGCCCAGCTCTTGAAAGAACGAGCTGAACATTTGGAAGAACAGTGGATCTTGCTGAACCCCTTGTTAGCGTGAGCGATTGAGCTTGCCTTCATATGACATCTGTGACCTGAACGATGCCTGAAAGCTCTGCCTAGCAGTCTGGCAGCTTGGTTGAAGCTCCCGGAAACAAATCCAGAACCTGTATAGGAATAACTTAGTCATTTTGTTTTAACTAAGGTACTGTGAATATTTGAGAAAGGCTCAACTCAGCAAGCACGATTTTCATTTGTATCCATTTCTGAGGTTTTGGTACTTTTGACAGTTAAGAATAAGGCTTTGGTGGGACGTCACAGTGAAGGTATTGGCTTTGAGAGGCTCTCCCTTGCAACAGCACTTAGCACTTGCTCTATACTGAGTTCTAAAAAGTAACTAAAATGTGAACCTTGTCAAGTTAAAAATGTACTCTAGTGCTAAGATCAAGGGCAACGAGAGACACAAGATCAAGAGGATCAGAAGACAGACAAAGTAGGTAAAGAGCAGGTAGAAGTGGGTGTGGAGATGTGAAAGGCTGGTTAGTGGCGACTGATGCACAAAGTTATCAGTTGGGCTTCAAGGTAAAGATCACTAAAAGACCAACCAGAGACAAGCACTGAGGGAAGGCGGGAACCTCCGGGGGAATTAAAGAACTGTCAGTAACAGTGGTCAATTGCGTAGCAACCTTCTTAGCTATATCAATCTGTTTTTTGTAGTCTCACCCATCATTTACTCCTTGTCTGCACCATTGCTGTTTTCTTCCTTCACTTCCTTGTTTCCTGCCTTCTGAAATGATCTACCTACCACTCCTTCATTTGATGTCAAGTAGATCCTGTTGCACTATGAACATACCTAGCTGGCATCTTCAAATGATGCTTTTTCACTTAACACAACGCTGGCTCCACAGCTGCCACACCTAGCTTAATCTTACTCCTAGACTGCGGCTGTCTCGTTAGCCAAAAGGTTACTGGTACTCTTGGCTTATCACTGCCAATTTCCTACTGCGAATCTAGAAGTACTGAGAGGACAATTGGAAGTTTATTCATATCTGAAGAGTTATCAATACCTGTGAACTACCACCCCGTTAGTGTTTCTCTCACCTTTATCTGCAGTTTCCCTCAACTTGAGTCTTGAATATCAGTATCTTCATCCACCAAATCTATCCTTTAAGTCGAAAACCTCACACCTAGGATTGAAGTGTCTTCAGTGGATACAGGTTCCAAATGTTGTCCCTTTCTGAGATTTTGGTACAAAACTGAAGGCCTCGGGGGAAGGTGCAGAAAGGTCCAGGTTTACACCATCGGTGCCTCAGCTGCTTCCACTGATGTAAATATCTGACCTAGCAACCTGTCCTCAATAGGTGTTCATCTATTTAGGGTAGAGTGATTGCCCCACAATTTCCATGCCTGTGACCACCATGTAAGAGATGTGGACCCAGGTATGGAAACCAAACAGTAACTCCTACTCATTAGGGAAAAAGTTGTTTCACAACACGGCCTTTGTATTTTTGTTTACAAGAAACATATATCTTCTTTACGAGTCTATTGTAACCAGATGTACTTTATGATTAATTGGTCCTTTTAAAATTTAAAACATTAAAAATTCCTATCTCTGCTTCCCCTGATACAATTGAACAGTTTCTGTGCAATTTTGTTTTTACAATATTATTTCCTACTAACTTAATTTATTTGGTAATCTTATTGAATTTTTCCTAATTAAATTCATGTTTTGGTGTAGCGTAAATTCTTAACACAAACATCTCTTAAGAAAAACGTGCCCCGTGCAAAGCTCAGACGCTTTAACCCCATGATTAGTCACTGAAACTGTATTTTGCCTCATCAAGATAATAGAGAACTAATTTAGCTCAACATCCAGAGTAAATAATTCAGAATGGCACATTAGAACACTAAACTAATTTCTTTAAAACTATGATGTATGAGAGAAACTTCACGTTGATGTGAAAACAGTTTTTTGTTCATAAAGCTGTAGGTTCTCAAACAATATGCCCATGTGGGAGGCAGGCTTTGATAAAAAAAGGTTGGACTTCTTTGCCTTAGTGAACAAGTAAGGCAATGCAGTGATCATCCTAAGCACCTGTGTGAAATGGTGGCATCTGACCATTTAGTTCCCGTAGGTTATTTTTCTTCACTTTTTTGACCAACATATTTTTGGACTTCTGCATTGAGTTAGTCCAATTAACTGAGTGTTGTGCAATGTAAGCTCTGTTAAATGGATTTAGAGTACTAGCTGCCAGTGCTGCCCTTATACAATAAGGATCACTGCAGCACAGCTGGGAAATGAGGCTCTGGGCTGGTTGCATGTGAACATGTGTGGGCTAAGCAAGTGAGACTACCGTCTAACCTAGCCTGGTACCTGAGCACAGAGAGCGTGTCTGAGATGGGACCCTCAATAAATTGTTTATGGCCTATGCAAGTATGTAATTGTACTGGGTATTCATAGTGTAAGTCTGTAGTGCTTCACTGAAATATGTTCTGTTTCACTCTATTATACCATATAGGCAAAAGCTGCACTAAATTACAGTTAACCAATTGTTGGACCTAGAGCGGAGTGTGACGCATGAATTAAATGGTAAGTAAGGGTGCCCGTTGCAGATATAAACATTTTCATTCTATTTGCACACCTTCTGGCACTCCAATATGTATCATACTTCTCTGAATCAGTTATTAATTAGATTCTGTGTTTTAATCACCCTGCAGGGACAGGTTAATTTCTCTTCTTGCCAGCAATAGAATTAAAGCATTTTCACTCAATACGGACATTTGGAGGAGATTTTGCTTATCCTGAGGGGGAAAGGAGCCGAGGAGACAGAATTCATTTAGGCTAATGACATTTTACACTGTCACAGGCTTGGGAAGGTTCAACCTCAGATAAACAAATGGAGTTAACCAGACCTTTAGAGCCAATCACAGAAGTGGGGAAGGGATAATACATCAGTGTCAAGGGCATGATGTAAGACTGCCTAAACGATTCTGGGCCTGATTCTAATCTTGGCAGATGCGATTCTCTATCACAGACATGATGGATACATATTGTGGAATTTGCAATGCCGTGGACGGGTTATCCATCACCTTTGTGACGGAGTATCCCATCCGCCAAGATCGTAATCAGGCCCTATGTCTAGAACACACACAGTTTCTATTTTGAAAAGCCGCAAAATGGAGAGAAAAGAGAAGAAGGCAAAAAATCAGTACCCTCAGATAGCCTCCAGACGTGTGGTCCTCTTGGAGAACGATGTTAGACCCCTTTCCCTCTTACTTTATTGTCTCAAGGAGTCCCAGTGTCTAGGGACAGGAGGGAAGATTTGAGCAAGGCACTGCCCCACAGCACTAGACTCCCACAGAGGGCAATAGCCTGTAGTGTAGTTCCTATATTCCCAATAGGCTCTGCACATTGGAATAATATATTCAGCAGTGTAGACTTAGGACTGAGGTCGACTAGGTCTCTACTGACTATATTAGACTTAAGGTTTGCCAGCTAGCTCAGAGGTCACTAGAAACTTTCTCGAATAAACGAGGAGGATTTTAACCTCCCTGGATAGACAAGAAGGGATTAGCTTCCAGGGATTCGAGCAAAAGGAACAGTGTTGGCGTCAATTATGTATGTATAATTGAGTGGATATTTCAGGGGAAGAGCTGCACTGTCGCCTTTTGAAGATGTTTTTACCGCCAGCATTGTTTCCCCGTCTATGTATTTTTCTGAACGCTTTTTTTGTGGCTACGGAAGCCGGTTGAGTTGCTTCCGCTGTGGCTGTATTAGCCAATGAATTCCCTGCAACGTGAACGCCATCACGTTGATGACTCAGTGTATGTATCACGTGAGTCTCTCGTAGTTCTTTCTGCAAAAGAACTACCTGTTCCCAAAGCTTCTTATGCTTTATTGTGGCACCTGTGTCATCTTTGTAATCGTTTAGAACCCAGTTCTGCAAGTCATTATTGTAAGATTTGACGCAGAAATGCGAATCGCACACCATTAGTGTCGGGAATTCACGATCGGCATTTTCAAGCGCCATCTTTAAAGATCAAAGATTGCAACATTTCAGCGGGAAGTGAAGAGCCTTATGATGAGTAAATACATTACATAGAGAAGCTTATTGATCATCGTTTTGATCGATTGATGCCCTAATACAGAACTTTTATGTCTTCATAAAGGGATGCACAGACAGGAATGACATGACCGCTAATTGATGACATGAGACTGTCCTCATGTACAACACTAAACGATATCTTTACCGCAACCTCATGTCAGTGTGGACTTATAATTGCATCCCACAAAATCTTATAATGATCTACCTCGTTTATGTTCAAGTATATAGCTTATGATATAGTTAAGCCACAACTTACTTACTATTAATGCAAACTGCACATATGTTATGAATATATACCATCTACCTCATATCTGTTGTTTTTATAACTGGTAATATATTGTTAACCCTTAACTTCTTCTATGTTAAGCGCTCTGATACCCACGGGTCTTGTTCGCGCTATACAAAACTTTATAATAAATAAATAAATAAATCTAATTTCAGCTCGCTGAGCCGAACAGTTTCTCAGTGATTCAGTTTTTGTTATTTTCGGTCTGAATTTACCACAGCGCCAGGGACCTTTAACAATCGCGCATGCTGCATTGTAGGATTTATTATCCACATCGTAATGTTGTGCAAATCTGTCCATATAGATTACAAAAGAGTACTGTTGGAGAGGCAGAATTTCGATTGGCAGAGGAAATTCTTCTTCATATTTCAGATCTTTCGTTTTTTTCATGTTCGGGTCAAAATAGTATTTCACGTCTTCTGCAGCAAGAGAACTTTCCCACTGTATCCATTTTGCATCTAGTGCCACCGTTTTTAGATTAACTGGGCTGAATAACGCCTCAAAGGCTGATTCTGCTGTATTAACAGTTATTCTTTTGCCTTGGGCTTGGGCTCTTTCTTTTGCTACAGCAGTCTGAACCGCATTTACAGTATTTTCTGTAAGACTGAATGTTTTTTCAGCTTGTTTGTACAAATGTGATTTGCAAGTTATTGGTACCGTTTCTCCCTCGTTAGAGGTCAGGTACGTGAATCCGCATCTTCCTGGGATGACTCGGATTACAAGGTTGCGTGTGTTGTTGCGAGTTTGTAATTTTGTTTTAGCTAACATGTCTGTTTGCAATGATCTAAACATTTCTGTGTGTTTCTGAGTCCAATTGATTGATTTAAAATCAGGTTTTATTAATTCGCAGAGAGGTTTAACCCTCTCTGCATAATTTAGAATGTAAGTTCTTCCGTAATTCAGGAAACCTAGTATTGATTGTAAGTTCTTCAGCGTTTTGGTGCTTGGAGTACAGCGCACTTCTCTAAGAAGTTGTCCGCTAGGCTTTTGCCTTCACTTGATAATTCATATCCTAAAAACAGGAAAGTTAGATGGGCAATTCGTGACTTTTTAAAGTTGAATTTGTAACCCTCTGCTGCGAACCCAAGTATTATGGTGTTCACTCTTTTCAAGTGAGTATCCAGGTCATCATCTGTGAGATAGATGTCATCGACATAAGATAATGCCTCATCATCATATATTTGTAGTAACTCTGTTACCCTTACTGAGAATAATCCAGGGCTATTCTTGAATCCCTGTGGGAGTCGACAGAAATTCTGTGACCCCATTATTGAGAAAGCGGTTAAATACCTGCTTTCAGGTGCAATGTTTTGACAAAAGAATCCATTAGTGATGTCTAATGTTGTTTTTTTTTTGCGAACAATGGTCTTTATTAGTGCGGCACTATGCGAATTTTGTACCGCAAATTGCTTGCAACATGAGTTAAGGGGTCTGTAGTCCAAGACTAGATGATATGAATCGTCTGGTTTGGAGACAGGAAACAAAGGATTGTTCATTTGAGAGGTGCATGTTTCAATCACCCCTTGGTATTCAAGTTGATCTAAGATCTCCCTGACTTGTTTTTTAGCTTCTTGCTTAATTGGGTACTGCCTTTGTGCAGTTGGTTGACATTTCAACTGGATTTTGTGAAGAGGACAGTCCTCATCCCATCCTACATGATTTTTATACAATGCTGGAGCTTGAGCTACTGCCCATTTTCCTGCATATGTGTATTTTCTATGTATTGGAATATGATTTGAGAAGGCAGACATAATCATTTCTTTGCCATGAGGGCACTCCCTGACAAACTCTGATGGCCAGTCTTTCTCAGCTAGAAGGATGTCATAGCCTTTTGAAAGGTTATCCCAAAACAGACCCCTTACTCTCCTAGTCTTATCTCCCTCTATACGCAATGTTATTTCGTATATTTTATGAGGTTTGCTAACTCTGGTATCTGCAGTTTCCACCTGAATGTATTCATTCGTGTCCACTGTCTCCAGATGATTCATCAGGATCTTGTGAACTATTATCGCTTCTGCTGCGCTGTCTATCATTGTCTGGGTCCACTCGCCGTTTTTCAGCTGTGTCCTCAGTATCCTCGGCATGTTTGATTATTTTAATACTGGCTACCTTCTTTTTTGGAAATTGTAATTTTTTACTTTGAGCAGGTTCCTTGTCTTTGGACTTGACGTGCTCTTCCCTGTGTTCTGACCGTCCTCTTCTTTCCGATTTCTGCGAGGAAGTCTGAAAAGATCGAGAAGGACGTGTATCAATATCTTGATATCTATCACTTTTTTTCAAATTATCCCCATTTCTAAGGTTGTATCTTTTCTCAGAGGGCTCCCTCTGGGGAGACTTGTGTCCTTGATCTGGAAATCTTTCTCTCCACCGAGGAGACCTTCCTCCTGACTGGAATCTTTTTTCTTTGGTAGTGGATTGTTTATTTCCATCCCAGTTCTTTTTTGGAGTGTTTAAATTATTTTTAATAAATACCTTTTCAGGATTTTCAGTTAGTTGGGGTTTTACCGGTTTCCCACCCAAACTATCTCTACCTAGTTCTTCATAGGATTTTTCTATGATTCTGGCAAGTTCAATTGGTTGGTCTGCTATATCTTTTTCTTTCAATTTCTGGAGGTAAGTTATATCCTCCATTGCCAATTGAACTAACTCTCTATATGCCTTTGTTAATTCTTTTATTTTAACTAAGAGTTCTTCGTTTGACATCTTATCAATGTCTGGATGTGGTTTGTAGCTGGCTAGAACCGGCCACGTTGCTCCTGGTTTACCTAGTGGACCGAGCCTGGTGATGTGATTATTATGTTTTAGGGCGCCTTTAAACCAGAGCAGGTGCTCTTGGTAATTTAGTGGGATTTCAACATCCTCAAAAGGAGTGTATTCATCCGGAGGTTCCTCTATTTTGTAATAGTGGAATTCGTGTGTTACAGCGTTTGCTGCTGGAAAGTTTATCCATGAATAGAATACCTCTGTCTGCCGATATTCATGGGCCTCCACGACGAATATGACTGTACCACCTTGTGATGTCAGTTCGTTTTCTATAAGCTTAAGAGTTATAGTTTTTATTATGTTGACCGGAATGAGTATAGCATTCGGGTCATTCTGTAGGAGACTCGTGTCATCCTCTAGGAGTTTAGCTGCTATTCTAGCTGCCTCCCTTTCGTCTTCACTGTCCACCATTTTATTGGTAGAACAGTTTTAGTTGCAGATCCAGTTTCAAGGAAACAAAGATTAGGTGCACAATATTTTGGAACACTGTATCCTTCAACATTGACTAAACCAAAAACTATACATAGGAATCTCTTCCTACTAAGTTCCGGCGGATTTTAACCTTTTACCCACTCCAGACGTCTATTGGAGTATTTTACGGGAAAAAGGGTCTGTGTGAAAAAGCACGACTGAATTACTCTAACGTCTTGCGTTAGTTTTATCGCCTTACCAAACATTGGGCGCCATGTAGTGTAGTTCCTATATTCCCAATAGGCTCTGCGCATTGGAATAATATATTCAGCAGTGTAGACGTAGGACTGAGGTCGACTAGGTCTCTACTGACTATATTAGACTTAAGGTTTGCCAGCTAGCTCAGAGGTCGCTAAAATCTTTCTCAAATAAACGAGGAGGAGTTTAACCTCCCTGGATAGACAAGAAGGGATTAGCTTCCGACAACCATATAACATGACAACTTTGCTCCCTCAGAATAAGAGTGTATCTCTAGAGTCGTGTGAAAACAATAGACAGCTATTTCAGTCAGTCAAATGTGCATTCTTAGTTTCACCAGAGTGCAGAGAAGAGAGAGACTGGCGTTTTCAATAAAAGGTATAATTTATTGAGCAGTCTTCCTTCTCATGCAAGAGAAATGAATTGGCACAATTGCAATACTTAATGTAAAGTAAAGTGCGTACAGTAAAAGGAGTATTATGAAATAATACTGTAAAAGCATTGATATGGTTTCTTAGCCACAAGATACTTAAAATGGATAAAATCTATACATACATATATACATTGACTAACGTACTCAACTGGTGCTTCTAAATACGCCTACCCCGGTGTACCTGACCTAAGCCTAATACGTGGGAAGGAGTAAATAAGTAGCAGTTTAAGTTAAGTTGGTTTTGCCAAGAATCTGTCTCAAGAATTCTCTTTAAGGGTTTAGTCAGCTCCGTACCTTGGTAATAGAATGTGGGAGGTCTGGTATCTCTTTCCTCAGGACTCGATATTCCAGCAACCCGCAAGGGTAGGCTGGAAACGCCGGAGCTGGATTTTCTTGGCAGGAGAAAAGACAGCGTCTTTCTCAGCGCGTCAAAGAGGAGAGGCAGCGTCCGTGGGCTCTTGCATCAGCTGGGCTCTCGGGCAAGTAGATAGCTGCTCTGCTCCAAAACCACCACTGTGTGTTTGCTTAAGGCAACGTTGGTCTATTTATACCTGAAAGGTGCCGGGTTTGACGTAAGGTTGGACATAATACGTCAATCAAGATGTCACTAAGAACTGGCCGTTCTTACAGTGCTCGCAGGAGTTCTAGGCCAAATCAAAACAAAAGCAAATGGGGATTTCCCAGGTTGCTGGAGGTTTGGTGTGTCGAAAGAACTGATTGTGCTTTCTAGGAATCCAAGGAAGTAGCTACTGCTGTGCTTTGGACTGCAAGGTCTATTTACTTAAATATGGATCTGATTCTTATGCCATTATAGGGATATTATTGATTATAGCCGTACAAGGGCATAAAATAGCAATATTGATTCAGGTTTCTAGATAAAAACACAATAAGCCCTGGGAGCAAAGTGACCTGCTGACCGATCTCCTTAGGAGCAGGCCGTCAAGCAGATCCCGTATCATCGGACGGAGCAGAAGGCTGTGTATATCGTGTTCTACAGATTGCGAGCTCTTATCAAGGAGGCCGACGCAGCACACTGTACACACCTATTTTTATACTAGATGCCATGTAATCCTATGCCCTGAAGAAGTTCATTGTTATGAACGAAACACGTTGGCTGACAATTTCCTGAAATTGGATTTTTTTCCAATAAAAGGCTGTGTAAGAAAACCTAAGAAAGACTATAAGATTTATTTAAAAACAACTTTGTCTACACATCAGGTGGTGCACCGCTCCATATCTTGGGTAATGCAATAATCATATTGTTTAAAGATCTAATAACAGATACCAATATGGCGACCACATTAAGAATGGTAACAGACATCAGCCGTAGTGTAGAGTTCTTCATTTATGTTTATGTTCCAATCATCATGCCGTGTTCGCCACTTCACATTTATTCATACAAGCTGTTCCACGCTACCAATACATTTTAATGACACAATACAAATTCTAAGTGACCCATTGTTTACAGATTTGATAAAATAGCGACCAAAATGAGTATGATAAAAGAAAGTGACTCATAGCATAGAGTCCATCATTGATTTTTACATGCCAGAGATCACGGCTTTTCCGCCAAACCACGCAAATTTATACAAGCGGTTCCAAGCTACCAGTACACTTTCACAATCAAGAACATTGCATGCTGAAATTTGTTACCGGAGATGTAAAGGTACTATTTAACCAATAATCTACGAGCACTTAGGAAAATGAGGCCATTACATTGTGTAGGGGAATGTTTTTATCATAAATGTGTTTTTAGTCAACATATACATGTACGATAAATGTTCAGATTGCCATCATGATACTTGAAATTTAAATAACTGTCACAGGAGTTATTTGTTCGTTGCACATAGAAGTTTACAATTGTTGTTTCAGGGTTGGTAACACAGCATTGTTTTTAGATTCATTAAGTTTTCCCTGATGAAGGGCTCCAGAAGCCTGAAATGCAATAGGTTGATAGAGGGATGAGTTCTAATCTATGTTAATGGATACTTTTTATTTTGGAGAAGAAGATAATGAACCAAAATGAAATTTTAAATTCTTGTGCAAAAAGTGAAGATGTTAAACATGTTTGTCTAAATTATATCACTCCTGTTTTTTGGAGCTACGCAGTGCACGAAGGGGACTCCTCCCCGTGGGAGACAGATATTGCACTTCGAACAATAATAAAGTAAAAACACAATGCAAGTAAAATCCCACACCAATTTAAAAAATTAATGCAAAATGTAATAACAAATTCAAGACCAAAACAACAAAAATCCAATCAGTAGAACTGTAGATATACAATTTTAAAGATTTAGAGGAAAATAGCACCAATAAATCCTAATGTGGCATATTAGGTCGTGAGATACTAGGAGAAATTCACAAGTTCAGGCCAACCACGATAGAGTGCTGGTTGAATACAAGGACCAAGTTAGTCCTGCTGAAAAGTTACCTCTCAGTCCAGAACAAAGAGTCCAATTCATGGCGGGGGTGCTGAAAGGAGAATTGAGGCACCATGAATGGTTGATATAGAGCAAGGAGTAGGTCTGGCATCGTAGACAGATGTCACTGTAGCACAAACCTCCTGTTGTTGTCACAAACGTTCAGGCTGGAGCTTCGTGATGCTGCTTTCCAGGGGCAGCCAACGCTGTAGCGTAAAGGGTGGAGTTGATGGAACTATGCATGAGAGGGCAGTGTGAGTGACAAGGTTTTAGCACAAATGGGCTCGTTTGCAATTGAGAAGAGTCCAAAAACATCATATGGGCAGTACTTGAGGTCAGGGGCTTGTTCCAGCTGGATCTGGGTGCTGTTTCAGGTGGTTGGGAGTCTGTTAAGTCCCTGTGGCTCTGAACAGGAGGCCAGCAGACTAGCCCTTGGAGTCACTCTGGAAGTCCTGGATTCAGGTACAGGTCCAATTCCCCTGACTCAGGCTGGAGGGCAACAAACCAGCAAGGCAGCAGTCCAGCTGAACAGTAGTCCAGCAGGACAGCAGGGCAGCAGTCCAGCAGGGCAGCAGCCCTTTCAACAACATAGCAGTTCTTCTGCCTGGCAGAGTCGCCAGAGGTCCAGAAACGTTCTGAAGAGTTGATATCTGAGGTCCAATATTTATAGCAGGTGCCTCCTTTGAAGTGGGAGGCTATCCTAGACGTTTATTTCACAGGCCCCAGGTATCCTGCCTTCCCTGTCCTGGCTCCAGACTTACGACATGGGGTATACAGCCCTTTGTGATGAAGCAGGATATAGCCTATTCAAGAATAAATAGGGCTGAGCCCGGCTCTGCCTCTCATCCTGCCATTGATGACCCATCCAGGCACAGCAAAGTCCTCTTTTGTGTTTGACTGTCTAGGAGTAACACCCAAATCCCAATTACCAACTATACTCAGTCATGTGACCCAGTGACACGCTGCAGACTCTAAATGTCAAATGCAGGAAAATGCCAACTTTCTAAAAGTGTCATTTTTAAAATTGTAAATTAAAATAATAAGAGAGGTCTTTACATTACAATTCCAAAGACACCAAACATGAACAGCTTACCTCTTCTCATTTTGAGCTTACAGCTTGTTAAATGTAATGAGTTAACTCCAATGTTATCCTATGGGAGAGTTGGACCACTGGTAAAAAATGAGTTTAAGAGTTTTTCCCTACTAGGATATGAAAAACGTAGAAGTGCATGTCCAACTTTTTAAAATATTGTGCACCGTACCATCTGGGCTGTCTGTGGACCTACCCTAGGGGTGACCTATGTATTAAGAGGAAGGTTTGGGTCTGGCAAAAGGTTTACCTTACCAGGTTAAAATTGGAATTTAAAAGTGCACACACAGGCTGCGGCAGCAGTCCTGAGACATGTTTAAAATGTTACCTAAGTGGGTGGCACAATCAGGCTTGCAGGTCCACTAGTAGCATTTAATTTAGCACTGGTTAGTAGTGGTAAAGTGTGACGAATGCTAAGGCCAGCAAAAACGCAGACAGCTAAACCGGAGGGTTGAAGATAAAAAGTTAGGTGGAAAACCACACGAAGGTTGCCAGGTCTAACAGGTAATACTAAGACTAACAATAATATCAATTAAATAAATGGCTGCGTTATTGAATGTCAATCAAAGGTGGTTCCATCTTCCAATGTTGAGTATTTTTCTGATTGTGTTTTGACATATTTCTACTTTTATTGATTGTGGTGACATCTCAAGATAGAATAAATGTTATTTTTATTACTTGAGAAGGACTCTTATCCTCCCCTATTTATATACCACTTTCCTACAACCTCTGACTAACTCACCCAACTATATGGGGTGGACAAGTGGACACAGAAACAAAACCAAGAATTCTTTACAGTAGCACCTTGTCACTTTACAGGACTCTAAGGTTCTGTAGAAGCCATGATCAACAACTGTAGAAATAAACAGCAAGTGAGTCCCTAAACCAACTTGATTTTATGTATGTATTAGATAACATCCACAGGTCAGGCGCTAGAGAGCCGGCAAGCAAGATGGCCGCACCCTATGGAGGCGACCCTGCACAGAGACACAATCTGTCAAAATCCACACAAAGGTTACGACTAAGATGAGAAATATTAAGCTGTAATAAGATACGATGACCTGAGAAACAAAGGGAGATGGTGAAAAACTTGACTGAAAATCTGAAATGCTGAATGAGAGTTGCGAGGTCAGCACAAAATGGCGGCTTCATAACTTCCAAGATCACCCACATGCTGAGGGGCCTACCGCCAAATCCAGGCGCATTGCTGCTGGAAATAACGTTGTGCTGTCAGCCAAAGTTTTTTGAACGGATTGCCCATGACCAGCACGATACTACGCCAATGCTATATCTAGCGGTGAGCACAAAGCGCCTGCCCCTCACCTCGCAATTGCTAAGACGACCACAGGAGCCAGCCGCCACTTCAAATAAGAGGTGCCAGAGCGTGACCCAGGGCCAATCAGGTGAGACGAGAGGGGACGTCTGCGGCGGCGCTCGAGGACTCTTACTCCAAGTAAGTCAGGAGGGAGGGGGAGGCTCTCGGACGCCATGGCTGGGTGATCACATGCATCACAATGAGTGGTGGAGCCTACTGTTGAGATACTGTGAACTGCAGGGCCTATGGAGAGGCATGGATTGGTGTGCTGGCACATATTGGATGGCAGAAGCATATCACTGCAGGCACTGGTAATAATATTGAACCCACATTGTTCCTCCCACATAAATTACAGATACTGATTGAATCCCACACCAAGGTGCCTGGGGGCTGCACTGGTGATATAAATGTGCTACAGGCTGTTCAGATAATGTGTAACATACATAGAGGGTGAATTCTAAGACCTGTGAGAGCTGGAAGACTGAACTGACAGGGCCAGAGCTATATTCTAAACCAAAGCAAGTGCACAAATAATCTTTGGAATATAGGCTGTGGCTTCAGTCTCTCCTCCGTGACAATGGGCAGAATGGAGGGAAAACAAGCAAAATTACCATTTGAGCCTCGCAAATCAGCTTGAGGCCCTGAAGGTGGCACAGCTTCCAAGATACTTTGCAACCAGAAGAGTTGAACCTGCAAGCTGTACAGGCCGCCATGAAGCAGAGTCTCACCTCAATCCAATCCAAGATGGATGCCCTCTGCAGATGGACTTCATTACCCAGCAGCTCGAAAACCATGATGGGCACATTAAAGAGGTGGTGGGCAGAATATCGCATTTGGAAGATACTTCATCTGCAGAATATGGAACAGCTCTTGAAGGTGATCTCAGCTAAAAATGAAAACCATAAAGCATCCTCATGCCGCAATAACCTCCGAATTCTGGGTGTGCCGGAATTCACAGACACTGGGTGAATGGAAGATTATATTGAATGCATGCTGATAGAATTATTTGGAGCCACCTCCTTTTCCAAGGTGCACATAGTAGAGTGAGCTCACCGATTGCTAGCAACTAGCCACCAGCCCGGATTTCCCCCACAACCATTAGTGCACGAATCCTAAATTATAATGACAAAGACGCAGCACTCTGGATGGCACAGGAGAAGAAGGACGTGCATCATGATGGACACGTACGCGGTCCAGGAGGCACGCAGAAAGTTTGTGCGAGTGAAACAGAGGCTGCAAGAGACTAACATACCATATGCAATGCTTTATCCGGCGAGACTACGGGTGACCCATCATGGTAAACAGAATAATTTCACCACGCCGAAGCAAGTACAGGATTTCCTTAAAACAGCATTCTCTCGCAGCCCTCGATCAGTCTGCGAGAGCAATCTCGCCAATGGCAAACACAGATTAAACAAACTGGCAAGAAAATGGGACTCCCAAAGACAAAGGGCACGTGAGCACTATCTTTTATAATTCTATTGTTACACAGAGGGAAAAAGGGGAAAGATTTGATGAGGATGGGCTGGCCCCTGGTTCTATTGCCACATCTTAAGAACACAATACCATTAGATCAGGTTACACAAATGCAATAATTGAACAATACTGCCAAACTCTGAATCCTTTGATTTGATTTGATTTAAAAATGTATAAAGCGCAACGAATGCCCGCAGGCGTCTTGGCTCTGACACAAAAAAAAATCGACGTCAAAGCAGATGCATGTGTGTTAAATATCTGTTTGAAAAAAACAGGTTTTTAAAGATTTTCTGAACATAATAAAGTTCGGACTGCTTTTGATCGTAATGGGTAGGCTGTTCCAGAGTTTGGTCACTCTTACCAAGAAACATCTGCCACCCCAACGAACTTGCAAGCCTGGTTCGTGGAGAGGTTAAACGACCTGGCCCCTTTGAGGACCCCCCACTCACTGCCTAAACGGGTCTCTGCACCTTGGTTCACAGGTGCGCTGCTTGCCTCCCGCAGGCAGTGCAAGGTGGCAGAAAGAGCATGGCGAGCGCAGTATAATCCAGCCGCCAGACTCGAATACAGAACCATGGTTAAAGCTTACCATCGTGATATTTTCCTGGAGAAGAAGAGCTACTTTGCGAGGAGGATTGAAGATGCTGCAAACTCCTGCAAAGAGATCTTCTCGATCGTTAGGAAATTCACTGCCCCATGGTCGAATGCGGCCCAGAGTGCTCCGACAGAGTCGTGGGCATTGGATCTTGCCTGCTTTTTTACGACCAAGATCAAGCTGATACAAGATTCCTTTTTGCCGCGGCCGGCTGGGGCCTTCCTTTGTTCTAAGGCTGGTCTAACTCCATCGGCGTCTGTAGGGCCAGTCTTATCTGACTTCCCGCCTATTTCAACTGCTGTGTCCCTGACACTTCTCGCCAATCTCAAATCCGGATCGCCGCTCAATCCATGCCCGGCCAAATTTTTGGCAAAGATGGCGGCAGTCGTAAATCCACTGGTCAACCCCCTTCTGAATCTCTCGCTGAGCCAGGGAGTGGTCCCTGTGGCTTGGAAACAAGCGATGGTTATCCCCCTTATTAAGAAGCCCGGCTTGGCCCCCGAGGTTTTGGCCAATTATAGGCCTATTTCTCTTCTCCCCGCCCTGGCCAAGACTGTGGAGAAGCACGTGCATAACGTGCTTTCCAATTTTTTGGAGTCCCACGATCTCCTCCATTCCACTCAATCGGGCTTTCGTCCCAATCTTAGTACAGTGACGGCGCTGCTGGAGGTGTCTGAGGCCATCAAGGAGACGCTAGACCTGGGTGGTAGAGCCATGCTGATCATGCTGGATTTGTCAGCGGCTTTCGACACCGTCCCCCATGAGGATCTGCTCGTCAGACTTCATGAGATCGGTCTGAGGGGGACGGTGCTCAGCTGGTTTACATCTTTTTTGGCTGGCCGCCGACAGACGGTCTGGGCCTCTTCTAGCTCTGCCGAGATGCCGCCACTGGGAGTCAGAGTCCCACAGGGCTCTGTATAGAGCCCGACTCTCTTCAATATCTTTATGACCCCTCTGGCGGCTCTGGCCGAGTCCTTCGGGGCCCAGATCGTATCCTACGCAGATGACACCCAGCTGCTCTTCACCTGCCAGAAAGGAGAGGATTTTGATGGAGAGAGCATCCGTGAGTGCCTTGGGGCTGTGTTCAAATGGCTCCAACTGAACAGCCTCAAGTGCAACTCAGACAAATCGGAGGTGCTCTTCTTCGGTTGTCAATCCGATCCGGACTGGCAGGTATGGTGGCCGGCCGACATGTCTCCTCCGGGGCGGTCGTCTCAGTTAGCTAAGAATCTGGGGGTTAAAATTGACAACGGTCTGACCCTGAGATCTCAGATCCTTACCCTCACTGGCACCTGCTTTGGGCTTCTCCGCATGCTTAGGAAGTTTTTTCCGTTGCTCTCCGAGGACCATAGGAGGATTACGGTTCAGGCCCTGATCGGGTCAAGACTGGATTACTCCAATGTCCTATATCTCGGCCTGCCCGAATATCTCCTGCAACGGATGCAGGTGGTCCAGAACGCTGCAGCACGTGCCATTTTTGGCTTGCAGAGGCGAGTCAGAGTCACTGGCCTGTTGCAGTCGCTTCATTGGCTGCCTATCCGACAGCGGATAGTTTTTAAAGCTTTAACCCTCGCTCATAAGGCCTTTTATGCCACGGGGCGAAATACCTTCAGAAGAGGTTAGCTTCCTATCGTCCTGCTCGATCTTTGAGGTCAGAGTTGAAGTTTCTTGCCATTGTTCCGTGTGTGAGGAGGGCACGTATTGGAGGTCACTCATTAATGCTTCGGGCCCCTCAGCTTTGGAACACTTTGCCCCTGACATTACGCAGCACCTCTAATCTGCTGGCTTTTAGGAAGGGTTTGAAAACCTGGCTCTTTGCCTCCTAGCTTCTTGTAATGCTTTGTTGACCCTGTTTTCTTTTATCTTGCTGTGTTGTGTTTGTCTTTCTTGGTTGTCAATAAAGCGCCGGGACACTCTTCTGAGTAGCCGAGCGCTATAAAAGACATAAAATAACATAACATAACATAAAATAACATAACATAACAAAACTTGTTTGAATCTGGGTGCTTGCAGCAACTTGTGACTGACCGATCTAAGAATCCTAGCAGGAGCATAGTACTTTATTCTGTCAAATAGAGTGGACCTCTACCGTGAAATGCATTAAATGTGATGCATAGTGCCTTGAAAGCTATTCTTTTCCGAACAGGCAGCCAGTCACTGGTTCATGCCTGGGAAAGCTTGGGCACCCCCAGCTTATTCGGGGGGACTGTCAGGCTCTCCAGTGCATAACCCCCTACTGGTGTTCCCCAACAGCTGCGAGACAGGGCTTATCTTTAATTCACACTGAGTTACTGTTTGTTAGTTCAATAGAAGTCATGCTTTCTTGTTGACAGTACACTAACTATCGATGAAAGACGAGATCCAACATCAAGGCACCAGTTTTATGGCACACTGCATCGAATAATCAATTCCCACCAACAGGCTGACTCATTTAGGTTATTGGACAGTCTTATTTGGGCTTTTATAGGGAAATGCATTCACCTGCGGAATTGGGCTGTGGGTGTGGGAGGGGTGAGGCAGAGGGGAATGTTCATCGTATTTCTTGTTGTTACACACAGAGCTGCTACACATGGTTGTGACAGGGATGAATCCGGTAATCGAAAAGCATGCAACACAGAAACTATTCCATGCAGCAGAGAGAGCATCCTCACACATTCACAGGGCACATTGGATAGGGGATGGCCACACATAATTACCAGACAAGACACACTCTCAACCTCCTGCCATGGAATGTGAGGGGCGTGGGAGATCCACGCAAGAGATGACAAGTGCTCAATTACCTGGACAGACATAATGTACATGTGGCGATGCTACAAGAGATGCATCTTGCAGCTGGGCGTGCACCCAGCTTTGCTGGGAGATAGACGGCTCGTAGATGTTTTCTTCCTTCTCAACATATTCCAGAGGCACGGCTCTATTGATAAATGCAGAAGTAAAGTATTACCCGGGGGCACCCTTCAGGACTCACAGGTAAGATACTGTATCATGTGGGGTAGCTGAACAACCTGTAACATTAGTAAATTGCTATGCACCTAATGTGGATGATGAGCACTTTTTGACACATTATAGGGCCTCATTGTAAATATCGGTCTACACATCTGATTTGAGGAGGGGGCATAAAAATAGCTCTCGACCCACGTATTGGCCATTCACAGGGCTCTGTGGAACCCCACATTAGGACAGAAAAACACACAAATGCTATTATCACTGATCATAATTTATTAGATACTTGGAGGCACTTACACCCCGCCCTTAAGGAGTGCACCTTTCTATCTACTCTGCATGCCAGCTGGTCATGCATAGAGTATTGCATAATATCAGCTGGGCTTCTTACCTGGCTAAAAGGGACTAAGCACCATGCTAGGACATATTCAGACCATCCTTAGAGCGCTGAAGACCTCCACAGTTGAAGCCAACATGCATCAAAAGCAAGCCCAGTCAAAAGAGCTGCTTACAGAGTACACTGACACTGCAGGGCGTGAATCATTATTCTACTCCAAATACTCATGTGCCCGTGCATATGGGGAGGGGGAAAGGCGGTGTAAAGTATTGCCTGAGTTAATCAGACCGCCTAGGTTTTCTAATAATGTATTGAGGCTGTAAGCAGATGATGGCACGATAAATACAGACCCAACAGAGGTCCTAAAGATTTTTACTACCCACTACAAACAGGTATACAGCACACATTGGAGGGGTCTGATAGATATTGCAGCATAATACTACGACACTGCACTGGGGTGGATAAATGACAGCTGCAGTGAATTTCTATCTGCCGATATTGAGGTGGACGAGGTACGCGCAGCAATCATGCAATTACGGTCCGGTAAGGCCCCAGGCCCAGTTGGGCTGTTGGCGGATTTTTATAAGTGCCAATTCAACGAATTAACCCCTGTCCTCCGGGAACTGTATGAAGAAGTCAGGGAGACTGGTACACTCCCACAATCAATGAGACACGCACTGAATATATCACTTCTCAAACCTGGGAAAGATCCCACTAAATGTGAGTCCTACAGACCCCTGACCTTAATAAAATGCGACTCTAAGATATTAGCCAAAATTATAGCCAACAGGCTGGGTATACTGATGGAGGGACTGGTACTGCCTGATCAGGCAGGGTTCATAGCCGGCAGAGCAACCTTTCATAACTTGTGCACTATATTTGCTTTACTACACAATATAAACCTGGAAGATAATGCAGCAACGATTTTCTTAGATGCCACAGAGGCTTTTGATTGCTAGAGTGGGACTACTTACTCGCTATTTTGAGCACAATGAGACTGCCGGCGCCGTTCCTCGCTTGGATAGTGCTGCTGTATAGCCAGCCCATGGCGGTAGTGCAAATAAATGGTCTGGGATCGGAAATCTTTCCAATATCAAGGGGTGCCGTCTATCGCCTCTGCTCTTTGCCCTTGCTATCGAGCCACTGGCAGCCAAACTCCAACAACACCACAGAGAGTATGCCATCCCCTACCCCTCCAGGCAGAAAGTGGTGTCACTATATGCTGACGACATTACACAGTACCTCAGGGAACCAACCACTAGCCTTAATCCAGCACTGCACAAATTTATCACCTTTGGGGACATCCCTGGGACACACATTAATTGGAGCAAGTCACAGATCTTTTCCTGAACTTCGTCCACCCCTGAACTCCCCCTGGACTTCCCGTTAGAATGGTGCACATCAGAAATAAAAGACTTGGGTGTAAAGATAGCCCACGAAAGGGAAGAAATGCTACAGGCAAACCACGGGTCGCTTTGGAATCTATCACAAATTTAATAACTCGCTGGATATCAGTGCCATTGTCGATGGCAGGCAGAATCACATGCTATCTACAAACCATTGAACATTATACATCAAGATGCATTCTCCACCCTGAAAATAGCATGTCTAAATACCAGATCACTCCACTGCCACCACGTCGAGGTCTATAACCTGTTGCAAAACAACGACACTGATATACTGACCTTAACAGAGACCTGGATGAGTGAGAGCTCAATGCCAGACATCCTGGCCGCTCTCGCCAGCGGCTATGATGCTTTATGGCAAAACCGCCCAGGAAACACACGGGGAGGAGGGGTAGCTGTGATTTTCAAAAAGATGCTGTCAGTAGAAATCCTACTATCAGAGACAGTCGACCTGGCTGATCTGCTTGGGGTGAAAGTCACGGTAAACAGCTCATGCTGGGTGGTGTTAGCGGTCTATCGCCCTCCCAACGCAACCCCAACCTTCCAGGACTTATTCGCCCCCATCATATCTGACCTTTGTACTCGCTACTCGAAAATCTTAGTCACAGGAGACTTCAACTTGCACTGGGATAAACCTCACTGGGACGCTCCTATGCGCCATTTGGACACTTTGATGTCAGTGCTAAACTTTAAACAGATCGTGAATGTCCCCACGCACACCAAAGGTCATACCCTTGACCTGGTATGGACTACAGACCCCTCACTAACGCTGAAAGAAGTTGCCCCATGTATCTGGTCTGATCACTACCTAATTTCCTGTGAGCTACGTATTAAGGGCCAAATAATCAAACCAACATTGGAGGCTAGGAAAACCCGCAAATGGGCAGAGGTCGATTTGAGGACCCTGACCGAGGTATTCCTGCCCAGAGATTGCCCCCCGAACTTAGATCATAGTCTAGATCAGCAATACGCGGATTTAACGCGTTACCTGACACTAGCTATTGATCAGATAGCGCCAATAAAAATGAAGGCGCTAAAAGGCCCGGGTAAGGATGCCCCTTGGTTCACGCCAGCACTGAGGGACCATAAAAAGAAACTTAGAGCCCTAGAAAGAAGCTGGAGGAAAACTAAACTGGACTCAGCCAGGAACCTCTACCGTGCCTCCTTGAACGCATACAAAAAACACATCATCCTTGCCAAAGCCGAGTACTACGAATCCCGTCTAAGTAAGGCAGTCAACGTGCAGAAAGAGATTTTTAAGATCCTGCCGGAGTTGACCAAAAAACCAGACAGCGTTCAGTCTCCCATAAACTGCAATTGCTTTCAGGATTATTTCTTGGAGAAAGTAAGAACCATCATCCAGGACATAAAAAATGGGCCGCTTAATGGAATGGCTACACCTATAATCCCCCAAAATCAAACTGACTGTGCTATCACACTGTTTCCAGAGATTGACATTCTGAGCCTGCAGCAGTTGATGGCCAGAATCAAATCTGGATCTCCAGCGGACCCTTGTCCACCTAAAGTTTTTCAGGCAGCCCGTCCACTATTGGAGGAGCAAGTCATCCATCTCCTAAATAGATCTCTGGAATTAGGACAACTACCAGCAGCACTTAAGGAAGCGCGGGTAAGACCGCTGTTGAAAAAACCTGGCGCAGACCCCGCAATACTAAAAAACTATAGGCCGATCTCTCAGCTACCATTCCTCTCTAAAGTACTGGAGCAACATGTATTAAAATCTTTGTCCATGTACTTGGAGTCCCACTCCCTGCTTCACGAACGACAAGCAGGGTTCCGAGCACACCACAGCACCGAGTTGGTGATGCTCTCGGTGCTGGATGAATTGAGAGGCTTGGCTGACGGTAAAAAACCGAGCGCCCTGATTTTATTAGACCTTTCAGCGGCGTTCGATACCGTCAGTCATGCGCTGCTACTGGAAAGGCTGAGTGACTTTGGCATCAAAGGTCGGGCTTTCGAGTGGTTGCAGTCCTTTCTGTCAGGAAGGACACAAAGAATACAACTCGGAGAAGAAATCTCCGCAGTGGGAGAAATAGAATGTGGGGTACCTCAGGGCTCGGCCCTATCCCCACTGCTGTTTAACCTATATCTGCAGCCTCTGATTGCCTCCCTGGCGAGTATGGGCTGCACAGTATATAACTACGCAGACGACACGCAGCTGCTGCTGAGTGTTGACAATACAAACACCGCCCAACTCCACACTCAGAATATCTTGAGACACACGGTCCAGTGGATGACAGGAAACCTCCTAAAAATCAATCCAGATAAGACTGAGGTCTTGGTTATTTCATCTACCACCTCACCATGGTGTGACCTCTACTGGCCCGCAGAGTTAGGTCCAGCCCCAAAACCCAGTTTGAACGTGAAGAGCCTGGGGATCAAACTGGATTGTGACCTCTCTATGGTCAGCCAAATCTCTTCAGTGGTGGGCAGCTGTACTAATATCATCCGACAGCTACGGAAATTAGTGCCTATCATTTCCCAATCTATGCTACGTTCCATCGTCGCAGCTACTGTGATTTCACGCATAGATTATGGAAATGCCCTCTACCTTGGCCTACCAAAAACCTTGATAAATAGGCTACAGGTGGTGATGAATGATGCCGCTCGTCTTATCTTCAGACAGCCAAGACACACTAAAGCTTCCCCCCTGCTACAAAGCCTCCACTGGCTCCCTATTAAGGAGCGAGTGGAATTTAAAAATCTGTGCATCGCCCATAAAGCCATCTATGGCATGGCACCTGCTTACATCAAAGATCGCCTGGCAATGTATAGCCCAAAGAGAGCTCTTAGGTCCTCAGACTCTCAGCTATTAGTCTGCCCTCGGTACAAACTTGCCACCAAGGGCGGTAGAGCCTTTTCGGTGCTGGTTCCGCATTTATGGAACACACTACCTGAGCCACTAAGAAAGGAAGGAAACCTCCTACGTTTCAGAAAGGGGCTGAAAACGCTGTTGTTCAGGAGAGCCCTGTGAGCCACGTAGGCTAGTGGATGCCCTCTGTACTGTCAAAGTTGTTGTTTACCATCGATTCCCGAGCGCTTAGAGGCCTGTAGGTGATTGAGCGCGCTACAAATCAAAAATAACAATAACAACAATAACAATAACAATAACAATCTCACTGATGAAAATGGTGATATTACCGAAGTTTCTCTACTTCTTCATCACTATACCATATCAACCAAACCACGCATTTTTCAGTGCAGTTGAGTCACAGCTCATTAGATTGGCATTGGTGGCAACAGGCTCGTATAAGCTGGTAGATACTTACATTCCCTTTTTCGAAGGGAGGGTTGGCTGCACCGGACATTGAGCTATATTTTCTATGTGCCCAAGCCCAAAAAGCAATACACTGGTGTCATTCGCCACTGTATATGCCTCATCTAGCGGTATATGCAACCATTGCCTCCGAAGCTTATCTGGGTGCTGGCACCCCAGAAGGAGGCACTGCCTACTCGACGGTGGCATGTACTAATATTGCATGGAAGCAATTATGCAGAAGAGTGAGGTGTGCATTCCCATACTCCCCACTGATCCCTCTCCCATACTTACGGTGGGCACTGGTTACCTATGAAACGGCTTGCAGGAATATGCTTAAATTGCGCAACATACACACAATGGGTGACATATCAGGAAGGCACATTTGTGGATAGACAAAAACTGTTGGGAGCGGGAGATGCCACGCCTTTGGAAATCTTCCTCTAAATTAGACTCAGACACGAGCTAAGAGCAAACACGCCAGCTTTCCCACTGGAACTAGAGAGATGCAATACATTGCATACGCTTTACAAGTTATCTGAGGCGACGCATGTAATATCAAACCTCTACCGAGCTAGCAGACACACGAAAAGAGGCTTGCAGGGGGTGGGAGGAGGAGATAGATACCACACTCACAGAAAGAAAATGGGAATATTGCTGCAAACAAACAAGGGCAGCACGACGAGCAGCCTTCTACAGATTACTCACTTCAAGTTCATTCACCGGGCCTATTACACCCCAGAATGCTTGCACAGATATAAGCAGAGGGAGGACAGCCTGTACGATAGATGCTGCTGTGATCGCGCAGGCTATCTGCATCTAGCATGGCAATGAGAAATGATACAGAAATACTGGAGTGAGGTGCTGGAAGCTGTGTCAGATATGATGGGCACTCAAATCCCAATATTGCCCATTATCACACTACTAGGATACATACCGCCTCCACACAGGCAATTCACAGCGCTAAGTTTATTATTAGCAAAACGGAGAGTGGCCTGCAGGTGGGGTCGAAGGTGCACCCCCAAATTTAAGGAATGGCTCACGGACTTGAAATACTACAAGGATCAGCTTACTATATATGCTGAGCTACTACCACCCTTGTCACGGCTGCAGGATATATGGGACCAACTATTGGAATTGATGGGCACCACCTCACCTAGGGGGCGTGGTGCCTTTAGTGTCATCAAGGGGGTAGTACCACGGGTTAAAAAACCCTTCCAGGTCAAGAGACCCGGAAGAGGAATGTGCGAGCCTGGCCTCAACCACAGGAAAACGGAAACCCCGCAACAGGAAATGCGTCACGCGGGGCCCTCAGAAGCAGCTAACTGGTGGGGGGTTTAAAAGGCAGAGGGGCAATAACGCCACCCTCTCCTATCCGCGTCCCATTGAAGCGCTAACCTTGCGAGGCTGAGACGGAAACGCAGCATCCAAAAACTCATCACTGCCTGAAGGCAAACGCCGGCAGATACGCAAAACCTCACTGCTGCCCTGATGGCATAATCGCCTCGGCAAGCAACCAAAACCCGATCACTGCTAGATGGCATAAACGCCGCAGCAGACAAAACAAACCAAACCACCTTACTGTCAGATGGCATAATCGCCGCGGCAGTCACCCGAAAATCAAAACTATCCGAAGGTACTTGATAGACAAAGACGATACTCTCTGAGGAAACATGCTGACAATTTTGCAAACCCAACTGACCGCTACCCGCGGCCCATCACTGAGCTGACCATGTAATACAACCTCAACTGTGACAAAGGGTCACACATCATCAATAAGGCAACCTAAACAGCGACTCAAAAATTCTAAATGAATATGGAGTAATGAGGCAACTGCCTCGGTATCCAAAAACCCACCACTGTCAGAAGGAATCTGACAGGAGAAGACAAGACACAGACGCCACCCTCTTTGTCCACTTGCCTGTGGGGAGATCAGAGCATCGCGGAAAAGTCAAACGCAGGGGGCCGCATTCCACAACAACGGTCGTGCGAGCTTTCGGCAGATAAGAGGGCCTCACAGTAGCGCAGGGGACAAAGGAATGGAATTTTTCTTTGTTTTGAAGCATCGGAGAGTAAGGCTATCCCGTCCCCTCCCTTCCTGGTTGGTGTTCATGTCGCAGTTCCAGATGAAAGCACATACAGAGGGTCAAGCTGTAGTAAATACGGGACTGCTACGACCGGCGCCAAGGCGCGGGGGTGCAGTCGGAGCATCACCCCGTCGGGTGGTGTTGCGAGGCTGCCAGGTGCCGCCCACGGTGCCCGTTGTGCTGAGGCCGTAAATGGGCACTCCTTGAGAATAGCGGGATATCACCTGCATGGTTGCTCCCACGGAGCATGTGGTATTTGTGCTGTAACGGGCACCCCTTATGGAGAATATATGGTGCATGGGTAATGCGGGGGAGCTGAGGATTAGGCAGCCGTGCCCCGATAGTTTATTTCCGATGTAGTGCGGCGCTAGGCGTAGCAGAGGAGCGGGGCATTCGGCTTGAGCGCCGGAGTGGGACCTCGATGATTTAAACACAAGAACAAAATGGTGATAGGCAGGTCGTGAGTTTGGGCCCCGGCAGGCGCACTAAGTTGAGCTTTATAAAATGAGCATTAGCGCACCCGTTCATTAGAGACGTGTGCCGCTATTTAAAAAATATAATGAATTACCATTTAATGCAAGTGGTTTTCATCTATTAATGTCAGTTACATGGACTTAGTGCAATGGCGGCGCATGATAAGAGGTCTGGGAGCGACCAGGGGCGCTTGTACAGCAGTCACGTGCACAATGGAAATGATGGAGGGTTGGCAGTGAACTTGGAGTACCGGTGATTGCCAGTACTAGGATTAGATCACGAGTGGTTTTGCGCGGGGTAAAAGCGCGCCGGAGGCTGTGCAGTCACAATGACACCATGGGGGAGGTAGGCAGCGCTTTCAGGGTAATGGTGAGTATTACCAGGGCCATGACTGGAGCAGGGTGGTTGCTGGGGTACCTGGACAACGGCATGCGGGGCGGGGGGGGGGGGTAACAGGTTGCAGTGGCTGGTTTGATTAGTCGGGGTAGGCTAGCCGAGTAAGTATGGTCAGCGCCCCTAGCAATGCACATGCACAACTGAGGCATGGAGTGGTGTGGCTTCTTTAAGGTGGGGTTCACACGCTTGGGTCTAACAGGGGATGCTGGCGCAGTAAGTATGGTCAGCGCCCCGGTCAAATGCATGGGGTGAGACAATTGCATGTTTGGAGGTGTGGTGTACTTTAGCTCCGGGGCAAAGGACGTTGGAGGGACAGAGGATACTGACTAATGCTTATCTGTTTTCTAACCGAGCTCGAAAGGGCAAGGATGCCCCGGCCACGAGAGACTACTTTCACACGCTGGCAGAGTTATTCGAGGTCACTAAGGAAAAGGGTATCGACTAGGCGCTTCGGACGTTGTCGCAGGGGGCCGAGGCGAGTGCAAAACAAGACACAGCGCGGGCCAAGAGTGTACGGCGGATGCCGGAGAGGTTCAAGGACGCGCAACCAGACAAGCGCAACAAATCCGTGGACGCTCAGGCCGCTACCTTAGGTGAGGCAGGGGTGCTAGACAAAACGGCCTTGGTGGCGGACTCTGCACAACTTAGAAACTTGCTCCCCCGGGACTGGCAAGCGGGCCCATTACGCCGGCAGGCACTTCAACGCTTACTAATGTTTCACAGAAGGTGGGGTCACAATGGGCGTAGGGTCTCCGACACCAATCACCATGCAGGCCGCTTCACCGTTGGTAGGGCATCAGGGCAGTGGGATAGAGAAAGTGTGGGTTCAGTCTGGGGGTGTGGCTCAATCGCCAGTGGTAGTGGCGGCAACGTCTCAGGGGCCAGCGAATAGTAATGGGACAGCAGGGATGGTGGTCCCCTTAGCGGCACCGCCCTCACCATAGGGTCAGTAGTCTCGGGGCAGCCACTACTCGCACATAGCCCTCTGATTTATGGGTCGGCATCGATGGTGGTAGCCGCATCGGCAGAAATCACGTAGCATGTACCAGTGGAAACCAAGGAAAAAATATTCAAAGGGGAGTTCGTAGATATCTTTGACCTCAAAAACACTGGGGTGGTCCCGGGGAAAAGCAGGACTGGAGAGGAGGGAGAGCAAAAATGCAAAAAAGAGTATGGGTTGCATTTGTCACCCCGAGTGAGACGGGTATGCTCGGACGTGAGTCCCATGCTCTCCACGCCACTGGAGTCCAGCTATCCTGGCTGAAGATGGCTGATAGCCTGAAACCGGTCCTAGGATGCTTGATTCCGGTCCAGGAAAGACATGGCTTGGCAGTTCGGGCTGGACTGTTCTCATGAGGCACAGGGTCAAGGCTGATTTGAGTGGGATGGGTATGCTCAGACGTGAGTCCCATGCTCTCCACACCACTGGAGTCAAGATATCCTGGCTGAAGACCGCTGATAGCCAGAAACCGGTCCTAGGATGCTTGATTCCGGTCCAGGAAAGACATGGCTTGGCAGTTTGGGCTGGACTGTTCTCATGAGGCACAGGGTCAAGGCTGATTTGTATATGGCCATGTCTGAACTGGGTTGGTGTGGACTGCAAAAAAACGATGGATTTAGGCCCAGATCTCTGTACTGGGGTGGATGTATGACCTTGTTCTGCATTCTGTCCATCAACTGTTATTTTTGCATTTGTCACCCCGAGTGGGATGGGTATGCTCAGACGTGAGTGCAGTGATCTCCATGCCACTGGAGTCAAGGTATCCTGGCTGAAGACGGCTGATAGCCAGAATCCGGTACTAGGATGCTTGATTCCGGTCCAGGGAAGACATGGCTTGGCAGTTCGGGCTGGACTGTTCCCATGAGGCACAGGGTCAAGGCTGATTTGCATATGGCCATGTCTGAACTGGGGTGGTGTGGAGTGCAAAGAAACGATGGATTTGGGCACAGATCTCTGTACTGGGGTGAATGTATGACATTGTTCTGCATTCTGTCCATCAACTGTTGTTTTTGCATTTGTCCCCTCGAGTGGGACGGGTATGCTCAGACTTGAGTCCAGTGCTCTCCATGCCATTGGAGTCAAGCTATCCTGGCTGACGACGGCTGATAGCCAGAAACCGGTCCTAGGATGCTTGATTCCGGTCCGGGGAAGACATGGCTTGGCAGTTCGGGCTGGACTGTTCCCATGAGACACAGGGTCAGGGCTGATTTGCATATGGCCATATCTGAACTGGGGTGGTGTGGAGTGCAAAAAAACAATGGACTTAGGCCCAGATCTCTGTACTGGGATGAATGTATGACAATGTTCCGCATTCTGTCCATCAATTGTTGTTTTTGCTATTCCCCTGAGGCAAAGGGTCAAGGCTGATTTGCATATGGCCATATCTGAACTGGGGTGGTGTGGAGTGCAAAAAAACGATGGATTTGGGCCCAGATCTCTGTACTGGGGTGAATGTATGGCATTGTTCTGCATTCTGTCCATCAACTGTGGTTTTTGCAGTGTAGCAATTCCTAACATCAGCTGAGGTGGTGCACTATTTAGACAACTTCCTTTTTCTGGGATCACAGGGTTCCCCCACTAGCAGGGAGGCCCTGCTGGGCTTCCAGCATCTGGCAAAAGCACTGGGCATACATTTGGCCGCAGGAAAGACGGAGGGGCCAACAACACAGTTAACTTTCCTAGGCATCGAAATCGACACCAGAGAGAGGGTGTGCAGGCTCCCCCAAGAGAAGGTGACTGCTTTTGGGGCTGCCATAGATGCTTGTTTGTCAGCACGCAAGGTGACGCTTCACCAATTACAGACCCTGGTGCGGCAGCTGAATTTCACGCTAAGGGTGATACCTATGGGCAGGGCCTTCTCTAGAAGTATCGCAAGGGCTATGTCTGGCTTGCGGGCTAAACATCATCACACCAGGCCATCTGAGGATGTCAGGGACGACTTATCCATTTGGAAAGAATTTCTGAGGAAGTTAAATGGAACAGTAATATGGCACCAGCCTAACCCACCCAATGGGGAATTGAAGTTATACACAAATGCAGCAGGCAGTGTGGGTTTTGGTGCTGTGTTGGGAACCAGGTGGTGCATGCAGCACTGGCCGGAAGAGTGGGTGGCGTTAGGACTCACAAGCAATATTACCTTCCTAGAGCTGGTGGAGTTCTGGACTTTTTTGGTTCCGTCCAGAGGTGTCAGGGATAACACCCGAAGACCCCGGAGTTCCACCTGTCTCGGTGCACAAATAAACAGAAACACGGGCTTCTCGATGGTGGCGTCAAAGACCAAAGGTTTATTACTGCAGGGACACAGAAGTCACAGAAACTACACAGAGCAGATTCTAGGAGCCTGTTCAATTTGTACAAAAAGGTTTGCTCCTTATATACTAAAATTTGAGCTTGAGGCAAATTCTTTACATGTAATACATTCCCAAACCTTTGTGTCCTAAACAATAAATATTTGGCGTTGCACAGGAATCGTCGACAATATCTGATGTCAAAACATTACGAACGATGGGTTCCCACTTTTCCATCATAATCTCATGTCAACTTTTCATTCAGGACCCGGACCGCCTCATCGTAAATTTCGTTACCTCCCCCTAATAAAGGCCCAGAAGGAAAGGAGCAGAGCCAGGTGCAGAAGATAGAAAAGCAGGATAAGAGATGTTTGTGGGTTGTAAATGGGCAAGGCTACCGGCTTCGGCCGCCTAATCATGATCAGGCCAACGAACACAAGAACCAGTATAGCAGGACTGGCCTCGGGCAGAGGAGGTAGCCTTTGTCGAGTCATGCAGTTACAGCGTGTTCTGTTCTAAGGTGCACGTGTCACTGGAAAGGTGAATCGCCGGCTAAGCCTACGTGTCCTTAATCGAGATGAAGTAATCAGAGGTTATTGCGTATGTGAGGGCAAGAAACACAAAATGGCTGCCATGATCTAAGATGGATGCCATGGGTAGATCGGAAATGTGTTTGTATCAGGAGTACTCTTGCTAGTAACATAGCGAAAACACCAGGATATGCTAAATGGATCATTTGCGGTTCATTGATACCAAAATATGTATTTCCGACAATATTGAAACACGGGTTCAAATCGTCACGGAACCTCAGACCCTCCTTTTGCCCTTACATAGGCAATTACTCAGTCTATGTCAGAATCTAACTCTATGCTCATCAGGTCAGTGATATGCTGTTGTATCATCATCCTTTCTCGTGCCTTTTCTCCAAACGCAGGTGGTTTTCTAAAACAGGTTGCAGCACAAAGACTACACAGAGCTGGACCACACTGGATAATCAGACAACACGAGAACAGGAATACTAAGATGACACCAATGACCATCAGAACCTTCCATCCCCACGCTGATATCAGAGTCCAAAACCACTCCATGAAGGACCAGTTTCCCTTGTCTACATGTATAGAGTCGGAAATCTTGTGTAGCTTAGAGATCGCCTCATAGACAGTTGGAGCATTATTGGGAATAAAAACACAGCAGCTCGATTGGATCATTCTGCATACCCCACCTCGATCTGCAAGTATTACGTCTAGAACCATACGGTTCTGTAACGTCATGAGTCTATCCGCCTGAAGCTCAGCTGTCAAGTTGCTAAGGGCACCAGCAGTTTCGGTAATAGTAGATTCAACTACCCGTGTTAGCTGACGTATGTTTCTACTATTGGCCATAGGCCCCCAGAACGGAAGGAAACCTTTGAAGAAGTCTCCAGCTTCCTGACCAGCGGTATCTTCCTTACTGAACACACCTCTTGCTACTCTGGTCTTGTGATAATCAGATGAAGCAGTGTACGTTGGAGGCAACAGTCGAGCAATATAACATGAACCTGAAAAGTCAGCAGGCAACCATGTATACGCTCTGTCTTGACAGATGAAGTAGGTACCCCTAGCAGTAAGAAAAGCAGGGGAGGAGTTAGACGGAAACACGTAAGTCTCAATGCACTCACTCCTCCCTAGCTGAGCTCTCGGATTTCTCCCATTCCCTTGCAAACAGACCTGACCTCGGTGAGGCACGACCCAGATTGGAGTTGAGCTTTTACGCTTGCTTTCTCCCAAACTAAGGCGATACTCTGATGAATTCCAACTCAAATATACTCGTAATTCCTCTCTAGGGTAAGATGGAGTATTATTGACATCCTTGATCATGTCAATAATTCCCTGGACTAACGCTTTGTTGGCAGAGTTATATTTAGTGGAACGTGGTGGACGCGGAGGATAGGTTTCAAGGGCATAAGCAAAAATGGTCTGAAGGGCCTGAAATGATCTATTATAGCTAAAAGGCAATACCAGATAAGGAATGCCTTTATCCATAGTGTGGGGTATCAAGCCACACACCCAGCAGTCTGTGGTGTTAACTACCAGTCGTGTTGGTGCAAGAGTTGTACGAAAGTGTTATTGATGAATTCTGAGCGTCGAGCTTGCTCATGTTCAGGAAATGAGTGGAAAGAGTGCATAGAAGAAATAGTAGAAGTAGCAGGATCAAGGGGAGGTACTGTAGTTACTGGCACAAAAATCAAATTCACACCGAAGACAATTCCACCCACCAACGTTATCAAAACAATTAAAAACGTAATAGCACATTGCATCAGAAAACATTTGCTGTGGAGGATTCTGTAAAGTCTGTTTCTGCGAACATAAATCACATTTTCTCGTTGCAGCGCAGGAAGCTCCATCTTCTACAATCCGCTCGCGACCACTGATGATGTGTACGTAGATGAAAATGCCTCTATCAGTCCTGGGAGTTCCCAGAACTAACAGAAAGATCGACCTTGTGTCTGATCCCTGCAGATTCAACTAGGCACACAGCCACGACCCTACGGCTACCCAGACGGCAAGGCAATTTTAAAAACAATAAATCAATAACAAACTTCCTGGCTGAAGGCAAAATGTTAGAATTCAAATATCATAATAGGCAGTTTCCTGCTTTATTTGTCCATATTACGAGACCGTAAATTGTATCTTAGTTTTGCAGGAACTGTTTGATCCGGAAACAGTGTATCATTAGCGGATGTTGCAATGTTCAGGTTCGCAGATGACAGAGTTTCTTCAGATGCAGAGGACGAATGTTCAGAGTTCAAAGGAATGGTTTCAGGAGGAGAGTCAGAGTTCGATGTGTCTGTTATCAATTCGGCATCGCTAAAAGGGACAAACTTGGGTGTTCGCTCGGACTCAGAGGCACCAATTCCCTTCTTAATCCAGTCGTCATAAGGTAATGGCAGAGGCACACGTTTGACATGTGTCGTATGGATCCAGTGCTTGCGTCCAGCCACACGAACAGCAGTTCTCGTTGCTAGTAGAACTTGGTAGGGGCCAACAAATCTGGGCTGAAGGTTCTTTGTCCTGGCGAAGTTCCTCACCACAACGTGGTCACCTGGTTTCAGCTGATGACCTGGACTCTCCGGTGGCTTTGGCAACGCATCGAAAACCTGTTGATGAATAAGACTCAATTTAGCAGTCAAGTCGTAAAGGTAATCAATCAACATTGGATATTCCAGAGAACAAAATTCCTTTGGCCTAGGCACTCCCCAAATGTTAGAGGGACGACCGAAAACTATCTCGTAGGGACTAAGCCCTACTCTAGAATGTACAGTCGCTCTCGTTGATAATAAAGCCAAGGGTAGTGCATCTGGCCAGGATAAACCCGTGGATGCCTGTATCTTAGCACGTTTCAGTTTGAGGGTGCCATTGTAACCCTCAACTAAACCAGCTGACTGGGGATGATTCGCACTGTGGAACTTCTGTTTTATCCTTAAGCCGGCACACACACTCTGCATAACTTTCCCTACGAATTCACTTCCATTATCTGACCATACAATCCGTGGCATTCCAAATCTGGGGAAGTATTCTTTGAGAAGGATTTTGGCAGTGGACAAGGCAGTATTGTCCTTCAGTGGGTATGCTTCGACCCATCTGGAGAAAGCACAAACTACCACCAGGACGTACTTTAAGTTATTGCACTGATCCATGTGAATGAAGTCTAACTGAATCACTTCAAAAGGGCAAGAGGGAGGAGCGAAGTGACCAGCAGGAGTAGGGATTCCCTTGCCAGGATTATGCATCAGGCATACCATACAATTTTTCACCACTCTCTCTGCACATTTACTAATCCCATCATTCTTCCAGACTGGAGCCAACATCTTACAGATCCCCTTAGAACTTATATGCGCTACTCCATGTGCCATTGTCACCACTGCAAGCACATACGCATCAGGCAACATCCAACGCTGTTGTTCCGACAAGTCAATCCAACACCCACTCGAATCCAACTTGCCCGTACTTTCTTTCCATGTACGCTTTTCCTCCTCAGTCGCCGCTTTCTGAATCTTTTTCACACTTTCCACTGTATCCTCACACATTCCAGACTCAGAAATCCATCTTGCAGACGTTGCAACATACATTCTACTCATCATATCCCTAGCTGTCTGTTTAGCGGTCTCATCAGCAAAAGCATTCCCACGACCAACATCATCCGTGATTGCTTTATGAGCACTGCATTTCACAATCGCAACTTCAGTCGGCAAGGTTAGAGATTCCAACAAATCGTTAACTAGCTGACCATGTTGAATCTTAGTCCCATGGGACGTAATGAAACCTCTTTCTTTCCACAAACGGACAAAATTATGGGCCACGCCGAACGCGTACTGACTATCTGTGAACACATTCACTCTCTTTCCCTTAGCTAAAACACACGCTCTCGTTAGAGCGATTAATTCTGCAGCTTGGGCAGAATTCTGACTCACTCTCGCAGTCTCCACAATCGTACTCAAAGTCGTTACTGCATAGGCAGCAGTCACATCACCATTCTCCAATTTAAAGCATGACCCATCAACATACAACGTGCCATCTGGATCTGACAATGGGGTGTCTTTTAAATCAATTCGTCCTTTTGTCTCCTCTTCAGTTCTGAAACAGCAATCATGGGGCTCGGAATCACTCGACTCTTGATTAGCCGGCAACAGTGTTGCTGGATTCAATACATTGCATCTTTTGATCTGAATATGACTCGCTAGCAGTGTCAGCTCGTAGCCAGATAATCTAGCACTGGTAAGATGCTGTGTCTTGGTTCGGTTCATGAGTGTGTCCACAGCATGAGGAACCATGACCACTAGCATATTATTCATCACTAGACCAGCAGATTGTCGAATGGAAGCCGCAGCTGCTGCTGTAGCTCTCAAACAACTAGGCAACGCTCTAGCTACCGGATCTAATGTTGATGAAAAGTACGCACAAGGGCGTTGTTTATCACCGAATCTCTGTGTCAGAACACTCAATGCGCAACCTTCTCTCTCGTGAACATAGAGCGTGAATGGCTTACTGTAATCGGGTGTACCCAACACAGGAGCTGAACATAGTGCATTTCGTAACTCAGAAAAACTCTCCTGACATTCGGCAGACCATGGCACCGGACTCGGAACATTTTTCCCAGTCAAAGCTACCAACGGTTTTGCTAAAAGAGAAAAATTTGGGATCCACTGCCTACAGTACGAGGTAATACCTAGAAAGGCACGTACTTCTCTCTGTGTACGAGGAACACTCATCTGCGTAATTGCTTTTATTCTCTCTGGGGTCAACTTCCTTCCCTCCTTTGACAAGAGATGACCTAGGTAGGTCACTTCTTGGCAGCAGTATTGCA
Organism: Lissotriton vulgaris; assembly: GCF_964263255.1. Lineage (NCBI taxonomy): Eukaryota > Metazoa > Chordata > Amphibia > Caudata > Salamandridae > Lissotriton > Lissotriton vulgaris. The sequence goes on along the minus strand of NC_141685.1, from coordinate 2,068,667,974 downwards.
TTTTCGAAGGTGACACCTTGTGATTCAAATTAGATAAATGATGCAATAACAAAATCGTAGCTGCTTTGCAAGTTTCCTTGTCATCGGCAGCCACTAGAAGGTCATCTACATACTGCACTAGAGCAGAACCTGGAGGAAGTACAAAGGAATCTAACTGACTTTTTAATGCCTGACTGTAAATGGATGGGCTCTCACAATAGCCTTGTGGAGCGCGTTTAAACCTGAAGCTTCGACCTCCTAGACAGAAGCCGAAAATATCTCTGCTTTCCTCGGCTATCGGAATGCTGAAAAATGCATTCTTCAAGTCGATGACTGAAAACCATGTAGCTGTAGCAGGAATCAATGTTAACAAGGCAGTAATGTCTGGAACCACAGGAAACTGCGGAACCACAATCTTATTAATTTCTCTGAGATCGATAACAAATCTATATACTGGAGGTTTTGAAGGATCAGTACGTTTCAAAATCGGTAATACAGGACTGTTACAGACATTTCCTCTAGTCTCTTCTACCACAACTTTCTTAATCAAATCTTGTACAATTAGTAAAAGTGCACGTTCACCTTCACTAGAAATCTTGTATTGAGGAATTCGTGGAAATTTGACATTTGCTTTTAAAGTGACTACATATGGTGGTATTTCCAAAAGGCCTACATCGTTAGGACCAGTCGCCCAAAGAGTATCAGGGAGAGAACGCAGTTCTGGTGGGAGTGCATTTATTGACAAGTACATCGGAGAGGTGATTCTTTTACCCAACGTTAGCTGTACTCCTTCCGGAGAACAGTACAATGTCGCATGTAGGCGTTTTAACAAGTCTAAACCAAGCAGATTTTCATTACAACCTGTCGTCAAAATCAGGGGTGCTTTTAATTGACACGGTCCAACAGAAATAGACAAAGGACCAGATACAGGGTTGTAAACAGGGGCGCCTGAAAAACCTACAGAAACATTTGTTAAGCCGGACAAAGGTGCGCCAGGGAGTTTCGCATGAATGATAGAACTTTTTGCGGCACCAGTATCCAACAGAAACGGTTCGACTATACCTGATGTTGCTACTGCGACATAAGGCCCACTCTGATCCACTGGAACTGATACTACTCCCTCTCTCTGTCCATGGCTGTCCTAGTATCCAGTTTGTTGAAATCCCTCGTCATTTTCACAATAGTCTTCGACATGATACTGTTGTGACCTATTCTGTTGAGCAGACTGTCCATTTCGCTGATCAAAGTGATTGGAAGGGTGATCATTTGTTTGTGGAGGCATAGCACCTCGTCCTCGACCTCTAGAATTCTGCACAAAACCACCACGACCTCTCTGAGCTGCTGCTGCGTTATTTTGCGCTAAGACTGGACATTCATTTTTATAATGACCCTCTTTCTTACAATACGCACACTGATTCCACTGGTATTGTGGTCTCTGAGAACCATAATCTGTCCTTTGATACGACCCTTGCTGTGTATTGGTCTGATTCATGCGAGGCGGATATGCTTGTTGCAGAAGAACTTTAGTTTTTAAGTCTTTTGTTTTCTTATCTGATTTCTCTTTCTCCTCTTTATCCCTGTTCTCATAATACTGTGCAGTTGCAAGTATTTGCGCAGTTGTAGAGACAGCCCACGCACTCTCGGAATCTTTTAATTTATTGCATAGCTCGGGTAGCAAATTGTGTACAAATTTATCGATAAACAATCTCTGTCCTCCTTCTGTGCTCATATCCTGACCACTGTGATCTACAAAAGTCTCTTCGAACCTCGTGAAAAAGTCGGAGACACTTTCGTCTTTCTTTTGCCTGCATGCGGATAATTTGTCCCAGTTAACACGCAATGCTGGCATCAGAGTCTTCATTAAGTCGATTATCCTACCTGGAAGATTAGCAATTAGAGGTTCGGGTTTGGAACCACCTATTTGCTGACCGTCTGCTGCAATGATAGCCGCCCAATCACCACCTAGAGCAACTGGGTGATTCTCTTTACGAATTTTGGCCCAAATTGGTTGCGGAACTACATTCCCAAATAACATGTCAATGTCCGCTAGATTCATTACACAAGCCTCAACTGTTTGTGCTAACTCCTTATAATATCCGGCAGGGTTTTTACGCGGGTCTGGCAAGGCCTGTTTCACTGCCAATACCTCAGCTCGCTTCCATGGAATGTGTATCCACACTCTCTGGAATTGTGCAGGAGCAGCTGCAATACCAAGATTCGCATTAGCTTGCACAGCTTCACGCCAAATTGGAGGAACCTCTCTCATTGGATATTGGCGATCATGCTTCGTACTACTTTTCTCTAAGTCCCTCGGTGAGCGAAGTGATGGATCATTCCTATAACTTAAAATCAGTTCCATCGCTTCTTTTATATTTTGACCTACTATCATACCTGCAGCGAACTCTTTCTGAACTTTAATTAAGTCTTCTAAATTTGATTCACAGTCATCTTCTTCTAGTTCCTCACGTAAAAGAGAGCACATCTCGTCGAATACATATCGTTGTGTTGGTCCGTTCCACTGCATAAATGTATCTAGTACATCTCTCGTACTATATCTCCTACTCTTTGAAATCCATCGGAGAGCCGTGGAATCTAATATTCCCCGTTCCTCAGTACTTGGGAGCTGACTACGTCTCTGCACAGACTCAGAAGTAGGGGTCTTAATTAAAGATTTATAGAAAGGAGACAGAATGTTGGAGACAGAATCAGTGATTCTTCGACGAACAGAAAGCGGAGTCATAATACTAGCAGATGTAGAAAACACAGTAGCAGTTGGAACAGATAGTACAGGGACAGTAGGGGTATCAAGTAAGGTAGCTTGTGAAGCAGTAGGTGTAAGCAATATAGGTATAGGCAAAGAAGTCGGCAACCCAGGAAGAGGAGGTGCCGTAGGAACATTTACATTAACCACAGGAGGTACAGGAGCTTGATTCTGAGGGGCAGGAACAGGAATACCAGGTTGTCCAGCAACCGGCAATTGAACATTCGGTACAGGTGGAGCCGTAGCACCCTGTGCATACGGTGGGGGTGACCGTAACAAGTAAGACAACAGAGGATCATTTTCGGGGTCCTCTACTATCTTAGTTGTACCCGATGGCAAGGCAGGATAGCACTTATCTATCGCTAAGTTACGCTCTCTAGTAGCTATCTCCATTGCTTTCTCAGACTCGTTGTCTTGCAGCTGTTTAGCCGCTTGTTCTAAAGTTAACTCTTGCTCTTTCTGTTCTTTTTTCAACCTTTTAATTTCTCTCTGTTTAGATTCTTTTCGCCAGAAACGGAAAGAATCAAACATTGCCGGCCGGGCTTTCTTCTTAAACAATTTTACTTCTAAATTGTCAAGAACTTCAGGTTCAAAACTACCATGTAGTGGCCAACTAAGGACACCATCTTTTTCAGTGTATCGGACCCACACCTCATTATAAGATATAGGACCCACTCCAAACTTACAATAAAGATCATATAAGGGAGTTCCGATCGGAGGAACCAGACATGAGTCCTCCAACCGGGAATCACTGTTGCAACCAAAGCACAACAACATACAATTTTTCCGATTTACCATTTTATAATCCGGAACACAGAACAAACAAACACAAACAGGAATGTGCACTCGAACCAAGAACTTAGGCCTACCAAAAGCGAACAAATGTATCGATACCCAAACTAAACCAATAGATTTTCTTAACCAGTACAACTAGTGATAATCTTACGAAACCAAACCAAACCAAGAACTAAAAGGATTTTAACAACCCTTACGAAGTAACCAACTAGCAACCACTAAATACTTAACTGAGGCACTGAAGACGTCACCAAGGAGAAACCCGTCACGTTTCGCCGTACTAAGGACTGCACCTCGGGTCCAAGACAGGGCGACGGTCAAGGCAACGGACCACTGCAGCCTTCCTGAACGGGAACCCTCGTGGAAGAGAACGTCGGGCCACTTTTGCGATATGCCGGGATCGATGAAGTGGGGCGCCTCCCTCAGGAATCTTCACACGAAGCTTCTCGAACTCTTCAGGCTTTTGGACCGGTACCGAATGACGTCGCCCCACGTTGGGCGCCAATTGGAGTTCTGGACTTTTTTTTGGTTCCGTCCAGAGGTGTCATGGATAACACCCGAAGACCCCGGAGTTCCACCTGTCTCGGTGCACAAATAAACAGAAACACGGGCTTCTCGATGGTGGCGTCAAAGACCAAAGGTTTATTACTGCAGGGACACAGAAGTCACAGAAACTACACAGAGCAGATTCTAGGAGCCTGTTCAATTTGTACAAAAAGGTTTGCTCCTTATATACTAAAATTTGAGCTTGAGGCAAATTCTTTACATGTAATACATTCCCAAACCTTTGTGTCCTAAACAATAAATATTTGGCGTTGCACAGGAATCGTCGACAATATCTGATGTCAAAACATTACGAACGAGGGGTTCCCACTTTTCCATCATAATCTCATGTCAACTTTTCATTCAAGACCCGGACCGCCTCATCGTAAATTTCGTTACCTCCCCCTAATAAAGGCCCAGAAGGAAAGGAGCAGAGCCAGGTGCAGAAGATAGAAAAGCAGGATAAGAGATGTTTGTGGGTTGTAAATGGGCAAGGCTACCGGCTTCGGCCGCCTAATCATGATCAGGCCAACGAACACAAGAACCAGTATAGCAGGACTGGCCTCGGGCAGAGGAGGTAGCCTTTGTCGAGTCATGCAGTTACAGCGTGTTCTGTTCTAAGGTGCACGTGTCACTGGAAAGGTGAATCACCGGCTAAGCCTACGTGTCCTTAATCGAGATGAAGTAATCAGAGGTTATTGCGTATGTGAGGGCAAGAAACACAAAATGGCTGCCATGATCTAAGATGGATGCCATGGGTAGATCGGAAATGTGTTTGTATCAGGAGTACTCTTGCTAGTAACATAGCGAAAACACCAGTATATGCTAAATGGATCATTTGCGGTTCATTGATACCAAAATTATGTATTTCCGACAATATTGAAAACACCGGTTCAAATCGTCACGGAACCTCACTGGTCCCAATTATTGTGGCACTGCATTTTTGGGGCAACATTCTGAAGAACAGGCATATTGTATTTTGGTCGGATAGCATGTCACTGGTGATGGCGATTAATAATCAGAGGGCAAACTGCACCTGGGTTCTGTGCCTATTGAAAGAACTAGTGTTGGGATGCTTGCAGCGCAATGTATACTTTACTGCCAAACATGTGCCAGAGCTGGACAATACAGTTGCTGACGCACTGTCCAATTTTACGTTGACAGAGTTTCGCGCCCGATGGCCGCAAGCAGACGAACAGATGACGAACTTCCCAGAGGGTCTATGGAAGCTTGATGCCCCACAACTCCCAATTTGATAACTGCGTCATTGGCCCCCAAGGCCAAAAGTATGTATGAGAGGTTGTGACAATCATACCTGGCTATCATAGGAGGGGCAGAGGTAGTAGAGAGGTTTTCACCACAAAGTGTCTTGGAATTCATAGTACATCAGAGAGGGAATGGCAAATCGCTACCTATGGTGAGGAGACAACTTTCAGCAACAGCATTCTATGTGGCCTTAGAGGGGGTCACGGCCCCCACAAAAGACCCAAGAGTTAAAAGAGCAATGAAGGAATGGGAGCGTTTAGCACCAGGGGCGAAGGACAATAGGAGGCCTATAGATGCTAGTAGACTTATAAAAATCTTGGAAGTACTGCCCCATATCTACTTCTCACCTTACGAGACGCAGGTGCTCAGATTGGCTAACTCAATAGCATTCCTTGGGGCCTTTAGGATTTCAGAGCTGCTACCGGTGTCGAAGTCAGACAAGGAGGGTGGCATACGCTGGGAGGATGTAATTCTGATCAGGGATTCCCTGCAGGTCCGAGTGCGGAGGTCTAAGACAGACCCATTGGGTAAGGGGGAATGGGTCCAGTTAGGTTCAGTGGCAGGAGCAGCGTGTTCCTCGGTAAACTTGTCCGAGAGTTTCTTCCAGATTAGACTGGTTGGAGGGGATAGCAGAGTATTATTGCATGCCGATGGCATCCCTCTCACCAGATTTCAGTTCACTAGGATATGCAAGTGGTCTTTGGAATGTCTGGGGGTGGAAACAACACATTTTACATCCCATTCGTTCCGCATCGGCACAGCCACGATGGCGGCAACCCCGGGCCTTCCCGCGGAGACCATTAAGAGAGTGGGGCGATGGAAGTCAACATGCTTTGAGTGATTTGGACGCCCCCAGTTAGCATGATTCTGCAGTCAGTTATTACGCCCCTTCCCCGTTCCAACCGCGGATTGTATCCATTTCTAAATTTGACTCAAGTGGACCGTGCCAGGGAACACAAATATGCTGGTGTGGCCATTCTTTCATTCGCAGAGCAGGGCACATCTTCAAAAAATCACGTGAGGTCAGAATTCAGAGTTCGAAGGGAAGATGTCACCACTGGGTGGGGGTAGGTGGTCAGCACCTAGCGGAAGTACCAACCGACCTGCAGGGCGCCCTTACCAAGGGTATGCCCGTTCCTGAAATACTGGTGATTAATTCCAGTGGCAACGATATGATCCCAGCGGGAAGGAGGGGCAAAAAGGAAGCGTTGTTTTCCGTGCTATCAGTGGTCAGGAACATGTTGCCTGCCACAAAAATATTATGGCCAGAGGTGATACCGCGTCAAGTATGGGCGAACCGAGCGCCGGCAAAGGCAGTTAACAAATCAGTACGGAGATTGAACCAGTCAGTGGCGGCAATTTTAAAGAAGTCTCGCATCCGTACGATCAGGCACAAGTTAATACATGTATCAAGGACAGAGTTGTACACACCGGATGGGGTACACCTGTACAATGCAGGAGGGGAGTTGTTTTTACAAACCATTTTGGGAGCCCTGGAGGGGGAGCTGGAATGTGCAGGGTCGGAGGTCGAGTCTGCCAGTGAGTGACTCGCCCTGTGATGGGGTCCTGGGCAAGAGAACTTACAGGGACACCGTTTGGCGGCGACTGCTTGGCCCCAGTACATGGCGTGCAGTCTATTGGGGGCTACGAGCTGGTGGGAGAGGGGGCTGACCTGCTGGTGGCTCTGGACTCTCTGGCCCTACCCAGGAAACCTGCACTTGTCACAAAGAGTGGTGAATTATCTACCTGCGGCTCTGTTGGCCGGGGGGAGGTAAGCATCAAGAGAGCAGGGTATCTTGGTTGTTGCCTAAGACCTACACACAAGTTGAAGCCGACCTTGATGCATCAAATGGCAGGAAAGCCTGGTGGGTTGACATTGGTCAACGTTTTGGTTTACCTTCTGACATTAGGGCCTGATTTTGAGTTTGAAGTCCACGAAATTGCAATTCCATTATATCATATGGAATATGGAATATAACTGATGGGATATCCGGCACGTTTGAAACAGAGCATCCAATCAGCCACACTCCTAATCAGACCCTAAGTCTTTTTTTGGATGTTGAAAGCTTCAAGTGGGGCATGGTTTGAAGGCTCTATCCAACAAAGTCCTCTCACATTCAGATAGCTGTTTGATGCATTGCCACTGAAACTGTTGGTGTTTTTGGGTAAAGCTCTGAGCAAGAAAATTCAAATGTTGTGCATTCCAAAGTCCTCTCAATGATGGGATACTTTTCAAGCCCACTCCCAGTCACAAGTACCTCAGTGGGACTTAGGGCATGATACAGAGTTTAGTTGACGGAGTACAAAAGACATTACCTCCGCTACCCTGAGGGACTACTGTTCACCAAATTTAAAGGTAGCCGTTGGGCCAGATGTCATCTCCGTACATTGAAAGGAACCACCGCCACAGCGGTTTCTTTCTAGCTACAGAAATTTGGTAAATGGCTTCTTCCTTTTACAAACTGATTCTCTTTTTAAACAAATAAAAATAATTCAGTGCATCTCTGCTGAGTTAAATAGATCACAGGGAAACTTGTTGCACTAAATGATGCATGTAGGCATTAGCCTTGTGATATCAGGAAATTATCTACACTCCATAGAAGACACATCAATTGAATCAAGATTCATGTTTGATCATTCATTTATCAACTTATCTCAGTCAAATGGTATTCACAGAAATCACCAACTACTAAAGATAACAAGAACCAAGAGGTATCACCGTTGCTAAGCTCCATCATTCAACTAATCCCTTAAGTACACAAAAGTGGACATACTGTATCGAAAACACTTTCATTTCTTCATACCAAATCTTCTAAGCTGTTAATACATATCCCATCCAAATGCGAAGATGAATGTAACTTGGTCATATCTAGCATAAACTGGCTAGATATAGCGGCCACCCTTTTAAAATCAAAGCACACCCTCCCTAGCACAAACCACATTTTAACGGCTTTCCAGACCCCCCTGGACGCCGTTTCCTTTACACAAATTGAATCAAAGAGAAAACCCTGCTTGCTGGAACTAGCACTTCAACAGGTGACCAAGCACACATGCTGGATTACTGTCCAACCGTAAAACCTTTCGGGCGGACATATAGAAATGTATTGAGAAGGTCCTTTACATCCACCCCGCTGAGGATTTTTCGTATCTAATCAAAGGCTCCCTACACCCGAACATTGAAAATGAGTCTGATAAGAATCTTTTAGCCGTGATACTAGGATGCAAATCAAATCCACGTAAATGGAAGCAATACACCAAACAAAGTGTATTTTTGTACCTGTAATGAATGGCACACTTTGATATGAGGTGCTGATAATACTACTCTCCAACAATCCCCTTGGAAGAGGAGCAGTGCAGGTCATAATGGCCGGAGGCCAACCCATGCCTAGTCATTTCCTAGCTGAAACCAATGTTCCTTCAAACCTGGGGCTGTATTATTGTTATTGTTTATATTTGTTGATGTTAGTGGGATCGTCCTGACCATCGGATGGACCATGCTATCTGGAATGTATTGGACCTGAACCTGTTCAAACAGTATATTGTCAGAGATACAATGTTTGTGCTTCGGAAAAATTAAATACATAAATACACAAAAAAATATGCCTGCTCTAGCTAGGAAACTAAACACTGCCAATAAATGATATCTCTGAAAAATAGTTGAATTCGTCATTGAGAGATCTCTTCTAAGGGGCGGGGGTTAAATACTGTTATCTATCAATATTTATTAGTGGATATTTTAATGGTGATTTTTTTCTGCTGTATTGATTCTGATAACTTGTTTCCATATACTAAACTTGTTCGTGTGCATAAAACTTGCTTTTTATATTTCTACATATAAACCTCTCCTATCAACGATATTAATATGTAATCATTCATTTTAGTAGCTCAAATCTTGAGTACAATTTGGAGGAGCTCTTTGCCAACACCTATTTCATAAGAGATTTAAGATAGATGATGAAGAAAAACATGATATGCCTTTGGAATGCATCATTAATCACTGGAATTTTTCAGTGAGTGTTTTGCCGCTTACTAGGGAAATGAATTTATCTTTATTGTTTAGGGTCAGCTTTATTTTAGTTCAACACATTCCTTGATCTTTCCACTCAAAATGCTTGTAAGACATGAATGATGTATAAAATGAACGATAAGATAGGGGCATACATAACTAATCTATGGAAGGCACACTGTTATAGTTCAGATTTGTCTGTGCAACAGCGTTGAGCATTTTACATGCACATAATGGTTTCCAGCATGTCTAACATTTCAGTTCATGTCTGCCTCTCACCTGTATATCAGGTTTGAAAACGTTTAATGTCCTCGTCGAAAAGTTAGTGAACTGCACTTATTTTATTAGGGTAGCGATTTATTGAGAACATTTAGTTGGGGCAGTGCCTAATTTGTAAATCAATGAGTGCCAAGGCCCTCGTTCCAGAGTAGCCACTGACAGCACCAACACATTACTAATCATCACACTCTTAAAAGTGTGACAATTACAAGCCCCCTCAGCTGTAAAAACGGGCTGGGTGGTAGGTATTAGTCATTTATTATTGTGTAACAGCTGTTGTCCTTATCCCTAAATTCGACCGACAGATTCACCATTTACATTCTGTCATAAGTACCAGTGCTGAAAAGGAAGTGCCGCTGCTGAGAACCAGAAACCACCAGCTCAAATTAAGTACTGAATTGGTGTCTTTCTGTGTAATGAAAGTATTATGAGTAGATCTCCAGATTCCTTTCGGGTGAGAAAACTGGAGTACCAAGTGTCAAGTGAATGCCTACAATTTTCCTGGCTTCTGCACTTAAAGCTTTCCAGACTGTTAGGATCATTTACACCTCTGAAATGTGTGCTTAAATAAATGACAACTTAATTTTTGCCCGCTCTAGCACTAACTCATATTGGGAGTTGAGCTCACATTTACCTCACAGAAGTGTTTGCATCCTATGTATAGGATATACTCACAACTTCACTGTTTGGAGATGGATATGTACATTGACAATTAAGATACTTCTCTGTATTTAATTTATATGTTTTCAATATGATTTTAGTTTGTGTCATTGTATTCTTTGTACCCCCATATACCTGTTCTGCTGATTCAATGTCATTGTTTTGTTATTCTTTGGCTTTTTAAAATATATTTTTCTATAAATCCTTACCCGGTTGTTGTAAAAAATGTACACATTTGTTTAATAAAATTCTGCTTTGTTCTCTTGAATGATATTAGATTTCACTTTATAAAGACATTCTTAGAATTGTTAGAATTTTTTGGTTTCAATAAATAACTTGTAGGGAGCTTTACCTTTCAACTTTTAGAAAGTTGGCATTTTCCTGCTTTAGCTATTTAGTGCCTATAGACTGTCCCCTGAGACACATGACTTTGTGTGGGTGAAAGTTGGGTTTTGTGCATTCCTCTTAGACAACCACTTACAATGGAAAGCTTAGGTGTGCTTGAATGGCTAATACTTACAGAATGAGAGGGAGGAGCTGGACCCAGCCATGCTTGCACTTGAATAGGCAGAGTCCTGCCTCCACACAAAGGGTTGTATACCCCCTGTAGTTAGTCTGGAGTCATGACAGGGAAGGCCGTATGTCTGGGGACAGCAAAGGGAAGCCTCTAGAAGATTCTCAACCACTCTCCACTCAAAGGCACAACTGGTTATAAGAACTGGACCTCAGACCCCAACTCTTTAGTACACTTCTGGACCTGTGGATAATTCGCCAAGAAGAAGGACTGCTCTTTTGAATTTCTGCCCAGCATTCTACTGCCTTTTTGGGCAGACCTATACCTGCTACCATCTTGACTGGGTAAGAAGGATTGGACCTGTATCTCTTGAACTTGGAACCCCAGAATGGCTTCAAGAGCTAGTTCCATGACCTGCTGATCTGAAGCCTCCAGGACACAAGGAACTTCCAACAACCCTGCACCTGCACTTGGACTTTGCCATATGTGAGTCCAACCTGCCAAGTAGTGCCACCCTAGTCTGGGTCCTTGGAAGTGGGCTTAAGGTGGTTTGCCAACCTCTGTGGACCCAGGGGAATTGACGCATCTCCTCTGCTGTCCGGCACAACCCAGAGAGGTATTCAGAGGCCATGCCCCTTTTTACAACACTCTGCAACGCAGCTCCTTGGCGCTTACTGGAGGACCTGGTGGGCTAATTGGCCCCCAGGGGGCCTCAGGATTAAAGAGGACTTAATTCCCCAACTTAAAACGCGTCTCAGGGGTTCCTTCTTTGAGGCTGGCGCAAGATGGCCGCTGGCAGTCTGTAGGGAGCGGACGCGTTCTCCCTTCACTCCCTGAAGCTGTTTATCGAACTAAAGGTGATGGCTTTAGCGGAATGCTGACGGCGGAATACTGACGGCGTTTTCTGTTCTTGTGCTTCAGTTTTTGGCTACGACACGACTGAGGAAATGATACAGACTTCAACGGGTTTATTCGTAATTCCACCCGTAACTGAGTTCAAGCTATTCACGAAGGCACTAACCTCTTCGACTGTGGGATCGGCGCTAGTGTGGACATTGGCTTACACGCGTCAGCTGATGGTGAAGGTTAGTGGTTGGAGGCAGCAGCAGCGTCATTGGCATCAGAGTTTTGCGGTTGCTCCATCTAGGCTTTGGCGATCAATGGCTCCGAAGATTGCAAGAGCCCTGAGGGAGGAGAAAGCCGCCTGGAGCGAGCCAGATGCTCCGGCGGCCAACTTACGAGCAAAGAAACTGACGCGGACTCAGGAGGAGCGGGAGGAGCAGCGCGTTACCGATCAAGGGAAGATCGCAGCAAGAAGTAAGGAGACTGGCAATGCGGGGGAAAAAAACAAGAAAAAAGAGAAGAGTAAGGCGGCTTCCACAAGTAAAGGAAAATCATTAGAACAGGGAAATCTGAGGCAGCCTTTAGTTTCGGAGGCATTTTTCCCTGTCTCTGCTGTCAACCCTCGGATGTCAGCTATCGTGGCATCCCCTGCAGTTCGGTTTTTGGCAACAAACTTTGAAACTAATATACTGGTACCTCTCAGTGAGAATGCGCACATGGTTGCTGAGCCGTCGGAAGGGGCAACGGCACAGGGGAAAGGGGAAGACTGTAGAGAGACTGTTGCCCAGGAAAAACAACTCAATGGGCTAGATCAACAGAGACATGGGAAAGAGAAGGGAATGTCAATTGATACTGATAACGTGAATAATGTTGATAATGTTGATAATGTTATTCAGCAGGCTGAGGAAAATGCTCCGCCCATAGACCTGGCCTCAGATAAAATTTTGGCGCTGACAGAGGCACTAACAGAGGCGATAAGAGAAGAGCAAATCAATGCTAATATGTATGAAGTCTCCCTATCCAATTTGGTAGATGTTACGGGGGACAACAGTATTGGGCCCAATGTGAATAATCTGGCTGAATTGGGGGTTAATGGGGATACTAATAATGATAATGGTTTAATTGTTTCACTGGCTCTACCTGGTTCTCCGGCTGACGAATGCTTCTTTTCTGTAAATGAGGGTGAAGATGAGGGTGAAGTTGTGGGGGCGGGTGGAGGAGGGGGGAGCAAGTCGGAGGACTCTTCTAATGCTGAGGAGTTGGAGAGTGATCAAACGATGTCAGGTTTGGTAACAGAAACAGTAGCTACATCAGGATCTGGAGAGGTTTCAGAACAAGAGTTATCCGCAAAGCGCAAACCCAAAGTTTTGACAAAAAAAAGGAGAAAACCAAAGGGTTCTATGAGCCCTGCAATCACTAATGTCGCAAAGAGACTTGACTGGGATTACTCAGCCACGTCGCAGATGTACCAAGAGGTTGTTGGGGGTTCAGATGAAAACCTGGGCTCTTTAGGGATTCTTGAGCAAAGACCCAGGCAAGGTCAGTGTGAAAATCAGAGCCAGAGCCAGGGCCATTCACAGGGACATACTTCACCAATGGGGTTCGAAATGATGTTTTCAATGCTGAAGCAAATACAAACTGAGGCAAGGGTGGAGAGTCGTAGAGCCAGACAGGAAAGTAAAAAGATACAAGGTTCCTTACGTAAAGTAAGTAAAGTATATGCAGACTTGGCAGGGAGAGTTACGGAGATAGAAGAAAGAACTGGGGCTCTGGAAGATGAAATGAAGGGTTGGAAGGAATTCAGACAGGAGCAAGAGAAGACTAACAGTGATGTGTTATGGAAGCTGGAAGATTTTGAGAACAGGCAGCGGAGAAACAACATTAGGCTTTTGGGTATTCCGGAAGGAAGAGAAGGGCAGGATGTCAGAGCCTACGTTATAGAACTTCTCAAGGGTGCATTTCCTGATCTAAAAGGTTGGGATTGGGAATCAGAGATTCAGCGTGCTCATAGATTTCCATTTACACAGAGGAAGGGGGATGTCTCAAATAAGCCTAGAGCAATACTAATGTATGTGGGTAACTATCTATTGAGAGAGGAAATAATGGTGAAGGCAAAGCCGCAGGCTAAATGTAGATACAAGGATGTTGAATTCTTCGCTAGACCAGACTTTTGCCACACAACGGTAGAACGCAGGTGGAGATTGCGGGAACTAATATCACTGTTTCAAAAAATTGGTTGTGAGGCATATTTAATGTTCCCCAGCAGATTGAAAGTGGTAAAGGATGGGCAGTTCAAAATGTTCTACTCTGAAATTAAAGCGGCTGAGTTTTTGGCATGGCTAAAAGAAAGGAACCCACAGAATCAAGCACATTCTCAGACACAGGCTGATAGGGAACAAGCGGTAGCTTTGGTGGCCAAAGGAAGTAAGAAATAGAATATGTATATATCTGTATGAAACAGAGAGGAAGCACAAGAATAGAGAATTGTAATGTATGGAAAATCTGTATATATGTATGATTTAAAATGTTCACCTTGTTTGTTTATTAGGTAGGTAAAAGAGCAGGGGGAGGGGGGGACGCGGTGGCCCCGAGCAGACACAGATGTCACACATAGGTCCTATGGACCTATTTGCCTGTAGGGGGGGTGGGACAGTCGGGGTGGGGGCTCAGGGAGGGGGACACGGGGGGGTGAGGAACACCAAAAAAATTGGAATTATAGTAGACAGGAAGTAACTTGGAATAAACGGATCAATGAAATAAAAAAAATATATGAGTTGTATATGACTGTGAGTCCAATATGTAGTATGTATCACTTCGGAATTTGCAAAATCAAGGGTAAATTATCTAAAAACCCAGGATGAACACTCAAATAATGACGTGGAATGTGTGCGGTCTTAATGATAAAATAAAAAGGCAGAAGGTGGCTGTCTTGATTAAAAGTCTAAGACTAGATTTTTTAATACTTCAAGAGACCCATATACAGGCGTCTGAAATCAAGCTGCTAGACCAGTTAGGTCTCAATGTCATAGCATACTCTAGGCAGGGGGCTAGGAATAGGGGGGTGGCTGTAATGGCAAGACAAAGAGACATTACTACTAGGAAAAAATGGGAGGATGCCTGGGGAAGATGGGCTTTTGTAGAATGCCTGATTGGAGAAATATGGGTAACCCTTGGCTCTATCTATGGGTCCACAGGAGATGATCCGGAAATCTTTGAAGAGATTGACATTGAGTTGGCGACTTGGGCTCCATTTATAGTAATAGGAGGAGATTTTAATATCAATGGAGCAGGGGGACTGGGTCTGGGGTTAGGACCCCCAGTTAAATATAAAGGAAGGAAGAAAAGAGTGTTCCAAGCAGTCTATTCTTTAGCGAGGAATAATGGGCTATTGGATGTTTGGGATACCCTTAAGCCAGGTCAAGATGGTTATACATACTACTCAGCACCACACAGAGTAAGTGTAAGGCTAGATTACTTTTTAATTAGTAGTCAAGGCACTGACGGAGCAGATATTGAGAGATTACCAAGGTTATTAGCGGATCATAACCCCCTAATTGTCATCTTAAAGGGACTGGCAGCTGCAAGGAAGGTCTCAGAGTGGACATTTGAAAAGGCACTGTTAGAGGATGAGGCATATATTCAACACATGAAGAGCTGGATAATTGAATTTATGACAACAAATAGGCATACAGCACCTGTAGGGATAGTATGGGATTTTTTTAAGGCAGGAGTGAGGGGAGAGACTATTAGCTTCGGGGCCAGGAGAAGGAAACAGGAGAAAGAGAGAAATGATGTTGTAAGGAGGGAATTATTGCTAGCAGAGGAAGAATTAAGCAATAGACCAGATCAGACTAGTAGTGGAGGCGCAATGGATCTTGCATGTATGAAGCTTGCAAAATTACGAATGGAAGCAGAAGAACATATAGCAGTGAGGGCAGCTAAACAATATATGGCTAATAGAGAGAATTGTTATGAGATGGGTGAAAGAGTTGGTAAAATGCTAGCAGCTAGAACAAGGCAAAAGGCATCATTCGGAGAGATAAAAGCAATAAAAAATAGCTCAGGAGGGATTGTAACAAATGTGCAACAAATTAGGGAAGTCTTCAGGAGTTTTTATACGAATCTATATTATGAAAGCGATATAAAAGATCCCGAAGATATAATGGAGTATCTGAATCATTATGAAGGGGCTCAGTTGGACGAAACAGAGAAACAGAGGATTGATAACCCATTAGATATAGAG
Source organism: Lissotriton vulgaris (assembly GCF_964263255.1). NCBI lineage: Eukaryota > Metazoa > Chordata > Amphibia > Caudata > Salamandridae > Lissotriton > Lissotriton vulgaris. The sequence continues at coordinate 2,068,652,085 of NC_141685.1, read as the reverse complement.
GAAATAAAAGGAGCTTTGAAGAGTTTACCTTCTGGAAAAGCGGCCGGGCCTGACAAGATTCCGTTAGAGTTTTACAAGGTGTTCTGGGAGGAGATAGGGGAGATATGGTTCATATTATGAAACAGGCACAGAAGGGAATCTCAATACCAAATACTTGGTCTGGGGCTGAAATTGTTGTTATTCTAAAGAAAGGAAAGGTACCGACAGATCCTGGGTCATATAGACCAATTACTCTTATGAATACAGATACAAAGGTTTATTCAAAAGCACTGGCAATACGATTCGCCAGTGTAATAACACCTTTAGTCACCGCTAGCCAACATGGTTTTATACCTGGACAGGGGACCACGCACCACGTACGGAAGTTAATAACTCTTATGGATAAAACGGAGGTTAGTGGGGAACCGTTTGCGGTATTATTGTTAGATGCTGAAAAAGCATTCGATCGCGTATCATGGGTATATCTGTGGAGTGTTCTGGGAAAAATGGGGTTTGGAAATGGCTTTCTTACAGCGATAAAGACTTTGTATAGTGATCCAGTTGCCACAATCAGAATTCATTCGGGAACAACAGAAAAAGTAAAAATAAATAGGGGTACCAGGCAGGGATGCCCGTGTTCCCCGTTACTCTTTGCAGTATATTTAGATCCGTTAATTCGAAGATTAGAAGCAAACATGAGTATACCCCCAGTCGCCACACTTAGGGGGGACTGTAAGATACTTGCTTATGCCGATGACGTGGCGGTCGTAACACCAATTCCCACAGAGGCTATAAGATATGTGGAACAGGAGGCTAAGGAATTTGGGAAAGTGTCAGGATACTCTTTGAACACTGGAAAAACACAAATCATAAAAAATAATAAAGCTATATGTCAGGATCCACGGGTGGTACAGACAGGAACGTATTTGGGCATAACTATAACCTCAGACTTAGAAAAGCTAGTAGAGCTAAACATAGATCCCATTATACGAAAGGTGGGGGTAGATCTAGACAGACTGAATAATCTACATTTCACATTGGTTGGCAGAGTAAACATCATAAAAATGCTAATTTTGCAGAAGTTTTTATATTTGTTCCAGACAATTCCGCTATGGTTCGATAACCTATGGTTTAAAAAGACTGAACGAATGATTAATAACTTTATCTGGTCCAAAGGTAAAACTAGGAGAGCAGCAAGATTTATGGCACTTCCACGGGAAAGAGGAGGATGGGCATAACCGGACCTCAAGCTTTACTACTGGGCTGCAGCCCTGCAATATATGGTAGGATTAATAGGTGGAGCAGAAGTGGAAGGAGAAGATCATTTGGGATCATTAGCGATATATGGCATATTGATGGGAGACGAAGTTAAAAACATTTTTTTGAAAAATTTTGACACAGCTTACTTTAAAAGAACACGTTTCAAGACTATTCTGGGTGCACACAATATTTGGAAGGCTTTCATGAAGAAATTTGGACTAGGGAAATTTAATAGGTACACGAGGATGTATGAGAACACGTTATTTCCGGAAGATATATTTTCTGATTCAGTGTATACAGAGTGGTACCGAAAAGGGATAATAAAATTGGGGGATTTTATGGCTCCACAGGGGATGAAACAATTTGCAAACTTACAAATAAAATATGATCTGTCAACAAGACACTTCTACAAATACTTACAACTAAGAAGTTTCTTACAAAACAAAAGGGGGGGATCAAGAGGATTTGAGAAAAATAATATATTAGAGACAATACATACTGGAGTAGATTGCACAATTAAAAGGTTCTATGCTGAGCTAACTGACTCTAGACCAGATGATATGGCTAAGTGGGGGGAAAGTTGGTCGGCGAAGTTGGGCATAGAGCAGGAATGCTTTAATATATCAGTAGAACTAGGAAAGAATATTTTATGCTCTGCGTCTTTACAGGCCCAGCATTACAAAACCATCTATCGGCTATACTACACTCCAGCGAAACTCGCACAATGGGGGGCGACTACTGGTATAAATTGCCCTAGGTGTATGAGTCTAGATGCAGATGCTATCCACATTTTTGCAACATGTCCATGTCTAGTGACAATACTGAATGAGATAGAAATGTTTCTACAAAGGGCATTAAAATTAACTATTAATTTAACACCGGCAATTATTCTGCTGGGGGTAGACGTGAGCAATGAACACGAGGAGCGCAACTACTTTATTTTTGTCGCTATGGCAGTCTACAGATTATGTATTGCCTCAGCATGGTTAGATCAATTGGCACCACCATTCCAGCATTGGTTAGCCAAGCTTCTGAGTATATATAATTTAGAAAGAGCGATCTACTCTAGGAGAGGGAAAAATGCAGGGAAATTAGGATTGGAAATATGGGAGCCAATAACGAAATGGAAGGAAGAAGTGTGAATTGTATATATAATGTATATAATGTGTATATAATGTATATAATGTATAAAATGGCATAAGAAATAGCGAGATGCAAGGGAGGAGAAAGGGTACCATTAAGAAACATAATGAAGTGTAATTTGTTTGTTTTCAATATGTAAGTTCAACGAAAACGATTTCATTGTGCTAAGATTGGTCGATGTAAATATTTAGGTATGAAGAAGGATATTTCTAAGGTATATTGTGCCATATGTTGGGTATATTTTCTGATTATGTATTAATTTCTTTTATTTATATACTTTTATTTGTTCCTCGCCTCCTCTGGGTTCCAGAGGGTGGAAATATATGTAAAAATCTATCAATAAAAAGATTTAAAAAAATAAATTAAATAAAACGCGTCTCAGGGCGTGTTTGTAAACATGTCACCTCAGGCCCCGCCCCCTCCCTTCACCACTGTGCAAACGCACCCGGGGCGAGCTTTAAGTTGGGGGATTAACTCCCCTTGAATCCTGAGGGTCCCTGGGGTGCAACTAGCCCACCAGGTACCTCCATTAAGCTCCACAGAGCTGCATAGCAGAGAGGTGTAAAAAGGGGCGTGGCTTCTGATCACCTCTCTGCAACGCATCTCCCTGGTGCATACTGGAGGTTCCTGGTGGGCTAGTTGGCCTCCAAAGAGCCCCAGTATTCAAAAGGGAATGAGTTCCTCATATGCGAACGTGCCAGGGGGCGTGTTTGCAGAGTGCTGCAGGTTGGAGGCGGGGCCTCCAGCACGATGCCGGTCTTTTAAAAAAAAAACCCATTCCCCGGGGCATGACCGGTTATTTTTTTGTTTTTAATTTAGTTCCTCAGGCCATTTATAGCCCCGGGGACCCCATCCCCTGGACCGGCTTTTGTTTTATTTAAAAAATATATATATATATATATATTTTTTTTAGGAGGGGGGGCCGCATGGCCCTCCTCCTGTGCCACTTCTACCCCAAGGAACCCCATCCTCTGGGGCTGGCCCTCTCCGTTGGGGACCGTGCAGGGGTCCACGATCCCCCCACGGTCCCGCCGGCACCCTGCCTCCTGCAGGAGCCGGCATTGCTTTTCCACATGGGGAGCTGCTAAGATGTAGCTGCCTGTGTGGAAAAGCAATAAGCTTTGGTTTTTGGAAGAGAGAGCAGGTTTCCCTGTTCTCTCTTCCAAAAACCAAAGTAGAGTTTGCTATGACAGGGCGGGAGCAGCTTGGCTCCTGCCCTGTCATAGCAAACTGCAGTGTCCTGGGGTGGGCACCCCGGGACACTGCAGGAACGGTCCCGAGGGCCATTACAGGCTCCAGGAGGGGGGACGCATGGCCCCCCTCCCTTCAATTGAAAATCACCGGGGTATTGGTCCCCGGGGCTCGGGGGTCATTAAGGGACGCCCAAATTTACCTATTAGAGCTCCAGGGAAGAGGAGGTCCCCTGGGCATGTGGGGGGGCTCTAGCCCCCCACACAGGTATTTACTTATTTAATAAGAAGCCCCGGGGCGGTCCCTGGGGCAGTGGGTGGGGCCATGTGCCCCCACACATCAATTACAGAAAGCCCCGGAAGTGGTGGTCTCTGGGGCTTGGGGGGGCCTTTGAGGCCCCACATACATTTTAAAAAGAAGCCCCGGGTAGTGTCGGTCCCCATGGCTATGAAGGAACGGCTGTGGGCCACCCACAAATATTTCTTGAAAGCCCAGGAGGGTGGCTGTCGCTGAGGCTGTGGGGGTCCCCCGGGGCCCCCACAAATATTTTTGGAGATGCTCCCGGGACTTGACTTGGCCCACCAGGGGGCTAATTAATAATGAAGCGCAGGAGCCCGCGCTTTGTTTTGTTTTTATTTTCGGTCGGATGCGCGGATCCTCTGCGGATTTTGCTGATTAAAAAAAAAAAAATTGGGGGGGGCTTTAGGGGTCCTCGTGGGACCCCCTGAGCAGTGCTAGGGGGTCAGGGTGTTTCTACCCTGCCCCCTTTTTGTTTTATTTTTCTCTGTTCTTGTGGCTCAGTGCTATCGAGGCACAACATGACTGCCAACACTTCCTGGTTTGGAGTGTTGACAGCCAATTAGCATGATACTCGTGATTAGGAGGATGCATGGATCCTGCGCGCCTCTAGATATTGATATATTTTTGATTTTCTCATCAACTACTGAATGGATTTACACCATTTAACAAAAAGGGCTCTTTCTGAACCAAGGGCCACATTTTTGCCAAATTTGGTATAATTCCGTTCAGCAGTTTGGGCTGTAGCTGTGTCTACAATTTCCTATGGAAACTTGCATGGAGAAAACACGTTTTGGAACCCCCCTTTTTTCTCTGTTCCAGCTAAACAAATCACCCCAAAACCTTCAAGATAGAAGTGGACTGAGTGGGCCATAAGTTTTGAAATGTTTGCGAAGATTCGTCAATCAGCGCCAAAGTTATTGGGAATAGAATGTAGCGTTTTTCCTATGGTAACTAGGTCCTGTTAGACTTGGCTGTCTCTAGTTGGCAGAGGTATACACTTCTGACAAATAGGGACTCAACTCCTCTAGTCAGGGCAAGGGGATCACACACTTAGATAACCCCTGCTCACCCCATTGGTAGCTTGGCAAAGCAGACAGGCTTATCTCAGAGGCAGTGCGTTAAACATTTATGACCACATACAGTAATAAAGTGAATACACTGCAAATGGACACGACACAGTAGTATTATAAAAATATGGATTTTTATATAAGGCTTAGCACAAGACCAAATAACGACAAAAATATACCACAATCTTAATAAATACTCTTGGAAGGACAAAAATAATAGTTCAAGTGTAGTTTCTTCTTAGCACAAAGTCTTTAGTAACAAAAGCAACTCTTCTTCTTTAAATCACAGTTCTTGGCAACAATGTAACCCACACGGGAGTCACACGACGTCAAGGCAAAGTTAATCCAAAGGTTCGGTGACGACCGCGAGGAGCGCTACGTCGAGCCCGGAGTCACACGGACCCCCACAACACAGTACCTTGGAAAAGCGAAGCGCACGATGATCAGCGGCGCCGAGATGTCCGGCGTCGTGTCTTCCGCGTCGATCGGGCCTCGGAGTTGGGGCGATCTGCAGCGGCATCGACAGATGTCAGGCAGGAGCAGCGCTCCCAAGGTGAAGCAGGATACGGCATCGGCGTCGTCGATGTCGATGATGATGTTGCAAGAGTGAGCAGCGCTCACGGCGTCGAGAGGGCTCGAGTCGATGCGATCAGCGGCGATGCAGACACGGGGTCACTTGGAGCTGGAGCCAAACTCACTACTCACTGGCGTCGCTACTGGCGTCGATCGGGCCTGGCGACCAGCGTCGAGGAAGCGGGACAAAGGAGCCGTTACTCACGATGTCGAGCTGGATTCGGCGGCGTCCGTCGGCGTCGAGATTGCTGGTTTCTTTCAGAGGTGCTGGATTCTCAGGTTCCAGCAACAAGCACTTTTAGCAAATAAATTAAGTCCTTTAGCCCTGTGACTTCAACAGGAGGCTGGCACTCTTCCAGCCCTTGGAGAGTTTCTTTAGCAAAGTTTGAGAGTACACACACAGTTCCACTCTCCTGGTTCCTTGGCAAAAATAAAGAAGCACTGCAGGATTCCCCCCAGCAAACAGCACTCTGACAGAAGGGGTAGGCAAGTCCTTGGATCAGCAGGCTTCTTGTCCTTGGTTCAGGGTTCCCTGTCAGAATTGATCTAAAATCTTGTTTCAGGGGTCCTTCTCTTATACTCCTTTTTGGCTTTGATCCCTTTGTCCATGCAGGGGAATTCCCCTCATCCTGGGTTTGTTGTGGGTGTACCAGGCAGAGTCACCTGGCCTATTCACTGTGCAGGGCTGGGTCCTCAGACGCCCAGCAGGAGGTGGAGCCAGTATTGTATCAGGCAGGGCAGGCTATCAGGAACTACTCTCACCCTACTCTCAATGCAAATGCACCACTCACCCCACACTGGCTCCTTCAGAACTCTGGAGCCACCCAGCCCCTGTCACAGACACACCAAACCAGCAGAAACCAGAAATAGTTAGACAAGAAAATAGCCACTTTCTAAAAGTGCTATTTTTAAACCCAGAGTCTAAAAACCATCCACCCAAACTGATGCGTTATTAAACCTTGAGTTCAGGGATACCAAACTCGACATTGCACCATGCTCCAGCTAGGATTATAGCATTAATAATCCTGGCAGCCCATTCTAACTAATGGAGAGCAGGTAACCTCACAATAGTGAAAAACGAATATGGCTGTAATTCACTATTAGGACATGCCAACTTGGTCAGGCTTGTCCTACCTTATGCTTACAATGCACCCTGCCCACAGGCCTACCATAGGGGTGACTAACATGAAGTTAAGGGAAGGTTTGGGGGCTGGCAAGTAGGTGTACTTGCGCAGTCAGCGTGACAGTACCAGACTGCACGTAGGTCTAGCAATGGCAAACCTTTAGACATACTTTTACTAGGCCACTTTTGTGGGTGGCACAACATGTGCTGCAAGCCCACGAGCGGCATTTGTATTTACAAGCCCTGGCACTCCTGGTGCACTAGACTAGAGACTGACAATAAACCAAATAAGCCAAACATGGAATTCAATCAACACAGCAATTTTACATAGGGAGCACTTACACTGTGGCACTGATCAGCAGTGGCACAGTGCCCAAAGCAGTATACCAGCAAAAACATTGTAAACAGAGGAGGCAAACAGAAAAAAATGGAGGAGAGACTCAGGCCAATGATGTCAGGTCTAACAGGTCCTAACTATAACTACCTACTGGCGACGGCCAGTAGGTAATATATATATATATATATATATATATATATATATATATATATATATATATATATATATATATATATATATATATATATATGTATATATATATAGCTCTCTTTTTGACAGTTGCAATGACGGATTAAGACGAATTGGACATTATAAATTGTACAATAATGTGGAGGTGAAATGAGAATGGATCCATTTCTAGTTGTTAGATGGGTCATACTCACCGCATCTGTCCAGGTTGAATCATTTGCATGTTTGACAATAATACAGTAGCAAAATGAAGAAGACATATTTATACTGATTTTAACTAGATAATGAATTTATTTGCGTACTAGTTTTTACATGTTTTTATCTATTGCTTCGTCATAAGTTATTGTGCATTTTAATAGCCTTTAAATGTTTGACATTAATGCAGTAGCAAAATGAGTAGACATGTATTTATAGATTTTAACTAGATACTGAATTTATTTGTGTACGAGTTTTTACATGCTTTTACAAAATGCACCGTCATTTCTATCATGCATTTTAACTGTCTATTTATAATTGTATTTTACAGTCAATATTTAAGTCATTGCAACTATTGCACTTGTATATTTGTTGAAATCGAGAGGAGACATGAGTCTGTCATCCATTTCTATGCAATTTGTACAGCACGCTAGCACTTTAAAAGGGTCACATTACCTTTTCAGCGTTTGTAATGTGATCAAGGCGATAGCCAGTAGGTATATATAGTTAGGATTTTTTCTCTATGGAACTTTTGAAAATTCTATGTCTAATAACTTTGGCGTTTGTGGACGGAATCGGCTGAAATATTCAGGAAAATGGCACATTTTGTTTCTGAGCAGCCCCTGAAAATTTGTGGGGGTTCCGTCAAGGGGGGGTTGAGAAAAAAGGGGGGTCCCAAAACACGTTTTTCCCATTCATTTTTCCATAGGGCGTTTGGCCTCACTTTTAGCTCGAACGGCTGAATGGATTTGCACGAAACTTGGCAAAATTGTAGGGACTGTTAGCCGGATGTGCCTTTGCTGGGTCTCAATATATGTGCTCCAATGGATTTTGAGAAATTAACGTTTAAAAAAACAGATATATCTGTGACAGCGTACCGGATAGCGCACCAGTTCGCGTACTTTTCGCGTAACGGAGCTTTGCGAAGCGAAGCTGATTGGCTCTCCGGTGTCTGTCAACATTCTAAACAGTCCAGAGCGGCCGCCATCTTGTCTCTCGGCAGGATCGAGAGACAAGAGGAGGCCAAAACGAAGGGGGAAATGAAGGAAAGGGGGCAAGGTAGACCTCTTCTGACCCCCTAGGATTGATGAGGGGGATATTAAAGTGCCCCGCGGGGCCAAAAAAAAAAAAAAAAGAAAAATTGCGATTTTTTGTCGTAGAGGCGCAAATCGGTACGTGGCCCGGGCAGCTAACCGGGCAGCTAACTGGCAGCGTAATGGGAGTCTGAGGAGAAGCTGATTGGCTGTCAACATTGTAAACAGTCTGGAGCGGCCGCCATCTTGTCTCTCGGTAGGATCGAGAGACAAGAGGTGGTGAAAAACGAAGGGGGAAATGAAGGAAAGGGGGCAAGGTAGACCCCTCCTGACCCCCTAGGATTGATGAGGGGGATATTAAAGTGGCGCGCGGGGCAAAAAAAAAAAATGTGACTTTTCGCCGTAGAGGCGTGTCCCGGTACGCCAACCGGGCAGCTAACTGGGCAGCTAACCGGTAGCGTAACAGGAGTCTGAGGAGAAGCTGATTGGCTGTCAACATTGTAAACAGTCCGGAGCGGCCGCCATCTTGTCTCTCGGTAGGATCGAGAGACAAGAGGTGGTGAAAAACGAAGGGGGAAATGAAGGAAAGGGGGCAAGGTAGACCCCTCCTGACCCCCTAGGATTGATGAGGGGGATATTAAAGTGCCCCGCGGGGCAAAAGAAAAAAAAAGAAAATTGCGATTTTTCGCAGTAGAGGCGCTTCCCGGTACGCCAACCGGGCAGCTAACCGGCAGCGTAACGGGAGTCCGACATCTTGTGTTTTTGGAGCGTCCGGTTTGCATACCGGGTAACGTTCCAGTAAGCGTAACAAGGGGAAAACCAAGAGAAACAGTAAAATAAAATTTAAAGGAATAGATTTCCACCAAACTTGGCAACATTGTAGGGACTGTTTGTTTGATGTGCCTTTGCAAGGCCTCAAGATATGTGCACGTGTGGATTTTGTCTAATTAAGGTTAAAAAAATATATATATATCTGTAAGCGTGCTCTGGCGCGCTTACGTTACGGGTTTTGTTTGCGCTGCAGAGACGATACGCAACGTTTATGCGACGCGTCATGAGGCGTCTCACGTGGCTACGTGATACGTCACGTAATAAAGAATATATTTTACAGCTATAGATATTAGCTTTTAAAAAACCAATGAAATTCACTGAAAAAACCATAGGTTATAGATCATATATAGTTAGGAATTTGCATTTACAAAACCATGAAAATTCACTGAAAAAACCATTGGTTATAGACCATATATAGTTAGGGATTAGCATTTACAAAACCTTAATTTACTCGCACAAAACCATAGAAATTCGCATATATAGTTAGTTGCAATAACTATATATCGCGCACCCGCAATCCACTGCTGATGATGTCACATATTACATCATTCATGACATGGTCAGTGACATCACTGATGACATCTCAAATGACATCACTGATGACATCTCAAATGACATCACTGATGACATCTCTGATGACATCTCAAATGACATCACTGATGAAATCACTGATAACATCTCATTTGACATTACTGATCACATCACTGATGATATCATTCATGTGATAATACGATGAACCACTTCAGACTCTAATATAACCTTAGATACAATCAGTGTAAACAGACACTCACAGACTGTCACTCATCCAGGGAGTTACTCACACACCTAGTCAGTCATGCAAAGAATCAATCACACCTCCATTTCCTCAACTATACAGGTATACACACCTTACTTAATCAAACATATACTAACACATATTTACTCTCTTATACAATCACTGATACAAGTTCACAATGATCCATACAGCCACTCACACATTCACTGGCTCTTATGCACAGTTATTTATATATGTCAACTCTTACATGTACTGTGTTTTACATATGTACTTACTTTGACATGTAGCACTGAGAAATCCAATCACTCATCAATACACTCATGCAGACAGTCAACCGCCCATACAGCTGTTTCCACATGCACTTTTGAACCCATACATCTACTGAATCAACTGCTCACACATCTATGCACAGAGTCACATACCTCCCAGCCACCCCCACACACACACTCACTCTCCCATTCAAATATGTGGGCAACCAATCAATAACCCATATAGTTACTCATATAGCTACTGATCAACACATGCAGCAGTTTACAGAACTACAGAAATAATGATGCACAAATTAAAACAGTTTAGTCACTAACCCATGCACTCAGTGAGACACATTTAATCATTCTCTCATACAGTCAGTCATGCACCTACTAAATCCTTCATCCAAACACTTATACATCCACTCATTCTTCAATATGTAAGACATATATGAATTTTAAGGAAACATACAGTCACTGGATGTTGTCATCAGTGATGTCATCAGTGATGTCATTTGAGATGTCATCAGTGATGTCATTTGAGATGTCATCAGTGATGTCATCAGTGATGTCACTGACCATGTCATGAATGATGTAATATGTGACATCATCAGCAGTGGATTGCGGGTGCACGATATATAGTTATTGCAACTAACTATATATGCGAATTTCTATGGTTTTGTGCGAGTAAATTAAGGTTTTGTAAATGCTAATCCCTAACTATATATGGTCTATAACCAATGGTTTTTTCAGTGAATATATATATATATATATATATATATATATATATATATATATATATATATATATGCAGAACAAAGTGATACTTGGACCCTGCGAGCTCTGCTACTGGTGCTCTGCGTAGGGGTCGGATCATGACCCAAAACAACAATTTTTCACCATAGACGTGGCCCTCTAGGCTTGGATTTACCAATTTGATGTATTTATTTCAATGCTCGGACCAACGCCTTTCAGCCACACACTGGCTTTTTTCACGGTAAGTGAGCCATCATATGTGTTTGTCTTAATCCCATTCTGCCTTAAAGTGGCATTCTGGGATATGTAGTTCGCAATTATATACATATTTACAATTTTACTTTTCGCGCCAAGTTTTCAAATTGTTAGTTGATTAATCATATAACATCATTTTCTCATTTTGGTTTAGTACCTGAGCAGAAAATGGAGCTTGCATTGTCACACAGCTTGTTCTTTTTTACATGATTCTATATAGTCTCACCTCATATGTAAGTGACACATACTCTTTCTCAAGTAATTAGTATAACTATAAGTAAAAGGATATAGTATCCATATTGCGTTTAACAAAAACCAATTTCAGAGCCTATCTGATATTCTTTTGGAAGATTTAGTGCCTTATAAAAACACAGGTAGCAACAGAGTGGTAAAAGTTCAAAGATACCAAGCGTCCAGATTTTTCACTTTTTTAAAATTCTTTTCTGTTATTCCAAATGTACATAGAGTTCTTCATCGTTATTCATTCCTCTCTGAGATTTTGTCTTTAACCTAATGATGAAGCGGGATTCTGTTTGCCTTAGTTTCTTTTGTCGATCTCCGCCCGTTCTTCTTGTTTCACCATATAGATTCCGTAATACGACATTTCCCTCCAATCACTTTTTGACAGGCTGCCATGTGCTTCGCCGTGGCATATGACATGTCCTGTTTCTTCACAGCCTTGATGTGTTCCAGGATTCTTTTTTTCAAAGTACATGTTGTGCTCCCAATATATTGCAATCCGCATTTGCACTCAATAATGTATACAACGTGTGTGGATGTACATGTTATTTTCTCCTCAATTTGGATTGGCTTGCCATTTGGCTCATTGAAGGTGCTCTTATTTCATCTAATTTTACATGCCTTACAGACATTGCATTTTTTGAAGCCTTTCTGTTGACTTGTGAGCCAATTTGTCTTCTGTGTTTCCTTGAAATGGCTTTTCACAAGTTGATCTTTTAATGACTGTCTTTCTATATCCAATCATTGGTCTTTCACCCAGTAAATTGCCGATATCTGGATCTCCTGATATTAAGTGCCAATATTTTTTCATTTTATTTGCAATAATGCCACTTTCTTTGCTATAAGTTGTAAATATGTATATAATTATTGTGAACTACATATGCCAGAATGCCACTTTAAGGCAGAATGGGATTTAAGACAAACACAAATGATGGCGTACTTACTGTGAAAAAAGCCAATGTGTGGCTGAAATGCGTTGGTCCGAGCATTGAAATACATTTTTAAATCCAAGCCTAGAGTGCTGCGTCTTTGGTGAAAAATAAATAAATAAATATATATATATATATTCACTTAAAAAAACATAGGTTTCAGGCCTTATATAGTAAGGAATTAGCATTTTAAAAACCTTGCAAATTCACTTAAAAACCCTAGGTTTCAGGCCTTATATAGTTAGGAATTAGCATTTAAAAAACCATTGAAATTGCTCCTATATAGTTAGTTGTACTAACTATATTTCGCGCACCCGCAATCCACTGCTGATGATGTCACATATTACATCATTTATGACATGGGCAGTGACATCATTGATGACATCTCAAATGACATCTCATTTGACATCACGGATGACATCACTGATGACATCATCCAATGACTGTGTGTTTAAGTTTAAATATGTTTTACATATTGAAGAATGAGTGGATGTATAAGTGTCTGGAGGAAGGATTTAGTAGGTGCAAGACTGACTGTATGAGTGAGTGATTAAATGTGTCTTACTAAATGCATGGGTTAGTGACTAAACTAGACTGTCTGAATGTGTGCATCAGTATGTCTGTTGTTGTGTAAGCTGCTGCATGTGTTGATCAGTAGCTATATGAGTGGCTATATGGGTTATTGCTTGGTTGCCAAAGTATTTGAATGGGAGACTGAGTGTGTGTGTGGGTGGCTAGGAGGTGTGTGACTCTGTGCATAGATGTGTGAGCAGTTGATTCACCTGGTGTATGAGTTCAAGAGTGTATGTGGAAACAGCTATATGGGCGGTTGACTGTGTGCATGGGTGTGTTGGTGAGTGAATGGATATCTCAGTGCTACATGTGCAAATAAGTACATATGTAAAACACAGTGCATGTGAGAATCGGCATATATAAATGACTATACATGAGAGCCAGTGAATGTGCAAGTGGCTATATGGATCATTGTGTACTTGTTTCAGTGATTGTATAAGAGAGTAAGTATGTGTTAGTATATGTTTGAATAAGTAAGGTGTTGTGTGTATAACTGTATAGTTGAGGAAATGGAAGTGTGATTGATTCTTTGCATGACTGACTAGGTATGTGAGTATCTCCATGGATGAGTGGCATTGTGTGAGTGTCTGTATAGGTGTATGAGTGCATATGATAGTGTTGTATTGATGAGTGACTCTATGTATCAGTGATTCTATGGGTAAATGAGTGAATGTGTGTGTAGAACCATGAATCAGTGAGTGTGTATGTAGTAACTGGTATAGGTGTGTTAATAGTTTCAAGAATGGTAGTCTGTATTTAACACTGGGTGTATCAAAGGTTATATTAGAGTGTGAGGAGGTGCATCGTATTATAGTCAAGTCAAGTCAAGTCAATAAATTTATATAGCGCGCTACATACCCAGAGGGTCTCAAGGCGCTTGAGGAGGGGTGGGGAATTACTTCTCGAATATCCAGGTTTTAAGTTGCTTTCTGAATGCTAGGTGGTTTTGAGTGAGGCGAAGGTGCATGGGAAGTGAGTTCCAGGTTTTGGCCGCTTGGTAGGAGAATGATCTTCCTCCCATGGTGGTTTTGTTGACACGGGGAATTGCAGCGAGGGCTTGGTTGGAAGAGCGAAGCAGGCGGGAGGGGGTGTAGAAGGAAAGACGTGTATTAAGGCATTCGGGTCCAAGTTCGTAAAGAGCTTTGTGTGCGTGGGTGAGGAGGCGGAAGGTTATCCTCTTATTGACGGGGAGCCAGTGGAGGTCTTTCAGGTGCCTAGATATGTGTTGGATGTGTTGTATACGCGGGATGTCTAGTATGAGTCTGGCTGATGCGTTCTGGATGCGTTGGAGTTTTTTTTGAAGTTTTGCGGTGGTACCGGCGTAAAAGGTGTTTCCGTAGTCCAGGCGGCTTGTAACCAGTGCATGGGTGACCGTTTTTCTAGTTTCGGTGGGGATCCAGCGAAATGTTTTTTTGAGCATGCGAAGAATGTTGAAGCAAGATGAAGAGACGGCGTTGACTTGTCTGGTCATCGAGAGTGAGGAATCCAGGATGACGCCTAGGTTCCGTGCGTGATCCATCGGAATGGGTGCTTTTCCAAGGGCTTCTGGCCACCAAGAGTCGTCCCAGGCGGAGGGGGAGGTGCCTAGGATGAGGACTTCTGTTTTGTCTGAATTCAGTTTCAGGCGGCTATGCTTCATCCATTCGGCTACCTCTTTCATTCCTTCATGTAGGTTGGTTTTGGCGATGTTTGGGTCTTTGGTGAGTGAGAGGATCAGTTGGGTGTCATCCGCGTAGGAGATGATGTTGAGGTTGCGTTGGCGTGCGATAGTCGCGAGGGGGCTCATGTATATGTTGAAGAGGGTGGGACTGAGTGAGGATCCTTGTGGCACGCCGCAGATGACTTCAGTGGACTCTGACTTGAATGGTGGGAGGCGTACTCTCTGAGTTCTTCCGGCCAGGATAGAGGTGATCCATTCCAGTGCTTTTCCTTGGATTCCGATGTTTCTGAGTCGTTGTAACAGGGTGTTATGACAGACTGTGTTGAAGGCTGCGGAGAGGTCGAGGAGGATGAGGGCGACTGTGTCTCCATTGTCCAGTAGAGTTCGGATGTCGTCTGTTGCTGCGATGAGTGCGGTCTCAGTACTGTGTTTGGCTCAGAAGCCGGACTGTGAGGGGTCGAGGGATTTGTTGGCTTCGAGGAAGGCGGCGAGCTGGTTGTTGACAGCCTTCTCGATGACCTTGGCCCGGAATGGAAGGAACGAGATGGGGCGGTAGTTTTTGAGTTCGGTGGGGTCAGCGGTGGATTTTTTCAGAAGGGCGCTGAGTTCGGCGTGTTTCCAGCTTTCTGGGAAGGTGCCGGAGTTGAGGGAGCAGTTGATGACGTCTCGGAGGTGTGGTGCTATGATGGAGTCTGCTTTGTTGAAGATGTGGTGAGGGCATGGGTCTGTGGGGGATCCTGAGTTGATGGAGTTCATCAGGCGGATGGTGTCCTCAGTGGAGATTGTGTTCCAGTCATTAAGGATGTTCATGGGGGGTGGAGGTACGGCGGAGGGTTGGGTGGGTTGGTCTTTGAGTTGGTTGTCGAAGCTGTTGTGGATGTCTGCGATTTTGTCGTGGAAGAACGAAGCTAGGGAGTCACAAAGGGTTTGAGAGGGGGAGATGTCGTTGGAGTTGGCAGTGGGGTTGGTAAATTCTTTGACGATGTTGAATAGTTTCTTGCTGTTGTGGGCGTTTTTGTCTAGTTGGTCTTTGAATGTGGTGTTCTTGGCAGTCCGGATCAATTGGTGGTGTATGCGGGTGGCGTTTTTGAAGGCGTCCCTGGTGTTGGTGTTTGGGTCTTTTTTCCAGGCCTTCTTAAGGGAGCGACAGAGTTTCTTGGATTTCTTAAGATCCTCGTTGAGCCAGGGGGCGTTTTTGCTGCCTGGTTTGATTTGAAGTTTTTTCAAAGGTGCTAGGTTGTCGGCGGTGTTGGTTAGCCATTGAGTGAGGTTAATGGCTGCTTGGTTGGGGTTCGATGATTGGGCAGGGGGGGTTTTGAAGAAGCGAAGAGGAGATCTGATCGATGGTGATTTTGTTCCAGTTTCTTCGCAGGGTAGGTTGAGGATGGTTATGGGATGTGGTCTTATTGTAAGTGAAGTGAACGCAGCTGTGGTCCGTCCATTGGAGAGCTGTGGTGTGAGTGAAGGAAATGTGTTTGCTGGAGGTGAAGATAGGGTCGAGAGTGTGACCTGCGTGGTGTGTATTAACAAGTTGTTTGAGTCCGAGGTTGGCGAGATTGTCCATGAGGTTGATGGTGTTGTTTTGTTGTCGTTGCTCTTTTCCAGGTGAAAATTGAGGTCTCCCAAGAGGATGTAGTCCTCGGAGGAGAGGGCGTGTTGGGTGATAAAATCAGTGATGTCTTCAGTGAATTGTGCACGGGGTCCCGGTGGTCTGTAGAGGAGGGTGCCTCTGAGTGTGGACTTGGGGTCGGTGTGGATCTGGAAGTGAAGGTGTTCGGCGTTAGAGAGGTTGACGTTCGAGCTGGTTGAGACGCGGATGGAGTTCTTATGGACGATGGCGATGCCTCCTCCTGTTTGGTTGGTGCGGTCTTTTCGGATGATCTTGTAGCCGTCCGGGATGGCTATGGTGATGTCTGGGGCTGAAGAGGTGTTCATCCAAGTTTCTGTTAGGAAGGCGACGTCTGGAGAGATGGTGTCTAGTAGATTCCAAAGGTTGATGGCGTGGCTGTGGACCGATCGGGTGTTGAGAAGGAAGCATTTAAGGTGGTTGGCGTCGGATCTATGTTTGGTGTTAGTGGATGTGGAATTGGTATTTGTGCCGTCAAACTTGCAGGAGTTGCATGTGAAGGGTCCATGGGTGTGTCCTGGTGCGGCTTGGGCGCAGTTGGGGAGTCGGCCGGGGTTTAAAGCAAGGAGGGAGGAGGACTCGTATGTAATGCAGGTGGGCTGGGGCTTAAGAGGACCAGGGGGTCTGGCGCTGAGCGCGGTCCAGGCGCGGACGGGCGTAGACGGGCTTACCTTTGGCGCACCTTCGGCGCGGCCGCAGCGCGTGGACGCTGCGCGTTGGGACATCTGACATAAATGGAGAGTGGAGGGGGGCGGAGCGTGGGAGGGGCAGCTGGGAGGCGGGATCTGGGAGGAGCCATGGGCTGCCGAGGGTAAACAGAACCGAAACTGAGACACAGCCGGAGTAAATGTAAATGTATTTGAGCTTATATAGCGCACAGCTACCCACAAAGGGTTTCCCGGCGCTTGCTTAGGGAACCCGTCCTGGTATTCCCCTGTGAGATAACCCCGGCAGGGTATCCACAAGGTGAAAGCCAGGCATCCCGCCGCGAGGGGCCGTTGTGGAGATTAAGCAAGCTATTGCCCGGAGTCGCAGAGTGTGACCCGTGAGTCGAGAAGGCACCGGAGCGAGAATTATCGAGTCCGTGGAATTTTTGAGCCCAAGACCCGCCAAGGCGAGGAATTGAACCCTGGTCCAGGGCCGATCTCAGCTTCCGGGTCTGCCGCCTCTAACCCCTGAGCCACACTTCTCCACAGTGGGCAACACGCTAGAAAATACAGAGAAATTATCACATGAATGATATCATCAGTGATGTGATCAGTGATGTCAAATGAGATGTCATCAGTGTTGTCATTTGAGATGTCATCAGTGATGTCACTGACCATGTCATGAATGATGTAATATGTGACATCATCAGCAGTGGATTGCGGGTGCGCGATATATAGTTAGTACAACTAACCATATAGGAGCAATTTCAATGGTTTTTTAAATGCTAATTCCTAACTATATAAGGCCTGAAACCTATGGTTTTTTAAGTGAATTTGCAAGGTTTTTAAAATGCTAATTCCTAACTATATAAGGCCTGAAACCTATGGTTTTTTAAGTGAATTTGCAAGGTTTCTTAAATGCTAATTCCTAATTATATAAGTCCTGAAACATATGTTTTTTTTTTTGTGAATTTGCAAGGTTTTTTAAATGCTAATTACTAACTATATAAGACTTGAAACCTATGGTTTTTTCAGTGAATTTGCAAGGTTTTTTAAATGCTAATTCCTAACTATATCAGACGTGAAACCTATATTTTTTTTCAATACATTTCAAAGGTTTTGTAAATGCTAATTCTATTAGCGGATAATGTTTATATATGTTATTATCCTTCTGGGACCACCTGAGCAGCCATCTTGTTTCTCAGAAGAAGTGAGGCACAAGAGAGCACAAAACAAGAGTGGAAAACGCGAAAAGGGGGCAGGGTTTTTTTTTTAAATCGCGGGTACGCGCACGGTACGCGTACCCTATGCGTACAGTGTGCGTACCCCGTGATTTTATTTCTTTATTTTTGCCCTTGGGGGTCCTTTTGGGACCCCCTGAGAAGGGCTAGAGG
The DNA here is from genome assembly GCF_964263255.1 of Lissotriton vulgaris. Lineage (NCBI taxonomy): Eukaryota > Metazoa > Chordata > Amphibia > Caudata > Salamandridae > Lissotriton > Lissotriton vulgaris. The sequence goes on along the minus strand of NC_141685.1, from coordinate 2,068,633,759 downwards.
GTTGGGGGGTCTCTACCCTGCCCCCTTTTTGTGTTTTCCACTCTTGATTTGGGCTCTCTTGTGCCTCAGTTCTCATGAAAAACAAGATGGTGGCCAACACTTCCTGGTTTGGACACTTTGGAAGGTTGACAGTCAACTGCCAGTCAATCAGAAACTTGCTCGCGCACGTAAGGGTACGCGCACGTACGTGTACGGTGCGCGTACCGTACCCGTACGGTGAGCGCTATAGGTATATAATTTGATCAAATTCGATTTTCTCAAAAACCACTGCAGGGATTTTCACCAAATATAGAAAAGGCACTACTGCATACCTATCCCTACCATTTTGCCAAGCTTGGTGTAATTCCGTTTAGCCGTTCGGGCTGTAGCCGTGTCTAAAGGTCCCATAGAAAATGCCATTTGAAAAATTTCAAATTCAATTTTCTCAAGAACTACAGGAGGGATTTACACCAAACATAGAAAAAGCACTACTGCATACCAGTCCCTACCATTTTGCCAAATCTGGTATAATTCCTTTCAGCCGTTCGAGCTGTAGCCTTGTCAGAATGTTCACATGGAAATTAACATGGGGAAAACATGTTTTGAGACCCCCCTTTTTTCTCGGCCCCCGCTTGACGAATCCCCCCGAAACTTTCAGGGAAGGAGCGGAGTGCAGCGAGGCAAATTTAAGGATAATTACAGGCATATCCCACAATCGGCGCCAAAGTTATTCCCAATAGAATGTTCGGAATTTCCTATGGTAAGTAGGTCCTAACTATATATACCTACTGGCGACCGCCAGTAGGTAATATATATAGGTGTGATCAAGACAGTGTCACTGTTGAAATGCATAGCAACTGAGTAATTAAGCCCTGCACGAGCTAACATTCATTCCGAATGTGCGCCTTATTAGACTTTCGCTTTTGGATCTATATGTCCGGCAGTGGTTCCGCTGGCTTTGCTCATCACCTGACAAAGGGCTCGATCCTGGAAGGAACCTTCTCTTGTTTGGTAATCTATATATATATAAATATAAATATAATCTACTGCCAGTCGCCAGTAGATAGTTATAGTTAGGACCCAGTTTCCATAGCAAAAGCGTTTTTCCTTTTCCCAATAACTTTGGCGCCGGTTGACGAATCTTCACGAAATTTTCAAAACTAGTGAGGCGTTCCGGTCAGCTCCTATCCCAAAGGTTTTGCGGTCATTCGGTAAGCGGAGGCCAAGAAAAAAGGGGGTTCCAAAACATGTTTTCTCCATGTTATTTTCCATAGGAAACTTTAGACACGGCTACAGCCCAAAGTGCAGAATGGAATTACATAAAATTTGGCAAAATGGTAGCCCTTTTTTCAGAAAGAACACTTTTTGTTAAATGGTGTAAATCCTTTCAGTAGTACCTGAGAAATTAAAAAAAAGATTTCAGAAAATGAATTTCCCATAGGAAACTTTAAACATGCATGCAGCTCGAATTGCTAAACTGAATAGTGCTTGGTTCAGAAAGCATCGTTTTTTTTAAATGGTGTAAATCCATTCAGTTGTTGCTGAGAAAATCAAAAAATAAAAGTTTCGATATCTAGAGACGCAGTGGATCCGCAGACCCTCCGAACCACGAGCTTTATTCTAAATGGCTGTCAACACTCCAAACCAGGTAGTGTTGGCAGCCATCGGTATCCGAGGCTCAAGAAAACAAAACAAAAAAAGGTTAGAAATAACAAAAGGGGGCAGGGTACAAACACCCTAACCCACTAGGCCTGCTCAGGGGGACCCAAGGCCAAAAAAGCATATTTTACTTAAACGGCGAGATTCGCTCACTTAGCGCGAATGTCGTCCGAAACAAAAAAAAAAGAAGAAAGGGCTGGTGATTGCCCATGACAGCCCGCCATCTCACCAGATGTCATCCTAGTGCCTGAAAAGCATGTTAGGGGACACCAGTTCTTCTTCGTGCTCGCCAACTTAACTGGCGAGCCAAGTGCAAGAAAAAACTGCAGCGGCTGGCGGAGTTTTGCCGGAACTCTGCATAGGCAAATCCCAGCCAGCAGGGCAGAATTTATAGCCCACCCCTACTCAGTATCCCTTTACCTTCAGAATCAACTGCATATGAACATCAAAATGATGTACATTTTGGACCAGTTTAGTTGTCCCAGCTGCCTGTTTCCTGTAAAGTAAGTGCTACATAGCCCAGCTTGTTGTCTGCCCACGGTACTTTAGAAGTTGGCTCATTTTTACGGCATTGTCACCACATGCAACAAATGAACCCTTTTATGTGTTTCAGCAATTTCGATTATATTAAAAGTATGCAGAGCCAAGATGTTTTGCTTGCATGGAGCTGGATACAAAATCAAATTGAACATGTAAGTCTCCCGACAAAACAGAAATGATATCGTCAGTGAAAGGGAGTTAAATGTGAATTTACATATTCAAGTGTCTCCTTGGGGCAGTTCCTAGGAAGTCTTCAGCACATAAGTTAATGCCTGATTAATGTCATCCAGTCCGTCAGTTTGTTCTGGAGTGTTTTGATGTCAGGATGAAAACCTTCTAAAGCATTCCCACATTTCAAGGACACTTTCACAATTACTACTACCCCCTCCGATTTATCGTTCCTGCAAGCAAATGAAGTAAGGTCAAACATGACATTGGCAATTATGACTCCCTTAGTCCTTTCACATAGTTACACTTCGACAATTATCTAAAAATCCTATTTATCAGCTTCAATAATGCATGTTCTTATGTATTATAAATTATCCGCACAATGTAAATGTCAAGCATTTTTGAGGTGTAAGTCCTGTTAGGCTGGGATGTACGTTGTTACAATGCATGCTTTTACCATGCATGCCCTTACAACGCAGGTTTTTCAATGCAAGTCGTTACAAGGACTTGCGTTGGGGGGCGCTGGATAGTGAATAGTTTAATTTACTATTCCAACTCCAGTCCCCGTGGATAGTAGGGAAGGTGTTGGATAGTAAATTAAACTATTACCTATCCTAGAGCGCCCCCCAGCGCAAGTCGTTGTAATGACTTGCGTTAAAAAACCTGCGTTGTAAAGGTACTGCGTGGTAAAAGTTGCGTCGTAAAGGATGTTTCCCGTTAGGCTGAGTATGAGTATTTTGTATTGGATCCCCAACAGTCTTTAACTAACAAGTCGGTTCCTGTTCTCTTTGACAGCTTAGCCAGGGCTGTGACTTTTTTAAGCCTAGAGTAGTTTGCCTTTTGGTAGAGGTTTTAAGGCATAGGCAAAGTGGGTAATTGTCACAGGACACACCTTTCATGGGGTCCCCTAGGAAAGGGATCTTTCTTTCTTTGACCTGGTCTATTCTATTTCTCTCTATAAGCCTCCCTCTTTGCCTACCTCTGACTTTCTACCCGGTACCCCTTACAGACTTTGGTAACTCTCTGTAAGGTATATATTAACAACTGTTTTTGTGTGACACTGTTAAACTTGAACATATAATGTAATACTACTTGGCATCATGTGGGCTTGAATTAGCAGGAATTGGGAAATAAAATTCTAAATCTGTTGTGTACTGGGGGCCCCAAAAAAATGTCTTGCTCAGGCCCCCCAAAAGCTTAAAATGCTACTTAGTTTGGAAACTGTATTGTGGTTTTTGACAGTTCATGTACATATCCATGTAAAGTATGCAGTTCAGGCTGGACTGAGGAACAGTGTCAATACTGATTTGCATATGGCTGGGTCTGACCTGGGGTTGCAAAGTGAGCTAAAGAACGATGATGGCTTCAACACAGATCTAATAGTGACTAGAAGTGAGTGTCTGAAAGATTTCAATGATCCGTTCAACAACTCCTTGTGTTTGCCTTGTTCGCCCTAAGTTGGCAGGGTATGCCCAGAAGTGTGACCTTTGCTCACTTTGCCACTGGATCCAAGCTAGCGCGGCTGATGAGCGGTGTTACCCTGAAACCAGTCCCTGAATGCTTGTTTCCGGTCCAGGGAAGACCTGGCTTGGTAGTTTGGGCGGATCACTGAAATATTATCGACGGACAATATATCGACTGGCCAAAATATCGTTGACAAATTATCGACTGCATTAATATCGAGTTTCTATACTTATTTAACAAACTACAAGAATATCGAGTAAAACATATCGATTCTTTAAAATATCGATGTAAAAAATATAGACCACCAATATATCGACTACAAATATATCGTTTTTAAGCAAAATAAACCTAACACTACAAAAATATCGTCTGCAAAATTATTGACAACCATAATATCGTCTTTTGATGAATATCGACTTAGGATTAAAAACATTTCATATGTGAAATACTATAGTAATCTTCTTATAAAATACATTACACAATCCTAAATACAAATAACATATTATATACCATTGTTTTATAACATTTCTATCTGTAAACATTTTCCCTACATTTAATGAAAATATTGCAATTATTTAAAAAATATTTCTAGCATATTATAAATATATTTTCACATTATTATCACATATATTTCAAATAACTTATACAACTAACCAGCTTTAATGCAGAACTCTTCACATATCACCATTCCCACATCAACAAATACACCAATTAATTATTATAAAAAAAATTCAAACTAGCCTATAAAATGCTTCCTTTCTTTCTACATCCAATCAAATGAGAGAACACTAAAAATACACAATATAAAAGGAGTACATGCCTACTACCATTTGTTGCTGCTAACTCTATAGAATGGAGAAGCCAACACTTTAAGGAAGTTGTTCCTGAAAAATCTACATAACTAATCCAGATTGCTACCAAAGTATTCAAGTAAGTTACACTTTATTTTTTGAATACACAAGTAGTAGGCTACAAATTTTACTATATCTCCTAACTGTTTAAATTATTTATTTTCCTCTCCTACTAAATTTCTAATATAGACTGCTCCTTAATACATCAATATACCTGCTCCTATTTCTTCACCACAAATATCTGATTGTAAATGTTCTGTAATACACCAACTGCAGTTCTTAAATACTATTTTTTAATATCCATACATTATTTTCTCTATCTTCTTAACAGATAATCATCCATTTATACTTCTTTTTCTAAGATAATGACATTTCTGGGAGGGTGCTGGACACTGACCAATTATAATTTACTATTCCTACTCCAGTCAAGCTAATATCAGGGAAGGTGCTGGACAATGACCAATTATAATTTACTATTCCAACTCCAGTCAGGCAAATATCAGGGAAGGTACTGGACACTGACCAATTATAATTTACTATTCCAACTCCAGTCAGGCAAATATCAGGGAAGGTGCTGGACACTGACCAATTATAATTTAGTATTCCAACTCCAGTCAGGCAAATATCAGGGAAGGTGCTGGACACTGATCAATAATAATTTACTATTCCAACTCCAGTCAAGCAAATATCAGGGAAGGTGCTGTACACTGACCAATAATAATTTACTATTCCAACTCAAGTCAGGAAAATATCAAGGAAGGTGCTGGACACTGACCAATTATAATTTACTATTCCAAATGCAGTCAGGCAAATATCAGGGAAGGTGCTGGACACTGAGCAATTATAATTTACTATTCCTACTCCAGTCAGGCAAATATCAGGGAAGGTGCTGGACACTGACCAATAATAATTTACTATTCCAACTCCAGTCAAGCTAATATCAGGGAAGGTGCTGGACACTGACCAAATATAATTTACTATTCCAACTCCAGTCAGGCAAATATCAGGGAATGTGCTGGACACTGACCAATAATTATTTACTATTCCAACTCCAGTCAAGCTAATATCAGGGAAGGTGGTGGACACTGGCCAATTATAATTTACTATTCCAACTACAGTCAGACAAATATCAGGGAAGGTGCTGGACACTGACCTATTATAATTTACTATTCCAACTCCAGTCAGGCAAATATCAGGGAAGGTGCTGGACACTGACCAATAATAATTTACTATTCCAACTCCTGTCAAGCTCATATCAGAGAGGGTGGTGGACACTGACCAATTATAATTTACTATTCCAACTCCAGTCAGAAAAATATCAGGGAAGGTGCTGGACACTGACCTATAATAATTTACTATTCCAGCTCCAGTCAGGCAAATATCAGGGAAGGTGCTGGACACTGACCAATAATAATTTACGAATCCAACTCCACTCAAGCTAATATCAGGGAAGGTGCTGGACACTGACCAAATATAATTTACTATTCCAACTCCAGTCAGGCAAATATCAGGGAAGGTGCTGGACACTAACCAATAATAATTTACTATTCCAACTCCAGTCAAGGTAATATCAGGGAAGGTGGTGGATACTGACCAATTATAATTTACTATTCCAACGCGAGTCAAGCAAATATCAAGGAAGGTGCTGGACACTGACCAATTATAATTTACTATTCCAACTCCAGTCAGGCAAATATCAAGGAATATATTTGAATAAAAAAATATATATATTAAAAATGTTTATTAAATATTTAAAATAATCTAAAAAGTAATCATTTTTATTTATTTTATTAATTTTTTTAATTATTTATGAATTATAAAAAAATTGTAAACTTAATAAAATATTTAATACATATGTAAATTAACATTTGTCATTATTATAAATTAATTTATTAATTTCTTAATTTTTTATTTTTTATGAAATAATTATTTGTGTAAAAAAAATTCTTTTTTCACTATATATATTTTTGTATTTTATTTCAAATTGTGTGTAATATTGTAAAAAAAACATTTTGAAATTTGAAATTCCATTTTTTTTTATTTTTTTATGAAATAAATATTTTTGTACAAATTTTTTTATTTCTTCACCCTATATTTTGGTTTTTTATTTCAATTTGTGTGTAATATTGTGAAAATAATTTGAGAAATTTGAAATTCCAAATATTTTTTTTTATAAAATAAATATTTTTGTACAAAAAAAAATTTTCACTATATTTTTTGGTTTTTTATTTCAAATTTTGTGTAATATTGTGAAAATATTTTTTTTTTCTAAATATAATTTATATTTTTTATATTTTTCTTACATATTTTTAATTTGCTCCCCACTCTTATCCCCTATTAACCCAACATCCCGCTCCTAAACATTAACAGAAATTTCTATATTTATATAAATATTTTTTAATTTTTTTTTTAAGTATTTACATTTTTTCTCTACATTGTCGATAATTTTTCCTATTACTAAATAACGATATTAAGTCTACTCGATATTTTTGACACAATATTTTTGTACTCGATATATTTTTTCCTTTATATATTACGATATTTTTTACATCGATATTCTTAATATCGATATTTACCTATACTCGATATTTTTGACACGATATTTTCTCCATTCGATATTTTGGAATCAATTTTATGACTAGTTACCAGTTTGGGCTGGACTGTTCTTATGAGGCCCAGGGTCTTGACTGATTTGCATATAGCTGGGTCTGAACTGGGGAGGCAAAGTGAGCTAAAGAGCAATGATGGATTCAACCCAGATCTAATAGTGACTGGGGCTGAGTGTCGTAAAAGTTTCAGCACTCCATTGCTCGGGTGCCCCAACTAAGGGGCCCATTATGATGACGGGCGGACGTAGTCCGCCCGCCATCATATCGGTACCCGGGACCGCCCGCCATAAGGGCGGGGGTCCCGATCAGGGCATTAGGATGCGCCCACCACACAGGCGGGCGCATCCTGTATGGTTGCAATTGCGGCGGGCGGAGCAGAAATCTCCGCCCGCCGCTATGTGAAAAGTGCACATTTTGCTTTTCAAGGTGCAACATGACAGGCACCGCGCGGTGCCTGCCATGTTGCACTTTGAAATGTGGGGGGGTACACCCCATGTGCAACCCCCCAAACCCCCACAGGGAATCACCGGATGCCTTTCGCCGCCACGGAAATGCATTGGTGAAAGCCCATTGTAATATGGTGGGCGGTGTCTAACAGACACCGCCACCATGTTACTCGTTTTCCGCCCCGGCCGCAAGGCGACCGGGGCGGAAAACATGCGGCCGGTGTTTCTCACCGCCGCGGTCCACCCCGCCATACTAATATGGCGGGGGGGAATTGGGCTGTGGATGTCGGGCGGATTTCCTCCCGACATCCTAATGGACCCCTAAATCTTTAGGATGGCACTTCCTTTTGAAAACTTTACTATGGTTTTTGACAGTTCATGTACATATCCAAGTAAAGTATGCATTTGGCATGTGTGGAGAGACCACTTACTCATAGAGTGGTGCATAAGTCCACAAAATATACATTCCATTGGCTGGCCTCCCCCACACCTCCAATGTATTCCTATACAATGAATAATTAAAGTCAATTCATAGATACTATTGCTCTGATTCATCATTTTACTGCCTTTTCCTGATGAAAATTTAAATTGTCTACACTTCGCTGACTGGCCCTGCCCTTTATTTCTCATTGCATTCTGAAACTTTTAGGTTTGAGTTTTCTTTATGACTAGAACTATCACAATGAAGGGCTGGCATCCCATATGGCACATAACTCGAGGACATGTGACACTTATGCACACTTAGGGGCCCATTAGGATAGCGTGCGGAAAAGCTCCCCGACCGCCACGGAGGCGGAAAATACCCGGCCGCCATGACCGCGGCAAAACCGGCATGCGAATTAGGATCACCCGCCACGAAAAACCGACCGCGGCAGTCGCTGCCTAAATATAACCCCCGACGCGTGCGGTGATGGCAAAACTCCGACCGCGGCGGCCGAAAACGCAGCGGAGAACACAAAACCGTCCACAGGTCCATCGGAGACACCGCACGGGAAATTAGGATAACTCCGAGGGTGTTGCGGCCGGAACCGCCCACACCGACCGCAGCGGACGCACCCTGGAGTGAATTCGAGAAATGGCGGTCAAGTAGCAGCAAAGCCACCACTACGGACGAACATGATAAACATGGCGGACGATGTGAAAAGACCGCAGTCATGCATAACACAGCACAAACAAAATAGCCCTGCACCCAAAACATAAAATACACATACACAGAAACATAAATAACGATATTAATACACAGAACCACTCCCACTACACACCTGACCACCTAAATTCCATTGGACACACCCACACAGCTGAGTATAAAGCCACCCCCAGCACTGACCACAATCCTTTGCAACACTCCAGAAGACAAGGCCATACACCACATCTGACAGGAGAGGCAAAAGACCACAGCACACCCACCCATCCACCAACCACCCACACCACCACCATCACACCATCACAAACAACCCCCCACTACACAACACCCCACACACATCATCACCACACCCCTGCACCCACACACCCTTGCACCCACAAACACCTCAACGCCCCCACACCATGGCAGCACAAAAAATGCCAAAATTCACTGACACTGAGTTGACAGTCATGGTCATTGAGATTGTTAGAGTAGAGCCACAACTTTTTGGTAGCCTGGTCCAACAGACACCATTAGCCACCAGGACGTAAAATGTGGGAAAGGATAGTCCAAAGAGTGAATGCAGTAGGTGCCGCCCCAAGATCCAAAAAGGAGATCCAGAAGCGGTGGCATGATCTGAAGAGGGTGGTGAAGGAGAAGAGGAGCAGGAACTGGACGCTGGCAAATGTGACTGGCAGTGGCCCTTCCGTCCCACAAAAGACATTCACACCATGGGAGGAAAAGGTGCTTGCCATCCTTCTACCTGAGACGTTCACAGGAGTAGCCGGGGTTACGGAGGCTGGTAAGAAGACACAAATGTCCCACACCACAATGACAATTAGCACCTTGCAATACCCAAACAACATTTGAATGTCCATCCCCACCCAACATGTAGCCAGCCACCCTGCTTAGGATGTATGGGCGAGGAAGGTCTGTCCAACAACTCCCACCATCCCCCCTGAATCAAAGTTGAGCATCATGGAGGCCTCCCCCACCCAGCAGCATGTGTCAGCCATTGCACTGTTTGACAAACAGACTAACAGGTTGGTAGCAATCTTGTATGGGAGTGTGTGGAAGGGAGGGAGGCCTGCACTACAACTCCCACCATCCCCCCTGTATCAAAGATGAGCATCATGGAGGCCTCCCCCACCCAGCAGCATGTGTCAGCCATTGCACTGTTTGACAAACAGACTAACAGGTTGGTAGTCAGCTTCACTGGGAGTGTGTGGAAGGGAGGGAGGTCTGTACTACAACTCCCACCATCCCCCCTGTATCAAAGTTGAGCATCATGGAGGCCTCCCCCACCCAGCAGCATGTGTCAGCCATTGCACTGTTTGACAAACAGACTAACAGGTTGGTAGTCAGCTGCACTGGGAGTGTGTGGAAGGGAGGGAGGCCTGCACTACAACTCCCACCATCCCCCCTGTATCAAAGTTGAGCATCATGGAGGCCTCCCCCACCCAGCAGCTTGTGTCAGCATTGCACTGTTTGACAAACAGACTAACAGGTTGGTAGTCAGCTTCACTGGGAGTGTGTGGAAGGGAGGGAGGCCTGCACTACAACTCCCACCATCCCCCCTGTATCAAAGTTGAGCATCATGGAGGCCACCCCCACCCAGCAGCATGTGTCAGCCATTGCCTCACGCACAATTACTAAAGAGGTACGTATGTACAATAAATCCACATGAAGTGTGTGTGTGACCTGCATCCAGAAAACGAACAACAATCCAACCCAAAGCATTGAGAATCAATATGTATGACTCCATGATGTCCCCCAACACTATTAAATGTCACACGGTGTAGCCATAATTACTACAACTGATGAATGCACATGTGAGTAGTGTACAGACAGATGATGATATGCAGATTACACTAACACTGACCACTCCCCATCTACTCCACAGGTGACGAAGAACTCACTGCTGAGGACAACACCAATGACCAGCAGAGCCAGTCTCCACCACCGGCCCATGGACTCTCAGGAGTGGAATCCCAGGACAGCATGGACGATGAGCACCTGCCCGGCCCATCAGGTGTGCCACAGACCCAGAGGTCCCATGACCCCATCCTCCCCACCACCACCTCTGCTGCCACTACAACGCAGCAGACCCCTGCAACCATGGCCCCTACCACCGCAACCACCACAGCCACCACCACCACTGCCACCAACACCACCAGGACCACTAGTACCACCTGCAGCAACGTCCCTGTCCCCAGGGACGAAGCACCCATACCACCAGCTGTGGAGGGCAGGGAGAGAGTGCGTGGTCCCCCAGTGGCGAGGGAAGAGGTCCGTGGCGGCAGAGCAAGTGGGAGGGCCAGGGTCAATACCAGACCTCAGGAGGAGTGGACACCATCCCTGGACCACTTCACAAGAGTCGTGGAGGCCTACCAACAGGTCCAGGGACAAAGTGGCCGGTCAGATGATTTGATGAGGGAGCTCATCAAGCTGATGAGGTCCATCGATAACCATCTGGGACAGATGGTAGACCTCATGGGCCAGCAAGTGGCGTTGCAGAGGGACAGGCCTGTTTCCCAACCACCACCTCAGTCCCCTCCTGTTGTGCCGCATGAAGACAGTGCTCCATCCTCCCCTGCGCCAACAGAGAGGGACGGCTCCCCTGACGTCGCTGGCCAATCAGCTGCCCCCCCCCCCAAAAGAAGCAGGGGGCGTCCTAAGAAGAGCTCGGGAGTTCCTGGAGGCAATGCACCTACCACACGCCAGTCACGGAGCCAGCTGTGAACACAACCCTCTTCTCAACTGTATTCACACTTTGGACTATCCTTCCCCACATTGCCCTGGCAATGGCATCTCACCGTTGGACTGGGTGACCACATCCATGTGGTCTCTACTCGTACAACTCATTGAACTGGACTGTCAACTCAGTGCACATTCCACACCTTCCTGTAAATATTACCACACAAATCACATGTACACTTAAAAATTAAAATACCTGAAGCACTCGAATTTGTGTTGTGATTTTTATAGTGCAGTATTTACATATTTCCAGATGTCCAAGATGTGTAATAATTATGTACAGTATGCAGGCCAGGAACCCTCTGTAGCACCTAGGGAGACACAACAGAAAAACAGTCACTGGTGTCATTGTTGCAACACACAGATCACAGCACACAAAAGAACCTAAACTTCACACACACATTACACAATGTCTAGCAGATGTGCACAAATAAAGTCCTATACACATCTCTGCACAGAAATTCAAGTTCACAAAATACACACATGGGTGACAGTACATGTGGCCATTGGCCATTGCCACGCATAGCCATTCATGACAAGAACAACAACATCAGACAATGATCACATTGTACCTAGCCACCCACCTTCAAGTGAAGTAGCGGTCGATGAGTTGCTGGCGCTGGTCAACTCCTTCCTCCTCTCCACTGTTCTCATCACTGGAGTCTGGGCCCTGAGCAGGTTGTGGCCTTGGGTCATCACCATCATCCAGGAGCAGGGGGACCCTCCTGTGGATGGCCAGGTTGTGCAGCATACAGCATGCCACGAAGATCTGGCACACCTTCCCAGGCGAATATGCCAGTGCGCCACCGGTCCTGTCAAGGCACCGGAACCTTGACTTAAGCAGTCCGAAAGACCGCTCAATCACCCGTCGGGTCCTGCCATGGGCATCGTTGTAGCGAATGTCTGCTGGTGTCCGGGGATTCCGTAGTGGACTCAACAGCCATGGGCGACTGGGATATGCTGAGTCACCTGTGAGGGGAAAACAGACCTTGCAATGTTGTAGAGCCACAGTGCAGAAAATGAGACACAGCACGCCATTGCAGTAGTGAAACTCACCCACAATCCAGGCACGTTCAGGATGCATATTCTCCATCATCCGTGGCACCATGCTGTTCCTCATGATGTAAGAATCATGGGCCGACCCAGGAAACTTAGCACACACATGTGAAATTGTCATGTCTGCAAGGCACACCACCTGCACATTCATGGAGTGGAAGTGTTTGCGATTACGATAAATGTGCTCTGTCGCCTGCGGTGGCAACAGACCAACATGTGTGCAATCAATGGCACCGACTACATGTGGGATGGCCCCAAGGGCATAGAAGTCCGCCTTCACAGCAGCCAATTCACGTCCCCTGGGGAAATGTATGTACCGATTGCGATAGATCATCATGGCCGCAAGCACATCCCTCAGCACCATGCTGAACATGGGCTGCGACATCCCCCCAGCGTTGGCCACGGTCTCCTGGAAGGAACCAGTTGCAAAAAAGTGGAGTGCCGCCATCACCTTGTAGGTTGGTGTGAATGCCGTAGGATAGTGACGGCGAGGCTGCAGGTGGGGCTCCAATAGATCACACAGGATCTTCAGTGTTGCTCTGTCCAGCCTGAATTTTCTGATGATTGCCTCATCCTCCATGTCCTGCAGCACTGTCAGGTGACGGAGTAGATTCGGCCTCCTCCTAGTAAAGGAGTGAAATGCAAATGTCAGTGACAAGCAACATGTGATGAGCATGGCACAGAGCACAAATGAAGTAATGTTAAACAGAGGAGTACCAGAGTGATGCATGGCACTTCAGGTGACTTGGCTGGCCAATAGCCACACACAGAGGGCACGCCTCTCCAGTGACAATACACAAGTGCCACAAACACATCTTGGACAGTGGAAGTGGAAATAATGGAAGAACAATTCACATGTGCATAGAAGGTGCAGCTACACCCACAAATTCATAGTGATTCGCCATGTCTATCATACCCATCTGGTGTACCAGCCACACCTCTAAGCATCATGTCATGTCGGAAAAGGTTCATCAACACAATGATCACAGTAGCAGGGACACATCTGGTTGTGTGCATGAGCAGTTCTGAAAGCAGAAGTCTTGTCCGATACAATGCAGTGACAACTTCCAGGTGAAGGTCTGAAATGAGCCACAACACAGTACACGTCACTACAACATTCACAGCAGCTGGAGTCTGTCATTCATCATGAGCCATTATATTACACACTAATATGGATGAACAACAGGCCAAAGTGTATCACACTGAACGTGCGTCCACCTGTGGATGACATGGCTGTGTGGCATCGTGTGTACAATGATGTGCCCATCACCATGTTGCTGCAGGGTGCTCAGACAGTGGGCCTGATTGTAATACACAGCAATGTGTACGAACATGGCAGTGACTACCGTCGGTCCCCGGCGGTGTGACCCCAGCACCACCCCCTTCAGGAATGTGTCAGCCATTGGCATATGGACGTGTCACCATGGCGCAGGCATGCTGCGCGGCATGACTCGCGGTAACTACCGCCGGTCCCCGGCGGTGTGACCCCAGAACCACCCCCTTCAGGAGTGTGTCAGCCATTGGCATATGGACGTGTCACCATGGCGCAGGCATGCTCCGCGGCATGACTCGCGGTAACTACCGCCGGTCCCCGCCGGTGTGACCCCAGCACCACCCCCTTCAGGAGTGTGTCAGCCATTGCCATATGGACGTGTCACCATGGCGCAGGCATGCTCCGTGGCATGACTCGCGGTAACTACCGCCGGTCCCCGGCGGAGCATCACTGCCGTGGAGCTTTGCATCCAGCCAATGGCATCGATGATGGCGTTGGCATGAAGCAGATTTGAAAGTCGCCGGGGGTGTGCTCCGCTACCGCGGAAGCGGTCATTGGATGCTTTAGAATGATGCACCATCGCGGAAGCGCACTCCGGACGGCCGCGGAGCGTGACCGCCGTGGAGCTTTGCATCCAGCCAATGGCATCGATGATGGCGTTGGCATGATGCAGATTTGAAAGTCGCCGGAGGTGTGCTCCGCTACCGCGGAAGCGGTCATTGGATGCTTTTGAATGATGCACCATCGCGGAAGCACACTCCGGACGGCCGCGGAGCATGACCGCCGTGGAGCTTTGCATCCAGCCAATGGCATCGATGATGGCGTTGGCATGATGCAGATTTGAAAGTCGCCGGAGGTGTGCTCCGCTACCGCGGAGGCGGTCATTGGATGCCTTTGAATGAGGCACACCCGGACTACCAATTGAAGCAGCTTTCAAGACTCCTAAGGACCACAGGGGGCTGTAAATCTGTGGGAGTTACCTTACATTCCCACTGCTCCAAGAGCCTGCTGCCTGCGACTATCTCCTGTTGCCTGGGACCCTGTGCTGCTGCCTGCGACCCTGTCCTGCTGCCAGGGACCCTGTCCTGCTGCCTGGGACCCTGTCCTGCTGCCTGGGACCCTGTGCTGCTGCCTGCGACTATCTCCTGCTGCCTGGGACCCTGTCCTGCTGCCTGGGACCCTGTCCTGCTGCCTGGGACCCTGTGCTGCTGCCTGCGACTATCTCCTGCTGCCTGGGACCCTGTCCTGCTGCCTGGGACCCTGTGCTGCTGCCTGCGACTATCTCCTGCTGCCTGGGACCCTGTCCTGCTGCCTGGGACCCTGACCTGCTACATGGGACCCTGTCCTGCTGCCTGGGACCCTGTCCTGCTGCCTGGGACCCTGTCCTGCCACCTGGGACCCTGTCCTGCTGCTCCAAGAGCCTGCTGGCTGGGACCCCTCACAACTCAGTTCTGCCACAGGTCTGCCATTTACACTGTGATGTCGAGAACAGAGAAGATCTGTGTCAGTCCATTCACGAGTGAGGAGCTGGATGTCCTTGTGGACGGGGTGCTGGCACAGTACCCACAACTGTTTGGTGGTCCCAATGTTGTGGTAAGTCGCCATGAACGGAGCTGCAGGGCAGGGTGGTGTCAGACGTGTAGTCGTGTGGCTGCAGTACATGCTTGGGGATGTGGGGTGATGACTTACAGGGACAGACCGGCTGTTTCCTGCTCGAGGTAGTGTGTGTGTTGCAATGTGAGTCTTCCCTAGGCCTGTACTTGTATGTGTGAGTGGAGGTGTGTGACATTGGCGCACATGCTGAACCAACAGTTGTTAGCCTTTTCGATGCCAGGACAGTGAACGCTTGGGCTGAAATTTAAGGGTGCCCCTCTAGTCAGAGTCAGTGTGAGCCACTGAGTGGGTTCAGTGGCAGCATAGACAAACCTTGAACATCAGGCAACTTACATGGCACAGTTGCTTCACAGTCATTAGTGGATATACACCATCGAAGCCCTGTGCCATTTTCTACATAAACACTGCTGTCGATGCATTTGTGTTGATGCATCATGCTTTTGTGTGCATATCATGGAGACTAGGGACCACAATGTGTGCATGCATACACTAATATGTATGCCATGCAGAGGCTACGCACAGTTCTGGAGGGAGGGAGGTTACTGTTAGTCCAGAGTCTGTGTCTGGCTGCTGTGATGATAGATGCTGACATCTTACATTGTGTAAATGTTCTTTTGCTCTTCTTTACTCTCATGCCTGCAGCTCAAGGTACACCAACGTAAGGCCGTGTGGAGGGCCATTGCAGCAAAGGTGCGAGCCCTGGGGGTATCAAACAGACGGCACACACACTGTCACAAGAGGTGGGACGACATCAGCAGACTGGCTAAGCAAGTGGCAGAGATGACCTTAGGTGTGGTACCACACACAGGACGTTTGGAACGTTGCACCATGACTCCGCTGATGGCACGCATACTGGCAGTGACCAATCCAGACCTGGATGCACGTCTGAAGGTGCATCAGCAGCAAGACAGAGAAGGTGAGTATCTGGGGAGGGAGAGTCTGTCTGGGAGTGGATGCATATGTACAGGGCCAGTGCCAGCGGTGACACATGTGATGTGCGTGTGTTGCCATGCTGTGTCATGTGATGTGTGTGGCCACTGTGATGTGGGCCTGTCTGAGGCATAGCGCCACCATGGCCTTACTGTACTGCCCATGCATGCAGTTCTCAGTCCTTGACAGAATTTATGTGTCCGCATGGTCTCTCTGCTCTGTGATGGTGTGAGGAGTCGATATTGTGCCTGACGGGTGTGTCCATTTGATGAGTGTCACACCATGTCTGTGTACTTTGCATGCATCCATGATGTTTGAGGCCCACTCATCCAGCAATATTGCGTAGCCTGATTGCCACATGGTGTTTGCTATGGCCTACTTGGCACAATGGCATGTGTGGTGAATACAGGTGTGTGTGGTCCCCTCTGATTCCCTGTAGGGGTGTAATTGGTGATGTGTGTTGTGGCAACATCATGTCCGTGGGGATGGTCAATGTGGGCTGGGGGAATACCGTCCATAGGCAGGGTGTGGTGCTGTGTGGCATCGACATGCCTCAATCCAGGAAGTGTGTCTGCATGACAGCCACTGTTGTGGTGTATATCGTATGTAGATGCACAGTGTTTGCAGGGTGTGTTGTTTCAGATGTAGCACTAGGCCTCTTCTATGCAATATTGATCAGCTGTGTTGTGTACAGATGATGACACTTACACAAACCTGTTTGTCTCACAAATGAAGATTCGCAAGACAACACAGCGGTACATGATCCTGAGACAAGTGTTGGTGAGACCAGCACGACAGCGCCAGTGGAGGCAAGTGGGACTGAGCCAAGTGACAGTGAAAACACCAGCGCTCCTGAGGGTGACAGGAGTATGCATGAGGAATCTGTAGCTGAGACACAAAGTACCACTTCATCTGAGGCCGGCGGGGATGCATCCCTGTCTACAGGCACAGGGGATGTGGAGTGTGCCACAGCATCTGACACCCAGCGGCCAGTGCCCAGCCTCCCATCCACTTCCTCTGGTGCTAGCCGTATCCGTGTTACTAAGAGGGGAGGCGTGACATTCACACATGGCACCGCTGCCCCTGCACCTGTCCCCCCTGCTGCCCTCAGTGCAGAGTGCGTAGAGCTCCTGCACCAACTTTGCGTGGGCCAGTCCGCCCTGCTCAATGCCTTCAACGCCCACGATAACAAATTAGGCCAGGTTCTAGCTTTCATGGAGGGCATACACTCTGACGTGGGTGGGCTTCACCGCACAGTCCAGTCATTGTCAGCCACAGTCACAACAGGCCTACAACAGGCACATGGTTCCATTGCAGCTCAGGTGCCAGTGACGTCCACACATTCAGGGGACACATCAGAAGACATTGTCCACTTGGGACCTACGCCTACTAAACGGTACAACACTAGGAGCACAGGTCAAACACAAAGCAAACAATCCCGTTCACAGACTCCATCCCAGAAGAAGAGCAGTGCCCCCCATTATGCACGGAGAAGGCGAAGTCACAGAAAAGTAAGGCCACTAGATCATTGTCAAAATCATCTACCTCACATGCTGCAGAGCCATCACAAGATCATGACTCAGCGATGTCCACAGAGGATGTGTGGCATGTCATGGCTACACCTGGGGAGAGCACAGGGACACACCCACCCACCACATCGACACCAAAGAAAAGTACCTCGAGGCAGGTGGAGGAGGGCCCTGTTGGGACAAGCCCAATCATTGGGGCAGAGGAGAGCCCTGTTGTGACCAGCCCAATGGTAAAGGCAGGGAATCCCAGTGTTGTGACCAGCCCTGGCAAGGAGGGACAGGAGGGCACTGCGGACAACACCCCTGGGGGTAGTGGTAAGGTGGTCACTGTCAGGGGTACACCTTCCAGAGAGGGTAGGGTGGTCCGGAGGCGTAGCCAGCCAAAGCGTGATGCAGGATCAAGCACATCACCCGAGGGAGTGCCAGTGTGTGCCCCTGATGTGCCACAGTTGGTGTGTGTGCCAATTCTGCCATCTCCACTTCCCATCAACCCCAAGACAGGCAAGCCATTTCATGTACCAAAAAAGTGGAAGGGCACCCCTCCAACCTCTCCCACCCACACTGTGTCAAGGGTGTGCATGACTCCACCTCCATGTGCCACGGTGCCACCTGGTCCACACAGCCCTCCTCCTTGCAGGCCCTCTGTAATTGCCACATCACATGGCCCTCTGCCACCTCAGTCGAATAGTCCTGCTGTCCATGACACACAGCCAGGTCACAGTCCGCATGACAGCCTGGAGTGAGTTCACAACACCCTCATATGCTTGTGCCTCACACAGGTGTGCTCCTCAGGACCATTGCTTGCAGCCTGGGTGTGTTGCTAACCCTGTTCCTCTGATAGTCTGTGCTCTCCCCTGCCAAGGACTCTGGGCCTGTTGCTCTGATGTGCTGTGCTGTCCCCTGTGCAGCCTCTCATGTACTTGCTGTCTCCCCTGCCAAGGACTCTGGGCCTGTTGCTCTGATGTGCTGTGCTCTCCCCTGCCAAGGACTCTGGGCCTGTTGCTCTGATGTGCTGTGCTCTCCCCTGCCATGGACTCTGGGCCTGTTGCTCTGATGTGCTGTGCTGTCCCCTGTGCAGCCTCTCATGTACTTGCTGTCTCCCCTCCCAAGGACTCTGGGCCTGTTGCTCTGATGTGCTGTGCTGTCCCCTGTGCAGCCTCTCATGTACTTGCTGTCTCCCCTCCTGCCAAGGACTCTGGGCCTGTTGCTCTGATGTGCTGTGCTCTCCCCGCCAAGGACTCTGGGCCTGTTTCTCTGATGTGCTGTGCTCTCCCCTGCCATAAACTCTGGGCCTGTTGCTCTGATGTGCTGTGCTGTCCCCTGTGCAGCCTCTCATGTACTTGCTGTCTCCCCTGCCAAGGACTCTGGGCCTGTTGCTCTGATGTGCTGTGCTCTCCCCTGCCAAGGACTCTGGGCCTGTTGCTCTGATGTGCTGTGCTCTCCCCTGCCAAGGACTCTGGGCCTGTTGCTCTGATGTGCTGTGCTGTCCCCTGTGCAGCCTCTCATGTACTTTTTGTCTCCCCTGCCAAGGACTCTGGGCCTGTTGCTCTGATGTGCTGTGCTGTCCCCTGTGCAGCCTCTCATGTACTTGCTGTCTCCCCTGCCAAGGACTCTGGGCCTGTTGCTCTGATGTGCTGTGCTCTCCCCTGCCAAGGACTCTGGGCCTGTTGCTCTGATGTGCTGTGCTGTCCCCTGTGCAGCCTCTCATGTACTTTTTGTCTCCCCTGCCAAGGACTCTGGGCCTGTTGCTCTGATGTGCTGTGCTGTCCCCTGTGCAGCCTCTCATGTACTTGCTGTCTCCCCTGCCAAGGACTCTGGGCTTGTTGCTCTGATGTGCTGTGCTGTCCCCTGTGCAGCCTCTCATGTACTTGCTGTCTCCCCTGCCAAGGACTCTGGGCCTGTTGCTCTGATGTGCTGTGCTCTCCCCTGCCAAGGACTCTGGGCCTGTTGCTCTGACGTGCTGTGCTCTCCCCTGCCATGGACTCTGGGCCTGTTGCTCTGATGTGCTGTGCTGTCCCCTGTGCAGCCTCTCATGTACTTGCTGTCTCCCCTGCCATGGACTCTGGGCCTGTTGCTCTGATGTGCTGTGCTCTCCCCTGCCAAGGACTCTGGGCCTGTTGCTCTGGTGTGCTGTGCTGTCCCCTGTGCAGCCTCTCATGTACTTGCTGTCTCCCCTGCCAAGGACTCTGGGCCTGTTGCTCTGATGTGCTGTGCTCCCCCCTGCCAAGGACTTTGGGCCTGTTGCTCTGATGTGCTGTGCTGTCCCCTGTGCAGCCTCTCATGTACTTGCTGTCTCCCCTGCCAAGGACTCTGGGCCTGTTGCTCTGATGTGCTGTGCTCTCCATTGCCAAGGACTCTGGGCCTGTTGCTCTGATGTGCTGTGCTCTCCCCTGCCAAGGACTCTGGGCCTGTTGCTCTGATGTGCTGTGCTGTCCCCTGTGCAGCCTCTCATGTACTTGCTGTCTCCCCTGCCAAGGACTCTGGGCCTGTTGCTCTGATGTGCTGTGCTGTCCCCCGTGCAGCCTCTCATGTACTTGCTGTCTCCCCTGCCAAGGACACTGGGCCTGTTGCTCTGATGTGCTGTGCTCTCCCCTGCCAAGGACTCTGGGCCTGTTGCTCTGATGTGCTGTGCTCTCCCCTGCCAAGGACTCTGGGCCTTTTGCTCTGATGTGCTGTGCTGTCCCCTGTGCAGCCTCTCATGTACTTGCTGTCTCCCCTGCCAAGGACTCTGGGCCTGTTGCTCTGATGTGCTGTGCTGTCCCCTGTGCAGCCTCTCATGTACTTGCTGTCTCCCCTGCCAAGGACTCTGGGCCTGTTGCTCTGATGTGCTGTGCTCTCCACTGCCAAGGACTCTGGGCCTGTTGCTCTGATGTGCTGTGCTCTCCCCTGCCATGGACTCTGGGCCTGTTGCTCTGATGTGCTGTGCTGTCCCCTGTGCAGCCTCTCATGTACATGCTGTCTCCCCTGCCAAGGACTCTGGGCCTGTTGCTCTGATGTGCTGTGCTGTCCCCTGTGCAGCCTCTCATGTACTTGCTGTCTCCCCTGCCAAGGACTCTGGGCCTGTTGCTCTGATGTGCAGTGCTCTCCCCTGCCAAGGAATCTGGGCCTGTTGCTCTGATGTGCTGTGCTCTCCCCTGCCATGGACTCTGGGCCTGTTGCTCTGATGTGCTGTGCTGTCCCCTGTGCAGCCTCTCATCTACATGCTGTCTCCCCTGCCAAGGACTCTGGGCCTGTTGCTCTGATGTGCTGTGCTGTCCCCTGTGCAGCCTCTCATGTACTTGCTGTCTCCCCTGCCAAGGACTCTGGGCCTGTTGCTCTGATGTGCTGTGCTCTCCATTGCCAAGGACTCTGGGCCTGTTGCTCTGATGTGCTGTGCTCTCCCCTGCCAAGGACTCTGGGCCTGTTGCTCTGATGTGCTGTGCTGTCCCCTGTGCAGCCTCTCATGTACTTGCTGTCTCCCCTGCCAAGGACTCTGGGCCTGTTGCTCTGATGTGCTGTGCTGTCCCCTGTGCAGCCTCTCATGTACATGCTGTCTCCCCTGCCAAGGACTCTGGGCCTGTTGCTCTGATGTGCTGTGCTGTCCCCTGTGCAGCCTCTCATGTACTTGATGTCTCCCCTGACCTCTGCATAGTCTCTGCCATTAGTACATGGTTGTGTGGCTTGCTGTTGTCTACTAATGTTGTTTTGCTACATCTGTGCAGTATATGAATAAATATTGAAACGTCTGGTGTGTGTTTTCTCAGTCTTGTTGCTGATTGAATTCATTTCCTTGTTTGCATTTGCTTGACAGTTTACCATGCTCTGTTGCTCAGTTATACTTTGCTAGCCTCTTTGTGGCCATATTATTTTCATACAGGTGTGACGGCCTATTCAGGCCATTCTGGCCCAGCTGATGTTGTACTCTGTACTGGCTATGTCACAGACACTGCTACATTCCTGTTGGGGATTTGCTATTGCTGCATACACTGTTCACAGGTCACCTTGGGAGGACACTGGCAGCACAGGGTGTGCAGCTGTTCAGTGGTTTTGTAGCTGTGTGTGATGTCATGGGGTATGTGTGTGTTTTCCTTTCTGTGTGCCGAGGCGTGTATGTGTATGGTCATCTTGTGTTGGCCCTTAGTCCAGGTGGCATGGCTTACATGGCATGTGTGGTGTTGGTTGTGGAAGAGGTCTGCAGTGTGAAGGGTCTTGGTTTGTGGTGTATGTATGTGTACCCCTGTATGGTGTGAGGCACACATGTGTGTACCAGGAGTTGTTGGGCTGTTTTTGGTTTTGTCCTGCCCTGTATGGATGCATTGTTACAATTGTGTGGCCTATGGGGAGTGCACTGGTGTTGTGTGTTCATTGGCAGCCACTCCTGCAGTGCCTGTGTCACTGGTTGTGTGTTGCAGTGTTTGTGTATTGTGGTTCTTGTTGCTGTGCATGGGGGTATACAGGATTAGTACCTGGCCTGTGGCTATCTCGGCTGGTGTGCAGTGTGGTCTGGGGTGGCGTGTTTGTGTGATGTAGGTGACCTGCCCATACCTTGGTGTGTCCCTACCTTCGACATTGTGCGCATGTGTCGACCTCAGCGGTGACGTGCCCGTGACCGGGGCGTTCCTGCAGGTTGGCGGATGTTCTGTGTTCCGGATGGTGTGGAATGCCTTGTAGTGAGGTAGGTGATGTGTGGGTGCCCATTTGGATGTGTTGTGTCCCCTAGCAGGATGCCAGTGTGGTGCTGGGGCACTGTGTTGGCATGTGTGTTGTGCGGTGCATATGTGTAGTGGCGTACCTGCGGCGGCGTCCGCGTTGGCCCATCTGGCGATAGTGTTGCAGCAGGTACATGACCGGATGCATGTGGAGGGCTGGGTCCATGGGGTTCATGTCGGAGCTCGGCGTCCGTGCTCCGCTGTCGACTTTCCGCCTGCTTCAGCTCTGCGGTGTCCCCGATGTGGTGCGTCTGCTTGTTTAGCCCATCCTAATGTGTCGGAAGGGCCGGACGTCATCGGGCGTGGCGGAGACTTTCGATTGGCTGCCGCCGCCGCGCTGGCGGGCGCTGTTTGATGGCGGTGTGCGGCGCTCCGCGGCGGACGGGAAATGACCTGTGTTTACCTATCCTAATGTTGCGGACGTGGGTTCCGCTGCTCGCGGGCGGAAAAAGCTGGTTTTCCGCCCCGCCACCACCGCGGTGGTGCCACCGCCCGCCATCCTAATGGAGCCCTCACTTTTCAAATGCAAAGTTGTGGAGAAGAAGAAATACAAATCAAGCGCGATTGGTAGGGCTATGACTTAAATGGGTTTCCGCATAACTGCTGTATCAAAGGACTCACTCACAAGATGGGCAGTTAGGAATATTTAGGGATTAATCATTTCTTTTATGTGCGCACTGAAAATACTGTTGTTCGATGAATAGTTAAAATTGCCGAGCAAAGGGAGTAGATGGACTGCATTGCCAAGCCTCAAAGATTTAAAACATTTACTTAAAATGTAGCAAAGTGAAATAACTTATTGATGAAGATCACTTTTCCCATGAACACGAGTCTTTGGGCCATATTTTACTCTGCTGTCCGGCCCTGCGTCTAGCCAGCAGACTCTACCTTAGACCAATCCTCCTCCAACTGGGCACTCGCTTTGTACAGGAGGCAGTTCTTTGCCTTTACACGTTGGACACAGTGAAGCACATGGCCAACTTTGGCAAATTTGTCCACCTCACTCGCCTAAAACTGATGGGCACCTCGCCCTAGGCTGTTAGGCAGACACTGCTGGTACTGACGTTCGGCCCCTTTCTCAAAATAGACTGATTTAATACAAAAGACTGATCAACACTTGGCTGTTTTTATGCAACAAAGCAAAAGAGAATCTTAGCATTGTATCAAATTTACACTTGCTTTTGAAAGATTTTTAGATGTTATACTGTTTTTATAGAAACTGTATTTTTGTAATGGTTTTAAGTAACCACACAAAAAATTCATTCATTCATTCATTCATTCATTTATTCATTCATTCATTCATTCACTTTTCCCATGTTAAATTTACAACCCCCCTTCCCACCAGTATGTCACTTTTTGTGACATCGTGGAGACACATTTCACTTCTCCATATTTACAAGGAGAGGAAAAGCCACCATGCATGACTTTTCCTCTCATTGTATATATGGCCCCTTCACACGCAGCACTTTGCGTGGAATGGGCGTTCCATGGGTGTTGCTGTGGGTGTTCCCCCAAAACACCCTTGGAACGAGACACATTTCCAGATGTACGAGCAATCGTAAATCTGGAAATGCGTATCAATGCTACAACTCTCCGGTGAAGAGTAGTCAATGCGTCTAGCATTCTACAGCACGCATTGAAAGAGGAAAATGGTGTAGTTATTGTTTTTGTGCAGGAAGGTGCCCCTTCCGGCACAATAAAAATCTCCCCATTACGCAGGCATCCTTGCACCATGGTGTAAGGGTGCCTGCTCCAGCGCATGGCTGCAGTTCGTGCGCCAGCACAGAGGAGAGCACAGGAATGCGACATATTATTGTAAATATGTCGCATTTATGTGCTTTGGAAGTGCTGCATCGTGGCACAGTCAAAGGACTTGCGCTGCTGCGCTGCAGCACTTCCTTGTAGATCTGCCCCTAAGTGTTTTGTGAGAAATTAAGACAAAACTTAAAGAAATGCCATGCATAAATTACATTTACTTCATAATAAATATCTTGTTCACAGGGGTAGGAGGGGCTCCGGAGTTGTATGTTTTCGTTTGCTGAAATTGTACGGGCACTTACTTTTAATAGCCCATTCCGCGTTTAACTTCAGGGTGGGAAGTACATCTCGGATGGTTTTGTGCCACTCCCCTCCCGTCAGTACGGAGATGACATGTAAGCGTGAAATATTGAGCTGGGGTGAAGAGTTAATGCGTTTAACTTGCTTCAATTCTTTTTTGAGCTGACTTTGATCTTGAGTGGTGCTTTATCAAACGTATTGGTTTTCGCAATCTCTGATGTTTTTTCAAACGTCATAGTTACTGGAAGGTATGTCAAAATGATTAACAATGGGCTAGGCATCTGAAAACAAGGCATTTTCGGCAATATGGGTTAGTAGAACATTAGTAAAGGAATGGCTAAAGTTTAATTGTCAAAAATTGGAATACAATAGTCTGTTTTGCCCTCAGGGTGAAGGAACCTTTTAATTTCTGCACAAGTTCTGAGCTGAGTAAATTTCCCTACATTGTGGGATTAATGATGACCTTTGTTTATTATCCTTAGCAGACGATATGTTTTTTTTTTTAACAGATTTTCCCTTTAGTTTTAGAATGATTGCGTTTCTACATGATTTAAAGACGTTATGAGTATGCTGCTATTCTTATAAGTGTTGGCCATGAAGACATGAAGGGTTGTTTGTAACAAAAAAAATTACAAAAAAAAAAGCAAAACAGACGTTAGTAAAAATGCAAGTGAAACCGTCAAATGCCCATTTTACAGACAGCGTATAATGCCTTGCATTACATATATACATACATATGTAACATATACTTTGGCAAAATGAATGCGAGCTGAAAGTTAATTTTTTGTTTAAATACAGATCGAAATATACCCGGATATTGGTCCCTTAAGTTTCCATTGTTGATAAGACGTCCCCTTTGTCACTTTGTGCTGAGACCAGAGGGAACTTTTCTTCGTTTCGTTCTGGAAAGTGCAGCGCTTCTTTGCTAACAGAAAGTAAAGCGAACAACGCTCCTTATGAGGAAATATAAATTTTATTGTCAAGAAATGTTCCCTAACGTGTACCCCAACGTCTCCATGTACGAACTTAAAGTGCATGTAACTTCCCTCCTGTGCCAGCTAGGAAGACGCAAACACATTTGCGTCCAATGTTAACATGTCCTCTTTCAGACCCACCCTGAACGGGTTGAATATTCCATTTCTAAGTATGCCTTGCCAACGTCTTTTTGTGGTGTACTTTACACGTTTTTCCAGCCCAGGCGAAGTAGGCCCTGAATTCTGCCATCGAGCCTTTTCCTGCCTTCAGACTCTGAAATGCCTCAGCCTGGGCCGGCCCCTGTACCCGTGACCTCTGTCTTACTCCCTGCGCGGCTCACGGCGCTTAGCTCAGCCTGTTGCCTGCCAAGACTGTATTCAACCTTCGAATTATCTGTTCCGCTCCTCAAAAATACATTCCTGCCTACTAGTTTAAGTAAACATCCTTTCAGCTGCAGAGCAAAGGGCCCGGCCTCACTGTCTCCATCCAAGTAATTCATAGTCTCTGTTACCATGGTAGGCCCATGCCCCCTCGCATCTCATGCAGACACCTAGACGCTTATACACGTACTCACAGTCAGTATAGAATAGCCTCTGTCCGAGAGACCTTTTCCTTCTAGATAATATGGTTCCCAAACATCAGATACCAGATATGATATAGGAACGAGTTGATCTGACATGCCAGACTTCTGTCTCTTTCCTCTAGTGTAAATGTCAAGTCCCCTGCACCCTCCACCTTTACGTCAATCACACGTCATGCAGCTGCGCGAGCATCCTAGCTACCGATTCCTGCTGACTCTGCACTATTCTGTCATAGAGCACCCATTTCTGACACTTACATGTGACGTTTCTAGAACACACCTCTGTGCACGCCTTAGATCACGCCTTCTGATTACGTATTGCCAACACGTGTGTATCTTTATCTTGTTTCTCTCAGCTGTTACGCCTTCTGCATTGACTTCTATTATGTAAATTAAGTATAAAAGTAATGTAATGTCAATAAAGTATGCTCTATCCCTTCCTGCACCCCAGTGGTGGCAGGAACCCGATATCCGGTACCTGACCCATTCCTTTTTAAGGAATAAAACCCCTAAGAACTCTAACACCACGGACTCTGCGTCTTTCTTTCCGATTGAGTTATTTTTGTTTAAGTACTTACCTGCATAGAAATTAAGACGGTAAATCAAATATTTACCACATTATTCTGGCGCCCGAATAGGGACCCCTCCCCCACCCCACGCGCCGGTTGGTGCGTTGCAGCCTTGGTCCCCTGCCACAGTCGTGACGGACACTACGCGTACCCGCAGGATTTCCTGTATCTCCCTCAGGCCTACGGAGGTGACGGAGACTGCGATCAGCACCCAGACGAGGCGGTGAGGAGTGCGGAGGATCCCGACCAGAGCCTAGCCGACAGAAGCAAGGTCCGAGGTGTCAAGAGGCCCACCAGTTCCGAAGTTCCGAAGTATTCACGTATCGAGTCGAGTCCAGTCCAGTCCGGTCCAGTCCAGTCGAGTTTTTCCGAGGCCTTCTGTTCCGTGCTTCCCGGTGAGTACCATTGCTGGGGACGCATCTAGACGGGTGCATTATTATGTATCCGGTAAAGACGGGTTTGGGTACGCAAACACGGTCTGCACTGTTTTAGACAGTGTATCTGTGCTGTTTAGCAGTACATCTAGCATCCAAGTTCTTGCACTGTTCTCAACAGTGTATCTGTGCTGTTTAGCAGTACATCTAGTATAAAGGGTAGTAATATGTGTTACATTACTGTTCAAAATGTTTCATGTGATTAATGTCGTGGTATGAGTGACTGTTTTGTGTACATTTACCGTGTTTTTGTGTAACTAGCTGTGTTCAGAAGTAAGTGACAAGTATCGAGTATCCAGTACGAAGTAACAAGATGCCGCTTTTCAAAAAGTTAAGACAGATAGGAACTAGGAAAGGGATGCTAGAGGAAGAAATTCCTATCCCCCCTAGGGACACTCCTGGAAATTTTATGTACCATAAGCATGGCTTAGATGCCATACTGTACCTAGATTTATGGGCCGATTATACTAAGCACCTAGAAGAAAGACACAGATGGCCCGTTACAGGAACTTGGGATGCCGAGTGCATCCTGAAAGTAGAAGAAGCGCTATGGAAAAAGAAAGCCAGACAATCTCAGAAAGACGCCATAGAATTTTGGCGTAAAGAATCACATAAACGTGCCGAAAAAGCACTCCGAAGAGAAGACAGACATAGAGAAGAGTCGGATAAAGTCCGAGAAAATGAATTAGTTAATGAGGGGATCCGAGTAAAGGCAGAACAAGTAGACCGCATGCGAAATAACCTTGTAAATGGTATGTACTTAGTGACCGAGGGTTCGTCTGAAGCCACTTCAGAAATACCGAAAGATCTGCCACCACCATTGGTTCCAACTAAAGTAAATCACAGGACTACAAAGGACATATTCCTTGCCTCCTATCTAGATGATGTAGCTCCCGCTTACACCAATCCACCTGCCCAGGTACCACCTGCTGACGGTGACGGAGGTGGCAACCCACTCCAAGACAATGTCCCGCCCGTACCACAACAAAGTTCACCCGTCCGGAATCCTGTTCCACCTGTTCCTCCACCACTTTCTACACCTAAGATAAATACCCTGAATCCGTTTGGGCCTTACCCGGGAAAAACACCAGTTCAGTTACTTACACAGTCCCCACAGACAAGTCATGCTCAAGCCTCCGCCTCTGGAGGTGCGACAGGAGGTAACCAGACCCCGCCACAACAACATAGGTTAAACATAAGGGACATATTAAAGAACCGTACACCCCGAACCTCAAATTTCGACATGCTTAAAGAACCCCTTCCAGTTTGCAGATACGATCCAGTACCCGGTAAAGACGATAGGATGTTATTAGCATCTCTACGCTTACGAAAAGTTACAGATTACTTAACGTTGTTCCCAGGAATGACTGATCACCTAGATAGAATATACCATTTTATCCAGACTGGGGAAGATCCTGACTGTATTAAAGAGGCCCTGGCTCACCAGAAAGCTGACACTCAAGGTTGTATATTACGCTTCTTCATAAACTGTCTAATAAGAGAACGAGACAGGCCTGGGGTAGACCAGGACGAATTGGATGCACTAAACAAATGGGGCCAGAACATAGCCGAGGGAAAACACGATAAACAGAATTGTATAGCAAGTATGTACAAAAAGATCAGGAAAGAAGTAATAGAGATACACGAAACAAAGAAACAAGAAAGGGAAGCAGATAACGACCGGCTTGATTCCTCCGAGGAGGACGACCGAGAGGAATCTGAACAACTACCTAAAGAAATGATAGCGTACGTAGGTAAGGGAAATTACCTTAGGAAAGGTATTCGCCCAGAAAGCAAGAGAGTTTTTCTGTCTAGTATATCAAAACCGAATTCTTCTGAATATCTGTTTCAAGATACCGATAAAATGCTTCAAGAACGAATGGGGTACCATGTACTCAATTCTATGGATGAACAAGAACTAGCCCGGTCAGCTTTACTATGGGCTGACAATCCTAGCATATACAATGATGACACCGTAGCACAGACATTTCTGAACCTTTCCCCAGACGAGCAGAAATTAGCGAGTGTATACATGATTCAGCATCTTCTCACGTTATACAGAAACGAACATTCGGACCCAGATCCCTTACCTGATACATTAGAAGCACTACTTATGAATAGATGGAGAGGTCTAAGTACCAAGTTGATTCAAATAATTCTAGAGCAACGACACAGATATAACGCTTTCTTAGGCCCTCAACATGTTTCAGCTCCGCCCCCAGAAAGAAAAATGTTTCATTTGGAGCATTTGGACAGACAGAATCCTTTACGAGAAGTACACCCAGTCATGGGTACAGATAATACTCTGAAACGCGTGTATGTGTACACACCATTGACAAAGTTAGAATTGTTAGAAATGAAGAAACTAGTACCCTGTCACGATAAAGACCCTGCAGGTTTTCACCGGGAACTTAAGGATATGTTACTCATGGGAGACTACACATATACGGATATTATGAAATTGTTAAAAGTGCTGTTGCCTACTGGCATCTATGAGAAACTCAAAGAAAAAGAATGGGAGGTGGGAGAGAAAAAGATTATATGGGCTGAAATAGAGGACGAGGAAAAAATTCGTACTCCAGGGCTAGGCCTTGGGGAGAAAGCTAAAGCATTACCAGGTTTGATAGTACAGGTCTTGCCAAGATTATTGACAACTAAAAAGGAAGACTGGGACGCGATCTCAGCCTGTAAACAGAAACACGATGAAGATACTAGTGACTTCTATTCAAGATTCGAGAAATGTTTCATTATTAATAGTGGCCTGAAACCAAGTAGCGAGTCATACCCACACCTTTTTGTAAGTAAATTAGTAGAAAATTCCCTAACGCAGGTTAAGAATCGTGTATATAAGGTCGAAAGTACATGGCAAGCAAATACGCCATCCCAGATGTTACAAATGTTACAATATCATCAGAACAGAATTAGAGAGGAACAAGAACATGAACAAAGACGTATGAAAGACACGAAAATGAAAATACTAGTTGCCCAGTCAGTCCCAGCTGACGGTCAGAAAAAGGGTGGGACGCAGACAAATAACTCAGCAGCTCCTGTTAAAGGGACATGCAACTATTGCAAGCAGCCAGGCCACTACGTAAATGAATGTCCAGTCCTGAAACACAATATAGCGACAGGTAAAACTAAAGAAAGACCGCGTCAGCCTAGACAAGACCAGGTCCAGCCACAGACTTCACAGAACACACAGCCTATGCATGCTTCATCACACACCGCCCAGACCGTAGCGGTATCACAGCCACAGCCCATTGCCGCGACTCAGCAAGTTTCACAGCAAATGTACCAGTATGCCCAATCTGATTATCCCGATTATCAGCGATACACATGAAACAGCCTAGAGAGGGAGGTTGGCTTGCCCCTTATCGAGATTCCTGTAGATCAAGAGGGTCCTTACGTACATAGTCAGGTATTGGGAAAAGACAGAAAGTTTTTAATTGACACAGGGGCAAGCCGCACAACAATCAGCCATGATGAAGTCCCAGGGGCACCCCTCTCAGGCTCACAGAATGTTTCCCTTGGTTTTTCAGGAAAGCCTATTGTAAATGAAGTATCAGAACCCGTCCCCCTAGCAGTAGGTCCATTATCACGTGTTACAGACTTGTTACTCACGAAATCATGTCCGGAAAACTTGTTAGGAATAAAGACACTGAAGGCTCTAGGAGCTGTGATATGTTGTTCTCCGGAAGGAGTTAGACTTTTTCTGCGTGACTTTAAGGGTCACTATGTATTACGAGATTTTGATGTCAGATTGAAAAATGTACCGGAACACCTGTGGGCACAAGGCCCAACCGATGTAGGTTGCATGCACATTACACCATACCGTGTTACACTCAAACCAGGAGTTGTTTTACCCCGACTCAGACAATACAAGTTACCCCCCGATGCTGTTGTGGCTTTACTGGAAATCATTGAAGAGCTTATTGCCCAAGGAGTGGTCGTAGAAACCGACTCCAATATCTGTAATTCCCCTATCATTCCGATTCTTAAACGTACTGATCCCAATGCACCGCCAGTATATCGGCTGGTGATTGATTTACGAGAACTGAATAAATGCATTGTTCCACAGTACCCTGTGGTTCCCGACATCTCATCTTTATTGACTCAGAAGCGACGTTCTTTACTGTAATTGACCTCAAGAACGCCTTCTTCAGTGTGCCCCTCGATCCAGAGAGCCAATATCTCTTCGGATTCAGTTTAAATGGACGAAGTTTCAAATTTTCACGCGCACCTCAAGGATTCACAGAAAGCCCCAGCATCTATAGCCAAGCACTGAAAAGACAACTTGATTGCATCCAAATGCCAGTTAACACTGCCTTATTGCAGTACGTCGATGATCTGCTGATCACCGCACGAAGTGAACCCGAATGTGAACAAGCATCATTGACAGTTTTACACTTCCTGGCCGACAAGGGACACAAGGTGTCTCCTTCGAAGCTACAATTCTGTGTTCAGCAAGTTGTGTACTTGGGTCACTTGCTGTCCAAAGTGGGGAGACAGCTCACTCCTGACCGCATCCAGTTAATTGTAAATATGCCACAACCCCAGACACAAAAGGAAGTGCGGGCCTTTATAGGCCTCACCTCGTACTGCAGACAATGGATTCCCCAGTATGCATTTCTAGCTAAACCACTCATTCAGTTGACAATACAGGAGGCAGCGACTTCGACTGCCCTTCCTTGGACTCAGGAACATACACAGGCTTTTGAGGAATTAAAGAAAGCTTTATGTCAAGCACAAGTTCTAGCGACACCATGTTACAGCAAACCTTTTACACTTTTTGTTACAGAACGTGATGGTACAGCATTATCTGTCCTCACTCAAGACCAAGCAGGTTCACATAAGCCTTGCTCTTATTTTTCCAGTACATTGGATTCAGTAGCCCAGGCACTCCCTGCGTGCTTAAAGTCAGTTGCAGCGACAGCCTTAGCAATCAGACAGAGCGACTCAATTGTATTAGGACATCCATTGACAGTACAAGTTCCACATT
Organism: Lissotriton vulgaris; assembly: GCF_964263255.1. NCBI lineage: Eukaryota > Metazoa > Chordata > Amphibia > Caudata > Salamandridae > Lissotriton > Lissotriton vulgaris. The sequence goes on along the minus strand of NC_141685.1, from coordinate 2,068,601,458 downwards.
CTGTAGAGGTCCTTCTAAATCGAACCCAGACTCAACACTTGACTATAGCACGGTTGACAGGTTATGAATTGACCATATTCCAGCCTCACATAGAAATCAGACGCTGTAACATTCTAAATCCTGCCACATTGTTACCCTCGATTATAACAGATTCAGTCCCGCATGATTGTATAGAGATCATTAATGCAGTAACAAAGCCCCGACGAGATTTAGCAGATGTCCCACTGACCAACCCAGACCTGACACTTTATGTGGACGGTTCATGCATGAGAACAAGTACAGGAGAGTTAGTGGCCGCATACGCAGTAACCACTGAAACCGAAGTCAAAGAAACACATCGTATTGACACACTGTCCGCTCAAGCAGCAGAGCTCATCGCTCTGACCCGAGCCTGTATACTAGCCAAGAACAGAAATGTTAACATATACACTGATTCTCGTTATGCTTTCGGAGTCGTACATGACTTCGGAATGTTATGGCAAGAACGAGGTTTCTTGACTTCCCACGGAGCCAAGATTCAACACGGTCTCCTCATTCAAGCACTGTTAGAAGCAATACATCTAAGTAAAGAACAGAGCACGTACCCCGCCAATTGATCTAATGGTCCCAAAAATGGGATCCCGGTATATGAGGGGTGATGAAGCTAGGAGTTGGCACCGCACCGGACAAAATATATGCAATCCAGATATATGCAAGGGAGAGAGTTTTTTTTTACCAAAAATATATGTTTTTTTATTTATTCATCTATATACTTTTTAGACCAACATAAATAACACATGATATTGCACAATCAGACATAAGAATTTACAAAGGGATAAAAATGACAAAGATACATTTTCACTACAAAAGCCTACCCAGCAACAATCCACACTTCATTCATACTTTCATTCTCTCAGATTCTCACCAAATAATTCTACCTAAAGTTCTATCACTCCACTCACATTCTTCATTACATTCCCATCATTCTGTTGTATGTCACACATAGATGGTAAATATGTGGCATAGAACAGAGTCTTATTCCATACAAAAACTCATTGTACGGCCCCTTATTTAGAATAACATAATATGCCGTATTTCTTGAGACATGAGCCGACGCGCGTTTCGGTGTATGGGCCCGAAGGGCCACACCTTCGTCAGGGCTGGGGACTGTTGACTGGGAGGATGATAATGATCTCAAAGAGAGCGGTTGCCAAATGGACAATCTGATACACTAGATTGAATTCAAGATAGTTTGCGTGATCCAACGTGGACCGGTTCCGTCAGGCAGAGAGAGTTCAAAGGGTGGAACCCAGTTCTCAGTATGAAAAAACTACAGAGCGGGACTAGCTTGCTGTGGCAAGGTCTCCAACTGAGAAGGACTTTTTTTCCTCCTTTTTTGCAGAACAGTATTCCTTTAACCATCCAGTCTCAAAACGGTGATCCGGACTGCAATAGGATTAGCACATACGGGCTGTCAGAGCTGGGTAAATACCGGCATGCGAGCGACGCCACGGGAAAGATCTCTTGCCGGTTAGAAGTTTCTCACACTGATGGAGCGTCAGTCCCCGGGCGCGGGTTCAAAAGCAATACATCTGCCTTCGGGCATATCCATCATGAAGTGTAAAGCACATACTAAAGTTACAGACTCTGTTTCCCAGGGTAATGACCTGGCAGATCAAACAGCAAAACATACAGCATTGACTCACACCCAGACAACTGATGTGACAGAGATTATAGTACCGACACATTGTATGACTGTTAAGGATCCCACACTAGATGTAATCGATATTCAGACACATGCCACTTCAGATGAAATCAAGAAATGGACTGAACTAGGAGGGATCCAGACAGATCAGGGATGGATGACGAAGGGAAAATCTACATGGTTTCTCCCCGACTCTATGGTTCAAGTCATAATAAATACCGCACATAGTCCAGCCCACCTAGGAGAAAAAGCCATGTTAGACAGTTTACAGAATCTCTGGTACAACAAACATTTATGAGCAGCAGCAAAACAGAAAGTGCGTACTTGCATGATCTGTTGTCAGTTCAATCCAGGTAAAAGCGTCCCTGTAGAGCAAGGTGGATTTCATCCTCCCGATCACCCTTTTGAAGTCCTCCAGATGGATTATATCCAGATGGACCGATGTCGAGGATTCAAGTATGTCCTCGTAGTTGTTTGTGCACTTTCCCGTTGGACCGAAGCATATCCAGTCCCAGACTACACTGCTCCGACCACTGCCAGGCAGCTGGTTCGAGAATTCTTCCCACGGTACGGCTTGCCTCGTATCGTGTACTCAGATAACGGACAGCCCTTCTCGTCCGAGCTCAAGAAGCAGGTTTCACTCCTGCTAGGATACCAGTGGAAATTCCATTGCGTCCGACATCCCGAGGCAGCTGGCCTTGTAGAAAGGCATAACCAGACACTGAAAACACGACTTGCTAAAGTTTGTAAAGAGAAAGGGGTCGACTGGATAGTCGCCCTGCCAGTTGCATTATTCTACATGAGGATGGTTCCTCATTCGAGATCAGGGCTATCCCCGTATGAGGTGGTCTTTGGCAGGCCACCAAATATGTGGGGGACGCCCATGCCTAAGAAAATAACTGATGTTGATTGCAATATGCTGACAGATTACCTTGCCTCCTTGATGTCTGCACTCCAATCATGTCGTTCACAGGTTGCCGCAGCCTTTCCCGACAACACTGATGTAAAGCCACACGATGTCCGTCCAGGTGATACAGTGCTGATCCGCAACTTCGATAGGAGGAGTCCGCTGGAGCCCCGCTGGCAGGAGCCGAAGCTCGTCCTTCTGACCACGAGGACCGCTATCAAGGTTGAAGGCCGCAAGGGGTGGATCCACACGAGTCATATAAAAAAATGCAATGAACTTTTACCAGAAACTGACTCCTCCACCCCCTCAAAGGACTGCCCAGAATCTAGTGACTTTAAAGTTCCCAAAAGAGAGAAAACTCCGCAAGAGGAGTACAAAACTAAATTACGATCTAGTAAGTCAGACAGTTTAATTGTTTAAGTCCTCCCCTAGGTGAATCGGTTAAATTAGTTTCTGACATGTATCCCCTAGATCGAGATAGAGAGAGAGAGAGACGACTCAAGAAACGTGCATATTGTAAATCACTCCGTAGTCACTGTATAGTGACATTATTGATTTTGTTTTTTCTGAGCCTTCTGGTTATTGCTGCTAGTATATTGCTGCCTGTATATTACCCTATCTTCAAGCATACACAATCTGCTTACAATGTCTCTGCCGAACATTCTTTTAGTGAATTACCCTTACATGAGTTATCTTACAGACTTGCGCTGCGCAACAATACATTCATTAGTATGTTACATCACTCCCATCAGACTAACAATGCTACCAACTGTTAGATATGTGGCCGACTCCCTCCCTACCAGAAATGCAAGGGAGTTCTGCCTCTTTTTCCGTACCCGTTCACTCACAATGGCTCCTGTGGTGCATGGTTCAGATTGATTATTTCTTTAGATTCTGATATTGCCATTTTCGAAGGAAATTGGGTTTGGGGAAACCTGAACTTAGTTCTGCTTAACGCCTGCTACCCTGACAAGAAGGGACTTCCCACTAGGACAGGAACCGATCTAGAAAATGAAGTATATGGATTAGGCAATTACACAATTAACCTCATGATTCTTACTGTTGAATCCGAAGCTGCACCAGTTCTCCCTGCTATGTCCGTATTACCAGTCACTGGTGATTTATGTCTCAGAAAGAAGGGTTCAGTACACTTAGGTCATAGTAAATGTACTACTGTGGTCGAATTCAGTGATCAGGGCAGGTCTACATTTAGAGCTACTCGTCATTCCTACTTTGTTTGTGGCCATACCGCATACATACGCTTACCTCCAGATTGGGATGGTACCTGTTACATTGCCTTCCTTCTGCCCCCTGTTTTCCTAGCTCCTCCTGATTATCACAGAAATACAAATCTAGTAAACAGTAGACTCAGAAGAGATCTCCCGATTGTCGACTATACTGAAACGGCATGGGAGCAATATACAGACTTTAATAAAGGTTTCTTCCCCTACTTAGGTGCTGTTTTCAATAGTAAACTGATACGCAAATTAACTAGAACCCTCGAAGCAGTAGTGAATGAAACTACCTCCGCTCTAGGCAACTTAACAGAAGAGCAGTCCGCCATGCGGGTTGTTGTTCTTCAGAATCGTCTTGTTATTGACGTCATCTTGGCAGATAGAGGCGGAGCTTGTAAGGTCATCGGGTCAAGTTGCTGTGTTTTCATTCCAGAAAACACGCCAACTGTATATATAGCTATCACACGTCTTCATAAAATTGCAAGTTTGATACATCAGAATCCCGGCACCTGGACTTGGTCCGGTTGGTTCTGGACCACGTTGACTGCTTGGGGATGGAAGATCCTATCCTTCCTAGGCATTGGTCTTCTCATAGTATTCAGTTGTTGTCTATGTCTACAATGTGGGCCAGCGATTTGCGGTCTGTGCGCCACGTCATGTATTCCGCATTCCAGTTTTCATGCAAAACGCGAAAAGAAGAAAGAAGAACAAATGATGTTACATGAACAGACTGATCGGTTCATGAGGATCGATATATCATGAAGGGTCCGTAGGGAACAAGGAGGGAATGAGGAAATATAAATGTTATGGTCAAGAAATGTTCCCTAACGTGTACCCCACCGTCTCCATGTACGATCTTAAAGTGCATGTAACTTCCCTCCTGTGCCAGCTAGGAAGACGCAAACACATTTGCGTCCAATGTTAACATGTCCTCTTTCAGACCCACCCTGAACGGGTTGAATATTCCGTTTCTAAGTATGCCTTGCCAACGTCTTTTTGTGGTGTACTTTACAGGTTTTTCCAGCCCAGGCGAAGTAGGCCCTGAATTCTGCCATCGAGCCTTTTCCTGCCTTCAGACTCTGAAATGCCTCAGCCTGGGCCGGCCCCTGTACCCGTGACCTCTGTCTTACTCCCTGCGCGGCTCACGGCGCTTAGCTCAGCCTGTTGCCTGCCAAGACTGTATTCAACCTTCGAATTATCTGTTCCGCTCCTCAAAAATACATTCCTGCCTACTAGTTTAAGTAAACATCCTTTCAGCTGCAGAGCAAAGGGCCCGGCCTCACTGTCTCCATCCAAGTAATTCATAGTCTCTGTTACCATGGTAGGCCCATGCCCCCTCGCATCTCATGCAGACACCTAGACGCTTATACACGCACTCACAGTCAGTATAGAATAGCCTCTGTCCGAGAGACCTTTTCCTTCTAGATAATATGGTTCCCAAACATCAGATACCAGATATGATATAGGAACGAGTTGATCTGACATGCCAGACTTCTGTCTCTTTCCTCTAGTGTAAATGTCAAGTCCCCTGCACCCTCCAACTTTACGTCAATCACACGTCATGCAGCTGCGCGCGCATCCTAGCTACCGATTCCTGCTGACTCTGCACTATTCTGTCATAGAGCCACCCATTTCTGACACTTACATGTGACGTTTCTAGAACACACCTCTGTGCACGCCTTAGATCACGCCTTCTGATTACGTATTGCCAACACGTGTGTATCTTTATCTTGTTTCTCTCAGCTGTTACGCCTTCTGCATTGACTTCTATTATGTATATTAAGTATAAAAGTAATGTAATGTCAATAAAGTATGCTCTATCCCTTCCTGCACCCCAGTGGTGGCAGGAACCCGATATCCGGTACCTGACCCATTCCTTTTTAAGGAATAAAACCCCTAAGAACTCTAACACCACGGACTCTGCGTCTTTCTTTCCGATTGAGTTATTTTTGTTTAAGTACTTACCTGCATAGAAATTAAGACGGTAAATCAAATATTTACCACACTTATGACAATGGGGCCGATTATGATGGTGGACGGACCTGAGTCCGTCCGCCACCCCGGATTAGGAGGGACCGTCCGCAGGGGCAGCGGTGGTCCCTCCGTGCAAATTAGGACGTGACCGCCAACCTGGCGGTCACATCCTGTATTTTTAACATTGCGGCGGGTGCTGCTTGAAGCAGCACCCGCCGCAATGTTAAAAATGTAAGCTGTGCATTTGCATGCACAAAGCGGCAGGCACGCGTGGTGCCTGCCACTTTCTGCATGCAAATACAGGGGTGTACCATTGGTACCCCCATTGTGCAACCCCCACCCCCCCTTCACCTCTGGGGGCCCGCAACAGGCCCCCAAACAAAAATCCGTATGCCTTTGCACGGCGGAAATGCCGCTGTGTAAAGGCATAGTACTCCAGACATCCTAATATGGCTGGCGGTGTCTGACAGACACCGCCAGCCATGTTAGTGCTTTTCCGCCGCGGTCGGAATGCGATCGCTGCGGAAAAGCTGCGGACGGAAAGCCAGACCCACCAGCCATCCTAATATGGTGGTGGGTTTTTTGAGGCTCCGCGGCAGTTTTCCCGCATCCACCGGGACGACGGTGGCTTCCGCCGGCCCGGAGGATGCGGGAAAACCGCAATCATAATAGGCCCCAATGTTTTGTAAAAGAGAAGCCTGGGTCAGGGAAAGTGATGTCCTTGTGAAGAAGACTACTCTGGTAACTTTCAAAAGGTCGATAGAAGTTGGATGCCACCGGCGGAGCTTTGTGAAGGTCTCAGTTCCACAATCTGTGAAATGTAGCCCTCTTGCTTTTGTTGATTTGTACCAACTTTGTCCTTAAAAGAGTTTCAGCTGACAAATTGAGCTTATTTTGTAAGTTGCACCACTGTTTTGCCAATTGAATGCCCATCCCGAACTCCGCTATCAGATTAATCAATTACATATACATCATGCCATTTGCCAGGACTGGCAAGTGGGCCAATGCTATGTGCCAGCTTCACTAGGCCCTGGATTTCCATTCAACAGCATTTTGAAATATGAGCTTTTAGACTCATTATGCACATCAGTATGGCTTAAACAATCTCAGCAAAGTGATCTTGACAAAAAGATAGTGAACTATTTTGCATCTAAAAAGCCCACTTTTTATCATATTCAATTCCACTACTTGATGTGGCCAAACCAAGAGCTGGTTGGCACTGGTGGTTTAAAATAATTTAAGATCATGAATGTCTAGTGGCTGATTACATGATCAGACCACCATGAGACTGCCAAAGAGAACTGGTGAAGTCTGTGGCACCTTAAAGCTACTGTGCAAACAACAAGCTAGACAGAGGAGAATACCCAAGCACGTTCTTCAATCCGTAGATTTGACAGATAGGAGGTGAGCTAGGTTAAAATGCAGCACCCACCCCTTGACGAATGTGACACTGCAGGGGTCGGTGCTCCCCCTATCCAGTCGATAAGGCCCATAATTATCCATACATAGAGTACCTGTGATGGACCACTAAAGACAGGTAGGAGAGCCTTATGCCCCATTCACTTGCATGAAATGTATGCACAAGTTAGGCAGGGAAGTTCCTCAGACATGAAGAAGACCGTTGACCTACACCGGCTTAATTACTGGTAGAAAAATGTTAGCAGTCATATGTGGTTAGGTGAATCATTGTATTTCACCAGACACCCACTTGTATAGTTTTTAATCATATCAAGGATACCCATGAATAAAAAGTATACTTCTGGGTTTAACCTTAGATATGTTTATGTACATTTCACCTGGACCACGTGTGTCCTTGGATAAAGAGCAAGATGCTGAGATTTCTGTCACCGTCATCAATTAATCCACCTAAAGTGCAGATTAACTATTTCTGTATGGGCCGTTTTACATAGAACAAATGGGTGTCAGTACACTTCTTTACAACCTTTGTACAACTCAACCACAAAATTATAGCATCATCATAATATGAAAATAATAGAACACATTTAACATCCAAATTAAGACGATAGCTAAACAATAGCTATCGTATAGGGGAGAAGCTATTTAGGATCAAGAGTAGACTGGGTTCACTGTGTATGGAAGGAGAAGTGTCCAAAACGAAACAGTATAGGCGTAATAAGAACAGAAAAGTAATTATAGCTAGATATGGCATTAAAATTACAGGCTGTGCACTTCTTTTTTTAAATGCATTGTAGGACTATATTGTTATAATGCCTGGAGGAATGGCACAACAAATTCCCCATTCCCTAACTCAGAATGTTTATTTTAAGCTTTCGTAAATCTTCAGGTATCAATGAGAATGTTGTCCTTGCTCCACAGGTGGTGTGTCCGACAAAGAAGGTTTTGTGTGGGGTGCACGCCTGTTTAAAGATGTTCCATTTACTTTATGGGGAGCAACTTCAATGAGATAAGCCATTACGGGTTGGCATAACTCTGTTTACCATAATCATGCAGAATTCCCCAGAAATTCCACGAGATTATGCAAGAAGAGGTATGCTACATTTAGTTCTATTTTCTTAGCCCAAAAATGCCCCTCGCATCCAAATGGACGTGAGAATGCATTTTGCCTTAAGAAAATAACGCTAACTGCAACTTAGTAAGCAGCAGTGCAAGCCGCCACTCGTGCTCACTAAATATGCTCTTGCAGTAGGATTTGTTTTCCCCCAAATTACTCTTAATTATGCAAGCAGGCATAATAGTGTTATCTGTAATTCTGTGTCAAAGAGTAATGCAGAATTATCGAAATTACTCTGGCATCATTGACATTCTTCCCACGCCTGATTAGTATTATGGTTATGTGGTAAAACCTTCATTGTCTATGGCCTGCTTAGCAGCTAGATAGAGGGCTGGATCAAGAGAGGCTGAACGTAATTTGAGCCTCCAGACAAGTAGTGAGTTAGCGTAATCTAGTCTCAAAGGTATGAAAGGTTGCATTATTTGCTTAAAATCTGGATTCGGGAGGAAAGCTTTGATTTTATTTAGGAGTATTAGCTGAAGTTTGGCTCCCTTAGCATTTATATGCGGGTATTGGGATCCGTGGTGCCCCCACCCAGCTGCTCCCCTCCTGGGCCTCTTGCCTTTTCCTCCCGGGGCTTCTCCTGCCAAAGGACGTTTCGGCCCCCCTTCCTCATCCTTGTCCGCCATTCGCCTCTTCAGGTCGGTCACCTCCTTCATGAGAACGCGCAGCATCTGGTCGGTAGTCATACGCTTTCCCGCCTTCTTCGGCATTCTCCAACAGAGTATCTGAAAAACAAACAAGAACGATTATAACGCTCAAAATTGGCTCTTCGTTCCGTCTCGAGCTCACGTGCAGCGAGGAGGTGCAGCTTCAGAGCACAGGAACAAGAGGATGCTTTCTTGGCTTGTTGCTCCTTTTATCCGTCTTCAGGGCGGGCGTAAACCCGCCCCTGCCAGCCCCAAGGGCGTGGCCAGCCGCGTCAGTGTCTAGGCCAACCCACTCTAGGGCGGGAAAAAGGCGCGCCCCGGCTACGCCGCTTCGGGCATACCAGCCGAGACTCGCCTCCCGCCCAAGATGGCTTCCCGGGGGGATCGTGGTACTCCGCCATACGTTCGGGGGGACCGAAAGGTCGCCCCTTTCCATTATATGTGCTCGGAGGTTAAGAATTACGTTGAAGATGAAAGCCAGGAATTTTGCAGACACAAAAGGTTGTGCTTTAGGGGGTAGTGAGGCATACAGCTTTATATCTCCTCAAGAAATTTGGCCATTCATTCAACATTATTTTGAAAGGACTAGCTCGTTCACAGTCTTCAGCATACAATGATATGAGATACTACAACAACTCAGAGTGGGAGCTAGATGCACCTTGAAGATGCTGCGATGCATAGGCAGGAGACTAGATCTATGAGGAACGTCTTGTTGATTATCACCTGAATGGAAAGGAAGATGGCCATTTTATGTATTGGCAGATGTTTTCCAAGTACAGAAAGAACAACCGTGGGCTGTGCCATCGATCCCCATTCTATCTTTTGATATTTGCAGGAAAGTTATGTTTTCTCTGTCAAAGGGAGCTGACAAATCAAGAAGCCAGCAGCCACTTATTTCCCAGAAGCGGAGAGTCATTAACTAGTTCTAAAGTCAAAGTTTTGGTGCTGTATCTTGATCTGAAAACTAACTAAAGCTCGTCTAAAAATTTGTTTTGTTCAATGAAGTATGCAAGCTGATTTTCCTCACAGCTCTCCAAGACATTAGATAGCAAGACCGTGCTAGAGATTCTGTATACATTTTGCAACATTATTAAGCCATGCTACTGGAGAAACTTCAGTAAAGGATGACCAAGTGACCTAAAGTTTTTGAGGGAGGGCCTTGTAGAATGTGGTTTAGATTGGATAAGTGAGAGAGAGTTCTAGCTTCATCATGTTCTGCAGCAAGAAGTCATAGAAGTCTTCCCATCTTGATGAGTCTGGCATTGAAGACAAGATCTGTTTCTTTTAAATTTCAATTGGGCAGGATTTTATGAGCTTTGGGACATTTGCTCACATGCTCTGAGAATTTTCCTGCCTTTGTTCAGCTTTTTGGTGAACAAATGCACTGATCATTTACATTTTGTTTGTATTTCTACTTTTTATGAAGGGCCATCTTTGTTAGGCCCCTCATACTTTCATTGTACTTAGTTGTAGTTTATTGCTCTACTGTTCAGGGGTGATGGATTGTAATACTTGTGTTACTGCTAAGCCTACTGGGTTAAATTGGGTACTGGTTGAGGGGGTATAACCCTACTCAAGAAGGAACCACAACCCTTGTCAAGGGGATGTCACAGGCAAACCCTGAATTAATATATGCTCAACCCTCAGGTGGCTTGGTATAGAGAAGTCCGGCTTAACTCAGAGGCAATGTGTAAAGTATTTGTGCAACACTTCAAATAGTAACACAGTGAAAACACACCACAAAAGGATCCCACCCAGGATTAGAAAATAGCTCTTACTTTCATGAATAAAACAAGACCAAAATGACAAAAATCCATTCAATAGAACCGTAGATATTCAATTTGACAGATTTAGGTAAAAAAAGCACAATTCACCATCTGTGGATATCTAGCCGCACTGGACCAGGACAGTCATATGTCGAGGCTGACTGTGATGGAGCGTATGCCGGCTACAGGGACCCAGTTAGGCCTGCTGATCAAGAGTACCTTAAGTCCTGGTTGCAGAGATTCGTAGGTCATGCGCATCAAAGTTCTGCATCGTTGTCGAGGATCTTGTCAATGAGGGACTGCAATATGAAGTCCAACATTGACGTTGTGTCGCGCAGTGGAGGTGATGAGTCAGATCTAAGGGGCTGCAATGCAAGAACCTGCATCATTGTCTGGGCTGCCGTGAACAAGAGATTTGCGATGCAAGCTTATGTATTGTGGATGCATGTCACAGTGTTGATTCCAATGCTGGCTGTGAAATTGGTGTAGAGTCTTTGGGCTGTGAGAATCCTCATAGCAGAGGTGATGCACCGATTCTGCTCAGGATTACAATGCACAGCAGAGGAAATGCTTTGGTTCTGCTGGATCCACAGATGGGCTGGCAGAACCCCTTCAAGTCCACTTCCAAGGGTCCATGACTGGGGCGGCACAATTTGGCAGGGTAGGACTCACAGTTGCAGAGTCCAAGTGCTTGTTACAAGAGACTAGCCTTTGAAGTCACTCTGTGGGTCTTGGGTCCTGATTGCAGATCCAGTCCTTCTCACCCATGCAAGAGGACAGCAGGTCAGCACCGCTATGGGAGCTGGCGGGACATGTCCATGCAGCATGTTTAGTATGTTTATTTCACCAAAGAAACACAGACAAGCCAAAACTAGTTTGGGGATCCTTCAGATGGGTGTACTGTCAGGCTTGCAAGCCCACCACATGACCATAGGCTGTAGAGCATGTCCTGTGTGCCCTCTCTAAGGAACATGCATTGTTACAACTACAATTGCCCCCAAAAGCCCCAGATTCATGACAGGGAAAGCTCTTTTAGAGCATACATTTACATGAGCAGCAAACGAGGGAAGATGTGAATTTGTTCGAGATTTGACAAGATTTGGGAGATCCTGCGAGATTTAGCACCCATCTTCCAGAAGTTGGTTTCTGAACAGATACTTGTCTGGAGAGGATAACTTTCTGGTCTCTGCTCCCACCTAGATTCCTGAGCTCCACCACCAAGACGCTGCCCTAATGCCTGAAAATCCTGCAAGGAAAGAAAAGGACAAGGATTAGGACAACAGTTACCAGGTGACAACGTGCCATAACTTGTGCAATAAAGCAGCTAACTTTTGGCCTAAAAATTTACCTTTAGCTCAAACCGGAACCCTGTTTCTTCTAAAAGAAAGACTAACATTAACGTCAGTAGGCCTGGACTGTGTTGCTTATTTATTGATATTTTTATCATTATGACAACACATGAATAAGATCTGTATAAGCATAGTATTTTGATTTGATTTGATTTGCTTTGAAACAAATAACTGTGAATAGGGGATCTTTAGAGTTTTAAGTATTTGCATGAACACTACCCCTTTGTGACCGGAAAACCCGGTAGGTATATTATATCCAGTTACGTTAATATTGAGAAACAGAATGTAGCGGGTTACTCACAGAGGTATTGTTAGAACTGGGGGTCTCTAGTTGGCAGAGATAGGTATCACTGTCCAATTAGGGACCCTTGCTTCTAGTCAGGTTAAGATGGATGCACTCTTAAGATAACCCCTGCTCACCCTCTTGGTAGCTTGGCACGAGCAGTCAGGCTTATCAAAGGCAATGTGCTAAGTATTTGTACCAACACTCACAGTAACACAGTGAAAACACCACAAATGGACTCCACAGCAGTTTAGATAAACAGAAGAATTTAATCTAAACTAAACAAGACCAAAACGACAAAAATCCAACAGAACAGTTCAAGATATGGTTTTTAAAGAGTTCTTAGTGGCTGCCTCAAAATAATCCACAGTTGCGTTAGAATAGTTCACAGTTGTGTCATGTTTAGCCAACAATACCTTTAGATGCGACAAAGTTCCAAAACAGAAGCTGGTGCGGTGGAAAACAAGTGATGCCTTACTCCTGAGACCCTGGAGGGGGATGCGACAGCCTCGCTTAATGCAGCGGGCGTGTTGCGACAAATCTGGTCTGTATGGGGAGGGAGGCAATAGGTTCAGTAGGGAGCGTCTCGCAAAGGCACAATGCGACGATCTTTGGGATGGCGACGATCTCAGGTGCGGCAGCGATGCGAGGCGCAGCATCGATCTTCTCCTCTTGTAGCCCTTGATGCGATGGCTCTGCGACGATACTCGCAGCGATGTGATGCGGTCCGCAAGCAAGCGGTGCGGCGATGTCACCCAGCGAGGACAGGCTCTGCGACGATACTCGCAGCGATGGTACTTTTCACGCACCGGAGCGATGCATTCCACAAGCGAAGGATGGGGCGGTTCTCGCAGCGGCAACAGGTGCTGCGATGATCTCAATATTCGCGCTGGCGGGAATTTCCTCGCACTGACGGGGATGCGCTCCGCAAGTGAGCGATGCAAGAAAATTTGCAGATATTCTTAGTTTCTTGTTCTCCAGCTTTCCAAACAGCAGGCCACATCTTACAGATGCCCCTCAGTCGGATTCAGCACTCAAGAAGGGCAGAACTCTCTCAGCAGAGCTCAGGTAAATCTGGGGGTGAAGTCCTTTTGTTCCTGGGACTTCTTAACACGAGGCTAGCTCACAACAGGCCCTTTGGAGATCTCTTCAAGCAAGCGGACAAAGCAACAACAAAGTCCTTCCCCTCTACTTGGCAGCAAAGTGTTGTAATTTGGCAGCGATTAGGTTAGCATTAGCGGAAGCCATCCGGCATTTAGAGACTATCTTGTCCGTTTTGTGGAATCCATTTTGTATTTCTGTCAGCCATTTTGTTTGCCATGTGCTGCCATGTGCTCGCCATGTGCTCTGTCCTACCTTCCTGTTAATTGCTCTTGAAATCTGCCTAGAGATTAACTATATTTAGCATCTTCCACCTTTGCACATGCTCAGTTGAGCTTGCAGCTGTCCATGCAGCTGCTGTTAGTCTGTAACTGTCAGGATGTGTTCACCAGAATTAGCAACTGTTAGCTCCTCCCACTTGTTGACTGTGCACTTTCTGTATGACCTTATATGTACCTAAAACCAGCATTTTGTACTTATACCACCTTCATTTCAGCACCTGTGTGGGTATAAAAGGACCAAGCTCCTTCCATTCAGTGTGCTACTTCATACATTACCGAAGGGTGCTGTGTGAATGTAGTTGCACCTCATGAGGTTTAATAAATCTTGTATTTTCTATTCCAGTTTCTATGCCAACTTCTTCCTATTAGTATGAGGACTCGGTGCAGAGAAGGGCGGATCCCTGGCGCTGGTAGGCCTTGCTGAGGCTCACCACCACAAATTGGCGCTCCAAAGCAGGGCTCGCCGGCGACTCGGATGCCCGAAGGACTGGTCGAAACGAAGGATTGGAATCTCGCTCTGGACGCGATCGCTGCCTGAGGAGACCCGAGTCTTGGCAACAACAGCGTTTTTCCTTTCTTTCTGATCTGACCATCCAGGTGGCGCCAGTCCTCGACTGAGATCTCTTCTGTTGATTTGCCGTGCAGTGACCATTTGGTCGATTTGAGAACTTGGCAGTTGGAACCTGGACACCATTTGATTGGTAAGAGTTGTTCTGTGGCACTTGCTCTTGATTTTTAAGGCCTTGGATTGATAAGGTAGTTTAGTAACACTTAATGCAGCTTATTATTTGTATGACTAGCCAGTATTAGTATTTGTATGTATGTGATATATATGAATTGCAATTTATAAAGGCAGGTAATGAGGAGATTTTTCTCTATTTGAATTTATTTGAACGGCTCAACGAAAGAAGAGTACATTAAGCGCTACTTTGTTTATAATACTGCATATTTTGCACTATTTTTGGCATGCCTGTTTCTAGCACACTTCGTAGGATGTGTTGCTTTTGTAGAGGTACCAGTGTGAGACTCGATGAAGCACAACCGCCCCCCCCCAGAGGGGACGCCTAATAGGGACATGTATATTAAGTATGGTATTTCTTCCATATTCTACAGCACTTCATGGAATAAATATACACTCTTAAGGATCCTGAGATGCGTTGGCCTATGCATGGGTCATTTGATTTGCGAAAGATTCAGTATGTGGAACATTGAATGTTTAAGCGAAAGGCTAGGCAAGATATGTTTGACTGTGTGCGAATTTGGGAGTAAGAAGTGCATGAGAAAATGAAGCGTGAGAAAGCCTTGATTGAAAAAAAAACAATGTAAGAGCATTCATGTGAAAGCATTGGAAATGAAAAATAGGGAAATTAAAGAGAGGGAAGATAGGGAGCGTCATTTACAGGTAAATGGGCAATACGCTGTTAGTAGACCTCTTTATCCGATTCTTAATGAACCCCAAGATGATTCTCTCTTATAAGATCGTTGTCCACCTCTGTATACTCTTCCTTCTGCTCCTTATGAGTCGGATGAGGACTCTCCTCCAGACCAGGACAAAGCTTGAGAAACTCGTTCGATGTTATCTGCTTGGCGTGCGTCTGACATTAGATCTGCTGCGCGAAAAGCCGTTCGTAGAACTGCCACTGTTTCTGAACTATTAGATAGTATAAAAGATTGGCAGGAAAGGGAGCAAATATATTTTACTGACACATTTGCTGCAGAAGTTATTGAACGGTACAGGAAATATTCTGAAGAAATGGAGCCCGATGATGTAGCAACGGATTGTAAACAACGATGTGAAGGTCTTTTTGTCTTCTCCCAGGTGGCTGACACAATCAGACTCTTGGTCAAACTGCGTGATGAAGCAGCCCGTTTGCGAGAGGAGAAAAAGACAGCAGACGCAGCTGGACCAACATCAAAGATCAGCATGGCACGAACTTCTACTTCTGAAACAGATAAGAATGTTGTAATTAAGGTGAAACCCATGCGGGAAGCGGCGCCTTTATGTGTTCCTCCTGAAGGTGCGGGTACAAGTGATGATAAGACTTCTACAGATGCAAAGGGATATTTTATTCATAATTGGATTTATACTCCTTGGAATAGAGCAGATGTCATGGCTCTTAAAACTGCATTACCTGATACGGGAAAGAATCCAGCAGCCTTTTATGAGGAAGTTGAGGGTGCTATTAGCTCTTGTACTATGACTTTGCCTGATATTGATCTGTTTTTTGGACAAATATTACCGCCTGATATGTGGACAACTGTGCATAAAGTTGATGATCGTGCAACATTTGGAGCATTATGGAAAGATTTAGAGCAGTTAGATGGAGATAGAGAACCTGCACAGAAACCGTGTCAGTTAATTTTAAATCTTCCGGCAGCTATATTAGTTAAGTTAAAGATGATCATCCCCCCTAAAAAGATAGATTGAACAGTGTTAGCGTCTTGCAAGCAAAAGGTAGATGAATGAGTTTCTAACTTCTTCACACGCTTTGAAGAAGCATTCCATGATTTTAGTGACCAGTCATTGACAGATGACATGGGTAGTCATCTGTTTGTCAATAAATGTGTCGCAAACCTTTTGCCAGGAAAGGCTAGTCACCTAAAGGCCAGTGAAAGTTCATGGACTTCCTCTTCTCTCCTAACTATGGCTCAGTATTGTGAACAACAAGAATTAGAAGCTAAAAGTAATGAGGATAAAAAGTCTAAAGAGTTGAAAACAAAGGTTATGTTGGCTCAGGCTTATAGTCCGCCTTCTAGAGGTAATGATAGAGGTGGACGTGGATCTTATGGTTCGTCCTTTCCTTCCTATACTTGTTCGAATTTGTCTGTGGACCAGTGTGCGTACTGCAAGAAATTTGGACATTGGCTTTCTGATTGTCCAGTACTGTGTGCTCAGCAGTGTCCATGTGGATCAGGATATTCAGGGCCTAGAGGAAGCACAAATGATCGCGCTAGGTTTGATGCTAATACACGTGGGCAGGATGGGTTTAACACTTTTGATAGAAGGAACCAATATCAAATGTCCGACTATGTGCCGTCTGATTTTCAAGATTCTGCTTATGCATAGGATTGCCTAGGATGGGATAAGGAATCAGTTGAAGTTCCAGTAGATCATGTTTTGGGTTCTACTGATCAGTTTCTGGTTGATACAGGAGCAGATCTATGACAGAATATCGACTACAAAAATATCGACCTACAAGAATATCGAGTCAACAATATCGAGGGCAAAAATATCGACATCCTATCTACAACATGGTAAGTACAAAAATATCGAAAAAATAATATCGTTGTAAAAAATATCGATGTTAAAAATATCGGATTTTTTTTTAAATATATATAAATGTAAAAGTAAGTATATAACACTAATAAATAAAATAAACATATTTAAAAGTATCTAATAATGTTTAAAATTAATAAATAAAAATATATACAGTAAAGATATAATATATATGTACTAAACAATAAGTATTAATAATTAATTTACTAAAAATACCCCTTTACCCAAAAACTGAAAACTGACCCTGAACCCTAAAAATACCTCTTTATCCAAGAACTGAAAACTGACCCTGAACCCTAAAAATACCCCTTTACCCAAGAACTGAAAACTGACCCTGAACCCTAAAAATACCCCTTTACCCATGAACTGAAAACTGACCCTGAACCCTAAAAATACCCCTTTCCCCATGAACTGAAAACTGACCCTGAACCCTAAAAATACCCCTTTACCCATGAACTGAAAACTGACCCTGAACCCTAAAAATACCCCTTTACCCATGAACTGAAAACTGACCCTGAACCCTAAAAAAACACCCCTTTACCCAAAAACTGAAAACTGACCCTGAACCCTAAAAATACCCCTTTACCCATGAACTGAAAACTGACCCTGAACCCTAAAAATACCCCTTTACCCATGAACTGAAAACTGACCCTGAACACTAAAAATACCCCTTTACCCATGAACTGAAAACTGACCCTGAACACTAAAAATACCCCTTTACCCATGAACTGAAAACTGACCCTGAACCCTAAAAATACCCCTTTACCCATGAACTGAAAACTGACCCTGAACCCTAAAAATACCCCTTTACCCATGAACTGAAAACTGACCCTGAACACTAAAAATACCCCTTTACCCATGAACTGAAAACTGACCCTGAACCCTAAAAATACCCCTTTACCCATGAACTGAAAACTGACCCTGAACACTAAAAATACCCCTTTACCCATGAACTGAAAACTGACCCTGAACCCTAAAAATACCCCTTTACCCATGAACTGAAAACTGACCCTGAACCCTAAAAATACCCCTTTACCCATGAACTGAAAACTGACCCTGAACCCTAAAAATACCCCTTTACCCATGAACTGAAAACTGACCCTGAACACTAAAAATACCCCTTTACCCATGAACTGAAAACTGACCCTGAACACTAAAAATACCCCTTTACCCATGAACTGAAAACTGACCCTGAACCCTAAAAATACCCCTTTACCCAAAAACTGAAAACTGACCCTGAACCCTAAAAACACCCCTTTACCCAAAAACTGAAAACTGCCCCTAAACACTCAAAATACCCCTTTACCCAAAAACCCAAAAATGACCCTGAACCCTAAAAATACTCCTTAACCCAAAGTTAAATAATATTTTTTAATTTGCAATTAATAATTAATTAACAATAACAATAAACTAAATATATTAGCACATAAGCTGTAATTAATATAATTTAATAATTATTATCATTTTTCCCCAATTAATTAATTAACAGTAACTAAAAATTATATATAAATAAATAACTCTAATGTAATTAACTAACTAATATTATTTAATTACCAATTAATTACTAATTTAAAATATGTACCAAATTATATTAATTAATTAACTAATTAATATTAATTTTTTGCCAATTAATTAGTTATAAATATTTAAAAACATATATTAATTAATTAATTAATATTAAATTACTCCCCACCCTATTCCCCTATAAACCCACATCCCGCTACAGAAAATATATATCAATTAATCAATTAATTATTTCCCAATTAATCAATATTAATTAGCAAATAATTATAATTAATTAATTAATCCTACTAATTATGAATCAACTTACCATAATTAAATTACTTCCCACCCTATTCCCCTATAAACCCACAACCCGCTCCGGTACTAAAACATCAAATTTACTTATAAATTTCTATATTATTATAGAAAATGTATACACATATAATAGTAATTATTTTAAATACTTAAATTAAACATATAACACATACATATTAAAAAACTATAAAATAATACAAATATCGATATTAGTGTCATCGAAATTATTAACATCGATATATATGCTATCGATATTACTAACTTCGATATTACTTACATCGATATGAAGTATTTCGATATTACTTACCTTGGGTCGATATTCTGTCCTACGATATTCTTGCCTTCGATATTATGCTCCTTCGATATTACAGACTCGATATTATGGTAAGTCGATATTTACAACTCGATATTTTGACTGTCTACCACAGGAGCTACTCATAGCACCTTATCTAAAGAATTGGTTCCAAGGGCTCCCCTGTCTGGCTCAACCATTACATCGATAAGGTTCAATGGAATGCCTTCCCTTAGCCGATTGTCACAACCACTCGCATTCCATGTTGATAAGTTTACTGCTCCATGTCCGTTTTTGCTCTCTCGGAACACATCAGACAATATTGTGGGTCTTGATATGCTCAAGTATTTCAGGGCTACGATACAATGTTCTCCTGAAGGAGTGCGTGTTATTTTGAATGACAACTACCCCATGACTGAGAGATCTATTTTGGTTAAAGAAGATACTGCATTAGCTTCACTCCCTAGTGCTTTGTGGGCTACTTCAGACACTGATGTAGGACAAATGGTTATTCCACCAGTGCATATTATTGTCAAGGAGGGCGCTTCTTTGCCGCGCTTGACTCAATATGAAATTTCTCAGGAAGGTGAAGAAGCACTAATTCGCATAGTCCATGATTTGATTAAAGTGGGGGTGGTGGAGTAAGTCCCTTACAATGTTTGTAACATTCCTATTCTGCCCATTTAGAAAAAGGATACTGATACTAGGATGTACAGATTCATCATTGATTTGAGAGAAGTTCAACAAGATTGTAGTACCACAGTACCCTGTGGTTTCTGACATAAAAACGTTGCTTACCCTGGTCCCTCCAACAGCAACTACATTTTCTGTAATTGATTTGAAGAATGCTTTCTTCTCAATTCCTACTCATCCTGATAGCCGATATTTGTTCACTTATTTCACTTTGAATAATCAATCATACAGATTTTGTCGAGTCCCTAAAGGGTACACTGAAAGTCCTAGTATCTATAGCCAAGCACTGAAAAGACAAATTGATTCTTTTGTCTTACCAAAAGGGGTGGTTCCCATACAATATGTCAACAACCTCTTGCTGGCAGCTGATACGCCTGAGCAGTGTGGAGAATGTTCTTTGTCTTTACTTTCTTTTCTTGCTACACACAACCATAAAGTATCACAAAAGAAATTGCAATATTGTAGACCGGAGGTAACCTACTTAGGTCACCTTCTGTCTAAGGAGGGCCGTGCACTTACACCAGATCGTATACAAGCAATTTTAGACACACCAGTACCTTCCACACAGAAAGATGTCTGTGCATTCATTGGTTTGACTTTGTTTTGTAGACAATGGGTATTGGGTTTTTCACACATTGTTAAACCCCTGCTTGCGCTTTTGACTAAAAACACTCCGATCCCCCTTCCATGGACAGATGGATGCCAAAATGCTTTTCGTCAGTTAAGACAAGCTCTTTGCTCTGCAACAGTGTTAGGCACACCAGATTACACGAATGCTTTTACACTCTATGTACACGAGAAAGATGGGTGTGTATTGTCAGGTTTAGCACAGACACACGGTGATAAGCAGTGCTCCTGTGCATATTTTTCTGCATTTCTTGATCCTGTTGATCGTGCATTGCCTGGGCGCTTCCGTTCAGTTGCAGTGACAGCTGTGTCCATACTTCAGAGGTAAGGTATAGTTTTTTCACACAAACTGTTGGTGCTAGTACCCCATGCAGTAGATGCCCTTTTGAATCAGACTAAGACACAACACTTAACTAGTGCTCGCCTGACAGGATATGAATTGACACTGTTAGCACCTCATATTACCTTGAAGAGGTGTGCGACACTCAATCCAGCTACTTTCTTGCCATATCCTGCGACTCAGTCCTAGTCAAAGGAGCCTCACGATTGTATATTCCTTACTGAGGAACAGACAAAGGGTTGAATTGATTTGCAAGACACGCCCCTTACAGATGTAGATGGAGAACTGTGGGTTGATGGGTCCAGTTTGAAGTTACCAGATGGCACGACCTCTGCTGCATATACAATCATAACACTTGAGACAGTAGTGGAAACAGCTCGGATACCACAGAAGTCGGCTCAAGCAGCTGAACTAATAGCTTTGACACGAGCGTGTGAACTTAGCACTGACTTCTGTGTGAACATCTACACTGATAGCCGCTATGCTTTTGGAGTTCTTGATTTTGGCCTACTCTGGAATGAAAGAGGCTTTCTTACATCCCACGGGATGCAGATAATGCACCGAAGATTAGTGCATAATATCTTGATTGCACTTACATACCCAAAGAGAATTGCTATTATGAAGTGTCACGCACACAAGAAAAGCATTGACAAAATAGGACAAGGCAATGCCTTCACAGACCGCGTAGCCATTGAGACAGTGATGCAGCGAAGCACTACATCCATGTACGTAGTGAAATCACAAGCTGAGCGTTGGCATGATGCTAGAGAGGAAGAATTGGATATAGAGATCTGCCTCTGTGAAAGAACTTGAGCAATGGTCTAAAGAAGGAATATGGGACCATGAGGGTTGTTGGCACAACAAAGACATGGATAAATGGAAATTGCCTGCAGCCTATTTACAACCTAGGGTTCAAATGGCACATGGCCTGGCACATGTTGGAGCTCTAGCAATAACTAAATTGCTTACGCAAGTTTGGGAGCATCCTGAAATTGCCAGCACAGCTAAAAGAGTAGTACAGTCCTGTTTGATCTGTTGGCAGTATAATCCTGGAAAAGGGACACAAACTCCTACAGGAGGGTTTGCTACATCGACTGCACCTTTTGAAGTTTTGCAGATGAATTACATCCAACTAGAACTCTGCAATAATCTCAAATATGTCCTAGTGGTGGTATGTGCCTTAAGTAAATGGATAGAGGCATACCCTACAAAGGATAATACTGCTCTCACCACAGCGAAGGTGCTTCTGAAGGAGTTTTTCGCTAGATATGGTGTTTTTAAGCTTTTATGGAGTGACAACGGACCTCATTTTATTGGGCAAGTTGTTGAGCATGTCCTGAAGGGATTAAGGATCAAGCAGAAATTCCATGCAGTCTTCCACCCGCAATCAGCAGGATTAGTGGAAAGGTACAACGCTACTTTGAAATTGAAGTTGGCGAAAATACTGGCTTCCACGCCTTTGAAGTGGCCAGATGCATTACCCTTGGCATTGATATCCATAAGATTGGTGCCACATTCACGGGCTGGCCTTACCCTGTATGAAATTGTATTTGGAAGGTCAATGAACATTTGGGGAGTTCCTAAGTCACATCCCATACATGATGTTCCTTGTGTTCTGATGAATGATTATTTGGCACAGTTAACAGACAGTTTGATCTCTATTCATCAACAGATTCTAGAAGCTCTTCCTGACAGATCTACAGGTGAGGCCTATGAACTCCGTCCAGGTGATCACGTGATGGTCACGGTCTTCGACAGATCGAACAGTTTGGAACCGAGGTGGCAAGGACCGGAGCAGGTGCTCCTAGCAACAAGGACAGCAGTTCGAGTAACAAACAAGAAGAACTGGGTCCATAGCACACACTGCAAACGTGTGTCGCCTGCCTTGGTGGAACCTGCTGTGTTGACCGACCATCGAGAGATTCTGGAGACGGGGAAAGGTCAAGCTATCTCACCTGACGAATCTGCGGAAGCCTTCCCGGACCACAGGATCGCTGGAGAATCCCAATATCAGCTGAGACCAAGGAAAGAATCTGCATTGCCGAAAAAGACTGGTTGAGCTACCGCCCTGGGTTAGTGAAACGAAACACCGATGTGGCAAGGGGGGGGATCAGTCCTGCATAGTGTAGTGACACCCGTCTTGGCCCGTGGTGAAGAAATCAATGGCGACCCAGGGATAAGAGCTCCAACGATTGTTTCAATGAGTTTGTAGAAAGATCAATTATCTCTGTTGCTAAAATGCATAACAAAAGAATCATTTGTGCGGTAGGGTTTGTTGTTGCTCTGGTGGTTATGGCAATAATCACCTGGTTTGTTGAGAAAGTGGCTCTTGCTCGACAGCTTTTTGTGGCCACTACTACAGCGCCAGTGGAACATCATTACTTCATGCTTCCCTACCATGAGCAGAACAATCCTACCTAAATAATACATTCATCCAGGTGTTGGATCATACACACAATGCCACGAATACTACCAACTTTTGGGTGCGTGGGATGATACCTGTGCACCAAAAGAAAGGAGGAACACCTTTTATTCCACTGCCGTTTTCCCATAATGGTTCATGTCAAGCTTGGTATGCACTTTTGTTTGCTTCCGGAAAGCCTTCAGTAGGTGGAATTAACCTTTGTCTGAATAAAGTATGCTATTAAGATACAGATGTGATTCTGGCTGATCGAGGTGGTGCATGACGCATCATTGGCAGCAGCTGTTGTGTCTTTATTCCGGATCACTTGCCTTTAGTATATGATGCAATCTCAAAACTGCATAAGATTGCTGCCGAGATTCACCCAGAGACTGGTACATGGACTTTTTTGACCTGGTTCTGGACACTATTTGCTACTTGGGGCTGGAAACTACTGACTATTTTATGTATACTGTTGGCGATATTATTTACATGCTGTACTTGTATACAATGTGGTCCTATGCTTTACTCCATGTGCATCACTGCTTGTACACCGGCCAAGAGAAATATTGCAGAAATAAAAGAACAACAAATGTTAAATAAAGAGTTCACTGAGATGATGAGCATCAATGTACAGGATGCATATCTAGATTCCCCCAGATGAACGACTGTCTTCAGCTAATGTTAAAAGGGTCGTCTGTTGTAATTTGGCAGCGATTAGGTTAGCATAAGCGGAAGCCATCCGGCATTTAGAGACTATCTTGTCCATTTTGTGGAATCCATTTTGTATTTCTGTCAGCCATTGTGTTTGCCATGTGCTGCCATGTGCTCGCCATGTGCTCTGTCCTACCTTCCTGTTAACTGCTCTTGAAATCTATTTTTAGCATCTTCCACCTTCGCACATGCTCAGCTGAGATTGCAGCTGTCCATGCAGCTGCTGTTAGTCTGTAACTGTCAGGATGTGTTCACCAGAATTAGCAACTGTTAGCTCCTCCCACTTGTTGACTGTGCATTTTCTGTATGATCTTATATGTACCGAAAACAAGCATTTTGTACTTGTACCGCCTTCATTTGAGCCCCTGTGTGGGTATAAAAGGACCAATCTCCTTCCATTCAGTGTGCTACTTCATACATTACAGAAGGGTGCGGTGCTGTGTGAATGTAGTTTCACCTCATGAGGTTTAATAATATCTTGCATTTTCTATTCCAGTTTCTGTGCCCACTTCTTCCTATTGGTCTGAGGACTCTGTGCAGAGAAGGGTGAATCCCTCGCACTGGTAGGCTTGCCCAGGCTCACCACCACAAATAAAACTACAGGTCAGTCCAGCAAAGCAACAGCAGGGCAGTCTTCCTTCTTCAGTCTTCTAGCTTTCTCCTTGGCAGAGGTTCCTTCTTGATTCCAGGATGATCTAATTTTCAGTAGTCAGGGGTCCTGTACTTATACCCCTAAAAGTCTTGGTTCTCTTTGTGCAGGAGGGCTCTGAGCCAGGTCTGAACCAGTTCTGGATGTTCCTTGAGTAAAATTGTAAATTGATACTTGTATAGCGCACTACTCACCCGCAAGGGTCTCAAGGCGCTTGTACAAATACTGCTGTGGAACCCATCCTGGCTTTCCCTGTGAGGCGCCCACTCCTGGGCACCCCCAAGGAGGCCAGGCATCCTTAGCATTGTGGGGGCCGTTGTGGAGGTTATGCAAGCTATTGCCTAGAGTTGCAGAGTGGGACTCCATGATTGGAATAGGCACCAAGGCAAGAATGATCAGGTCCGTGGAATTTTTGAGCCCAAGACCCTCCGAGGCGGGGAAGTGAACCCTGGTCCAGGGCTAGACCTCTGCATCAGGGTCTGCCGCTCTAATCATTGAGCCACACTTCCCCACTTTTTGAGCACTTTGTACAGATGGAGCTATTCAGCCCAGGGATGGCCCACTCAGCCTCTGGGAGCCACTCAGCCCCTGTCACTCACAAACCAGACATGCAATTCACAAAGAGGCCAAGGCACACAGAAAGGTCAGACAAGAGGACAGCCACTTTCTAAAAGTGCTGTTCTCAAACACAGGATTTAAAAACAACCTTTCCTAAAAGATGTGTTATTAAATTCTGAATACAGGGATGCCAGACTTTTTTGTCCTATCTTGCTCCTATGGGAAGATATGCTGGTAGCCACTTTAGCCAGCATTCCCCGTGATAGCCTATGGGGCAAGATAGCCCTACAATAGTGAAAAACGAAAATGGCTGTAATTCATTACCAGAGCATGTCACCTGCACTAGTACATGCTCTACCTTTCACATACACTGCACCCTGGCAAAGGGGGTCCTTGGGTCATCCATAGGGGTGACCAATGTGCACAGAAAGAGAAGGGTTAGGCCTGGTCAGGGGGGACAGTGACCAGGAGGACATGGCAGTTCACAGACTGCACACAAGCACTGCGGTGGCAGGACTGAGACACCATTTTAGGGCTACTCATGTGGGTGTACACAATCAGGGCTGCAGGCCCACTAGTAGCATTTGAATCACCAGTCCTGGCACTCTCAGTGCACTTTACTAGGGATTTCTCGGTAATACAAATATGCCAATCATGGATAAACAATCACAATAACAATTTATACAGGGAGCACTTGCACTTTGACACTGATCAGCAGTGACAAAGTGCCCAAAGCATCTAACCCAGCAAAAACGAAATCAAGCACAGCATCAAAAATACAGCAGGTAGAGGCAAAAAGATAGGGGGAAACCACGCCAAGGATACCAGGTCTAACAGGTATATTATATTCAGTTACATGAATATTGAGAAACAGAATGCAGTGGGTTACTAACAGACTTACTAAAGGCTAATTGCTGATGTTTCTTTTCTAACATCGTAGTATGATCATACCAACAGCAAGGATATGGAGAGTACATCAACTGTTGGAAAGGGCACACACACAGGTACATATTATGTTCCAATTGGACAGGGTGAGACACAAGGTGTAGTTTGAGTATACAATGTTTTAAAAACCCTCTTTATCCATTGCAGATCTTGCATGTGGGATTAAAAAGAGTACCACTACTAAGCAGAAGCATCGTTTAACCTAAGATCAGTCTCCCAGCCGCTTTCTTTCACTCTTTATCACATTCCCCTTTCCCCTCAAGTGTCTTTGTTCTGGCTCTGTGGTGAACATGGAAAGGGCTTTGGTAGGAGTTTGGAGCCAGCATCTTGGACTTCGTTAGGCTCTTGCAGGACCAAATTGTTTGTTGCTTGCCAGTGATGGCCCATCCAGGCACACCTAAGCTCCCTATTGTGTGTGGCTGTCTCGGAGGAATACACAAAGCCTGTCAACTACACCCAGTCATGGAAACAGAGAAAGGCTGCAGTCACTAAATGGAAAATGCCAACTTTCTCAAAGTGGGAGTTTCAAAATTGTGATTTAAAATCTAACCTTGCCAACCTTACCATGAGAAGATTATTTTTCATTACAATTTCAAAGTAATAAGGTAACCCAATGTTATCCAATGGAAGAGATAGGCATAACAGTAGTGAAAAATGAGTTTGTGTTTTTCTATACACGGACATGTACAATTTAAAAGTGCATGTCCAACATTTTAATTATGCTGCACACCGCCCTCCGGGCTGCTCAGGGCCTACTCTAGGGGTAACATATGTATTTATAAAGGAAGGATTAGGCCTGCAAAATATTTTTTTTGCCAGGTCGAAATGGCACTTTAAAACTGTTCACAAAGTCTGCAAAGGCAGGCCTAAGGCAGGTTTAAAGGGCTACTCAGGTGGGTCGCACAATCAGTGCTGCAGGCCCACTATTAACATTTAAGTTACAGTTCTGCATGTAGTACCACTTTACTTGGGACTTATAAATAAATTAAATATGCCATGTGGGAAAGGTAGGGTACATTTTATGTTTAGTTATTTAAAACCATAACAATATTGAAAGTAAACACCAGATTCAGAAAAAAAATAAAAAAAAGCTTAATAGACACATTATCAAACATTAGTTTGTTATATCAAACTAGTCAAAATAACATACTTATTCTAAAAACTAAACACAAAAACTAAATAACAGAAATGACATTCTAGTATTATTACATCAAAGCATGGTGTGAAGGTAAATTGAATGTGCAAAATAAGCAAACAAAATCGAGTACCTCGTTCTTGGATAGAAGCACATCTAGGTGATGGTACAGTGTGCAAAATGAGCATGGTGATACTCAAACTTCATGCTAAAAAGTCATAAAGTACATAATGCTAGATAGAAGTATCACATAAGCATCATTCTTATGTTAAAACATAAAGATACTTAATATGAAAACAGTTTAAAAGTGCACAATGAGCAAGGTGATTCCAAACTTTGTTGCAACAGCTTCACTCCTAAATTAATACCCAACAGGAACGGTATCACATGATTGATACAATATAACTAATGAGCAAAGCACCTTCTATTTTATTAATGAGCGGCATAAAATGCAATGTACTGTCCAAAGATATTGTGCCAGCTTAATTTTTATCTTAAAACAAATAACTTGACCTAAAAACGTTTTCAGTGTGCAGTGTTTTCATTAAACAGAATAGACCCACGCTTCATTCTTTAATTGATACTGTTGAAATGGTTAAATAGTAAATACAATGTCAATGAATACTGTGATATGTGTAGGCCCAACAATGACAATATCAATAAATGCAATGTCAATATGTGCCATTACCTGAGCCCACACAACCATGCTGACACAGACAATAAAGATATCATTGTATGCCATAATCCATGTATAAATGACAATGTTGTTACCAGTAAAAGCGATGTCAACATACTTCATGATCTAGGAATGCATAACTATGTCAATATCTGTAAAAAACCATCCCAATGTACATTATGATAGTTGTACATGAACTATTGAGAATGTCAATAAAAAATGACACCAGAGATTGCCATATTATTTTCAGGATTTCCAGTGACCTTGCACTACTACTAACAGATTTACCCAAGACACATCTGGGCGGAGTTCTTCGTACATAAAAACTCTGCAGAATGTGGCGTGAACTACAGTTCGTGCTGATCTTCCAACCACTCAGGTAGAAATTCTACCCGAAAGGCAGCTTGTGCTCGCCAACGATTTTGTAGTTGAGATCAATGCCCAGGTCTAACCCAAGGTGACATCCCTATCAACCCAGAGTCAAAGATACGTGGTCAGATAGGCCCTGCGAGCCACACACATGCCTATAAATTAACCGGTCACAGGTGGGGTCCCTCTCAACCAAAAGACAAATGCACACCCACGGAAAACCTTGTCAACCCCACAGATAGATGGGTGCGCCACAAGCAGGTCCTCAGCACATGGCTCCAATAAAACTTGTTTGGCCAAGGTCGAGAGCCATCCGTGTCCTTATCTGATGCCCAAAATTGTTGACTGAGATGCATTTCAAGAATGCAGAAATTGTTTTATTTTACTTCAAAAGATGTATATAAAACCAGCCAAAACTTTCTATACCAAGAGACTTTCCTTAGATGCATTCTGTCAAGACCGTGCGGGCCGCTGTATTTAATTAAACCAACTTGTTTATGTTCTGCCAAATGCCTCTTGTCTTTTCATTTGGTTAAGGTAAACTCATATCCAAACAACATTTGGATGACCAAGCCAGGAGAAATTGGTGTATCGAGCCAGACTGCTGCAGAAGGAAAAGGACCCCTGTCCAAATGGATTCATCTGAGCAAACAAAGACCGGTGAGCAGACACCATAATCTATCTGCTGAATCCATGGGGCAGAGGTGCGTCCAGAGACAGCCGTCACAGGTGAGAGACTACATCTGATCCTTAGTCCCAGGACGTGGCGGATGGTAAACTAGGACAAGCATAGATCATTTTTGCTTTATCCATAGTTAACATGTTAGAGAAGGCGAAGGTGACTACTACTGTTTTGGAACCACTGTGGATGACACAGGGTACGCATTGTCCGTGGGTGACAGTAAAGGATTACTTGGAGTTTTGCTCTTGAATCAGAGGTACAATTCATCCCTGGGGGGCGCTTGGAAGTTTTGGCACGGTTTAGAAGCAGGCATGTGCCCTTAGTGTTATATAGGGTTACCACTTTGATCCTATTTTGTTAGTCAAAATGTTTTTTTCTGAGGGACTGCCGGTTTCACAAGTGGCAGTGTCTAAAAGAAGTAAAAGGTGTTTTTTTTTTCTTTTTTGCGTGGCCCGCTGACTGTTAGGGAATTAGTACTCACTACCTCTGGGTGTGATATAGGGTGTAATTCTGATGCTATGAAAAATTCAGACCTTGGTGAGCAAGATATAGCCTGTATCTGGCCACAGAGGACTGATAATTGTCCTCCAAGCTGATAGCCACTAAGCATGGGCAAATTTTGCGAATCTGGCGTTCGCGAATTTGAGTATTTGCGAACTCGCAATCCGCAAAATCCGCGAATTTGCAATTTTTTTTTTGTGTTCGCAAGGGTTTCTGCCAGTTCGCGAGGGTTTTGTACCAGTTCGCAATTGCGAACTTACTTGTCGGCTCGCAACGGTCGTGACTATGTTGTTTCTAGGTCTGGTTCATCATCACAGGTTCCCAGCACCCTCTGTTTCACCACTGTCACCATCTGTTTCACCCATGCCACCCTCCCGCACATCAATGCCGCCCTCTGGTTCATCATCACTGTAGATTATGGGGGGGGGGAGCAAGCAAGCACACCTGCCCTGCTTCAACTGACATGAATTAATTTGGGGTTCATTTATTAATGTGTCACTGTTTTAAAATTCCAGTCTGGCACCTGCTTCCTTATCTGTAATTTGCTTTCTGTTGCAGTACAATTTTAGCTATTCTATGAGCCTGCTGTGAGGGTCAGAGCAGGGTCATAGAATTGTTGCAACTAGCAACTGAACTCTGGAGGGGCCCCAGTCAGGAAGCACTACAGGGAATGGTTACTAATGATGAGTTTGAACTTTTGCACCTGCTGAGTGCTTTCAGTTTTGCAAAACTCATTTTTCTGCAGAACAGCAACTGTAATGCCCCAAACAAACATAGGCAACTGAACTCTGGAGGGGCCCCTCAGGAAGTACTACAGGGAATGGTTACTAATGATGAGTGAACTTTTGCACCTGCTGAGTGCTTTCAGTTTTGCAAAACTCGTTTTTCTGCAGAACAGCAACTGTAATGCCCCAAACAAACTTACTTGTGAAAGTTGATTTTCAATCCAAAAGTGATCCAAAGAAAGTCAAAAGGCCTCAAATCCAAAAAAGTGCAGGCAAATGTCAACCTGAGGAGTTATTCTGATAAAAATCATCATTTTCAGAAGGTCTATGCTGCTTGCTAGTGCATTTCTTGTGCAGAATTGCAAATTTTGTAATTTCGCGAGTGTGAGATTGCTGCTGCCCGCCGCACCTACATGTTGAATGAATGAATGAATGAATGAATGAAAAATAATTTATATTGCGCGGAACAATAACCCGCAGGTATCAAGGCGCCTAACAGAAGATCAGAGAATGATCAAGAAAACTTAGGACCCTAGACATAGGCTTGCTTGAAGAGAAGGGTTTTTAAGGCAGTGCGGAAGTTCTGAAGGCAATTGCGAACTCTTGCGATGCGTCGCCAAACTCCCGCGGGATCCCGCAGCAAGATCCAAAATGGCACAGCACTCACAAAATATCGAGAAAAACAACTTGGCAAACGCTGAATGACGGTAAGTGAACGCCGCACGCTGCAATATTGTATCACCAAGAAAAAAAATCTGCTGCGTGCGAATTTGCGGGCAATTCGCGAATCTCGCAGATTGTGAATTTACCGAAAATCTGCAAAATCCGCGAGCGGAACGGATTTTCCGCCCATGCTTAATAGCCACAGACTATCAGGCTCACTTAGCCCTGCGAGCTATGTGGCATATTCTCTCTCCTTAGGCTGTAGGTCAACCTTTCTCTCTTAGTCGCTTTTAGATTTTTCTTTTTTATGCATTTATTGATATTGTGGTGCTGACATATTTTGCAGTATGCTGCATGCCCAAATGTTATGACTTGTTGAGTAAGTTTCTGCTTTATGAAATATTAACCACTTTTTCTGGACCAGAATTTGATGTTTGCTAGTTTACTGCACAAGCCAAATCGCACTGCTCTGAACAAACAATTGCATTCTGTTACAGGTTGTTACTATTTCATTTGCATTTGTCTATTTTTTAGTGTTACATATCCTTTTCAATGCATTGACTTTTTATAGAGCTATCAACCAGTAGATTGTTTTTGGTACCACCCTGTGTACACCGTTACCCAAAATTAGAGTAAGGCTTGTAATAATTTAAAGAATCTTGAGACAATCCAAAGTAGCAAAATCCTGAAAACAAGCTCCCCAAGCCATCATGAAGACTCGATTAAGCCACATGCAAGAGATGTTCCCCACCCAGGCTAGGAAAGTAGAGAAACACCGCTGCGAGTGTCATGTCCATACCAAAGCACACACATTTCCCTGGCCTGAGGAAGGAATGTTCAGCTCCAATACCATATAACGTACAAAAACTTGCATTCAGACCTGGTGTACAGGACATAAAAAGGCTAAGAGGGATGCTGTGCTATAGCTGTGGGCCATCTTCGACGTGGCCCAGGACTATAAGATAATCCCTGACTTTGTATCCAGCCATCCTATTTGCTGCTGCGCTGGATTATACAAATCCATCGGCCGAGAAGGCTTCTGGGTCCTCCCCAGGGGCAGCAAGCCACCGGGCGGGGAAGAGGATCTCAGGTCCTACCAGCCCGACTCAGACAGCCCCAGCTCAGTTTGGTGCCAGAATCTCTCGGGCTCGAACCCTCACCCATCAGTTCCAATCCACCAGGCTTGAGCTGAACAGGGCACGTATGACTGAGCGCCCCACCAGGTGCCATACGGACTTAGGGGGGTTTGTAGCCCTACTGGAAGGTAATTTTATCAGTGGAGGGGAAGAAAGGAGAGCCAGTCCTGCAAAGTTTGACTCCGAAGGGGGAGCCAAACACAACAGTGCACCAAGGCCGGCCTATGGCACAGTGGAAGCATCAGGGAGTGGGTAGAGGCCAAGACATTATCTAGAAGAACAGCACATAGCACTAAGAGGCGGCAACCCAGGTGGGAGTTAGAGGAAAGATGAGCGTTAAGGATAGAGATAGAGATAGAGAGAGAGCAAGAGAAAGAGCGAAAGAAAGAAGAGAGAGAGAGCGAGACAGCTCTCACTGGGGAATCCCAGCAGGGAGAAGAGACAACTCCTCCTACCCCAGAGGGAGAAGGAGCCAAGCCTTGGTCCCACATAAAGATGATCCAGGAGGAAGGCACTCACCGAGTCATGCACATCACCTGGCCATCAACGTAGGAGAGGGCTGACCAGAAAATAGGTAGTCAGGAAATCCCGTACGTGACACAATTGAGACACAGAAGGAGTAGAATGGCACTCTTTCGCATGCATGAGGACTTCAGCAGCTCCCTCCGAACACGCTGTTCAGACCGACGCACCCCTAGAGAAACAGTATCCAGAAAGGAGGTGAAGCCTTTATGCAACCTTTCTATCATCTACTAGCCTGCCAGACTAAAAGGAAGAGCCACCAGTATGCCCGTCCTTGGCCAAAGGAGGACTGCATTCTGCATGGGGAGGAGATCTAAAATTGAACTACCCTTACATGCAGGAGTGATTTAGATGATGGGAGCACTATGTTGGAGAGAAACAGACAGATCTGCCCCAAGCAAGGATTTGTCCGCTATTGCAGAAAGGTGCAGTAGGAACCATCTACCTGCCTTGGGCACAGATAGACAAAGAAGGGCTCAGTAAAAAACTTCCTCCATTGATGGATGGCACAGGAAAAATGGATCTCATGCTTTGAAAAGAACACTCCAGGTATAAACTTAGCTTAAGGTGACATAAAAATCCTTCTTAGTAGCCTCATTGGGGAGCAGACCAACACAGTGTTCTCCTGAGCCCGCATCTCAGTAGTCATGCTTATCAACACAGAGCATGACATAGCGGCATTTAACTCATTCAGACACCAGATCTGGATAGCCCTAAGGGAGGTATTCCCTGACCACCCAGACATAGGAGGACTGATGGCAGAACACATGAAACCTGGGGAGACCATGACTGAATCCTTAGACAGAGTGAAAGACAAATGGAGGCATGTGACAGGTCAGACGTGGACTGACATAGGTCCCCAGGTCACATTCTTCTATAACATTCTTAAGAGAAGACTACCCACTGAGATCCAGACCAGATTAGATTGTGTAGTAGGGCTAGACACCAAACCTTGTAGGGAAATACAGGCCCACATACTTCACTATTACCGCAAGAGACATGAAAAGGACAAGGGGGCATATTATCAAGGGAGTTTATCTCCGCTTTTTTGGGTTTAAAAGCCAAGAAAGTGGAGATAAAATTATCTCCCTATTACCTAGCTGTCGCTAAAACCAGTTAGCGACAGCTAGTAGGAGATAGCGACCATCTTGGACCCCACTTTGCATGTCAGTAATATTTATCACTAATGACATGCAAAGTGGGCGTGCCAAGATGTTAGCGACTCGAAACAGTCGCTAACATCGCTATCTCCTATTACCAACTTTTGGAGATATTCGCGCTAAGCGCAAATATCTCCAAAAGCTAACACCTGTCCAGAGCAGTTCTTAGCCGTGTTATCCAATGGGAGGTGGATAACATTTCTAAGAGCATTAGCTCGGTAATGCATGAATATCGCTGACTTTTCAGCGATATTCATGCATTGCGGCCGTTTTTTATCGCATTTGCGATAAACCTTGGTAATACCAAGGTTTATCTGCGATAAAAATCGCCGCAGCTCAGCGGTACATTTTTGTCTCTAACCAAGCAATAGCGATAATTATCGCTATTGCTTGGTAATATGCCCCAAGAAGTAGCAAGAACAGGCCCAAAGAGACACCACCAAACTAGTCCAACATAAGCTGAAGAAGACTGCCCTTGAGGGGGCCTCGATAGCCGCGAACTTTCAGATGAAACACGTCTCAAAGGAAGCTCTGCTTATGGGCCTCAGAGGGTATTTGCTAGTGGCTGAAGTCACAGAGGCTGGGTGCACACTGGCCTCGTAGAGTTCCACTACTGTCATAGAATGGGCCACATGGCTAACCAATGTCGCCTAAAAATGTACCACCATCAGAACCGGATAGTACCAGGACAGCCCTCATATAATATCCACCTCCAAAGCCAAGTGCAGAACAATGCACATGCATCGCACAATTGTCTTCAAGGAAACCAAGCCACAGCAGTCTCACTGGGTGGCTGCCTGGGTACAGGGCAGTCACTGCAACAGACTGGGAGCTCAGTCCGGCATGGACAAGACCCACAACCACAGCAAGGGGGGGGTCTTTCTGGGGTGGCAGTGCCTTAGCACAATGACAGGGTACAAACACACTGTAAGTCAAAGGCTATCCCTTTCATACCCCACCCAGTCACATTTCCTTACCTGCCACCACTGCCAGCCTTCAGGAAAACACTGCTATTTTGACTGGGTATCCACACTAGAGTTTGCCATCCACGTTTCTGCCGGTGCTCTTGTTCCCCCAGGGTGAAGCTGGCTGACCATACCCCCTGGAGGAAGACAGTCCAACGCTGGAGCAGGGCGGGATCCCAATCCGGGGCATAAAAACAGGCACCCTGGACTGCTCACTCAATTCCAATTTTGAGTGGGCCTTGTATTTCTCAACCACCTCAGGGTTTACCGCCAAGTGGAAGCCCCTCTTTTGTTCAAAAATGAGGCAAAAGCTCTAGCATCAGTGTCAGGAGCCGGGTTCCTCTATACACAGAGGGTAGTAATGGCCACAATAGCAGAAATGTCCACAAAACTACTGGAAAGTCTAATCGAATGACCCCTGTCCATAGAAAATCTATCACATTCATTAGTGTTATCTCCATCCAGCCGAGCACATAAAGTTCCAAATCAGATCTCTGACTCTTGCAGAGAAAACACACCAAATATACACAGTCCCCGCCATTTCCCTGCAGGTTCCTAGTGAGGTCCACACACAACCCTCCAACCACCTCTAGTGTCCTTCCCATAAAATTAAACTGCACCCCCAAAAACACAGCTAACCACTCAACGGGACCCGCACAAAACAGCCTAAAGATTCTCTAGCCTTCGAGAAGAAGGGCATAATTCAGTAACTCAGTTTATTAGAGATAGACCTTGCTCCACGTCACATGCCACGGCCTACAGGACACGCACATGTCAACAAAACCATTAAGCTAAAACTCAAACTCCCACTTTCCATCACAACTGCAAGCTGCAATTGCAGGTTAAAAGGGGACCCTTGCCCCGATCAAAGTGCCACACAATTAAATGGAACAGCCCACAGGAAAAGAGTACGGTCCTCACAGAAACCAAAATACAAAGAGCATTTAAATGGTCGAACACTCACTACTCCCTTAACATTCTTTAAGGGAAGTTCAAGGCAGTTTAAAACTCACCATCCTCCTAAAAACGTTAGCACTTCCTTTTCAGTAACCCATGAGGAAACTTTTTTACTCATGGCTAAACCGTCATGTGCATTGATAAAATGTAAACACAGGTACAATTTTCCACACAACTGTATAACAATGTATTTTTCTAAATTAACCCACAAAACCACAGCTCTTTTCCTAAATGTCCATCATCATGCTGAAAGTACACCAACACTGCTGCGTCCCAACATTTCTTTGACCAAAGCTTTCAAAGACTTTCTTTTTCAAGGTGAATCTCTCAAGTAATACCTGATATATTGACTTTTTGCATCAATCTCTTGAAAGAGATTGTTTACACTGCATCAAAACAAGACACCTATGGGCAGGCAGACTACGGACACCTCACCCAAAGACGACTCTACAGCTGCCAAATGCTTTTTAAGTTATGTATTTCTCGGAAAATAGAAATATTGCTAATCTCGTAAATTCTGCTTCTACATTCTTGCAGCGCATGCACATAGATCTCCCTCATCTCACATACACCTAAGCCAAATCAAAATCTCATATTCAACACGCACTACAACGCGTACTCCTACACAACACCTAGAATCAACATATGACCTCCATATGTACACAAACCATGAACAGGTCATATTATTTGTGTTCCTTATTACCCCACACCATAGGCACAGACAGGTTTTATCTATCCCAGAAAGAGCCAATGTCTCATCCACCAGTAACTATGTAGGATCAGGGCAAAAATCCAACCCCATAGAGTAGAACCTGTAGGGCATCAGCCGGTATAAGACTGAACAAGCTGTACTGTTTCTCATCCTCAAGCCTAGTGACATTCAATCCGAGGTAGACAGGATGTGCAGAAGGGACACCATAGTGAAGAAGACTGTATGACCATGGGACAGCATAGAAAAGAGGTTCCTGGAGGTGGTAAGGCACTGCACTACACCACCAATAAGTCTGCTCCCGCCTCCATCTGTGGTCCCAGGATGGCCCTCAACACCCTTGGGGCCATATTCTTTAATGTCAAGTGGAACCCTAGACATGAAATTCCAGTGCAGGTTCATTTATCTCAATCATGTAAGGGGAAATTAATCCCATGTGAGGGAGCCCAATACTAGCATTGACACCCCTTGCCAGGAGGACATATAGGATACTGAGAGTAATAGGTACACATAGTTGGAGGGGAAGGGGAAATCCCTAATTGTAAGGACAATGTATGTTTCAGAGACAAAAAAACATATGGCTGGGTAGTAATTAATGCTGCAGTCAATACTATGCATCCCAAACCTGCATTGGAGCACCTCCACGTTGATGGATATATATTAGCAATGCTGTGACGGTGCCTACACCCAGCTCGTTTATGGATGGCGGGGCTTCTCCACCCTTGTGACCTTATACACCCCAGCCCTCATCATACTTGGAGAAGATCTGTCTGAGTTGTTTCAACATCTGTTACAGAAGAAAACAACTGTGATGCATTAGACTTGAAGGAGAAGAATTGCTGATTATTTTGGCTGGGCTGAGAACAAGGACATTCCAGAAGAATTTAGACTGTTCACACAGACTCAAGTAAATTCCGGAGGGTCAATATCCTTCTTCCCCGTACAAACAAAGGCAAAGGCCCGCTGGTTGCAAATAACCAGGTGGGAACTTATGAGGATGATCAACAATACTGAGGTCAGTCTAAATGAAATCAAGGAAGAACTAAGAGTCATCCTCCTTATGGTCATTGGTAATGCAACATCGGTACGTGTTAGACCTGATGACCATGATGGAGGGTGGGGTGTGTGCCAAGATTGATGCTTCCTGTTGTACTTTTTTTACCGGATACGACATAAAAAATGGAACATTAGCTTCTGCCATCGAAGAACTGCATTGTCCGCAAGCCGACAT
This sequence comes from Lissotriton vulgaris, assembly GCF_964263255.1. NCBI lineage: Eukaryota > Metazoa > Chordata > Amphibia > Caudata > Salamandridae > Lissotriton > Lissotriton vulgaris. The sequence goes on along the minus strand of NC_141685.1, from coordinate 2,068,563,950 downwards.
GAAGAAGGAGGTAGGTGCCCCAGAGCAGAACTGGTTGCATAGTATGTTTTCATGATCCCCCTATGGGTGTCCAAACTATTCACGTCAATGATGCCAGTTTTCATTATTGTGCTTCTGTTGTGGGGGTTTACTGCTGTAAAATCACAATCCTTAGATAAGGTAGAATGCACATAGCTAGGTAAAAAGTAACAGACACTACACACACACACACTTGCTAATAATAAGACTGTCATGTGATATGAAGAGGATAAAGTAGTTGAAGAATCAACTCAAGGGGAGAGTGTTGGAATGAGTATATCTTGATGTGGACATCTCTTTGGTGGAGCATAAATTAGCAACAAATGTCCACCATAAAGTAACTGATCGGAACTCGCTCCTCCATTATCGCTCGTTTCATCCCAGGGCCCTCAGGGATAATCTCCCAGTTGGCCAATTTTTGCGCTATCGGAGGAATTGTTCGACAACTGACACGTTCATGACAATCTGTCATGAGAGACAGAGAGTACCCCATGAAGGTCATCAAGCAGGCACGGAAACAGGCACTAAATACCCTGCAGGAAGCCTTGCTTGAAAGAAATGTGAAGCAAAAACAGGTCTGCCTGCCGGTGGTAACCACATTCGACCCGTTATCAACAAAAATGAGACAGATTATACGTAAACACTGGTCCATTTTGGACACAGATACTAGCAAAATGCCAGTTCCACGCTTTGCTTTTAAACAAGCTCCCAATTTAAAAGACAAATTGGTGCACTCACGCACACCTACAAAGACACCAAAATAATTGCCATTTGGGCATTATCCCAGTGGAGGTTGCTCTGACTGTGGCTTGACACAGATGACGAAAAGTGTCATATTACACGATGGGAGAATCTGGTTCCAGAATCGCTTTAGTAATTGTAACACCTCATATGTGATCTACAGGTTGACATGCAGGTGAGGGCTGCACTATATTGGATTAACCTTTAATAAGGTCAAAATATGCATACAGGAACATCTGAGCACAATTAGAGCGAGAAAGTTAACAACACGCTTAGTGCAACATTTTTTGATAAGGGGCATGACCCAAGGGATTTGAGATGGACTGTATTGGAGAAGGTGATTGGTGACACTCATAATTTGGAAGCCATTCTGGCCAGAAGGGCGGCCAAATGGATTTTTACAGAATGAGCAGATCAGGATGGGCTTAAAGACTCAATTGAGTGGAATAAGATAAGCAGGGGTGAGAATTCTGTGCCCCAATATATACATAAAGCTGAGGAATGAGGAATGATTCATTATCTGCAATTTAGTTGTCATGACACTGTATGAAAAAGCCTGGGTTTTATTTTCAGAATCTGAATGTGTACCCTTCCTTCATGGGCATCTTGTGAGCCTTAGAAAACCTTTCATACTTTTATGTGAGAGATGTGAGGTCAACGTATGAAGGTTTTTCTTACAAATAGGCACATTATGTATCCCCTCCTTCCCCTGATCCTGTTCGCTGCTATTTGATCCGAGAGTAGTTGGAGCATCTGGGATCAGAGAACAAGTGGCCTTGGACTTTGAATTTAGATTTTTGCAACTTTATTCATCGTCCATTTAGATCAGCGTCCTCACCCGCTGCCACGGTAAACAGTAGTTGCATATAGGCGCCACGCTGAGTAATATTGCCTGCGAGTCTGAGTGGCTGCATGGCAATCTGACACATATGTGGATATTAGGGGTGAGAAGTTGTGTGATTTTTCAGAAAAACCTTTGCTTCAGATCGGGGCACACAAATCACCTGCTCTATGATGGCCGCCTTGCGCGATGACGTATACAAGATCGAGTGGCCTTGGGCGTTTTCGTTTTGAATGCCTCAAACTTTACTCAGTGTCTGTACAGATGTGCGTACATTTCCAAGATGGCCGCCATGGAAAGCAGTAGTAATATACCGGCGCCACACTGGGTGGATTTGCCTGCGGATCTGTGAGGGGCCGCATGGCAATCTGATGTATCTAGATATATACATGGATACGAGTTGCGAACAAATTGCTTGGGTAAAACAACCTTCTTTCAGATTTAGATACATAAAATACATCCTGTTCCATGATGGCCGCCACGCTTCACGACGTGTACAAGCTGTGTCACATGTAAACCTGTAAGCGTGGCTAATATGGGTGTTTAAAACGAGCAGTGGCGTTAGCTGACTGTTGGAGTGCTACACACGCCGGTGGGACTCAGCATCGGTAAGAACTCGAATTTGCTGGATGTGTGACTGAGAAAAAAGTGGAGCATGTAGCTAGTGCTATGACTTGTTTTCGTGAGGATCGAAATAATGGAGTGCAGAAGAGACCCTGGAATTGTTTTTGCGAGAGAAGTGTGGAACCGGCATTGAGTGCCATTTAAGCTTATGGTATGGTCGGGACCATTGGAGCCCACATGTGATCATTCTGGTCGTGGGCGAGGTACTCTGTCATACTTTAATCCAGGAGTAAACACCAGACAGTATGTGAATATCTCAAGTGAGACAGGGACACACAAAAGTATTGCAGGAGTTTTTAAACGTGGGGTGTGCACCAGACCATTCGTAAATATGGTCTGGGATGCGAAACATCTCATCTTCTGTGTTTTATTCTTTATAGGGCGCTCAACATTGAAGGGCTACCCGGCGGACACGTGATCTTGTGACACGGGGTCCATAAATGATTGATGGTTGTAGGTATGCGGTGACTCAGCAACCATCAGGTATTGTCGAGACAATTGATTATACAATAATACTTATTTGAACATCATTGGTTCTCAAAAAGACTGTGGTGCGATATTTAACCCTTGGGTGATTTTTTTATTTTTTTTAATTTATTGGGCTTATTGAGCGCGACAGCTACCCAAAAAGGGTTTCCCGGCGCTATAAAAGATACTGAACAAAGAGGCAGAAAAGAGTTACGGGAGGAAAACCGGAACAGGTCATTGGTTGAAAAGCCAGGTCTTAATGGCTTTGCGGAAATGGATGTAACAAGTTTCTAGATGGAGAGATTACGGGAGGGAGTTCCAAAGCTTCGGGCCGAGGAGAGAGAATGATCTTCCTCCCATCCTCGCGCGGTATGTTTTAGGGATGCAAAAAAAGGCCTTGAGTGGCAGATCTCAGGCATCGGGCAGGCGTATATGTATGCACGAGGGTTTGGAGGTATCTGGGTGCATTACCCCATTTTATTCTGTGAATGAGGCAGAGGGTTTTAAATTCGACCCTGTTGTCAATTTTTAGCCAGTGGAGCGCCTTTAGGTGACTGGACATACGCTCTCTCCTGTTACATTTACAAAGCAGTCTGGCTGCAGCATTTTGTATCAGTTGGAGACGTCTCATGACTGCCTGAGATGTCCCCAGACATAGGACGTTACCATAATCTAAACGGGAGGTAATCAGTGTGTTGATCTAATGTTGGCTCGCCTTTTAATGTTCTTACAGGTCTTGGGAACTATCAGGAGAGAAGAATAAGAGTATAGAACCCCTAAAGCCCTGACGAAGTTGCATAAACTTTTAGCAACGAAACATGTTGGCAAAAATAATGCTGTATTGGTAACCATTTTTTAAGTCGGAATCCTTGCAGCTAGGAATAAAACTGGATGGCCAGTAAGCACTACCCGGTTTTAATCAAGTGAGAATTCTAAAAATGTCCCTTTTTTTTATTTTCACTGGGGTTCTTCTGAGGACTGATGTGGTCTGTGGAGTGGGCCCATTTAACTGCGCCTACTATTTCTTCACTATATGAGTTTGTGATGTAAAGGCAGCACATAATTTTTGGCACATTTTCTTCACACACAACAAAGAGAGAGTGGCCAATGATGAGAAGTGGGTTGACTGGCAATTATTAGTCAGTAACCCCCTCGGGTGTTGCAACCATGAGGTACTCTCTCTTCACACATTTCATTTTTCTTCACGTATTAGTATAGACCTGTGATGATGTTTTAAGTATTGAAAGTGCACGATGACTAAATACAGTAGTATAAATTAACACACTAGAAGGACAAGGAGTTAAAAAAAAGTTAAGTCCTTTGGATAGGCCAAGAGTGTTGCCATCCAGGTGGGGCCCTTTATTGTTGGAATCTGTTTGAGTGGAGGGCGGCCTCCCCTGTATTTCCCCCTTTGACTCCTTTTTTGATTGATTATGAGTAAATCCAATGTCAATGAATACTGTGATATGTGCAGGCCAGTCATCCGCAATACTAATAAATGCAATGTCACTGTGTGCCTTTACCTGAGCTTGCACAACCATGCTGCTACCCTCAGTAACTATATAAATATATCCCTTAATTTATGTGTGAATGACAATGTTTTTACCAGTAAAAGCGATGTCAATGTACCTCATGAGCTAGGAATGAATAACCATGTCAATATCGGTAAAAACCATACCAATGTACGCTATGTCAATTGTACACAAACTATTGAGAACGTCACCAGTGACTACCATATTATTTTCAGTAGTTCCAGTGACTCTACACGTTATTGTCGGATTTTCCCAAGGTGACCTCCCCATCAAATCCAAGACAGAGATACATGGTCAGACATGCCCTGCGACTCACACCCTTGCCTATCAAATAACAGGTCACAAGTGGGGTCCTTCTTAACCCAAAGACTAAGGCACGTCAAGAGTAAACCTTGATCGATCCCACAGATAGATAGTTGAACCACAAACAGGTATGCGGCAATTGACCCCAATAAAACATGTTTGGACAAAGTCTCACGTTCCACAAAAATACTAAAAACCTAGATACAACATATAGATAGAAACACTCACCCAATCAGGATACAACATGCACACAACACGTAGTGATTACAGGTTCCTCATGCCGGACATCTGACCACACACACACACTGGCTCATACTAGCTCTCCCTGTGGTTAGGAACCATCTGTGTCCTTATTAGATGCCAAAACTTGTTAATCTGCGACTGAGATGCTTTTAAAAAATACAGAAATAGTTTTAATGTACCGCTCAAGATATAAATATAAGCAGCCTAAACTTTGTACACCAAGAGACTTTCCTTAGACAGTCTGTCGAGACTCTCCTGGCCGCTGCATTTAATTAAACCAACTTGTTCCTGTTTTGCCAAAGACCTGTTGTCTTCTCATTTCTTTATGGTAAATTGATATCCGAGCCATAAGACATAATGAATAGTACCTCTAAAATTAATTCAATATGCCTAGAAAGGGTTGGTAACTCATTGTTTTATGCATGCATAAAGTGCATTGTGCAGGCTGGAACTATCACGTTAGTACTTCTCCTCTGTGTTCCATCAGCCGACCAACCAAATAGCAGGCTAAATGCAATGAAAATGTAAAGCTCTATGTAATGTAAAGCGCTAAAAAGGTGAAAAGTGTCCAAACTTGGAAATCAAAATACTTAGGGGTTGGGAAATGACAAGCCATTCATGTGCATAACTTAGTAGATGTCCTTAAAACACTTCAGAAAGCTTGCGGTTAGCTTAGTGTGTGTCCTGCTTAGGCATGCTGCAATTGCGTTGTTGCCCAAACGTGGGTCCCGTGCTCTCCAAGACACTGGAAGTCAAGCTATCATGGCTGATGAGGGTTGAAAGCCTGAAACTGGTCCTACGATGCATGTTTCCAGTCCAGGGAGAACCTGGACTGGCAGTTCGTGCTGGACTGTTCCCATTGGGCACAGGGTCAAGCCTGATTTGCGTATGGCTGGTGTAGGAAGGTGTAGGAAGGTGGAATCTGACTACATGGTTGCCCCCACTTTTGTCCTGGTGTTTTGAAGGTTTTTGACTTAGGCTGGTTGGGATCCTGCTATCCAGGTCCCCAGCCTAGCTGCTTCCTCTCCAAATTGATTGCAAGTACTTTAGGTACACTCCTGTTTGGTTACTGGGGTACCCTGGTGAGTCCCTAGCAGTAGCGGTCGGTGGTGAGAGTAGCTGACGGGCAGTGATGTGGGGAGGGGGAGGGGCAGTGTGGGGGGTAGTAATCTATGGATTACAGAGGATTACAGGTAAGTAAACATATAAATAAATGAAATAGATTTCGTTGCGCACACTGTATCCCAAAAAAAGCGATGCAGTGCATGCAACAAAATTCATTTTATATATTTATATGTTTACTTACTTGTAATCCTCTGTAATCCATAGATTACTACCACCACACTGCCCCTCCCCCTCCTCACGTCACCGCCTAGCAGCTACTCCCACCTACCCTAGAGGCCTCTTATGCCACCCCTTGGAAGCCTTCCAAAAGGGCACCACAGGACTGCTACTACTGCCTGGGAAAGTGGTGCATGCCCCCCTTACTAAGATATAGGTTACCTATATCTACCTTTAATCACTGCACATTAAAACCTATCAGTCAACCCTATTGCAGGCCTTATCAATCCTGAAGGCAGGGTGCTTGGTTTCATGCGAAATAGTGCCCATGCATGAGCAGGGCCCCTCTGTAGCCTTCGGAACCTATTCTATGTGGCTGTTTTGTGATGCAGCCAGACCACATACGCTTAAGTGCATTATAACCTCGCAGTAAATGCTAACTTTGGAATGGCTGCATGGAAACTTATTGTGTTTGGTGTCAAACACTTAGGAATCCTACCCCCGCTAGTCCTGGCAGCAGGGGTAGAATTCCACCCTTCTAGATGAAGAGACATGTACAAACCGGTATACCCAGTACCAGTTTAAAAGAGCTCTGGCAGCACAAAATGGATGCTGCAGCCACAGTAACGAGTCTGGCCTCCTGTTGCTGACCGAAACTCCGGCATGGGAGGCCTGTACAATAGGTTTCCTGTCACAGGGAGGTGTAACACCCTCTCAGACAGGCTTTAGTGTATTGGGGCTGGGTGGGTGCACTGAGAGTGCTTTGGAATCTGCACTGGGGGCACATTTGGTGTCCCTGTGTATAGCCCAGTTCAAACCGGTTAAAGGGGCTACCAGCCCCAGCTCTGCCACGAAAATGAACAAAGGTAATGGTTATAGCAATCCCTCTTTCTAAACCCTCCCATAGGTGGGTCCCCTGAGTTAGTCCAACCCCGTTCTTAGGTATAAGTAAGGAACCCCTGGCAACAGGACTTTAGACATCCCCGGATGAAACTCTGCAACTGAATCCTAGAACTTAAACTCTCTACTAAAGACTAGATGACTGACGAAATCTTCCCTGGGGTCAAGGAGTGACTCCACTGCTTTGCAGGCACCAACAAAGCAACTGCCATTCAGCATCTCTGAAGCTCCCGCCAGACTCCAAAGAATCTGCAGCCCAGAAAGAAAATTTCCAGATTTTTCAGAGGCCGGCCTGAGTCCCCAGCCAAGCTGAGACCGGCAGCTCTCGTGAGTGTTGTGAAACCAGAACTCCTGGACACCATGCACATTTGCAAGTGCATTAACTTCTCAACATCTCTTGAAGTTGTACTTTGGGTTATTTGTGGCCCAAGCCCCGAGCACCTTTTGCACTGAAGATTGTGGGCCTACACTCCACGAGTGTTCCGTAAGCCCGCTTCTTGCATCTCTGCCTGAGGCCCCTTCGCGATCCCTGATCCGTCGACGGGTGGGTCCCTACGAATGCAACTCTGATTTTCCTTGGGCTTCTCTGGTTGCTCCAGACATGCCCTGCCTTCCTACCACGTGTTGAGTACCTCAGACCTTGCTGGTCCACACCGAAGCATTCCTTTACTTTCTGCATTTGTTGCTGTTGCCAAGGCTTGTTGGGTCCAACTCCTTTACCTGAAATGACCAGACATCGGTGGGCATTCGACTATCATGCCCCTAGTCACTGGGTAGTGACCCAGACTCTCTCCCCTCTGCTTTCAGGTTCTCTTCTTCGATCCAGGCTTGGATCACACCCGACACTTTTCACTTCTACGGCAGCAGCACTTTGCTGCAGATCGTCATTGAAATCAATGACGATTCACGACACTAAAAGACACCTATGCACCTGGCTTCCCTGGGTGAGGTAACTTGAGTACTCCAGTGCTCCAATGGATGTTGGCCCTAGAACACCTTAAGTCCAAAGGGATTTGCTCAAAGTCCTCTTCTAAGTGTCCTTTATCTTTAAATTTCTAACTGCGAATTTCCTCATAGAAGCTAACGGTGATTCGCGGCTGTGTTCTCACACTGCACGCGTCAAACATGGGTTTCCTGTGGCACTACATTTGGTGGTTCTTTGTGGGCCCAGCGATTCTACAGGTTCTAGGCCTTGTGTCTAGTCAAGTCGTGGTACTTATACCACTTTCTTAAGATATGGTTTGGTATGCCCCTAATGCTCAACGTATATTGTGCTAATTTACTCTGTGCTATTAAGTGTAACTACTGTGCTTTTACCTCAAGCCTCATAAAGACACAAGTAGGGTGTGTTTAGAATAAATACATATATTTTATACATATACCTGGTGTGGTTCTCCTTTCATTTGGTCATTCAGGAGATTATAGACTGGCAAAACAACTGCTTTACATTCCTTCAAGACTTAACCTGAAGGCTGCTCTCCATAGCTACCACTAGGATAGCTTTCAATAAAAGTTGTCTTTAACCGATCACCTCTAGGGGGTTGTTTGGACGGGTGCAAGGTGCCCACTATAACTAGTGGACAGCATATGCCTGGCCAAATTCTCACATTGGTGTGCAGCGGTTGGGATTCAAGCTTGCTTTTTTTTCCAGATAATCTCAAATGATTGACTAACTGAAAACCACTAAAGGTACCTGAGGTACATATAATACAAGATTAAACTACAGTAAGTTCTACTGAACTTAGAGTAGTGTGTCAAGGGCTTAGCACACACTTTCTACAACTCAAGAGAGTTTAGTAGGCCACACTAGAGTAGGTAGGTGTATAGACCACCCCTCACTAGTGATGTCTTCAAAGCAAGGAACCTGTGGGTCCCTGCCAGAAGTCAGTACCATACTGGCATCCAAGTATGACACATTCCAATTCTTAGAATCGAGAGCATTGCGTACGGCTAGGAGATTGAAGACAAGCAAAAGTACAAACACCCAACGCTTCAAGGAGGTACTACTGTTGGAGGATCTCAGAAAGGCCTCAGAGCCAGTGGTGAGGATGACCAGGATCAGACCACTGATGCTGACCAGCAAGGTGACAATGACCTTGACCTGGATAGTGCAGCTCCTCTTGGAAATGAAGATGAAGGCCAGGAAGGCCCTCTCTTTGTTCCACCAGGAGGAGTTGGAGGTATGCCTAGAAGGCCCAGATCTCCTTCTGTTGAGTCTGGCCATTCTGGTGTATCTATAGGTGGAGTTCTGGACTTTTTGGTTCCGTCCAGAGGTGTCAGGGTACAACACCCAAAGACCCCGGAGTCCCACCTGCCTTGGTGCACAAATGAACAGAAACACGGGCTTCTCGATGGTGGCGTCAAAGACCAAAGGTTTATTACTGCAGGGACACAGAAGTCACAGAATCTACACACGGGCAGAATTCAGGAGACTGTTCGATTTGTACATTGAGGGTTGCTCCTTATATACCAAAAATTGTGCTCTAGGCAAATATTTCACATGTCGGTACATTCCCAAACCTTTTGTGTCTCTAAACAATAAATATTTGGCGTTACACAGGAACTGTCGATAATATCTGATACCAAACATCGCGAAGAGGGGTTCCCACCAGTCCATCACAATCCCTTGTCAATATTGCATTCAAGAGCCGGACCGCCTCATCATAAAGTTCGTTACCTCCCCCTAATAAAGGCCCAGAAGGAAAGGAGCAGAGCCAGGTGCAGAAGATAGAAAAGCGGGATAAGAGATGTTTGTAGGTTGTAAATGGGCAAGGCTACCGGCTTCGGCCGCCTAATCATGATCAGGTACAATGGACAGGAAAACCAGTTCAGGTGGGCTGGCCTCGGGCAGAGGAGGCAACCTTTGTCGAGTCATGCAGCTTCAGCGTGATCTGGTTTAAGGTGCACGTGTCATGTAAGAGGTGAATCTCCGGCTAAGGCTACGTGTCCTTAATCAAAGTGAATGAAATGATCAGAGGCTATTGCATATGTGAGGGCAAGGAACCACAAAATGGCGGCCATAATCTAAGATGGATGCCGTGTGTATATCAGAAATGTGTCAGTGGGAGGAGTGCTCTTGCTCGTAGCGTAGCGAAAACACTAGGATATACTAGATGGATCATTTGCGGTTCGCCGATACTAATTTTATGTATTTCCGACAAACTTGAAAACACGGGTTCAAGTCGTCACGGAACCGTTACGGAACCTCAGACCCTCCTTTTGCCCTTACATAGGCAATTACTCAATCTATGTCTGAATCTAGTTCTATGTTCATCAGGTCAGTGACATGTTGTTGTATCATCATCCTTTCTCGTGTCTTTTCTCCAAACGCAGGTGGTTTCCTAAAACAGGTTGTAGCACAAAGACTACACAGAGCAGGACCACACTGGATAATCAGACAACATGAGAATAGGAATATTAAGATGACACCAATGACCACCAGAACCTTCCATCCCCACGCTGAGATCAGAGTCCAAACCCACTCCATAAAGGACCAGTTTCCCTTGTCTACATGTATGGAGTCTGAAATCTTGTGCAACTTAGAGATCGCCTCATAAACTGTTGGAGCATTATTAGGAATAAAGACACAGCAGCTCGATTGGATCATTCTGCATACCCCACCTCGATCTGCAAGTATAACATCTAGAACCATACGGTTCTGCAATGTCATGAGTCTATCCGCCTGAAGCTCAGCTGTCAGATTGCTAAGGGCACCAGCAGTTTCGGTAATAGTAGATTCAACTACCCGTGTTAGCTGACGTATGTTTCTACTATTGGCCATAGGCCCCCAGAACGGAAGGAAGCCTTTGAAGAAGTCTCCAGCTTCCTGACCAGCGGTATCTTCCTTACTGAAAACACCTCTAGCTACTCTTATTCTGTGGTAATCCGGTGAAGCAGTGTATGTCGGAGGCAACAATCGAGCAATATAACATGAACCTGAAAAGTCAGCAGGCAACCATGTATAAGCTCTGTCTCGACAGATGAAGTAGGTACCCCTGGCAGTAAGGAAGGCAGGGGAAGAGTTAGCCGGAAACACATAAGTTTCTACGCACTCACTCCTCCCTAGCTGAGCTCTCGGATTTCTCCCATTACCTTGCAAACAGACCTGACCTCGGTGAGGTACGACCCAGATTGGAGTTGAGCTTTTACGCTTGCTTTCTCCTAAACTAAGGCGATACTCTGAAGTATTCCAACTTAAATATACTCGCAATTCGTCTCTAGGGTAAGATGGAGTATTATTGACGTCCTTGATCATGTCAATAATTCCCTGGACTAAAGCTTTGTTGGCAGAGTTATATTTAGTGGAACGTGGTGGACGTGGAGGATAGGTTTCAAGGGCATAAGCAAAGATGGTTTGGAAGGCCTGAAATGATCCATTATAGCTGTAAGGTAAAACCAAATAGGGAATACCTTTATCCATAGTGTGAGGTATCAAGCCACACACCCAGCAGTCTGTAGTGTTAACTACCAGTTGGTGTTGGTGCAAGAGCTGTACAAAGGTATTATTAATGAATTCTGAGCGTCGAGCTTGCTCATGTTCAGGAAACGAGTGAAAAGAGTGTATAGAAGAAACAGTGGAAATAGCTGGATCAAGGGGAGGCACTGTAGAGACTGGCACAAAAATCAAATTTATGCTAAAGACAATTCCACCCACCAATGTTGCTAAAACAATCAAAAATGTAATGGCACATTGCATCAAGAAACATTTGCTGTGAAGAATTCTATTTAGTCTGTTTCTGCGAACATAAATCACATTTTCTCGTTGCAGCGCAGGAAGTTCCATCTTCTACAATCCGCTCGCGACCACTGATGATGTGTACGTAGATGAAAATGCCTCTGTCAGCCCTGGGAGTTCCCAGTACTAACAGAAAGATCGACCTTGTGTCAGACCCCTGCAAATTCAAACTAGGCACACAGCCACGACCCTACGGCTACCCAGACGGCAAGGCAATTTATTAAAAACAATAAACAATAGCAAACTTCCTGGCTGAAAAGCAAAAAAGTCCAATGTATATAAATATCAAAATCACAATATGCAGTTGCCTGCTTTATTAGTTCGTTTTATGGCTCCTGAGGTTGTATCTTTTCTTTGCTGGTACTGTTTGATCGGAAAATAGTGTATCACTAGCAGCTGTTGCAGAGTTTACGTTCGCAGATGGCAAAGTTTCTTTTGATGCTGAAGACAAATGTTCAATGTTCAAAACAGTCTTTTCAGGAGGAGAGTCAAGTTTCAAAGTGTCAGAAATCAAATCGGCTTCGCTGAAAGGGACAAATTTTGGAGTTATTTCAGATTCGGAGGCACCAATTCCCTTCTTCACCCAGTCGTCGTAGGGCAGCGGCAGTGGAACACGCTTTACGTGAGAAGCGTGGATCCAGTTTTTCCGGCCAGCAACACGTACAGCTGTCCTCGTTGCCAGCAGGATCTGGAAGGGGCCGATGTAGCGAGGCTGAAGATTCTTTGTCCTCGCGAAGTTCCGGACCACTATGAAGTCACCCGGTTTCAGATGATGCCCTGGACTCTCCGGAGGCTTTGGCAAAGCATCAAAAACCTGTTGATGAATAAGACTTAATTTAGCAGTCAAGTCGTAAAGGTAGTCTATCAACATAGGATATTCAATGGAGCAGAATTGTTTAGGCCTTGGCACACCCCAGACATTTGCCGGGCGGCCAAATACAATCTCATATGGAGAAAGCCCTATTCTAGAATGCACTGTTGCTCTCGTTGATAACAAGGCCAAAGGAAGTGCGTCTGGCCAAGCCAAACCTGTGGATGCTTGTATTTTGGCTATTTTAAGCTTGAGGGTGCCATTGTAACCCTCCACTAGACCAGCTGACTGGGGATGGTTCGCACTATGAAATTTTTGTTTCAATCCTAGACCAGCACACACACTCTGCATAACTTTCCCTATAAACTCACTTCCGTTATCTGACCATACAATCCGTGGCATTCCGTACCTAGGGAAAAATTCTTTGAGAAGAATTTTGGCAGTTGATAAAGCAGTGTTGTCCTTTAGTGGGTATGCTTCTATCCACCTGGAAAAAGCACAAACTACCACCAGGACGTATTTTAAATTGTTGCAGCGTTCCATGTGAATGAAGTCTAACTGTATTACTTCAAAGGGACAGGAAGGAGGAGCAAAATGACCAGCTGGAGTTGGAGTTCCCTTGCCAGGATTATGCACCAAGCACACCATACAATTTTTCACCACTCTCTCTGCACACTTACTGATTCCCTCATTTTTCCAAACCGGAGCTAACATCTTGCATATCCCTTTAGAACTTATGTGCGCCACTCCATGCGCCATCGTCACTACTGCAAGCACATACGCATCAGGCAACATCCAACGCTGCTGTTCTGTCAAATCGATCCAACATCCATTCGAGTCCAATTTGCCCGTACTTTCTCTCCATACGCGTTTCTCTTCCTCAGTCGCTTCTTTCTGAATCTCTTTCACACTTTCCATTGTGTCTTCACACATTCCAGACTCAGCAATCCATCTTGCAGACGTAGCAACATACATTCTACTCATCATGTCTCTAGCTGTCTGTTTAGCGGTTTCATCAGCAAAGGCATTTCCCCGACCAACATCATCCGTGATTGCTTTATGAGCACTGCACTTCACAATTGCAACTTCAGTCGGTAAGGTTAGAGATTCTAACAAGTCGTTAACTAGCTGACCATGTTGAATCTTAGTCCCATGGGACGTAATGAAACCCCTTTCTCTCCACAACCGGCCAAAACTATGGGCCACGCCAAATGCGTACTGACTATCTGTAAACACATTCACTCTCTTTCCCTCAGCTAAAACACACGCTCTCGTAAGAGCTATTAACTCTGCAGCTTGGGCAGAATTCTGACTCACTCTTGCAGTCTCCACAATCGTCTTCAAAGTCGTTACCGCGTAGGCAGCAGTCACGTCACCATTCTCCAATTTAAAACATGACCCGTCCACATACAGCGTACCATCCGGGTCGGATAGGGGAGTATCCCTCAGGTCGATACGACCTTTTGTCTCTTCCTCCGTTTTGAAATAACAGTCATGTGGCTCAGAATCACTCGACTCTTGATCAGTCGGCAACAATGTTGCTGGATTCAATACATTGCATCTTTTGATCTGAATATGACTCGCTAATAACGTCAGCTCGTAACCAGATAATCTCGCACTAGTAAGGTGTTGTGTCTTCGTTCGGTTCATGAGTGTGTCCACTGCATGAGGAACCATGACCACTAGCATATTGTTCATCACCAAACCAGCAGATTGTCGAATGGAAGCTGCAGCTGCCGCTGTAGCCCTCAAACAACTAGGCAATGCTCTAGCTACCGGATCTAATGTTGATGAGAAATACGCACAAGGGCGTTGTTTATCACCAAACTTCTGTGTCAGAACACTCAACGCGCAACCTTCTCTTTCGTGAACGTAGAGCGTGAATGGCTTACTGTAATCAGGTGTGCCCAATACAGGAGCTGAACACAAAGCTTTTCGTAATTCAGTAAAACTCTCTTGACATTCATCAGACCATGGTACCGGACTCGGAACATTTTTCCCAGTCAAAGCTACCAATGGCTTTGCTAAAAGTGAAAAATTTGGGATCCATTGCCTACAGTAAGAGGTAATACCTAAAAAGGCACGTACTTCCCTCTGTGTGCGTGGAACACTCATCTGCGTAATTGCTTTTATTCTTTCTGGGGTCAACTTCCTTCCCTCCTTTGATAAGAGGTGACCTAGGTAGGTTACTTCTTGGCAGCAGTATTGCATTTTGGAAGGTGACACCTTATGATTCAAATTAGACAAATGATGCAATAGTGAAATTGTAGCTGCCTTGCAAGTTTCCTTGTCATCGGCAGCCACCAAAAGATCGTCTACGTATTGTACTAGGGCGGAGCCTGGAGGAAGGACAAAAGAATCTAACTGGCTTTTTAAAGCTTGACTGTAAATGGATGGACTTTCACAGTAGCCTTGTGGAGCGCGTTTAAATCTGAAACTGCGACCTCCTAAACAGAAGCCAAAAATATCTCTGCTTTCCTCGGCTATCGGAATGCTGAAAAAGGCATTCTTCAAGTCGATGACTGAGAACCAATTGGCTGTAGCGGGAATCAATGTTAGCAAGGCAGTAATGTCTGGCACTACAGGAAACTGCGGAATTACAATCTTATTAACTTCTCTAAGGTCTATGACAAACCTATAGACTGGAGGCTTTGTAGGATCAGTTCGTTTCAAAATCGGTAATACAGGACTATTACAAACATTTCCTCGCGTTTCTTCAACCACACCTTTTTTAATTAAATCTTGCACAATCAATAAGAGTGCACGCTCACCTTCATTCGATATTTTATATTGAGGAATTCTTGGAAATTTCACATTCGCTTTCAAAGTTACTACATACGGTGGAATCTCTAGTAGACCTACATCATTGGGACCAGTTGCCCAAAGAGAATCTGGGAGTGAACGTAGCTCCGGCGGGAGTGCGTCCATTGACAAGTACATCGGAGAGGTTATTCTTTTACCCAAAGTAAGCTGTACTCCTTCCGGAGAACAGTACAATGTCGCATATAGTCGTTTTAACAAATCTAAACCAAGCAGATTTTCATTACAACCTGTCGTCAAAATTAAGGGTGCTTTCAATTGACACGGTCCAACAGAAATAGACAAAGGACCAGATATCGGGTTGTACACAGGGGCGCCTGAAAAACCTACGGAAACATTTGTTGAGCCAGACAAAGGTGCGCCAGGGAGTTTCGCATGCATGATAGAACTTTTCGCGGCACCAGTATCCAACAGAAACGGTTCGACTACACCTGATGTTGCTACTGCGACATAAGGCCCACTCTGATCCACTGGAACTGATACTACTCCCTCTCTCTGTCCATGGCTGTCCTAGTACCCATTTTGTTGAAATCCCTCTTCAACTTCACAATAATCCTCAACAAGATATTGCTGAGATCTATTCTGTTGAGCTGACTGTACATTTCGTTGATCAAAGTGATTAGAAGGACGATCATTCGTTTGCGGAGGCATAGCACCTCGTCCCCGACCTCTAGAATTCTGTGCAAAACCACCACGACCTCTCTGAGCTGCTGCCGCATTATTTTGCGCTAAGATCTGACAATCATTTTTATAGTGACCCTCTTTCTTACAGTACGCACACTGATTCCACTGGTATTGAGGCCTTGATGTACTATAATCTGTCCTCTGATATGAGTTTTGCTGCGTATTAGTCTGATTCGTGCGAGGCGGATACGCCTGCTGTAAAAGAACTTTAGTTTTTAAATCTTTCGTTTTCTTCTCTGATTTCTCTTTTTCCTCTTTATCCCTATTTTCGTAGTACTGTGCAGTCGCAAGTATTTGCGCTGTCGTAGATACAGCCCACGCACTTTCTGAGTCTTTCAATTTATTGCATAATTCAGGTAACAAATTATGCACAAATTTATCGACAAACAATCTCTGTCCTCCTTCAGTGCTCATGTCCTGACCACTATGATCCACAAAAGTCTCTTCGAACCTCGTGAAGAAGTCGGAGACACTTTCGTCTTTCTTCTGCTTGCATGCGGATAATTTATCCCAATTAACACGCAACGCTGGCATCAGAGTCTTCATTAAATCTATTATTCTGCCAGGAAGATTAGCAATTAGGGTTTCGGGTTTCGCACCACCTGTTTGTTGAGCATCTGCTGCAGTGATAGCTGCCCAATCACCACCTAAAGCAGCCTGATGATCCTCTCTACGAATTTTAGCCCATACTGGTTGTGGAACTACATTACCAAACAACATATCAATGTCGGCTAAGTTCATTATACAAGCCTCAACTGTCTGTGTCAATTCTTTGTAATATCCGGCTGGATTCTTACGTGGATCTGGCAAGGCCTGTTTCACTGCTAACACTTCTGCTCGCTTCCACGGAATATGTATCCATACTCTTTGGAACTGTGCTGGAGCAGCTGCAATACCCGCATTATCATCACGTTGTACTGCTTCGCGCCAAATTGGAGGAACTTCCCTCATAGGATATTGGCGACTTAGCTTCACTTTACCTTTCTCTAAATCTCTCGGTGAACGAAGAGATGGATCAATCCTAAAACTCAAAATGAGTTCCATCGCTTCCTTTATATTATCGCCCACTATCATTCCAGCAGCAAACTCTTTTTGAACTTTAATTAAATCTTCCAAGTCTGATTCAACATCGTCTTCTTCTATTTCCTCACGCAACAACGAGCACATCTCGTCAAAGACGTATCGCTGCGTTGGCTCTCCCCATTGCATAAATGTCTCTAACACATCTCTCGTACTATATCTTCTAACTTTTGTAATCCATCTGAGAGCCGTGGAGTCTAAAACTCCCCGTTCCTCAGTACTTGGAAGCTGACTCCGTCTCTGAACAGAGTCAGGAGTAGGAGTCTTAATCAAGGTTTTATATATAGGCGAAAGCATATTAGTAACAGAATCAGTGATTCTTCGACGAACAGAAAGTGGAGTTAGTACACTCGCAGACATAGAGAATGCAGTAGAGGTAGGAATAGATGACGAAACAGTAGGAGTATCGAGGAAAATAGTTTGAGGACCAATAGGTACAGTGGTAGGTATAGGAGCGGGCAGTGCGGGAAGAGGAGGAGCTGTAGGAACATTTACATTCACCACAGGAGGTATAGGAACTTGATTCTGAAGAACAAGGACACCAGGTTGTCCAGCAACCGGCAATTGAACATTCGGTATAAGTGGAGCCGCAGCACCTTGTGCGTACGGTGGAGGCGACCGTAACAGATAAGATAGCAGAGGGTCGTTTTCAGAATCCTCCAGTATCTTAGCCATTTTCGATGGCAAGGCAGGATAGCACTTGTCAATCGCTAAGTTACGCTCTCTAATGGCTACATCTATGGCTTTCTCACACTCGTCAGCCTGCAACTGTTTAGTCGCTTGCTCTAGAGTTAACTCTTCTAGCTCTTTTTGCTCTTTCTTCAACCTTTTCATTTCTCTCTGTTTGGATTC
Organism: Lissotriton vulgaris; assembly: GCF_964263255.1. NCBI lineage: Eukaryota > Metazoa > Chordata > Amphibia > Caudata > Salamandridae > Lissotriton > Lissotriton vulgaris. The sequence goes on along the minus strand of NC_141685.1, from coordinate 2,068,546,017 downwards.
TTTTCGCCAATAACGAAAAGAGTCAAACATTGCCGGCCGGGCTTTCTTCCTAAACAATTTCGCTTCTAAGTTGTCGAGAATCTCTTGTTCAAAACTACCATGCAGTGGCCAACTAAGGACACCATCCTTCTTACAATAACGAACCCATATCTCATTATAAGTTATAGGACCCACACCATACTTACAATATAGGTCATATAGGGGAGTCCCAATCGGAGGAACCAGACAGGAATCCTCTAATTGTGAGTCACTGTTGCAACTAAAACAAGACAACATTTTCCGACTTACCATTTTCAGTCCGGAACACAAAACAAACAAACACGGAACAAATTGTGCACTTGAACCAAGAACTTAGGCCTACCAAAAACGAACTGATGTATCGATACCCAAAACTGAACCAAATAGATTATCGTAATTAGAACAACCAAAGATAATCTTACAAAACCAAACCAAACCAAGAACCGATCAAGGATTTTTAACAATCCTCACAAAAGTAACCAACTAGCTATCACTAAATACTTAACTGAGTCACTGAAGACGTCACCAAGGAGAAACCCGTCACGTTTCGCTGTACTAAGGACTGCACCACTTCGGGTCCAAGACAGGGCGACGGTCAAGGCAACGGCCCACTGTAGCCGTCTTGAACGGGAACCCTCGTGGAAGAGAACTTCAGGGCCACTTTTGCGATATGCCGGGATCGATGAAGTGGGGCGCCTCCCTCAGGAATCTTCACACGAAGTTTCTCGAACTCTTCAGGCTTTTGGACCGGTACCGAATGACGTCGCCCCACGTTGGGCGCCAATTGGAGTTCTGGACTTTTTGGTTCCGTCCAGAGGTGTCAGGGTACAACACCCAAAGACCCCGGAGTCCCACCTGCCTTGGTGCACAAATGAACAGAAACACGGGCTTCTCGATGGTGGCGTCAAAGACCAAAGGTTTATTACTGCAGGGACACAGAAGTCACAGAATCTACACACGGGCAGAATTCAGGAGACTGTTCGATTTGTACATTGAGGGTTGCTCCTTATATACCAAAAATTGTGCTCTAGGCAAATATTTCACATGTCGGTACATTCCCAAACCTTTTGTGTCTCTAAACAATAAATATTTGGCGTTACACAGGAACTGTCGATAATATCTGATACCAAACATCGCGAAGAGGGGTTCCCACCAGTCCATCACAATCCCTTGTCAATATTGCATTCAAGAGCCGGACCGCCTCATCATAAAGTTCGTTACCTCCCCCTAATAAAGGCCCAGAAGGAAAGGAGCAGAGCCAGGTGCAGAAGATAGAAAAGCGGGATAAGAGATGTTTGTAGGTTGTAAATGGGCAAGGCTACCGGCTTCGGCCGCCTAATCATGATCAGGTACAATGGACAGGAAAACCAGTTCAGGTGGGCTGGCCTCGGGCAGAGGAGGCAACCTTTGTCGAGTCATGCAGCTTCAGCGTGATCTGGTTTAAGGTGCACGTGTCATGTAAGAGGTGAATCTCCGGCTAAGGCTACGTGTCCTTAATCAAAGTGAATGAAATGATCAGAGGCTATTGCATATGTGAGGGCAAGGAACCACAAAATGGCGGCCATAATCTAAGATGGATGCCGTGTGTATATCAGAAATGTGTCAGTGGGAGGAGTGCTCTTGCTCGTAGCGTAGCGAAAACACTAGGATATACTAGATGGATCATTTGCGGTTCGCCGATACTAATTTTATGTATTTCCGACAAACTTGAAAACACGGGTTCAAGTCGTCACGGAACCGTTACGGAACCTCATAGGGATCTCTGTCTCTTTTCATAGGAGGGAATTCTCCCAGGAGAAGAGAGAAAGGCACCTGAAGTATGAGAAAGCACAGATTAGAATCAGAAGACAGCCATTAGTCTTAGAAAGGGAGGCCCTAGAACAACAAAGAGTTATAAAGAAGATGGGAATCGAGTCCCATGGTGGCAGCAACTTTCCTAGTGGTAGAGAAAGGTCTCATGACCATAGTAATTTAAAAAAGAGTGTCCCTCCCTACCAGAGTGGGGATGACATCCACAAATGGATTACTGCACTGGAGAGGGCCTGTAAAGTTCAGAGGGTTCCCCAGGAGCAGTGGGCAGCAATCTTCTGGCTCTACTTTGCAGTCAAAGGTAGAGACAAGCTCCTCACTGTCAGAGAAGAGGATGCTGATGATTATACAGTCCTGAATTGTGCTCTGATTGAAGGGTTTGGCCTAACCACTGAACAATACGGGATAAAGTGTATAGATACCCAAAAGGCTCAGACTCAGGACTGAGTTGACTTTGTAGATTGTGCTACCAAGGCTCTGGAAGGATGGATACAAGACAGTAAGGTCTGTGATCTCCAAGGATTGTGCAACTTAATTATGAGGGAGCAGATCCTTAGTAATTGTCAAAATCAGCTTTTACACCAGTACGTGGTGGACTCTGGTCTGACCTCTCCCCAAGAATTGGAAAAGAAGGCAGACAAATGGGTCAGGACTAGGGTAAGGCCTAAGAATCAAGGTGGTGACCAGAAGAAAGATTCTACAAGGTCCCAAGGGAAAGAAGGGGATACATCAAAAGACAATTCCCCTACAGGGCCCCACACATCCACTTCTGGGGGTGGGTCCCAAACTCCTTCCTCTCCTGAAAAGAAACTATATTGCCATGTTTATAAAAAAGCCTGGCCACTGGAAAACTGATCCCAGTTGCCCCAGGATTGGCAAAAAAGAAAATATTCCCCAAACTAACACTACAACTCTTCCTAGTACTACTAGTAGTGATCCCCCAGGCGGTGGTGTTGCACCCAAAAAGTTAAGTGCATTCTCATAGGGAACAGAGGTGGGCCCTAGTTTAGACAGGTCCCCTCACAAGCCTGCTTAGTCTTTGATGGTGGCATGGGATTTGCCACTTTTACCATGGGTCCCAATGCTTTGGGCAGGTATACACAGGAGCCCATAATCAATGGTCAGAAGGTTGTGGCCTTAAGGGACACAGGAGCTAGTGTCTTCATGGTGACAAGGAAACTTGTCCCCCCCTCATCAGCTTTTACCTGAGTTTAAATACTAGGTGACCGGCATTGGTGGTGCCAGAACAGATCACCTCATGGCCATAGTCAATCTCAGCTGGGGAGGGGTCACAGGTCCAAAAAGAGTGCTAGTGTCTCCAAACTTGCGTGTAGATTGCCTACTGGGTAATGATCTGGAGATTTCAGCCTAGGCTGAAGTTGAACACCAAGCCCAACTGAGAATGCTGGGCATCCCTGAGAAAGTTAGTGGGGCTGTGAGGGCCACAGCCCAACCTCAGGAAAATGTTGGAGTGATGGAGCCTGAAAAATATCTCACTCTCCTCCACAAGAGAGCTCAAGGGATAAAGAACAGTCTTCTTCCCCCAGACTATAGGTAAGGGTCAGCCTCCTCAGGGAACTGATCCTACCCCTAGTGAAGGAACTGCCCCAGAGAAAGTCAAGCCTGTCCTGGCAGCACCTTTGATGGCAAGGAACCTTTCTAATGTGGTACCCAGTCTGGAGCAGGTAACCTGCCCCATCTCTACCCTGCCTCAGTCAGCCTGGGCTGCAGATGTCAGGGAGGTCAGTGCACCCCATAGGGCTCCCTGTCCAGACAAAGCCCCCATCAGCAGATATGGGGCACCCAGTCTAATAGCCCTAGCCAGTTGAACATTCCTCAACCCCCTGAGGGATCCCTTTTGACACTGAATAGGGACCACCCCCAGATGGACTCTGTGGACCACGAGGGCCAAAACATACCATGTCCCTCCAGTGTTCACACCAAAGTGACCCAACACCCAGCTGTAGGCAGCCAAAGGTTGACCCTTAGAGAAAAGTGCAACTCAGTCATGGAAAGAAAGGTGAAAATGATCTGAGGTAGCTGAGACCAACTTTATTAGGGCCTCACTTCACTACTCCTACACCTAACCAGCCTTTTACTTTACCAAAACACACCACGGGTAGTGAGCCCCCATGTTGGAGACCCTCTCATACCCTTAGGGTGAGGGATTCCTTAGTGGACCATAAGACAGTAACAATGCTAGTGCAGGTACTTCTTTATGTGGCCACTTGATCAATAAAGGCCCACCTGGACAACATTAGCCTCATCTCCTTTCGTTTGGTGGAGTTATGTAGGAAGCTGGAATCTGGCTACATGGTTGCCCCCACTTTTTTCCTGGAGTTCTGTTGGTTTTTGACATAGTTTGGCTGGAATACCACTATCCAGGACCCCAGCCTAGCTGCTTCCTCTCTAAATTGGTTGCAAGTTCTTTAGGTACACTCTACTTTGGTTATGAGGTATGCTTGTGAGTTCCTAGTATATGGTACACCAGGTACTAAGGGCATAGGTACCCCAGAGGCCTACCAGGGGCTCCAGCATGTAGTTGCCACCACTGGGAAGCCTTTCAAAATTACATCACAGGGCTGCTACTGCAGCCTGGGTAAGGTGGTGCATGCACCCCTTACTAAGATGTAGGTTACCATTGTCTACCTTTAATCACTGCACATAGAAACCTATCAGTCACACCTATGGCAGGCTGTATCAATCCTGAAGGCAGGGTGCTTGGTTTCGTGTGGGAGGATGCCCATACATGAGCAGGACACCTCTGCAGCTTTCGGAGCCTATTCTCTGAGGCTGCTCTGTGATGCAGCCAGACCATATACTCTTACGTGCATTATAACCTTGCGGTAAATGCAAACTTTGGAATGGCTGCATGGAAACATATTATGTTTGGTGTCAAACACTTTGGAATCCTACACTCCCCCCCCCACCAGTCCTGGCAGAAGGGGTAGAATTCCACCCTTCTAGAGGGAGAGACATGTACACACTGGTCTAACCCTGTAATAGTTTAATCACAAAATGGATGCTGCAGCCACAGACACGAGTCTGGCCTCCTGCTGCTGACCGAAACTCCGGCAGGGGAGGCCTGGACAGTAGGTTTCCTGTCACAGGGAGGTGTAACCACCTCCCAGACAGGCTTTAATGTATTGGGGCTGGGTGGGTGCACTCTGAGAGTGCTTTGAAGTCTGCACTGGGGGCACATTTGGTGTCCCTGTGCATAGCCCAGGTCAAACCGGTTGCAGGGGCTTCCAGCCCCTGCTCTGACACAATACTGGACAAAGTAAATAGGTCTTTCCAAACCCTCCCATAGGTGGGTCCTCTGATTTAGTACAACCCCTTTCTTAGTTATAAGGAACCCCTGGCAACAGGACTTTAGATATCCCTGGACGAAACTCTGCAACTGAATCCTGGAACTTCAACACTATACTCAAGACTAGAGGACTGCTAATAAAAGCTACTGGCTGGTCCTGCCCTTCATCATTCAATTGTGACAGCACATCCCCTACCCCCAACGGAGATGCATCTGTTTGGACAATGAATTCTCTGGAGTAGTTAAGACTTTGCTGAATTGGTGCAGTGCACATGGCCTGCTTCAGGTAATCAAGTGCCTTTTAACAGCTGACTGTCCACTGAACTTTCTTAGGCATTCTTTTTGAAATTAAGTCATTCAGGGGTATCACAATGGAACCATACCCCTTGACAAATCGTCTGTAATACCCAGTCAGGCCCAAGAAAGCTCTGACCTGAGTCTGGGTGGTTGGAGCAGCCCAATCCATGATGGTCTGGATTTTGCTCTGCAATGGTTGAACCTGGCCCCCACCTACAAGGTGGCCCAGGTACACAACCTGACTCTGGCCTACCTGGCACTTGGTAGCCTTGATAGTTAGGCCTGCTTTCTGCAGGGCCTCCAAAACATTTCTCAGGTGGACCAAGTGATCCTCCCAGGTGGAGCTACAGACAGTTTTATTATCAATATATGCTGCACTATAGGCCGGTTAGGACTTTATTCATTAACCTTTGAAAAGTGGCAGGTGCATTCTTCAGACCAAATGGCATTACCACAAACTTATAGTGCCCAGTAATGGTTGAAAATGCTGTCTTTCGCTTTGCCCCATCAGCTAATCTGATCTGCCAGTAGCCAGCTGTAAGATCAAAGGTACTCAGAAACTTGGCTGAGGCCAAAGTATCTATGAGCTCATCTGCTCTTGGGATGAGATGGGCATCAGTCCTAGTGACTACATTGAGACCCCTGTGGTCTACACAAAACCTCATCTCTCTCTTACCACCCTGGGTATAAGGTTTCGGTACTAAGCTCACTGGACTAGCCCAAGGGCTATCTGAGGGTTCAATAACTCCCACATCCAACATTTTCTGGACTTCAGTCCTGATACAGTCCCTGACATGATCAGGTTGCCTGTAAATCCTATTTTTAACAGGTAGGCTGTCCCCAGGGTCCACTTCATGAATGCACTAGATAGTCTGACTTAGAGTCAGTGGGAACATGTTCCTATACTGATTGAGCACCTGTTAGCTTGTTGCTGAGCAGTGAGGCTGCCTGCCAAGGCTACACCATCAACTGACCCATCATCAGGATTCTGTGAGAGCAGATCAGGGAGTGGGTCACTCTCTGCCTCCTGTCCCTCATCAGTAGCCATGAGCAAGCCGTGGTCTGCCCTGTGAACATAAGGTTTCAAGCTGTTGACATGAAGCACCCTATAGGGGAACCTGGGAGTTCCAAGGTATACCAGATAGGTAACCTCTCCCTTCTGTTCAAAAATAGTGTGGGGTCCACTCCACTTGTCTTGGAGAGCTGCTGGGGCCACAGGCTCCAATACCCACACTCTCTGTCCTGGTTGGTAAACAGTTAGTACAGCCTTTTGGTCATGCCAGGCTTTCTGTAATTCCTGGATAGCCTCAAGGTTTGTGGTTGCCTTTTTCATGTATTCAGCCATCCAGGAGTGGGGACCAAGTACATAGTCCACTATGCCCTGTTTAGGGGGTTTGAGAGGTAACTCCCATCCCTCCTTCACCATACACAATGGGCCTCTTATAGGATGCCCTAACAGAAGTTCAAATGGGCTGTAACCAACCCCCTTCTGAGGAACCTCCCTGTATGCAAATTAAAGGCAGGGTAGTAGGATGTCCTATCTCAGCCTAAGCTTTTCTGGGATACCCTTGATCATACCCTTCAAGGTTTTGTTGAACCTTTCAACTAAACCATTGCATTGCGGGTGATAGGGTGTGGTGAATTTATAATTCACTCCACACTCCTTCCACATTGCAGGTAAGTAACTGGAGAAAAAAATTGTACCTCTGTCAGAACCTACCTCCCTATGGAAACCCACTCTTGAGAGCACTCCCAAGAGGGCTCTTGCTACCACAGGTGCTGTAGTGATCCTAAGGGGAATTGCCTCTGGGTACCTAGTAGCATGGTCCACCACCACCAGGATAAATCTGCCAAGATGCTGTTTGAAGATCCATGGGACGAACAATGTCAATCCCTACCCTCTCAAAGGGAACCCCCACCACAGGTAGTGGTATCAGGGCGGCCTTTGTTGTACCACCTGCCTTGTCACTGGCTTGACAGTTGACACAGGAGCGACAAAACTCATTTGTGTAATCAGACATGTTGCGACAATGAAAGTGAGGGACAATCCTGTCCCAAGTCTTGTTTTGGCCCAGGTGACCTGCCAGAGGAATGTTATGGGCTAGAGTCAATGGGAAGCCCCTGAATTTCAAAGGTATAACCAACCTCCTGGCTGCACCAGGCTTGGGGTCTCTACTCGCTGAGTACAAGAGTCTATCCTCTCAATAAATCTTATGGGTGCCACTAGCATTCCCAGCAGCCTCAGCAGTAGCCTGCTGTCTGAGGGGTTCAAGAGAAGGGCAGCTTAGCTGCTCCTGACTCAGATCTGTCCTGGAAGGGCCCCTTGCCCCCAAGAACTCAACCTGATCAGGCTCAAGCTCATCTGGGACAGTTCCTTCTTCAGGACTACAATCATCTCCCTCAAGAGACTGATCTACATTCTGAGTTAGGGGGGAAGGTACTGCCTTAACCCTACCGCTCCTTTTCCTGGAAGGCACCTGGTCCCTTATTCCAGAAATCAGGGCCTGTTCAGTGCTAGACATTTTTGCCTGTGACCTAGTCACAGCAATCTCATGTGCCGAGGGATCACTGAAACAATATCGAAGACAAAAATATAGAACTACCATAATATCGATTAAAAAATATAGAATGCCAAAATATCGACTTCCTATCTCCAAACAGGTAAGTACAAAAATATTGAATCAAAAATATTGATGTAAAAAATATAGTTAGTCAAAATATCGAAATGTTTTAAATGCTTTAAAGTAATTAAAAATTAATTAAATAATAAATATAATTAACTTAAACATACTTAAATAACCTTAACATTAATAAATAATAAATGTAAGTAAAAAAACATACAAATTGATTTATTAATACATATATATATATATATATGAACGTAATATTAATAAAAAATATAAAATATTTCTACCGTAGAATAGCGGAAAGGGTAACATTTACTATTTCCACTCCAGTGAGTGCAACAGTAGGGAAAGCATTGGATAGCGGGAGGGTAAAAATTACTATTCCCACTTCAGTGAGTGCAACAGTAGGGAAAACGTTGGATTGCGTAGAGGTCAAAATTACTATTCCCACTCCAGAGAGTGCAACAGTAGGGAAAGCATTGGATAGCGGGAGGGTAAAAAATAAGTATTCCCACTTCAGCGAGTGCAACAGTAGGGAAAACGTTGGCTAGCGTAGGGGTAAAGATTACTATTCCTACTCCAGAGAGTGCAACAGTAGGGAAAGCGTTGGATAGCATAGGGGTAAAAATTACTATTCCCACTCCAGTGAGTGCAACAGTAGGGAAAGCTTTGGATAGCTGGAGGGTAAAAATTACTATTCCCACTCCAGTGAGTGCAACAGTAGGGAAAGCTTTGGATAGCGGGAGGGTAAAAATTACTATTCCCAATCCAGTGAGTGCAACAGTAGGGAAAGCGTTGGATAGTGTAGGGGTAAAAATTACTATTCCCACTCCAGATAGTGCAACAGTAGGGAAAGCATTGGATAGCGTGGGGGTAAAAATTACTATTCCCACTCCAGAGAGTGCAACAGTAGGGAAAGCGTTGGATAGCGTAGAGGTCAAAATTACTATTCCCACTCCAGAGAGTGCAACAGTAGGGAAAGCGTTGGATAGCGTAAATTTCAAAATTACTATTCCCACTCCAGAGAGTACAACAGTAGGGAAAGCGTTGGTTAGCAGGAGGGTAAAAATTACTATACCCACTCCAGTGAGTGCAACAGTAGGGAAAGCGTTGGATAGAGTGGGGTAAAAATTACTATCCCCACTCGGGAGAGTGCAACAGTAAGGAAAGCGTTAGATAGCGTAGGTGTAAAAATTACTATTCCCACTCCAGTGAGTGCAACAGTAGGGAAAGCATTGGATAGCGCAGGGGTAAAAATTACTATTCCCCCTCCAGAGAGTGCAACAGTAGGGAAAGCGTTGGATAGCGTAGGGGTAAACATTACTATTCCCACTCCAGAGAGTGCAACTATAGAGAAACCGTTGGATAGCGTTGGGGTAAAAACTACTATTCCCACTCCAGAGAGGGCAACAGTAGGGAAGGCGTTGGATAGTGGGAGGGTAAAAATTACTATTCCCACTCCAGTGAGTGCAACAGTAGGGAAAGCATTGGATAGCATTGGGGTAAAAACTACTATTCCCACTCCATAGAGTGCAACAGTAGGGAAAGCGTTGGATAGCGTAGGGGTAAAAATTACTATTCCCACTCCAGAGAGTGCAACAGTAGGGAAAGCTTTGGATAGCGTAGGGGTAAAAATTACTATTCTCACTCCAGTGAGTACAACAGTAGGCAAAGTAAATACTTCATGTATTAATTTAAAAAATATATATATATATATTAATACCAATTACAAATTGATGAACAATTATTACCAATTTAATATAATATAATAATTAATTATTTAAAAATACACATAAACAATATTTATTAAAAATCATTACCTATTAATACAAATTAATTAACAATTAACAATTAATTAATTAACAATTGAAAAATAATTAAAAATAAATACCGATAAATATATTTAAAAATATAATTAATTACAATTAAATTACTTACCACCGTATTCCCCTGTAAACCCACAACCCGCTACAGTAAATAAATTAACAAAATTAACATAATTATCAATTATTCAATTAATACAAATTAATTACCAATTGTACTTTAATTAATTACCAATTAAAAATTAATTAACAATTAATTTGTTATAAATACCAATAAAACAATTAAAACATTTAATCAATTATAATTATATTACTTCCCACCCTATTCCCCTATAAACCCACAACCCGCTACAGTAAATAAAGTAACTTAATTATCAATTAATCAATTAATAAAAATGAATTACCAATTATATTTTAATTAATTACCAATTAAAAATGAATTAACAATTAATTCAAGATAAATACCAATAAATAAAAACATTTAATCAATTTTAATTAAATTACTTCCCACCCTTTCCCCTATAAACCCACAACCCACTACAGAGTTAAATTACGCAAAAATTAAATACCATAAAATTCATTACTTAGAATAAATTATAAAATAAATATACACTTTTCACACATATACTAACATAAAAAACACCTTAAAAAATGTGATATTATTTAAAATAGATATTTTTAACATCTATATAATATACTTCGATATTTTGACTTTCTATATTTATGTAAATCAATATTACCTTACTTACCTCAAAATCAATATTTTTGTTGTCTATATTCTGTCCATTCAATATTTTGTCCATTACATTCGATATTTTTGTTGTCTAGATTCTGTCCATTCGATATTCTGTCCATTCTATATTTTTTACTCGATATTAATGCAATTCTATATTTTGTCCTCGATATTTTGAGTATATACCTGTGCCGAGATACCTAACATTTCTGCATGGGTCCTGAGCTCCACTTCAGCCCAAGCTGAAGTCTCTAAATCATTGCCAAGCAAGCATTCTACAGGGAGGTCTGCACGTACCACAAGGTTCTTAAGGCCAGTTACCCCTCTCCAGAAGAAATTAACAACTACCAGGGCATAGTTGATCTTGACATTGCAGGCATTGGTCACTTGGTAAGTTTCACCAAGTATGAATTGCTCAGGAGCCACAAGGTCTTGTGTCAACCTTGTGACACTTGCCCCTTTGTCCCTGTAAGCCATAGCCTCTTTTCCATTTATTAAAGGCTGCTGTCTGTATTTGCTCAAGTTACTGGAACTCACAAAGGAGGACACATCCATGCCTCCATCACAGATCAGTACAGCCTGATTTGGAACTCTGACTAGGTCAAAGTCTATCTCAGAACCCAGGGTCAACACTACTTCATCCATATTCTGAGTATCACCACATGGAGCAGAACTAGGGGGAACAGTTGCCTTAGGGGCAATGGTGGATGGAGTTGAGTCTTTGGACTTGTTACAGTCACTATTCCAATTGATGTTCTGTTTACAGATTTTACACCATGGTTTCTTTTGGCCTTTCTTTTTGGATGATTGGGAATCCTCACCATTAGAAGATTTTTGGGGGACTTGTGAGGCCTTCTGGTCTCTACCCTTCTCCCCACCCTTATTAGGATATTGCTTCTTCTGGTCACCACCTTGGTTCTGTACCTTCTGCTTCACCCTGGTTCTGACCCATTTGTCTGCCTTCTTCCCAAATTCATGGGGGGAGGTCAGTTTCGAGCTGATTCTGATAGTTATTAGGGATCTGCTCCCTCATAATCAAGTTGTGCAATCCTGTATAATCACACACCTTTCTGCCCTGTAACCAACCCTCCAGAGCATTAGTAGCACAATCAACAAAGTCAACCAAGTCCTGTGTCTGAGCCTTTTTGGTGTCTCTGAACTTTATTCTATATTGTTCAGCGGTTAGATCAAACCCTTTAACACTAGGGGAGGGTGGTCCGCCCCGGGTAGCATAATTTTGTGTGCGGTCGAGCGGCACTGGTGGCCCGTTGCGGCCGCGGCTGTCTTTATGATTTACTTTGGGACACTGTGTCCACAAATAATTTATAAAGGCAGCTGCAGCCACAATGGGCCACCAGTTCAGCACGCAGCCCAGTTTGAATGTGCGCGCTGCGCGCACTTGGCCTGCTGCTGGTATAGCTGCAGTGGCAGTCACAGTGCTTTAAAAACTGCGGCCACGATGTCCCGTGTTTGTATTACCTGAGCTCAGCTCTTGACTGTTGGCCCACAGATCTGTCCCAGCCTCCAGGGCCATCAAGCAATCTTGTAGCTAGCGAGTGCTACCAATGACGGCCCTTGGCGACATTAAATTATTTATTATTTTGTCCAGCCCTGCCCTTGCGATGAGAACGACGTAGCAGTAACGCATCACGCGCTTCAACGCTACGCGCTCTCGCGCTCATTTTGGCCTGGGGCAGTCGGTGCAGTGCTGCTCTCTGGGCGATTTGCTGGCTCGCTGGCTGCTGATTAAGTTCGAACCAACCACCCCTGGCTGCCTGACATGGAGACCCTGGAGCGAGTCATGAGGTAAGAGGAGAGTTTTTAGAGGGGATATTTAGTGAGTGGCAGCATAGCTGCCAACAGGGCTTTAAGTGGGATGAAAAAACTGGGGGTCTCTCAAAGGGGGGTGGCCGATTTAATTAAGGGCGTGGATTTAAAACACGCTAAAAATCTGTTTTGCATAGTTTGCCACCTGACTTGTATTTTGCTGTTTCTGTCATTGCATCCAGATATGTGATACAACAAGTTACATCATACATACAACCAGGACCGGTTCTAGAGGGTGGGCCAGACCCACCCAAGTATTGCCCTGGCCCACCCTTGGCCATTGTGAACTGGAAAATTAGCATTTCTCATCCTAATGTCTCACAGTAGCTTGAAGCCCCATTGTGTCCTGCCACGTTGTTTTATTTAATTATTAACCATTGACATGCTCTAGTTTCAGGCCTGGGAACAGGTGTGAAATCAGCTGGGATAGTAGGTGCTATAATGTGCAAATGAACCGCACAGACATCCTGAATACTGTCACTCACTCACACTAAAGAGGCTGCAGGCTTCCATCACAAGGTACCTAGAAGTTACAAAAAGTGATATGGCAGAAACGATTTGCAAAGAATTTACTTTCCCCCAAAAAGTTTGTGAAAATGTGTTTATAATTAGCATATAGATTTACTCAGGTTTTTTAAAAAAAATCTTCCTACTCTGAGGCCATTACTAACTTGCAGTATTACATAAAAATAAATTAATGGAAAAAGTAAAACAAAAATATGTTTTATCTTTCCATTGGCTAAATGAAAAAACATTCTACTCATCATTAATTCACACCACAATAATTTGTATGTCGATTGTTACAAGTGATAGAATGATTCCTTGAGCAGGGACCTATGAGCAGAGCCACTGGAATGATGTGATTGTGCAGGCGTAGCATTTTCACATAGCTATGGATGTGTTGCATTTGCCACATAATCCATTATCTTCTGCATAATCTGCAGATTTTTAAAGAGGTTGTTTTTACCTCAAATGGTTCAAAAAATATCAAATTACATTGACATGTGGGGTGCTGAGTGGAAGGTTCTTTCCTAAGGTTGACTGGTCACCTTCTGATACGTGTGTGCTGAGGCTGCTATGAAGGAGAGATGCACTAGCTGGTTTTGGGTCCCAGGAGCACAAGTCTTTTCATTCCCAGGGAGTTGCTTGCTGCTGCTTAGAAGCAATGACAGGGCGCAACCCCTGGTTGTTGCCTTTGGGCCACCAGAGTTGGCTTTGGATCTGGTCTGTGTTGGCAAGGTGGAGCTGACTGACCCTTTTGTGCTGCATTTAGTTCTAAGGGCACACAGTGAGTAATTCCCTGTGAATATTTAATTTGCTGTTTTTGAAAATAAAGAATCACAGGCCTCGACACTGTTACGTTGGTTTTGGGTCACCAGATCACATCACATTTGTGCAGGTCCCCACTGCTTTAATTGGGGGGACCATGATGTATGGTCATTTAATGTCAGTGGTAGATGATGGTTCCCTGAACAGAGTCATGTATGTGCATGTTAGCATTATGCTGAGGGGATTAACAGGTATTTGTTCACGGAGCTCTCTGATGGATGTCACATGCAGTTTTTCTGAGTCCCCAGATAGATCATGCAGTATGTGTTTTCTCTCTTGTACTGCCAGTCACCGGTGTATTCAACTGTGTAGCCTTGGACCGCGTCATGTATGTGCATGTAACTTGCCTGATGGAGGAACTATTAGCGTAGACACTACGTGTCTCTTGCACCTCTTTCAAGTGCTCGCCGTCCTTTTTCCCCAGCACCCTCTTCCCGAGAGGCGACAATCCGAGGGATAGACCCGAGCGGCACAAGCTCTAGCTACGCCTCTGCCCTTCAATCAGAGCACTCTCCATGACTGCATAATCATCAGCATCCGTTTCTCTTACAGTGAGGAGCTTGTCTCTACCCTTGTCTGCAAAGGAGAGCCACAAGATAGCTGCCCACTGCTCCTCGGGGACCTTCTGAACTTTGCTGGCCATTTTCACTGCAGTTATCCATTTGTGGATGTCATCCCCACTCTGGTAGGGAGGGATAATCTTGTTTAAGTTTCTATGGTCATAAGACCTTTCCCTACCACTAGGGAAGTTGCTGCCACCATGGGACTCTAGTCCCATCTTTTTTCTTGCTCTTTCAAGCTCTAGCGACTCCCTTTCTAAGGCTACTAGCTGTCTCTTTACTCTGATGTTTCTGAATTCTCTCTTCTCCTCAGAGGTTTCCCCCCCTGAGACGAGACAGAGGTCCCTACAGATACACCAGAATGGGCAGACTCCACAGCAGGAGATATGGGGCTTCTAGGCATACCTCCCACTCTTCCTGAGACAACAAAGAGAGGGCCACCTTGGCCTTCTTCTTCATCTCCAGTAGGAGCTGGATTGTCCAGGTCATTGTCACCTGCCTGCTCAGCATCAGAGTCTGAGTCCTGTTGGTTTGTACCACGGGGCCCTCCCTCTGCTGCTGCCCCATCCCCACCGCCAGACCCCTCAGGCACTGAAGCCTTTCTAAGATCATGTAACAGTAGTACCTCTCTGAGGTGTTGGGTATTGGCACTTTTTCCTGTCTTCTATTTCCTCATAGTACACAGAGCACTTAATTCTAAAAAAGGGAATGTGTCATACTTGGATGCCACTAATCTACTGACATCTGGCAGGGACCCACTGGTTCCTGACCTTGAAGACATTACTAGTGAGGTGTTGTGATGTGCACCTACCTACTCTAGTTGTTTACCTACTAAACTCTCTTGAGTTGTAGAAATGGTGTGCTAAGCCCTTAACCCACAACTTCAAGTTCAGTAGAACTAGTCCCATCTTGTTTCTTGCTCTTTCAAGCTCTAGCGACTCCCTTTCTAAGGCTACTAGCTGTCTCTTTATTCTCAGCTGATGTTTCTGAATTCTCTCTTCTCCTCAGAGGTATCCCCCCATGAGAAGAGACAGAGGTCCCTACAGATACACCAGAATGGTCAGTTTCCAAAGCAGGAGATATGGGGCTTCTAGGCATACCTCCCACTCTTCCTGAGACAACAAAGAGAGGGCCACCTTGGCCTTCTTCTTCATCTCCAGTAGGAGCTGGATTGTCCAGGTCATTGTCACCTGCCTGCTCAGCATCAGAGTCTAAGTCCTGTTGGTTTGTACCACTGGGCTCTCCCTCTGCTGCTGCCCCATCCCCACCGCCTGACCCCTCAGGCACTGAAGCCTTTCTAAGATCATATAACAGTATGAACCTCTCTGAGGTGTTGGGTATTGGCACTTTTGCCTGTCTTCTATTTCCTCATAGTACACAGAGCCCTTACTTCTAAAAAAGGGAATGTGTCATACTTGGATGCCACTAAACTACTGACATCTGGCAGGGACCCACTGGTTCCTGGCCTTAAAGACATTACTAGTGAGGTGTGGTGTGTGCACCTACCTACTCTAGTTGTTTACCTACTAAACTCTCTTGAGTTGTAGCAAGGGTGTGCTAAGCCCTTGACCCACAACTTTAAGTTCAGTAGAACTTAATGAATTTAAACTTGTATTATATGTACCTCAGGTACCTTTAGTGGTTTTCAATTACTCAAACACTTGACATTATCCGGTAAAACAATGGCAAGCTGCATTCCCACCCGCTGCACACCAATGTGCAAAGTTGGCCTGGCATATGTTGTCCACTATTCTTGTGGGCACCTTGCACCAGTCAAAATTAGCCTTATTGATGGTAGGTTAAACACAACCCTTATAGAAAGCTATCCTAGTGGTAGATGTGGAGAGCAGACTTTAGGCTAAGTCTTGGCGGAATGTAAAGCAGCTTGATTTACCAGTCTATATTCTTGTGAATGATCAAATGAAAGGAGAACCACACCAGGTATATATATAAAATATATGTATTTATTTTAAACACATCCCTCTAGTGTCTTTATGAGGCTAGAGGCAAAAGTACATTCAGTAAACTTAATAACACACAGTAAATTAGCACAATATACATTGAGCCCGAGGGCCGTTCCAAACCATATATTAAGAAACTGGTATAAGAACCACAACTTTCAAAGATACAAGACCTAGAGCCTGTAGAACTGCTGGGGCCACCAGGAACCACCCTAGGTAGTGACACAGGGGACCCACGGGGGACGGGTGCAGTGTGTAAACACAGCTGAGAATCACCATTAACTTCTACGGGGAAAGTCACGGTTGGAATTTTAAAGATAAAGGACACTTAGGAGAGGACTTGGAGCAAACCCCTTTAGAACTAGGAGGTTCTAGAGTCAACACCCACGGTGTTGTAATTTGGCAGCAATTAGTTTAAGCATTAGCAGAAGTCATTATTTAGAGACTATCTTGCCCGTTTTGTGGAATCCATTTTGTATTTCTGTCAGCCATTTTGTTTGCCATGTGCTCTGTCCTACCTTTCAGTTAACTGCTCTTGAAATCTGCCTAGAGAAGAGATATATTTAGCATCTTCCACCTTCGCACATGCTCAGTTGAGCTTGCAGCTCCTGTAGTCTGCAGCTGTCAGGATGTGTCCACCAGAATTAGAAAACTGTTAGCTCCTCCCACTTGTTGCCCGTATACTTTCTGTATGAACTTATATGTACCTACAACCAGCATTTTCTACTTGTACCGCCTTCATTTGAGCCCCTGTGTGGGTATAAAAGGACCAAGCTCCTTCCATCCAGTGTGCTACTTCATACATTACCGAAGGGTGCTGTGTGAATGTTGTTCCACCTCATGAGGTTTAATAAACATTGTACTTTCTATTCCAGTTTCTGTACCAACTTCTATTCTATGGTCTGAGGACTCTGTGCAGAGAAGGTAGAAACCCTAGCACTGGTATGCCTTGCTGAGGCCCACTACCACAATGGGAGCACCGGAGAACTCGAGTTACCTCACCCAGGGTAGCCGGGTGCATAGGTGTCTTTTTGTGTTGGGTTTCATCATCATTTTCAATGGCGATCTGCTGCAAAGTGCTGCTGGCGTCTAAGTGGAAAGTGTCCGGTGTGATCCAAGCCTGGATCAAAGATGAGAAGAACCTGAAAGCAGAGGAGACAGAGTCTGGGTCACTTGTCAGTGACCAGGAAGACGATAGGCGGATGCCCACCAATGTCCAGTGATTTCAGGTAAAAAAGGTGAAGTTTGACTCTTCAGCCACGAGGACCAGGAGGTGTTGATGATGACCAGGTTCTGCAATCGAGCTGTCCTATAAAGGATTTCGAGTGCTGCAGTGTCGGGTTCCGGATTGTACCCAACAAGCCTTGGCAACAGCAACCCATGCAGAAAGCTGAGATAGGCTTCAGTGCAGACCAGCAAGGTCTGGGGGACTCACCACTAGGTAGGGAGTCAGGACACATCTGGAGCAACCAGGGAAGCCCAAGGAAAAGCAGTTACCTTCGAGGGGACCCACCAGTCAACAGACCAGGGTACATGAAGGCGCCTCAAGCAGAAATGCAAGAAGTGGGCTCATAGAACACTCGTGGAGTTAAGGCCCACAATCTTCAGTGCAAATGGTGCTCAGGGCTCGGGCTTCAAGAAACCCAATGCACACCTTCAGGAAAGCTCTGGAAGTTGATGCACTTGCAAATGTGCATGGTGTCCAGGAGTTCTGGTTCCACGTAACTCGTGAGGGCTGTGGGTGTCAGCATTGCTGAGGACTCGGTCGGCCTTCGAGAAGTCTGGAAATCCTCATCCTGGGCTCCAAGTAATTCGGAGTCCGGCGGGAGCTTCGTAGATGCAGACTGGCAAATGCTTTGTTGGTGCCTGTTTGAACAGGGGAGTCACTCCTTGTCCCCAAGAAAGATTTTTCTGTCCTCTAGTCTTTAGTGGAGGTTGAACTTCCAGGAGTGCTTTGAAGTCTGCACTGGGGGCACATTTGGTGTCCCTGTGCATAGCCCAGCTCAAACCGGTTGCAGGGTCTACCAGCCCCTACTCTGGCATGAAACTGGACAACGCAAATGGGTGTAGCCACCACTCTTTCCAAACCCTCCCATAGGTGAGTCCCCTGAGTTAGTCCAACCCCTTTCTTAGGTATAAGTAAGGAGCCCCTAGCAACAAGACTTTATATATCCCTGGATGAAACTCTGCAACTGAATCCTGGAACTTCAACGCTCTACTCAAGGTTCGAGGACTGAAGAAACCTCCCTTGGGGTCAAGGAGTTACTCCCCTGCTTGGCTGGTACCAACTAAGCAATGGCCGGTCTGCTACTCTGAAGCTCCTGCCAGACTCCGAAGTACCTGCAGCCCAGGAAGAGGATTTCCAGACTTCTCAGAGGCGGACCCGAGTCCTCAGCAAAGCTGTGACCCGCAGCCCTTGTCAGTGACATGGAACCAGAACTCCTGAACACTGTGCACATTTTCAAGTGCATTTATTTCTCTACGTCTCTTGAAGTTGTGCTGTAGGTTACTTGTAGCCCATGCCCCGAGCAGCTTTTGCACTGAAGATTGTGGGACTACACTCCACGAGTGTTCCGTGAGCCTTCTTCTTACATTTCGGCTCGAGGCCCCTTTGCGATCCCTGGTCCATCGACTGAAGGGTCCCTACGAAGGCAACTCTGATATTCCTTGGGCTTTCCTTGTTGCTCTAGCTGTACCCTGACTCCCCACTGCATGGTGAGTCCCTTGGACCTTGCTGGTCCACACCAAAGCATTTCTTTACTTTCTGTGTGGATTGCTGTTGCCAAGTCTTGTTGGGTCCAATCCGGGCACCGACACCGCAGCACTTGACATCCTTCCAGCCCGATTCCAGCTCTTGGTCATCATCGACACCTCCTGGTCCTTGTGGCTGAAGAGTCTAGCTTTACCTCCTTCACTTGAAATCACCCGACATCGGTGGGCATTCGACTATCATGCCCCTGGTCACGGGCTAGTGACCCAGGCTCTGTCCCCTCTGCTTTCTGGTTCTTCTCATCTTCGATCCAGGTTTGGATCACCCCAGACACTTTCCACTTCTACGGCAACAGTACTTTGAAACAGATCGCCATTGAAATCAACGACGATTCCCGACACCAAACGACACCTATGTACCTGGATTCCCTGGGTGAGGCAACTTGAGTACTCCGGTGCTCCCGTGGGTGTTGGCCCTAGAACCCCTTAAGTCTAAAGGGGTTTGTTCAAAGTCCTCTTCTAAAGGTCCTTTATCTTTAAATTTCCGACCGTGAGTTTCCCCTCAGGTACTCATACCACTTTCTTAAGATATGGTTTGTTACGCCCCTAATGCTCAACGTATATTGTGCTAATTTACTGTGTGCTATTAAGTGTAACTACTGTGCTTTTACCTCAAGCCTCATAAAGAGACTAGTAGGGTGTGTTTAGAATAAATACATATATTTTATACATATACCTGGTGTGGTTCTCCTTTCATTTGGTCATTCAGGAAATTATAGACTGGCAAAATAACTGCTTTAAATTCCTTCAAGACCTAGCCTGAAGGCTGCTCTCCATAGTTACCACTAGGATAGCTTTCAATAAAGGTAGTCTTTAACCGATCACCTCTAAGGGGTTGTTTGGACGGGTGCAAGGTGCCCACTATAACTAGTGGACAGCATATGCCAGGCCAAATTCTCACATTGGTGTGCAGTGGTTGGGATTCAAGCTTGCTTTGTTTTTCCAGATAATCTCAAGGGATTGACTAACTGAAAACCACAAAAGCTACGAGATTAAACTACAGTAAGTTCTACTGAACTTAGAGTAGTGTGTCAAGGGCTTAGCACACACTTTCTACAACTCAAGAGAGTTTAGTAGGCCACACTAGAGTAGGTAGGTGTATACACCACCCCTCACTAGTGATGTCTTCAAAGCCAGGAACCAGTGGGTCCCTGCCAGAAGTCAGTACCATACTGGCATCCAAGTATGACACATTCTCATTCTTTGAATCGAGAGCATTGTGTACTTCTAGGAGATTGAAGACACGCAAAAGTACCAACACCCAACGCTTCAAGGAGGTACTACTGTTGGAGGATCTCAGAAAGGCCTCAGTGCCTGAGGAGGTAGACAGAGTGGGTGGGGCAGCAGATGGGGGAAGGCCCAGTGGTGAGGATGACCAGGACCAGACCACTGATGCTGACCAGCAAGGTGACAATGACCTTGACCTGGATAGTGCAGCTCCGCTTGGAAATGAAGATGAAGGCCAGGGAGGCCCTCTCTTTGTTTTTACCAGGAGGAGCTGGAGGTATGCCTTGAAGGCCCAGATCTCCTTCTGTTGGGTCTGGCCATTCTGGTGTATCTATAGGGACCTCTGTCTCTTCTTGTGTATAGTCAAGTTGTGGTTCTTATACCACTTTCTTAATATATGGTTTGGTACACCCCTAGGGCTCAACGTGTATTGTGCTAATTTACTGTGTGCTATTAAGTGTAACTTATGTGCTTTTACCTCTAGCGTCATAAAGAGACTAGTAGGGTGTGTTTAGAATAAACACATATACTTTATATATATATATATATACCTGGTGTGGTTCTCCTTTCATGTGGTCATTCAAGAGATTATAGACTGGTAAAACAATTGCTTTACATTCCTTCAAGACTTAGCCTGAAGCTGCTCACGATAGCTACCACTAGGATAGCTTTCAATAAAGGTTGTCTTTAACCTATCACCTCTAATGGGTTGATGGACTGGTGCAAGGTACCCACTATAACTAGTGGACAGCATATGCCAGGCCAACTTCTCACAGCTGGGTCTAAACTGAAATGGCATGGTGAGCAAAAAAATGATGGATTTAGGCCCAAATCGCTGTACTGGGGGGAATGTACGACATTGTTCTGCATTCTGTTCATCAATTGTTCTTTTTGCACAAACAACATCACAATATCCCCCTGCAGCCCCAGATCAAAAGGGGGGGAGAGTCCACCCAGACAAACAGACGAAGGAGCAGGATCCGGGCTATCATAACACCAGAGGTGGTGTCAGACTCAGAAGATGAGGAGGGCAACAGTGATGGCAAGGGGATTATGGCCAACACAGCAGCCCCTCGACAAGCAAAGGCCGTACCAAGAGCCACAATGGGCGGCGGACATGGTGAGCATCATGTGGTAAGCAAAAAAGGGCAGGCAGTGCAAAAAAAGGGCAAGGGCACAAGGGTATCAGTAAGGGGGTACCCAGGCAAACTACAAACTATAGCACACAATTAGGGGTAAGCACTTACGCTACCAAGTGCCATGGTCCCTTCAGCCCCCTGGCTAGCAAACCAGAGGAGGTCCAACAGCAATTACAGGGGGAAGCGTGATGAAAGGTACAGCTACCTCCGGTGGCATGGATGCCTTAGTGGCACTGGCCTGGACTGCAGCCCCTTATGGGAGAGGCCCCAAGCAAGTAAAGAGCCCGACAGGGGCCAGGGACTTGAGCAAAAGAAGGGACAAAAATTAGTAAGTGCCAGGCAGGAAATCCCGCTAGGGCAGAAGAGCGGAGATGGCGCAGGTTCAGGGAGGCCCGTGCAGGACAGGCAGGGTTGGTGCGGTGACACCAAAAGGGGACCAACCGATCAGGGCCGTGGTGAGTAAGAGGCAGTACCAATGTGGGAAACCAGCAGGCGAATGAGTACGACCCTCCCCGGGGGACCCGCCTACCCCCACAACACTCCTGGGGTTTGGTAGCAGTGAAAGAGATAATTTGGAGGAAAGAGTTTATAGATATATTCTTTTCGGTAGAGGTGCCCCAAGTGGGCCTGGACCTCACGGCTCAAGATAAAAAGGATGAGGACAGAATGGATAGTCAGGACTCTGACATGTGTGTTCATACAAAAATTACCCCAGGGTGCGGTAGCACTAATCTTATATGAAAAGAAAGTGCATGAAGCACAGCAAAAGTGTCAAGGATAAGCATGGCTGAGGTACCATGAAGGATTTAGGGAGAATATGCAGACCTGGCCAGTGATGGCAAGATGTTGGAGATGGGTTCCCCATCCCCCTCAAACGACCACTGGCCCAGCGGCTTAGCCACAACTTAAAATTGGTACAGGACAATCCAGAGGCAGCTAGACACAAGATTGTCAAGGAGGTCCAACGAGGTAGAGTGGCCAGCCCTTTCATCTGTTCCTCCACTACTTAGCCTAATAGTCTCGCCATTAGGAGTGGTACCTAAGAAGGAAGCAGGTAAATATCGGCTCATACACCACCTTTCACACCTGCACGAGGAGTCCATCAATGACTTGCTAGGTCAGGGCAGCTGCTCGGTAGCTTACGCCTCCCTGGATGATGCGGTGGAGTTAATTAAACAGGCAGGGAAATGGACTCTGCAGGCAAAAACAGATATTGAGTCAGCATTTTGCCTATTACCAGTCACCCAGACATTTACCACCTCAAAGGTTTCCAACTGGACTGAAACTATTACTATGACAAATGCTTACTCATGGGGTGCTCAATATCCTGTGCCTACTTTGAATCATTTAATATTTTTATCGAATTGGAACTTGTGGTGTGTACTACTTGGATGACTTTCTGGACGGCGGGAACGGAGGAGTGTACAAACCTTCTTTGCCACTTCGTGGACCTGAATAAAGTATTAGGTGTTGCAGTAGCACAGGAGAAGACCGAAGGCCCAACCATCAAGCTATCCTTCCTCGGCACAGAATTAGACTCAGTGGCGTGGACATGTGATCTACCAGCAGAAAAAGTAGCTGAGCTACACCAGATAATACTGCAGCTACGACAGCAGTGAAAGGCAACACTAGGAGAGATACAGCAGCTGCTAGAAAAACTGAACTTTGCCACCAGAGTAATTCCCGGAGGGCACCCCTTTTCCAGGCGGCTGGCCTGGATGACCAGGGATTTGTCACAGAAGCACCACAGGGTGCGACTTACACAGGGAGTGATAGAGGAACTGGGGCAATGGGAAACTTTCTTGGCCAAGTTCAACGGTACCCTAATGTGGGGAGAACCCTGGGTGCAGGCGGACCAGCTGGAGCTCTATATTGATGCAGCAGGTAGCCCGGGCCATCCGGGGATCATCATGGGCAGCAGCAAAATGTACCACTGCCAACATCACCTTGTTGGAACTATTTCCCATTGTATTGGCTTTACCGTATGGGCCCCCAACTGGCCAATAGACAGATAGCCCTATGGTCAGACAACCATGAGGTGGTACAGGTGATCAACTTGGGTACAGCAAAGTGCCCGACAGTGGTTAAACTTTTGCGAAGGCTAGTTGAGTACCAGCTGACAACAAACATAGCAATCAGGGCAAGGCACATTGCGGGATTAGACAACTCAATAGCTGATTCCATTTCTTATTTTCAGTGGAGCAGGTTCAGGGAGCTCGCACCTAAAGTGAACCAAGTCATGACACCAACACCAGAGGAGCCATGGGATTTTGTGAAGCAGGGCTAATTACATGGCTGGGAAACACACTGCCCCCCAAGGCAGGAGAATGCAGTAGCCCATTACACTAAGCCAGTAACAGGGGGGATCTCTCAGGCACATGTTCATACTTAACCTAGTGGGGTCCTGGAGAAGCTGAGTTTCTCATCAGCAAGGGCTAAGGGAGGCCGCCACGGGGGAGCTGCCTCCAATTGTTAAACTGTAGGCAGCATGGCAGAAGAGACACCGAAATAGATCCAAAAGGGGAAATTACTGGAGGTAGATGAGCTGCTCACACAGTGTTCTTGGGAGGCCTCACAGCAGAGACGCAGACTGAGCAGATGACAGCACACAGCCATAGACAGAGTAGATGAGATGTTAGCACAGGGTTCTTGGGATGACACATGGCTGGGGCACTGAGGAGCAGGCGAGTGGCCAGCAAGGGTCCAGGGGAAGCGGAATGGCACTTGCAGTCCGAGGACTGTCAGAAGAGACGCCCATAAAACTCAGTAGAAAAGGAAGCCTGGAACCGCACAACATGGAGGCCTTGCTTGAAGGGGTACCTCGAGCTAAGATGAGTGCTGTCATAAAAGGACTAACGCTAAATTGGGAAAACAATGCATGATGTAAACTGACATGGATGTGTATGAATAACAACCAAAAGTTGCAAAATAAATAATTCATGTTATTAATAACCTGCGGCCTTTCTATACATGTTGTCACTGGAATGATTGATAGGGAAAGGTACGCAGTTGGGCAGGGCACTAAGAAGGGGGGTAGACTCGCCCCTGGTAGGGGTGAGATGCCTGAGTTTGTCGGCGAGCTGCCAGTCACTGATTTTTCTTGGTGTGTGGGCCGCAGCTGGAGGTGGGTGGGGGCTGTCCCCTCTGTTTGCCCCCAGCTGTTCAACCGCCTTGAGATGCCTTGAAACTCCCCTCGACAAATGACTGCTGACAAAGGCATCTCCTTCTCGAGGCTGGTTCCCGCTCCTACCTACTCCCCGACTTGTGGCTCGTGCTGTCACTTGCTCCTCCTCTTTCCGCAACAAGGTTGCAATATTGGGGATAAGCCAATGTTACCATATTTTAAGGAATGAG
Organism: Lissotriton vulgaris; assembly: GCF_964263255.1. NCBI lineage: Eukaryota > Metazoa > Chordata > Amphibia > Caudata > Salamandridae > Lissotriton > Lissotriton vulgaris. The sequence goes on along the minus strand of NC_141685.1, from coordinate 2,068,521,234 downwards.
CACATGCACATTAGCACCGGGTAGCAAGGGTAAAGTGTGCAGAGCCATAAGGCCAGCACAAGGAGATCAGGAAAAATCGAGCTGGAATGCACAAAGTGTGAGGGAAGAACACCCCAAGGCTGATCTGTCGAACACCTAGCTCCGGAGTATTACGGTGCTTTAGCTCTCTTACTCATTGCACTCGTTATTTGAGCTACCCATTGAGTGCATAGTTAAGGTCACGAGGAAATAAACTGACCAGTCAAGAATTATTAAGGGATTGGTCTCTGTCGTCCTATCTTTTTTCATAAACTGCTGCAGAGTGAGCATAATGAGGTTTAAGAATCAAGTTAAGAAGGATGAAGTAGTGTACACCTTGTCACCACAGTGGAATATGAAATCATCTATAGAACTGTTGATTCATTGAGGGATTACATCGACTATTTCTTGAAATTGTTGTTGAGCATGTATAAATGAACTTACTGCACCCCATGTTTTTACTGTTCTTGGTAATCCTGCCATACAACTGAAGAATGGTTCTCTCTGTACCTCCCTTTCCCCTGTTGAGATATTGTGATCCTGGTGTTCCGATCAGCAAACAGCAATGTCATTTTTGTTTTTATTAGAAAAAAACATCGAAAATTAAGTATCTGATTCTTTCAGACCATGGCAACTTCAGATGTTGCACATCGTGCTTTGCTGGTGGTATTTATTCGCAGATCTGGTAGACATTTTACAATACACCATGAAATGGTTGTTATGCTTTTTTATTTATTTTAACTACACTTGCGAAGGTATTGCTCATACTGTAAGCGGTTTACTTTTCCATTGGAAGTAAACTAGAGCATAGGTTTGGTATTAATAGAGAATCAGTCTTAAATTGTGGTGTTTGTTTATCAACAGTGGCAACTGGGTGTACATGGCTAACAGAGATGTTCGTTAATGGCTCGATTAATGATAGCATTGCATTGTTCCTTAGTTTGCCCTCTTTCTAAGGGGTAAAAACTGTTACTGAGACCATCGTATTTTTAGGAAAATTATTAATCTGTGATTATCCAGGAGCAGACTCTATAGAAGTTACCCAGTTTTGGTACATGCATACCTTGCTTCCTCAGTGTGCGCAACTGTTCAACCACCTGTGAAAGTGAGTCTAGTTGGCGTGCTTAGCAAACCAATCGCCATGCAAGAAAGACTAAAGAATTGTTTTGTCTAATCCAAATTGGATAAACATATACAAGCTGGAAAGAAACGTAAAGCAAGAATAAGGCATTACAGATGAAAGTTCAAATGTTAAAGAAAAAAAGTTGTCTGTAAATAATTAATAGTGTGACATTTCTCTGAAGGTCACTTCAAATCCTGTTTGTGGCAAACCAACAATGGCGTAGTGCAGTTGTATAGAACCGAGGGCTTTGTCTCAGTGGAAGATTCTACTTTCCTGCATAGAAAACAAATATATGAGTAACAACATGTCCAGAAGGACCAATCAGGATGCCCTACCTTTTCAGGGATGTTGGGCAGATTACTTCTTTTTTGTTTACTTATTCGGAACACTTGGTCAGGCAGGGACATCTGTTCCGATCAGCTGTTGCAATGTACTAAGTTGTGCCTAAGTCGTGCTTACCCACATGTGAATGCGGCCTCTTTCAGGATGTAGTGTTACCCTTTGAGAAATGCCTTGTTTAGGCTCAAGGTATAAAGAAAAATCCTGGGTCACTCCCCAGGAAAAACCCATGCACAGCGCTACTCAATCAAAGAGTGTAATCAAAAAACAATTTTTGTAGCATTTACAAAGCTAAGGCTTGAGTTCACATTTTACCAAACGATAACAACTTAAACATAATGTGATAATCCATATGACGCAATGACGAAAATATCTTCAATTGTTGATTGAATTCTTGTTTATTCCATATTCGTGGGAATTGTTAAAGGTATCACAAAATCAAAGCGAATGGCATCATCTTTAAGTTAAAATTCCCAAAGCATTTCGGGCTTCACGAAGTGACCTTCATCAGGGGAATCTATAAATTGTAATTGTACAACATTAATTTTGAGAAAATGCAGCGTGATTCTCAAGGTTAAAAAATTGCGGTCAGGGGAAATACATGAGTGGTGGGACAATTTAATATCTTGGTGCTGTGCAAGAAACCAAACCACCACACAACGTGATCTGTGTGAAAGTGCAGAAGAAAGAAGAATCCTTAAAAGACATGTGCGAAGGGAACTCCAAAGGTGTTGGTTGTGTCTGAAAAGTGAGTTTACGCGCTAAGGAAAGGGAAAAAAACTACCTGCGGGATAGTCTGGCACTATTTAAGAGATTCCAGACAAATGACTTCATATCGATCTGTTAGGTGACAAATCTGGGGTACTGCGCGAGGACGACTCTATTTGGATGTAAACAAACATGCGATGAAGTTGGAATACTGTGTGAAAATGCGGAACGTGGAATGCGTGCTATATCAGGGACTTATCCGTCAGAGCACAAAACGGGATCCGCGAGGAGAAGAGGTGATTGACTATCGCAGCCCCTGTCACGAGTAAAAAATCACCAATATTCAAACGTCGCAATGGACATGATATTGGTGCGAAAAGTGAAAAAGAATACCCCAACACTCACCGACAGTGAACACATGATCTGGGAATGGCGGCCATCTTGAAAAGGTGTGAAACTACGAAAGAGATTAGAAAAAGATGTGAAAAGTGACAGAGAAAACACCGAAATGTGGTGATTGACAAACAAGGTTTGATAAATAACAATGGCACTTCGGGTATGGGTCAATTTTTAGATTATAAGCAGACACAATCATACAATGTAGATGGTACATTTGATTGCATTAAATAAACCCCATTCAATTCAAATGGTGCATGTGTATTTGCATTGAAGAAACCACATTACAAATTAGAAAAATAAGTGCATGTACATGTACATGTACATGGCTATAACCATGATCAAATGATAGAGATAAGGTCACAAGCTCCTGAACGTATAAGAACTACCTACAGAGTTGTATTACACAAGCACTAGAACATCGTGAGTAAAATCCCAATAGCCATAACTTTTTATAAAAAACATGCTAGCTCGAATTTATTATTAAGCCCTGTCGGGATCAGGAATTGCATGTTCCAAATCCAGTGTGTCTCACGTTGCGAAAGCAGCTTTGCTATATCGCGCTCAGGGCTGGGTTCCACCAACTCCAGAACGCCGATTCTTACTTGTGCTATGTTGTGCTTACTGGTGTTCCAGTGTTGTGCTATTGAGGAACTGGCCGTGCTAGTTCTTATGCGGCTCTTATGCTCGATAAAACGTGTGCATAAAGCTCGTTCAGTTTTACCTACATAATATAGGTCACAAGGACATTTTATGTAGTAGATGACATGATGACTGTTACATGTAGCATTGTACTTCAAGGGGATAGGTTTCCCTGATCTGGGATGATGTAGGACTCTGCCGGTGATGGCGTTGTTGCAATTCGAGCAGTTCATGCATTTGAGCAGTAGTTTATACATCACTTGTGTTACTGGTGAATTTTCATTGAGAATTTCTTTAAGGTTCTGCGATCTCTTATACGCAAACATGGGGGGTGCTGTGAACATCCCTTTAAAGTCAGGTTCTGATTGGAGTAGTGACCATCTGTTCAGTATAATAGATTTCACCAGTTTAGATTGGGTTGAAAATGTTGAAACCAACACTTCTCCAGGTGTGGTTGTGAGTTTACATCTTTTTTGTAAAAGGTCTTCACGACTCAAGGCAGCGACCCTGATGGCTGCCTGTTCAAAAACTGTGTCTGGGTAACCTCTTTGTTTATATTTGCCTTCAAAAGCATCAATCGTTTGCATGCCAGTGGTTTCGTCAGAGTTAATGCGCTTGATGCGCAAAAACTGGGAGTATGGCAGGTGGCGCTTGAGTGACCAAGGGTGAAAGCTATTGTACGCTAAAGCATTGTTACGGTCAGTGGCCTTATAAAAATGGAAGTGAGTATTTTACCATTAGAAATGGTAATCATTACGTCCAGAAACGGAATCTGTTGTGCCTCAATCTGATGGGTAAATTGGATGCGTGGGTTGATGTTACTAAGTTGTAAAATGTTGTTTTTTAGATCACTACGTGATCCTTGCCAAATGATGAGGATGTCATCGATGCAGCATTTGAAAACTATCATATTCATGGTCCAATGAGGTTGTGTCAAAAGAAATTCTTGTTCAAACTTCATCATAAAGATGTTTGCGTAACTGGGGGCTCCCGAAAAGCCCATTGATGTGCCATTGGACTGGAGGAAAAACTGACCTTGCCATTGGAAGTAGCTATGGAAAAGGCAAAAATTTAGAATTTCGAGTAAAAATATGCGGTTAGCTCTGGTGATATCAGCTCTCAGTAGGGCCTATTCTATGGCCTCAAGTCCCTCAAAATGGGGAATAGAAGTGTACAATGAGACAACATCCACCGTGCATAGCCAAATTTGTCCGCCTGGGGTGACTGTAATCTCTCTGAGAATGTTCAGTTGTTGTGTGGTATCTTGTATGTACGTGGGACTAGATTGTACTATTGGCTCGAGAACGGTATCTAGGTACCATGAATGGACCCACATCCCGAGACAATGGGTCTCAGGGTGGGGTGGGGGGGGTCGGTCAGTGACTTATGAATTTTTGGGACCATGTATAAACGTGGTCGACGTGGAAATTTAGTGAATAAATATGCTTTTGTTTTGGTGTTGATTCATTTCATGTCTATTGCCTTCGAAAGAATGGTGTCAAGAATTGACAAAAATTCATTGGTGGGATCTCTGGGTAGCGGTATATAGGAGGTGAGGTCCTGGACCATGCGTTCAAATTTCTGTTCATATTTCAATCTGTCCATGATCACTAGAGCGCCACCCTTGTCAGCCTTTGTGAAGTGAAGCAAGGTGTTGGTCTGTAATGATCGTAAAGCAGATTTCTCTCCAGGGTTAAGGTTAGATGGAGAATATGAAATCTGTGGTATTTTGGAGATGTCCTGTTTCACCAATGTCTCGAAAAGATCAATCGTTTTGTGGGAGATTGGAGAAACAAAAGTGCTTTCGGGTCTGAATTCCTGATACTCCACATCATCCGTTTTGGATTGTGTGGTTTCAATAGTGGAGAAAAATGACGTAATCTTTGCTTTCTTGTGAATCTGAATAGTTCAATTTGAGACTCTAGACTTCTAGGCTGGTTGGTGGGAACAAAGGAGCATCCTTTGTTCAACACTGTCATTTGTTGATGTGTGAGTTGTTTAGAGGAGATGTTAACCACTACTGTTTCTTTCTCCGACTGGGTTTGCCCGTGTCGGCAGCCTCTGCGGGTTTGGCTACGCTGGTGTTTAATAGTGGTTGATTGGCAGCGGGGCTGGTGGACAAAAAAGAAGCCTTTGGAGTGGTGGAGATGCCACCTGGGATTTTCCTAGTTTCTGAAGATGTTACTGAAGTCCCTGCATTAGATGGTACAGGAGGACGAGATAACTGGGTGTCCGTCACAGAAACTACACTCTCTTCGGATTAACTTTTTCCAGGCTTTTGCCATGTTCGTTTTTGAGCATATACTTCAGCCCAAGAATATACTTTGTCAAGCTTATAATCGATCGTGTCTCAGCCGAACGTTCTCACTTTTCGTTCGTGTATATCTTTGGCATAAGAGTCAAGTCTAGTGTTAATTTCCTCAAGGGTGGTGGACCATACCTCTGTTTCCATATGTTGAATTAGACTAACCTGTAGGTCTTTAATCTCAGATTCAAGTCCAATCAGGACTTGTGATAACTCCTCTACTATAAACAGTATTAAGTCGAGGCAGCATTTATTTAAAATGGTGTGCCATTTCTCCATGAATTTTTAATTCATTTTCAATAACATAGGTTTGATCGCTAGACGAAGCCCGTGGGGGATTCGGCTAGCCCGATGGTATTGCATTAGGGTTGTGGCATGCAGACACTGATTGATCTCGCGATGCATAAGGTACTTTTCTGCATAGAAAACAAATATAAGAGTAACAACATGTCCAGAAGGACCAATCAGGATACCCTACGTTTTCAGGGATGTTGGGCAGCTTACTTCTTTTTTGGTTACTTATTCAGAGCACTTGGTCAGGCAGGGACATCTGTTCCGATCAGCTGTTGCAATGTACTAAGTCGTGCTTACCCACATGTGAATGCGGCCTCTTTCAGGATGTAGTGTTACCCTTTGAGAAATGCCTTGTTTAGGCTCAAAACGTGTTTATGAGCTTAGATTGTCTCTGCGTGAAGATTGGAGATGATAACAACCAAGGCAGTTTTGAAACTAGACACATTTAGTCTGATGATTTGTGAATTTTGAAGGTTTTCATCAACTGTGTGTGGACTAATGCGCTTCTAATGATGGCAGGGGTAGACTCAACACCTGGAATCACGGAATTTAAACATCCAGGTTTCAAGTTTGCCATAAACAATATTATAGGTATCCTTATTAGTAGATGTTCAGGATGTTCTCCAGTGAATCACTTTTATCTGTGCATATAGAAGAAGCTTTTGTGACATGTTCACTGATGAGTGTAGCGATTGTGGTGCCCGGGGGTCGAGGGATGGTACTACTATCAAGATCCCGAAGATGGTATGCATGTGGGGACGTTTGTAGAAGAGGTAGAGTGAACTACAGTGACCAGCATTCCAAGGGGCAAGCAGGAAGAGCCATGAGACCTAAGGCATATTAGCCCCTCCCCTCCTCACGGACGGTGCTTGTCAATTTTGTTTGTTGAGTAGATCGGAGTGGCGGAAGGTGTTCCCCGCCGGATTTCAGCGAGAAGCAAGAAGATTTCCTGGGTTTGAAAAGCCGTGATGTAAACCAGCGTTGGATCTTACAGCGCTCTTCGGATAAGTACTTGAGAGACGGAAGCGGGCTCGCTTTCGTTTATTGTTTGGTTGTTTTGATCGTCTCTAGCTAGTCAGTTTAGGGCACTCTTGAGACGTAGCGCGTGTACATTACCTCGTATTGGGAAGCATTCTTCTTGAAGACGCGCTGCGCTATTATTTCCTTGTACGTTCTCTCCAGAGAGGGTTTCTGGGAGACGTAGTCTCAGAACTGTTTTTGTTTTGTTTTGATGCAACGGACAATCGCTACCACAAGAGACAGAGATGTTATTTCCCTTGATGTTCCTAGTTGGTTCACTGTACTTAACTTGTGGCTGAACACTAAGAGCGGTTTGTGTCATTTAACAACCGTTACCTTACATATCCTTTGTTGAATCCTGCATACCACAGTCCTGAACTCTTGACGGAACAAGTCATAGACCTTACAGGCTTCATGTGGTGCCTTTTCTTTACGGCCTGGGTTTTGTGTGATTCTGGTGAGTGCAGCGCCTACCTGGTGATTCAGATACTGTTCGAGGCACATGAAGTGTAGTGTTGATTGTGTTTCTTACTCTTCCCTAATCAGGTGGGTCCTCTCCTGCTGTCCTACGCATCTTGGTGACCAGACTCCTGGGGGATCCCAAGGAATCATCGCTACCCATTTATTATTTTCTCCACTTCCCCTTTCCCGGCTAGGTACGTGGGCGCACAGTGTGCTTCGCTTCCACTGTGGGTTCCGTGTCTGGTGGGGGGAGGAGAGCTTAGCATCTGAAGTCGTTTCTGCCGGACACCCTGAGCTAAGGTTAGTGGCGTGTGTGATCCTGCGCTGCTGCCAATCCATGACAGATTGACAAGCCCAAGTTGACACACCGGCCCGAACGATGAATGTTGAGGCAGTCTTGGCCTCCCTGGTGGAAGGCATGGCCGCCTTGCAACAGGAAGTAGCCACTTCCAGAGCTGAAAATCAAACCCTGTATAAAGAAGTGGGTACCTTAAGAAGGGAAGTCGCAGGACTAGTTCAGAAAGGAACAGGAGGGAGTCCTTATATCAAACCCGCTACATTACCTCCCCCTGGTGCAAAAAAACCTATGGAAGTGGAAGGGGGTGGGTTCTCTGTTTCCCCCCAAATAGCCACCTCTAGTGCCTCCTCGGCTGAAGCCGCACATACCGTTCATGTGGTGCAGACCGTAGGTGTTCCTTTAGCTGCCCCTGAACGCTTTTATGGAGACCCCCGTAAGTTTGAAACATTCCTGAACCAATGTAGGTTACATTTTTTATGTAAGCCCGGGGTATTTCAAGACGATTCTGCAAAGACAGCTTTTATGATGTCTTACATGGGGGGTAATGCTGCTAGTTGGAACATCCACTTGCTGGAGAAGAACGACCCAGTGCTGCACGATTTTTCTGCTTTTTGTGTTGAGTTGCGCAAACTTTTTGACCGCAAATCCCATATGTTGACCCTGGATAGGGAACTACTCACCATACGTCAAGGTTCTCAGGACTTGTTGACTTATATCACCTCATTCAACAGGTTGGTGGTAGAGACCGATTGGCCCCCTGCAAAACGCATCTCATTATTTTATCAAGGCCTTCGTGGTGAATTAAAGGACGTCCTTGCACAAGTGGTACAGTTACCCGACACCTGTGAAGAGTTCATTGATTTGACTGTCCAGTTGGATCACAGGCTCCTAGAGAGAAGAGGGGATAGATCACGAGGAGACAATCGCCCTTTCTACCCTCGCTTTAGGGGTCCGATAGAAGAACGTTCCAAACCCTCCGAAGGTCCTGAACCCATGCAAATCGGTGGTATCCGTGGACCGCTGACACAGGAAGAAAAAGAAAAAAGACGTCGTTTGAAGCAATGTCTCTATTGCGGAAAAGGGGGTCACTTCATTAAGGACTGTAGAGCCCGGAATACCGTTCCAGTCCGAAACCCTGTCCCAAGGATACAAGCTCTAGTACAGTCCGATCAACCGACGGAAAACTGAAGAACCCAAACCAGGAAGAGGTCTCTGTCTTGGGTTGTTTGCCGCAAATGATCTCCCCATGTCTTGCAAACACATTGCATCCTGCAGTGGCGCATATGAACCTTCAAATCATCCTCTGGGTCACCCCACAGAAATCATTGAATATAGATGCCTTGGTAGATTCAGGAGCCACCGGAAACTATATTGATCAGAAATTCGCTATGAAGATCGGAATTGCCTGTGAGAAAAAAGAAAAACCGGAGTTGGTGAAATCCGTGGATGGAACAGTTTTATCGTCGGGTCCAGTGGCCTACCACACCTGTCCCATGCTGATGCAAATTGGAAACAATCATCAGGAATACATCCAGTTTGATCTCATTGATGCCCCCCAGTTTCGGCTCATCCTGGGAATGCCCTGGTTAACACTACATGATCCAAAGGTCTGTTGGGCAGCACGCACTATCACCTTGTCATCCGAATACTGTCAGGAACATTGTACTCAGGTCTCTTCGGTTCCCTGCATTACCGAGCTCTCGTCTTCTCTTTGTCTGGCGGCTGCATGTCCTCTTGAGCGATACTGTTGTGCCACGATACTTCCCTTGGAGTATCAGTCGTTCTCCCCTGTGTTTGACAAACAACAGGCTACCCATTTGCCGCCACACAGGGTATACGACTGCAGAATCGACCTCATACCAGGAGCAGATATTCCATGTAGTAGGGTCTATGCCATGACTGAGAAGGAGACAGAATATCTGAAGACATACATTGAAGAAAATTTAGCATCGGGATTCATCAGGCACTCATCATCTCCTGCCTCATCCCCTATGTTTTTTATTCCCAAGAAGGATTGCGCAGAATTGAGACCCTGTATAGACTACCGAGCCATTAGCCGTGTGACCATCAAAAACCGGTACCCTCTCCCCTTAATACCAGTGCTCATGGACCAACTCAAAGGAGCCAGATACTTTACCAAACTCGATCTGCGTGGAGCCTATCATCTGGTGCGTGTCCAAAAAGGGGATGAGTGGAAGACAGCATTTCGAACGAAGCTGGGCCTGTTTGAATACAGGGTAATGCCCTTTGGGCTGTGCAATGCCCCCGCCGCATTTCAGTTTTTCATGGACGAGGTTCTGCGGGGTTGTCTAGAAACCTATTGCATAGTCCACATCGACGACATCCTGGTGTATTCCTCCACTCTTTCAGAACATGTCATGCATGTGAAGTCTGTGCTAGACCGATTACAACGTAACTCTCTCTACGCCAAGTTGGAGAAATGCTTGTTCCACGTCCAGGAAGTGTCCTTCCTTGGGTACATCATCAACGAGAAGGGCTTTCAAATGGACTCGAGTAAAGTAGAGGCGATACTCAATTGGACTACACCCAAAACCGTGAAAGCTGTACAAAGCTTTCTCGGTTTCGCCAACTACTATCGTAGATTCATCAAGGACTTCTCCAAGATCATACATCCGATTTCTTGTTTGTTAAGAAAGAATATGCCTTTTGTGTGGAGTAAAGATGCGGATGCGTCTTTTCAATACCTGAAGAAGCAGTTTACTCAAGCTCCTATTCTTCGTCACCCTGACTCGCAACTACCATTTATACTGGAGACCGACGCATCTCAATATGCTGTGGGGGGAGTGCTTTCCCAAAGACACCCTAGTACGGGCCAAGTACACCCCGTTGCCTTCTTCTCTAAAAAGCTCACGCCCTGTGAGGTGAACTATGCCATAACAGACAAAGAACTTTTATCTATTAAAAGGGCATGTGAGGAATGGCGGCATTATCTACTAGGCGCAGTACATACAGTTGAGATCTATACTGATCACCGGAATTTGTTATTTTTGAAAACAGCTAAGGCCCTCACTCCCCGACAGTTACGGTGGTCTCTATTTTTCTCTGACTATAACTTCATTATCAAATACAAACCCGGAGCCCAAAATGGGAAGGCGGATGCTCTGTCACGTTTGGAGGATGGCGAACAGAGAAAGACCGAAGACGTAGAAACACCTTTGATCCTTCAGGAATCAACTGCAAGCGTGGGATCTGTAGCTCTCCTGTCGTCAAACAACTTTCTTGAGGACGTGAAAATAGCCCTTGCAGATATGAACGTACTTGAATGGATACAAGAGGATCCGGAGCATCGCAAGGAAAAGGATGATCTCGCCTACCAGGATACTGCGCTGTTTATCCCCACCGATGCCCTAAGACAACGAGTATTGGCCTGGTCTCATGATTCGGTTCTGGGGGGACACATGGGAATGTACAAAACTATTGCTATTGTGGAGCGTTCCTTCTGGTGGCCCCAGCTAAGAGAGGCAGTCCGGTCTTATGTGAGGAATTGTGCCATCTGTACGCAAGGAAAGGCTGTGCATGCTCGACCGGTGGGACTGCTGAGACCCTTGCCCATACCTCCCCAACCGTGGCACACTCTCTCCATGGATTTTATCGTTGAGATGCCTCCTTGTGATGGAATGACAGTGATATTAGTTGTCGTCGATCACTTGACGAAGATGGGCCATTTCATACCTCTGGAGGATGTCCCCACGTCTACGGAATTAGCAAAAGTGTTTCTTCAACATATAGTCAGGGCCCACGGTCTTCCTTGTGTATTGATCACCGACAGGGGTTCTCAGTTCACTTCTCGATTCTGGAAGGCGTTATGTACCACCTTGAACATTGATGCCCGTCTGTGCTCCAGCTACCACCCTCAGACGGATGGAAAGACGGAGCGCCTGAACCAGACCCTGGAGCAGTATCTTCGTTGTTTCTCTCTGAGGAATGATATGGACTGGACTGTGTTACTTTGGATGGCCGAATTCGCATACAACAATGCCGTGCACTCAACACTGGGTTGTTCGCCTTTTTTTTGCCTCCATGGGTACCATCCAAACATCCTTCCCTTTGAGTGGCCTGTCCATTCCCCTGTTCCTAGCATCCACGAACACCACGCCCATCTCAGAGCGGTGTTGTTGGACGCACGAAACAGCCTGGCCGATGCCCAGTCCGCGCAGAAACGCTTCGCTGACAGGAAAAGGAGGGTCGAACCGACATATGGGGTAGGGGACAAGGTGTGGCTCTCCACCAAGAATCTCCACATTAAAGGGAATACCAAACTGACACCCAAATACGTGGGCCCCTACAGTATAGTTGAAGTGATCACCCCTGTTGCTGTGAAACTCCTGCTCCCGGTGGGTTGGAAGATACATCCAGTGTTCCATGTCTCCCTCCTGGTTCCTTGCCCCCCCAGTATGAGACTCCCAGTAGCTCCGCTTCCTATTGATGTGGATGGTCAGGAGGAATTTGAAGTGCAGTCCATCCTAGATTCCCATATGGTGAGGGGCAGAATCCAGTATTTGGTGGAGTGGAAGGGTTATGGCCCGGAAGATCGGTCTTGGGAACCCCTAGGGAATCTGCACTGTCCGGAACTAGTTGACCGGTTCCATGCCCTGCATCCGGGCAAACACTAAACAAAGAACAAAGAACGTACCCCGCCAATAGATAATGTGGTCCCAGATCCGGGATCCTAGTATGTGAGGGGTGATAAGCCTAGGAGTAGGTACTGCACATTACAAGATCAACACCATTAAATTACTTGCAAGAAAAAGTTTTTAGCAAATATATAGGTATTTTTATTTTAGTGTAGAAAGCATTTATATACATCCATCACATATAGTTATCTTATAAATATTGCACAGTATACATAGTCAATTCAGAACACAAGTAAAAGTAACAAAATAACATTCCTCTTAGGAACCTACCCAGTAACATTTCATACTTCATTCATACTTTCATTCTTGCAGTGTTTCAAAACCTAATACTATCTAAAGTTCAGACATTCCACTCACATTCTTCAGTTCATACAAATCGTTCTGTTGTATGCCACATAGGGATGGTAGATATGTGGCATAGAGCAGAATAGTATTCCAGACTAATGATCTTGTTGCGGCACCTAGTTGATACTACATAGTATGCCGTATTTCTGGAGCCACGAGCCGACGCGCGTTTCGGTGATAGGCCGGGTGGGCCACACCTTCGTCAGGGCTGGGAGTTGTTGACTGGGAGGAACAGGATAGTAATCTAAAAATAGAATACAGTGCTTTTAGTATTAATCTAATTTACAATTAAATTCGTCAAAGCATGTCTCTTTCTAAAACATTTCTTTATACTAAACACAGATAAAAGAGAAAATAGAAACAACATAATTGTCGTCTTTAACCTGATGTTTATATAGTTGCCATTGTGACAGTATGCAGTACCCAACAATTCTAGGGCCACTCCCTAAACCAGACTCCCAAACGGTGAGATCTGTGAAAGGCATTTGGATAACCTAAGCTAAGTAACCAAGAGAGAACATTTTAACATCATTCATATCTCACATTTACTGTCATTATAAGGAACACTCACTTTCGAACACATTTTGACCAGCAACACTAAGGGTTATTCTACAACAAGTTGGTACTAGTAGAGTATAGGTCTTTTGGAAGCAAAACCTTTGATAATTGTAGGATCTTAAATGCAGGTGCGCATATAATAAATAAAATAGGTAACAACAGACAGGTGGCGATGATATTAGATAGTTTCTGAGTAGTTTAATCGGATGATGTTATACCTGGTAAACATATAGTTACACCAAGTTTTAACTATTGGTAGTTTATGATCTAAGAAAGTGATATAACAGCTCACAACATTATCTAAGTATTTAATTTACCTGAAGTGGTTTAAAGGAGATCCTTAGAGCAAAGGGCGCATAAAGTTGATGTTTTTCAGCAGATCAGGAATCTAATAGGTGATAAATTAACTCTAATTATATTCTATCCTCATGGATTTATTGCAACCAGATATTCGATAAACTTTAAATTTCATTACCTGAGTTTTTAATTTTTGTTTGTTAAATGAGGGAAGAGATGAAGGTTGCTCTACTTTGGAGATTTTTGGGGATATCCCACAGGTATACCTAAAGCAGAACAGTATCGTGAGTATGCATAATGGCCATCATTTATTTAGTCACAGGTTATGAGTGCTAATGATTTGTACACACCATACACGATGATTCAGAAATGTCCAGTTTAGGAGTTCTGTGTCCACCCACGTTACTGGTTTAATACCTGCCTAATACGGGAGAGCAATCAAATCAGTATCACTTCCTAGCGCGTTTTGTTTTTAAAGAACCGCGCTGTCTATTAAATCTACTTACTTGACTGAGTAGACACACAGTCCGTAGGTTATATTCCGTTGGTTGGCCGGACCGGCCCTTCCTCACGGTAAACAGGGTTCGAAAGTAAAGTTTATCGAATATCTGGTTGCAATAAATCCATGAGGATAGAATATAATTAGAGTTAATTTATCACCTATTAGATTCCTGATCTGCTGAAAAACATCAACTTTATGCGCCCTTTGCTCTAAGGATCTCCTTTAAACCACTTCAGGTAAATTAAATACTTAGATAATGTTGTGAGCTGTTATATCACTTTCTTAGATCATAAACTACCAATAGTTAAAACTTGGTGTAACTATATGTTTACCGTGTATGACCACATCTGATTAAACTACTCAGAAACTATCTAATATCATCGCCACCTGTCTGTTGTTACCTATTTTATTTAATATATGCGCACCTGCATTTAAGATCCTACAATTATCAAAGGTTTTGCTTCCAAAAGACCTATACTCTACTAGTACCAACTTGTTGTAGAATAACCCTTAGTGTTGCTGGTCAAAATGTGTTCGAAAGTGAGTGTTCCTTATAATGACAGTAAATGTGAGATATGAATGATGTTAAAATGTTCTCTCTTGGTTACTTAGCTTAGGTTATCCAAATGCCTTTCACAGATCTCACCGTTTGGGAGTCTGGTTTAGGGAGTGGCCCTAGAATTGTTGGGTACTGCATACTGTCACAATGGCAACTATATAAACATCAGGTTAAAGACGACAATTATGTTGTTTCTATTTTCTCTTTTATCTGTGTTTAGTATAAAGAAATGTTTTAGAAAGAGACATGCTTTGACGAATTTAATTGTAAATTAGATTAGTACTAAAAGCACTGTATTCTATTTTTAGATTACTATCCTGTTCCTCCCAGTCAACAACTCCCAGCCCTGACGAAGGTGTGGCCCACCCGGCCTATCACCGAAACGCGCATCGGCTCGTGGCTCCAGAAATACGGCATACTATGTAGTATCAACTAGGTGCCGCAACAAGATCATTAGTCTGGAATACTATTCTGCTCTATGCCACATATCTACCATCCCTATGTGGCATACAACAGAACGATTTGTATGAACTGAAGAATGTGAGTGGAATGTCTGAACTTTAGATAGTATTAGGTTTTGAAACACTGCAAGAATGAAAGTATGAATGAAGTATGAAATGTTACTGGGTAGGTTCCTAAGAGGAATGTTATTTTGTTACTTTTACTTGTGTTCTGAATTGACTATGTATACTGTGCAATATTTATAAGATAACTATATGTGATGGATGTATATAAATGCTTTCTACACTAAAATAAAAATACCTATATATTTGCTAAAAACTTTTTCTTGCAAGTAATTTAATGGTGTTGATCTTGTAATGTGCAGTACCTATTCCTAGGCTTATCACCCCTCACATACTAGGATCCCGGATCTGGGACCACATTATCTATTGGCGGGGTACGTTCTTTGTTCTTTGTTTAGTGTTTTTCTCCCCCCACGTCCCGCCTGCATCCAGCAAGAAACCCATTGGGGAACCCCCTTCTTTCGCTTTCTTTCCTGCATCCGGGCAAGCCTGGTCGACCGCCGAGTCGGCAGTCCTCGAGAGGGGGTTCTGTAGCGATTGTGGTGCCCGGGGGTCGAGGGATGGTACTACTATCAAGATCCCGAAGATGGTATGCGTGTGGGGACGTTTGTAGAAGAGGTAGAGTGAACTACAGTGACCAGCATTCCAAGGGGCAAGCAGGAAGAGCCATGAGACCTAAGGCATATTAGCCCCTCCCCTCCTCACGGACGGTGCTTGTCAATTTTGTTTGTTGAGTAGATCGGAGTGGCGGAAGGTGTTCCCCGCCGGATTTCAGCGAGAAGCAAGAAGATTTCCTGGGTTTGAAAAGCCGTGATGTAAACCAGCGTTGGATCTTACAGCGCTCTTCGGATAAGTACTTGAGAGACGGAAGCGGGCTCGCTTTCGTTTATTGTTTGGTTGTTTTGATCGTCTCTAGCTAGTCAGTTTAGGGCACTCTTGAGACGTAGCGCGTGTACATTACCTCGTATTGGGAAGCATTCTTCTTGAAGACGCGCTGCGCTATTATTTCCTTGTACGTTCTCTCCAGAGAGGGTTTCTGGGAGACGTAGTCTCAGAACTGTTTTTGTTTTGTTTTGATGCAACGGACAATCGCTACCACAAGAGACAGAGACGTTATTTCCCTTGATGTTCCTAGTTGGTTCACTGTACTTAACTTGTGGCTGAACACTAAGAGCGGTTTGTGTCATTTAACAACCGTTACCTTACATATCCTTTGTTGAATCCTGCATACCACAGTCCTGAACTCTTGACGGAACAAGTCATAGACCTTACAGGCTTCATGTGGTGCCTTTTCTTTACGGCCTGGGTTTTGTGTGATTCTGGTGAGTGCAGCGCCTACCTGGTGATTCAGATACTGTTCGAGGCACATGAAGTGTAGTGTTGATTGTGTTTCTTACTCTTCCCTAATCAGGTGGGTCCTCTCCTGCTGTCCTACGCATCTTGGTGACCAGACTCCTGGGGGATCCCAAGGAATCATCGCTACCCATTTATTATTTTCTCCACTTCCCCTTTCCCGGCTAGGTACGTGGGCGCACAGTGTGCTTCGCTTCCACTGTGGGTTCCGTGTCTGGTGGGGGGAGGAGAGCTTAGCATCTGAAGTCGTTTCTGCCGGACACCCTGAGCTAAGGTTAGTGGCGTGTGTGATCCTGCGCTGCTGCCAATCCATGACAATGAGGGACTCACCCTTTTATCATTATTCCAAGCTTAATAAATCAAGGTTAATTGTTACAGCAGTCCAAGTTGACTGTTCTCCTGAATGTCAAGTCACTTTTGAACTTTGCCTGTCAGACATCAGGTTATTTGTTGAGGGGAGTGTTAGCCCTTCTCAAGCAACAACCACAATCCTTGTCAGGTGAGCCCCCAAAGTCACTAAATTAACCTGCACTAAACCTCTGGTAGCTTGACAAAAAAGCAGTCAGGCTTAACTTGGAGGCAGTGTGAGAAGTATTTATGAAGCACACAAATCGTAATAAAATGAAACCTCGGCACCAGATAAAGCCCCACACCAATTTAGAAAAATAGAGTACATTTTAACAATTAAAAAGAAACCAGAATGACAAAAAATCAATCTGAAGAACTGGAGATATGCCATTTCAAAGTTTTGGGTAGATATTGCACCTAAAAGTAACACTTGTGGTCATCTGGTTGTGCTATACAGGGGGAAGTCACAAGTTGAGGCTGACCAGGAGGGAGCATCAGTCAAATTAGGGACTAGGTTAGTCCCACTGAAAGCATTACCTTCTCAAAGACAAGCGTGAAGAATTCCATTAGTGGTGGTGGATGCTATGAGAGCTCTTCAGATAGTTGTCGCTGTAGTGCCTAACATTGTGGAGGGTCATCACTGTCACACAAATATCTGGTTGGTTATTGTTGGTGCTTCACAAGTACGCTTATCAAGTGCTGCTGTTGCTGTAGCATTAAGTGCAGATCTCACATTGCCGGTCATTGCTAGAGGTCACTGTAGCACAAAGAGTCTGATCCACCACAGCTTCACATTGAGGGTCATATTGGGCTGCAGATTCTTGGTGTGACTGGATCTGTTTGTGTTCACGAAGAACCCATAACTTCAGGGTTTTTCCTTTTCCTCACAGAGGAGTGCACACTGATGTCAGACAAGTGTCTGGGAGGCACAACATGGGGATCACAAGCTTAATCTACCAGAGGCCAGCAGTGCTTGGGCTGATATAGTTGCAGCAGGTCAGCTGGCAGTTGCAGGTAGGCCCCTGGAGCTTGATGTGTCCCTTGAGCTTAGTACAGAAGGTCAGTTAACTGGCCTTTGGAGTCACTCATCTTAGCCTAGAAAAAAGGGAGCAGTTCCAGTCTTCCCTTCTCAGAGAGCAGGGCAGGCCTCATGCAGCATAGTAGTCCTCTGGTAGAAGCAGGGCAGGCCTCTAGCAGAAGACCAGTCTTCTTGGGGACAAAGCTGACTTCCTGTATTCCACAGGTAATTGAAGTGGGGAAATCTTCTAGGCTGCCCCAACATCTGGAAAGTTCTTCCCTTCCCCTGCCAAGCCTCCAAGAATTCTGGAGTACCAAATGCCTACTGCTAGGCTCATTTGTGTGTGTGGTGGAGCCAGCCCTTTGAAATGTAAGGAGAGCAAAGAACAGCTCACCCCCAAAAATCCTTGCAGGCCCATCCTGCCAATGCCTAGTCCCTCATTTGTCTCATTGTCTGTGAGGAATACTCAAAATGTAATAGCTAAGCTATTCATAAGCCTGTGACCCAGGATACTGGCAGCCGGCACCAAATGGTTGGGCGCAAGAAAATACCAACCTTCTAAAAGTGTCATTTTCAGATTTGTGACTTAAAATCTAACTTTATCATTAATGTGGATTTCAAATTCATTTGAGTTCAAACTTGATTTCCCTATCCATTTCTATTCAAAAGTTATCATTTGTTGAATGTAATAAGGTGGCCCAATATTTTCCAATGTGAGAGATATGCCATACAACAGTGAAAAACAAATGTAGGAGTTGTTCACTACCAGGGCATGTAAAACATAAAAACCCATGTCTTCCTTTTTCAATACAGTGCACCCTGCCCTATGGGCTGGTTAGAGCCTACTTTAAGGGTCACATACATATTTTAATAAATGGAAGGTTTAGGTCTGGAAAAAGGCATATTTTGCAAAGTTGAATTGGCATTTTTACAAATGAACTACAGGCTGCAATGGCAGGTCTGAGACATGTTTTAAAGGCTACTTCATTGGGTGGCACAATGTGTGCTGCATGCCTACCATTAGCATTTCATTAATAGCCCTGGGTACATATAGTCCCAGGTACTATGGACTTATAGGTACATTACTTATGACAATCAGGTATAAACCAATTGTACCATGTTTTTGTGATTGAACACAAATGCTAAAAATGTATGTCCTAGTACCTCATACCGGCAATCGTATACAAATAACAGTAAGTTGACCGACTTTATCCGAAAAAAAAATTTTTGCCAGATACTTTTGCTCTCTAACCTTCTTTCTTCTAGTCTGTTTTCACTTGTTGTGAAAAGAATGTCATGTGATGCATGTTTTGAATATAACTTTATTGATGGAATATGGCACCCGTACCCGTGAACAAGCAGCGGACGCTGCAAAAAGCGTCGGATGGATTTTGCCGAATATAATCTCACTAAGCAGCTATTATGGGCCTCAGCGTGTTGTTTATCGATTGAAAGGACAACAGTTTTTGGATTTATTGGGGGTGGCGAACCCCGCTGTGGCCCACCGTGACGAAGCAGGTGCAGGTCTCTTTTTAGCCTATTGTTGTGGAGATATATAT
Organism: Lissotriton vulgaris; assembly: GCF_964263255.1. Taxonomy (NCBI): domain Eukaryota; kingdom Metazoa; phylum Chordata; class Amphibia; order Caudata; family Salamandridae; genus Lissotriton; species Lissotriton vulgaris. The sequence goes on along the minus strand of NC_141685.1, from coordinate 2,068,501,911 downwards.
ATATATATATATATATATATATATATATATATTACCTACTGGCACTCGCCAGTAGGTAGTTATAGTTAGGATTGTTTTCAATGTTAAATCTCAAAATTCTATTTAAAATAACTTTGGCACCGGTTGACGAATATGCCTGAAAATTTCCTCAAAAAGGCCTCGTCGAGCTCCGGTCCTTCCCTGAAAGTCTGGGGGGATGCGTCAAGCGGGGGCCGAGATAAAAGGGGTGTCCCAAAATGCGTTTTTCCCATGTTAATTTCCATAGGGCGGTCGACCTCACTTTTAGCCCGAATGGCTGAATGGATTTACACCAAACTTGGCAAAATTGTAGGGACTGGTAGCCCGATGTGCCTTTGCTATGTCTCAAGATCTGTGCTCCAGTGGATTTTGAGTAATTTAGGCTAAAAAAAAAATATATATATATATCTATATCTATAGCAGCGCTCCGGTAAGCGCACCGGGGCGCGTACCGGGCGCGCCACGCGACTTGCACACGGAAATCTGATTGGCTGTCGGGTGTCTGTAAACATTCTAAACAGTCCAGAGCGGCCGCCATCTTGTGTCTCGGTAGGATCGAGACATGAGAGGTGGCCAAAACAAATGGGGAAATGACCATAAGGGGGCAGAGTAGACCCTCCCTGACCCCCTAGGTTTGATGTGGGGCTTTAAAAGGGCCCCGCGGGGCCAAACAAAAAGTAATTTTTTTTTCGATTTTTTGCGGGGGGGAGCGCCCGGTACGCACACCGGGAAGCGGACCGGGGAGCGTACTATAGGGAAAAAAGAATGATAGACTTTTCAAATATTGTATGTTTATTAATTGTTCTTTTTGTTGTTTTTTATTTTTTATTTTATTTAAGTACCAACATGTAGGTACCAATGCAGAGTCTAAAATTTAATATACACTGTCTCCTTTGTAGATATCTTGCATGTTGTTACAGAAGTTATTGTGGTATATGGATTTCATAACACAGTCTGTCAGGAAAGCAGAAACAATATGGAGGCAGGAGATGATAAAGAGATGTTAAATACACATTGGAGATAATATAGTGGGAGAAAGGAAGTAACTATGAGCAAACTTACTATGTAACACAAAAAAGTTGCACAGTATATTTTAAGTCTCACATTATATTATATCTATTTTGGTACTATTTCATAATTTACATATAAAAAAGAATAATGTCTCAAACTATTTTTAATTTTTAAATTTAAATTTATTGTTGTGATTTTTCAAAATCTAAAAGAATTTGCAACATTAATTCATCAGGTATGTCCTCCTTTTCATTCCATGATTCAATTTCTTCAACACATTTAATTAAGTCTTGGTCTACAGTGTGATCCAAAAAGTCTATTTCATCTTTGTCTTCCTTAGGATTATTTTCCATATTAATTTCAAATGAAATATTATTTTCATTTTGTTGTGCTTCCATTTTCTTTCTGTAAATTGCATACAAAATAAATATATCAGTAGAGACAGGGCACTGTTGGGTTTAAGTTCAGACAGGTACTTGTGAGTTTTTAACAGTGAAGTTATCTTTGGGCAGTGTATGGTTTCAGGCAGGAAGTAGAACTATTAAAAAGTGCCTGTGATGAAGCCTAAGTAAATTCATAATTATACCAGAGAAGCCCAACTCAATCCATAATTATAATAAACAAGCCTTTCTCAATGTCTAACTCTTACAGAGGGACAGTATATAACTATCTGAAAACGTTTTCCCAAATTAACTTAAAGTGCATAACATAGTTCTCCTTTCAAATGAACAACTTACCTTCTTCAAAGTAGTTGAAGTTTTCTGTTAAAAAAAATTCCAAATGTACCTTAGGTAGTGTTAGTCAAAATGGATGTGTTTCCCTCTCATTTTTCATATATATTCATGTACTTAATCAATCAAATGTCAGCACATAAAAGTACAAAATGTAAGTAACATTTTAATTGGTTGAAAATTCAAACAGTTTCATATGTGTTTTTGTCATGTAATTTACCTCAGGATATTTAGACAGGGCTACAGCCCAAATGGCTCAATGGAATACCACCAAATTTGGGTAAATGGCAGGGACTGCTATGTAGTAGGGCGTATTCTATATTTGGTGTAAGTGTCTCCAGTGGTTTTTCTGTAAATTACTTTCCCACCTTTTTTTAGGGAGCGCGTACCGGTGCCCGCCCCGGTACGCGCACCGGCAGCGTTACGGGAGTCCTCCATTTTGTGTTTCGGTAGAATCGAGACACAAGATGGAGGACAAACAACGTTGGGAATGGGTAGAAGGGGGCACGGTAAACACTTCCTGACCCTCTAGGTTTTCTGAGGGGGGCTTAGGATGCTCATATAGGCCAAAAATAAAAAAAATTAAAAAGAATTCGCAGGGGGAGCGCCCGGTACGCGCAACTGTAAGCGTACCGGGGAGCATACTTTGGTGAAAAATAGTGAAAAAAGTTAGAAAAAGATAAACGTTTTGAATGATCAGAGGTAGGGTAGCTCTGAAAAGAGCTTTTGGGTCCTGTGGCTGATTTAGGTACTACAAGTAGGTTCCAATGCACAGTCTTAAATTCAGGAGGAATATTCTATTCCCCTCATCTGAGAAGTGCACACCATCTCCTCTGTAGATGTCTTGCATGTTGTAACGCAAGTTGTTGTTGTATATTGAACCCATTCCAAAGTCTCTCATGTAAGCAGAAACAGATTTATTCACATGTTTCCGTGCTTTCTCAAATTGTGGACAAAATTGGTTGGACCAGTTCCATTTCTGTCTTTGGCATATATTGGAATATACCAAGGCAGTTTGTGGAAAAAGTGTCATCAATTGATCAAAGGTGTCCTTTAAAAGCATTTCCAGACCAACCCCAGTCATAGTGCCCAAATCATTTCCACCACAGTGCACTATTAAGAGGTCACGGTTTGGCAGATGCAAAAAGGTTTTCACCAATGATGGAATTGAATTTTTAAAAATAAAATTTGATGGCATTGAGCAAGTACAACAAATCAGTCGTTGTTCTGCTAGATTTTTGCTTGTAAAAGACTTATATGTTCGCCGAAAACAGTTTCCTGTTTGTTTGGCATATGCGGTGACAATTCATAAATCTCAAGGTTTAAGTGTAGATAGTGCGTTGGTGAACATTGGAAGATCTGTGTTTAAAGAGGGTATGGCATATGTGGCATTATCACGAGTCAGAACTTTATCAGGATTGTACTTGATTGAGTGTGATGAGACAAAGATTTGTGCAGATCTAGATTGTGTTAAAGAATACAATAGGTTAAGAAGAGAGTATGCTCCACATTTGCCTCAATATCCTCTGTTTGAAAAACGTGTGGTAGGCCGAAAAAGAAGAAATGAGAATAATTGCAGTGAGGTAGTAGCAAAAAGACAAAAAGTAGATGAAACTGTAATTCAAAACAGAAAGAAAAAGGATTCTGATGAAAATGTTGTTGGATTTCAGTTTAAAACAGTTCTGGTGTCAACTGCTATGCTAATGTAGTGGTTAATGTTTTTTTCTTCAAACTTTACAAGAACAGATTGTTGAAAATCGGGAATCAAAGATTGTGTGGTTTATTGAATTCTGTGTTTGAGAAATGTAGCAGTGATAGAGCAAAAATAGAAAGTGTAACAGAAATTCTAAATATTTTAGATATGTGTTCTGGTCAAGATAAATTTTCACAGAACATTCAGCAGGATTGTCAGGAATTTTTAATGTATATGTTTGGTGTTTTGGAAGATGAAGGTGTAGATGTAGATAATCTTTTCAGCCTTTCTTATCAATGGCAGCATGACTGCCACAATTGTAGTTCATCAAGTAATACTAGAATAGACACTGAAAGATTTATATATTTGACTTTACCAGTCTGTAAATCAGTATAATTTAAAAATCTAGTTAAAGCAGCAGATCATAATATGGTGTGTACCCAATGTAAGTGTCCAATGCTATCCACATTATTTATACAAAGTTATGGTCAGTATATCATTTTAGTTTTCCAACGATGTAGACCTGATGGAACTAAATTGACAACTTGTATCAAAAATGTTGTGGCTTCTCAGTTATCAATTTCAGGAAGAACCTTTACAACTGAAGCTATTATTTATCATGACGGTCCTTCGACAACATCAGGACATTATGCTACTTAAAATGTAAAAAAGGTTGGAGTTACTGCAATGATTCTCATTTGACTTATAAACAACGTTTGCCTTATGACTTTAAAAATTCTTACCTAGTGTTTTTAAAACCAAAGTTTTAGTAAAGATAATTGGCCTTTGAAGACGGGAATAGTTAATAAAAGTTAGTTAGTTAGTTAATCTAATGTTTAAAATTATTTATCTCATATAGGTACTGTAAGTAGATCTCATAGTAAAAAATACTCATATATCTGACACCATTTGGCCGTAAGGAAAGTGTAAGGTATGATGTTCTTAGATCTTTTTTCATAGGAAGTCGATGAAATGGAAGTTATAGAGAACAGCAGACTTTTTTTTCCACCAAAAGGACCTTAACTATCTTCTATTTGGCCTCACGGAAAAGTAAGTGAATCAGAGATTAGTGTACATATATGAGTTGTAAGTTTTTATGTTTTTTTTTAAAAACAATCTTTTAGATTGTGTTTTTTTTTCCCGCTGTTATATGATGAAGAGTTTGAACTCACTAATTTAAGTGAAATTCAATATATTCTGAGAACAGCAAAAATAAGCAATGTAACATATTGTATAAGTTATTCTATAGTTTGCATTGTGTGATTTATATTGTATTCCCATTGTCTCACACTCATTTTCCCTTTTCCACCCTTATTTAGCTCTCTTTACTCACTTGCACTGCCTTTTTTTAACTTTGTTTCATCGCTGTTCCTTTACTCCACTTCATTCACAACTCCTCAATCCAATTTCAACTGTCTGCATTTCCTCTCTTCCTTCCTCCACTTTCATCTTTCTCACATTCTCTCAGTACCACTGCTTTAGTTCTCTTCCCCTCTCTTTCCTTCTTTTGCTCCTTTACTCTTTTTCCTTTCTCACTCATTGTACTGCAGTTCACTCAGTCCTTCCCTTTGTCTTTCTGTGTACTTACTCTCTCACTCCTTTTTCCTCTATCGTTCTATAGTAACCTCATTCCTTTCATCCCTTCACTCTGTGACTCCCCTTCACTCACTCTCAGTCATCTTCTATTCCTCTTTCTTATTAATAGTTCCTCATTTAGACTCCTCTCCTTTTCACTCATTTTCCTTTTACTTTGTTCTCTTTCCTGATTTCATTTTGGTATCTCGCATTCTTTTAGTATCTTACTTATCTTCAGTAATTTGTTCTCTTTCTATTTCTTTTTCCCTCTTTTTTCTCTTTCTACATTACTTTATTTCTGTTTTTGTATCCTTCACTCTTGCTTTATTTCTTAGTAAACTTTTTTAGATTTTTTACCTCTTGACCTATGTCTTCTATTTTAAAATATATATTTTACTAATTATAACTTGTTTTTTCTTTTGTCTTTCACAGATACAAAGTGTAGTTTAAAGATGCAAGTAAGATTTCATTAATTATATGGTAAGTGTGACTACAAAATGTAGTTTATCATCACCCTTTGTTTTAACCTCACTACTTTTCTCTCACCCTACCTCACCCCTGTTTTCTTACTCTGCTTCCCTCACTTATTCTTATCCTCCATATTTATTTCGCTTTTCCTTACTTTCCTAACACATTCAACTTCTTTCAGTGCCCCTGCTCACCCACACTCCCTCTCTTTCCTTTTTTTTCTGCTTCACTTAGTCCCTTTCTGACATTCCTTCCTTTACTCTCTCTGTTCTTTCTTTCTGTCACTCCCCATGTCTTACCCTTATTCACTTTTATCCACCCTCTTTCACTCCTCTTTACTTACACTCACTGCTATTTTCTTTCCCTCCGTCACCATTGTTCCTTTTCTCTGGTTCCGTCACTACCTTTCATTCCTCATCCTTTACTCTCCTTCCTTTTACTGTCATCACCCATTCACATTCTCTCAGAACATCTGCTTTAGTTTTCTTCCTCTTTCTTCTCTTCTTTTGCTCCCTTATTCATTTTCCTTTTCTCAGTTACTCCCTCTTATACCTTTTCTCTGTTTTACTATCTCTTACGCAGTCCCTCTGTGTTTATCCCTCTAGCTCTCTTTCTCTTTACACCACTCTCTTTTTTTCCCCATTCCTCATGCCCACTCCTTTTTTTTTCTTTTTTTTTCTTTTTTTTTGTTGGTACGCGCACCGGGGCGCTGACCGGTACGCACACCGGGAGCGTTCCAGAGTGAAATATTATAAAAAAGAATATACTTTATTATAAAAAAATATTATATTAATATACAATATAGGATTCATTTTTAGAAAAACATACCTTTCTAAACTATAGATATTTGCGAAAAAATAACCTTAGAAATTCACTAAAAAACACATAGGTATGAGTCCGTATAAAAAGTTAGGAATTAGCAGTTAAAAAAACCTATGAAATTCACTGAATAAAACATATGGCTGAGATACCCGCCACCCCCTCTCAACACAATCCCACAAGGAGGGAAACCGGAAACAGTTCTTTAAGTTTTTGGATGTGGGAGGGAGTGACCCTCCCGCGGCCGTATTTATTAAAACAAAAAATTAAACATTAAACGTTTCATATTATGTACAATTTCATTATCACATTGCGATGTTTGGCTAATCTTAACATATTTTCTAATACAGAGGTTCTCCTAGCCGAACTAGCATCCTACAAAAACATTCTCTATAAACACTGAAATTGTACATCCTAACGTTTAAGGGCCAACGGCAAGGTCATAACCGGTGTCAAGATCCCTAACCAGACTTACCCCTCCCACTTGGGAAGGGCGACAGCACAGAGGCTTACCTCAAGTGCAGCTACTAACAATTTCCCTTGACTTGTCGGGGGCACTTAAGACTCGACGCCATTTAAAGGTCGTTCGAATACTTGTGTGTGGTATCTAGAAGGTATCGTGGACCTCCCCCCACCCCACACAACTTACCGCATCTGCCGTCGCAGATGACCCTGGCCCCGGGAAATTCCTCAGGAGGGGGCTGTAACCCCTCCTACACAGGAAGGGGCCTTGACCGCCTTTCCTTAACTTCCGGCGACCCGCCCTTAGACGGGACCGCCTCCCCATTGAGGGGCCAATGGCCACCTCCCCCGAGCGCTCCCATCCGTGTTGGGTGACGCCCACTCATAGGGATCTACCAATTAGTGCTCACCGATCATGACCTTACCGCCTACCAAAAAAAATAAATACGACAATTCGAACTTATGAAAACATTGGTCGCTACGACCGAAAGAGCATGCTCAAAAGCAACACTACATCAAGTCCTTTTAATCGTAACAACCTAACGATATTCACCATACTTTATTATGATAAACCACAAAACTGATACTTTCACAACCTGTAAACGAAAAAGAAAGAACATACTTAGAAAATTCACTTTAATGCACAACAACTTGCTGTCCTCAGGGGCTGGTGGGTGGGTCAAAATTGGCTCTTCGTTCTGTCCCGAGCTCACGTGTGGCGAGGAGGTGCAGCTTCGGAGCACAAGAACAAGAGGACGTCTTCAGGCCTTGCGTCTCCTTTTATCCATCTTCAGGGCGGGCGTAAACCCGCCCCTGCCCGTCCCGGAGGCGGGGCTGGCTACGTCGGTGTCTAGGCCAGCCCATTCTAGGGCGGGAACAAGCGCGCCCCGGCTACGCCGCTTCGGGCATACCAGCCGAGACGCGCCTCCCGCCACAAAATGGCTTCCCGGGGGGATCGAGGCACTCCGCCATACGTTCGGGGGGACCGAGTGGTCGCCCCTTTCCATATGGCTGAGATACCCGCCACCCCCTCTCAACACAATCCCACAAGGAGGGAAACCGGAAACAGTTCTTTAAGTTTTTGGATGTGGGAGGGAGTGACCCTCCCGCGGCCGTATTTATTAAAACAAAAAATTAAACATTAAACGTTTCATATTATGTACAATTTCATTATCACATTGCGATGTTTGGCTAATCTTAACATATTTTCTAATACAGAGGTTCTCCTAGCCGAACTAGCATCCTACAAAAACATTCTCTATAAACACTGAAATTGTACATCCTAACGTTTAAGGGCCAACGGCAAGGTCATAACCGGTGTCAAGATCCCTAACCAGACTTACCCCTCCCACTTGGGAAGGGCGACAGCACAGAGGCTTACCTCAAGTGCAGCTACTAACAATTTCCCTTGACTTGTCGGGGGCACTTAAGACTCGACGCCATTTAAAGGTCGTTCGAATACTTGTGTGTGGTATCTAGAAGGTATCGTGGACCTCCCCCCACCCCACACAACTTACCGCATCTGCCGTCGCAGATGACCCTGGCCCCGGGAAATTCCTCAGGAGGGGGCTGTAACCCCTCCTACACAGGAAGGGGCCTTGACCGCCTTTCCTTAACTTCCGGCGACCCGCCCTTAGACGGGACCGCCTCCCCATTGAGGGGCCAATGGCCACCTCCCCCGAGCGCTCCCATCCGTGTTGGGTGACGCCCACTCATAGGGATCTACCAATTAGTGCTCACCGATCATGACCTTACCGCCACAGGTCCGGATAGTTGACCGGCTATCCGGACCCCCCACCAAACTCCTACCTAAAGGTCATGTTTTAACGATTTTAACCAAGCTAGGAAGTCACCTATGAGTAACTCATTGCCCACCCTCGACAAATGCACACCATCCCCCAAATACATACTGTCATCATTAATACAACTATGCGAGATCGAATGCAATGTCTTGGAACGGAACAACCTACTCACTTTGTTATTTAATTTCTTAACGGAATGATTCAAAGCAGGGATCGAGATAGCCCCCCGCCACACTTTTCGTGGGATCATATGAGACCACGCAATTATACACCCCGGAACTCTCCTTGCTAACCAACTTACCGTGGAAAGCATAGCCTCCAGGAGAAGTTGTCTACCGGTGGTAACTAAGTCGTTGCCCCCCAAATGTACTATGACTATGGACGGCGGTGACCTCATCCGCTCTAACAAACCCTCAAAGAATGCCTGAAACTGGTCAATACAGAGACCGCCCCTTCCGTAGAAGGACACTCTGTACCCGTATTCCCCAGGTACGTGAATCATATCACCTGCTTTGAATACGTCTGCGGCCCGTCTCACGTATGAGTGGCCTACGACCCACACCTCCTTTCTCCCAGCCGGTGATGTGTGGCCGCTGGCCTGGTGTTGGGTCAACTGCACAGTCCGCCCTGCCGCGTAGGCTTGCGCAACTGAAAACAAACAAAAGACAAGAAGCGTGAGTACATGATTACAGCTTCACAACATGTGCAATCGCACATACCTCTTATAACAATTGGAGGACCAACGCCCCACACGTTTCACTTGTTCTACATTAAGACCCCTGGCTGTAGCTTCTGTGGCAGCCCCTATACGAAAGGAATGGGTCCCAAATTCACCCGGGTCCAAGCCCGCTGCGGCAATGGCCATTGCAAGCACCCGCTGAAACTGAAACCTCGTCAGCGGGGTGGCGTCTACATGCCTCAACAATGTCCCCCCCCATGATGCCACCCTTCGTGCTAGGTAATCTTCTAAGCACTGAACCGGACACATGGATGACTCGGGGATCCTGCGAATGATCGTGCAGTCCCCCCTCCCATCTTGGTCAGTCTTGGACCTGAGAAAGGAGACAATCATCGCATCACCCCTGATCTGAACCTGCTCCCTGCACAAGCCCCCCGTCACATCCCGTTTGTTCCTTGCCACTAGCTCACTAACTCTCATAGCCCCGTGAAATGCCAGCATAAATGCAGTCCGGAACAAACAGGTCTCGAACGGGGACGAGCATGTGTTAGGGAGTGTGGTCAGCAACTGGGACAACCTGTCTAGACCTATCGGTCGTCTTACGTCTACTCTGCGACCCTCTAGACGTTGCCACCCACGCAGCGCTTTCTGTACCGAAAAAGACGCTGTTGGGTCCAGGATGCCATGGGCCCTGGCAACAAAGGAAATGGCGGCACGATGCCTTTGGGCCGTAGCCACCGATTTCCCAGCCCTACGTAAAGACATCAGGAAAAGTACTACCCACTCCTCCTGCCCCCAAAGTCCCCCTCTCTCTGCCCCTAAAAAGGCTAAATAGGCCTGGAACGCCCCTTCATATGCCTTCCTTGTCCTGGGTGCTAGACTCTCTCCCACGAGGTGACGAAGTTCGGGGCACCGAGAGACCAGAGAGCTTCGGGGAAGGGTGCCGGCTCCGGGTCCGCTGAAGGAAGGAAACCCGAGAAAGCCTGCATGTGAAAACGAGACAGTGCATCAGCGGCCTGATTCATCACCCCAGGGACATGTTTTGCTCTGAATACCACGTTCAGTTGCATACACAGTAAGACGATTTCTTTGAGCAGCCTCAAAATCAATTTACAACGGGCTGCCTGACTATTGATGCATTCTACCACGGTCATATTGTCGGACCAGAACACAACAGAATGATCTCTGAACCCTTCTGGCCAGGTTCTAAGGGCCACCAGAATGGGAAATAGTTCGAGGAAAGCGATGTTACTTGTCAGCCCCTTCTCGTGCCACCATAGGGGCCACTTCTGTGCCGACCATTTTGTGCCGAAGATGGCGCCAAAACCTACGCTTCCTGCTGAATCTGTCCATAGCCCAAGCTCATCGGAGGACATGGCTGGCTTGTTCCAGACAACTCGACCATTGAAGTCCGCCAGAAATGCTAACCAAATCCGCATGTCCTGGCGGACCTCGGCCGATAACCTCGTGCGATGATGACCCTCTTTTAGGCCAACCATCGCTTGGGCAATTGAGCGGGAAAAGGGGCGAGCCATTGGGATCACCCTCAAGGCAAAGTTCAACTTTCCCACTAATTGTTGTAACTGCTGTAGTGTAACCTTGGATACATGTAAACACACTTGGAGGGCTGCCCTGAATTTACAGATTTTGCTGGCTGGTAAACGGAAACACCCCTCCCTTGAGTCCAACTCGATCCCCAAAAACTCGAGGCAAGTCGTGGGACCCATAGTTTTACCCGGTGCCAATGGTACACCAAACTGGCCCATCAACACACGGAATTCAGCTAAGGCCTGTGCACATGCGGGATTTCCGGCGGGGCCAAGGAACAAAAAGTCGTCAAGGTAATGCATTACATTTCGGAAACCCGTTTTCTTAGTGAACACCCATTGCAAAAAAGTACTGAATTGCTCAAAGTAAGCACATGATATAGAGCATCCCATTGGCATACACCTATCCATGTAGAATGACCCCTGGAACCCGAATCCCAGCAGACGCTGATCGTCTGGGTGTACCGGGAGCAACCGGAACGCTGACTCGATGTCTGATTTTGCCATCAGCGTCCCGGGCCCCAGGCGATTCAAGATGGCTACTGCCTCATCAAACGATGCGTATCGCACCGAACAAACTTCCGGATCAATTGCGTCGTTCACTGAAAGACCAATGGGAGCAGACAGATTATGGATCAAACGAAACTCACCTGGGTCCTTCTTGGGGACCACCCCTAACGGAGAACAAACGAAATCTGGTACCGGGGGTACACTAAACGGGCCGGCGACCCGGCCCCGGCTAACCTCTTTGTGGATTTTTTCTTGTACTACAGATGTATGTTGTAAAACGGAAAGTTGATTTTTGCACATCCCTACACCCTGAAAGTCCCCTACCGGGATGCGGAAACCATTTGTAAAACCGTTCCGCAGCACCCCGGCAGAAGTCCGATCCGGGTAGTCGCTGAGCCAGGGAATCATTGCCAGGGTATCAATCGGGGTTGGTAAAGGCGCCCCTCGGCCTAGCTTAGACCTGTTTGGCGCCTCCCTTACCCCCATTCTCACTCGTTCTGGCTCTGCACGATGACTCAGGATGGGATGATCCACACGTACTACATTCGTGTTTGAATTTACACGACCCCGGTGGCCTAGTGCACTTCCCCTTGTTGAAATTAAAACAGAAACCCTTTCTCCCTGTATTGCCCGCGGGCCTCGACTGGTCGTCGGTGCTCGTACTTGGTCGAAAGGGTGTCCCCACATTCTGGCGGGAGTAATCAACAACATTGCTCCCGACCAATGGCATTCTTAACATTCCCGATTCCTTCATTTTATCCCATGTTAGAGAATCGTAACAATCCCAAGTCAAACTCTTGTTATGTTCCTTTTCCTTCCTGAACAGATTGTCGTAACAAAACCAATGGTTGCCTTGATATGTCGTCGAGTAACCCATAATCCGTGATTGATAAACGGGAAACTCAGGGAGCAACTCGGGCCTACGTTCCCCCAGAATCGATGTAAAAATTCCCCATGCATTGCCCCAATTGCCAATGTTCTCATTTACCTTAAAGGCGGCCATTTTTGCGCGCCAAACACTCGGATGCATTAAGTCCTTTTGACTTTTCACATGCTCCACATCATAATGATCAACAAGCAAGGAAAAAATATTCACGTATTCCCCTGCCCAGATCTTTTCCTTTATGGCTAAAGGCACATGTTGTCCCAATCTCTCTCTACGAGAGGGTGCTGACTCGTCCCTTGCAATCGGCAACGGCCGCTTACCTGAACTGGACGCAGCTTCTGCCGCTTGCGGCTTGTCTATCCCCGCCAATGGCGCAGCTACTCTTGCTGCCTCTCTCTTCTCACGAAGCCCTTTTATCAGCGCCTGTGCCTCGGCAGCCGTGGCGCCATCACTACTATCCCCCAACCAAGCTGCTAGCTGTGCTGCCAGCTCGGGGGGCATGTCTTCCTTGGACGTCGGGGTGACGACAACGGGGATTGGATTCCCCTCTATTGGAACTGGGGTCGGCGCCTCGAGCGGTGCAGGGGGAACCGGGGTGTCTCCACCGGCTGGAACCTTTCTCGGCCTCTTCGGTCTCCCTCCAGCCGGCGCAGGGCCCGAACCCTCCTCCCCGTCTCGTTCTGCCAACCGTTTCTTTATGTCTGCCATATCTTTGAAAAGGGCCCGCACCATCTTGTCGGTCGACATTTTCTTTGCGACTTTCTTTGGCATCTCTCCGACGAAGTATCTAGAAGACAAAGAAAAAGATCAAAACGCTCAAAATTGGCTCTTCGTTCTGTCCCGAGCTCACGTGTGGCGAGGAGGTGCAGCTTCGGAGCACAAGAACAAGAGGACGTCTTCAGGCCTTGCGTCTCCTTTTATCCATCTTCAGGGCGGGCGTAAACCCGCCCCTGCCCGTCCCGGAGGCGGGGCTGGCTACGTCGGTGTCTAGGCCAGCCCATTCTAGGGCGGGAACAAGCGCGCCCCGGCTACGCCGCTTCGGGCATACCAGCCGAGACGCGCCTCCCGCCACAAAATGGCTTCCCGGGGGGATCGAGGCACTCCGCCATACGTTCGGGGGGACCGAGTGGTCGCCCCTTTCCATAGGTTTCACACCAGTTATAGTTAGGAATTAGCATTTAAAAAACCTATGAAATTCACTGAAAAAAACATAGGTTTCACACCAGTTATAGTTAGGAATTAGCATTTTAAAAACCTATGAAATTCACTGAAAAAAACATAGGTTACATACCAGTTATAGTTAGGAATTAGCATTTAAAAACCTATTAAATTCACTGAAAAAACCATAAGTTTCACACCAGTTATAGTTAGGTGGAAATTTTACTGACATAAAACCAATGAAATTCCCACGTTATAGTTAGTTGGACTCACTATAACTTGCATGTGTAATGCACTGCTGATGACATCACATATTACATCACTCATGACATGGTCAGTGGCATCACTCATGACATCACTGATGACACCATCCTTGTGACAGAGTGACTTACCTCCTTTCACTGTAAAGTAACCCTTGAAATACATATTCAAAAATAGAAACTAACATTTACAAAAAAGTGGAGATACCTATACCAGTTACAACAACCAATTTAGTAATTCTACCATCTATATACACATCCACTCATTCACCAACAGTTCTATATAGTCATTCATACATATACTCACTTATCATATGTAGTGAGACACCTTTACATCCGTTAACACACCGACAATCTTCCAAAACTTGCTCACACACATACTCACACATGCAAATAAACTATTGAACATCCATTTTTTTGCATATACAGCTATACACACAGTACCACCTTACTTCTAAGGAAACTTACACATACTTACTCTCTTAAACAATCACTTATAGAAACACATACTTATTAAAACAAGAACTCTTTCAATCTCTCACTCTCACATATACTCACTTATATACATCAATACTCACATATACTAGATTAAAACATATGTAGTTACTGATAAAGACACTAGTGAGACAGTCATTCACTTACTAACACATACATATACACACTCATTCACACATACAGTCCGGCATATATGCTGTCTTCAAAACACATACAAACAGTGAGTCAGTCATTGATGCATCTATGTGCTAAGTAACACCCCCACCAAATCAAACAGACAATTATAAAGATACTAAAAAAAACATCTAATAACCCATATACACACACATGTAGCTACTCACCAACCCATGCAGCCACTTATACACAAAGTGAAACACTGATATAAACATTTAAATATTTAAACAATACTCGCTAATATATGTATTCACTATGATACACTTAATAAGCCAGTTAACCAATCAATTGTTTTTTAAAAAAACATCCATTAAGACACTTATTGAAACATTTATTCTTCCATCGACCTTTACATATACATATATAAAACATGTTTATTTTTCAGAAAGACACACATTCACTGGATGGTGTCATCAGTGATGTCATGAGTGATGTCACTGACCATGTCATGAGTGATGTAATATGTGATGTCATCAGCAGTGCATTACACGCGCAAGTTATAGTGAGTCCAACTAACTGTAACGTGGGAATTTCATTGGTTTTATGTCAGTAAAATTTCGACCTAACTGTAACTGCTGTGAAACCTATGGTTTTTTCAGTGAATTTAATAGTTTTTTTAAATCCTAATTCCTAACTATAACTGGTATGAAACCTATGGTTTTTTTCAGTGAATATATACATATGTATATATATATATCCCCATCACAAAGAAGTTGCCATGAGACAGAAGGGCCACACAGGAATAGTATGCTCAAATTTTATGAAAGCTTTGCCACTGAGATGAATAAAGTACACAGCTATAGTCTTAAAGTCCAGCCTGACGCGTTTCATGTCGTAGCACTTCCTCAAAGGCATGAAGACTGCTGGCGTGCACAGACAGTTTGCGAGGCACTGTTTAAATCCATATTGACACCTGCTTAAGTGGGCCTGGCCCCTTGCACGCCACTCTGGCATCGGTAGTGCCACAGTCCTACTTCCGTGTTGTGCATTCCAACACTAGTAAAATCAATATTAACCTAAGTGGGTAGCTCTAGAAACCTTCCTGTACTCAGCAGACACGTACCTGCTTTCACTGGCAACTTCTGTCCCGACTCTTGGTCCCGCCGGTTGGCATTACCTCGAGTCTGCGCCAGCAGCAGGGCTCCTTCACACAACTCAGGCTGACCGTTTCAAATTCATCACAAAGTTGCCAAGAAACAGAAGGGCCCACACTGGAACAGTATGCTCAAATTTTATGAAAGCGTTGCTGCTGAGACAAACAAAGTACACAGCTATTGTCTTCTAGTCCAGCCTGACGTGTTTTGTGCTCTTCCTCAAAGGCATGAAGACTGCTGGTGTGCACAGACAGTTTGCAACGCACTATTTAAATCCATAAAGACACCTGCTCAAGGTAGCGTGGCGCTTGCACTGTACTCGGTATCGATAGTGCCACAGTGCCACAGTCCTACTACCGTGAGTTGTTGTGCATTCCAACACTAGTAAAATCAATATAAACCCAAGTGGGTAGCTGTAGAAACCTTCTTGTTCTCAGGGGACATGTACCCGCTTTCACTGGCAACTGCTGTCCCGACTCCTGGTCCCAAAGGTTGGCATTACCTCGGGTAAGCGCCAGCAGCAGGGCTCCTTCTACGGCCCAGGCTGACTGTTTCAAATCCATCACAAAGTTGCCAAGAAACAAAAGGGCCCACACTGGAATAGTATGCTTAAATTTAACGAAAGCGTTGCCACTGAGAAGAACAAAGTATACAGCAATAGTCTTAAAGTCCAGCCTGACGCGTTTTGTGCTGTAGCACTTCCTCAAAGGCATGAAGACTGCTGGCTTGCACAGACAGTTTGCGAGGCTCTATTTAAATCCATAATGACACCTGCTCAAGTGGGCATGGCCGCTCGCATCGCACTCTGGTATCAGTAGTGCCACAGTCCTACTACTGTGAGTTGTCATGCATTCCAACACTAGTAACATCAATATAAACCCAAGTGGGTAGCTGTAAAAACCTTCCTGTACTCAGCGGACACAAACCTGCTTTCACTGGCAACTCCGGTCAGGACTCCTGGTCCCGCTAGTTGGCGTTACCTCGGGTCTGCACCAGGAGCGGGGCTCCTTCCATGGCTCAGGCTGACCATTTCAAATCCATCACAGAGTTGGCAGGAAACAGAAGAGCCCACACTGGAATAGTATTTTCAAATTTAATGAAAGCGTTGCCGCAGAGACAAACAAAGTACGCAGCTATAGTCTTAAAGTCCAGCCTGATCCGTTTCATGCCATATGTGGAGTGGTGTGGCTCACGGGTTAGAGCCGGCAGACCCGGGAGCAGAGGACGCCCGGGGCCAGGGTTCAATTCCTGACGCGGCAGGGTCATGGACCAGGGTCAGCGGACTCGATAATTCTCACCTCGGTGCATTCTCTAACCAGGGATCACACTCGGCAACTCTGGGCATTAGCTTGCCTCATCTCCACAACGGCCCCCCACAAACGCCGGGATGCCTGGTTTCACCTTGGAGATACCCAGTAGGGACCATCTCACTGGGAAAGCCAGGACGGGTTCCCCAGCGGTCTATGGCGCAGAGATACTCCTTCGGGAGTCGATTCTAGCGCGTTAGAAACCCGCAAATTCAAATTTAAATAGAACTTCCTCAAAGGTATGATGACTGGTGGCTTGCACAGACAGTTTGCGAAGCTCTATTTAAATCCATAATAACACCTGCTCAAGTGGGCGTGGCCGCTCACACTCTAGTATCGGTAGTGCCACAGTCCTACTAGCGTGAGTTGTTGTGCATTCCAACACTAGTAAAATCTATATAAACCCAAGTGGGTGGCTGTAAAACCTGTACTCAGAGGAAACATACCCGTTTCACTGACAACTCCTGTCCCGACGGTTGACGTTTACCTCGGGTTTGCGCCGGCAGCAGGGATCCTTCCACGGCCCAGGCTGACCGTTTCAAATCCATCACAAAGTTGCCTAGAAACGTAAGGGTCCACACTGGAATAGTATGCTCAAATTTAATGAAAGTGAAGCCGCTGAGACGAACAAAGTACACAGCTTTGGTCTTAAAGTCCAGCCTGACGAGTTTCATTTTCACGTCCTCAAAGGCCTGAAGACTGCTGGCGTGCAGTTTGCGAGGCACTATTTAAATATATGATATATTTATTGGTGCTTTTATCTTTTTGGTCATTTCATTAAGACATGGTTATGGGACAGAATAAAGCTGCATTTACATGATAATGGCGTGGATACATAAAATAAAGTGTGGAATTGTATTACTTACAACAGCAATTCGATGAATGTTTTACACCTTATGTGTCCATATTAGAAGAATTGGAGTAATGCTAACAGTAGGGGTATACACCATTTTTACTTATTACATTTCCTCTCCTGTCTGACAAAAAGTGGTATTTACAGCTGCCTCCGTCGAAATATCGCGATGGGGTTGTTAAGAATCAGATGGACGTAAAAAAATATTAGCAGTTTCATCCGAGTTGGATTGTCTGGGAAACCTGTCGAGTCTCTGTGCCTTATATGTTTTAGTGACTTGACTCTAGAACATGTTGTTCACAGTACATATTTTTACTTGTGAGATGATCGGGCATTATCCCAAGGCACTTTGCAGCAGCTGTTTCATAAGACTTGTAACGATGGGAATAGCAGGAGCTCAAGTGGCATGTATTTCCATACTTCGGGAGCAGATCTCAAGAAGGTTTGCGTGAGTCTTTCTTGTGTTTACTGTTCTAGGAGACTTCAGCTGTATTGTTTTCTTTGGTTCTGGAGTCTGTCTGTTCTCCCAGAACAGTGGATGATTGTGCAAAGTATTCAGGAGCGTTGTGTTGAATGACTCTACATATAATGCAGATAGGGCGGTGAAATAGAGTATGACCTGAACATGTTTTTAAAGGGATGATACCTCAACGAGAGACGTACTGTGACGAGTAAGTGGCATAAAGATGTATTCAGGGAAACAAGTTTACAGTGAAGTGGGTATATCGCAGAGAAGGGTAATAGTGATGGGTTTAGTGCTTTGTTTCCGTTATCTTTTGGAAGTGTTGACTATCTTTGGAGCTCAGGCAAAATTGAGAAATATACAACCGTTTTATTTGTTATTGGTAGGTGTCCTCCACCCTTTGTGTTTCATGTAAATGATAGATTCAAGTTCTGAAATACAGATACTTCCTTGCAAACTGGGGAAGAATTAAACTTGGGTCACAATATCCTGCCTAGTGTTTCAAGAATTGAAGAAAGTGTCAAATAAAAAAAACTGGTTTCCTGACTTTGCCTTGCACTTTTTAGCCATAAATCACTGGGTTTCTCACTTCTAATACTAGCTGAGCGAAACTAATTGGAGATAATGCTGTTTCGAAAGTAGCAATTACTGTAAATTGATGAACTACTGTAGAAACGTCCATTCTGGGAAGAACATTTCAGGCAAGATACAGTGACAAATGATGTGGTGTCAGCTGTTTCATGCTGTTTAAATTTCTTCAGGTGGAATAAAAATCTGATAAATGCCACCCACTTAAATCATGATTGACGACTACAAAGTCGAGCTTCTGAAAAAGATACACCACATGAGGAATTACCGAAATCATCACAGCTCAGCGCGTTCAGTACAAGGCTACAAATACACCACGGTGCGTATTCAATGTTGTCTTTCCAAATATGTTGGCTAAACCTTATTCGTTATAAAGAAAGGTCCGACAAATCACATTTGAAACTGGCTGGAACGATGAAATATAATCGATGGAAACGTCAAAGCAGGCTAAGACAGGGTCTGGCTGACAGATCTAAAAACAATTTTTGTTATTGTTTTCTTTTAAACAAAACTAAGATATCAAAATGCTGATAGTGAAGAAACAGTCAGTAGAATCTTCCATTAGTTAGCAAACACGGGCGTGAATTTGCACACATATTTATTGAATTATAGGCCCACAGAATTATGGACTGGAGATGTTGTTCACTTGAGGTTCTAAATAACATTCGGAACAGAGATTCAATGTTCTGCTAATTTTCTCAGAACTTCAAGCCAAAATGTACGCCCCCAACCCTTGCTACATAGCTAGCTCATGTGTAATTGTGTGCTGTGTGCAGGTTCCGTTGAACAGCCCCTTCCACTATTCTTGGCTGATTACATGAAGCAACTTGGTCGAGATATTGTATTTGGGGCCTATACAAACTATCGCCACCTACAAAACATTGCAGCCATCTAGTCTTGGCTCCAGATTTCCATTGCCGCCCTACCCCGACAACCACACTATTTCATAACTTAGATAATTATGGTGTTCTGACAAACACTTAGGACTCTCGCCCAACATCCTGCTCAGTTGTTGAAATACAAAAACATTCCTACCTCTTATATCTCACCGTGATACTTTTGATGCTCATTATGGTTCCTTTGTATAATCTTCTTCGTCTTTTATAACATACGTATGAACTATTTCGGATGAACTATGGGTGACTTGATCATAACTGTTATATTATTTATTTTTCAATTTTCCTCTTCTGTATCACTTTTTATTGAATGTAACTATTTATATGCTCCTTTAAACCTAATAAAATTATTGTACAAACAAAAACATTCCTACTTCAAATTTTCTTTCCCTTTACCTCTCATTACCAAACTGGTAAAAAAAATAATGAATCTTCAACTCTCTTCCTTTATCAAGATCAAAAATCTCTTAGACAAAACTCATTTTGGCTTTAAGCAAAGTCATAATACTGAAATAGCTCTGATCACAGCCACAGAGGAAATCAGAGCATCCCTGGACATCCCTGGACAGAAGTGGTAGTGCGGTCCTCATCTTGTTGGACTTGTCAGCATCCTTCGATACGGTAAACCATGAGATATTGGTTGACCATATGCGGGACCTCTGGACTGATGATATGGCACTGGCCCTATTAAAATCCTTTCTCTCTGGACATCCTCAAGTGGTATTAATGGGTGAATTTAACTCAGACCCTTATTTTTTACCTTGTGGGGTCCCTCAGGGATCATCTCTATCCCCCACTTTGTTGAATCTATATGTCACGCCGCTAGCCACCTCGATAAAACCTTTTGGCTTGTCATTGGCATCATATGCCGATGACACACAAATTATAGTTTTCCTTGCAAATAATGACAGCCACTCCAGTGGCATATTCAGAAACTGCAGCTTAGAACATGGATTTTTAATCAACTGTACTAGAGTTACTTACATTTAAGATCTTGATCGCTTCGTCTTAGTTTCGCACAGCGCCAAGACGCCCCTTGGAGATTTGATGCTCTTTACAAGACATTTCATTCATTCATTTACTCATGACACTATAGTTCTGCTGCACAGTACAATTACACATTTTCACATATTTTAACTATAATTATCTGTTGTCCAGCCACACACTCCATACCTCCCTATGCACTACCCCTCACTCAATACTAGGGGTGAGCAGAATTTATGGACTATCACTCTGTGGAATCCCACGGAGTTACAAAAAAACCCTGCAAGATTCTGTGGAGTTCTGCCAATGGGGGGGCTGCTCATGCTGAAGTTCAACATCCGTAGCTAGTTACACTGCTAAAAAATCAGCAGGAACAGCAACACGCAGTGAGCAAGAGCTCTACAATAGAGCCCACTGACGCCGCCAGACACATCTCAGACCTTGGCTTCTCATTTTCAACAACATTGCGATCAACATCCCAAAACCCGTCACTTGGACAGTCCACACAATAGTCAGTTTTCCAATCGACAACTGGCAACCGAGCATGTTGACACTGACACAACCTATCAGAGGCAGACTAGACACCTGTCCTATACAAAAACAAACCCCCAGGCATTCTGGCATGCGACATTGATAACTTCAATAAGTGAGTTACCAACTGCATGGATGCTCTGACCGCCATGAAATTAAGCCACACAGCAAAATCCAGAACAGAAGCCAGCTGGTACACAGAAGACCTCAAAATGATCAAGCAACACTGAAAACAACTGGAACAGAAATGAAGATCGGAGAACGGGAAGTGGAAAAAGATGTCTTCCAAGCCACCCAGAGGAGGTACCACCAGCTCATCCAAGAAACCAAGAGGAAGGCCTTAGTCGAACAAATAAATGTCAGCTCCAACAGCAGCAAAGTAGTGTGCCTGCTCGTCAAAACCTTGACCCCATCCACAGCTGTCACCAGGAAACATAAACCCATCGCAAGATCTGTGCAACAACCTCTCAAATGTTTTCTTCAGTAAAGGCAGCACTAGAAACAACAGCTTCTCTCCCCACATCCAGATCTCCTTGCCCTCTGTAGAGGTCACCTAGTAGCTATGGAAGTCAACACAATCACAACATGGGTCACCATTAGCGGAGAGGAAACAAAGACAATCATGTGCACCATTTTCTCCCGGTCCCAGGCAGAACCCTGCCGCCACCACACCTTCAACAAAGGAACAATCACTATCAGTGTGGCTCCCACCTCTATCCTCAGCATCTCAATAAGTACAGAACCATGGAAACACACAGTTGTCAACGCCATCTTAAAGAAACCCTCGGCTGACCACACCAAAATTTGCAATTACCCACTAATATCCTTCCTTCCCTAACCCGACAAACCTAGAAACAGTCATTACAATGTGCCTCTCTGACCACCTTGCCAAACACTAGCTTCTCAATAAAAAAAACAATTCAGGATTCAGACACAACAAAAGGTTGGAAACGGACCTTATAGCATACACAGATGCTATCTAGGTGATCATCAACAGGGGGAAACTGCAGCCTTCATCATTGTAGACCTAACAGCAGTCTTCAACACCTTCTCCCATCCTAATCCAACAACTCCACAAAGCTGGCTTCTAGGGATTCATCCTTGAATGTATACACTTATTACTCACTTAACAAACCTAAACCCTCAATATGCTCCCCTACGTCTCAGAAGCTCAAGATCTTATTTGTAGAATTGTACAGGGCTCCCTGCTCAGCCCAATGCTCTTCAACATCTATGTAACACTGCTGGCCGACTTCATACGAACTCACAGCATAAGTATCCTCATGCCAACATCGTGCAACAGATGCAGTCCCTCTCAGACAAAACACCCAACAGCAGGAACAAGTGCACCATGCATGACAGAAGTAGCCACCTGGATGAAATCCAATTGCCTCACATTTAACTCAGACAAGACCGAGGTGGTAATCTTTGGTAGGAATGCCTCGCCATTGGACTACACCTTCGACCCACACCCTGCTTGTAAGCTAGAAACCTCAGAATTATCATAGACAATAGACTGAACATGACCACTCAAGTCAGCACAGTGGTCTCAGCCTTCCACACACTTAAGATGATAAAGAAAATCTTTAAGTGGCAATCAGATAACACCAGTAAAACTAACACCTCCTCAAAGCATAGTAGACCAAAAAAACACCCTACACCTAGAGATTACCAACCAGCTCGCATGAAGATTGCAGACTATCCAAAACGCATCAGCAAGACTAGTTCTCAAGCTCCTACACCGAGCTCCAATACACCACACCTCGGGGAATTCCACTGACTCTCAATACACAAGTTTGCACACTTTAAACTTCCCACCCACACCTACAAAGCTCTCCACAACACTGGCCCTGCCGACCGGAACAACCACATTCACTTCCACTATAGACACTTATGTGCTGACAGTCTATCATTGGCACATACCCTTCACCTGACAACCTTACAGTGGTCTTCCCAAAACGTTTTGCCTGTTTACCTCACTTTTTTGCTGATTTATTTTTGTTGGCCTTAGAACTCTGATCACTACTGCTAACCAGTGCTAAAGTGCATGTGTCTCTTCCCTAAATCATGGTTTGATTGACTTAATAGCAATTGGCATATTTAATTTATCTAGAAGTCCACAGTTAAGTGCACTGCATGTACCCAGGGCCGATAAATTAAATGCTACTAGTTGGCCTGCAGCATTGACTGTGCCATTACACTAGTAGCACTTTAAACATGTCTCAGGCATGCCACTGCAGATTCTGTTTGTGCGGTTTTACTGCCATGTCATCTTGGTATTTAAAACCCCTTGTCAAGCCTTAAGCTCCCCTTTTAGGCCATAGGTATCCCATAGGTATGCTGTGTAATTAAAAGGTACTTTTATGTTTTACATGTCCTGGTAGTGAAAAACATCTGAATTTGGTTTTCACTACTGCGAGGCCTACCCCTCTCATAGGTTAACCATAGGAATTCCTTAATACACGTATAAACTGTAATCCCTGATTGAAAAGGAATGGCTCTGCCATGTTTCATATCATTGGAATGGTAATGGTAATTCCACTTTACTGGTAAAGATGAATTTATTACACCCTTTTAAAAATGCCACTTTTAGAAAGATGGAATTCTGCAGTCAAGCGCCTGGATGCCCAATTGGAAGATTGGCCATGCTTTATAAATCCTGATTGATTGATTGTTTGCCTGCAGCCTGTCTCCAATACACATCTGGGTTGGGTGACAGCTGGACTTTGTGCATTCCCTCTAGACATCCACTAACAAAGGAAGCTTACGTTTGACTGATGGGCCAAACCATATCTTGATGGCTCATCCTGTGCAGGTTAGGAGGGAGGAGCTGACACACCTGAATAGGCTCTGTCTGACCCCACACAATGGGCTGCATACCCCCCTGTGGTGAGTCTGGAGCCAGAGCTGGGAGGAAGGACCTTGGTGCACTTCAAAGCCACTTCTATGAAGTCCCCTCCAATACAAAGGTACAACTAAGTATAACTACTGGATCTCTGACCCCACCAAATCAGAAACTACTGGACAGGTGAAGGACTTAGTCAGGAGTAAGGACTGCTGTGCTGCTACTCGAGCTGCCACTTTGCTGAACTGCTGCCCTGGAAGAGCTGCTTTTCTGCTGTGCTGCCCAGCTGCCTACTACCCTCTGCCCTGCTCAGTAAGAACTGGACTAACTCAATTGAACCTAGAGTGATCTCCAAAGGCATTCTGGCTTGTGTTCTGCTCTAAGACTCAATGATATAAAAATCTTACACCCCTGCTCCTGTGCCGGATCCATTGGAAGTGGATGCAGGTGCTTGCTTCAGTGGAATTGACTCATCCTCTGCTACGTGGGCAGAATTTACGCAGTGTCGCTGTTGCAGTAACAGAACTAGTGCATCTAAGTTGGAACCAGCACGTTGACATACGGAATAAAAGCATTGGAACCGCCACTGCTGCAGTGAGAGACGATCAGCGCATTCCCTCCTTTGCATGGAGCAGCCTAGCGCATCGACTTTGAAACCAACGCATCTTGGGCTAGACCCTTCATCTTTGGAACTACTTCATCATCATCATTGCATGGAGAAAAACCAATGCGTCAACACAACTGCGTGATTGACACCGAAGCATCACCTGGCTGCACCCTCCATCTCGCTGTTGTGATCAAGATTAACGTACTTTTGTTGAGCGGGCCTTGCGTGGCTCCTGTATCAAGTCCACACTCCTTCACAGTTGGCCAAACACTTTACTTTGCCAAAGTCCAGCGAGATCAGATAACCCTATAGGCACTGATTGCTTCTAAGTACTATTTTCCATTTTATTTGTTAAAAATGTATATCAGGACTTCTACTTATTGGATTTTTGTCATTTTGGTCTTGTTTTTATTTATAAAAGCTTAATCTATTTTTCTAAACTGGTGTTGAGTCTTTATGTGGTGTTTTCACTGTGTTACTGTTTGAAGATTTGTACAATTACTTGGCTCATTGCCTCTTATGTTAAGCCTGCCTGCTCTGTGCCAAGTTAATAGAGGGTGAGCCCAGGTTAATGTATGGTGTGTATCTTGACTAGCATTGTGGTTCCTGCTTGGCCAGGGTGTATACCTCTACCAACTAGAAACCCAATGTCTAACATTGTTGGCAGCGGTGAGATAGGGCTTGTGTTTGTGCAGTGTCATACAGGTACTTTGTGTACGCTATTACTCCATATCTAAATCAATTCTCCCTGATTGACATTGTTGATTTTTCCAAAGTTTTTCCACTTCCCATTTTTATAGTTGTGCCTGTGACTCACTTGACAAGATAGAGTTTGATCTGGCCAACCTAAAGAGCTACAGAGAGGACCAGCTCAAGCGATTCTGCCAGAAGAAGAGGTTCTTTATCAAAATGAGCGCTAAGAAAGCAGAGTTCCAAACAGTTTTGAGAGAATGGGCAGAAGTCCACTAGACCTACACAGACAATGATAAGGTAGGGTCAGCATCTGAGGAAACGTTGGAGCAAAACCTGTCTGAGGGTCTTGAAATGTGACCTGTCTGGGAGGGAGTAACATACTCCCAGGACTTGAAGTCCATCCATTGTATGGAGTAGTGTGTCATTTAGGAACCTGTCCCCAGAGGAGCTTGAGAGTAGGAGGGAGGAGAGAAAGTTGAAACTAGAGCGTGCCAAATTTAAAATGTAGAAAGAACAACATCTGTATGAAAAGAGGCTAGCCATGGAGGAGAAAAGAATGTCCCATGAGCTAAGCCTTAGAGAGCTGGGCATTAGAGCCATACAAATGGAATCTAGCAGTAGTGGAGGCAGCTTAACTGCAGTGTCTGCTGGAGAAGGGGAGTTTTCACACCTCAAAGGATTTGGTACTCGGTTTTGTTGTGGGGGGTGGCATTGACAAATGGTCCTTGACCTATGAGGAGGCTCTAAGGGTGCACAAGATTCCTAAGGAGTCCTGCGGGTGGTACTTGTGGAGATACATTCCCACGGAGGAGAGGAACACACTCCTGGCACTAGAGGTAGACGATCTAACACAGTACACCCCCATGAAGGCCATACATGTTACTTAATTTAAGCTGACCTCAGAGCAGTAAGGGCAGAGGTTCAGGGGCAGCCACACTCTCTACATAAACATAGATGGGCTTCCTTTACTATGCTAGCAAGTCACTGAAGTGCTGGGTGAGGGGCAGCAAAGTTGATGATTACTCTGGGCTGTACAACTTTATTTTTTACATTTTTTTTATTATTATTGAGATTTGCAAAAAAATGGCATTTCAATACAAGGTCAATTAGTATAATACAATATTTCTGACAAATTACAGCTCTGTCAACTATACATCGTTCTTGCTTAACTGGGGTTGGGGACAGGGGAACAAGGGGAAGAAAGTTCCAGCCACCTCTGAGATATTAACATGCAATGCACCTAGACACATCTCAGCAGTCATAGCAGATGAATCACCCCACCTAGCTAACTTGACCTGCACCCAGCGAGGTCACTGTCTGATCGTTTACCACAAGGCCCGTAATGGTGTCAAACTCATCCTTCCCATTCAGGGCACTCGGAAATATCCCTAAGGGGAAACCTATATCTTTTGGCCAGGACCCAGTGGGCATCAACTCCCAGTAAGCAATCAGTTGCACCTGGCATAAGGCTGCATCCCAGAGCCACCCAGCCCTCCTAGGCATAGAGCAGTGATCCCAATGCATTGTAACCTTCCGCTTAGCTAGCAAAAGCAGGATTGCTGTGAGTCTGTGCATATCTGAGGAACACAACTTTCGGTGAGCACTCTAGGTTACACCCAGTAATTTTGTCGATAGCATCAAATAAATTTTGCCGGATACACTGCGCACAAGTACATTCCTACGCCAAGTGCAAACAGTCAGCATTGAAAGTATTCAATCATACATTCACCCTGGAGTGCGGTAGAGCCCATGCAGGTTTTTTATTTAATGCACCAAGCTCAGACTGTAGTTGAGGGATAGAACCCTAGATTGAGTGCAGCAATACTTACACTGGTCATCAGTGAGTGGGAGTAGAAGGTATGTGCGCACAAGCCTGCCGGACAGTAGGTACCGGACCCACACAGTTACCTGAAATCTAGTGTAAAGTCTTGTGACCAGCTTGCATGAGGAAGGGCAGATAAGAGTTGCTTCAAGCACCTAAAACGTGGGAAAAGAGTCATGGATAGTCCGAATAGTGGCTTGCAGCTGATAGTAGGTAAACGTGTCCAGTAGCATAACTGCAGGACCATGCAGGCCATGCTGTGTGACGACAAATGTTCCTTCTAGGTACCCAACCTACATAGACATCAGCTGTCTCAGTTGCAGCTGATGAATGGGTGTCTGTGTCAACAGTAATGGAAAGGGTGGAGTGGCCAATGATCAGTACCGAAGGGGCAAATAGACATTTCAGCCATTCCCGCTGCCACAGCTCATACCATGCCCAAACTATACAGGCCACATGGTCATGCTCAGGTGCTGTATGCACCTGAGATTTTGTGCGATACAGCCAATATTGTACAAATTCCAAATGGGCACTGAAAGAAAGTAAGTCCATATCTGGTTCTCCCATCCTTCCCTGCTTGAAAGGGAGTGTCATTATCTCCCAAGCAACATGCTGCTATCTGCCCGCCCATGCGAAAGTCACCAGGTGCAACCAAAGCTGCCTATGAAAATACGCAGGCAGCGGTAGTGGCAAATTGATAAAAGGATAAAGGACTTTAGGGATAAGCACCATCTTAGCGATGACCAACTTTCAGGTATGTGATAACAGGAGCTTTAGTGAGCGTTCCACCCACTCCCCTAGCCAGGACATCATTCCTCCATAGTTAGCTTTTAGCAGATCATCTAGGTCCCGGGTTAGCCAGATCCCCAAGTATCCCACTGGCTCTAGCATCCAATGCAACAGGAATTACAATGTAAATTCACTAGTCACAGCCATCAACAGAAATACAACTGATTTGGCCGAATTGATATTAATACCTGTAATGCAGCAAAATCTGGTAAATTCTATGATTAGTGGGGCCAAGTTATCCTGCCGGTCCCTCAGATAAAAAGTAACATCATCTGCATACATGGATACTAGAACCCTTCAGGGTATGAATGCCAAACCTCCAGAGTGGTGTTTTATCAACCAATACACCAATGGCGGTATGGCTATGGCGAATAGTAAAGGTAACCAGGAGGACCCCTGTCGGGTACCACTGGGTATTGGGAAAGGGGAAGTGATTGTTTCATTCGGTTGTAATCGAGCAACTGGCTGGGCATATAGGAGGCCAATTAATCATATAAAGTTGGATGCACAACAGCAGTGAGAAGAGGTTAGGCTTTCACTGGAATCGAGCGTGGCGTCCAAGAAGACCACAGCTGCACTAAGGTCAGGATCAATAGTTTGCACTCGAGTAAAAAAGAACAAACCCTGATGGATAACACTCGGTATGACTCACAGCACTGGAGGTGTTTGTTCAGTTTTAACGTAGTCACATGTAATGCTTCTTGCAGGAAGGGACGGGAGTATTCCATTAGTTAAGGATTCCTTGAACATAATGAGGAGATGTGGGGTCAAGGTCTGGGCATATCTTTATAGAAGATGGCTTTGAGGACATCCAGCAAGGGCCTTGCCACTAGGCATCCCAATAATTACCAGAACAACCTCATGCATCTTAAAGGGTTCGTCAAGGAAATGCCGGAGGCCCTCCTTTAGCCAGAGTTGTTGTAACCAGTCAAAGTAGGAGGTAAAGTACTGAAAAGGCAAGGACATATATAGGATTGAGAAAAAGGCATTCATCTCTCTTTGTATGGCCTATACACCAACATGTGTGTTGAGTTGGTCATCTGTCAATACAACTATGTAATCACTTGCCAAAGATTTGAGTAGCAGGTTAGCGACTGTCTTACCTGCACTATGACCCTCATCATATCGCCTAGCTTGGGCCCGTTTCCCAGGTAATAGGTTTCTCTTTGTGCCGCTTTGTCATACTCCGTGAGTTTGCTGTGGATAGCTACCAGAGTGGATTTGCAGCACGTCACAATGTATTGAAGCTCAAGAGCGTGGATCTCCTCTTCTAGTCGTGCAATCTCTCTGTGCAATGCTTGCAGCACACCAGCCTGATTTACTATGGATACTTCCCGAATAACATCCTTGATGGACATCCACATGGTTGATGGAGATGATACTGTGTGTGCATTGCGCTGAAAGTGTTCCACAATTACCGATAGTACCTCACCGCAAAACACCTGGTTTAGGAGTGCTCCAGCCGGGTATTCCACATAAAGGCGCACATAATGTAATCTGGGGCGGCCATCTCCTATAGGACGGGGGCATGATTTGACAATGTTCGCAGTAGGTGTGTGACATTGGCATTCCATGTATCTATATCCTGTGTTGCCAGCCAATAATCAATCCTCGACCATGTGGTGTGTGTAGCTTCTATGAACGGGCCTTCTGCCCTGCCCATGTGTCGAGCACACCAGAAACCAGTGAGGTCATTGTCTGTCATTATAAGTCGCAGTTGCGCAGCTGCATTTAGATGCGGGTGCTGGGAATCACTCCACATGTTGGTGCTAGCGTCCAGGATCAAATTGAAGTCTCTTCCTCACAGAAGCTCCGCAGACTCGAGCGTTCCCACCAGCCTCCAAACCTCTGCAAAAAATGGGAGTCATCAACATTTGGGCCATATAAGGATAAGACCCTAAGTGAATGGCCCTGCAGTGTTCCAGGTATCATAACACACTGGTCCCGCATGCAGGGAGCAAAATTCCCAAAATTCAGATGTCCTTACTCTGAGTGGCAATAGGGGGAAGCAACATCGAAACATATTGCAAACAATATGATTCCTTCATCAAAAGTGCCACAACATCCCACCACCCTCCCAGTTCAGCCCCCCAACTGGGCAAAATACCACCATCCCACCGATTTCATTGCACCCTATTTGTAGTCAAAAAGAACAACCATGGAATCATCCCAAAGAGGCGAATAAGAGGCAGAACAACTCTCCCAGTCAGAACATAGTTGGGTGGCCAGAGCAGAATAGAGTCAGTCAGGCAAATGCCCACCCTAGCGGGTCCCCTAACGCAGACATTGTTCATGCCACTATGTGAGCATTTCATCCAAAGGATAGTTGCTCAGTTCATGGTGCAAAGGAGGAATCAGTGGAAATGGCATTGCCACCAACTGCCAGGCAGTACGCCCACAAGCGATGTTTGTGGGAGGTACACCGTCAATCATAATCACTGACATGCCCCCGCTCTAGGTCATCGACGGAGATGCCGTCTCAGTCACTGATATTATTTTGAAAATTTGGCAGTCGCTTTTTGATCAGTGAAATAATGAGTCTTTAAAGAATGGTGTATTCGAAGCTTGCAGGATAAATTAGAGAGTACTTTGCATTTCCCACCTAGCCACCTGTAAAATCTATGAAGATGGAAATCTCATACCCCTGATATTGGAGGGGTCACACAACAACCGGACTGATATCAGGCATGCCAGCATGCCCTAGGGGAAGCTGGACTAGTGATCTATCCACTCTTTTAATAATGAGCTTGCCAGAAAGTGCATCTCCAGACTGTCTGAAGCATTGTCTCAACTCTCAACCTAGTCCTCCATGCAACCCATTGCCGCCGATTTTGGTACTCCTAGTATGCAAAAATGATTCCTCTTCAAGGGTGCTTCTATATCTTCATTCTTGTTTCAGATGACCTTTTCCACCTGGAGCGGCTTCTCCCCATCAAGGAGTCAGCATCTTCCATGTCCAATATATAATGCTCAAGGTGATCTCTTTGCTTGTCTTGCTTGTCAACTGTCTCCTTGGGGCAGTCACACCTATCAGCAAAGCATAACACGTCTCATTCATTAGGGTTATAGACAGGGAAGAGCACAGCCGCTCACTTAGCACTCCTTCCCAGGTGAGCAGTCACCATGCCTTCAACTTGCAGGTACATTTTCTATACGGCAAAGGCCATGGGGTTTAATCATGGCAATTTCCTGCTTATTGTGTTTCACAGTTCCTGGCTTCACTATGTGCCAGAGAGGCTAACCAATCTGCAGCTAATTGCCCCGCATGGGCTTCACTAGAACTTGTGGCCAACATGTAATCACTCACTTGTTTGGGTCCTGGCTGCTTCTCTGCTCCTCATCTTACCTTCACTTGCATGTTCCTTGTGTGGCTGCCAGCATGGGTATCAAATCAGGGCAATCGTTTGCTCACTCATTGTCGCGGGTCCAGGTTGCACTATAATCCGCCTGCTGCATCTCAGAGCAGCAGGCCAAGAGGTAGCAACCTGTCCCGAGTGGACCAGTCAAAGCTAGCAGCCCCTTGCTTGTGAGCACTCACCCAGTCAGACCCTTGCAGCCTCTGTGCACTGCTCCTCTCATGCACCAATCACAGCCCTCGTTGATTGGCGCTCACCGTGTGGCAACGCCTCTTCCCTCTGGTGCCAATTTCCATGTGGAGAAGCACAGGCAGCAAACCAGGCCAGATGCTGGCCATGATCAGCTCCTCTCCATGAGGTGACCCTCCACTCACTTCCCTTACAGAATTTGGGGTCCTGCAATGCAGCGACTGTATAAATGTGCAGGCACCACCGGGCAAGACCCGATACAACAGTTAGTGCAGGATAA
The DNA here is from genome assembly GCF_964263255.1 of Lissotriton vulgaris. Classification (NCBI taxonomy): domain Eukaryota; kingdom Metazoa; phylum Chordata; class Amphibia; order Caudata; family Salamandridae; genus Lissotriton; species Lissotriton vulgaris. The sequence goes on along the minus strand of NC_141685.1, from coordinate 2,068,470,326 downwards.
ATATTGAACATGTCACTCCCCCTAAAAGAGTCTTGCTAGGCAGCAGCAATCATGTGCTCGGGCTCTCTAGTGCCCCCCTGGGCAGCAAAACTTGATTTTGAAGGAGCACATGCTAGATATTTGTTTTCCAGAGATCTCCCAACTACTGGTTGATAGCAAGCTGACTGATGACAGGAAGATTGCTGAGGAGGTGGACATTTGGGTCAGCATCAGAGTGTCCAAGAAGGCATCTGGGGGGAATCCCAAAAAGTAGTCTGGCTTCCCAAAAGAAGGAGAGGGAGAAAAAAAAGGAGCTCTCTTAAGCCCCCAAAGTAGTTCACAGAGGAAAGGTTCCCATTCCCACTGTGGCCACCAGTGAAAGAGCTTCCCTGACAAGAGTCAGTCAAAGAATCCCAAATGCCACATGTGCTTAGAGTATGGGCTTCACAAGGGGGGTACCAAGTGCCCAAAAAGAGCACAGCCTCCCACTGGAGGTAGGACATCAGGAGTGTCAAGTACAGTGTTTGGGGAGGAGTTTGTCCCAGTAAGGGGGGAACTCAGTGAGGTTAACCTAGTATCCCTGGGTGATTTTAAGATGGTTCTTAAAATCCATGGGCCATATGTATCAACATCCTGATTTGCGATTCTCAAATAGCGATTTTTTAGAAATCGCTATTTGAGAATTGAAAATAGGGATGTATGTAAAAAATCTATATTTTTTAGCGATTTCTTAATATTCCTTAATTGCGATTAGCAAATTGGGAATCGCAATTAAGGAATACTTTCCCATTCATTTCTATGGGCCAGGAAATTATGGGAAATGGGAAATTATTCTCAATTTGTGATTCGCAATTTGAGAATCGCAATTTGAAAATAATGTCAAGGGTGCAGGGGTGTCAAAAGGACACCCTGATGCACCCCTGAAATAAGCATGGGTGCACATGTGGCACACATACATGCCCTAAGGGCATGTATGTGCTTCACATTGCACTTTGAAAAATGAAAAAAGTGCATTTTTCAAAGAAATCGCAAATTACCACCAATTTGAAGTTGGTGGTAATTTGCGATTCCTTAAGGCCATATTGAACTTTTTTGGTGCTTCTTACATTGCATTTAAGGAAGCGCAAAATTTGCGATTCCTTAAATGCAATTGCAAAATAAGGAATCACAAAGTTTGTGATTCCTTATTTTGCCTTAATACATACCATTTGGCAAAATTGCATTCGTAAACGCCGAAATTCGCAGAATTTCGGCGTTTGCGAATGCAATTTTGCTTGATACATATGGCCCCATGTGCCTTCCAATACTGCAAATTATAGGCAGTGGGATACCATCTATGGGCAAGATGTTGAGGCTCTGAGGGACATAGGACAAAGCATGACTATTGTAAGGGGTCAGTTGATGGCCTCAGAGCAAATTATACCCAACCCATTGCACCAGGTTGTAGTGGCTTACAACCGTGATGGTCACTATGCAGTGGTCTTTGTTCCATTTCAGTGAGGGATGTCTGATCTTCTGAAAGCTGCTGTGAACCCTGCCCTGCCTGTGGACAGTTTGTTGGGGATGATCTTGAGCACACTATCTGGAAGGAAGTGAAGCTCAAGTCACACCTGGAATTGTAGGGTTTGACTAAGTGGATCTGTGCAGCTACCAGGTCCATGGCTGCCCAGGAAGGTAGCCCAGAAGGTCTGGAGGCTGGAAAATGTCCCAGACATCTGCCAAAGAGGAAAGGGCAAGAGGCATGGGAGACCAGCCCCTGAATGTCTCCCTGCGGAGGTGGATGGGGTACCAGAGGACATTGCACAAGCCCACTGAGGAGGAAATTGCCTTCCTTGGCCGCCTGCCTGAACTTGCTGGATGGCAAGTAGAGGAGGACCCAATCAGGGTGTAGTTCTTCAAGGAACAGAGAGAGTGCCCAACCCTAGAGGGTGGTAGGCAATAGACCAAAGCCCAGGCAGTGGGTGATGCCTCTGGTTATCACAGCATTTACTGGGAGGACAACCTCCTGTATAGTGAGCCTAAGGTACCTGTACATTGGGTAACAAAAGTCCTTCTGGTCCTCCAATACTACATGGTCTTCCTACTAAAGCTTGCTCATGTGATCCCCCTGGCAGGACATCTCAGCCAGGACAAGACCTTTGTCAGGCTTGTCCCCAACTTTTACTGGTTCTGGATGAAGGTTTACTCAAATACTTTCTGCAGGACTTGCTTGACCTGCCAGACCAGCAGGAAGACAGGCCAAAGGCAAAAAGCCCCCCCCCCCCCTTAATCCTTTGCCTGCCATTGGCACCCCTTAGGAAGGGTAGGCTTCAACATTAACATCAACCTATAAAGCCACAGACAGCCTCTGAAAAAAGGTTTATCCTGGAACTTGTGGACCATGCCACAAGATACCAAGAGGCAGTACCTCTGAGGACCACAACTGCACCTGATTTTGCGAAGGCCCTAGTGGGGATTTTTTACCACAGTTGGCTTCCCCAAGGAAGTGGTGGCTGACAAGGACATAAACTTCATGTCTGCTGTATGCAGTTAATGTGGAAGGGATGTCAGGTTACTTGCATGTTTTCTATCCCCTACCGTCTACAAACAAATGAGCTTGTTGAGAGAATCAACATGACCCATCAAAGACATGATCAATGGCCTGCCTGGGGCCCTGAGGCATACGTGGAATGTCCTCTTGCCATACCGTCTCTTTGCTCACAGAGAGGTACCACAGGAGGGCTTTGAATTTAGCCCGTTTGAGCCTCAGTATGGTTATCCTGTAAGGGGACCTCTCAGTCTGGTGAAGGAAGGGTAGGAGCAAGCCCCCAGGAAATCTTCCCAGGTTGTAGTTAGCTATGTGTTGGCCTTCAGCAGCCAGATGGCCAAGTTGTGGAAGCAAGCTTCTGACAACTTAGAGGCCAGCCTGGATGTTATGAAACAGTGGTATGACCAAACAGCTATCCATGTGGAATTACAACCTGGGCAGAAAGTGTAGGTAATGGAACCTGTGGAGTGCAGGACCCACCAAGACCATTAGATTGGGCCCTCTGAGATAGTTAAGAGGAAGGGGAAGGTCACCCATCTGGTCACCTGAAGGCACCCAGGCACCTCCAAAGGATGCTCCAGATAAACCATCTGAAACCACATTTTGAAAGGTCTGAGGTCACCATGTTGCTGATGACATATGGAGGGGAGGAAGAGGAGAGTGAGCCTCCAAAGAGAAGGGTGGGTCAGTAGAAGGTGTAAACCTCTCCCCTACCCTGACTCCAGAACAGCAGAGTGACTGTTGCCAGTTGCTTGGACAGTTCTCCTCTCTATTTTCCCTCACTCCTGGACATACCCACCTGTGTAGCCATGATGTAGACATAGGGGATGGCCTCCCTGGGAAGAATAAAAAGTACAGGTGATCTGACAAGGTGAGGGCCAACATCAACGATGAGGTTTCTAAAATGCTGGAGTTGGGGGCAAATTAACCCTCCAATAGCCCTTTGTACACCCTATGCCACTAGAATCAAAGGTTTTCCCTTTGGGCACTACTCCAGATCTCCAGTTCTGTGTTGATCACGGGGGCTCAATTCAATCATGAAGACTGATTCTCATCCCATCCCCAGGGCTGATGAGCTGATTGATAGTTTAGGGGCTGTCCAGTTCCTAAGTACCTTTGACCTTACTTCAGGGTACTGGCAGTTTGTCCTAACTGAAGGAGCCAAGGGGAGATCACCTTGTCCACTCCAGAGGACCACTACCAATTCAGAGTGATGCTCTTTGAATTAAAGTATACACCTGCCACCTTCAAGAGGCTGGTGAAACGGGTTTTGGCTGGTATGGAGGCTTTCAGTGCTGTTTACTTGGTTGACATATCAGTTGTCAGCGGCAGCTGGAAGGACCACTTTTTCACCCGCAGGAAGTTCTTCAGTCCCTGCAACAGGCAGGCCAGAATATCAATGCCAGTGTGTGTCTGACAGGTCAGGGGTGTACTTAGGACACCTGGTGGGAAGGGTAGGGTGCAGCCCCTCCAGGCAAAGATATGGCCTTACATGGGCTGGTATACCCCAAAACCAAAACTGAGGTGAGGGCCTTCTTAGGAATCACAGGGTACTGTATGATGCTTGTCAATGCATATGGCACCATTGTTGCTTCCTTGACAGAGCTGACTTCAAAGAAGCAGCCTAGAAATGTGATTTGGACAGAGTCATGCAAAAAAGCCTTTTGCTCCCTAATGCAGGCCATATTCACAGACCCTGTACTCAAAAGCCCCTAACTTTTCTAGGTAATTCTTTGTGCGAGCAGATACCTCAGAACAAGGCATGGTGCAGTTCTGTCACAGCTAAATGATGAGGGCCTACACCAAGTGGTAGTTTTCATCTCTAGGAGGTTACTTCCCAGGGAGCAGAGGTGAAGTTCTTTTGCCTCTGCTGTGGTCTGGACACTAAGGAGGTTGAAACCATACCTGTTTGGGACTTCCTGATTCAGACAGACCACAGACCCCTCATGAGGCTGATGCAAATGAGTTGTGAGAATGCAAAATTGTTGAGGTGGTCCATTTTCCTACAGGGAGTGGACTTGACGATGGAACACAGACCTGGGACAAACCATGCAATGCTGATTGTCTCTCTAGGTTCAACTTAATGAGGCGAGCTCCCAAGAGGTTTGATAGCTCTCCCTAATTTCAGCTGGGAGGGATACGTGTTAGACCTGACAGCCTTAGGGAGGTCTTTCCCAAACTTTTTGCCTGTTTGCCTCACCTTTTTTGTTGATTTCCTTTTGTCGGTCTTAAGACTATGAGCACTTTACCACTGCTAACCAGAGCCATAGTGCATGTGCTTCTCCAATAAAAAATGGTTTGATTGACTTATCCTCACTAGGAATATTTAATTTATCTATAAGTCCCTAGTAGAGTGCACTACATATGCCCAGGACCTGTAAATGAAATGGTGAGCCTGCAGCACTGATTGTGCCACCCACAACAATAGCACTTTGTTTTAGGCCGGCCACTGCAAAGCCAATATATGCAGTTTTACTGCCATGTCTACTTGGCATTTAAACCCCATTTCCAAACCTTCAACTCCCTTTTTACTACATATAAGTAACCCCTAAGGTAGGCCCTGACTAGCCCATAGGGCCGGATGCTGAGTAATCAAAAGACAGGCCATATACATTTGAGTTTAACATGCCCTGGTAATTAAAAACACCCAAATAATTTTTTCACTACTTAGAGGCCCACCCCTCTCATAGATTAACAATTGAAAATTCCTCATTATACTTTTAAGCTGTAAATCCTGATTGAGAAGGAGTACCTCTATCATGTTTCATATAATTGGAATGGCAATGATGGATCATATCTATGGGTAATGTCGTAAAACTTCTACTTTGTCAGTAGAAACTGTGCATTTGTTGGACAACATAACTGTGTTAGCCTTTAGACATGCTAGCCGACAGTGCAATTATAAGTTCCAGCCATAGGCAGAGTGGAGATGCAGGGGCTCTAAGTAGGGGTGAAAAACAACAAAGCCTCATTAAAAAGAAAATGGTCTTTTAAAGGCCTGTGAGATACTCGGTTGCAGCTGTGTGTCCCCGGGAAGCTGTCTCAGCCCAGGCTGCCACACACCAAGGGGGTGGGGGGGGGGGTGAAGCCCTTTGTGCCCAATTTGTTGCACGCCTGATAAGTACTCGTGAACCTAGAAAGGTAACAGATAGATGGTGCAACCTCAGAACATGACAACCCTGACTCCCCAACGTTTCTAAGAACCACATCCTGCAAAGTCATGCAGGCGATTGTGTGTCAAAATTCAATCTGTAGAAAAGAAGGAAACTAAAGAAAAGTGTGCATGTAAAATGGCATTGTTTCTTCTGGGCCTAAACCAGCCATGTGACAGTAAAGATTAATTTATCACTACCCTTTTTAAAATGCCACGTTTAGAAAGATGGCATTTTTCTGCTCTTACCTCTGTGTCCCTCCTTTGTGCATTCTCTCTAGACAGTCACACACAAACAGAGCTTAGGTGTGAGTGATGGCCCATCCGCATCCTGATGGGTCATCTTGGGCAGGACAGGAAGGAGGAGCTGACATGTACACCTGAATATTCTGTGTAGGAAAACTGTGAAAGTGAACAGCGGCGCAGGGTGGGCCCCTTCTTACCCCTGAGCCTGGTCCATTGGAAGTGAATCCAGGTGCTTGCTTCAGTGGAACCAATGCATCCTCTGCTGCATGGGCAGAATTGACGCATCCTCATTGTTGCAGGAACAGAACTAGTGTGTCACACTTGAGCCAGCGTATCAGAACCGACTTTTCGGAACTACCACATCACTGTCGATGCAGTGAGATAAAATAGACACATCCTCTCATCTGCACAGAGAAACCTGGAGCATTGACTTCGGAGCCAATGCATCTCAAAAATAGCGCTTCATCTTCTGAACTGGTGCACGACCATTGGTGCATCAAGAAATTTGAAGCAGCTCCTTGACTATGAGATGGACACTGATGCGCAGCCTCGCTGCACCCCACATCTCACTGTTGTGACCAGAATCAAGGTACTTTTGTTCAGTAGGCCTGCGTGGTTCCTGTGTACGTTCTATGCTCCATGGTGGTTGGCCAGAACTCTTGACTTTGCCCTAGTCCAGTGTGACCACTTAACCCCAAACAGGGCCTAGAAAAAACAAAGCGACTCAGACTCCAGGGACTGGAGACTTGGGTGATCAAATACCCCTATGCACACATAGCGCAGCTCAATGCCAGCACGGCAAAGGGCAAATGGCGTTTTCTGATCCCCATGAGTGCAATATGAAAATTGCACCCAGGGCCCATGAATGACTATGGCCAGGCTGACTGGGGACTCAAGGGACCCTAATCCCTATGGTTCAATTAGCCCTGTCCACTATCAGTGTTGCAAAAAATATAGGCTGCTTTGAGATCCCACTGAGTGTAATGCCACCACTCCATGAGGGATATGGAAGGATTCAGACTGAGATGACAGAAGATTCCAGTGACCATATATTGTGCAAGTCTTACAGGGGGAGATGATATTACAGATAACATTGGTGAGGTACCTGACATTTCTTGCATCTCCTAAATTAACAAGGTTGCTCCAGAGCATTTAAGGAAAGGTTTGGTGATCAACATTCAGCCATTGCTAGTTCTCCATGCAAAAAATGTGGCATGTAATAAATCAACCTAGTATACTTATTGGCATCTACCTGATTGGTACATATAATTTACTTGCAAGTCCTGCAGGATGTGAGAGTGATGAGAGGAGCAGATGCAGCATCAAACCATCCCCTTGTCATGGCTAGGCTAAAGCTTAAGACAGCATGGATGAAACCAATAAACCAACGCCAGCGATTTAACACCACCCTCCTCAAAGATGTACAGAAACTGAGGGCCAGATGTATGAACACACTTTCCCATAGACACAGAATGGGTAAAACTGTTTGATACATCTGGCCCTGAATTAAAACCCAATCACTCTCAGTGTCAAGGTTCATGTCCTCCAAGAACTAAAGGATGGCAGATACCCAGTAGCAAGTCAGAGGGAAAAGATCAAACAAACAGTGACTTCAACCTGCCAGGAGGTGCTGGGTCCCAGGAAACACCAGCATAAGGAATGGATCTCCTGTGATACTCTCTGCAAAATCCAAGAGAGAAAGGAAAAGGAAGCTGCCATCAGCACCAGCCAAACAAGAGCAGAAAAAGTAAAACTCAAAGAAAAATACACCAAAACCAGCAAGGATCCAAAGAGAAGTCTAAGAGCAGACAGGCAAAGGTTCATCAATGGTCTTGCCACAGAAGCCCAGGAAGCAGCAAGTCATGAAAACTTGAAAGAACTGTACAACATAACAGTAAAACGAAGGCAGATTCAGCAAGCCAGAAAGAGCTGTTAAAGACAGAGCTGGAAAGACAATTGTGGGTAACAAATGCCAACAACAAAGATGGGTGGATCACTCTAAAGTCCTGCTGAACCTGTCATTCTCGCGGTCTCCACCTGAAAAATAGCCAGCTGACAAGGACTTGCTGTACAGTCCTAATTTCTATGTAAGGCTATGTTTATAGGAAACATAAGATTCAAAACAAACTATGTGGAACTGAGCCCACTCATACCTTCAGAATAGTTTGACTTAATTCCTGGCTTTCTCACAGAGGGCCATCTGGGCCCCTAAATTGACAGGGCACCGGATGGTTTCTTCAACCTCAGAACATTACAACCCTAATTCCCCCGAAGAAATCATGGAAACAAATTCTACCCTTTGTTTGGTAACTCGGGCATGCTCAAAGAGAAATATAAGAAGTGCACAAATTGGCATTTCAAACATTTATTGAAGCAATTGTACTCTTGTGTAAAATACATGAGCTGCAATGAACAGAATGAATTATTCAACCATCATGCGTTTGCATCACATTATATGAATACATATATTTGCATTCCCACCTAGTGCTGCCTATTTTATAAATCATAGGGTATGCAGGTCTGCCAGAAAACCCAGGAGTGGTCCCAGACCAATATTTGCCAGGTTAAGTCGGAAGAGTAAGGGCTAACCCACGGGAAGTCACTGACAGACTTGTGGACTTAGTAACTCTAGAGATAGGTGGTTCTGTTAGATACTATAGGGTAGTAGTCAGGCCCAGACCTCCCTCTAGATTGTGTCCTTGGAAATAACCTTTCTGGGGTTGATCTGAGCCCAGAGAGTGCAATTGCCTACAGCATTGTATCATCCAAGGATACTGGAGGCCCTGTCCCTAAGGTTAGGAAAAGTAGGTCCCAGAAGAAAAGCAAGAAAAATAAAGGCAGGACAGGATCACAACTCTTAAAAGGAGACCCAGTAAGTAAAGGGAATTCTATTCCAGTACAGGAGGACCTCACATTTGGCACAGGTTAGGCCTTTCCTGCTTCCCAAGAATTCCTGAAGTCTCAGGCAACCAGGTGTCCTTTGCTGGGCAAACAGAAGCAGCAGAAGGATGGTATATGCTACATGAGGTGGTTCCCCCGGATCTATGTTGATACAACGCATGTTATTACAACGCATGCTTTTACAACGCATTTTTTACAACGCAAAAACTTTTACAACGCATGTATTTACAACGAATGTTTTTACAACGCAGGTACCTTTACAACGCATACCATTACAACGTAAGTATTGGTAAATATATATTAATTTTATAATCGTAAATTAATTAAAATATATATAATTTAATGTAATTTAATTTTAATTTAATTTTAATTTATTTTTACCCTGTACCCCTGTACCCTCAAAACCCAAAACTGACCCTGAACCCCAAAAATACCCCTTTACCCAAAAAATAAACTGACCCTGAACCCCAAAAATACCCCTTTACCCAAAAACTAAAAACTGACCCTGAACCCCAAAAATACCCCTTTACCCAAAAACTAAAAACTGACCCTGAACCCCAAAAATACCCCTTTACCCAAACACTAAAAACTGACCCTGAACCCCAAAAATACCCCTTTACCCAAAAACTAAAAACTGACCCTGAACCCTAAAAATACCCCTTTACCCAAAAACTAAAAACTGACCCTGAACCCCAAAAATACCCCTTTACCCAAAAACTAAAAACTGACCCTAAACCCTAAAAATACCCCTTCACCCAAAAACTAAAAACTGACCCTGAACCCCAAAAATACCCCTTTACCCAAAAACTAAAAACTGACCCTGAACCCCAAAAATACCCCTTTACCCAAAAACTAAAAACTGACCCTGAACCCCAAAAATACCCCTTTACCCAAAAACCCAAAACTGACCCTAAACCCTAAAAATACCCCTTTACCCCAAACATATAACATTTAAAATATAATTATATACTTACCAATACTTACGTTGTAATGGTATGCGTTGTAAAGGTACCTGCGTTGTAAAAACATTCGTTGTAAATACATGCGTTGTAAAAGTTTTTGCGTGGTAAAAGTTGCGTTGTAATGGTATGTCATTGTAAAAGTTGCGTTGTAAGTGATGTTTCCCGGTTCCCCCCACTCTGAAATAGGAGAGGAGCTCCAAGAACATAAAGAATTCCCTAAGGTAGCACATCCACCTGTCAGCCGAGAGCTAAGGCTGTGGTTATGGGCACTGACAGCTGTCAGTAGCCTATGCTGGCTATTGCACTTTAGGAAAGTGAGATTGGACTGTGCCTATGGCTCCTGGCTCAGAGAAAACTTGATTCTGAGCCTCATATCGAAGTAGTGACTCCAAGGGTCAGTTGGCTGGCCCCCTGGAACAGCACCAGGGAAATCAAAGCTGTGGAAGCCCAAAAAGACAAAGCAGTACCCACTCAAGAGATTGCTACTGGTCACAGCCGGGCACACCAAGAGACAAATCCGGGATAGCCAAAAGTTGCACTTGTATCTACCTCACACAGGTGTCCTATCAGAGACCAGAGTCATCACCCAAGAGGGACACCATCCCCCACCAAGGATGTTCTATGTGACCGCTGTGTTGCAAAATCAGAAGCCCCGCTACAGCGGACCTTCTACTGTCGCTGAGAGATTATTGTGAGACACCAAGTGCCAAGGTCAAAGTTGCCTCAAGTGGACCGAGGGATTAACCACAGTTCACCCCATCCGCCGCACAGCTCCAGGAGCATCAATGAGCATCTTTTCTGCCTGCATGACCAGCTCAGGACCACTCCATTATCGGCTATGATGGTAGTATCCTATAGGCTATAACTTGATTAGAAAAGGCACTGGTGGGCAGGTAACTGTCCAAAGTAAACTCACTGGACTCCTAGACCTCTGCCCTGTCTGCTTTGTTTGCCCAACCTAGGTTGGAGCTGTCAAACCTACAGTTTCAAACTATTCAAAAGTTTGCAAACATTTTTGTTGACCAATCTGTGTTTGCAGTTGGATTTAGAAGTATTTATTTCTTCTAAAATCTGTATCTCAAGAACTGTTCCATGAACTTTGATGATAAAGCAAATTCATTGAAAGTTGCACTATTTTTCTTAATTACTGTTTTGCCTCTTTCTTATTGTGTGACTTTCTTATTCTATTGTTTTGTGCTGTTAAATGCTTTACACATAGTTTCTTTGTCATGCCTTACTGCTCAAAGCTACAGCAACTCAAGGTTGAGTTTAAGGTTTGCAAAGGCTCTTGACTGGACTCAAGAGAGTTTTTGTGAGTGCAATGCATGATAAGGCCCCACAGCCATATCATATAATACACCAAATTCCTCAATTACGATTAATGTGAGTGTAAACAGCATATGTCTATCTGCTCCCATTCCAAAGTTATCACTTATTAAATGTAATAAGATAACACATTGCTAGTCAATTGGAGAGATGGTCCTTACAACAGTAAATAAATTACTTTAGGAGTTTTTCAGTGCCAGGACATGTAAAGCATAAGTGCACATGTCTTACCTTAGAAATACAATGCACAGTGCAGCCTTTAGGGCCTACCTTAGGGGTGACCTAGAAGTATTAAAAACAAAGATTTAGCTGGGAAAAAATGTTTATTTTGCCAAGATCACATGTCATTTTAAAACTGCACTACAAGTTGGTGTCAGGCCTGAGACATGTTTTAAATGGTTACTATAGCGGGTGGCACAAGGAGTGTTGAGGGCCTGGGTACATGTAGTACCATTTACTTTTTGTGCCAAATAGGTGTGGCCAATTGCATCATGTTTGAAGGAGAGAGCAAAAGCACTTTAGCTCCGGTTGTAAGTGGTAAAGTGCAGACTACTAAAGCCAACCAAAAAAGGAAATCCGCAAAACAGGAAGAACGGGGGGGGGGAGTTTGGCAGAATACCACACCAAAGTTGTCAGGTCACACAAGCACACATTGCTATGTTTAGTTTTATTATTGCAAACATATCTGCTGTAGTTAAAAGGAAACATGTTTTTTCTGCTGTTATTCTGTTAATTTATCTTGCATATGTTGTTTAGTTTGTGTGTACTTTATTATGGTTGTGTTGGAGGGTGAATGGAAGGGTGAGTCAGTGAATTGGTGCATGGATGCATGAGTACAAAGATGAGTGATAGAGTACATGTGTGATGACCAATTGAGTGTCGCTACGCATTAAGTGACTCAAATGGAGCTTGCATTCATAAAACAGACCTATTGGCATTCAGCTATCATAATCCACAGGCTTAGCTCTGTAAATGAAGGTGTTTGAATAAGAACTTAATTAGAGTTTAACAGACTTAACTGTTAGTTCCTAAATCTATCTATGAGAGTGTGATCCCATCTCAAATAGGGAATGAAACAATTGTGTTGTGCTCTTCAATATTTTAATATCTCCTGGAAAGCAAGACCCCCATTTTAATATCCTCACAGGAGTTAATCCAAATGTAATTTTCAATCATTAAAAGAGTTGAGCCTTATCAATTGCACACTGCTCAACCAGTAGAACAGAGAGTTTACTGAATGCTGGGAACAATTTCAAAAGAGTTGCATTATTTGAAATAAGAGAAGAGCCAATAAAGCATAACTTAAAACTACACTTCTCTTTTTTGAAGGCTGGTTGAAAGCAATAGGAATACCCACAGCAACCTGACTGATCAATGCATATGGAGTTAATCAATACAAATTATCTTGCAAGATCATCCTTTTTCATCATCTCATTGATTAGGAATTGAGACTGATGAAATGCCCCAAATATCATTCCCCTATTGACTGAAATCTGCTCATTCATACTACTGTCCAGTTTAAATAAAAACAATTGAATTATTTTGACACTGGTGTAGTTTGCATTGGTTTGATTAAAGAAAGAGCAGTTGTGAGGGGATTGACACATTCATGGCCTCATTCAGATGTAGATACTCTTTTAGAATGACTTAGGAAACCAGCATTGCCAATTGATTGATTTTATTTTTGTTCAGTATCTTTTATGTTTGGGCTATTTGTTTCCATTATTGATGACATGCAAACCAACCAATTTGATTTGTGTAATTCCAAATTCCCATTGTCATGCTTTTATTCTTTGAATTTATTGGTTTACCCTTTATTAGAGAAGAATTATAACTGACCACCTATGGCTTATTAGTGTAGTGGACGACTAAATGTGTTAGATATGTTAAAAAACAGGAGAACGCCAACCATGTTCTACATGCCGGTGTATCATATATATTCCAGCCAATTTTTTTGCCTAGTGTGTCGTTGGTCCTTGAACTTGTCTAGGGAAATTATTAACTTTTCTATTATACGGTGAGCAAACAACCACTACATAAGTGTTCCTCCTTCTCCATAACTGGCATTAGTATTTCAGGACTGTTAGGAGATGTTTTACTTTAAATTCTAGCAAAGTAATAAACAAAACTGTCCTTTTTCAAATACGAAAGAAGCTGTTTTAGGAGACGACTAAGTAAACGTAATAACTTCTTTTGTGCACTCTGGAACCATTTATAAGAAATTGGATGTTGATGTCTTTTGAGACAAAATGATTTATTTCATGCTGAGATACTAAATTCTTGTTTGTAGTCCCCTGATTCAAAATACCATGTGACTGCTGACTTTGAAACTATGTGTGAAATATCATGTAACATTAGTAGTCTATTTGCAGCTAGATTTCTCTGGACATTACAGAGCAAGAATGGTTAATCACCAAATTGAAATATGTCCTTTTAGAGACAAAAGAGTATGGTCTTCACTTAGTAGCTCATGAGCTCCCCAACATTATTGCAGTAGCTCTCCAAAGGGTTTATGCACATTAAAGACAATTAGATTGGTCATCCCAAGACCCTTAACGTGACTGTCAGCCAAACCACACACTGTGTTCGCCTACAGGGCTTGCATCATGACTGTTAGACCTGTCATCCTTAGGGTGACCGCCTTCAGCTGACCTTTTGCCTTGATTTCCATGTTTTGCTGATTCTTTTCCTGGCATTAGTACTCTGAGCACTTTACCACTGTTAACCAGTGCTACAGTGTATGTGCGTCTCCCCTAAACATGGTGGCATTGGTGTATACCTGATTGACATAATTGATTTACTGGTAAGTCCATTGTAAAGTGGTTTAACATATATCTAGGGCCTGTAAGTCAAATGCTACTACTGGGCCTGCAACATTAATTGTGACACCCACATAAGCAGTCTTTCAAATCTGTTTCAGGACTGCCACTGCAGTGCCGGTATGTGCAGTTTACTGCCACTTCGACTTGGCACTTAAAGCATACATGCCAAGCCTTAAACTCCCTTTTTATTACATATTAGACACCCCTTTGTAGGCCCCAAGTAACGCTAAGGGCAGGGTGCCATGTAAGTGAAAGTTAGGACATGTGGTGTTTAATCTTTACTTATCCGTGTAGTGAAAAAACACCAAATTTGTTTGTCACTACTGTGAGGCCTATCCCTCTGTAGGCTAGTATTGGGAATTCCTCAATAAACTTTTAAGCCGTAATTCCTTTTTAGAGTGAAGTAGCTTTTTCATGTTTCATACCATTGGTGAAGCTGGATTTAACATTACTGTTTTGAAAATGCCACTTTTAGAAGGTGGACACTTTTCTGCACTTCATGCTCTGGGTGCCTGACAGCATGTCTCCAATACACATCTGTGGTGGGTGACAGCTACACTTTGTTCATTCACATGTATCCAATGTAAGGGCAAGGTGAGTGAGGAGCTCTCTCGCCCAATGGGGCCCACAACAGAAACAAAGATGAAACCAAGCTGGGAAATGGGACTGATAAACTGCAGGTCTAAAGCCCATTTGAGTCTGCTGAAGTACCTTATTATCCTCCAGGAAGTGCAATAGTGTATTGTTGACTAGTTTTCAGCTATCTTTCCTAGAATTTTCCTAAAATTCTAGGCCTTATCTCAGAACCACCTTGAACAATTCTCTAGATGAATGTGTGGCCGAGTTCATTTTTGGACTTATAACTACGCTCTGCCAGAAGAACTGCTGTGCTGCATAAAGAATCAATCGGACTGCTGATCTAGAAGGCCTGCTTTTCTTTGTGTTGCCCTGCTGTTCTCTGACTCTGATAAAGGAGAGCTGGAGTGGGCCTTCACTCCAAGTGATTTCCAAGGGCTTGTTGGCTTTCCTCCTGTTGCTTGATACTAAGGGATTTCAAAGTCTCTTCCCCTGCTCCTGAGCCTGGCTCACTGAAAGTGGCCCAGACTCTTGCAACAGGGATTTAGACTCATCTCCTGTCTGCGTGTAGCATAACCAGCGCATCAATCCGGTGGCAGGGTTATAATTGGCGCATTGCTTTGGAACCAGTGCTTTGCCTTCGGAGCAACACATTGAACAGAATGTTGCTGCTGCTGCAGCTGGGTGAGATTGACTGTGCAGCAGAATCCGTACTGTCACTCAACACCTCTTAACTATCTCACCAGTCTTCAGGACTGACACATCCCCTTCACTGTAAAGAGAAGATCGACCCATCATGCACCTGTAGGACTCAACATCGATGCATCTCATTGTTTGCAACTAGGAAAGGTACTTTGTTCACCAGGGCCTGCGTGGGTCCTGTAGTCGGCCAGTGCTCCAGCGCGTCAACCTGATGTTTGACTTTGACTGGGTCCAGCACTACCTAAAGTAACCTTTTTAGTGCGACTTGCTTCTAAGCACTTAGCTGCATGTATTCCTTTAAAATTATTCAATAGCTCAACTTCGATACATTGGATTTTTGTCATTTTGGTCTTTATTTTGTTCAGAATCTACTTATCTAGTTTTCTAAACCTGTGTGGAGTTTTTGTTTGGAATATTCATTGTGTAACTGGGTGAGTGTATTGCACAAATACTTTAAACATTACCTCTTAGAAAAGCCAGGCTGCCTTGTGTCAAGCTACCAGAGGGTGAGCACAGGTTATCTCTTAGTGTGTATCTATCTTACCCTGACTACCCGGGGTTCCTGACTGGCCTGGGAGCATATCTCAACGAACTAGGAATCCTAATTCAAACAATTACCTTATGTATCCATGCTGAATCTAGCAATCTAGAAAAGTTCCAAGGAGATTGAACTTGTAAAGGCTCCATGCTATCAGTCAGACTAGGTGTCAGTGTTGGCTGCTCCCTTTTGAAAGTGGTGTGGCACAAACATTACTTCCCACCCCTTAAAATTATAAAAAAAAAAACTTCCCTATCTTGAAGATCTTCTGCAGTACACATTAGGATGCAAATAAACCGGAAGCTCCTCCTGCCTTACGCTGCTTGCTGTTGAAAAAAGCATCAAGACAATCCAAACACTGCTCTCTTGATGCTTACAGCAAAGCCAGAGAAATTCAGCTGTTATGGTTAGCTGAGCTAACTATAACTTGTGCCCCCTCAATGCACCACTTATGACCTCACATATCACATCACTCATGACTTGGTCAGTGACATCAGTGATGACATCTCAAATGACATCAGTGATGACATCATCCAGTTACTGTGAGTGTTTTTAAAAAGTTCATAAGTGTTAAATATATATAACAAGGTGTATTGTTAAATCAGTGGATGTACGAGTGACTGTATGGATGACTCAGTGGGTGCAGGACTGAGTGTATAAGTCAGTGATTTGTTGTCTCAGTGAATGTATGGGTGAGTGACTGGTTGTGTGAATGTGTGTATCTGTCTGTCAGTTGATGTTTAAGCGGGTGTATGAGTGTGTTAGTGGACACGTAAATGGCTATATGGGTGATTGATTGGTTGTCTGATTACGTCTTTGGTTGTCTGGGTGTCGGTGTTTGTGGGTTAGGAGGTGTGTGACTGCCTGTATGGGTCAGTGAGTGGTTGAGTCAGTGGCTGTATAGAGTACCGTTGCGTGTGTGAAAGGTTGTATGGGTGAGTGAGTGTCTGTATGGCTATGGCAGTGATTGAGTGCTTGTGTAAGTATGGGGCAGTAACTGAGTATGTGAAAAGCAGTATATGTGAGTGACAGGGTATATGAGTGACTGTATGCATGAGTGAGAGAGTGTGAGTGTAGCTATATAGTTGAGTGCATGCTTATGCCAGTGACTGTACAGCTGAGTTAGGATGTGGTACAATTTGTATGAGTAAGTAAGTGGGTGGGTGTGTACCTATTTGGGTGAGTAAGTGGCTGTATGATTGACTGTGTGGGTGAGTGTCTAGGTGTGTGAGTAATTCTATGGGTGATTCACTCAGTGTAGAAGCACCTGTATGGCTCTATGAGTAGATATGTCAATGGCTATATTAGTGAGTGAGTGTGTCCATTGGTGGCAGTATGGGTGATCAAGTGGATTTGTGTATAGATCAATTAATCAGTGAATAGGTGTGTAAGTACTGATATCACTCTGTGAATGGGTTTGTGAATAGTTGTCTGGGAGTGGCAGTGGGTGCATAAAAGATTCTATAGGGTGTGAGTAGGTGCGTCAGAGATGCTGTGGATGATGTCATCAGTGATGTCATTGACCACCTCATGAGTAATGTAATATGTGAGGCCATTAGCAGTGCATTGTGGGTGCTTGAGTTATAGTTAGATCATCTAACTAAAGAATGGCTGAATTTCTCTGGTTTGGAATGAGGGAAAGGTCAGCATAACTGTACCATCCCTGTAACATGTATTTTTTCAGTGAATTTCAAAGGTTTTTTAAATCCTCATTTCTAACTATAATGTCCCTGAAACCTATGTTTTTTCAGTGAAATTCTATGGATTTTTAACAAGCAGTCGCGTTTGTAGAGTAGTGAATAAAGGGGGCTGGCGCTCCAACCAGCACTCAGGAATTCTGCTTTGTAGGACTTAGAAGAAGGTATCAGGAGGGCTTCTAGGCCCCAAAGGGCCCTCAGGAGTATAGTGGTCTTTATACCCCAACCAGTAGTGCGCCAGGAGGCATGTTTGCAGAGTGTTGGAGGAAGGGGAACTCCAAAAACCTCTTAGCAATCCCACTGTGTGGTTGATGGAGGGAAAAGGAGGGGTAGTTGCCCCCCAAGAACATCCTTGGAGGCCAACTACCCCTCCTATTACCTCCAGTAAGTCCCAGGATTGCTGAGTTCTAATAGCAGGTTATGCCCTTTTTACACCACTCTGCAAACGCACCTCCTGGCACACTCTTGGTTAGGGATGAAGCCCTGTGGGACCCCCTGAGCAGGCCTAGGGGGTTAGGGTGGTTCAACCCTGCCACCTTTTCTTTATTGTTAACCTTTTTTCTTGTGACTCGGTTCAACTGAGTCACAAATGGCTGCCAACACTTCCTGGTTTGAAGTGTTGGCAGCCAGTCATATCTCAGACACAAGATTGGGAGGGTTTGTGGATCCTCTGCAGCCATATTTGCATATCTGTGATATGTTTAAACTTGGGTAATCAAAAGAGTGTACAGAGTTCCCCACCGATATGTTTAAACTTCTCAGGAACTACTAAACTGATTTACACCATTTAACAAAAAAGAGTGCACTCTGGACCAAGAGCTGCCTTTCTGCCCGGTGTAATTCAGTTCAGCAGTTCGGGCTTTAGCTGCATCAACAGTTTGCTATGGAAATTAACATGGAGAAAAAACGATTTGGGACCCACATCTTTTCGCGGCCCCCGCTTGATGGATCACCCCAGCTAAAGTGAGTGGGCCATTAGTTTTGAAGTTTCGCAAAGATTTGTCAAACAGCGCCAAAGATATTGGCAAAAAGAAAAGTACTTTTTGAATGGAAACAAGGTCCTAACTATAACTACCTACTGGAGAGCACCCACATTTCTTAACTGAATGCCCTGTGGCACCGATCGTGAATTGTGCCGCCAAGCCACGGGGACCACCACCTCTCGGAGCATTGGATATGTAAATACATGGGCCCAAAGCGGACCCCCGGCCCTGGGGACCACCACCTCCCTGGAGCTATGCATACATTCAGAGGGGGCTGCATGGCCCCCCTCTTGGAGCCCTTCATGGCCCTGGGGACCGCCATCCCCCAGAGCCAGCTCCGGCAATGTCCCGGGGTGCCCACCCTCTGGCATTGCAGTTTAAAATGGCAAGGCGGTAGCACAGCTCCCACCCTGCCATTGCAAACTCTGCATCGGTTCATGGAAGCAAAAGCAGGAAATCTGCTCTCGCCTCCGCGAAGCAAATTGCTTTTGGACAAGGGGAGCTGCATGTTACCAGCTCCCCTTGTACAAAATCCTCCAGACATTACCCTTACACTCATGCAATCACTAATGCATTAGCTATATACTGATTCAATCACCCATGCACTACCCTCGCACTCCTCCAATCACCCTGTCAGGAGCTATGCACTCTTCCAATCACGTAGCCAGTACTGATGCACTTATAAAATCATTCAGGCACTACCAATGCACTTATGCAATCACCGAGGCAGTAACCTAGTACTCCTTCAATCACCCAGCCACTACCCCTGAGGTTCTTTGATCACCCAGCCACTAATTATGCAATTATAAAATCACCCAGACACTACATTTGCCCTCCTTGAATCACTTAGGCACTACAATAGTATTACTCCAATCACAAGGCAGTATCCAAGCACTTATAAAATCACTTAGGCACTTCCTATGTACTCCTGAAATCCCCCAGACATTACCTGTGCACTCGTGCAATCACCAGGCATTACCTATTTATTCCTCTAATCACCCAGACATTACTTCTGCAATCATGCAATCATCAATACATTAGTTATACACTGGTATAATCGCCTAGCCAGTACCCTTGCACTCCTCTGATCACCCAGTGAGGATCTATGCATTCTTCCAATCACTTAGCCAGTGCCCATGCACTTATAAAATCACCCAGGCACCACCTTTCTCTAATCACTGAAGCACTATCCCAGTACTTCACCAATCAACCAGGCAGTACTGACACACTTATGAAAACACCTAGGCACTTCCTATGTGCTCTTGTAATCCCCTAGATGTTACCCCTTAACTCATGCAATCACCCAGGCATTACCTATGTACTCCTTAATCCCCCAGAGATTACCCCTGCACTCATGCAATAACCAATGAATTAGCTATACAGTGGTTCAATCACCCAGGTACTATCCTTCCACTCCTCCAATCATTCTGTCAGGATCTATGCAGTCCCCTAATCACTTAGCCAGTACCCATGCACCGCCACCGCCGGCCCTGAGGATGCGGAAAAACCGCAGCGGACTGACCAAAAGACCCACCGCCACATTAGGATGGCTGGTGGGTCCTGGTTTCCGTCCGCAGCTTTTCCGCCGCGGTCGGATTACAACCGCGGCGGAAAAGCTCTAATATGGTGACGGTGTCTTCCAGACACCGTCCACCATATTAGGATGGCCAGTGAGTTATGCTTTTCCGCGGCGGGTTTTACGCCGTGGAAAAGCATACGGAACTTCATTGCGGGGGCGCGTTGCGGGCCCCCTAGGTGAAGGGGGGGTGGGGGGTGCACATGGGGGGTACCTATGGTACCCCCCTGCATTTGCATGCAGAAAGCGGCAGGCACCGCGCAGTGCCTGCCTCTTTCTGCATGCAAATGCAATGCGTGCATTTTTAACATTGCCGCGGGTGCAGCTTGAAGCTGCACCCGCGGCAATGTTAAAAATACAGGATGTGACTGCCAGGGTGGCGGTCACATCCTAATTGCACAGGAGGGAACTCCGCATGCCATGTGGCGGCATGGCGGAAGCGCAGCGGGAGCGCTGACTTCGCGCCGAAGTCGCGCACAAGTCAAGCCCGTCTGCGCCCGTCCGCGGCCGACCAGGCCCAGGGCCCCGTCATAATGCTCATTCCTACTCCTATTCCCCGGCCGACCTTTTAAGACTCAATTGTGCAGGACCCATCCCTGCCCATGCTGCTAAAGCGGCTCAGACATGTGGCATTCTCGTCCCATCTGACTTTCCGGCGCTGGTCGATCTCCACGACCCTTCCCCCTCTACACCTCAGTTCACCACCTCCCTATCGATCTGCTACCTTAACACACGTTCCCTCATTCGATATCAGCTCGAAATCTTCCAATTACTGCATCAAAGTTCTATTGATATCCTTCTTTTAGCAGAAACTTGGATTACTGAAGACTCAGCCCCCGATATTCTTGCTGCAATCCCTACGGGATACTATATTATGTACGCCAACCGGCCAGCTGGGAAGACTGGTGGCCATCATTCGCTCTAAACACACCTTTTCCGAGATCACGATGACCCCCATCCCGAAAACAGAACACTTGGCACTAAAATTCACTTCCCCTAAATCATCTTTTGTCTGTGTTCTTGTATATAGACCCCCTGATCCTATGCCTCTCTTTCCCCAACTCTTTAGCGATGCTATCGCTCAACTGGCAATCAACCACGCTAATATCGTGGTTATCGGTGATTTTAATTACTGGCCATCTGATGCCCACGAAAGCCTTGCATCGGTGGAATTCACTGACCTTCTTAAAGGTATGAACCTCTCTCAACATATTCACACCCCCACCCACCTGAAAGGTCACATACTTGACCAAATCTGGACATCTAACCTTGACATCTCACCCCCCTCAGTCGTTCCGTGCTCCTGGTCCGACCACTACTTCATCTCTTTTCACTTACATCTGCACACTTTGTGTCTTCCCCCCGTACTAAGAACAAGATGGCTCGCAACTGGAAAAGGGTCAATTTACCTGATTTCTACGCCTCATTGGCCTCCACTGCACCCTCGCCGCTGCTCTCATTAGAGAATCAGGCTGAGAAACTCGACGAATGGCTACGTCAGGCTAGCGACAAAGCTGCCCCCCTGAAAACAATCAAAGCTATGCGCCCCCACGACGCTCAACGTTGGTTTACGGACCAACTCAAAGCGGATAAACTCGCCCTGCGGCAAGCAGAACGCCGCTGGCGACGCCACTACGATCCTCAGCTTAAACTCGTTTACATCGAGACCTTAAAATCTTACAAACAATCTATCTTGGCAGCCAAGACAGCCTATTTTTCACAAAAAATTCTGAACTCAAATAACAAAACGAAAGAGATCTTCTCAATTGTAAATGAGCCCTCCCTACCAGACAGAGTCACCCCCCAACCTCAGCCAACCCAAATCCTTTGCGATTCGCTCAACTCTTATTTCATCGAAAAAATCACAACAATCACATCCCAACCCCGGCATCCCCTACTCCTCCTCCTCTTCCCCCTTCAAACACCAGCATCCTGACTGAATTCCCACCTATATCTATACAAGAGTTTTCCTTACTGCTTCATAAAGTCAGCTCGGGATCCCCCAATGATTGCTGTCCTCCGCAGGTTCTGCAAGGAGCCTTTCTTGCGTGCCCTGGCCCCCTGCTAGCATTACTTAACAACTCCCTTGCCACCGGGGAGGTCCCATCCTCCTTCAAGCAAGCTGCAGTCTTACCAATCTTAAAGAAACCCAATGCAGACCCTACAGTACTCAGTAACTACAGACCCATTTCCCTCCTCCCCTACCTAGGTAAGATCTTGGAGACCTACGTTACCCGCTGCTTGAGCTCTTTCATAGAGAAATCTTCTTTTTTAGATCCTCAACAAGCAGGATTCAGACCCCTCCACTCCACCGAGGCGGTCATAGTAGCAGTCATGGACACCCTTAGGAAAGGAGCTGACAAAAACACCTCTCAAGCCCTTGTCCTACTGGACCTCTCAGCGGCATTTGACACGGTCGATCACACCATCTTGATCGACCGTGTCCATAACGCCGGCATTCAGGGAGTGGCCCTTGACTGGCTCAGATCTTTCCTTCACCAGCGCTCACAGTCCGTTCACCTTTCTACCTTTTCCACACCCTTCACCTCCCTTCACTGCGGTGTCCCACAGGGCTCTGCACTATCCCCTCTCCTTTTTAATTTGTATCTCCAACCACTTTTAGCCTCCCTCCGCAATTCCCCGGTCACAATTTTTAATTATGCCGACGACCTTCAGTTAATTTTTCCCATAGACTCCCTCCCTTCCTCCCGCATCAACTTCCAGTCCACCATGCTGACCATTGCTGAGTGGATGTACCACAGCCACTTAAATCTGAACCCCACCAAGACCGAGCTCGTCCTGGTGGGTGGCCCCAACCACCCATGGAATGCCACTTTCTGGCCTACATCTTTGGGGACCGCACCCACTCCCGTGAGCTCAGTCAAAAGCCTGGGGGTGATCATTTCCGAAGATCTATCAATGAGACCACACATCAACGCGGTTACTTCTGCCTGTTTCTTCCACCTCAGGCGGATCCGCAAGATCAGTAGGTTTCTTACCAAAGAGGCCCTGACCCAGGTTGTCATTGCGCTCATCACCTCCAGGCTCGATTACGCCAACATTTTGTACGCAGGAATTCCTGCATGTCACCTTCACCGACTTCAGCTGGAGCAGAATCAGGCTGCCCGCCTGATTTTCTGCCAGCCCAAACACCAGCACGTCACCCCCCTCCTCCGCAGTCTGCATTGGCTCCCTGTTTCCAAACGCTGCACCTTCAAACTGGCATGCACTACCTTTAAGGCCCTATCGGACGCAGCTCCCAGGTTCATCTCTTCTGCCTTGTCCCGTCACATTCCTGCCAGAGCCCTGCGCTCAGCATCTTTAAATCTCCTTGAGGTCCCCAGATTCAAAAGAAAAAAGCATGGTGGCCTGAGTTTCTCTGTCCTGGCTCCCACCACCTGGAACTCCCTACCCCCCTCTCTCCGTCTCTGCCCAAAGTACGACAGTTTCCGTACACTTTTAAAAACTCTGCTCTTTCAAGCGGCGTATGACTAACTCCTCACCCTGGATCAACGCTATATATATCAATGAGCGCCAAGAAACCGATGGTGATAGTGCGCGTTATAAATAATTTTAATAGAATAAGACCGAGCTGATGCTCCTCGACCCCTCAGCCCCCTCCACCCTAGAGCTTCTGTGGCCCCCCAGCCTAGGCGCCCCCCCTGCACCCAAAGATAACATAAAAAGCCTTGGAGTATGGCTAGATAAATCTCTGACATTTAACACACAAGTCACCAAATTGTCAGCAACTTGCTTTGGTCTGATCAGACAGATGAAAAAAATCCTCCCACTTCTCCCTTTTAAGGCAAAACAGGTAGTCATCCAGGGCCTAATCCAGTCTCGTATAGACTACAGTAACGCCCTGTATTTGGGGGCCCCAGAATACTGCCTAAACAAACTTCAGCGGATCCAGAACTGCGCAGCACGCACCCTTCTTGGAATCCCCCGCAGAAACCCCATAGGGCCTGGTCTAAAAATTCTGCACTGGCTCCCTGTTAGGGAGAGGATTAAATTCAAGGCCATGTGCATCACCCACCAAGCCTTCTGGAAATCCGGGCCGGCGATCAATCACTCCTTGCTCACCTCAGACAGTGGATCAACAACTGCGCCAACACCGTCGCCCCGATCAAGAAACCCTCCAACAGTCACACCAACAAGAAAGCCAGCTGGTTCACTGAAGACCTCCGGGCCTCCAAGCAAACCTGCCAAAAGATGAAGAAGATCTGGCTCCGTGAACGAACACCGGACAGCCATGCAGCCTACAAGAACGCCACCTGCAGACACCATCACCTCATCAAAAGGGCCTCCTTCAAAAACCGCCTAGACAACATCGCGCACAACAGCAAAGAGCTCTTCAACGTCGTGAAGGAACTCTCCAACCCCAGTTCCAACACCAACAACGCCCCACCCTCGCAGAACCCCTGCGACTCGCTGGCCACCTTCATCCACCGCAAGATCGCAGACATCCACAACAGCTTCAACGCCACGACCACCCCGTCACCCACTGAGACCTCCGCCCCCACGACCACCATCTGCACCAACTGCCTGCTCTGCTTGACAAACATCAACGACGACGAATACGGTCAAGATCATGAACACCATCCACTCTGGATCTCCATCAGACCCATGCCCACACCACATCTTCAACAAAGCCAGCACATCTATCGCACCCCATCTCCGGAAAGTCATCAGCACATCCTTCGAGACAGCAACCTTCCGGGAGAGCTGGAAGCACGCAGAGATCAACGCCTTACTCAAGAAACCCAAGGCGGACCCCAAGGACCTCAAGATCTTCCGGCCCATCTCCCTGCTCCCGTTCCTGGCAAAGGTCATCAAGAAGACCGTCAACGAACAACTGACCCGCTACCTCGAGGAGAACAACACCTGGACCCTTCCCAGTCCGGGTTCAGCAGCAACCACATCACCGAGACTGCCCTCATCGCCGCCACCGATGACATCAAGTCCCTGCTAGACAACGGAGAAACGGTGGACCTCATCATCCTGGACCTGTCAGCCGCCTTCGACACGGTCTGCCACCACACACTACAAACACACCTCCACAATCCCGGGATCCAAGAGAAAGCCCTGGACTGGACGACCTCCTTCCTCTCTAGCTGAACACAGAGCGTACACCTTCTCCCTTTCCGCTCCAAAGCCGCAGCGATCATCTGCAGCATACCCCCATTCTCAGCCTGACTATGTTTATCATCTACATGGCACCGCTTGCCCACGTCACCCGTCAGCACGACCTCAATATCATCTCCTACGCTGATGACACCCAGCTGATCCTCTCCCTCACCAAGGACCCCCACACCATTAAAACCAACCTTCACAAAGAAATGGAGGCAGTCGCTGAATGGATGAGGAACAGTTGACTGTAGCTGAACTCGGACAAGACAGAGGTCCTCATCCTCGGATCCACCCCTTCAGCCAGGGATAACTCCTGGTGGCTGACCACACTGGGATCCGATCCAACACCCACCGACCACGCACGCAACCCAGGGGTCATCCTCGACTTCACCCTCTCCATGACTAAGCAGGTCAATGCCGTCTCTTCCTCCTGCTTCAACACCCACCGCATGCTCCACAGGATCTATAAATGGATCCCCACTGAAACTAGAAGAATGGTCATCCAGGCCCTCGTCAGCAGCAGGTTGGACTACGGAAACTCCCTCTACGCAGGAGCCTCGGCCAAACTCCTGAGACGGCTCCAACGCATCTAGAACGCCTCTGCATGCCTGATCCTGACCATCCCCCGCCGCAGCCACATCACACCCCACCTGAGAAACCTGCACCAGCTCCCGGTCAACAAGAGGATAACCTTCAAGCTCCTCACCCACGCACACAAGGCACTCCACAACACCGAACCAATGTACCTCAACAAACGACTCAGCTTCTACACCCCTACCCACCAGCTCCACTCCGCAGCCCTCACCACAGTCCCCTGCTTCCGAAGAGCGACCTCCGGCGGCAGATCGTTCTCCCACCTCGCTGCCAAGACCTTGAACACCCTCCCCATCCACCTACGGCAAACCCAAGACCTGCTGACCTTCAGAAAACTCCTCAACGCTTCAAGCAGAAGCAGCATTCCCCACCCCAGCACATTGAGACCCTCAAGGGTGAGTAGTGCGCTTTACAAAGGATATGATTGATTGATTGATTGTTTGAGAGCCGTGTGTAAAAATGTCATATTCGGTAGCAGCCCTACAGTGGTGTTCCCCATCACATGTGACAACAGAACATCTCTTTGCATACCTACTCACACTTAACTGTGCGGACATAGCCTGTTTTGATGGATGACATTGATTCACATGGCAAGAAGTTGGACACCATACTAACATTGCCAAGGACACGTATGAGGACAGGTCTACCAGCAACTATCCCAACCACAACGTTTGGCTCACAGAGGTGGAGCTGTCAATAAGGACTCATCCCCAGGTGAAATGCATCAGTCAGTCCCTCTCTGTGTATGGACAATACTCATTGAGGCACTCAATTTGTTCTTCTAATCAACACTCGTCACAGTTGAACACTAATGAAGTTTCATAGACTTTATCGATTTAGAAAAGGGGGTGGTGATGAACAGAGTGTCTGAGTAAAGCAGACCACTCTTACCCAGTCCAAAGATCAGGGCTTGATCCATCACCGTTATTTATCTCACTGCCCCATCTCAGCTCAGAACTTGGCTATATGCAAATCAGTCTGTCCCTGGCCCAGTGCATCATGGGAACAGGGCAGACTAAACTACCAAGCCAATTCTTCACCATAAAGGAGACAAGCTACCGGGGACCGGTTTCTGGCATTTCAGCCTTCTTCGGCCCGGCTTGCTTGAATCCTGATGGAGCAGTGAGAAAGGGACTCATGTCTGAGTATACCCTGCCACACCTATAGTGGCCAAAAACGATTTAGAAAAGGGGGTGGTGATGAACAGAGTGTCTGAGTAAAGCAGACCACTCTTACCCAGTCCAAAGATCAGGGCTTGATCCATCATTGTTATTCATCTCACTGCCCCATCCCAGCTCAGAACCTGGCTATATGCAAATCAGTCTGTCCCTGGCCCAGTGCATCATGGGAACAGGGCAGACTAAACTACCAAGCCAATTCTTCACCAGAAAGGAGACAAGCTACCGGGGACCGGTTTCTGGCATTTCAGCCTTCTTCGGCCCGGCTTGCTTGAATCCTGATGGAGCAGTGAGAAAGGGACTCATGTCTGAGTATACCCTGCCACACCTATAGTGGCCAAAAACGATTTAGAAAAGGGGGTGGTGATGAACAGAGTGTCTGAGTAAAGCAGACCACTCTTACCCAGTCCAAAGATCAGGGCTTGATCCATCACCGTTATTTATCTCACTGCCCCATCCCAGCTCAGAACCTGGCTATATGCAAATCAGTCTGTCCCTGGCCCAGTGCATCATGGGAACAGGGCAGACTAAACTACCAAGCCAATTCTTCACCAGAAAGAAGACAAGCTACCGGGGACCGGTTTCTGGCATTTCAGCCTTCTTCGGCCCGGCTTGCTTGAATCCTGATGGAGCAGTGAGAAAGGGACTCATGTCTGAGTATACCCTGCCACACCTATAGTGGCCAAAAACGATTTAGAAAAGGGGGTGGTGATGAACAGAGTGTCTGAGTAAAGCAGACCACTCTTACCCAGTCCAAAGATCAGGGCTTGATCCATCACCGTTATTTATCTCACTGCCCCATCCCAGCTCAGAACCTGGCTATATGCAAATCAGTCTGTCCCTGGCCCAGTGCATCATGGGAACAGGGCAGACTAAACTACCAAGCCAATTCTTCACCAGAAAGGAGACAAGCTACCGGGGACCGGTTTCTGGCATTTCAGCCTTCTTCAGCCCGGCTTGCTTGAATCCTGATGGAGCAGTGAAAAAGGGACTCATGTCTGAGTATACCCTGCCACACCTATAGTGGCCAAAAACGATTTAGAAAAGGGGGTGGTGATGAACAGAGTGTCTGAGTAAAGCAGACCACTCTTACCCAGTCCAAAGATCAGGGCTTGATCCATCACCGTTATTTATCTCACTGCCCCATCCCAGCTCAGAACCTGGCTATATGCAAATCAGTCTGTCCCTGGCCCAGTGCATCATGGGAACAGGGCAGACTAAACTACCAAGCCAATTCTTCACCAGAAAGGAGACAAGCTACCGGGGACCGGTTTCTGGCATTTCAGCCTTCTTCGGCCCGGCTTGCTTGAATCCTGATGGAGCAGTGAGAAAGGGACTCATGTCTGAATATACCCTGCCACACCTATAGTGGCCAAAAACGATTTAGAAAAGGGGGTGGTGATGAACAGAGTGTCTGAGTAAAGTAGACCACTCTTACCCAGTCCAAAGATCAGGGCTTGATCCATCACCGTTATTTATCTCACTGCCCCATCCCAGCTCAGAACCTGGCTATATGCAAATCAGTCTGTCCCTGGCCCAGTGCATCATGGGAACAGGGCAGACTAAACTACCAAGCCAATTCTTAACCAGAAAGGAGACAAGCTACCGGGGACCGGTTTCTGGCATTTCAGCCTTCTTCGGCCCGGCTTGCTTGAATCCTGATGGAGCAGTGAGAAAGGGACTCATGTCTGAGTATACCCTGCCACACCTATAGTGGCCAAAAACGATTTAGAAAAGGGGGTGGTGATGAACAGAGTGTCTGAGTAAAGCAGACCACTCTTACCCAGTCCAAAGATCAGGGCTTGATCCATCACCGTTATTTATCTCACTGCCCCATCCCAGCTCAGAACCTGGCTATATGCAAATCAGTCTGTCCCTGGCCCAGTGCATCATGGGAACAGGGCAGACTAAACTACCAAGCCAATTCTTCACCAGAAAGGAGACAAGCTACCGGGGACCGGTTTCTGGCATTTCAGCCTTCTTCGGCCCGGCTTGCTTGAATCCTGATGGAGCAGTGAGAAAGGGACTCATGTCTGAATATACCCTGCCACACCTATAGTGGCCAAAAACGATTTAGAAAAGGGGGTGGTGATGAACAGAGTGTCTGAGTAAAGTAGACCACTCTTACCCAGTCCAAAGATCAGGGCTTGATCCATCACCGTTATTTATCTCACTGCCCCATCCCAGCTCAGAACCTGGCTATATGCAAATCAGTCTGTCCCTGGCCCAGTGCATCATGGGAACAGGGCAGACTAAACTACCAAGCCAATTCTTAACCAGAAAGGAGACAAGCTACCGGGGACCGGTTTCTGGCATTTCAGCCTTCTTCGGCCCGGCTTGCTTGAATCCTGATGGAGCAGTGAGAAAGGGACTCATGTCTGAGTATACCCTGCCACACCTATAGTGGCCAAAAACGATTTAGAAAAGGGGGTGGTGATGAACAGAGTGTCTGAGTAAAGCAGACCACTCTTACCCAGTCCAAAGATCAGGGCTTGATCCATCACCGTTATTTATCTCACTGCCCCATCCCAGCTCAGAACCTGGCTATATGCAAATCAGTCTGTCCCTGGCCCAGTGCATCATGGGAACAGGGCAGACTAAACTACCAAGCCAATTCTTCACCAGAAAGGAGACAAGCTACCGGGGACCGGTTTCTGGCATTTCAGCCTTCTTCGGCCCGGCTTGCTTGAATCCTGATGGAGCAGTGAGAAAGGGACTCATGTCTGAGTATACCCTGCCACACCTATAGTGGCCAAAAACGATTTAGAAAAGGGGGTGGTGATGAACAGAGTGTCTGAGTAAAGCAGACCACTCTTACCCAGTCCAAAGATCAGGGCTTGATCCATCACCGTTATTTATCTCACTGCCCCATCCCAGCTCAGAACCTGGCTATATGCAAATCAGTCTGTCCCTGGCCCAGTGCATCATGGGAACAGGGCAGACTAAACTACCAAGCCAATTCTTCACCAGAAAGGAGACAAGCTACCGGGGACCGGTTTCTGGCATTTCAGCCTTCTTCGGCCCGGCTTGCTTGAATCCTGATGGAGCAGTGAGAAAGGGGCTCATGTCTGAGTATACCCTGCCACACCTATAGTGGCCAAAAACGATTTAGAAAAGGGGGTGGTGATGAACAGAGTGTCTGAGTAAAGCAGACCACTCTTACCCAGTCCAAAGATCAGGGCTTGATCCATCACCGTTATTTATCTCACTGCCCCATCCCAGCTCAGAACCTGGCTATATGCAAATCAGTCTGTCCCTGGCCCAGTGCATCATGGGAACACGGCAGACTAAACTACCAAGCCAATTCTTCACCAGAAAGGAGACAAGCTACCGGGGACCGGTTTCTGGCATTTCAGCCTTCTTCGGCCCGGCTTTATCAGCATGTGCTTGTCAGTATGGGCAAGACAAGGCCCACAACATGCAGACCAATGCTTCAGACACTAACAGGCAGCATAGAAACATGTAGAGGTGCAGGAAATGGGGAGGTAAAAATGAACACCAATCATTACGCATGACATCGGTTCCAGCCCACCTTGCCTTGCTGGACGGGTCATGTGATGTTTGGCGTCTGCTCATTGCCCCATGTCAGGGGACACGATTCTAAGCCCATGGTATCTGCATAGTGCTGTACCACCGGACTGCACCGCCTGTCTGCTTTGCTGACAGGGAGCAGGTGAAATGGTCCAATAAGGTCACATGTAGTGCTACATTGCCATGTGTGTACTCTCCCTCCAGCAGTATGTCAGATTTAGGAACATTTCCAAACGACACTGTGCAGCTCCATCCATGGGACTGCCTCACCTTGCACAGGTGAGTATCAACATGCGTAGGTGCACACACATCCATTCTGAGTCCAGGCAAATGGAGACATGTCCACTGTTGTGGTGGGATATGCGACCATTCCTCCAAGATGCAACAAGGTGTGGGGATCTGTGCCTTGGGTTACAATTATTTGTGGCTGCAGGAATGTGGGGGCATATTATCAAGGGGGTTTATCTCAGCTTTTTTGCTTTAAAAGCCAAGAAAGCGGAGATAAAATTATCTCCCTATTACCTAGCTGTCGCTAACACCAGTTAGCGACAGCTAGTAGGAGATAGCAACCATCTTGGGCCCCACTTTGCATGTCAGTGATATTTATCACTAATGACATGCAAAGTGGGTGTGCCAAGATGTTAGTGACTGAAAATAGGCGCTAACATCGCTATCTCCTATTACCAACTTTTGGAGATATTCGCGCTAAGCGCGAATATCTCCAAAAGCTAACACCTGCCCTGAGCAGTTCTTAGCCATGTTATCCACTGGGAGGTGGATAACATGGCTAAGAGCATTAGCTCGGTAATGCATGAATATCGCTGACTTTTCAGCGATATTCATGCATTGCAGCGATTTTTATGGCATTTGCGATAAACCTTGGTAATACCAAGGTTTTTTTGCGGTAAAAATCGCCGCAGCTCAGCAGTAAATTTTTGTCTCTAACCAAGCAATAGCGATAATTATCGCTATTGCTTGGTAATATGCCCCGTAGTTACTTATCCATGAATGCAAGCGCAGCTTCTTGGGCAATCAGTTCCAAGAGTACGTCATTGTTGAGTTCAACGAACACGAGGGAGAGCCAATCCATTAACTGGTCCGGACAGATGTGCTCCCTCCACGCCGTTTCACCAATCTGCAACGCAGCCAATAGGGGAGCACCTCAATGTGGTCCCTTGTGCAATCTCCCATGCTCAGCTGCCAGCACATACACCAAATATCAAGGCATCCCATGCACAGGTATCACGGTTACACTCCTGGTCAATGGCCAACAGGGGGGTGCACACACAAGTCATAATCCAGTTCAGCTACCATTGTGTTGGATAGGCAGACATCCATGGGCCACTCGAATGTGCATGATCAACAGTGGAACCAGGGCTGGACGCAGGTGATGTATACAAGATGGAAGATCAGACGGTAACTGATGCGCAACACTGCCAGTGGCAGTGCTCCCAACAAATTTATTTTTATTATGAATCTTATATAGCGCGTGGTTACACTTGGGCATCCCAGCGCTTGTCAAGGTGTCCGTCAGCCCGTTGCAAAGCTTAATCCAACGTATTAAGATGGGAAGAGATGTGTTTTCAGAAGCTTCCGAAAACGAAGAGTGCATGTCTCGCGACGCAATTTCAATGGGAGCGCATTCCAAAGGGTGGCTGTATGAACCGAAAATCTTCTGCCGCCAGTGCGGGCCTTATGAACTCTGGGGACCTGAAGCAAAGGTTTTTGATCAGAGCGAAGAGCTCTGTTCGCTTTATAGGGCACCACTAACTTCCTTAAGGAAGGAGGTCCTTTCCCATGGAGGATCTTATGGGCCATATAGAGAGCCTTAAACTTGACCCTCTCTCACACCGGGAGCCAATGCAATGCTTCCAAGGCGGGCTTAGCTGATTGTCTCCTTGACGCATTAGTCAACAGCCTAGCCGCAGCATTTTGCACCTGCTGCAGCTTGCTGAGCGTGGCTTCCGGGGCACCAAGGAATATGGCATTGCAGTAATCAAGCCTAGAGATAATTAGCCCCTGGATGAGTAACCTCCTCGATGGCAAGGGGAGGAGGGGCAAGACTTTGCGGGCTGAGCGAAGAAGCCCAAAACAGATCCCCGCCGTTTTCTTAGCCTGGGTTTTAATGGAGAGATCTTGCTCCAGCCATACTCCCAAACTCTTGATCTCCTGCTTGGGGCTGGGGAGCTCCCCCAGGCAGCTGGGCCAGACGGTCAAGGGGAGAGAGGGAGTCTTGTGCCCTAACAGCATTATCACAGTCTGGGAAACGTTTAGTTTGAGCGACGATTCACACAACCAAGTGTGTACATTGGTCAGGCATAGGCGCAGCGCATCTGGGTTCTTCTCCAATTGAGATAATGCAACCACCAGCTGGGTATCGTCAGCATAGCTGATAATTTTTATCCAAAAAGGGGCCACCACATCCTCCAGGGGGGCCATATAAACGTTAAACAATGTAGGGCTCAACGAGGAGCCCTGTGGCACACCGCACTGGAGGGGGATAGATGGAGACTTCTCGCTGCCTTCCCAGACCTGATAGGTACGACTACACAGAAATGACCTAAGCCATTGCAATGCCACTCCTGTGACCCCCGCATTGGACAGCCGTTGGATCAGCACTTGGTGGTTTACAGTGTCAAAGGCAGCACTGAGGTCCAGGAGGATCACTGCCACTGACTCTCCTGAATCCAAAATGCTCCTTGCTTCCTCAACGACTGCCAAGAGGGCGGTGTCTGTGCCCTGCCCTGGCCGAAAGCCAGTTTGTGACTCTCTCAGCAGGCCATTGGATTCCAGAAAGACAGATAGTTGATGTTTGACCAGTCTTTCAGCGGTCTTACCAAGACCCGGCAGCAGAGAAATGGGCCTGAAGTTTGCCAAATCTGAAGAATCCAGATTGGGTTTTTTCAGGAGAGCCTTTACAACCGCTCTTTTCCAGCTCGGCGGCACCACACCCTGTGTAAGGGATGTATTAATCAGGTTCGCTATAGGAGCCGCAACCACAGATGTTACCTGTTTCAGAAATCTCATTGGGGCTGGATCCTCTGATGAACCACTCTTCATGGATCCAAGCTCCTTTACGACCTCTGCTACAGGGATTGGACCAAAGGTGTCCATGCAGCATACGTACACGGTACAGTTCTACGTGACAGAGGTTGTGCATGTGCCCGGGATGTCCTGCCATTGCGTTGATGGGTCTTGTAGAACCGGCACTTTCCTGACCTTTGGTAGTTTTGTGGATGATATGCCACAGCTCAGAGCAATGAGTCACACGTGTGTGCAATGTTTGGACATATGGGTTGTTGTGTACAAGTGTCAAGGGCAACCCTTGCAGGAGGACCTCAAGCAGGCACTTCTGTGTGTGAGGTGTGGATATGTTGGTCTTTCATTAGCACAGTTCGTGGTGTGGGAGTCATCATCATATGCTATGATATCTCTCCCAGGGGGTGCCAGCCGCATTTAAGACCAAGGTCAGCAGTGCAGCTTCCTTCCTCCTTATGTATTGAGACAAAGGAGCTTTCATCCCTAATCTTAGTCTGACTACTGCTTGCATTTTGGAAATGAGATGTGGATTTCGTGCTGCAATTGATGCCAGGCCTTAGGCTTATGGTGCACAAATAGTGATACATAAACAACAGTTGGCATGTATGAGCAAAGAGCCCAATTGGCCTTGCGCTTCTTGTACAAGATCTCTCTTTCTCTCTCTTTCTTCCCTACCTCTCTCTCTATCCCTCTCTCTCCCTCTCTACTTCTCTCTCCCTCTTTTTCACTTTTTTTCTCTCTCCCTCTTTCCCTCTCTCTCTTCCTCCCTCTCTCCCTCTCTGTCCTCTCTCTCCCTCTCTCTCTCTCTCTCCCTCTCTCTCTATCCCTCTCACCGTCTCTCTCCCTCTCTACCTCTCTCTCCCTCTCACTTTCTCTCTCTCTTTCTCTCCCTCTTTCTTTCTCTCTCTCTTTCTTTCTCTCTCTCTCTCTTTCTCTCTCTCACTCTCTCTCTTTCTCTATCTTTCTCTATTTCTCTCTCTCTTTTTTTCTCTCTCTGTTCTTTGATGAGTGCATGACACACCTTCTTATCTAAAATTTTGGCTTGCAGGCTGTGACTGACAGGTTGTCCAGGGAAGACCCGCCATGACTGTTCCAAATAGTTGTTTTGAGTTCAGTTTGAATGTGATATTTTGTTTGGAATTTCAATGGTGAATGAATGATTCTCCTTTTTCTGTCCACACATGAATTTTAATTGTTGTAATGGTGCGACATCAGGCGAATTGTTTTGTTCTTGATTTTGTAAAGTTGATGTGAAATATCTTTGTCTGGGGGGTGCCCCAGGTAGGGCCAGTGGGGAGGTCCTGGGGGTGGTGGCGGTGGCAGTTGTGGTCCTCTTGGGTGTCCGAGCTGCATGATCAGTAGCACCTTTGGACCTGATGTTCTTCAGGTGTGGCTCTGGGCTGGGCTTCCTTTTATGGTGCAGGATATCGTCTGACTTCACACCAGGTTAAACCCCTGCTGCTACCGTGCCTTATCGCATGTTTTGTGATCTTATCGCTGATCTGGATGGTCGTTGAGAATATTGTGAAGTGGTATTGTCACAGCTTTTTGCAAGGGAACGCCGATTCTGCATATCATTAGCGTTAGTTGCCGGTGTCATCTGTGGCAATGTTTTTTGCGCTGTTATTGCAGGTAAACTGGTGATATCGGCTGTTAGCACCAACTTGTGAATGGGGCGATACATTTATCACCACTTTGGCTGAGATAAAGTGCTGATAACTCGGCGATAAGTCCTTGAGAATATGCCCCAATATTTATTATAAACATGTATATGTGGAAGAGCAAGCAATACCTTTAGAAGAAGAAAGAGAAATTTCAACTGGCCAAATAGAAAAAGTGGACAAATCCAGGAGTGAAGAAATTTATGAACATTATAGTATACATCCTCTACATTCAAAAAAAGCAATAGGAAACACCATTGAATTATTCCAAATGAAGAAAGCGAAAGGAACTCCCATCAGTGTATGGTAAGAAAGTTTAAAATCTCGTTGTTTTCCACAGGTCGTCCCCACTGGAAAAGGTGGACGATATAATGAACGACCAGTACAGAATCCAGCTTCAGAATATCGTACAACAAGATTGTACTCAGAAGATGCAAGATTTCGACAGTGTATTCCATATTTATTTCAACTTCTGTTTGAAAGTGACTTGTCTGGACTATCATATGCAGTGAACCACATATTAAAAACAGAAGTTCATCATGCACATGTTTCTGCAAAGGAATTTTTGGCCAAAGTTAACCCCTTCGAGGCTGATGACGAGCTGGGCTCGTCATGGTGTAGCCTCCTCAAACACTGATGACGAGCCCAGCTCGTCATGAACAATGGGTTTTTTAAAAAGTCAGCATAGAAGGAAAATCAAAGCAGCGCGCATGTGGTTAAAAAAAGAGATGATCATTTAAATCTCAGTTAATTTTTTGATGGCCTGTCAATGTGGTAATAATGAGTATTGGTATTGTCATCATAGAGAACTTAAATGTATGTTAAGAAACTTAGGAACCCCTACCTGGTTTGTTACGCTTAGCTGTGCTGAATACACATGGGAAGATTTACTTGAATTTCTATGACAAGCAAATTCAAATGTAAAAAACATTGAATTGAAGACAGCTGGAGAACTGCGCTCCTTGGATCCTGTACACACACGTCGGGGTTTTAGGAAATATTCCCTTACCAGGTAGCACCGTACATTAACCACATTTGCAACAACAATAAGTAGACCTTTACATAGCAGAGCGCCTACTTTCCCTGAATCACTAAAAACCCTTTAGACATAGTATTTCAAAAGTGATGTTTTGAGTCATGTTTGGTTTAGATAAACATACTTTATTTTTTTAAACTGGTGTGGTGTCCATTTGTAGTGTTTTCACAGTGTTAAAGTGGTTTGGGTACAGATTCTTTACACATTGCCTCTGAGATAAGCCTATCTTCTCATCCAGGTTACCAAGGGGGTAAGCAGGGGTTATCTAGGTGTGTGACTCCCTTATTCTGCCTAGAACGAAGGGTCCCTACTTGGACGGCGTGCAACACATTGCCAACTAGAGACCCCCATTTCTAACACTGGACCTAAAAATATGACAGATCTTCCCCCAAGGGGGGCAGAAACGGCCGAAATACCTGCCCTAAAGGAAGGGAGCAATCCTTGCCAAAGGGGCCGCTCCCCGACATATAACTAAATAAAACCCCAGGACACTTTGGCTTTCTGCCCGCTTGCGAGCAGATGGGCCTAAAAATGTTGCAGATCTTCTCCCACTGAGGGCAGAAACGGCCAAAACACATGCCCTAATAAAGAGGAGTTACCCTTCCCCAAAGGGCTGCTCCCCAACATCCCAAAATAAATAAATCCCTGGTGGCTAGTGGATTCTGCTCCTCTTGGGGTCAGATCAGCCTAGAAATAAGGGAGGCAGGAACGTCCAAAATACATGCCACTTAATAAAGGGGACTGAGCCTTGCTCATGGGGCCACTCCTCAACATGGTCAAGTTATTTATTCCCTGGTGGCTAGTGGCTTCTGCCTTCCTTGAGGGCCAGATCAGCCTACAAATATGATCGATCTGCCCCCATGGAGGGCAGAAACTGTCACAATACATACCCCTTATAAAGGGGGGTGACCATTGCACAAGGGGCCACTCCCCAAGATGGCCAAATCATTCATTCCCTGCCTTCCCCAGGGACAGATCACCTTAAAAATATGGCCATGGGAGGCAGCAGCAGCCAGAATATATAGACCCTCAAGGGGAGCGACCCTTGCCCAACAGGCAGCTCCCAAAAACAACAATATTCATGTAGAAAAATATCCCTGGTGGCCTAGTGGCATCTGCCTCCCTTGGGGAAGATCGGCCTAAAAATATATGGCCGGTCTGCCCCAAAGGGGATTAGAAATAGCCAAAACACTTACCCTCTAAAGGTGAGCGACCCTTGTCCCAGGGTCCGAGCCCCAAAAACAACAAAAAGCAACTTCAAATATAGTTGGTGGCCTAGTGGGTATTTATCCTGCAGGATCGAGGCCCCACCTGCTATTGTGTAGCAGGAAGGCAATGCAAACAGAAATCGAGGGAAAGAAAAACTCTTTCCTTTCACTGATGCCTCTGTGCGCTCTCCAAATGCTTCCCCTTCCGAAAGAGAAACTTACCTCTTCCTCCAAGGCACACTGGCATAAAATGCCTTCCAGCGTAGTTTCTAACGACGTTGGCGTGCCATGCGCGCTGCTGTCATCAGATGCCGAGAGAGAGGTTTGGAGGTGGCAGCGAAAGCGTTTCCGATGCCATCCCTGCTTGGGAGGTGAAATGGGACAGCCCATGGATGAGCACCATCCCTTCCCACATGGGTGGATGCCAGGATGGAACGGTTCTGTCCTCAACACACGTCCAACGTGGCCAAGGATGGAACTGTTCAGTCCTCTGCACTGAAGGAGTTAACAAAGGGGATGATGTAGGGCTTCATTTATGAGAAATGACGCATTGCTGCTTGAAAGCAGTGATGCGTCCTTTCTCAGTGCGCACTTCTTGCGTCATGATTGATGCGTCATTTTTATAATATGACGCATCATGTCGCAAGGACTTACAGATACGTCAGTATTTCTGACGTATCTGTAGGCGCAAAAGTGACGCATTGCTGGAGTGTGTCACAAACGTGACGCAACTCCAGCAATGTGTACTTTCACATGGACAAGTCCATGTTGTTAGTGCCTGCGTCAGTCTTACGCCTGCCATGAAGCAGACGTAAGATTTTGACTCATTAGCGGCCAAGAAATTGCGCAGTGAAATCATGACCCTTTCTTGCGTCAAAACGCCCCCCTTGCATACATTATACCTGGCGCAGGTATAATGTGGAGCAGTGGTTTACAAAGTGACGCATCTACCTAGATGCGTCACTTTGTAAATATGGCGCAATAAGGCGTATTTTTTATGCCACTGGTGCATCACAAAAAGTGACGCACCGGCGGCGTAAAAGTGACGCACAGCCTCATGAGTGTCTTGTGTATTATAATCGCAGGACCCTTCTGATCCCTAACGGACTGCTTAGTCTAGTGACATAAGTGTTTGGGTGTGGTTAATAAAATTCATGAGGCAGTACATGTCTATTAACGGTTACACTCTAGAGAAGAAAGACGTAATACCGAGCTCTGTGTTTGGCGTAATTCATGTATATGCTACTGGGCTGGGGAGGACGATACACTGATCACTATGGCATGGACATTTGATAGATTCTTTTATTCTTTGCACCTGACTACCACCTGCTTCCTATCAGTGGTAGTTCATGAGCAATCTGATTATTATGCGAAATGTGACTATTTACGCCAGTGTTAGACTTGCAATTAATAATTCTTTGTTTGGGATTCTTAATTCGTGATTTGCATTCCCATGACGCTACGCTATTTACAAATTTCTTTCGGTTTGATGTGCTTCTTGACAAAAAGAAACATTTCTGTACTTGATAGATTGCATTGTGCTGTTTTGCGCTTGGAAATCGGTCTGGGACTGGGTTCGGACTCGTTAACACTTTTACATGGGCCCGTATTATTCCCAACTTCTAGGAATGTACGCCTTCCTATAAAACTATATACATCAAAAGGAAGATGTATTTGATATTAACGTGCTAATTGGTGGGTTTTGGTAATCTCGGCTATATACGTTTATCTGAGATTGACTTTCATTTTGCGTGTTCCTGCTGCAGAAAACTGCTCAGTGATAAACAATTATGGAGCAACCGACTGCTAATTTTATAAAACTTATGGCAATGGTGCCCTCCAGAGGACATTTCGAAGATTATTAATTAAAGCGAGTTTTAAACTGAAAAGAAGATGTTTATGATTGAGAACTGATGTGGCTGCAGCCAGTTTCATTGAGTCCGTTTACAAGATCGGTGCCATGTTTTTAGGTAGGGATTGTAGATTTTTACTTTTAAATATTCGCCAATTTTAAACTGCTACCACCTTTTCCTGAATTGACCTTGGTTATATGATGTACCAGGTTTTCCTGCAAATAAAACTGCCGTTTCAGACAACATTAATATCGTCTTTGTTAATTAGCCTCTGTGTAGCACACACTTTGCCGGATTGTATTCGGATTTGTGAAAGTGTGTATGTCAGTTATTGTTGGTGATAGACTAGACTGGAGGTCTTTGGCGGTGTGTCCATTACACAACAAATGTATTAATGTACAGGGGTGTAGCAAGTCGGTGAGATTCGGGGTTGTGAACCTTGTAGTGTCCGGCAGGACACGTTCTAGTGTTTTGCCGAGTGCTAACCTACACTTTACACCCACCCACCACAGGCGTCACCAGTCAGGTGACCCTGTTAATAAAATAGGCAGGGCGAACGTGACCTGGGCCAGTTCCAGTCAGTGCTTAATTTGTAAAATATGAAGTGCAGGTGCTCAAATGTTTGTCGGAGGCCACACCTACGTTTCTCTGGCTCCACCCACTTCATCCGCTGGCTCCACCCACTTACTATATTAGCTCCACCCACCTTTTCAACTGGGACTGCTAAAAGTCAGAGGTAATATATATCTGGCTGATCCGAATTTCAGCATTGTGAACTAACTCTCTGACAAATGCAATAGGAAGTGTTTTTTACATTGTGAGCCATCCACAAGAAAGGACTTTACATATTTTATAACTTACACACTTTCTTGCACAGATCTCTACTTCAGGAGGGCTGAAAATGTCTGGTTTTCTTTGTGTTCATTTGTAATTTTAAGGTTTGTATTTACTCATGCATGAATTAAAGCATGTTTTCTTTTAAAAAATAAAACACAGATTATTTTTTGATTTATTCAGCATTAGTGTTTGCTTGGTGGAGTTCTGAATTTGTAACACGCTCTAGTTCTCTGAATAAGTCTTGCACAGCAATGACGCGCTACCCGAAAAGTCAAGTGCTAAACGGGAGGAGATAGTGCTCGGTCTGGATCCAATTGTAATGTTGCCACAGGATACGAGAGATGAAAACAATCAAACTGTCAAAAGCAGAGCCCAGTAACCCCGCGTTACACTGGCTGGGACCACCCAAACCATTACCAACATTTGAATCTGAACTGCAATATAGATGCAGTGTTAGCTCCTTCTGCTGTGGAATCACACACTTCAATGGCTGCAGTGCTTTTCAGTGCTGAGAAAAACAGCTGTAGCATTGCAATGCATGAGTGCCGGCAGCAGGGCTTGTGTTCATGAGAAGTTGAAGTTCCTCCATCTTTTGACTTCCAACGGGCAGATCTGTGGGACAGGGACTTGCTTGTTATTTTCTGCTTGCTGTTTGGGTAGCAAAAGCAGTGTGGTCTGTTGGCTTAGCAGATGAATAGGTCCACTGTATGGGTCTGTGTTCGACCTCATGGTCACAGGTTGAAGGTTCAAATCCTGATAGGTCCACTCTGCCTTTCATCCTTCTGAGGTCGATAAAATGAGTACCATTGAGTTGGGCAACAATAAACATCTGTAATTCAGTGGCAAGAAGCCTACGAGTGAACGTGGGCTTTACAAATACACTTTATGTGTGGTACAAAGTTGACATAGAAAGCAGCAGTTACCAATGACCTGGAAGAATATAAGAGACAATGGCGGGTCTGTGATATGAAAATAAAAGGTGGGTCTCAGTGTGAGTTGTGGTTCTACTGCAGTTACTACAGGATTTGTATTGTATCAAAAAAGTAATCTTCTCATGGCACTCTAAGACCTTGAATTAGTGTTAACTTTGGCTAGGAGAAATTCTATACCCGACAGCAATATATTTACCATGCCTGGCACAGGAGCAGGAGAAAAGCTGCCCATTTCAGATTTATTTGTCACTGCAGCATGGAAACATTAAATCTGGCAGTGGACGACAAGTAAAAATGTCAGGTACCACTGATGGGTTTACATTAAATGAGCAAATCCCAATTAATTATCCAGCATCCATCTATATGATGCTGTAGCTGGGATATTCAGACAACCGTGCAGGACAGGAGACAGATTATTTTTATGAGGCTGCGTGCCACGGCCCGCGTGCGTGCCCTCCCTGCCCTGAAAAAAAACGAAACCGAATCGGATCTCCACTGCCCTGCAAAAACGAAACCGAATCTCCTGATCGGTCCAGCAGCCAGGCAGTCTCCAGTTCTGAAGGCGCATGGCCTGTCGGTCTGCATAAAACGGTTGAAATTTTAATAGAAAGAAAAGACAAGTGACACGAAAGGGAGTCGGGGTGAAAAAGAAAAATGGAATTATTGGAAGAGGTCAGAGGATGAATAAAAGGAGATAGGAGCTTGGTAAAAAAAAAAAGACAAGAAACAGAGAAGTCAGAAGAGAAATGAGTAGGTGACTGTAGACGATTAAGATACGACACAGGTTGGAAAGGGTGACGTGACAAGTGGAAATGCGGCAGGCAGAGGAGGGGAGGGGGACAGGGGCGGGGAAGGGCAGAGGGTACGGCCGTGAAGGGGAGAAAAGAAATGATCAAGAATGCGAGGGATGGGGAAAGAAGAAAGAAATTAGTGGGAGAAGAAGGGTCAGATCGATGGCTGCGTGTACTGTGGCGTCATAACCAACAAAAACCCCATATAGGGTAAGACCTGGTGCCCTAAAGAGGCATAGCTGCCAAGGTTTCAGAATGCTATGTGCGACATTTTCTTAATTTCAGAATAAATATGAGTGACATTTCAACGACTATGAGTGACACTTTGTCACGAGCAAAATCTATCAATGAAGGCAAGAGAAACATATAGATATCAGAAATTACACCCATACGAGCAATGGTAAACTGTAAGGAGATCTTAAAACTGCGGCAAAGGCCCAGAAATGGAAGGGCGCTAACTGGAGACTCCTCCTTGCAGTCCAGCTGCACAGACTATTGACACTAACTCAATTTACTAATCTGAAAGTAATCTAAGCTTTACGGGCAAAACAATATTTCATAAAGTAAACAGCTTCAGTTATGGTCCACAGCAGAACTCCTTACAAGAACTTTATTAACGTTTCTTGCACACTCACTTTTTGTTAATACTCCAGTCTTGCAGCGGACTAACTCATGGGGGCTGGAGGTCACACGGACTCAATTTACTAATCTGAAAGTAATCTAAGCTTTACGGGCAAAACAATATTTCATAAAGTAAACAGCTTCAGTTATGGTCCACAGCAGAACTCCTTACAAGAACTTTATTAACGTTTCTTGCACACTCACTTTTTGTTAATACTCCAGTCTTGCAGCGGACTAACTCATGGGGGCTGGAGGTCACACGGACTCTGAAAATGCACCTCAATTCTTAATATATTTGTAGCTAAAGTGAACGATTAAACGATCAGGGGTCCCCACCGTTTAAAACAGATTTGCATGTAGATACTAAAATACGCTACTACCTGGGAAAAAAATCACAGGCCCAGACTGTAATCTTGATACCATATGTAATAAAATTAACTCGTACTTGTACTCCATTTATCAGCACAGAAAACTTTCATTTTTCAAGAAGCAACACTTGTTTTACATTTCGGTGCGTACACCACCACGAAGAAAATGCAAGCACCTGACTCCATCTCGTAATTGTTTGGGGTAATATGAGCAGCTCTGTACTTACCACGCAGCACGTGAAATTCCGTGGTGACACACTGCCTTGGATCAGGGATAGGAGGACCGTGTTAGCAACACAATAGCAGGAATCGTTCGATGCCTAGTGACCTGGTGACCAGTGCGTGGGTGGAGGAGGGTGGGCAGGCATTGGCTTTAAACAGTGACAGCCCCTGGCGCGCATAAGATGAGATCTGGAAGAAAGAGGTAATAGCAGTCCGAGTCTGACTTTGCTATTAC
Source organism: Lissotriton vulgaris (assembly GCF_964263255.1). Classification (NCBI taxonomy): domain Eukaryota; kingdom Metazoa; phylum Chordata; class Amphibia; order Caudata; family Salamandridae; genus Lissotriton; species Lissotriton vulgaris. Next base: position 2,068,427,104 of record NC_141685.1, on the reverse strand, counting down.
TGACACAGACCGAGTTCTCGTCCATAATGATTGCCAGCAGGAATGATTGGAAGTAAACTATGAGTGACTGCATTGGTGAAATTCCCATTAGTATATCTGCGCCGGTTGCCACTCATCCCTCACCACCGAGAATATATCCAGGTGTCCCTGGGAGGTGACACCGCCCGGCGATAGGCTAGCATTATAAAACCAATAAGAAAGCAGAGTGAGAGATATCACACGCACTCCCTTACTTCCAAATGACTCCCTGGCTAACGCCGACCCGGGAAGCAGCAGCTGCACAGTGACTTCGACTGGTGTACTGTGGACTACTGAACCACAAGGGCTATGTCCCTGCCTGGTACTTGTCTCAGCCGCCGGTGGCTTCGGCTCTCAGCGCGCTGCAACTAATTACCATAAAATAATCGCTCCTGGCATACGCGATGCAGCGCTGCATGTGTTTAACCAAAGTGCCGCAGTGTCTCAGTCAAATGATTTTATGGCCCTCACTGTAGGCACACTTACTTTATCAGCAACGGCAGGTGGAAGCATGATGAAACCAGCTTTATGCAAAACCCATAAATAAACATTCCCATATCATTCTTCTTGTATCCACCAGCCCTGCCGCAACTGCGCATTAATAAATAGCCACTTCCTGGGCACTACTGCCCACTGCAGTGCACTGGCATTGTGGCAACAACATGATCGCGTTGATGACGATGACGTCGATGATCAAACCAGGCGGGGATCAAAAACAACATTAACCAGTGACTGACGTGACCCACGGTCCCACCGTAGGCCTCAACTGCGCAACTTTTTTTTTTAATGGCACCGGCCGGGCCGGCCTACTACTACAGTCTGTCCCACCGTAGGTAGGCCTCAACTACGCAACTTTTTTTTTATGGCACCGGCCGGGCCGGCCTACTACTACACCGCCTATCGTATCGGTCCTAAGTTAACGTCAGTGTCACCACCAGTCTCAGTCACTGACCACCAGTGACCACCCACCAGCACCAGTAATGGTACACTGGCTACCAGTACCACCAGCCAGCCAGGGCCCCCCGGCATCGGCTAAGCCCTGCCTGCCTCGCCCTCACCTGCTGAGGAGCACTGGTCCAGAGAGTGACTGAGCTCCCAACTCCTGCTACGTCACCACCACCACACTGGTCTCGTCTCAGGCAGGAGCAGGACTGGTCTCAGGGATGGCTGCCGGCCCTCACGCTGCTGCTGGTGAGGAGGTGCGGACGGGTATGCTGGGGTGGGGCGGGCAGCCAGCGAAAATGAGTGTGCATTGGCATCTGCGCATGCGTGGCTGCCTCTGCCGCGCACAGCTCCCACCCCCGCAGCAAAGCCCTGCCCTGGCCTCCAACCAGCACAAGAACAGACTCCCACCCACACTGGGGCCCTGGCATGGCGACTCGACCCTGTGGCGGCCTGACCCGCTGCTGCCTGCAACTGGCAGGCGAAGTCAAGTTTTGAAGAAGTTGAACAGTCAGAGACAGTAAGGTAGGACTAGACCACCTACTACTCACGTGATGCTGACAAGAATCCAAACAACAAGTGCAGTGGACTGGCTTGCGTCACGTCATCCCCCCCCCCCCCCCCACACTAAGACTATCTGTCAGTGTCAACGAGCCCGGCGGCCGGCCCCGCAGTAACTAACACTCGGAATGCATTATTTAACGCACGAGTAGTCACGACTAGAGACTTTAATTTACAGTCACAGGTGCACTTAATCAATGCCGCGGCTGCCGTGACATAGACCCGGCCCTCATAATTAGGTGCCGGTGCTAAGCACCGGCTCAAATTAAGCATAACTGTGTCTGAGTGGTTTCTGTACCCAGCCTGTGGGCCTAGGGCCCAAGCCACCACAAGCCTGAGATATCTCAACCCTCTCCGCAGAGTACTTTACCAGAAGTGTTCATTAAGCAGGGATTGGCAGTGTTTAATGTGAACCGGTGTCCCACCTGCTCTTATTTTTGGGGACCTGTACTTTTTTTTACTTCATGAGGCATTTTCCTAGAGCAGGAGAAGTAAAACACATAACTCAGAAAGGGAGAAAGCAGGAACCTACAAGAGTGAGACAAAGGGGCAGAGAGTGTCTAGTAGTTGATTAAAGAGACACAAGGTGGATTCCAGATTACCTGCCTAAGTATTGGGCATGCTGACTTTTAATACGGCCAACCGCTGTATTAGGAACGGAGCTTTGGGCACCTGCACTCATTCATTTATAATTGAGCACTGGTTCGGTAATTGAATGACCAGCATGGCCGAGGGTATGGGTTTTGGTTGTTGAAGGAAAGAATGGTGACTTTTCCCCCCTCCAAATTAAGGCCCATGCCCCAGCTCCTACTTAACTTGGACTGGTCCTTCGACCAGTCTAAGGCCCTTCCAGACACGGCCATCTTGCCTGAGGCCCTACCTCTCTGTGCTCTTCGCTCGTGCCTGTCTGTCGCTGTGCTTCACCTTCTGTGCCTATTTTCACGAGTTTGCTAAGGAGCGGATGTTCAGGGGCAGACCTAAAAATATGTACGGAAGTAAGAGAAAACTGTCCTTCGTGGATAAAGTTAAAAATTACTTTAAAAAAGACAAGCCTATCAAAACTAGAGAAGGAGTCATTATTCCACCACCGAATACTCCCGCATCATTCATGATGTTTGATCGGGGATACCATCCCTGTGCATGGTTAGAAAACTGATGGGATTCTGGCATTTCCCTTAGAAGGCACCTTTAATGGAAGAATTTCGTTTAATTTAAGGACCCGAATGAATGACTTACATCCCAGACCTACGTTAACGCAATATGAGGCGTTAGAAGAATGGGAAACTGAGGCTTTTGATCAAGACAGACCTAGGATTGACAAAGGACTGAGAAAATTTTACCCAAAGGTTCCACGAGATTCTAAAGAAAAACAAATGAAACAATGGAGACAGAATATGTTAGTGGAAGGGCTTTACCCAGTACTAATGGTAGAGGAGCCTGTGGGACGTAAAAGGACTGAGAAAACTAGACATTTAATGACTAGTGGTGATTCCGATGATGATTACATGGAGGATTTATTAATGAAAAATCCACCACCCTATATCGAAGAAACGAGAATAGTGAATCCAAACAACCCGTTCTGTAGACCGCCTTGTAATGAGGGGTCAAGCACAATAAACCCGACTGCCCCGTCTTTAAAGCCACCTTTAATTCTGCAAGTGATACATGAGACCTCCATCGAAAGGGTGTTACAAGAAAGAGAAAGAGAAGCCTTAAATAAACAGAGAAGTGAGTTAATTCAGAAAATTTCCCAATTAAAGACAAGTCCTGAGGCTTTGACAATTCCAGTGACTATTGGCCCAATTGTTCCTTTGTACAGAGATAAACAAGCTCGTCCAAAGACTCCCGTTATAACTGCATCAGTAATACTGCCAAGAAAAGAGCCCCTGATAGTGGACGACCAGGCAAGTGAATGTGAATCAGTGATATCCTTAATGGATTTACCCATAAGAGAACCTGAAGGTGGTTCAATGATGAGAAACACACCATTAACCTCAAGGGAAGTACAGATAAAGACTTCCTCAGGTACGAGAAGTGCCACTGTAGTAACTCCTGAAGAAATAGACCGATGGACTAGAGAAATAGAGAGACCAAAGACACAGCCCAAGCCATTAGACATATATAAATTGAGGATTGAAATAGAAGAAATGATGGCTGGGAATGTGGGACTGGAGAGATTAAATACCCTTAGTGAAGACGAATTACCGTTTGTCTGTAAAAGCATCACTAGAAATACAAAGGTGTTTCACGAAAAAAATGAATGGACACTGCAGCTAGCATGGGAATTCACATTGGTAAATTCAAAGTATTGCAGAAACCCTACAGAGTAGCATTCTCGGACAAAGATTTAGAAAACATGAACGTGTCAGGGAAAAAAGTACAGATCAGAGAGCTGATGAATATATGCAAAAATGAGGAGAATTGGAAAAATGGAAAGCCAGATGGGCAAAGAAGAGATTCGATCAAGGCAAATGGCTTCAGAATATGTTTTAAAAGAAGCAGATAACGTAGAAAAATTATGTTCCATGCAAGAAGTACCAGGTGGAGGCTATGTGCATGTTCCATGGTCGCAACAGGATATTTTGTCATGTACGAATGATTTCCCAAAATTGAGAGAAAAACCTGTAGAATGGTACAGACAAGTCGAGAGATTTGTAAAGGTGTCGAAGTGTCTTTTGAAAGACTTAGATGGCTTATTTGACATTGTAGTCCCCAAAGATTTGTGGACAGAATGCAAGATAGCTGTAGCTTGGCCTAGTGATGAATACCCGAGACCAGAAGACAGGAGCAACTTCTGAGGATGTGATGAAAAAATATAATCAGGTAATACTTTACCTGAAAGGAAAGGTACCTGCAAAAGAGACAGATTGGATGAAAATTGATAGAACTACTCAGAATAAGGACAACACAGTGCATTCATATCATGAACGACTACAGACCTTTAAACAATACAGTGGATTAGATAACATTGACATGAAGGACATGACACAATTTTATTTATCGATTTGTGTTAGGATTGAGACCAGAAATTTCCCAGTGGATTTAAGACAATAACATTTGTTGGCAAGCTAAACCCATAGATGAGGTCCTGAAATATGCAAAATATTGTGAAGATGAGCTAGAAAACAAATGGAAAGAATTGAAAGAAAAGGTGATGTGGGCACAAGTAAAATTAAAGAACACCAAGAACAACAGCTAAATCAGATAACTACTAATCAGCATAAGAGCGATGGTAGGGAAGATGTGAAAAAGAAGTTTCCCTGTCACGGATGTGGCAAGTCGGGGCACTGGAAAGACGAGTGTAACGCTGTGCAGAATGGTAATGTGCAAAATAATGATTTAAATCCACAGACGCAGCCTGAGGTGCCACGGAGGAACAAGCAACAGGTAACACAGCACCAAAATCCCCCTGCGCCTATACCAAATTATAGGAGCAAAGCACAACAGAATGTAGAGACTCAGAATTGGAAAGGAAGGGAAAAAAGAAATGCATCAACCTCACAGTTTCTTTTGAATAACACATTCTTTTGTGAAGAACCTTACTGACGGTGCCTGATGGGGGATGATGAGGAGTGCGTGCTTGGCGCCTCCTTGCCGATAGACCAGTCAGGACCATACATTGAAGGAAAGGTTGAAGGAAATGATGTCACCTTTCTGTTGGACACTGGTGCTACCCGCTCTACTTTGAGAACAGCAGACATTCCAAACCTACCCCTCTCGGGAGAAGCGATCCAAGTAGTGGGCGTTTCTAATAACCAAATTAGTACCCCAGTTACAGAACCAATAGAAGTAAAAATGGGGAATTTTAAAGAAATGCATAGATTTGTAGTCTGTGACTCCAGTCCTGTAAATTTGCTAGGACGAGATTTGTTGTGCAATATGAATTGTACCATCTTTTGCACTCCAAATGGAGTTAAAATGTAGACCCCAGATAAAGACGGAGTTTACAAGCTAATGTTAGCGAAACCAGAGACTGATTGCAAAATTGACAATAAAAGACTTACCAGAAGAATTACAACAGACAGTAAAGCCAGAAGTATGGGACTTTACAGGAAAGGATGTAGGATTAATGGTGAATGTTGACCCAATAAAAGTAACCATAAAAGAAGACGCAGTTTACCCAAATACACGACCATACAAAATGAACATGGAAATAAAACCAGGAGTTTCAGTAGAAATAAAACAGTTGTTGGAAGCAGGCATTTTGAAAGAAGTAATGAGCAGTCCATGTAACTCCCCCATAATTGGGATAAAGAAACTTAGCAGTAAGTACAGAGTAGTACAGGACCTGAGAAAGGTTAATAGGATTGTTGTCCCTTGCTGTCCAATTGTGCCCAATCCAGCAGTGATTCTGTATAAGATACCGAGGGAAGCTGGATGGTTTACTGTCATAGACCTATGTCATGCATTTTTCTTGATCCCATTGCACCCAGACAGCAAATTTCTTTTCTCGTTTGAATTCAACAGTCATGTCTATGTTTGGAATTGTGTCCCTCAGGGGTACACAGAGAGCCCCTCAATCTTTAATCAGATTTTGAAAAAATGTCTGGAGTCATTAGTGCTACCTGGATGGTCAGTCTTGGTTCAGTACATAGAGGACCTTTTGGTGGCCTCAAAATTACGAAAATACTGTGTTGTCGATACTATTGCTTTACTGAATCATCTGGGTGAAGGAGGACATAAAGTGTCCCCAGAGAAATTACAATTCTGTGCTACCTCAGCGAAATATCTGGGACATCAGATAGAGAGAGGTGTCAGGAGAGTTACCACAGAGAGAATCAGAATAATAAAAAAAATGGATTTCCAAAGGCACAAAAAGAGGTCTGAATGTTTCTTGGAGTTGTAGGATAATGCAGGCAATGGATTGTGGGATTCGCAGTCCTTGCAAAACCTCTGATACAAATGACAAAGAAAAGAGCCAAAGACCCAGTAGAATGGGAAGACAAAAGCATGACTGCTTTTGTAAATTTGAGAAACTGCCTGTGCACAGCTCCAGCATTAGGAATGTCTGACTATTAGAAAGATTTTGCACTTTTCTGCGACACACGAGATAATTTTGTACTTTCAGTTTTGACTCAGATTCATGGATTAGTGCGACGACCTGTGGCTTATTTTTCGTCCACTTTAGACCCAGTGGCCGCCGCATTGCCAGGATGTCTGAAAGCAGTAGCTGCAACTTGCATGAGTCTTGAGCAGAGTGAATCCATCATTATGGGACATCCTGTAACCGTATATGTTCCACATGCAGTTGTAATCTTGCTAACCAGGATGAAGACTCAGTATCTCACACCTAGTCGACTAGAATTCTTGTAGGTGCAGGAAATGTAACCATTGCTAGGTGCAACATTTGGTGCCCAGCAACCTTACTGCCAAATTCATTCAATGCAGAACTTAAAGAGGAAATTGAACATGACTGCATTGATTTAACTGAATACAGTACCAAGCCAAGGCCTGATATAAGATAGGAGCCTTTGATTGAGTCATACTATGACCTGTTTGTTGACGGCTCATGCATGAGACATGAGGAAGGAGTTTTAAGCACTGCTTACACAGTGTGCACCTTGGTAGGCCCAGTGGAAGCATCCTATTTACCTGAAGTCAAGTTTGCACAGATTGCCGAATTGGTTGCCCTGACAAAGGCCTGTAAATTTGGGAAAAATAGGAAAGTGACCATATTCACTGACAGTCAGTATGGTTACGGGGTGGTGCATGACTATGGCCAATTATGGATGCAAAGGGAATTCCTGACTTCTTCAGGCACCCCCAGTAGAAATGGACAATATGTAAAGGATTTGCTGGAAGCAATCCAATTGCCAAACGAAGTGGCTGTGGTCAAGTGTGCTGCTCACAAAACTGGCAATGACAAAGTGACAGCTGGTAATCGATATGCTGACCAGTTAGCCCAACATTGTGCAAAATACAAAATGGCTGTAAACAAAAAGGTTGAGGTGGGCGGAAACAGCTGCCAACTTATGTTACTGGATGGTGTGGATACATGAGAAGAAGTGAGAGACTTGCAGAATGCAGCAGAACCAAAAGAAAAGGAGGAGTGTAGGAAGTTAGGGTGTAAGAGAAGGGTTGAAGATGGTGTCATTGTTTACCTTGATGAAACAGTAGTGTTACCCAACTGTCTGCTTGCTCCTATGGCTAGGTTGATTCATGGAGAGTCACATTTAGGAAGAGATGCTATGATACGTCTGTTCAGACAAACATGGTTTAATGTGAAATTCAGGAATATAGCAGAAGCACTTTGCCACAGGTGTCTGATTTGCCAGCAAATGAACCAAGGGAAGAGAACAGTGGTATTGCCAGGGAAAATAGGAAAGGGAGAAGGTCCTTTTATTCGATTGCAGATTGATTTAATTCAGTTGCCCCCTTGTCGAGGACTAAAATATGTACTTGTCATTGTCTGCCTGTTTTCAAAATGGGTGGAAGCTTACCCCGCACGTAAAAACGATAGCATCACTGTGGCTAAGCTTCTACTTAGAGAGCTTATCCCACGGTTAGGATTTCCGGTGACAATTGAATCTGACAGAGGGAAACATTTTAGCAGTGAAATAATGGGTCTAATTTGTGAAGCATTGCAAATTAAACAAAAACTGCACTGTGCATATCGCTCTCAAGCATCTGGAGTGGTAGAACAGTTGAATGGCACTATAAAGTCAAGATTGGGAAGGATGTATGAGTCAACTCAATTGGAGTGGCCAGATGCTCTGCCACTTGTTCTGATAGGACTTAGAAGTATTCCAGACCGGAACACAGGCTTAAGTCCCCATGAAATACTGATGGGAAGAGCAATGCGGCAAGCATGGGTGCCAGGACACAGACTGCTAAACATATCTGATGATTTAGTACTGGAATACTGCAAAGAACTGGCTGATCAAGTGCGTTCTATCTCTCGCCAGGTTGGGGAAGACAGTGTCGACAGACCAGCAACTCCAGCTCATGACTTGAACCCAGGAGATTAGGTTGTCCTTAAGAAACATACTCGTAAATCCTGCCTCAAACCCAGGTGGAGTAAACCACGACAAGTGATCCTGATCACCACCACAGCAGCAAAGTGTGCAGGAGTTCCACACTGGATCCATGTCAGTCATACAAAGAAGGTGACGGAAACTGATAAAACTGAGGCTGAAGGTTGCGCAGCTGAAGGGTCTCAAGAGGTTGATCCTGAAATAGCTGAAGAAGAACAACCGAGCACCAGTCAAGATGATTGGATCCCAGTAATCGACAAACCTGCAGACTATATTCGTACCAGAAGTCAACCTTATTTAGACAGACAAAGCGATAGCATGGCTCAGACAGGAATAGAGCAAGATACCCAAGTCACTGAAATTCATGTCAAAGGAGATTCTGAGGAGGAACAGATAGGGAGAGATCAGGTAATCGATACACCACCCAAAACTCCTGAATTTGAAAAGGGACAGATAGAAATCAGGGCGAAAACTCAAGCAGAAGAAGGTCAAGAATTCAAAGAGCTTGAGCAGGACCATGTAGGAATAGACGATTGTGTTCAGGACGAAGAAAGTGGAATAGATAAAGGACAAATCCAACAGATTCCTGAACAAGGCCAGTTTAGTAACCAGGCAGAAGAAACTGAAGTAAGACCTGGAACTAGTCAGATAGAGAGTAAAGAAGAAGAAGATACTGAGATCAATGTGCCACAACTGAGTGAGAATAAAAGAGCATTCGAAGAGGGCCAGAGCACAGTACCAGTTAAACGATTCAGAAAAGGAGACAAGTGGCCTAGATATGTCAAGAGACTGAGACTGCGTTTAAAGAAGATTAATGAAGAGCCTGAACAAGTGGATGAGGTAACAAGTCAAACCGATCCACCTGTGATACAGCCCAGAAGAAGAAGTCCACGACTAAAAAGACTTAATAACAAATACAAGGGCCCCAAGTGGACCTACTGGAAGATTTTGAAAACCTAGAGATAAGTGACGAGACTGATAAAGAACTGAATGCTGATCAAAATACCGAAGAAATAAGACCCACCTGAGTATTGCTCAGGGAAAAGACTGAGTAAAAGTTTCAAAGAGGGGTTGAGACTCCTTTAGACCCAATGGCAGATTCAACTGTTAACAGATGACCGAAAAGAAATTGTATAAGAACATGCTGCAAAGTGTGTTTATGTAGTATAGCACTAATACTTATACTTTAGATAGGACTAACCATAACTATTCCTTACATGATTACTAAAGATACTAATTTGTACCCTACTAAGCTAGTGACAATGGACACAGAAGAGCTGCAAACGAAAAATACACCACAAAGAGTAGATACACAAGAGAAAGCACTTAGCCTTAGACAAACTAAAATAGACTTATATGCACCAGATGAGGAAGGACTGCACTATAATATAATCAAAAACAGAACTCATTTAAATGTATTTGCAAACTTTTCAGTACACTATGTAGAAGAAATGGAGATAGAAGTTTGTTATGTCTGCATGAAGCTTCCCACTTCGGTAGCTGAGGGTGTGACATACCATCACTTGCCACTAACATATGGAATTTCCTGTAGTATCCTAGCAAGCTTATTTTACAAGAAAGGACCTTTACAGTATTATTATCCTAACTCAGATATGATATTTTCCGAACTTCCTGTACGACGAAACCTAAACCCTGTTCACACTACTAGAGATATAGCACGCTATATGGGTGAATATTTTCTAACTGTGGGAAAAATAGATATTGGTGATGCACACAGAAATAACTTAACATGTCTATTACATGAAAAAGAAAAAATATTTCTAAATATGGTAGAGAAGAGAAGAAAAAGTTTCCAAAGAAAAGCGAATGACAAAAAGCAGAAAACCGCTAAGTGGGCTGAAAATACAGGGAGCACCTCAAACGGTGGAGCTAACGCTGCTATGTTGCTGGATTTCGAAAAGAAAGGGAAACTTTGTCTTCACAGAGAAATGACTAGTTATTATAACAACATTTTCATTAGTTCCAGTACATGTGAGCACAATTATAAGGTAATTGGGAGTTGGGGTTTCAAAGATGGGACAGAACCTGTGTTTCCCGGAATTTATATGTGGGAACAAGGCTTATTTTAAACTACCAGATCACTGGTATGGAAGCTGTTATTTTGGTGTTGTCTTTCCAAAGATATACCATGTGGATAAAATTACTGGAAGCAATGAAGAAACTAATGGATTAGTACGTAGCAAAAGAGAAAGTGTTGGAGAAATAGTAGGTGATATACTTAGTGCATTGATACTTACAGTTGGAGTGGCTCTGAATACACTCAGAATCTGCAAATTGTCAACAGTAGTAGATCGGTTATCAACTGATGCTGCTGGAGGTTTCCTGATGGTCAATACCGAATTGGTTGCGATCAGATCTATGGTTTTACAAAATCGACTTGCTCTTGACACCCTATTGGCAAAAGAGGGCGGAGTCTGTAGAATGTTGAAAGCGCACCATTGTTGCACTTACATTCCAGACAAAAGTGTTGAAATTAAGAAGTATGTGAAAAACATCACTAATTTGGAAAGAGAGCTCAAACCACTGGAGGTTGATTGTGCCTGGAAGAGACTGACTGATGGTCTCTCCTCTGTAGGTAGTTGGTTTTCTAATATAGGTAAAAGTCTTGTGAGTAGAATATTGATGCCAGTGGCGGGAATAGGTTTAATAGTCCTGGGGATAGTAATTTACTGCAAATGTCAAAAAACACAAGAAGAAATGTTCTGTGAACCAGCGAGGGGTAAAAAGATATATTGAAGAACTAGAATTAGAGGAAATGAATAGCCAGATTTATAAAAAGATGAAAAATTGTCACCCGATCAGAAATAATGAGAAAAAACAGAATAAAAGGTTTGAAGAGATTGAAATGGGTAAAATGTAAAAAGTTGGCATCTGTTTCATTAATTTGTGATGATATAAAATATCATCAAAGAGGGGATTGATGGAGCAAGGGTTCGCACGTAAAGCGACTTGCTTGTATCTTGAGCCTCAAATAACCCTAACTATGTAATCAACATGTTTGTCGTACTAATTTACCCCTTCTTCATCTATATTGGGAACCCGAGGGACGCTTGCTTATGTGTTTTCTAATCCTAATATGCTTGCATCTAAAAATAGCTGCTGCTATGTGGGAATTTCTACTGCGCATGCGTCTGTCATACCCACGTGACATGACGTACTCGCAGTTCTGGAGGGAACCCTTTCGCATCTGCGTACTAGTGCTAAAAATGGCTGTTCTGTGTACTCACATGCGAGAAGCTTGCATTGCTGCTTTCGCTAAGCTGTTTGTTTTGCTTAATCCTAATGCTATAGTATGTATTAAAGTAATGGGTATAGTATAGAGATTCATGGTATACAGTGTAATCATTTATTACTGTGTTCTAAATTGTTTCCTTTTACTTTTCATGTATCGTAATCTTTGGGCCTGGGAGGTACTTATTACTCCATTTTGGAAGTCCTTTCTGCGCATATTCCCGCGGAGGAAAAATGAACTCTGCAGCATTGGAACCCAGCCAGATGGCAGCAACAGCCACGATGCGCCTGGGAACCCGAACTATTACCCAGCTAGAAGAAGCTGAACTGTACTGAAAATTGTTACAATTGTATTCAATGTTATATTCACCATTGTTAACCAAAGGCATATGTCATGAGAACCTGGAATTTAAGGGGCGTGAACGGAATCTGAATACGTAGTCTGAGAAAGTCTAAAATTTAGGTGGTGTGATGACTTGTCCTTCTCCTTTGTCCAATCAAAATTGGGGATCCTTACACTTGCAACATTGGGGGGGGGGTACACTGACCTGAAAAACAGTATAATTAGCGTAGGTTTAGCTAGAGAAATTGTCCGACTTGTCTGATTAGCTGACCTGTCACTGACCCAACGCACTCAATAGGTGACTGAAAACAGAGAGCTTCGGAGCACTCTGTTGGGAGGTTCAAGAACCCAATCGGGGTTTTTGGGAAGTGAAAGTGCTGGCGAAGCACTTTGCTGATAAATTTATAACCCAATCAGGGTTTGGCAGATTCCTTGCAGAGAGGGAGTAGCGCAGGCGTTGCAACCGAAGCTGCGGGTGTTTGGTCTTAACCTTTGGTGAACCCGTCCTGATAAATTTGCATTCCTTTTTTTCCCCATCCTGAATTTGCAGAGCTTTATTGCATATGTTCCTTTTCTTTCCCGTCCTTTGGTAAATGAGATATTCATGTATTACTGATTATTAGCATGTTCCAATTTTCAAACCACCTCTAGTCAATGCTAAAACGTTTCTACATAGTATATGCTCCATTTTCTCACCCTCCCTTTCTCGAGATAAGTTGAATCTATAGAATGTTCCAACTCTTACCTTCCCTATAGTTTAATTGTGCTGAAACCGAATTCTCGAATTACATAGTTGCATTTCTCCTTTTTCAAACAGTTAGTGTATTTGCGAAAGTCTTTGGGCTTAGTATGTTCCCTTTCTTCACCCTCCTTTAATCAAGTTACAAAAGATTGTTTTCTAAAATGAGCATGTTCCTTGTTTTTATCTTCCTTTTACTTTAAGGTCTCTAAATGCTTAGCATACTCTATCTTATTCATAGCTATACACTGTTTCTGATTTTAGTTAATGATAGTCTTATTGACTTCAACCTTTGGCTCATGACATATGATGATGATGATGATTAGATAAAGAGTGTGAACCTACACTGACTCTGTGGTTATTTTATAATTACAAATGTTATTATGTTATAGTGCTATAACATTAACTCAACTCCCTAATCCATTGTATGAAGGTATCTAGTGTCAAAGATTTGTATGATACTGGTATAGGAATTAGTAATAAAAATCATAAAATACTGGTAGTAGAGCGTGAGTTACCCAAATAAAGGTTAAGGTATATGATTTTAGAAATTATGGGCCCAGGTGAGTATCCGTATAAATTCTAGTTGGGTGACCTGCGCGCTATATCACACAGTAACCCCGGTTCCAGCGGGACACAGATGTGTGATTTTGAGGAGGGTGAATGTGAGGATGAGTTTGTGCTGGATTATTCTGCATATAGTGGCAAATGGGAGGACGGTGAGCTGCAGTAGGATAATGACGTGGGGCTGCTTGAGGTGTGTGATGAATGGAAAGCATGCTCAAACATTAGGGTAGTTGGTGTATTGCAGACATCCAGTGCGGGCAAGGGAGGTGCCAACAAGATTGCATTGAATGAAAGGGAAGGCCGCAGGGAGAAAAAAGGACACAGAGTCATTGCCTTTAGGTGTGGGAAATGCTGGTTCATATTGGGGTCTGGGGACTGGAACAAAGGGAGTGCCACCTGCAGGTTGGTGGGTGTTGGGGATGGCATCATTGATGTGGGTAAGGAAAAAAGGTGCGGTCAAGGGGAAAAGGCGCACATGTGTACTGGCAGCAAAAGGTGGTGGAGGGAAAGCGGTATCACTCCGACAGTTCGGAAGAATCCAGAGTCCAATGTTTACGCCTGCTGGAATTTTCAACAAGCGTTTCTCTGGATTGGCCTATTTCGGATTTGATTGTGTCTTTTTTGGGGTTTGTGTCCAAGTAGGTGGTAGGGCAATCTCGTCTAATACATCATTTGGCTTGGCCTGAAGAGACGTCAGTGAACGATTATATTGCAGAGAAGGATTCTAGGGTGTTGTATGCATCTGTGGATGATGCCACCTGGCTGGTGCGGAGGTGTGGTCGAGGGTGGAGCTAGCTAAATGCAACATCAAGTAGGCTTTCCGGTTTCTTCCGCTTCATCCAGCAGATTTCATTACAAGACCGGAGGCTACATTATGCATGCAACTTTTAATGCGTCTCCAAGCAGCCGCAAACATCATAATAGAAAGGTTCCATTGAGAACATTCAAAACAAATAAACTCCAAGAGCCATCAGAAGACTGCCTCTTTTAAATGCGGCTCTGAGCAGATAAGTAACATTTTACTTCTTGCCTTTCTCATTGTTGGTTTATTATTGTATACCTTTATAGAAGGAGTTTCAGGGTGTTTAACATTCCCTCCCTCCTCCTTCCCTTTCCTTTCCATACTGATTTCCAATTTACGGAAATTCCCCCCCCTTTTTCCCTCCTTTCTTAGGTCGGATTGGCGCTATCTTAGTGATTTCTTACTTTTGGGAAATTTGATTCACTACTGTTTAGGTATTTTATAACCTTTTCCCTTTCAACCACGTAAGTATTTTGACTGCTTATGTCCCTTTACATATTCGATTTTTTAGATTTATTTGGGAACTTACGTTTTTATTGCACATCTCTTCATATTCGGTTAATCGCCACCTTCATTTTATTATTTTCGCCCTTTTAGCACTCGCGCCTGTTTGCCGTATGGTTTTTTCGTTATGAATTCATGCCGCTCGAGCCTCATCTCGAGACATAGAGGAATGGCCCATGGGAGGAACAACATCGCGTACGCGCGTTGCTAAGGCCCTTTCTCTTCCACAATGCCTCACGTTACACGGTTGCCAGGCATCAGCTGATTGCGCGAGAGACGACGAGTCCGTTACTCGACCTCCGCGATCAGCTGTGCTCTCTCTCGTACACGGATACTTTATTTTCAACCCATACGCTTATTTCCTATGTGTTTTACCCCTTTTTAGCATCATTACAAAATCGTTTGAAATCGTTTGTTTTGAGGTTAATTTCAGTTCTAGTCTACTACTACTAGTTGTACAAGTGAAACCATTACCCCCTTTTATTTAATTATATAATAATTAAGAGAGGAAACATGTCTGATTCCGACTCTGAGGGTGCCTCTGCCCCTACCCCTGGTGTTGGAAATGATAAGACGCAGTCACATCTGCGCAATCCTATGGGATCAGCTTTATCTTCTGAGAGGACACACTCTCCTGATGAAGATGAACTTATCAATGGTCATTTTCAAGATTCATATGAATCAAAAGGGGGTAAAAAAGCCAAAAATATTAAAAATGTACAAGACTTACCCCCTTTAAGCACTATGGGAGATCCTCGCACCTCACTATATATGGGAGGTCCTCGCACCTCAAAGCAGATGGGTGTCCTCCGCGGCACAACATATCATGGTGTCCACCGCGGCACAACATATTATGGTGTCCAACGCGGCACAAGATATTCTGGTGTCGCTAGCGGCACACAAAAACCAAGTGCTAATGACCCTGGGCTCGACAATGATTTTGGAGATGATAACTCCGATAGCAACCCTGATGAATATGTACTAGATTTGAATGACGATTATGATGAAGATCTTAATCCCCCAGAATCTTCTTCTTCTTCCATTCTCAAAGATAAAATTCTTGACCCTCTCGGGGAAGAAATGTTTTCACCCCTTAATCTTACTCACCCTAGGAGCTCTCAATGGTGGCCCCACGATCACGTGGCTAAATTCATTAACAAATGGTTAAGGTTTCCTCTCGAGCGCAATACTCGTAATATCCTAAGGGCTGAGTGTGCAAGACCCTCTATTGGCGATAAGGTGTGCCAGACCCCTAATTTGGACCCTGAATGAATTAAATTTCTTTTTAAACTTGGACGAGATCCCCGAAAAGGGATGGAGAGGTCTCTTAAAGGTTGTCAAGACCGTGTCCTAGATATCCTTTGCCCTTTAGCAAGGATTATAGATGGCGCAGAGGAGAGCCATCTTAATGGAACTCCACTTGACACTGATTTGATAAGAGGTCTTAGTCAAAGAGCCCTAATCCTCCTCGGAAATGCCAATTCAGGCTTGAATGCTGAAATATGGAGAGTTGTCCTAACTAGGATTAATCCAAAGCTTTCGGATTTGGCCGACAAAGAAACATCTCAAAATCCAAAAGGTCTTCTCTGTGGAGAAGAACTCATCAAAAATCTAGGAAAATATGTTTCCATGTTTACAGCCTTGGACAAGGCGCAACAGAATATGCGTGAGGTTTTTAACAATAACCTTTTTGGACGGGCCAGAACTAGGGGCCGCTCTTCCGGCCGGTATAATCTCTTTCTTTCCCCTCAGAGGTGGGAGGGAGACTCAGATTCTTTTCCCGGAACTGGGAAAAAATCACTCAAGATTCTTGGGTTTTGAACACCGTCCGAGGTTTCAAGATAGATTTCACAGAAACCCCAAAACAGTTCTTTCTTTCAAAGAATTTTCAGATACCCCATGATCAGGAAAGTATAATAGAGGAAGAGATCGCTTCCATGCTCAAAAAAGGGGCGATCATGCAAGTCCCAATGGAGGAACTCAGATTTATAAGCAAACTCTTCCTTGTAAAGAAAAAAGACAAAGGATGGAGACCTGTTATTAACTTAAAACACCTCAACAAATTTCTAGTGTACAGGCACTTCAAAATGGAAGAGATTCACCTTCTGAGGGATCTTCTTTTAGAAGGAGATTGGCTGGTAAAACTTGACCTGAAAGATGCTTACTTCACCATTCCCATGCCGGATATTCACCAACCCTTTCTGCAATTTATTTGGAAAGATCGTTTATTCCAGTTCAAAGCCCTTCCTTTCGGTCTTTCATCAGCCCCTTGGTGCTTTACCAAGGTGATGAGACCTATTGCGTCCTTTCTGAGAGAAAGGGGAATACTTTTAATCATTTATCTCGACGACATTCTGATTATGTCTCAAGAACTCTCTCAGATCTCCCAAGACCTGGAGACTGTCCTGAACCTTTTAGAAAATGTATGTTTCATAATCAACAAAGAAAAATCTGTCTTAACTCCTTCAAAGTCGATGGAGTTTTTGGGGTTCACTGTGGATACATCCAAGTGTCTTCTTCTTAATCCCTCAAAGAAAATTACGAAGATCAAAAAAGAAATACGTCATGTTCTGAAGCTCAAGGAATTCCCCCTCAGGGATCTTGCAAGACTCCTCGGTCTCCTTTCTTCCTCTATCCAAGCGATATTCCCGGGACCCTTGAACTATCGGGCTCTCCAAAGGGTGAAAGGGAGAGCTCTAAGATCCGGTCTTTGGTACGAGGACCTCATTTCTTTAGACAAGGATGCCAGTCTAGAACTGAACTGGTGGCTAGAAAATCTAGATGCCTGGAATGGAAAAGCGATTTTTGAGACGAAACTCGAATTCATTTTGGAATCAGATGCCAGCTTGCATGGCTGGGGTGCTTGCCTTCTAGACCAGAATACTGGTGGAACGTGGTCTCAGGAAGAATCTTTCCAACACATAAATTATTTGGAACTCACCGCTGGCCTTTACGCCTTCATGAGTTTCAGACACTCCTTACAAGGGAGATCGGTCGTTTTGAAGATGGACAATATCTTGGCGGTAGCTTATATAAACCTCCTGGGTGGCACAAGATCTGTAGACCTTTCGAATCTGGCCAAAAAACTTTGGATGTTCTGTTTGGAACACAAGATCGCCCTGAAAGCTGAATATCTTCCTGGGAAAACGAACATTTCTGCAGACTGGAACTCGAGATTCCTCAGAGATCACAGCGACTGGAAACTCGACATTTCGGTCTTCAATTCGCTCAATACAGTTTGGGGACCTTTAGAAATAGATCTTTTCGCAAGCAGATTAACATTCCAACTCGAAAAATACTTCAGTTGGATGCCCGATCCCGCAGCTCTAGCCGTGAGTGCATTTCTTCAATCATGGAAGAATCTGAGGTGTTATGCCTTTCCCCCCTTCGCAATGATCCAGAGAGTTCTACAGAAAGTCAGAGTCGAACAATGTTGCCTTGTTCTAGTCACTCCCTTTTGGCCCTCCCAAGCATGGTTCCCAACAGCTCTGGAACTGAGTTACGACACCCCTTTCCTAATCCCGTGCCAGGATCATCTACTAATAGGCGTGGATGGCGAAATTCATCCTCTAACACAGACAGGGAATTTGAACCTTCTTGCTTGGAGAGGGTCAGGACATCTAACGAAGTCTCAGGACTTTCGACAACGGCTTCGACTCTCCTCTCTGAGTCATGGTCTCCAGGAACCCATTACAGATATAACAACATCTGGAGAACATGGGTTCGTTGGTGCTTGGAAAGAAACTTGGATCCCCTTGAGGCACCTATTATCCACATAGTTAATTTCCTATGTGAACAGTTTGATAGAGGTCTAAGCTACAGAACCATCAATTGCTATAGATCTGCAATTTCTTCTGCCCATATTCTGGTGAATGGTAAGACAGTAGGTAAGAATGTTATTATTTGTAGAGTCATGAAGAGCATCCGTCTGAGAAGACCACCAAAGCCGAAATATGATTCTCTATGGGATGTTAACTTAATTTTAGACCTCATTATTTCTTGGCCTCACAACAGTTTTCTCAGAAGAAAATTTCTCTCTTTCAAACTCGCTACTCTTCTCTGTCTCATTTCTTGTAGAAGGGTCTCAGATGTTAAAGCATTAGACATTTCTAATAGATCTTTCAACATGTTTGGTGTAAAATTTGAAATTTATCGTAGAACTAAGACTATGTCTGATTCTATCTTCTATCCCCGCTTTGACTCCTGTCCTAGGCTTTGTGTTCTTGACTGCTTACGAGAGTATGAACACAGAATGTCCCTTCTCCGTTTTCCAAACGTAAATCAATTACTGGTTTCTTTTGTTAAACCTCATAAAGCCATTTCCTCTAGCTCTATTTCTAGATGGGTTAAATCTGTTATGGGTCTAGCTGGTATTAATTTACTTAAGTTTCAAGCTCATTCTGTAAGAGGTGCTATGGCTAGCAAATCACTTTGGTCTGGAGGTAAATTGGATGATATTCTTAAAGCTGCTGATTGGTCAAACGCTAGCACTTTTGCTCGTCATTACTGCAAACCTATAGAACATATGTCTGATGTAGTTTTACCAAGCTACCAACATGCATAATGTAGCCTCCGGTCTTGTAATGAAATTGTGATTCTCCTATTACCATGACCAGAGAATTTGGATTTCATTAAAGACACGGAGGCTCACATTATCCCACCCATCCCTCCCTGGGATGTGAAGTGTATTTGTTTGAACCGTACTCTTTGCAACTGTCTCTCTTTATCAATACCGATTATATTATTGAATTTACCTTGTTAAAATGTTTCATTATTAATGATTCTTCGATGTTGTTTACTCACAAACGTACATATTTTTTATTCTTTTCAGATAATCCTTCTTAAATCTTGGGATGTGTGGATCCTCGTTGAACTCCGATTCGTTTGGAATTTCTCATCCTATGTTTCTCTGAAGTTACTGGAAAATTTGGAACTTGTTGCAGTTTGATGAACTGAAGAACTTAATTTGGAACCTTTTGCTGTTTTATGACTTCTCTGTAATTTCCTCATTTAAAAGAGGCAGTCTTCTGATGGCTCTTGGAGTTTATTTGTTTTGCATGTTCTCAATGGAACCTTTCTATTATGATGTTTGCGGCTGCTTGGAGACGCATTAAAAATTGCATGCATAATGTGAGCCTCCGTGTCTTTAATGAAATCCAGATTCTCTGGTCATGGTAATAGGAGAATCGCAATTTTCCATTGTTGGACATGCAGTTTGCTGGAGCCAACTATGTCAACAAGGTTTAGCCAATGGGTTGTGCCATCTCCTGTGTGCTGTTCGAGATGTTTAGTGCTGTCTTGTAGTGGGTCTTCATGAAATCTAGTGGGCATCGCAAGGTGTTCCATTACATAGATGATTTTCTCTTTTTGGGCAAGAAGGATTCCGGGGAGTGCTTCAGGGCTTGGCAGCACTTTCAGGCCACAGCAGTCCAGCAAAGGGTGCTGTTGGCTCCAGAAAAAACAGAAGGTCCCCTTACGGTTTTGATGTTTCAGGACATTTACCTAGATACAGATCAGATGGTGGTAAGATTGCAGCAGACGAAAGTGGAGGAGATTCAAGGTTTTCTGTGTGAAGTGTTGGGGGAGCGCAAACTTGAGTTACAGTGGGTTCAGAAATTGTTGGGTTTATTGAACTCTGCTTGCTGTGTGGCAAAGGTGGGACGGACGTTCTGCAGGCACTTGGGCATGGCCATGTCCGGGCTGGTTTTGCATCATCACAGAGTACAGATTTCATTGGCAGATTTGAGATTGTGGAGGAGACTCCTGGAGGATTTTAATGGAGTGCTGATGTCTTTCATGGATGAGAATTCTGCCTGGCAAGTGCAGATATTTTCGGTTGCAGAGAGTGCTCACAGCTTTGGATTGTTCTGGGATAGTAGTTGGTATGCAGAGTGAGGGCTATAGCGCTGGTTGAGCCACGGTAGCATCATAGCTTTTTGTTTGTTTCTGCTGTTGGGGGCATCAGAGGTGTGGGGATGGGGAATTGGCAAACAGATCTGTTCTGTTTCATGTTGACAATATGACAGGGGTTAAACAGACAGACAGAGATCTGAGGGTGTTATGTTTATTGTGGAGTTTCATGTTGGTGTGCTTACATTTGAGTATTGTTTTCAGGGCCAAGCATATGCCGGGTGTGCAGAATGAAATGGCGGACTCATTATCTCGTTAGCAGTGGCAAAGTTTCCACCGATTGGCTCTAGGAGCACATGCAGTTAAGACACCATTGCCTGCAGACATTTGGGCACTGGGCAAATGAGGATTGTGGGTCTGTTCGAGGAATCGTTGGTGGATTCCACCTGGAGGAGTTACAGACTGGAATAGAGCATGTTCAGGCCATTTGAAATCCCGGCGGGTCCACTCAGCCTTTCATCCATCTGAGGTCGATAAAATGAGTACCATTGAGTTGGGTAACAATAAACATCTGTTATTCAGCGCCAAGACACCTACGGGTAATGGTGCGCATTACAAATACACCTGTTATGTTATGTTATGTTATTTGATGGACACACACTGCAAGAGGGGGAACCTGCTCTGGAGGAGGCTGAGAGAAGAGTTATGCGTTTTGTGTTGTTTGTATTGACGAAGGTTTATTGCCCACCACTATTGTGGGTAAGTTGCTGGAGGTATCATTGTATGGCAAACTGTACTAGAAATTTGGACCTGGCCAGTGATGAGGTTCTGGGACTGGTTTAGAAAGGGTGGGGAAAACAACACGGTGGGGGGTCTCCACCACGGGCAGCCACTACGTTTGAAAATTGTTGTTGAAAACTTACCAGCAGGGTAGAGTGAAATGGATATGGTTGTGTGAAGGAGGGAATACAGGGGTTGTCCCATTCAAGATGGTGCTGTGTCCAGGTTTGGCCTAGCAGGTGCTTTAGGGTGATTATTTGCCATGAACTTGGCCAAAGGGTGTCAGCCTTTTCAGTAGTTGGTGGTCCTGCTGATGGGGTTGCTTCACCTAGGTAAGGATCCAGCCGTTTTTGGGACCCATTCTGTTTGGATTGGGGCAGCAATGGCAAAGGCTGGTTTGGGGTGGGTTTGGGGTCAGATACGTCAGATAGGCAGGTGTGAGAAGTTGGCCTGGTATATGCTGTCTACATAGTTATAGTGGGCACCTTGCACCAGTCCAAGCAAACCCTTAGTGGTGATAGGTTAAAGACAACCTTATTTGAAAGCTATCCTAGTGGTAACTAAGGAGAGCAGCCTTCAGGCTAAGTCTTGAAGGAATGTACAGCAGCTTGTTTTAAAAGTCTATAATCTTGTGAATGGCTAAATGAAAGGAGGTATATATATATAAAATATATGTATTTATTCTAAACACAACCTACTAGTCTCTTTATGAGGCTAGAGGTCAAAGCACATACGTTACACTTAATATATCACAGTAAATTAGCACAATATACGTTAGGCCCAAGGGGCGAACCGAACAATATATTAAGAAAGTGGTATGAGAACCACAACTTGACTAGACGCAAGGCCTAGAGCCTGTAGAATCGCTGGGACCACAAGGAACCACCCAAGGTAGTGACACAAGGGACCCATGGGGGACATGTGCAGTGTGAGAACACAGCAGCGAGACACCGTTAGCTTCTATGGGGAAAGTCGTGGTTGGAAATTTAAAGGTTCAGGACACTTAGGAGAGGACTTTGAGCAAATCCCTTTAGACTTAAGGGGTTCTAAAGCCAAAACCCATGGGAAAACCGGAGTACTCGACTTACCTCACCCAGGGAAGCCGGGTGCATAGGTGTTTTTTGGTGCAGAGAATCATCGTTGATTTCAATGGTGATCTGCTGCAAAGTGCTGCTTCCGTTGAGAAGGAAAGTGGCCAGTGTGATCCAAGCCTGGATCGAAGATGTGAGGAACCTGAAAGGAGAGGGGAGAGAGTCTGGGTCGCTTGCCAGTGGCCAGGGGCACAATAGAAGAATGTCCACTGATGTCGGGTGTTTCAGGTGCAAAGAGTTGAAGCTTGACTCTGTAACCACGAGGACCAGGAGGCGTCGACAACAACCAGGAGCTGGATTCGAGCTGTCCCACAAAGGATGTTGAGTGCTGCGGTGTCCGGATTGGACCCAACAAGCCTTGGCAACAGCAACCCATGCAGGAAGGGAAAAGATGCTTCGGTGCAGACCAGCAAGGTCCGGGGGACTCACCAAGTGGTGGAGAGTCAGGGCACATCTGGATCAACCAGGGAAATCCAAGGAAATTCAACGTTGCCTTCTCAGGTATCCACCAGTCAATGGACCAGGGATCGCGAAGGTACCTTAAGCGAAAACACAAAGGGCCGGCTCAAGGAATACTCGTGGAATGTAGGCCAGCAATCTTCAGTGGAAAAGGTGCTCGGGTCTGGGCTAAAAGAAACCCAATGCACAGCCTCAAGGAACGTCGAGAAGCTAATGCACTTGCAAATGTGCACATTGTCCAGGGGTTCCGGTTCCACTGTACCCACGAGGGCTATGGGTCTCAGCTTTGCTGGGGACTCGGTTCGGCCTCTGGGAAGTCTGGAAATGCGCCTCCTGTGTTGCAAATACTTTGGAGTACGGCCGGAGCTTCAGAGCTGCAACCCGGCAGATGCGTTGTTGGTGCCTGCCAAGCAGGGAAGTAACTTCTTTACTCCAAGAGATATTCTTCAGACATCTAGTCGAGTAGATCATCGAAGTTCTGGGATTTCTGTTTCAGAGTTTTGTCTAGGTGTAATCTAAAATCCTATAGTCAGGTGTTCCTTCTTTATACCCAAGGAAGGGGTTAGACTAACTCTGGGGACCCACCTATGGAAGGGTCTGGAAAGAGGGCTGGCTACACCAATTTCCTTTGTCCAGTATCACGCCAGAGCAGGGGCTGGCAGCCCCTGCAACCGGTTTGAACTAGGCTATGCAAAGGGACACAAATGTGCCCCCAGTGCTGACTTCAAAGCACTCTCAGAGTGCACCCCCCCTGCCCCAATACACAAAAGCCTGTCTGGGAGGTGGTGACACCTCCCTGTGACAGGAAACCTATTGTCCAGGCCTCCCCTGCCAGAGATTCCATCCAGCGCCAGGAGACAAGACTCGTGTCTGTGGCATCCATTTTGTGATGTCAGGGTTCTTTTAAACTGGTACCGGTGTGTACATGTCTCTCCCTCTAGAACAGTGGGATCATACGCCCGCCACCAGGACTGGTGGGGGCTATGATGTCAAAGTGTTTGACACCAAACATGACATGTTTCCTTGCAGCCATTCCAAAGTTAGCCTTTTCTGCGAGGTTATAATGCACTTAAGAGTATATGGTCTGGCTGCATCACAGAACAACCCCGGAGAATAGATTCCAAAGGCTGCAGAGGGGCCCTGATCATGCATGGGCATCCTCTCACGCCTGCCATAGGGGTGACTGATAGGTTTATATGTGTAGTGATTTAAGGTAGATATACCCTAAATCACTACACATGCACGGATGTATGATGTTACAATGCAGACTATTACAACGCCTGCCTTTACAACGCAGTTTTTACATCGCATACCTTTACAACGCATAGCGCTTAGAGGTGCTGGATAGTGAGAAGTGTAATTTTCCATTCCAACTGCAGTCCCCGTGGACACTAGGGAAGGTGTTGGATAGAAAATTAAACTTATTCCCTATCCTAGAGCGCCCCCCAGCGCAATGCGTTGTAATGGTTTGCGTTGTAATGACCGCATTGTAACAGTAGTGCGTTGTAAAAGTTTCATTGTAAAGGGTGCTTACCCACATGCACCACCTTACCCCGGCTGCAGTAGCAGACCTGTGGTGTCATTTTGGATGGCTTCCCTGGGGTAGTATAATACATACTTCAGCCCCTGGTAGGCCCTTGGGCCTGATTCACAGAATGAACTTAAGTCTCGATCCTAAACTTACTACTATTTTGGTATTTACAGAATTAACTTACTACTTTTGGTATTCACAGAAGTTAGGATTTTGTCTTAGGTTTGTCTTAAGACAAACTTAAGACAGACTTAAGACAGATTTAAGGCAAACTTAAGACAGACTTAAGACAGACTTAAAACAGATTTAAGACAAAATCCTAATTTACGTCTGTCTTAAGTTTGTTTTAAGACAAACTTAAGACAGACTCCTAACTTCTGGGAATACCAAAAGTAGTAAGTTCATTCTGTGAATGCCGAAAGTAGTAAGTGCATTCTGTGAATGCCAAAATAGTAGTAAGTTTAGGATTGAGTCTTAAGTTCATTCTGTGAATTGGGCCCTTGGTACCTAAGGTACCATACACTAGGGACTTGTAACCAAGCTGGAGTGTACTTAAAGTACTTGCAATCATTTTAGAGAGTAAAGCAGATAGGCTGGGGCCCTAAATAGCAGGATCCCAGCCAAACTAAGACAAAAACCATCAAAACACCAGGAAAAAAGTGGGGGCAACCATGTAGTCAGATTCCACCTTCCCACAGCAGGTGGATGTCAATGTACTGCGAACTGTACATGCAGCAGTGAAGAGGTTCTGTGTGAAATGGGGGTGGGGGTGGGGAACGGGGTCTGAGTTTGGCACCAGACCTAATTTCTCTTTCTTTTATTACAGCATGTGTGAACAGGCAAGGCTCCAAGACGGTGACCTGGATCATGGGACATTCTTTTATACAGTGGGCAGTAAAGTATGCAGACCAGAAGGTGTATGAATGACACTTGGGACTTCACAGCATCCCAGCGGACACAAGGTGCTTTGGTGGGATAAAGAGGGGATGAACTAGGGTCACTTGTTGCCTTGGCTGTTGAAGCTGGTTCCACAGAGGGGTTGTCCTGACATGCCTCTTTTTCATTTGGGGGAAAACAACTTGGTTCAATTGTCCAGTCAAGAGGAACTGTGCTTGGAAATGAACCGATTGAAAAAGCTCGACATAAGCTCAATAGAGCCATGAGAGTTGTTAGGCCTGGAATCATTGGCATAGGTTTCCCCTGTATTTTTTGCCTTGACCTCCTGTATTTTTGCTGTGTGTTGGACTCCGATTTCCTGGTCTACATGCTTTGGGCACTTTGTTCAGTGCCAAAGTGCAAGTGCTCCCTTTGTAAATTATTGTTATGGATTGGTGGTTCCATGATTGGCATATTAGATTTACTAGTCAGTCCCTAGTGCAGTGCACTGTGTGTTCCCAGGGCATGTAAATCAAATGCTTCCTGTGGGCCTGCAGCACAGATTGTGCTACCCACATAAGCAGCCTGTAAATGTGACTCATATCTGCCCCTGCAGTATCTGTGGGCAGCCTAGTACTGCCATGTCGACTTGGCAAGTGCACCCACTTGCCAGGCCCTAACCTTCCCTTGTCTTACATATTAGTCACCTCTAATGTACCCCTGTAGGCAGGCTGCAGTGTATATAAACGCTAGGACATGCCCTGGTTTGTGTGGCATCTCCTGATAGTGAAATATTGCCAATTTCGTTCTTCACTATTGCAAGGCTACTTGTTCCCATAGGATTAAATAGGGAGTTTGCTTATAACATCTTTTATCAATCAATCAATGAATCAGAGTACTTGTAAAGCGCGCTACTTACCCTTGAGGGTCTCAAGGCGCTGAGTGGAGGGGGGGGCCTTGAGGAGTCTTATGAAGGCGAGTAGGTCGTGGGTCTGCCGTAGGTGGGTAGAGAGGGTGTTCCAGGTCGTGGCGGCGAGGTAGGAGAAGGATCTACCGCCGAAGGATGTTCATTGGATGCGGGGGACATCGGCGAGGGTGAGGCTGGCGGAGCGGAGCTGGCAGTTTGGGGTGTAGAAATTGAGTCTGCTGTTCAGGTAGGCTGGTCTGGCATTGTGGAGTGCTTTGTGTGCGTGGCTGAGGAGCTTGAAGGTGATCCTCTTGTCGCCAGGGAGCCAGTGTAGGTCTCTCATGGTGGGGGGTGATGTGGCTGCGGCGGAGGATGTTGACGATCAGTCGTGCGGAGGCGTTTTGGATGCGTTGTAGTTGTCGTAGGTGTTTGGCTGAGATTCTTGCGAAGAGTGGGTTGCCGTAATCCAGTCTGCTGCTGACGAGGTCATGTGTCACCATTCTTCTAGTTTCCGTTGGGATCCACTTGTAGATCCTGCGGAGCATGCGGAGGGTATTGTAGCAGGAGGAGGAGATGGCGTTGACCTGTTTAGACATGGAGAGGGAGGAGTCGAGAATGAATCCTAGGTTGCATGCATGGTCGGTGGGTGTCGGTACTGCTCCCAGTGTGGTAGGCCACCAGGAGTCGTCCAAGGCTGAGGGGGTGGGACCGAGGATGAGTACATCAGTCTTGTCCGAGTTTAGCTTCAGACAGCTGTTCTGCATCCATTCGGTGACGGCTTTCATTTCCTCGTGGAGGTTGGTTTTGGCGGAGTACGGGTCCTTGGTGAGGGAGATGATGAGCTGGGTGTCGTCGGCGTAGGAGATGATGTTGATGTCGTGTTGGCGGGCCACTTGTGCGAAGGGGACCATGTAGATGTTGAACAGTGTCGGGCTGGGGGATGAGTCCTGGGGGACCCCACAGATGATGTTGGTGGCCTTGGATCGGAAGGGCGGGAGGCGGACGCTCTGGGTTCTGCCGGAGAGGAAGCACGTGGTCCAGTCAAGGGCCTTCTCTTGGATTCCGGCTTCTAGGAGACGTGTTTTTAGAGTGCGATGGCAGACCGCGTCGAAGGCGGCTGACAGGTCCAGGAGGATGAGGGCTGATGTTTCGCTATTGTCTAGTTGACACCTGATGTCGTCTGTGGCGGTGATGAGGGCTGTCACTGTGCTGTGGTTTCGTCTGAACCCAGACTGAGAGGGGTCCAAGATGTTGTTGTCTTCCAGGTGGCGGGCCAGTTGCATGATTTTCTCGATGACCTTTGCCGGGAACGGGAGAAGGGAGATGGGCCGGAAGTTCTTGAGGTCCTTGGGGTCTGCCTTGGGCTTCTTGAGGAGGGTGCTGATTTTGGCGTGTTTCCAGCTTTCCGGGAATGTCTCGAAGGAGATGTTGATGACCTTCCGTAGTTGGGGTGCGATGGCAGCATCTGCTTTGTTGAATACATGGTGTGGGCACGGGTCTGACGGTGAACCTAAGTGGATGGAGTTTATAACCTTGCGTGTCTCATTGTCGTTGAGGTTGGACCAGGAGGTCAGCCAGTTGGTGTTCACAGGGGAGGTGGGGTCTGGCGTAATCAGGGTGGTCATGGTGTTGAAGCTGTCATGGATGTCAGCGATCTTGCGATGGAAGAAGATGGCAAGTGAGTTGCACAGTTCTTGTGAGGGCGGTATGTCGTTGACATTAGCGCTGGGGTTGGAGAGTTCCTTTACGATGCTGAAGAGCTCTTTGCTGTTGTGTGTGTTGTTATCCAGGCGGTCTTTGAAGGAGGATCTCTTGGCTAATCTGATGAGGTGGTGATGTCTGCTGGGTCCGGGTGGTCTGTAAATGAGTGTTCCTCTGAGGGTGGTGGTGGGGTCGGTGTGGATGCGGAAGTGCAGGTGTTCGGCGGTGTTAAGGGTGTCGTCTACATGGGTGGCGACCTTGAGGGTGGACTTGTGGACGATGGCTATTCCTCCTCCGATTCCGTTGGCGCGATCCCTGTGTGTGATCTTGTAGCCGTCTGGGATGGCTATGGCGATGTGGGGCGCTGAGGAGTTATTCCACCAGGTCTCGGTCAGGAAGACCACATCTGGGGCGGAGGTGTTGAGCAGATCCCAATGCTCGACGGCGAGTTTGCGTGCGGAGCGGGTGTTGAGGAGTATGCAGCGTAGGTGTTTGGGTCCGGTCCTTGGAGGTTTGGTGTTTCTGTCGCAGGTGAAGCTGCAGGTGTGGCAGGTGAAAGGTCCATGAGTCTGTTTTGGTGTGGGTTGGAATCAGGTGTGGTTTCGGCCGGCGTTGAGTAAGTGGAGGGTGCTGGCGTCGTAGCGGAGTCTAGTGTTTTGGCGTTCGCGTGGTCCAGGGGTTCTGGTGCTGGGCGCGGTCCAGGCGCAGATGGGCGCAGACGGGCTTCCGGCGTGCCAGCAGCGCACCCGCTTCGCGCCCGCTGCGTGGCCTCAATAAGAGGTGGGTAGGGAGGGAGGAGCAGCTGGGAGGTGGAAGTAGGGTGGCCAATGGGTGTCAGGGGGTGGGGACATAGCGGCGAGAACCAGGGAGTGGGAGACGGCGGTGGCAGGAGCAACGAGGCAGCTGGCGGCTGTGTGGTGGCATGGGGAGTGACCTGCCTGTGAGCAGGGTCAAAGGTTTTAAGCCTAACTTCCCCTGGGAACAAGGTATGAAAATAAAGTTTAGTTTGCCTGAACTGAATTCGGAAATGCATCTTTTAATGAGGGTGATTTTTACATTCTGTGTTTGAAAATACCACTTTTAGAAAGTATGTATTTTCTTGCTTTGACATCCAGTGTGCCTCTGCTGGGATGTGGATTTACTGTTTGGGTTTAGAGTGTCAGGGGCTGAGGCTGGGGAGGTAAGTGGCTCTAGAGAGTCGGATAAGTCAGGGCTGGGCTCAATGTAACTGGGCTGCATTTAGAGTTGGGAGAGCAGATTTCCTTTCACCTGAATGGGCCTGGTCTGCCTTCCACATTGCTGTCTCCACCTCCTGCCAGGAAGCTGGACCAGAGAGGACTGAGCACAGGGCTTCTCTGCCACCAGAGAACAAATGATTTTGGAGTATACATTTCGGGGCCCAGACCCCAGATTACTTCTGGGAATCAAGAGGAACATTTGCTGAGGAGAAGAGCCAGAGAAGCTGAGGAGGAATGTCCCTGTGCTGTTTTGCGGTTTGGGGTTGGCCTGCAGTGGCTACCTATGGCCAAGGAAACCAGAAGGACTTTGCTGTTTGCTGTGTCCCTTGCTTGAGGAAGATCTCTAAGGGCTTGAAATAGAGCTTGCCTCATTTTCTGAAGTCTCAGGGACACAAATACATCATTTCTTCTGTCTTTCAGCATCCAGAACTGCTATTTTAGCTGCCACAGAAGGAAATTGCAACACTGACACCGGCGAGCAATGCCGTAACCTGCACTGAAGCCGTGGAAGATCGCAACGCACCGCACCGACTTGCACCGTAGGCCCGACGCCTGCTGATGCCATACTGCTTCGACTCCGAATCCATCACCGAGGCCACTGCCTGCACCAAAGCTGAGGACACCGCTCGTGACATCCACGATGCATCGTCCCGACTCGCACCACAGCCCTGACTTCACGGCTGCTGGTGCTTTAATAAACGCGGAGCCGATACGGGGATGACTCCTGAATCCATCGATACCTTACCGTCGTAAGGAAACGACGTCTCGGCCCTGTGACAACACCTCCCTGCCACAGTAAGGAACCAACAACTCACCTCCCTGCATCGCAGTAAGGAACCAAGGCTTCACCTCCCCTAGGGTCGTAAGGAACCAATGCCGCTCAGCGCCAACAAAGTATCACCTCTCCAATGCCGTGCACCATCTTTGCTTTAATTGTTTCCAAGGTACTATTCTTAGGGAGTCTGCTTCACTCCAAGCATGACGCCACGCACTTCACGTTCGGCGCCGTACTTTCAGATTTTCATCTGTCACAACGTCCTATTAACTCCAGGTGGAGGTATATTGTTGCTACAAACTTTATTTGTGTGAATAACCTATTTTAAAGGATATCTCGATAACTGTACTGTGGATTTTTGTCATTTTTGTCTTGTTTGGTTAGGTAAAGATTACACTGTATTGCTGTTTTCACAAATGCATTATACACCGCCTCTGAGATAAGCCTGTCTGCTTGCGCCAAGCTACCAAGGGGGGTAGCATTGGTCATTGTAGAAGTGTGTCTCTCTTACCATGACTAGGAAGAAGGGCCTCTAGTTGGACAAGGGTACCTACCTCTGCCAACAAGAGACCCTATTTCTAACATTGGTGGTCAGCAGCGAGGAGCTAGACTTGCATTTGTGACTTACATAAAGTGATTGGTGTACACTGCTAGTAGAGTGCAGACCACTATGCGACCACATACATTTGATAGAACTTTTTCCTTGGAATTTTTTGCAACTTGAGAACTGCCAATTTTTCACCATGAGTAAACCAGCATCACTTGCATCTATGGATAATGACTTTGAAGAGGAGAGGGTTGATACCTACACTGTGTCACAACTTGAAGCTGTCTCCAAAAAATGTAAAATCTCAGTAAGAGGCCTCACCAGAAAGGAGGAATGCCAAAAGGCTCTGAGGGCCTGGTTGGAATCAAGGAATGCCAGTGAGCATACCAAGGAGCCTATAGTGGAGGGAGAGAATTTAGATGGGCAGCAGGATGGGCTACTGGGTCTGATTGAAGGGAAGTTGCCTTCCAGGGGGGAGGCGCAGTATGTCTTCAAAGGGTATGCCTCTAGAGGAGTTGGAGGACAGGAAGAGAAGCAGAGTGCATGAGTTGGAGCTTACAAAGCTCAGGCTGGGGAAGGGGTGTGACATGGAGAGTACAAAATTGGAGTTAGAGAAGAAGAAATTGGCCATGGAAGAGAAAGAAATGCTCTTAGAGCTTGAAAGGCGAATGAGGGAGTTGGTTCTGAAAGCCAAAAGTCCAGAGACCAATCCCAAAGGTGGCAGCACACCATCAGTGTCTGGAGAAGGGAGGGTATACATCCCCAAGGAGGTTATTAAGGATTTCAGGAAGCATGAGGACATTGGTCAGTGGTTTAAGGCTTATGAGGTAGCAATACGGTTCCACAGCGTCCCTGAAACAGATTGGGGAGCTTGGTTGTGCCGCCGCTTTATCAGTGAAGGAAGGGAAACATTGCTAGCATTGTCCACTGAGGATCAAATGTCCTATGCCCCCATGAAGGAAGCCATAGTAGCAAGGCATGGGTTGACCCCAGAGCTGTACAGGAAGAAATGTAGGAACTGTAAGAAGCTGGAGTTAAGTATTTGGGTGTAGTATGTGTCCTATTTTTGCAGAGCACTGGATGGGTGGGTGAAGGGTAGCAAGGAAAAAAATTTGCAGGGGCTATATGATTTGGTTGCATGGGAGCACTTGTCAGATAATTGTTTTCCAGAGCTGCACCAGCCCTTGATTGACAGTAAAATGACTGACCCAGGAAGCTTGCTGTGGAGGTGGACCACTGAGTCAGTACCAGGGTCCAAAACAGTTGTGTTGGAGACTCAGCCAAAGATAGGAAGGGTCCCCAGCAGAAGAGTGGGGGGGACAAGTGTAAAGTGAAGGAGTTCAAAAAGGGCCCCAAAGTAATTCCCAAGAGAACCAAAGTAAGGGTTCCCAGCCTCCCAGTGAAAAGAAGCCATGGATCCCTATGGGTAAGTCTGTTCATAGGGGTCCCAGGGCATGTTATGGTTTTGGTCAGGTGTGCCACTTCCAAGGGGATCCTAGGTGTCTCAAGAAGGTTACCACTGCACCTACTGGTTCACCGCCCTGGGAAATGGCTAGTGTAGTCTTTTTGTGAGGAGCCGGGTGCTCCAGGGATGATGTCCGACAGCAATGTCCCTGGTCTCTTTAGGAGACAGTGAGATGGTCCCCAGAGCTCATCTGCCTGATAACACTAAATAGTACAGGCATTAGTTAACCATCAATGGCCATAGTTTGGAGACTCTGAGAAAGACTGGAGCCAGTGTGACAGCTGTCAGTTTTCGGCTTGTGTCTGAGTAGCAGGTGGTCCCCAACACATTCTACCCAGTAGTTTTAGCTGACAACTCTAAGTGCCTCTGGGAAGTGGCACAGGTTTCCTTTGAGTGGGGGGGCTTTCAGGTACCTTGAAAGTAGCTGTGAGGCCAGCCATGCCTGTTCACTTTCTTGTAGGCATTGAATGGGGGAGCTCCTGTTAGACCCGGCTTCCTGGGCACCAGGGCACTCAGGGGTAACAACGCTCCAATTGCATCAACTGGAGTGTTCCCCACTGGTGTCCTGGGGTCTCAGTACTAGTGGCCCCTAAACTGTATAACCAAGTACTCCTCTCCAGCACTTGACTCACTGTAGCGAGACAGAGCAGTCCAAGGCTTACTCAAGGAGGTGAGGTGGGGTTAGACATTCAGAATACAGTGCACACCATACTACCAGCTGATAAACTCAATGTCAGTGCTTTGCTTTTTTATAAAATAAAAGTAATTTATTAAACACAAGATAATTATACTACACATAAAACTTGGATAAACAGCGAAAACAAGATGTCTCTACAACACTCTGGGCCAGAGTTCTGACCCCAAACAGTACTATAGCGCCTAGACAACAAGCACTATAAAAACACAGTTAACATCAATACCCTCAATTAGCATTGTATATTACAGACCATGTTTCACTGGGCTGCTCTCATTCAATAGAGTCTGGATACCAATCCAGTAGCCACAGCCTAGCTGTAGGAGGCTAGTTGCTGGACAGAGTACCAGTACACCCTGATACCCCAGAAATCACAACAGGGGGCCTGTTTCACTGGACTCTATTCCAAGCTACTGCTTGTACAGGCTCCCACAGTGCAGGGGAGGAGCTTAGAGGGCATTTGATCTCACCTTCAAGGACTAGAATCAAGCTTCCTCCTCCCTGGCTCCCTTGATGTGCTGCAAGCTTCCTTCCACACCAGCTTCCTTGATGTGCCGTAAACTTCCTTTCCACAACAACTCCCTTGATGTGCTGTAAGCTTCCTTTCCACACCTTAGGCAGCTGTCTGCAATTTCCTTGTTCAAAGCACAAACTCCACAAGTCTCACAGAAACAGCTGGTCTTCTCCCATGCTGCTGATGCCCTGGATTCTCATTGAACACTTGGCAGCAGACTCCATCCATCATAGAGAAAACTTCCTTAAGTTCCAGACGCAATGAGCAGTGTTTTATCTCCTTCCTTCACACTGCGGGTCGCTCCTGGCTATCTTCCTTGGACGGATCTGGTGTGGCCGCCTCTACAGTCATAAAACCAGTTTTGAACAACAGCTGACCACTCAGGCTAGACTTTAATCACCTCTGATTGACAGGCTCATCTAATCAGAGGATCTGTTACTTTTGCATCCTGAGAACACCTCCAATCACAAACCATTCATGGCATGCCCAATGCATGGCTAAAGCATGCACAATTACCCTCCATGTTTCCTGGTACCAGCCTGTGCAAATCCCTAAAGAGGAATTTTAATTAACTCCAGACCAGGTGGGCACTGACCAGTGGGGGAGGGTCCTCTTAGCAGAGTTAGTGCAGCTAAACCCAGATAAGAGCTAAATCTCTACCCCAGCCTACCAGGCCTTTCCAAGGATATGGGGAGGGGCACAGGGGATCTGGGATGTCCAACAGAAAATCTCACATTCCTCACACTGGCTCAGCTCACCATTCTTCCCCAGTACTCCCACAGGATCTCAAACCCATATCAGGTAGACAAAGGCAACAGGGCCACAGGCATGGCAGACTGCACAGACTTGGTCAGGAGGGTGCCTAGGGACTCACCCCTCCTGAATATGATGTATTGCTGCCACCACTGTCAGACTACTGTAGACTGAATAGAGAAGGCAGTAACCACTCTCTGAAAAATAGTGGTGGACTAGCCATGCCCCCTCGACCTCATAGCCAAGCTCTAGGGTCTCAATCCATATAAACATGGAGACCCTCAGTGGACATGTATGGTTGTCATGCTCACTGAGGTAGGGATCTAGAAACCATACAGTCGCTTTTGGAGTGACTTGCCTGGAGATTAGCATAAGGCTGGGGAAGCACTCTCTCTGAGACATGCAGGAGACTTCCTGTCCCAACAGTTCCCCTTGGGCAAAGATGGAGCGGGGTTTCATTTAGAGATGTTGGGTCTGCCAGAGTGGGAGTGTGTGACCACTCGGTCTATGGTAACCGGTAAGGGCAATCAAGAGGACCTGGCGCCTGAAAGAGTGGGCCATGGTGCCTGCCAAAAACAGAAAAGGCAGGAGGCATGGGAAACCAGCCCCCGAAGTTCCCACGGTCCAGGAGGAGGCAGACCTTGAGGGAATGCCCTGGAGGCTACAGGGGAACAAGTGGTTGTACTGGGGGTCCTACCTGAGCTGAGCCATTGGCAGCAGAAATGAGGGCAGATCAGCAGAAGTGCCCTTTTCTTGTTGGTTTGTGGCAGCAGGCTACAAACCAGGCAGCAGGTGATCAGTCTGGGTCACGTTGGATTTACTGGGAGAATCGTCACGTGTCTGGCGAGCTTAAGGTTGATTACCATGGGTCAGCTTATGTGCTGGTGGTACGCCAGTGTTTCAGAGCCTTCTTACTGGGTCTGGCTCATTATGCACCTTTGGCAGGACATTTGAGGCAAGGAAAGACCTTTGAAAGGCTTGTTACCCACTTTTACTGGCCCCAAATGTGAAGTTCTGACACTCATTGTTGGTATTGCAAGACCTGCCAGGAAAGTAGTAAGAGTGGGAGAAAGTGTAAGGATCCTCTCCAACCTTTCCCTGTGGTCAGCATTCCCTTTGAGAGACTGGGTATTGACATTGTAGGGCCTCTGGATCCCAAGACAGCCATGGGCAACAGGTTTATCCTGGACTTTGTGGACCATGCCACCCAGTACCCAGAAGCCATCCCTCTCGGGACTGTGATGCCCTGTGTTGGTTCGGGCGTTGATGGGGATTTTCTCCCATGTGGGGTTCCCCAAAGAGGTTGTGTCCTACCAGGATAGCAACTTCATATCTAAGTATATGAAGTCCCTGTGGCAGGAGTGCAGTGCCTCATACAAGTTCACCACTCCTTACCATCCACAAGGTAATGGCCTGGTTGAGAGATTCAACTGAAGAGCATGATTATGGGTCTTGGTGAACCCATGAGGAAAAAGCGGGACGTTCTCTTACCCTGTCTGTTGTTTGCATACAGGGAGGTACC
This sequence comes from Lissotriton vulgaris, assembly GCF_964263255.1. NCBI lineage: Eukaryota > Metazoa > Chordata > Amphibia > Caudata > Salamandridae > Lissotriton > Lissotriton vulgaris. The sequence continues at coordinate 2,068,391,699 of NC_141685.1, read as the reverse complement.
ACAAAAGTCCTTATGGTTTAGTTCCTTCCGTGGAGAAGTGTGGCTCAATGGTTAGAGCGGGCAGACATCGATGCAGAGCTCTGGCCAGGGACCAGGGTTCGATTCCTGCCCCGGCGGGTCTCGGGCTCATCAATTCCCCTGACTGGATATTCTCGCCTCAGTGCCTATTCCGATCATGGGTCCCACGCTGCAACTCTGGGCAATAGCTTGCTTAGTCTCCACAACGGCCCCTACAACGCGAGGGATGCCTGGTCTGCACCATGGGGGTGCCCAGGAGTGGACACTTCACAGGGAAAGCCAGGAAGGGTTCCCTTGCGGTATTCGTACACGCGCCGGCAAACCCACAGCGGGTAGCTGTGCGCTATACAAGTACAAAAACATTTACAAAAACATTTACATTCCTTTGAACTCTTGTATGAGAACCCTGTGAGAAGACCTCTAAGTTTGATCAAAGAAGGCCGGGAGAAAGGTCCCAGTGCAGTGTAGTTCCTATATTCCCAATAGGCTCTGCGCATTGTAATAATATATCCTATAGATTAGACGTAGGACTGAGGTTGACTAGGTCTCTATCGAATATATTAAACTTAATTGTGAGTGCCAGCTAGCTCAGAGGTCAATACAAACTTTCTTGAATTCACAAGTAGGGATTCGTTTCTGACAACGTCATAAACATGACAACTTTGTTTCCCAAGAATATGAAACATATCTCTAGAGTCACGGAAACAATAGGTAAGTATTTCACTCAGTCAATCGTGCATGCTTCATTTCTACAGAGTTGCAGAGAAATAGAGAGATGGTAAAAGTCGTTCTTTGCAAAGTACATGAGTTCTTGGACAAATCAATATTCAAGCATGGGGAAGTTCCCTAACTGCTTAAGCCGATTTCACAAGAAGTCATTGTGACGTTTGGTATGGGTGGAAGTAGCCATGCCTGTATTTGGTCTGCATGGGCTATGTCTAAATAAGGACTTGATTTCTATGCCTATATTAGGGCAATGAGAATTGTACCTATATAAAGGCATGAATCGGGAAAATTTACTCGGAGCCCCAAAAACCACACAACACCCACTCCACTTTATTATGTACCACATTAGTTTTAAACACATAAAACATATCTAAACTTGATGTGCTAAAACCCCACCCAAAATACATAAAAATGCATTGGAAATAGTTGTACACGAAAAGAGCATTTGTGCTGTACGCATTTTAAAAGCAATGTTTCATTCAAAGCCTATAGATGACATTTGGAGAACGCTATTCGAACGAATAATGAAAATACAATTATGAAATGGCTCTAAAATACATTAGAATAAGTTGAGACCATGGCAGAATATATAAATTGTTTGAGTGTGGACAATGTCAAATATTGTCTCTCAGAAGTTTTCAAAGAATTCTAGTTCTCTATGAATAGTTCTACTTTAAGCTGATTACTTTGTGCCAAAAAAAAGTACAAATTTGGAAAAATTCTGATCATAGAAAAAATAGAGTTCCAAAGTTAGAAGATTGTTTTGAAAAGTGAAGGTCGAATTCAGAGTCTCACAGAATACTGTGTGCTAACATCAAAAGTCAGTTTCATTGTTTGGAGAAAACATCAAATTTTCTAAGCTTGTAAAGAATTTGTCTACTATTGTAGGTGAAAGTTGGACTACCTTGTTAAGCAGATTAACCGCACATAGATGAGATGCATCGCCGTTAACATCAGTCGCATTAGCAATGTTCGAAGTAGGTGGTACCTGTGGGCCTGTTGCTCCACGTATCCCACCGTCTGCATTTTGCATCTGTGACTTCTCAACGAATGCCGTCAACAGGATTGGTAGCCGCTGGGGACACACAGTGCATGAGCCGTTACTGGTTCAAGCAAAGTATCAACTTCCATTGGGAGGATTAATGGGAGTGTCAGACAGATGTCTAGCACGCATTATTCTCCACATAGCAGGCATCGTAGAACAGGTAAGATGCAATTTTACCAGATTGGTTGGAATGATAGGAACCACGTGGTATTCAAGTCTCTTAAATGAGTCAATCCCAGTATTTGTATCATGGGCTCACAACACTTCATTGCCAGGAGAGTGTTCTCCAACGTGATCTGGGTGTGGATGGTGACTTGGCTTGCCATATCGGAGCAGAAGGAGCAAAAATAGTATCCCCGCTACGCGTCCTAAAACGAGAGGTAGGCCGCCAAACACAGAGTGCACAAAGTTTGGAAATATGCCTAGGACTTCTTCAAAGGGTGCTAACAGTCCCGAAAAAATCATCTTACAAACATGTTCAATACCACTCGTATCAGACATGTTTAAGATACGACCTAACATTTCTGAGAAATGTATAGGGCAGTTTGTCGATAAAAGGGCATGTATCTCTGAAGAAGTCCTTGCAACTTGCAGATCATACGTTTCTTTGGCCGAGGTCAGTGGCACAGTATTTTATAAAAGAATGGCTTTCATTCTGCTTAAAGTATCAATGCGTATAGAAGAGATGTTCAGTGAAGGCCTTAAAGGTGACTCCCCATCTGTCTTAGTATTAGGAAACAATACTTGCATACAGCAAGTGACCCTGGCTGACACAGTTATGAGATAGGGGGGTCCTGGCAACATGCCACAGCAGCTGTGATCATTCAACATAATGTAACTTCCATTAGAAAGCTGCCTAAAATTTGGATCAATCACTGCAGCTGAAGAACCTTGCAGGAGGCAGGATAAGTTGTTCGAGGAACCATCACGGGCCCCGTGTAAATTAATACCCTGACATAGGAGTGAACCGCTTAGTGCATTTTCGCAATTTGTACCACTAAGAGACACTTCTTTTCCCCCACTCCAACATTTGTGTGTATAAGGTAAGTCCCAGGATGTCTTGATGTATTCTTTACCCAACCATTCATATACGCTTCCTGGTATATGTTTTAAACAATACTGAAAATGGAAAATTGTAACAGGCAGAGTGATTGTACCGTGTATTATCCATTTGGTTGCTGGTTTCAGAAACAGTTAATGGTAATCTTTCCAGTTTTTCAATGCTCAGCACCTTATAGTCTGCTCCCCTCTGTGCCCGTGTGATTTGTTTATCTGTAAGGTTAAATTCAGAAAACAATGACGTGGTGTTGATTAGATGCCAAGGCACATAGCCGGAACAAAGGTTTTGTAACGTCCAGTCCAAAAGCATTATAGAACGCAATTGTGACTGACCATGTTGTAACATGACCAAGTCCTGTTCCATTATGTCTATGGCAGAGGATACTATGCTATCCAAAGAATATATTCTGGATGACAGAGTAGTTAACCCATTGTCAACTACAGAGAGAGATTTCTCTAAATTAATATGATCAATTTCTCGTTGTCTTTCTGCAGTCTCTGATTGCGTAGTTTTCCATGCTTCATTATAAATGGCATAGATACCGGCGTATATAAAACGTTATGACGTGTTTTAGTAGGTCCTTGTAAGAAGTCCCTCAGATCAACGCCATCTTTAAGTAAAGATAAGTGTTGTTTTACTTCCCTTAGTGTAGATATTTTTAGCCACTCAAGGCACAGTTTTCCCACACTATATGATGTTACTATCCCTGGATGTTGTTTCTGGACATATCTTGGATCTGGCCTACTGAATGTAAACCCTTGTGTCTTATTCAGGGATCTATCTTGACAGTTGTTTGTGTCTGTGAGCCAGATTAACCATTTCTTTCAATCAGGATCTGTTCTGTTGTGAAGCAAAATAGTATTTACGTCGACCACCCCTTCTGTAGTGTTATTACTATCTGGTGTAGGTGTAGGTATGGACGGTTTGTTTAAATCTTTTATGTGAGCTAATCCAAGACAAGATGTCTCTTGAAAAGTGTCATTCAAAAACATTATTTGTTCTGGGATAATACAGGCTCTAAATAAATCTACTAATCCCTGCACATGCCAGTCTTTTGTGCCCCAGACAGTTTTTGTCTCAATGTTGTCTAAGGTAGACAGTTGAGCATTAAAGGCTGCAGAATAAATGTACTTGGTATTAGTCACCATACCTTTCATACCTGTCTTATTTACATTTTTAAAGTAAAATGATTCTGAATTTGAAACATTAAAACCTGAAAAGTATGGAAAAATGTCATTAAATGCTTTTGAGTTACCCTTCAGTGGTGTAGGACAATGTTCTCATTGGTTACATTTCAGTACATTTCTAGGGTTTGCAGATTTATGCAAGAAATGATGACCATAGTGATTATAACAGTACATTTGTTCATAATCTGATGAACCTTCTAAGTATTCACGATTTGTAAATTTTGCAGACATTTCTAGGTATGACATCATATTATTAACAGTCTCAAAGTCCCAATCATCAGAAAAGGTGCTGGGTGAAACAAAGTCACTCAAGGAAACCTTGAATTGGTGTGGAATCTTCAGCAGCTCTGCGGGACCAAAGATATCATAGTCAGTTCTGTTCCAAGCTATACCACCATGTGGAAAGGTAGGGACGATTTTGATCAAGAACCCTTCAGTATTTGCCCGGTGTTAGCCGCCTCTCATACCTTTCAATATTACCAAACAAAGAGGCAGGCGCTGGAGACTGGAAGGCAGGAAACAAGAGTTTATTCCGACGGAGCAGAACACGTCAAATCAGACAACAGGGTATCTTCTCGAGGTGCTCTAACCACATCTCTGAGGCCTGGCCTCTTATACACAGGTGTATGATCTTTATTACAGTTTATTGCATGTGGCACATTCTTGCAAATACTTTGAAGTACAGAAAGGCATCCTCGGAATCCCCGCTTCAAGCCCGTTCCCACACACATTTACAGTAGAAGTCCCCACCCCGGTCACAACAGGTGACGATTGTCGCGCACCTGGGCATTCCGCTGATTCCCGGAATGCATGTGGTTGATCGGATCTCATGGGGTGGGGGCTTTGATCAGCTCGTGGATCCTTTGATGGGAGAAGCTTCCTACTGTATGGGGGCAATAAACAGCATCCGCACAGCCAGGTGGTGGCCTGGGAATGAGCAGGACAATCGGGCACAGAGGAAAGGGGGGTTTAATCAACGGACCGGGGATCATGAAAGGAATGGAGGGAGGTGTTGAGCTGGGAACAGGATGGGGTTCCGAGGCAGGGTTGCGCTGAAGAGGGGTTTATGGCCCAAGCATGTGAGAGCGGGGGCTGTCAGCGCGCGGGGGATGCCTGCGAGGTCAGGAGAGAGAGAGAGACACACGCGCTGGCTATCGGCAGTGGGCAGAGAGGCCATGACACTCGAGATGGCTGCTGCTTACGCGCACATATGAGCCTGAAAAGGGGGCAAGATGATATTATAATGTTGACATCGCAAACCAGATTTTAACAACCAGGTATAGGAATGGCTGTGATGTTCACTGATGACAAGTCTCTTTGTTCACAATGGGATAATTTGGGTGGCTTGAGGAGTAAGTTGATGTTCTCACTTGCTCTGTCCTTTCTACTATATCTCTCATTGATCAGCATTCCCAAGGTAAATACCAGAGGCAACCAAAGTAGAAGAAAAAGTACACCCAATACAATCCATAGTTCAATCCATGGTAAAACCAGATATGTATTTTCCAGTTGATAAAAAGGTTCTGTTGCTTGTTCTTTAAAAGTTATTTTAGCTAGAGTTGTTTCAAGTTCTCTGGGATCCTCTGAAAATGTATCAAAGTTAATGAAATATCCAGAGGCAGTTCTGTCAATTGTAGGGATGGCTTCAGGTTTAGATGAAATTGCTGGAACCACTTGATCACTTGTCATATTAATATAGTCAGATGCTATTTCATTGTAGAGAAACGTTTCTTGACAAACTGTTATTTGGGTCTCAAGAGGCACAAGTTCCATGGCTTTGTTGCATAGTCCTTTATTCTGTACTGCAGAGTCTTCAAAGGTTATCAGTCTCTCAGTTTGAACCTCTTGGATGGTAGCCAGATTCGGACGTCTGCTACATCTTTGGAGTCCACTTGGCCTACTACTTATAATTGGCCACATGATGTGGTTTGACCAGGTCGATGGATACAACCCTGTTCTATTTTCTTCCAGCAAGGGGCGGCAGTAACACTGTTCTTGATCCCTTGATTGCTAACACAGGTACTGGTTGTCTGTAAGAAGGCCAAAATCCCTTCTTGTCTGCGATCTTTTCTCTGACTAGATCCCCAATCTTTGGAATCCAGGCAGGCCTTGCTGGGACAAGTGGTTTCTTTTCAGTGGTCGTTGGCTTTAAGTATACGTTGCTTTGACTTTTTCTTGTGTCATTTAAGTCCTGCAGAACACCCAAAATGTCTTTGATATCAAAAGGTTTTTGTTCTACCACTGAAGTGTGGCAATCAAGGTCCCGGACAATCATTCTAGTTCCAAAAAGCATTTCATATGGAGCGTTTCCCCGCTAGAGAACTTCTTGGCAGATTGTTAAGACTACGTTGGACACTTATTAGATGTAGAGCCTAATACCCTAGCTGGTATAGATTGCTTTATGTCCCGTTTTTTTCTCTCCACAACCGAATTTCCCTCAGGGTGGAATGAACTAGGATACTGCAATACAAAGCCCTGATTGGCCATGGCCTCCATGTAAGCTTTTGAGCTAATCGCAGGACGCTGGTCAGAATGTAGCGTGCCGACTGCATATGTGCCGATAAAGACTCGCAAATCTTTTATAACAGTTCGGGCGTCAGCCGAGCGCTGGGGCCACATCCAAATTAATCTTGAGCATGAATACACTGCGACCATGATATATTTATAGTTACCATCCCTCTGTAAAGGACCGCAGTGATCTAGGTAAATACAAGCTAATGGTTTATCTGAGATTAACAGGGGAGTCTGCACAGGACATTTTGCTGTAGACACTTTCATCTTTGGGCAGATTTCACCTTCCAAAGCATAGTTTCTGGTCTGTTTCCTCATGGGCGGCCAGCAGGATCTCTGTTTTAACCACATCCATGCTACAGCAATTCCTCCTCTGTGCTGCAGATCCATGATTCCCATTGTTCATGACGAGCTGAGCTCGTGATGAGCACACAAGCAGTGTACTGCATGACGAGCTGAGCTCGTCATGAGCATGGGAGGGGTTAATAATGACACTGTTGCGGAAACACCTGCGAGTGAAAAAGCGAGCCCTTCATGTGCTGCTAAAATTAGTCCTAATCTATGTTCCATGTTTGGAATTACTCTATCCCCCACTCCAGGGATTCGAGCAAAAGGAACATTATTTGCATCAGTTATGTATGAGTATTTGAGTGGATAGCCTTTTGGTAATGTTTTACCACTGTCTTTGCTTGAAGCATTGACAGCATGCATTATTTTGCGTCTATTTTCGTTTTTGAACGAGTAATTGCAGTTACGGAAGCCGTTTGCACAGCTGCCTTCGCGGCTTCATAAGCCAATGAATTCCCTGCAACGTGAACCCCATCACATTGATGACTTAGTGTATTGATCACGTGAGCTTTTTGTAGTTCTTGTTTTAACTGAACCACTTGTTCCCAAAGCAGCTTATGCTTGATTGTGCCACCTTTCGCATCTTTGAAACCGTTTTCAATCCAGTTCTGCAAGTATTCAGAGTAAGATTGAACGCAATAATAGGAATCGCACACTATTAGTGTGGGGAATTCACGATCAGTATTCTCAAGCGCCATCTTGAATGCTTGTAGTTCAGTTCGCTGAGCTGTACAATCTCCTAGAGATTGCGTTTTAGTGACCATAGGTCAGAATTTACCATCGCGCCAGCAAACTTTAACGATCGCGCACGCAGCACTGTAAGCTTGTTTACCCCCAATTGCAGGTTGTGCTGATCCGTCTGTATAAATTATACATCCGACCTGTTCTAGAGGCAGGATCTCAGTTGGTAGAGGACATTCTTGTTCGTATTGTGGAAATTTTTGTGTTTTCAAATAGGGGTCAAAAACGTATTCAACGTCTGTTGCAGCAAGAGAATTAACCCATTGTATCCATCTCAGATGTAAAGCCTCTACATTTGGAATACTCGCTTTTGTCACTGCCTCAAAGGCAGGTACAGGAGTAACGGCCATTATGGGTTTACCGTGCGCAAGGGCTCTCTCTTTTTCTACTGTAGTTTGAATCGCTGTCAGAATTTTTTCTGTAGAAGTGAGTTTCATTTCTGCTTTGTGTACAAGTGTCATTTATAAGCAATAGGTAATTTTTGTCCTTTGTTAAAGGTTAAGTATGTGAATCATTTTTAACAAAGGAGGGATGGAGAGGGAAAAGTGGATTCTGTCTCCCCTGGCAACTATCATAAACAAAAGGAATCCACTAGGTGGACGGCGGTTGTTACCACAATGGTGGGGAGCAACCAGTGTTGTTAAAATACCCCTCACACACCAACAGGCCCCTTGGTGTCATGCTTCATCATCGGGGTCTTCGCAAACCTCTACGGAATGCGGCGTGCTACGACTTCACGACTACGCAGGAGCACTTTATGAGTGAACTATGTGTTTGGTGTGTGAAGGTACCAATAATGTGAGTGGTGAGGTGAAAAGTGAGGAATTAAAAAATACCTGGCACGTGAGTGCTGAAAAAAAATTTTATTTAGTCTCCGGCTGGTATTATTAAAAAAAGTGCTAGAGTGGTTGTGGTTTACTAATTAGGGTAACCCAACCAAATTAGTGCGTCGACATGTTTCGGAGTACTGGAACTCCTTCTTCAGGACGGGAATATGCACTACTTATCCCCACCTTACTCACATGTGTGTAGATATTAAAAATTGTGCTCTACAAAAATAGATATGGTGAATAATGTACCTATCTATGTTGGATGTACGGTCCGTTGCGCCCAGTTGGCGGTTCAGGATACTTATTAATAGAGGTCCAATGGCCTCATGAGCCACAGCGTGTTGGGGCGTGGTCCGTTCTACCCGATATGGCAACGGTTCTGCACAGGGCTGTCTGGCTTGTTCCCCCTCCACGTGGCTCCGACGAGTCGACGCACTAATTTGGTTGGGTTACCCTAATTAGTAAACCACAACCACTCTAGCACTTTTTTTAATAATACCAGCCGGAGACTAAATAAAAATTTTTTTCAGCACTCACGTGCCAGGTATTTTTTAATTCCTCACTTTTCACCTCACCACTCACATTATTGGTACCTTCACACACCAAACACATAGTTCACTCATAAAGTGCTCCTGCGTAGTCGTGAAGTCGTAGCACGCCGCATTCCGTAGAGGTTTGCGAAGACCCCGATGATGAAGCATGACACCAAGGGGCCTGTTGGTGTGTGAGGGGTATTTTAACAACACTGGTTGCTCCCCACCATTGTGGTAACAACCGCCGTCCACCTAGTGGATTCCTTTTGTTTATGATAAGTATGTGAATCCGCATCTTCCTGGAATGATTCGGATCACCAGGCTGCGTACGTTTACGCGTGTCTGTAAATGTGTTGTTGCTAACATGTCTGTTTGCACTGAACCTAACATTTCTGTGTGTTTTTGAGTCAAATTAACTGTTTTGAAATCAGGTTTGATTAATTCGTAGAGAGGTTAAACACTTTCTGCGTAATTTAGAATGTAAGTTCTTCCGAAATTTAGGAAACCTAGAATTGACTGTAAGTTTTTCAGCGTTTTTTGGAGGTTGGAGCAGCTCACATTTCTCTAGAAAGTTTGCTGCCGGGCTTTTGCCTTCATTTGATAATTCATATCCTAGAAAAAGGACGTTGAGGTGGGCAATTCGTGATTTTTTTAAATTGAATTTATACCCCTCCGAGGCGAAGCCCAATATTATGGTGTTTACCCTGTTCAAGTGCCTATCCAAGTCATTGTCTGTTAGATAGATGTCATCAACATATGATAATGCTTCATCATCTTACGTTTGTAGTAACTCTGTTACTCTGGCTGAAAATAACCCTGGACTATGCTTGAATCCCTGGGGGAGACGACAGGATTGCCGCTGTGTCCCCATGATCGAGAAAGCGCTCAAATACCTACTTTGTGGAGCAATGTTTTGACAGAAGAAACCATTAGAAATATCTAATGTTGTTTTATATTTTTTACGCACAATGTTATTCATTAGTGCTGCACTGTTTGCATTTTGTACTGCAAAGGTTTTGCAACAGGAGTTTCAATGTCTGTAATCCAAAACTAGACGATATGTATTGTCTGGTTTGGGAACAGGAAACAAAGGACTGTTCATTGATGAGGTGCATTTTTCAATCACCCCTTGGTAGCCAAGTTGATCTAAGATCTCCCTGACCTGTTTTTTAGCTTCTTGCTTAACTGGGTACTGCCTTTGTGAAATTGGTTGAGTTTTTAACTGGGTTTTATGCTGAGGAGAATCCTCATCCCATCGTACATGATTTTTATGTAATGCAGGAGCCTGGGCTACTGCCCATTCCCTAGCACAAGTATATATTTTATTAATTGGAATATGATTGGAGAAGGCAGGCATATTGATGTCTTCGCCATGTGGGCACTCCTTCACAAATTCAGGTGGCCAATCCTGTTTAGCTAGAAGAATGTCATAACCTTTAGAGAGCTTCTCCCAAAAGAGTGCTCTTATTTTTATGGTTATATCCCCCTCCATCCGGAGTATTATTTCATATAACTTGTGTGGACACTAACTCTTGTATCAGCAGTTTCAACTTCGATGTACTCATTCAAGTCCACTGTCTCCAGATGATCCTTCAAGATCTTGCGATCTACGGTTACTTCTCCTGCGCTGTCCAACATTGTCTGAGCCCACTCCCCGTTCTGGAGTGGTGTACTCAAGATCCTCGGCATGTCTGATTTTTAGACCTGCTACCTTCTTTTTGGTGAATTGAGTTTTCTTTTTTTTTGGAACGTGTTGATCGTCTTTGGACTTCACACGTTCTTCCTTCTGCGTTCTGATCATCCTCTTCTTTCGGATTTCTGTGATGAAGTCTGAAAGGTACAAGAGAAACGTGTATCAGTAACTTGATATCTATAAGTTTTTCTTAAATTATCCCTATACCTGAAGTTATACCTCCTTTCAGAGTGCTCCTTTTGAGGAGACCTACCTCGGGATTGAGCACGCTTCTCTTTAGAATTTTCTTTAGTGTTCTCCCACCTTGTTTTTTAGAAAGAGTGAGGTTTTTTATAAAGATCTTTTCAGGACTTTCAGTCACTTGGGGTTTCACTGGTTTACCACCCAAACTGTCTCTACCTAGTTCTTCATATGATTTTTCTATTATTCTGGCTAGTTCTTGTGGTTGCTTAGTTACATCAAATTCTCTTTTTTGGCGGATCGCCACGGATGCTGCTTCACCTTTAATATTGGCTAATATGATTGTTGAGACCTATTTGAAGTCTTTCAGTAATTTCATACCTAAATTTAAAGCAGGCTCTGCCCCGTATTCATTTTGAATCTGTTTCAGGACGTCAGGTATTACCGCCATAGACGGAACACCATGTATTTTGGTATAGGTTGCAGCAAAGACTGTACCCCAAGTGTCGCAGTCCTCCCGGTGTGGTGCAATCCCCATTAGTAAACAGATTGTTAAAATTCTGTGTTTCTCATGAGGGATAGTATTAGGAAATACTGCCTCGATTTGAGTAATTTTCGGAGCTATCCAGAATGGAATTTGTTCCCTTTTTGCCGGTAATTTACCAATGACTGATTGTATAGTCTGTGGTGTTATTTTATTTGTGTTCCCCTGGTAAGGGGTGTGTTGTGGAATCCTTATAGGAGGTTGGACTGTTAGAGTCTGCATGACATATTGAACCAACTGTCTGTGTATTTTAATTAGTTGTTTTAGTTGAACTAATAGTTCGGCACCTGACATTTCTTCATTGGCAGGATGTGGTGTATAGCTGGCTAATATCGGCCATGTTGCTCCTGGTCTACCTAGTGGACCGAGCCTGGTAATGTGATTTTGATGTTGTAGGGCACCTTTAAACCAGAGCGCATGCTCTTGGTAAGTTAGTGGAATTTCAATATCCTCGAAAGGAACATATTCCGTTGGATGTTCCTCTTCTTTGTAGAAGTGAAACACATGTGATACTGGATTTGCTTCAGGGAAGATAATCCATGAATAAAATACCTCTGTCTGATGATATTCAGACAAAAACCTCTTGATGATAGGCCATTTGTTATAAGTTTTATAGTGATGGCTTTCCTTAAATTTTCTTGGATGATTATAGCATCTACATCGATATCTTGGAAACCTGTAACGTCGAGGCCTGGTAGGGCTGCATCTGATGCAGCTACACCGGTTGCGTTTTTGTCGCCATTATTCGACATTGTTTAATGAAAATTGCAGAGCAAGTTTCAAGGAAACAAAGATAAGGTGCACAATATTTTGGGACACTGTATCCTTCAACGTTGAACAAACCAAAAAACTAATACATAGCATTTTCGTCCTACTCAGTTATGGCGGATATTTTATCCTTTTACCCACTCCAGACGTCTATTGGAGAATTTTATGGGAAAAAGGGGTCTCTGAGAAAAGCGCAACTAAGTTACATTAGTATCTACTGTTAAATTAGTGCCTTACCAAACGTTGGGCGCCATGTAGTGCAGTTCCTATATTCAAATAGGCTCTGCGCATTGGAATAATATATCCTATAGATTAGACATCGGACTGAGGTCGACTAGGTCGCTATTGAATATATTAAACTTAATAGTGAGTGCCAGCTAGCTCAGAGGTCACTAGAAACTTTCTTGAATTCACAAGAAGGGATTAGTTTCTGACAACCGCATAAACATGACAACTTTGTTTCACAAGTATAAGAAATATATCTCTAGAGTTGCGGAAACAATAGATAAGTATTTCACTCAGTCAATCGTGCATGCTTCATTTCTACAGAGTTGCAGAGAAATAGAGAGACAGGCATTTTCAATAAAAGGTTTATTGAACAGTCTTCTATCTTATACAAGAAAAGTGAACTGCTACAATCGTAATGCAGACTACAAAGTATATTGCGTACAGTGATAACAATATTATAAAACAATACTTTAAGGGCATTGTATAATTTCTTAACCATATATAAATACATACATAAATAGCAATGACTAAAAATACACAACTGGTGCTTCTAAAATACGCCTACCCCAATGAACCTAACCTAAGTCTAGAAAGCCGAAAGAAGTACGTATTGTGTAGCATAGGTTTAGTTTTCTTTGCCAAGAATCTATCCAAGATTTCTCTGGGTTCTAATCAGCTCCATACCTTAGTTAGAATGAAGGAGGTCTGGTATCTCTGCCTTGGGACTCGATTTCCAAACAGCCCGCAAAGGAAGCTTGGAAACACTGGAGCTGGATGCTCGACGACAGAAAGGCAGTCTCTTGATCAGTGCGTCAACTGCGTCAACTTGGGGGTCAGCTTCCTTCGGCACTTGCTGTAGCGAGCTGCGTCGGGCAAGTAGATAGTCGAACTGCTCCGAACCTCTGTGTCTTGCTAGAGCAAGTGAAGATATATTTATACCTTGAAGGTGTCTAGGAATGCCATAGTTTGATGTAAAGTTGGGCATAATAACACCAGGAAAGAACCCCTTGGGAATAGTCGTTCTTTGCAAAGTACATGAGTTCTTGGACAAATCAATATTCAAGCAAGGGGAAGTTCCCTAACTGCTTAAGCCGATTTTCCAAGAAATCATTATGACGTTTGGTACGGGTGGAAGTAGCCATTGCGCATTTGGTCTGCATGGGCTATGTCTAAATAAGGGCTTGATTTCTATGCCTATATTAGGGCAATGTGAATTGTACCTATATAAGGGCATGAATCAGGATAATTTACTCAGAGCCTAAAACGCCACACAACACCAGTAAATCTCCCCATAATGTATATAGCTACATCCTGGCCTCCAGGAACCAGACAGGCAAATATGATAACATCCAGGAGGAAATGAAACGTTGGTATGACAAGAATGCCACTCTGATCGAGTTTCAGCCTGGACAGAAAGTGTAGTTCATGGCCCCAGTGGAGCCTTGTGCTCTCCAGAATAAGTGGACCGGACCATTTGAGGTGGAAAGAGTAAAGTCACCTACTTGAGGGACTTGCAGTCTCCAAGGAACCCTTTGCGGGTCCTGCATATTAACGGCATTTTGACCCGCTTAGAGGGGTCCAAAGTGGGCATGCTCCTAGCAACAGATGCTACACTGGAGGAGGAGCCTGAGTATCTTCCTGACCTCCTGTCTGCGAAGGAACACGTCGGGTCAGTGGACGGTGAAACCCTCTCTTCCGCCCTGACTCCTAAACAGCAGAGTGACTGCCACCAACTGTTGGGGTAGTTTGCTGCTCTGTTCTCCCTCACCCCTGGTGTCACTCAGTGGTGTGTCGATGATATGGACACTGGGGACAGTCTTGCTGTGAAGCATAAAATTTACAGAGTGACTGACAGGGTCAAGGCTTGCATCAAGGAGGATATTAGTGCTAGGGGTGATTGAGCCCTCAAAGAGCCTTAGGGCCAGCCTAGTGGTCTTGGTCCCAAAGGCTGCCGCACCAGGTGCCAAGCCAGAAATCCGGTTCTGTGTGGACTACCAAGGGCTCAGTTCGGTCACCAGGACTGATGCACACCCCATCCCAAGAGCTGATGAGCTCATAGATTGGTTGGGAGCTGCCCGGACCCTCGGTACGTTTGACTTAATGTCTGGGTGCTGGCAGATTGCCTTCACTGAAGGTGCAAACGAGAAGTCAGTATTCTCCATGCCAGAGGGTCACTACCAATTCCGGGTGAAGCCCTTTCGGTTGAAGAATGTGCCTGCCACCTTTCAGTGGTTGGTCATCCAGGTGTTGGCTGGACTGGAGGATTTCAGTTTAGCCTACCTGGATGACGTTGCAGTTTTCAGTGCCACCTGGGAGGAACATCTGCACCACCTCTGGGAAGTGTTGACAGCTCTGCAGAGGTCAGGCCTCACAATCAAGGCAAGCAATTGCGGGATCAGGCAGGGTCCTGTGGTGTACTTGTGACACCAGGTGGGGAACGGCCAGGTGGCACCTCTAAAGCCCAAGATTGATACCATTCTAGCTTGGGAACCCCCCAAGACCCAGATAGAGGTGAGAGCCTTCTTAGGACTCACCAGGTATTACAGAAGATTTGCCGAGGGGTATGGCACCTTTGTTGCCCCCTTGACAGAGCTGACTTCCAGGAAGCAGCTCAGGAAGGGAACCGGGCTGACGCCAGCCAGAGAGCTTTTGATGCCCGGAAATCTGCCATGTGCACCGCGCCCATGCTTAAGGCGTCAACTTCTCAAGGGAATTCATTGTGCTCACAGATGCTTCAGAGAATGGTGTGGGGGCTGTGCTCTCATAGCTAAATGAGGAGGGCCTAGACCAACCTATAGCCTTCAGTAGTAGGAAGTTACTTTCACTGGAATAGAGGTGGAGTGCGACTGAGCATGAGGCATTTGCTGTAGTCTGGGCGCTGAAGAAGCTGTGGCCCTACTTTTTAGGGGCTCACTTCTAGGTTCAGACCGACAACAGGTACCTCAGATGGTGGGGTGAGAAACCAAAGCTGTTGAGGTGATCCATTTCCCTACAGGGGATATACATCACAGTGGAACACCGCCCTGGTACAGAACACGCCAATGCTGATGGTCTGTCCAGATTTTTCTGCCTTAGTGAAGACACCCAAGGGTATTTTTCATGCAGAGACACCCATGGGTATTTGCACGCTTTACAAATTGCTGAAATAAAATAAATGCCCTAGGGGGTGGGTAGTTCTCCCCACATTTCGGCTTGAGGGGATACGTTTTAGACTGGCATCATTGGCTGGGGTTTCCCTTGTATTTTGTGCCTTGACCTCCTGTGTTATTGCTGTGTGTTGGACTCCGTTTTGCTGGTCTAGATGCTTTAGGCACTTTGCCACTGCTGTTCAGTGCCAAAGTGCAAGTGCTCCCTTTGTAAATTATTGTTACGGAATGGTGTTTCCATGATTGGCATATTTGATTTACTAGCCAGTCCCTAGTACAGTGCACTGTGTTTGCCCAGGGTTTGCAAATCAAATTCTGTTAGTGGGCCTGCAGCACTGATTGTGCCATCCACATAAGCAGCCTGTAAATGTGACTCATATCTGCCACTGCTGTATCTGTGGGCAGTCTAGTACTGCAATGTCGACTTGGCAACTTGCCAGGCCCTAACCTTCCCCTTTCTTACATATTAGTTACCCTTAAGTTAGGCCTAAGATACCCCAGTGGGCAGGGTGCAGTGTATGTGAAAGGTAGGACATGCCTTGGTGTGTGTGTTATGTCCTGATAGTGAAATACTACCAATTTAGTTTTCACTATTGCAAGGCTACCTGTTGCCATAGGATTGAATAGGGAGTTTGATTATAACGGCTTATAAGCCTAACTACCTCTGGGATCAAGGTAGGAAAATAAAAGTTTAGTGTGCCTGAGCTCAGAATCTTAAAATGCATCTTTTAGTGAGGGTGATTTTTACATTCTGTGTTTGAAAATACCACTCTTAGAAAGTAGGTATTTTCTTGCTTAGCCATGCATGTGGATTGACTATCTGGGTTAGGAGTGTCAGGGGCTGGGGAGGTGCAGTGGCTCCAGATAGTCTGATGGCTCAGGCTTGTCTGAATAGACCTGGGCTGCATTTAGAGTAGGGGGAGGAGATTTCCTTTCGCCTGAATGGGCCTGGTCTTCCTTCCACAATGCTGTCTCCACCTCCTGCCAGGAAACTGCACCAGAGAGGACTGAACTGGTTTTGACTGAGCACTGGGCTTCTCTTCCACCAGAGAATAAAGGCTTTTGTAGTATGAATATAGGGGCCCAGACCCCAGCACTTTAGATCACTTCTGAGAATCTAGAGGAACCTTTGCCAAGGAGAAGAGCCAGATAAGCTGAGGAGGAATACTGCCCCTGTGCGGTTTTGCTGTCTTAGATTGGCCTGCAGTGGCTACTTACTGCCATGGAAAGGAGAAGGACTTTGCTGTGTGTTGTGTCCCCTGCTGTAGGAAGATCTCCAAGGCCTTGAAATAGAGCTTGCCTCCTGTTCTGAAGTGTCATGGACACACAGACCTAATTTCTTCTGTTTTTCTGCATCTGAAATTGCCATTTTAGCTGCCACAGAAGGAAATTGCAACAACGACGCCGGCGAGCGATGCCGTTACCTGCACCGAAGCCGTGGGCACTGCTCGTAAAGGGCACGAAGCGCTGCTCCAACTTGCACAATGGGCCCGACGCCTGCTGTCACCATGCCGTATCGACTGCGAAGCCTCCACCGAGGCCACTGCCTGCACTGGAGCCAAGGACACCACTCGTGATGTCCACGACGCGCCGTCCCGACTAGCACCGCAGCCCGAACTTGACCAAAACTGGTGCTTTATCAAAGCAGAGCTGAAACTCGACAGGGGTGACTCCCGAATCCATCAACACCGCACCGTCGTAAAGAACCAACACTTTGCCGCCAATGTGACCTCAGCTCCCTGGCACAGTAAGAAACCAACATCTCACCTCCCCTGCATCACAGTAAGGAACAAAGGCTTCACCTCCCGTGGGGTCGTACAGAACAAACTCCGCCTGGCACCAATGAAGTATCACCTCCCAAACGCTGTGCACCGTCTTTGCTTTCATTGTTTCCAAAGTACTGTGCTTTGGAATTTTCAGCTGTCACAGCGTCGTAATAACTCCAGGTGGAGTTATTCGATGCTACCAACTTTATTTGAGTGAATAACCTATTTTTAAGGATATTTTGATAACTGTATTGTGGATTTTTGCCGTTTTGGTCTTTACACACTGCCTCTGAGATAAGTCTGTCTGCTCTTGCCAAGCTACCAAGGGGGTGAGCTGGGGGTATTTTAGAACTGTATTCCCCTTACCCTGACTAGGAAGAAGAGCTCCTACTGGACAGAGGTACCTTCCTCTGTCAACTAGAGACCCCCATTTTTAACAAGAGTGCTTTGTGAAAAAATGAGCATTACGGTGATCTTGCATTGATTGGGGCTTCAAGGAAGAACAGGTGTGTTTGTTTTGGGATAATAGTGTTCATCTCTCCAGAATGGGAAATTCATACTATATGATGGAGTTGCAAGACGTGGTGAGCCGTCTCTGGCATGATGATATCTGGTGCAGGCGAGATCCCCATGGAAATGGGGTTGCCTGCACTGGCTAGGGGGGGCAGAAAAACACCCACCAGGATTTTTCTGTGTGGTTGTATGTGGGGGGTGGAGAGTCACATGCAGGCGTATCCACATCCTGGGGGGAATGAGTACTGGTGACATGAGACAGTGTGCAGCTTGTTGGCGAGCAAAGAAAGAGTTTCGGGGAAGTGTTTGGGTAGAAGTGAAGGAGAGTCAGGAGAGATGGCATGAGCACCAAGGAGTGGAGCAGGGAAGTATGGAACAAGGTATGAGGGCTTGGGGGTTTGAAAGTTGGAATTAGGTGAGTGGTAGCGGATGTATGGGTAATTTACAGAAAAAGAAAGTTAATGCAAAAATATATACAATGTTAATAAAATATCAAACTGCAACCATTTCCTAATAAATGGCCTTTTACGCTAAGATGGGTATGGAGTGTTTGTTATGGTATGATGTGCTTATTTCAGAAGAGTGTTCTGGGTACCACTTGTGATCAAGGATTTAGACATGCTTTGTACTTTAGCAATGGAGTCATACTTTCAAGGATTGCAAACTCTATTGCATTGAAGTCGTCCTTTTTTTAGTATAAATATTAGTGAACTTTGTTCACAATAGTAACTATTAATTCCTCAACCTTTACCGACTTTGCTACATTACTTGAATTACGTGCTACAGCAAGGTATATTCAGAAGTGAATGTATATTGTCGGGGAAAAAGGCACAATACTAATATGTAAATACTATGTTGTAGCTGATGAACTATGTACAGTAAAAATCATTCAGATCACAGGCTTGATTTACTATGTATTGGAGGTAGGTATCCATGTAGAAATGGCATTGCTGTTTTGATTATTTCATGAAAATGCTTATCCTATCTTTCAACTGTAAGAAGACAGGATTTTACTAACTACAAGAAAGTGTTATACAGAGATTGTCACAAGGTATGTAATTTAATGTCATTGTAGAAATAATGAACAGTAATGTAATTGACAAAATACAAGGAATTATTCTTGTTGTAGATATCAAGGTGTCTTTAGAGCAGGCAGGGCCCAGAATTAATAACAGGCAGAGTAAAGATACTCACTGTCTTTTCTCTCACTCTCTCTTCACCCATTCCCCTTTTTCTGAGTTCTACTGCTGTCCGATATAATATCCTTTCCATTGTCAGCAGTGATTTCAGGGAAGTGTGGGTATTAGCCTAGCTTCTGTAGGTTTAGGATTGCCTGGTTAGAGCAACTGTGAAAATGATATATCTCTAGGTTCTGTGGTTTTTATTAGCTATAATAATATAATCTGATTGTTGGCCTTTAATATTGATAACTCTTTGTAAATATTATAGGAAATTACCATCTTTTTGCATGGTTCCCACTGGCACAAATTTTTGCCCTATCTATTTTGCTGGCTTTAGAACTATTTACAACAAGGGGTGGTGAGGGACAGAGTCTCTGAATTAAGCAGAAAGCTCTCACCCAGTCAAGAGATCAGGGCTAGATCCAACACCGTTTTTTAGCTCACTGCACCATCCCAGTTTCAGAACCTGGCTGTATGCAAATTAGTCTGTTCCTGTCCCAGTGCATGATGGGAACAGGGCAAACCAAACTACAAAAGTCAATTCTTACACTGGGAAGGAAACAAGCTCCCGGGGACCGGTTTCTGGCATTACAGCCGTCTTCGGCCCGGTTTGCTTGAATCCTGATGGTGCAATGAGCAAGGGTCTCACATATGAGAATACCCTTCCACGCTTAGGGTGGACAAAAATATTTACAACAAGGGGTGGTGAGGGACAGAGTCTCTGAATTAAGCAGAAAGCTCTCACCCAGTCAAGAGATCAGGGCTAGATCCAACACCGTTTTTTAGCTCACTGCACCATCCCAGTTTCAGAACCTGGCTGTATGCAAATTAGTCTGTTCCTGTCCCAGTGCATGATGGGAACAGGGCAAACCAAACTACAAAAGCCAATTCTTACACTGGGAAGGAAACAAGCTCCCGGGGACCGGTTTCTGGCATTACAGCCGTCTTCGGCCCGGTTTGCTTGAATCCTGATGGTGCAATGAGCAAGGGTCTCACATCTGAGAATACCCTTCCACGCTTAGGGTGGACACAAATATTTACAACAAGGGGTGGTGAGGGACAGAGTCTCTGAATTAAGCAGAAAGCTCTCACCCAGTCAAGAGATCAGGGCTAGATCCAACACCGTTTTTTAGCTCACTGCACCATCCCAGTTTCAGAACCTGGCTGTATGCAAATTAGTCTGTTCCTGTCCCAGTGCATGATGGGAACAGGGCAAACCAAACTACAAAAGCCAATTCTTACACTGGGAAGGAAACAAGCTCCCGGGGACCGGTTTCTGGCATTACAGCCGTCTTCGGCCCGGTTTGCTTGAATCCTGATGGTGCAATGAGCAAGGGTCTCACATCTGAGAATACCCTTCCACGCTTAGGGTGGACAAAAATATTTACAACAAGGGGTGGTGAGGGACAGAGTCTCTGAATTAAGCAGAAAGCTCTCACCCAGTCAAGAGATCAGGGCTAGATCCAACACCGTTTTTTAGCTCACTGCACCATCCCAGTTTCAGAACCTGGCTGTATGCAAATTAGTCTGTTCCTGTCCCAGTGCATGATGGGAACAGGGCAAACCAAACTACAAAAGCCAATTCTTACACTGGGAAGGAAACAAGCTCCCGGGGACCGGTTTCTGGCATTACAGCCGTCTTCGGGCAGGTTTGCTTGAATCCTGATGGTGCAATGAGCAAGGGTCTCACATCTGAGAATACCCTTCCACGCTTAGGGTGGACACAAATATTTACAACAAGGGGTGGTGAGGGACAGAGTCTCTGAATTAAGCAGAAAGCTCTCACCCAGTCAAGAGATCAGGGCTAGATCCAACACCGTTTTTTAGCTCACTGCACCATCCCAGTTTCAGAACCTGGCTGTATGCAAATTAGTCTGTTCCTGTCCCAGTGCATGATGGGAACAGGGCAAACCAAACTACAAAAGCCAATTCTTACACTGGGAAGGAAACAAGCTCCCGGGGACCGGTTTCTGGCATTACAGCCGTCTTCGGCCCGGTTTGCTTGAATCCTGATGGTGCAATGAGCAAGGGTCTCACATCTGAGAATACCCTTCCACGCTTAGGGTGGACAAAAATATTTACAACAAGGGGTGGTGAGGGACAGAGTCTCTGAATTAAGCAGAAAGCTCTCACCCAGTCAAGAGATCAGGGCTAGATCCAACACCATTTTTTAGCTCACTGCACCATCCCAGTTTCAGAACCTAGCTGTATGCAAATTAGTCTGTTCCTGTCCCAGTGCATGATGGGAACAGGGCAAACCAAACTACAAAAGCCAATTCTTACACTGGGAAGGAAACAAGCTCCCGGGGACCGGTTTCTGGCATTACAGCCGTCTTCGGCCCGGTTTGCTTGAATCCTGATGGTGCAATGAGCAAGGGTCTCACATCTGAGAATACCCTTCCACGCTTAGGGTGGACAAAAATATTTACAACAAGAGGTGGTGAGGGACAGAGTCTCTGAATTAAGCAGAAAGCTCTCACCCAGTCAAGAGATCAGGGCTAGATCCAACACCGTTTTTTAGCTCACTGCACCATCCCAGTTTCAGAACCTGGCTGTATGCAAATTAGTCTGTTCCTGTCCCAGTGCATGATGGGAACAGGGCAAACCAAACTACAAAAGCCAATTCTTACACTGGGAAGGAAACAAGCTCCCGGGGACCGGTTTCTGGCATTACAGCCGTCTTCGGCCCGGTTTGCTTGAATCCTGATGGTGCAATGAGCAAGGGTCTCACATCTGAGAATACCCTTCCACGCTTAGGGTGGACAAAAATATTTACAACAAGGGGTGGTGAGGCACAGAGTCTCTGAATTAAGCAGAAAGCTCTCACCCAGTCAAGAGATCAGGGCTAGATCCAACACCGTTTTTTTAGCTCACTGCACCATCCCAGTTTCAGAACCTGGCTGTATGCAAATTAGTCTGTTCCTGTCCCAGTGCATGATGGGAACAGGGAAAACCAAACTACAAAAGCCAATTCTTACACTGGGAAGGAAACAAGCTCCCGGGGACCAGTTTCTGGCATTACAGCCGTCTTCGGCCCGGTTTGCTTGAATCCTGATGGTGCAATGAGCAAGGGTCTCACATCTGAGAATACCCTTCCACGCTTAGGGTGGACAAAAATATTTACAACAAGGGGTGGTGAGGGACAGAGTCTCTGAATTAAGCAGAAAGCTCTCACCCAGTCAAGAGATCAGGGCTAGATCCAACACCGTTTTTTAGCTCACTGCACCATCCCAGTTTCAGAACCTGGCTGTATGCAAATTAGTCTGTTCCTGTCCCAGTGCATGATGGGAACAGGGCAAACCAAACTACAAAAGCCAATTCTTACACTGGGAAGGAAACAAGCTCCCGGGGACCGGTTTCTGGCATTACAGAGTGGTCTGCTTAATTCAGACACTCTGTTCATCACCACCCCCTTTTCTGAATCGTTTTTGGCCACCATAGGTGTGGCAGGGTATACTCAGACATGAGTCCCTTTCTCACTGCTCCATCAGGATTCAAGCAAGCCGGGCCGAAGACGGCTGAAATGCCAGAAACCGGTCCCCGGTAGCTTGTCTCCTTTCTGGTGAAGAATTGGCTTGGTAGTTTAGTCTGCCCTGTTCCCATGATGCACTGGGCCAGGGACAGACTGATTTGCATATAGCCAGGTTCTGAGCTGGGATGGGGCAGTGAGATAAATAACGGTGATGGATCAAGCCCTGATCTTTGGACTGGGTAAGAGTGGTCTGCTTAATTCAGACACTCTGTTCATCACCACCCCCTTTTCTGAATCGTTTTTGGCCACCATAGGTGTGGCAGGGTATACTCAGACATGAGTCCCTTTCTCACTGCTCCATCAGGATTCAAGCAAGCCGGGCCGAAGACGGCTGAAATGCCAGAAACCGGTCCCCGGTAGCTTGTCTCCTTTCTGGTGAAGAATTGGCTTGGTAGTTTAGTCTGCCCTGTTCCCATGATGCACTGGGACAGGGACAGACTGATTTGCATATAGCCAGGTTCTGAGCTGGGATGGGGCAGTGAGATAAATAACGGTGATGGATCAAGCCCTGATCTTTGGACTGGGTAAGAGTGGTCTGCTTAATTCAGACACTCTGTTCATCACCACCCCCTTTTCTGAATCGTTTTTGGCCACCATAGGTGTGGCAGGGTATACTCAGACATGAGTCCCTTTCTCACTGCTCCATCAGGATTCAAGCAAGCCGGGCCGAAGACGGCTGAAATGCCAGAAACCGGTCCCCGGTAGCTTGTCTCCTTTCTGGTGAAGAATTGGCTTGGTAGTTTAGTCTGCCCTGTTCCCATGATGCACTGGGCCAGGGACAGACTGATTTGCATATAGCCAGGTTCTGAGCTGGGATGGGGCAGTGAGATAAATAACGGTGATGGATCAAGCCCTGATCTTTGGACTGGGTAAGAGTGGTCTGCTTAATTCAGACACTCTGTTCATCACCACCCCCTTTTCTGAATCGGCTTTAGAACTAGGCCTGGGTGAAATTTTTATCAGAATAATTTCAATAATTCTGCATTACTCTTGTGATGCATAATTAACAAAATTACGCAATTATGCCAGCATGAATAATTTAGCAAAAATTAGGAAGAAAAGTTAACTGCAGGAGCACAGGAACATTGAACTACAAGAGAGCGAGCAGCTGCTGGCTACTGCCGGTTGTGTCCTGTGGTCTTTAGTGCTATTTTCTTTGCGCAATTGTATACTCAGGGCCAATTTGGATGAAAGGGTACATTTTGCACT
Organism: Lissotriton vulgaris; assembly: GCF_964263255.1. NCBI lineage: Eukaryota > Metazoa > Chordata > Amphibia > Caudata > Salamandridae > Lissotriton > Lissotriton vulgaris. Next base: position 2,068,367,940 of record NC_141685.1, on the reverse strand, counting down.
AAGAAAATAGCGCTAAATACTGGATTGCAATTGTCGCATGACTATGCATAATTCCGACCAATTTGTGGTCTGCCTCAAATCACACCTAGATCCCGATCTACCTCTTCCATAGATTAAAAATGGCACTTTTGCCTCTATTTTTATTTAAACCTTCAAAAAATTCACATCTTCAGTTCCTGGGCTTTGTTGTTTCAGTGTCATTTTGTTTATTATATTTTACTTATTTTTTCTCATTTGGTATGGCATTTTTATTGCTTGGTGTTTTGATTTTGCTTTGCATAAAGACATGACACATTGCCCTAATATATGCCTGTTTGCTCTGTGCTATAATTGCCAGGGGTTTGAGCTAAGGTTAATTCAGTGACTTTTAGCGTTCACCTTGACAAGAAGTGTTATTACTCTAAGTGGGAAGCTGCCTACCCCAAATACTAATAATCCTCTTTCTTACAGATATCAACTTAAATCTAAAACGTATATTCAAATTTTCCATGCAATAAATTTCGCTGCTTTGGAGTTTCCTTGGATTGCCACCTTTGAGAATCAGTTTTTACAGTTTCTAAAACCAGAAATGTAATTTGTGTCACTTGGTGACTTGTATCTAAAAACTGTTTAGCCAATGCTGATTATTTTTTCATCCACAAGTTTGAACTGTTTATTTCAGCTGAATTTGAAGGTTCTCTGTCATGCATAGTAGTATAACTGCATGGATACTTAATACCATAGCCTTAATCTTTACCCTCTCAAGTCGTACATTGTTTAAGAAGCCGCTTTTATATATTTTGCAGATGATGCCCTAGTTCTCTTTGCAATAAATTTGCAATTCATGTTTTTATAAACATGGTAATGCTCCAATCATTTGTTTCCCAAGGACTGTCTGATTCTCCTATTGTTGCTCTAATCAAATGCACTATAAGGCTTGCTTTATTTTCATAAGCAGACATCTTTCATCTTCTACACTTCTTTTAGCACTGCATTATATTGTTTCCAGTTATTGCAAATCATCCTTCTAATCTGTTTTGATTTCTGTGCATATCTTGTCTCATATATACGCATATCCTACTTTATCCCCTCCTTTAAGTCAATAGTTTCTCTGTTTTCACATGAGCAAATTTTTTTTCATTCTTTTCAAGAATATGTCTACCATAACCTCACTTAGCATAGTTTTTCTCACAATGTTTTTTGGGTGGTTACATTATTCTATTTTAGAAATATATTTCCAGACATTGGATTTGCTCCTTTTTTAGTCTCTTTTGTTTATTTTTATTTAAGTTGTTTGTATAGAGTGGATGAACCTAACCAAATGGGCAACAGAGCCCTTCACTAAAAAACTAAAAACGTTTATTATTACTTTTATTTATTGCAATTAAGGAATATTGACGAGGATAGTGGAGGGAATAGGAGAAAGGATAGTGGAAGGAATAGGAGAAAGACAGCTTACACATTAGGGTCAATTATCTGTTTTCACAATAGTTTTTACCATTTTCTGGAAGGAGCAAGTTGGTCATGATTCCTAGATATTTGAAAACTAGTGAAACAGATTAACAATTAGGATTCCACTTTAGCCGGTATGCCTAGTAGTCCTTCTGGAAGCATATCCGGTGTGCGTTGAGTCTCAGATTGACTGGAATGTGGTTCTACAGTCTCGGTGATTAGCACGAGAAGGAATTGTTTATTATCTTGTACTCCCTTTTTTATGTTTCCCATGTAGGTAAGATTTGTTTTTAGTATCTCTGTGACCTCTATACAAGTGGAGTTTATCCTTTACGTAGTTGAGAATTCCAAGATGTACGGATTTATGGATGAGGCATGATGTTTTGAAGTGAGCATTGGCTCACAAATGAAAAATGTCTTAGCACTCGTGACAAGGCGAACAGCCATGTGAAATATAAACTTTAGGGATGTTATGGTATATTTGATAAGGTCAGATAGCATTTACACTCTAGATGAGAAATAAACATTGTAGGAAATACCGTTGTGATAGCTGCAGAATGCGGGCCCCGGGGCAAGCAGGTCGGCAGACCAGTCTTTTCCCCGGGGTATTTGCGCGATAGGATGGCGGGAGGAAGTTAGGTAAGGGGTGGGGATTAAGGAGTGGGGGGGTTAGGAGGCTACTTAAGGGGACAAGAGGGGAAGGACTTCCTCTTCCTGTCCCCGGTGCCTCAGGGTTCAGTTAGTTTGTAGGTGTTTGGTTAGATAGTGTAGGCGGAGGTGCATTTTGGGAAGGAGCGAGTCGTCGCTGGTGCCCCGGTGTGCGGCTTAGGTGCGGAGCTTCTGTTGATGGCGATTTCGGCGGTGAGTCAGCGTAGCGTTTTGGGAGCCATGACGACGCCCGAAGCTGCGGCGGTGCGGGCGGCCCTGCAGGTGCTTGGCCGGGCTGGGAGGGCCGACCTCCTCCAGCCTGGCGTCCTTGAGCAGGCTTGGGTCGGGATTGCCGACCACAGAGGGCCGCCTCGGCAGCGTTTTCGCGGCAGTCACCGCGTGTATAGATGAGCCCCAAGGGGCTTGTGGGGTCGGAGCAGGGCGGGGGAAGGGCATGAGAGACCAGGAGGGCCCCAAACGCAGAGGGAGGCGGTTGAGCCTCCATGCCCGTGTTACAGAGGATCGTGTGGTGCTGGAGGGGGAGGGCGGGCCTGTGGTGGGCTGGGGACCAAGGGCAGTTTGTAGGGGATGACCAGCTGACTTTGCCCCCACTACCTACCTTGGTTGTGGGTTCTGGAGGGGGGGCAACTGGTTGATTATGGGGAGAGCAGTGAAGGCAGTGGGGTGGACGACCTGGGGAGTGGGAGCAGGTGACTGGTGAGGAGTTCGCCCTTATGTTAACGGAGGGGGAGTCTGGGGATGAGGAGTGGGGCCTTGCAGGGGGACAGCCAGTGCAGCCTGTGGATCTGTCGAAGGGCAGGAAGGGTGTAGTTAGGGCGCAGGGGTCCAAGGGTAAGGGACCAAAGAAGGCCCAGCAGGCAGGGGGAGTGGGGCCAGGGAAGGGGGCGCCGGCGGTGCCACCACCAGGGAAGGGTCCCTTTGGGGACACAGAGAAGCAGGGGTCATGGTACGCCAGGTGGGAGCTCATGTCTACGGAGGAGTGGATCCGCGACCAGCGTCGCATTATTGAGGAGGCAGAGGGCGAACGGCAGCGTTTGTTTGCTGCCAGAGAGCCGAAAGCGGGTGGGGTGCCTGGGGGCAATGGGCCCCCGGCACCTGCGCGTGGAGGGAGACCTGCCACTGGCGTGGAGGTGAGGGTTCCTGGGGTTTCCGGGGAGTGGGTCTGGGTAGAGGGGTCAGGGACTGCCTTGGCGGCACAGAGACCTGTTGGAACTGGGGCCTCCCCGGGCGTATACGGCTCGGGGGGTGGGTACAGGCCAGCAGGTGCAGCTGGCAGAGGCGGGGGTGGGCCGGCGGGGCGCAAGACAGCCTCCAAATGCCGGGACGAAGCAGCAGGGGGGTCCGTGGCGGCCTGCCCTCCACCGAGGGAGCGGGCACCGGCGATGTTGGAGTGTGAGTTTGTGCCTGGAGTGAGGGAAAGGTGCGAAGAGGGTGGTGACTGAGGTGTGTGAGTTGGAGGATGAAGTGTTGGACTATGATGATGAAGAGGATGAGTTGGAGGAGGGTGAGGTGAGAGAGCCTGTGCATTGGGGGAATGGCAGATCAGCAATGGACAAGCCGGGATTGGTCCCGGAGGCACAGGCTGGCGCCAGTCGGACCAGCAGAGGGTCAGCGAAACCGGCGGACACACGGAGGACTGAGCGGGACGCCCCTGCAATTCTATCAGGTGAGGGCGCTTGGTGGGATGCTTGGGGGGATGGGGCGAAGAGAGGGAGGAAAAAGGCCTGCCGGTCGGTGGGTGTGGGGAGTTTGGGGCCACAGGTGGAGCGGAGACGGCTCCGGTGGATGGTAAGAAACAGGTCGTGACGGCCAGTGCACAGGCGGACAAGTCAGAAAACGATGGGGGAAAGGATCAGGGGTGGAGAAAGCTTGGAAGAAGCTACCGTACATGGGTATGGCCATGGCCCTTAGGTCTCATTTATCTGAGAAGACTAAGACGAAGATTTGGAAACATGAATATGTTGATGTCTTTAAGTTGTTACACAGGGAGATTCAAGCGAAGGAAGGGTCTAAGGAGGAGGAATGGAAGTTGACCAGGCGGCCGAGAGTGCCGGTGACGATGGAGAATTGGACGTTGGCCTTTTTGATTTATGCGAGTATCTATTGTGAGAAGCATGCAGATAGGGCGATCGCGTTATTTAAATATATGGACGTGATTCGGAAGGCGCAGTTGCATTTTGGTGGTTTTGCCTGGTTGAGCTATGACGAGGAGTTCAGGGCCAGGATTAGTGTGAACCCGGACAAGCCGTGGGGGGACGTTGACTAGGAACTCTGGGTTCAGTGGATGTCATCGACGCAGGCGGAGGCTTCTAAGCATATGGCCAGTGGCCTTCCGGTCACCTATCGGTCTTTTCAGTCGCGCCCTGCCCAATCTGGGGCGGGTGAGTCAGGCGTTGCCCGGGGACAGGGAGCTAAGGTGGTGTGGACAGGGACAGCTGGCCAGCAGTACAAGCCGGGATCCACTGGGGCTTGTTGGGGCTTCAATAAGGTGTTCTGCAACCGACCTTCCTGTAAGTTCAAACATGAGTGTTCCAAATGCGGGGGACGTCACGCGGTTATGCAATGCCTCACGTTGGCTACACCCTCAGAGCAATGGAAGTTTACAAGAGGCAGGGGACAGGTTGGGCCGAAGGGCCCAAACTCCGGTTAGGGTGGAGGCCATGTGTCCATGGCTCTCCCGGTATCTTGATAGAGAGGCTGCGGTGAGACTGTATTGGGGGTTTGTGGAGGGTTTTCGGATTGGCTATCAGGGACCGAGGGACCAGCGTTGGGCAGAGAACTTGTGGTCTGCCAGAGAATTGCCGGATGTGGTGTCGAACAAATTGGAGAAGGAGGTTTTGGAGGGCAGGATTGCGGGTCCGTTCGTGGAATGGCCGATGTCAGATTTCATGGTCTCCCCGCTGGGGGTGGTCCCCAAGAAGGAGCCCGGGGAGTACAGGTTGATCCACCATCTGTCATGGCCGGAGGGAGGTTCTGTGAATGACTTCATCGCGGAGGAGGACTCTAGGGTCTTGTATGCGTCGGTGGATGATGCCATTGGTTTGGTGCGAGCTTGCGGAGTGAGGGCAGAGTTGGCCAAGTGTGACATCAAGTCGGCCTTTCGCCTCCTTCCCATTCATCCGGCGGATTTTCCCCTGTTAGGAATGCAGTTTGCGGGGGCCATTTTCGTCGACATGGTGTTGCCAATGGGTTGTGCGGTTTCCTGCGCGCTCTTTGAGACCTTCAGTTCCTTCTTGCAGTGGGCTTTTGTGGACCGCAGTGGGCACCGGCTGGTGTCTCACTATTTGGATGATTTCTTGTTTGATGGAATGGGCCAGACGGGTGAGTGTGGAACAGCTTTGGGACAATTTCAGCAGATGGCGCAAGAGTTTGGGGTGCCTTTGGCGCCAGAGAAGACGGAAGGGCCTAGTTGCTGTATTACCTTTTGGGGATCGAACTGGACTCAGTGGCCTGGCAGGCGAGGTTGCCGTTGCGGAAGGTGGCAGAGATGCAGGAGGTTTTGAGGCAGGTATTTGTCGCTCGCAAGATTGAGTTGAAGTTGGTACAACGTTTGCTGGGACTGTTGAACTTTGCTTGCAGGGTGGTGAGGGCTGGAAGGACATTTTGTAGACGCCTCGGCATGGCCATGTCAGGAGCGGTTCACCCTCATCACAGGGTCAGGGTCACACTGGGAGTGCGGTCTGACTTACAGGTTTGGCTGGTGTTTCTGGAGGATTTCAATGGTGTTTCTTTGGACTTTGTGCAGGACAGAATGGTGTGGCAGGTACAACTCTACTCAGATGCGGTGGGAGCAGCTGGTTTCGGGGTGTTCTGGGATGGCCGTTGGTGTGCAGAGCAGTGGCCGGCTCACTGGCTGCGCCAGGGCAGGAGCATTGCTTTCCTGGATATTTTCCCGCTGTTGGTGGCTTTGCTGGTCTGGGGCCCGAAATTTCAGAACAGGTCGGTGTTGTTCCACGTGGACAACATGACGGTCGTGGACTTGGTGAACACTCAAAAAGCAAAAGACCTGCAAGTGCTGCGCTTGCTGCGAAGTTTCATGCTGCTCTGTTTGCGTTTCAATGCGCTTTTTCGCACGCAACATGTGCCTGGCGTAAGTAATGAAATTGCGGATGCGATATCTTGTGGCTCTGGGAGCAGAGGTTTGCAAGACCAAGGTACCAGAGGGTATCTGGGCATGGGGGGAATGAGAGTGGAGGGGTTGGTTGAAAGATCTATAGTCGAGTCCACTAGGCGGTCGTACAGGTTAGCGTGGTCTGAATTTGGGGCCTTTTTGGGTTGGAGGAAAGGTGCTTGGAGGATGTCCAAGGATGCATGTGAGCAAGGGGTGGTGCGTTTGTATTGGACTGCATGGACAGGGGTTTGTCTCAGACAACGATTGTCGGCAAGTTGGCAGGTGTTTCTTTCTACAGTATGGTCTACATGGGTTTTGATCCGGCCAGGACGGATCTGCTGAGTCGCATGTTGAAAGGTTGGGGACGTGTGAGGGCAGAGGGGGGGGGAAGTTGCCTCATGAGGCAATTACGTTTGATCTGTTGGAAGGGATTCTGGGGGAGTTGCCGTTTTGTTGTTATGACAGGGATGAAGTGGCATTGTTCCGTTTATGCATGGTGTGGATGTTCTTTGGGGCCTTTCGGGTGTCAGAGTTGTTGGGGGCTCGAGGGGTGCCGGGGCGGGTGTTTGCGGATGTGCGTTTGGATGGGGTCCGGCTGGGCATTTGATTGGGACGTTCCAAGACGGACCAGGTTGGTCATGGTAAATGGGTGTGGTTGGCGGAGAGCGGCTGTCCGGGCATGTACCCGGTACGTGAGTGGCGGGGTTTCTGTGGATGGGTGCAGAGGTTTGAGGGTGAGATCTTCGTGCGTGCTTCTATGAGGCGCTTGACAGGCTTCCAGTTGCTGGCGGTGTTGAGATTGGCATTGCGTAGGCTTGGCAGGGATCCGGCGCATTTTGGCACGCACTCGTTTAGGATCGAGGCAGCCACAGCAGCGGTGGGGCTAGGTTGGTCGTGGGAGGAGATTCGGCGGATTGGTCGCTGGCGGTCTCGCTGCTGTGAACGCTATGTGCGTAAGTGAGGGGGGGCGCGGGTTAGCCTTGGTGGCTGCAGTTGTTGTTTCATTTTTTGTCTGTGCTGTGGTACTAATCTCTTTCTCTACGTAGGTTGCGTCCGGGGGCCGGGGGCCAAGACGGTCACTTGGATTGTGGGACATTCTTTTGTACATTGGGCCTCGAAGTATGCGGACAGGCAGGTGTATGGTCGTAGCCTGGGCCTGAGGAGCAGTCATCATGAGGTCCAATGGTGGGGTAAGAGCGGAATGTGTTGGGGAGAATTGCTGCCATGGCTTACAAAGAAGGTGTCACAGCTGGGCTGTCCGGACATGCTTGTGATCCATTTGGCTGAAAATGACTTGGAAAGACAATCAGGGGTGTCCTTGTTACACTTTATGCAGTGGGACTTGGAAGCAATGAAGCGCAATCTGGCTGGTGCCTGTATTGTATGGACTGAATTCATACCACGACGAATCTGGAGGGGGGAAATTGAACAGGGCAATGAGACTTTTCTGTGCTGATCATGGACTCAAAGTGCTTACTCATGGCGGGCTCAGGCTGGAGGAGCCACTTCTTTTTCGAGATGATGGCGTGCACCTTTCGCACATGGGGAATGCGTATTACCTTATGGAGCTGCGGAATCTGATCTGTTTTTTGTGGAACGAGTCGATCTGGTGTAGGCGTGACTGAGCGCGAAAGGTGCACGATTGGTGGGGCAGGTAACCGCCCTCCAGGGGTTCCCTGGGTGGCGTCCTTGACGGGCAGAATCACCCTTCCAGGAGGGGGTTACAGGTGCAGGATGGGGGTGTGGTAGACAGGAGTGCGATGGATGGAGATGATGGAGGAGTTTGGAAGTGAAAAGGGGAAGTGAATGGTATACGTGAAGAGGCGTGGTGTGAATTGGGAGTGGCTATTGGAGAACGTGAGTGGATGATGGTTGAGAGGCAGGATGTTTGGGGATTGTTAATTGTTATTGATGTTATGTTACTTTAGCTGTCATGCCTGTCCTAATAAAATGGCCTTTTACGCTAACTGATGCGTGGAGTGGTTATTGCGCGAGGGATTGATGGTTTCAGCTTCCTTACAATGAGTTCATGGAGGGTTGTTTTGGAGATTGAGACATTTACTTTTTTCCTTTACCTATGGAATTTCATGGATTGGATCAAGGGGTGGGGGACGGAGACTGCGTTCTGTTAGTACTCAAAGTTAAGTTTGCACATACAGTAGATAAATGATCTTTGGAATGCAGGAGAAAGAATTGAGTTTTATAGGTTTCATTTTAAAATTATAGTTGACATCTAGGCAACCAGATTATTAGAAGAAAATCTTTAGATTTAGAATGTCTTACGGAGTTGACATTTTCAGGTGCAGTTTTGTTTTAGCTGCCTATTAACACATGGGGCCTTATTACAATGTAATTTAGACTTGCGTCTGCTTATAACTGTTTCAGTGTTGGAACCGACCGACTGTAGGTCAGCGATTCCAACCACCTAATTACCATATGACCACACATGGCGCGCTCGCAAACCCCGATTTCTGTATAGGAGCATGCGCTGTGTGCAGTTTCCACCCGCAGATCAAGCTCCCATAGAGAAATGGGAGTTTCTGTAAATCCCTGCATCGTGTGACAGGCACCTCATGGCGCCTGCCACTCGGTGCAAGGATTTACAGGGGGGCACCATAGGTGTCCCCCAAGCCCCCAACCGGAGACCCTGGAGGCATGGGGACCCCCAAAGTCTCTTTCCAACAGGCTTATCATGTCAGAAGGAACAGTATAATAGTTGCATCTATCCCTATGATTTGGCCGCACTAAACATGAGGGAGACAGTGTCCCTGGTGACGTATTACGTCACAAAACCTCTATATACGGATGGGCAATGCAGAGCCTTGAACAAATAAAGTTTTTTGAAACACTGTTGCTGGAGAGTTTAGGAACTCTATTATGGATAGAGTGGAATTAATCATAAATTACATTGCCCAGGATCTCACTTTGTCAATTGCACCAGCTTTATTGACAATAATGTCTCGCGTTTGGCATTTTAGACTTAAACCCATTGGTATCATGCGACTTGTTATTTTAACCTCTTCAATGCTAACGACACGGATAACTCGTCATGCACTGCCCATTCATTTCAATGGAAATCTCATTAAATGGACCTGATTCCCTTAGCGTCCAAGTGGTTAAAACAATTCAAGCTAACAACTTTGTTTGAAAGTCGTCCTGGTCGGGAAAATGTGATTTCTAAATGGGAACTTTATCCGCATATGGTCGGATTGTTTACAAAATACATTTTTCCCAACCCCTTGAGCAGCTGGTTGCCTTCCCAGTCAGCTCTGAGGGACGCTAAGGAGAACCAATGGACAGGTCTGTGCCAGTAGTGTAATAATATCGTTTTGCCATTCTAATGAGTGATACCGCAAGGGGTGTATTTTTTTCCTCTCGTTCATTTGGGTAATATAGAAGGCTGAGACATGCAGCGGCGTGAAAAGCATTGCATTTAGGAATAGGATATGGGTGTAAGACAATCAAAGTGATATCTGACTAATACGAGTGCGGACTCTGTTGCCTTTTTAAAAATACCTTTTCATGTCAACTCGAGGCATGGAAAGACGTAGATGAGTATGCTAAAGGGCGCAGTTTTTTCAAGTTTTTTACTTGTAAATTACATCTGAATTCTGCATACGAGGCAAATCGATACATGCTGCAGCATGAGAACTGTGTTTTTTTTAAAATATTGCATGGTTGTGAGGCTAATAGTAGGATATCAAGCAGCCACGAGTAAAGGTATTTTTGCCGTTACAACATAAAGGCAGTAAGACAACTTGAGGTGCTGTTTGTTTATTGTGCTCGAACAACTAAGCACTACGAGAGGAACTGTTTTACAGCACTTAATAGATTGCTCGTAGGTCGGCTGGCCTTGTGGCTCGATACCTTTCTTCCTTTGCAATGGTGTCATACAAGCAGTCTAAACTACATCTGATAAAACGTTTTGTTCAAAGACTTACCAAACTATGATACAATATACACTAATTTTAATCTGAAGATGACGGATATTTACGCCATCAAAGAGATCCCTGATTTATTATCCTTCTGTTTTTATTAGAGCGGTGCTCCACTTACCTGAGCTGCAGCCAGGTGAGGTGATGCTTTATCCTCCTACCTAATAGGTAAGCGGATCCATATCCTAAGAATGAGCTATTGTCAATATACTTGTATGACAAGCAAGTAAGCAAAAATAACAATGTCTAGCTACTACTAGATGTACATATTACTGTTGGCATCTTTCTTTTTTTGGTTTTCTTCTTATGACCTGTTCTTGGCATGACTACTCTTCTGGTCTGAATGCTCAGTTTCCTGGAGGAGAATTCCCATGACCTAGGATGACCAGGTGACATGGTTACTAGTTTTTATCATTTTCACTTCTTTGCAGTAGCGAATCCATGGTCCTGATGAAAGCAGTGGACAAAAGGTATCCACATCTGCTGAAACATGTTGACCCATGATTTAAAAGAAGCAGTTATTTGGTGAATCTGCTGACATTCTGCACTGTTTTTAAAACGTGGAAGATTTGAGAGATATCAATACATTTTTCTTTTCTCTCTTCTTCCTAATTTTATACACTTCACTATTTCTACACTCTCACGTATTCACGCACTGCATATCAGTTACCCTAACATATTTTGTCCTGGTACTCTCTATTTCTAACTATTATACTCAATAGTTTGGCGGCAACCACTTTAAACATCTAGTGGTTGCGAGCATATTCTCCTTGGTGTGAGGAGAACCCATATGATGACAAGGGCGGTACCAAACGGGAACTGATGGGTACTTTTTATACCCTGGTGATATCATGCTGTGGCTCTAGTACACACGGGAGCACATCATTTTTTCACTATTTAGTTGTGTCTGGAACAGGATATATAGTTGGCTCCACAGACCCATAGACATTTGTTTGTTGTAAGTGTATCCCTTGGGGGTTATGTCTATGTTTGGGTCTATAAATATGCCCTGAGACTCTCTTTCAAACGATTGTTTCTGTTGTTATCATGTCGGAAAGCATGACATGAAAAACCTGTGGGAAAACAACATTGTAATCCTGATGGCAGAAACGTTGTCCTTAAGGGATTGCATGCCAGTTCCAACTGGCTGACTGACTCCTTGAGCCTGTCGGAAGTCAGCTGGAATGACCAGCCAGTTTAACTTCGGGCAACCTACATTGTTATTAGGTGGTCAGAAGTCAAACATGGGATGTCGGTCGGAAAGCCTACGAATGTCCAACATCCAATTGAGGCCCATGGTGTTTTTCTCTTGGAGCATTGAACCCAGTAGTTCTATGTGCTGTCTTCTTGAGCTGGTATAAAAAATATGGACAATACTTCAGTGACTTAACGAATGCTAGAGAGGAACCTCCTTGAAATGTAAGAGATACAACACAAAATGAATTTGTATGAATCCGAAGGGATATCGAGATGAGAGGTGTTACTGGGCCCGTGTTCTAAGAACAAACAGTTACACACAATACTGAAAGGAGAAAAGAAGGTTATTCATGTGGCACATCATCAAAGATGAATAATCTGCACACCATGTGCACAACCTGCCTTCTGAGAGAAGAGACAGAGAAGGAATGGAGAGATTAAGCATCATGTGGTAATGGTGCGCTACTGAGCACCTCATCTCCTCCAGTGCTGGCGACAGAACCACCTCTCACTGCCTAGGAGTTAGCCGAAGGGACAGCATGTCCTACAATGCAAGGCCATTTTGTGTGTAGTGGAGAAAACAATACCTGTGAGTGTTTAAATGATAAACATTCATAGATGTTAGATTTTTTTCCTTAGTTGCTGGTGCAAGTTTTCTGAATTTATTACAAAGCGCTGTGTTCCAAACCTTTTTTCACAAAAACTTAAAATAACACAAAAAAAACATAGTTAGGAAATACAAAAAAAAAAGTGAAAAAGGAAAAAAAAGAACTTGTTAGAACCACCTATTCCGGTTTAAGAAAGTAAAATCCCATGTTATACATATGTTTTGAACAGTGTGAATAAGTCTTATTCTCTAAGGAATGGGTGTAACTGTATGTGTGAATAAGTGGGTATCTGACTGGCTCTATGGGTGAGTGAGTGCATATCTGAGTATATGTATGTGTAAATGAGTGGCTATATTAGTGTCTGTATAGGTAAGTGAGTGGGTATGTAAGCGGTTGTATGAGTGAGTGGTATGGTACATGAGTGGCTGAATGGGTGACTGAGTATGTGTGTTCCTATATAAGTGAGTCATTGTGTGTGACTAGCTGTATCAGCGAGTAAGTGGTTGTGTGAGTACCTGTATGAGTGAGTGAAAGTAAGTGTGAGTTCCTGCATGGGTGGCTGAGAGGGTATGCGAGTGCCTGGTATAGGTGGCTGAATGTGTGTCTGAGTAGCTGTATGGGTGAATGAGTGCATGTGTGAGTACCTGTATCAGTAAGTGAGTCGATTTATGAGTGTCATTATAGGTGAGTTAGTGAGTGGCTGTGTTATCTTCCATATAGGTGCACTATATAGGTGCAGGTAACATTGCAACCTTTCACCTATATTCTTCCCTACATAAGATGCATAACGGAAATAACTGACCTCTTACCTAGATATGACACTGCATTCAGAATGCAGGCTTTTCCATAGTTCGAATCTCATACCTTATACAGGAGTTTCTTGGAAGCACAACAGGAATACCATCTCCTGCATAATATTTCTGTATAAAGTTCAGGCCCAACGTCATCCTTTAGGCTGGCACACTAACACAGCAAGGTAGGACTCCTGGGGAGACCTATGGGTATATATATACACCTCACATCTTGCTTTGAAAGACAACGGAGACTGACACTTCCTGGCTGGCACACTGACCAGAGACGCTAAGGTTCCTTTTTGCAGACGCTCCTGCTTGCAGTTGTGTAACATCCCTCGCGGGGTGTCCAATTCGAGACCAGGATGGGGTCCCATATTCTCTCATTCTCTGGTAATGTTCTTGACTAGACCCTAGAGGGTTTCTTGCCATAACACCTACATAGATGCTAGGTACATTTAGGTACATCTAGTGAGGGAGGCATCGTAGAAGTACCCATTTTTTATCATGTATTCATGACTACTGCAAGATGGTAGATCTGTACCATCCTTTTACTTTCATAGTACTTCTAATCATAGTGCCTCTCTAACCATGGGTCCCACGCTGCAACTCTGGGCAATAGCTTGCCTAATCTCCACAACGGCCCCCTCGCTGCCGGGGATGCCTGGCTTCACCTTGGGGATGCCCAATAGGGACCATCTCACAGGGAAAGCCAGGATGGGTTCCCCAGCGGTACACAGCGCCAAGAAACCCCAGGGTGAAGGTGTGCTCTACAAATTCATACTAACATAACATAACATATATCTCTGATACTGTCTAATGTTTGTTGCAGCTCATCTATTCTACACTAGAATAACATCTGTTCAATACATTCTTGGGAGTCCTCAAACCTTGGTCCCAGGACGTCAATCCCCCGGCAGCTCGGCGGCGTTCAGTGCTGCCTTTCAGCCAGCCAGCCTTCCATGGTAGGGTACGAGAACAACATCAGCCCGTTTTTTTGCCTGTGTAAGCTCTGTTTATTATTGTGCCTGGTACTGTTTACTGTTTTTCCTGAGCGTGTTCATTTTATCTGTGACCCTTCAGTTACTCTCAGGTCTTCCTCTTGGTTGCCCCCTCGCTGTATTCTTACGTTTGTTTCCCGCCGCTTTCACCCCACATCCTGCCCTGCTCCCGCCTCCCAGCTGCTCATCCATTCCCCCTCCCCCATAAATGCCAACCGCTGTGGGGGAGCATGTGTGAGTCCTCAGACCTTGGTCCCAGGACGTCACTCCCCCCGGCAGCTCCGCGGCATTAAGTGCTGCCTTGCAGCCATCCTGCCTTCCGTTGTAGGGTTTGAGCATACCCTCAGCCCGTTTTTTTACCTGTGTAAGCTCTGTTAATTATTGTGCCTGGTATTGTTTACTGTTTTTCCTGAGCGTGTCCATTTTATCTGTGCCCCTTCAGTTACTCTCAGGTCTTCTTCTTGGTTGCCCCCTCACTGTATTCTTAATTTGTTCCTGCTGCCTTCACCCACTTACCTCCCCGCACCCGCCTCCCAGCTGCTCGTCCCTCCCCCTCCCTATAAATGTTGACCGCTGCTCAGTCGTGCTCAGCGGTCGCACCGCTGGCGTGCCTGAGGCAAGCCCGTCTGCACCTGGACAGTGCCCAGCGCCAGACCCCCTGCTCCCACAAGTCCCAAAGGATCCGATGTCGCTATGACGTAAACACCCGCCACGCACTCAACGACGGCCGAAACACCACCTGCACCCAGGCCTCACCGAAGATCACCCACGGACCCTTCACCTGCTGCAGCCTCTCTAGCCTGCACACACCTGCACGCCTTGCCCATCCCAACACTGCAGGCCACAACCATCTCAGCTGTATACTGCTCAACACCTGCTCAATCCACAAGTACGCCGTCAAACTTTGGGACCTGCTTGAGTCCTCCGCACCAGACGTCGCCTTCCTGATGGAAACCTGGCTGAATAACTCCTCGGCACCGGACATAGCGATAGCCATCCCAACGGCTACAAGATCATGCGTAGAGACTGAAACAACTACAAACCTGGAGCAGTAATCGCCAACATCCACAGGGACACCATCAGACTCTCAACCAGCACCCAAGACGCCCTTAACATGGCCGAACTCCTACACTTCCAGATCCACATCAACAACAGCACCACCCTCAGAGAAACCCTTGTCTACAGACCCACTGGTCCTAGACCACAGTTCAGCAAAGTCATCGCCGACCTCATCAGCACGCACAGCATCACCTCCACAGACTACATCCTCCTCAGAGACCAGAACATCCACCTCGAGAACTCCAACAAACATAACTCCATAACACTGATCGACAACCTTGCCAACCTCGGACTCAAACAACTCGTCGCGGCAACCATCCACTCGGCTGTACACACGCTCGTACCCATCTTCTCCGCAAGTGACCACGTCACCTTCAACCACTCCACCGAACTCCACTGGACCGACCACCGCTGCATCCACTTCTCTTTCGAGAAACGCATCACACACAAAACAAACCGAAATGCATACCGCACCACAGCTGGAAAAAAGTTACAAAGAGCAGCTCATCAACGCACTCACCCGAGACCTTCCCGCCGGGACCAACGCAGCAGCCCATGACCTCAAAATATGGATCGACGACTGCGCCAATACCCTCGCCCCAATCAGGAAACCCTCCAACAGACACACCGGCACCAGAGCAATCTGGTTCAATGACGACCTCCAGAACTCCAAGAAAACCTGCACAAAACTTGAGAAACAATGGCGCAAGGACCAGACACCAGACAACCATGTAGCCCTCATGAACGCAAAACGTAGACACCACTAGCTCATCAGATCTGCCAGAAGAACCTCCTTCAAGGGTCACATAGACAACAGTGCACACAACAGCAAAGAGCTCTTCAACATCATGAAAGAACTCAACACCCCCAGCTCCAACTCCAACGACATCCCACCGTCACAAGAACTCTACGACTCTCTGGCTACCTTCTTCTACTGCACATTTGCAGACATCTACAATAGCTTCAACACCCAGACGCAAACAGCAGATGTCGACACCCCAAAACCATCACCCACCGACTGCACCGACCTTCTGCTCTCTTTGAACAACATAAATGATGAACAAACCGCCAGAATCATGAACACCATCCACTCCGGTTCACCTTCCGACCCCTGCCCTCACCGCATTTTCAACAAGGCAAGCACCATCATCAAACCCGAACTTCGAAAAATCATCAACATCTCCTTCGAGACCTCCACATTCCCAGAGAGCTGGAAAGAAACCCAAAGCGGACCTGAAGGACCTCAAGAACTTCTGACCCATCTTACAACAGACAACTGACTCTCTTCCTGGAGGAGAACAACGTCCTGGATTCCTCCCAAACCGACTACTAGATATTTCTTCCAAATGTTAGACGAGACGTAAGTACATTCTTATTCAAAGTGACTAGGTATCAATTTTACCCACACAATTCGGGCAGACTTGAGTAATTTATAGCATCCTCAAAGTCAGTCTTTCAAAAATTCCAAAGTATAGGACATGATTATCCAAATTTTTCTCAAGAAAAGTCATTTTCAATTGTTCGGAATATCGGCGTTTGGGCAGATATGACCCAGGGGCCCCCAGTATGCAAGGGGAATTAGCCCTCCCTCTGCAAACACACCAGTGGCCTGCGTTGCAGAGAAATGTAAAAAGGGGCATAGCCTCATTACACCTCTGTGAAATGCAGCCCCCTGGCGCATACCGGAGGTTCCAGGTGGGCTAGTTGGCCCGAGGGACCCCTAGTATGCAAGGGGAATTAGTTCCCTCTATTCAAACATGCACGGGGGCTGCGTTGCAGAGAGGTGTAAAAAAGGGTGTGGCCTCATTACACCTCTCTGCAATGCAGCCCCCTGGCGCATACTGGAGGCTCCTGGTGGGCTAGTTGGCCCACAGGGACCCCCAGTATGCAATGGGAATTAGATCCCCCTCTGCAAACGCGCTAGGGGGCTGCATTGCAGAGAGGTGTAACAAGGGGCATAGCCTCATTACACCTCTGCAATGCACCCCCTGGCGCATACTGGAGGGTCCAGGTGGGCTAGTTGGCCCGCAGGGGCCCCCAGTATGCAAGGGGAATTAGTTCCCCCTCTTCAAACATGCACGGGGGCCGCGTTGCAGAGAGGTGTAAAAAGCGGCGTGGCTTCATTACACCTCTCTGCAATGCAGTCTCCTGGCGCATACTGGAGATTCCTGGTGGGCTTTCAGGTCTTATATAGTTAGGAATTAGCATTAAAAAAAACCTTTGAAATTCACTGAAAAAAATATAGGTTTCAGGCCTTATATAGTTAGGTATTGGCATTTAAAAAACCTTGCAAATTCACTGAAAAAAACCTAGGTTGCAGGCCTTATATAGTTAGGATTTAGCATTTAAAAAACCTTTGAAATTCACTGAAAAAAACATAGGTTTCAGGCCTTATATAGTTAGGAATTAGCATTTAAAAAACCTTTAAAATTCACTCAAAAAACTATAGGTTTTAGGGGTGTTAGAGTTAGCTGGACATTTCACTCATACAAAACCATTGAAATTGCTCCTATATAGTTAGTTGTACTAACTATATTTCGCGCACCCGCACTCCACTGCTGATGATGTCACATATTACATCATTCATGACATGGTCAGTGACATCACTGATGACATCTCAAATGACATCACTGATGACATCACTGATGACATCATCCAGTGAATGTGGTTTGCTTCGTTATTTAAATATGCATTATATATATAGCAATTTGCATTAAAGAATGAGTGGATATATAAAAACAAATATTTGGATGGGGGATTTAGTCGCAGTGTAATTGACTGTTTACTTGCACAACACAATACAATGGCAAACCACCTGGTGTATGATTACATTGGACATTGAATCGTTATACACCTGTATTGAACATTGCAAGGGCATTGAAGCCATCAAATATTATTTAGGACAGAGATCTTGCGAGTACTATGGTCATAATCAAATGTTGTGTGATCTGGTAAATTGGTGTCTCAACAACAATTTCTTTATGTACGGCAAAGACATTTGGAGACAGATCAGAGGGGTCGCAATGGGATCCTGCTTCTCCCCCAGCTACGTGTGTTTACACGTGGGCTGGTGGGAGGAGCGGGATCTCAGGGCGACACCAGGTTACAACAATGTCCTTTACTGGATCATCACCTATAGCTGTCAGCAAAGGAAAATTAAGTCCGTCATCATTGGCCCATCATAAAAACGGATGGTGTTCTGAATTCAAGAGTGTCAGACAAACCCATTATCACCTTTAAAAAAGCCTACAACATGCACAGTAAGTTAGTGAAATCAAGTCCGGAGCTAGTCAGTGGCAGTGACTGGCTCGTCAGGAAAGGTTTTTTCAAATGTACCTCATGCCGTGCATGCAAGTTTGGGCAAAATACCACGCATTATGATGATCCATTCTCTGGCACCAAAATAGCAATAAGGGGCAATTTCAATTGTCGCACGGAGTTTGCTGTGTATGTCCTGACCTGCACCTGCGGCCTGAGCTATGTGGGTAGCACCAGGTCGCAGGTGCACGTGAGGATATTGCAGCATCTCCGTGCCATTGTGAATCATGATTCAACGTACCCCGTGGCACGATATTTTGACGCAGTGCACGCCAGGGATCTGCCGTGTTTGAGTTATTTTGTTATCGATGCAGTGCCCCCGTTGAGACGGGGTGGCGACAGGGGCAAAATCCTTAGAAAATTGGAAACCCAATATATTGTGGCATTGGACAGAAAACAACCGTACGGGCTCAATGCTACAGAGGATTTACATAATTTTATATAAATATCTCCCCCTGTTTTCGTTGTGGCGGGAGGTGCTGTACAGGGTGTTGGATTCTGTATGTCTTGACCACCTTAGTATTGGGTTTTGAATACTGGCAGTATTTCAATTTCAACATTAAACAACCCACTGAGTTAAAAACTCCATTTCACATGAATAAGATGTATGAGTTTGAACATCTTTTGGAGATATTCTGATTATAGATGTGGGCATGGAGTTTGCTACTTTTCGTTTATGTAGGATTGTACATATTGTTTTATTTCCATAAAATTTATTGTTTATTAGCCTTATTCATATTTTTTCCTTTCACACTTATATATAGGAGCACAAATCGACGGTGGTTATTTTACACTTGATTGTTTTGTACATAGAAGCACATAAGTCTTGGTATTTATGAAATATGTCAATTCATGAATTTTGAATTTTAAATAAATATTTTAGATATTAGCTCGTGGGTATCACAATGTGAGTTGCTAGTAGTAAATCTACATTACTTGACTAGAGGAAATCAAGGCTTTATCGTTATACATTATTCTGGTGATCAGTTTACATGAATTTGCACTAGGCATTTAACATCTCTTGGGATAACTGCATTCAAGCGGCAAGAACCAGGCACTAGTCACTTTAATAACCCGTAATTTGGGTATCTGCATTCAAGCAGTTACGATATGTGTTCAAGCCATGACATAGGATGTGTGCAAGGCCTCAGGGCATGAAATGATAATTTTAAAAATGTTTCATTATTCATTTTTAGAGTTGTGGACGCAATACAATTTACATGAACAAATTCAAATTGTTATTTATATGGCATAATTTTTGGATGTAATTTGTAATTTAATAATTGCACGAAGAAAAGTCGTCTGTTTTCGAAATCTGAGTCATTTGCACCCTTTTCCATGTTTATGTCTCTGGTCATGTGATGTACAACTGGAGGTGTGGCCCTTAGGAAGGGTCAGGGAAAAGCATATAAAAAAACAGGTTGACTATTCTATTGGTGTGTGAACAAGAGTACATCGTCCTCGAAACACGTCATTGAAAGGTCCAAATACATTTCTACATCTTGCCTGAAACGTGGGGTTCTGCTTCTTCTTTCGCCACGCCGTCGGCGTGGAGGTTCGAGGATTTGCTGCATATATATATATATATATATATATATATATATATATATATATATATATATATATATATATATATATATATATATATATATATATATATATAACTCCAATCTGTCTCCAAAGCACTTTCCGTGCAGACAAGAAAAACAGGACACCAAAATGACGCCACAGCCAGACTTGCAATGGTTTTCATGTGATGAAGTTTATTCGTGCATGCCGGGTGCAAAGCCTTGTCAAACGCGTTTTGGGCACCGGCTGTGCCCTTGCTCACTGACAAATTGCCATAGCCTGTCCACCATTTAAATATACATGTTATTACAAAATGCTCGCCAAACTCGCTGTGTGGTCATGGTCATTAACACAAACAACGGACTTCTATTGTGGAGTGCTTCACTGAGTGTAAATAAACAGTTCCGCCATTTTGGAACAGTGTGCACAAAACATCGCCCGATATCATTATGATGCATAAAAACACAGTTTAACAAATTTGATATGCCAGACTTGACGTATATAAATTCGTACATCATATAAATGCTAAAATATTCTTTTTTTTGCATAGCTGGGGCCAATAAATAGTGCGGACGAAGAGTGCAATATGGTTATATACAAGATGTAACCCATGTGATGGACATAAATTTAGGAATGCAATGCATTGAAAAAAGAGTTTAATTTGTCCATTTGTCGACATAAATATAAGAGTCTGTTATTTTTCAGTTATTCATAGATGTATGTAATAATGGTAATTATACTGTACAAATACCCGTATCACTCTATGCATACACACTGCAAAAAATGTACTAATAACATATCTCGATGGTTAGTGCAACTTTGCAATTAAAGTGCTTCTGTGCTTCAAACATGTAAACATATGACATGTGCCAAATTTTACCGTATCATACGGATAAAGTGCATAGTGCAAAATGTAAACAAAATAGATCTGTCCATGGGCCAGTCCTAGGCAGAACAAAGAAACAGGGTTACATATAATATGCATGAATTATCATTGTGCACTAATGCACTAGAAATACCCAGAAGTGTGACTAAAATATGCGTGGTTAGGCACACTAAATTTGTAAAAGTTAAATTTAACTAGTAGGCATGGTGGAAAATATCTTGCTAGAGACGTTTGCAAAAAAGAAGAAGACACTCCCTGTTCAGTTACGCAACAAGCAGTGTGGAAAAGTGGACAGTGTGTTGAAAAGTAAATAGACATAATTATTGTAAAAAGAATACAAATAACAGTTATTTTGACAATGCATCTCAATTGATGCTCATAAAAAACCTGCTTGTGGAAGGTAGGGACTGCTATATGAATATACATTCAGAGGTGAGATAAATTTTGTCTTTCAATATGAAATCCAAGCCTGGATTTCAATATCATATATACCTGATTTAGAGGAAATTGCTAAGACCTTCTCCCATGTTGAGGCCCCCAGGAGTCTTACTATTTAGTTTCATGATGTACATGGACTCCAACTGCCGTAATTTTTTCTGTGTCACCTCACCTTTTTGACTGCTCTACTGCATCGATAACAAAGTACTGCAAGTTGGTAAGGTCTTTGTTGTGAGTAGTAGCAAAGTGTCGGGGTACGGTGTATGTTAAGTCCGTATTTACAATCGCCCTTCTGTGCTGTAAAATACGAACATGGGCTGGATGTTTTGTACTGCCCACGTATACTAGATTACAGGTACATTGAAGCACATATACGGCATTCTCTGTGCGACATGTGAAATGGGCCCGGACTTTTTTCAAAGGGAGTGTTGTATGATGTAGTGTTCACCCCAAAAGTGCAGGCCCGGCAGGAACTGAATTTAAAAAAAACATGTTTGGGGGATAGCCAATTCTTTACTTTGCTGGTCTCAGGGCAACTGGTGATTAATTCATTACGCATTGAAAACGCGCGTCTGAAAGTAATAGTCGGGGTTTTGGGCATTATTTCCTTCAGAACTAAATCGGTCATGATGATAGACCACTCACGTCTGATAATTTGGCTGATTTGCTTGGCCTGCCTACTGTAACCAGTAATGAGTCTGATTTGTTTGGATATCGGTAGGGAGGTAGACGGTGGCAGTGTCTCCCCGACCCGCTGTTCACCCACTGGCAGAGTGAGACCGTGGACTGTCTGTCTTGACTGCGAGGGCTGCGAGGTGTTAGGAAGCATTATTTTTAAACCTGGTATCGTTTTTAAGCATATGTGATTGATTTGATAATCCATATTGCTAACTGCTGGAATTTCCCCTGACTCTCCCCCCGCATTGCCTGGGCTCGATACTGCAGCCTGCCCGCACCCGGTCCGACTCGGCAATTATTGCCGTAGAGCGGAGGGCGGACAGGTAAGAGCCAGGCACACCCACATCCATTTCCGCTAGAGCGGAGGTCAGCGCGCTAGTCGCTACCGTTTTCAGGGCTATTTAGACTGGACAGAACATCGAGTGGCTGCGGTAGGGAGACGGTGGCAGTGTCTCCCCACCCGCTGTTCACCTGCTAGCAGAGTGAGACCGTAGACTGTCTGTCTTGACTGCGAGGGCTGCGAGGAGTTAGGAAGCATTATTTTTAAACCTGGTATCGTTTTTAAACATATGTGATTGATTTGATAATCCATATTGATAACTGATGGAATTTCCCCTGACTCTCTCCCCGCATTGCCTGGGCTCGATACTGTAGCCTGCCCGCCCCGGTCCCACTCGGCAATTATTGCCATAGAGCGGAGGGCGGACAGGTAAGAGCCCGGTACACCCACATCCACTTCCGCTAGAGCAGAGGTCAGCGCTCTAGTCGCTACCGTTATCAGGGCTATTTAGCCACGCCTCTCCAATAAGCGCGCAGCGGTTGCGCGCAGGGGGGCGCCTTCGAGCGCGCCTAAGAAGAGCCGAAGAAAAGCCCGTCTGCGCGAGTCCGTGACAGGATGGGACCAAGGGACATGGCTCCAACATCTGGCACTCCCGACCCACAGGTTAATACTATAATATCCTACTCAAGGGAAAAACTTCTTAGTCTGATACCTATCTCTTCGGCTACCTGTATGCGCGAGATCTGGCCTAACTTTGAGGGTCCGTTTTCATGTGCAAACTGTCGCTTTCAGGCTTGCTACATATGTCCAACAAGGGATAACTTACCAGACGCCATTACTACAGTCCCAGTAGGACAGCCTCTTCAGACACCCCCCCCGTCCTCTTCAGCTAATATACTCGCAGACAGCTATATTGCTGGAAAGGGACTTTCAGGACTAAAATGTTTTCTACTGAACATACGCTCCCTACCTAAACATTACCAGCAACTATGGGACCTTATCAACACAGACATGCCGGACATCTGTTTTCTCACAGAGACTTGGCTAAAACCCCATACAATCCCTGCAATAATTGCTAGGAATCCCTGTTGGTTATAAGATTCTTCATCTAGATCGCCCGATAAAAATAGGAGGGGGAGTGGCTGTTGTTTACAAAGAGAGTTTAAAAGTCGTTACACTTGGCCAAAGATGCGACGCTCAGATGGAAATAATGATTTTTAAAATGTCCCTCTCCTCTAAAACACAGTGGAAAGGAGCATTAGTATATCGCCCCCCTGGCAAAGGCTCTGATTTCTCACTCACTCTTATGGAACTATTAGCCCCTTCTTTTAAAGCCAAGGAGGATTTCATTCTCGTTGGAGATTTTAATGTTCACATAGACCTACCAAATCACCCTGATAGCATGTCCCTGCTCGCCGATCTCTCCAGTTTGGGACTGAAAATCCAGAAAAAGGGCCCAACACACTTGGGTGGGCACACACTTGATCTAATCTTAACTAATTGCCCTAAAATAACATGCTGCCTTCCCACTACTATTAGTTGGTCAGACCACTATATGTTAAATTTCACCTTACTAGGTTCTCAACCACCATGCCAAAAACCTCTTGCTGCAATATGGAAACGGAAATGGCACAAAATTACTGTAGAAGGTTTGCAGAAAGTATGGAAAGAACCTACTCTCTTCAAAGACGATGATATTGAACTAGGTTTATCCAAGTTCAACAAAGCACTCCTGGAATTAATTGATCTACTTGCACCGCTGGAACTATATAAGCAATGCTCTAAAACCAAGCAGGAAATATGGTACACGGAAGATCTAAGGGCAGAGAAACAACAGTGTAGAAGATTGGAGAAAATGTGGAGAAAAACACATACTCCCATTAGTAAAAAACATTATCTGGAGGCACAATCTAACTACTATAAACATATAAAACAAGCCAGGAGAAATAGACTCGAGTTACAGGTAACAGAGGCAGGGAACTCTACTAGAGAACTTTATAAAATCCTGCAATCTTTTGTCAAGCCTACAGCCTGCGAAAGCCCAGATGATTTCAGTCAAACTCTATGCGACGATATCTCCGCATTTTTCGAGGATAAGATCGAACTGACTTACGAAAAAATCACCAAAGCATCAAACATCAAGAATACTGCTGACTTTCGTTGCCCCCGACCAGCCAAAAATGAAAGCAGCAAGCTTACTGTGATTCTAGAGATCAGCCTGACAGCAGTCACTATCCTATATAACCTAATCAAATCAGGCTCACCCACAGACTTACTACCTGCTAAGATGATAGCTCCATTAGGCGGCCTGTTAGCCCCGAGCTTTAAATCACTAATTAACCTCTCCCTTAAGGAAGAAAAGATCCCCAGTGTCTGGAAAAAGGCAGTTGTGAACCCGGTCCGCAAAAATACTGCGTTACCATGGTCTGATCTTAACAACCTCCGTCCAATATCCCTCCTACCCCACCTGAGTAAGATGACTGAGAAGCATGTCAACACTCACCTGTCTAAATACATCGAGGCAGCGGACGGTCTGACCCCTCACAATCTGGGTTCAGACCAAATCACAGCACAGAATCAGCTCTCCTCTCCGTGACCAACACCATCCGGATGGCACAGGATAGAGGAGGCTCTATGATTCTGGTGCTGTTAGATTTGTCCGCTGCCTTCGACACGGTGTCTCATGACACCCTCGTCAGTCGTCTGAAGGCGGTAGGGGTCAACGGAATGGCCCTATCGTGGCTAAAAAGCTTTATATCTGGTCGCTCACAAAGTGTTCGGCTGGGCTCCCATTCTTCCATCTTTAGGGAGCTCACAAAGGGGGTTCCACAGGGCTCATGCCTAAGCCCCACATTGTTTAATGTGTATGTGGCCCCCCTGGCGAAAATTGTGAGAGAACATGGGTTCACACCAATATCTTACGCTGATGACACCCAGCTATTATTCCCTTTCCAGAACCTGACACCAACAGTAAAAAGCTCTTTTGCTGCAGGAATGAGAGCAATAGCCGGATGGATGACCTCCAACTGCCGGCAGTGTAATGTAGGCAAAATGGAGGTCATGCTCTTTGGAGATGCCCCACTCCTCTGGTCACCTGAGTGGTGGCCTCCTGAATTAGGTATGGCCCCATGTCCAAAAGAAACTGTAAAAAATCAAGGGGTTAGGCTCGATCAGTCCTTGGTACTTAAAGATCATGCCACACAGTTTACAGGAACCTGCCTGAGGGTGATTGGCCTATTGAGGAGAGTCTTCCCCTACTTAGCAGACCATCATAGAAAAACACTGGTGCAGACCCTAGTAAACAGTAGATTAGATTACTGCAATGGGCTGCTCATATCTGCTAATGAGGAACAGCTAGGCAGGCTACAAGTAGCCCAGAACACGGCTGCTAGGCTGATTTTAAATGCTCCAGCCAGATCCCCCTCCCGTCCTCTGTTAAATAAACTACACTGGCTACCCATTCGCCAGAGAGTGAAATTTAAGATCTGCTGCATCATTCATAAATGCTTGTTCGGATCTGGCCCCAGGTACCTAACGGAAATCTTTAAACCCTATGAGCCAAATCGAACCCTGCGCTCCAAAAATCAAGCCTTGCTACAGACCCCTAGGATTAAAAGAGAGAGACAGGGAGGCCGAGCCCTATCATACAAAGGCCCTACTCTCTGGAACTCTCTGCCTCTCACTCTTAGGCTAAACTCTAATTTGACTGCATTCAGGAAATGCCTGAAGACGCACCTATTCTCCATCTAGTAGCCTCTCACCAATGTTATACAGATATCTTTGTCTGGCTCAGCACACAGAAAGAACAAAAGCGCGGAGATACCTCTTCGGAGGTCGAATTCCTGCGCTATAAAAGCACTTAAATAAATAAATATCATGCTGTCAGGTTCAGTGTCAGTATTTTTCCTGTTTGGGTTAAGGAGGTCTAGACGGTTTAGAGAATTAGCTTTACTCATGGCAGTGTCTAACAGTGATGGTGAATAGCCCCTAGCTATGAGTCTGCATTTGGCATCCTTTTGCTGTACATCTCTAAGTGTGGAAGTGCTGCAAGTACGGTGAATTCGTAGGAATTCGCCGTAAGGTATGCTCGCAATCATATGTTTGGGGTGGAAGCTTCCAGCATGAAGGATCGTATTTCCAGATGTATTCTTTCTGAAAATGCTAGTTGTTATTTCATTATTTTCGATTGCCACATGTACATCTAGAAAATCCGCCTCTGTTTTACTCATGCTGGCTGGGAACTTTAGATTGAATTCATTGTCATTGATGTTATTGACAAAATTCACTCCTTCTTCTGTAGGCCCCTGCCATATAATAAACACATCATCAATATACCTCCAGTATCTTAAGATATGATTTTTGCAGGTTGAGGTAAAACGGACCCTGAGGAAAATTTCCTCCCACCAGCCTACATGGAGCCCTGCGTAGCTGGGGGAGAAACATGCCCTCATTGCCACTCCTCTGAACTGTTTATACAGGGAGTTATTAAACAAAAAAATGTTGTTGTTCAAACATTTGTCAATCATCTTAAGAATCATGCAATTATGATTGTACATTTCAATGGGTCTTTTGCTTAGATAAACTTTAACCGCTCTGAGTCCATCGGCATGATCAATGCTCGTGTAGAGCGTTGCAATGTCCATAGTTATGAACAGCAGTTCATCAGACCATTTAC
This sequence comes from Lissotriton vulgaris, assembly GCF_964263255.1. Classification (NCBI taxonomy): domain Eukaryota; kingdom Metazoa; phylum Chordata; class Amphibia; order Caudata; family Salamandridae; genus Lissotriton; species Lissotriton vulgaris. The sequence continues at coordinate 2,068,341,294 of NC_141685.1, read as the reverse complement.
ATTGGTTCAGCAAGAAAAGAAATTCCGTGGTGTCCTTAATTATATATATATATATATATATACCAGCAGCCCGACCAGACGTTGTCTGGGTATGAATTACTGCCGGCCAGTAGTATATTGTTTTGTAGGATTTCGTTTTGATAGCATTTCTTATCTGTGACAGGCCTGTGAAACGCTCCGATTCACAGTGCACTGTTGATGCACTTAAGAGTGTGCGTTCAGTAGTGAGTGAACTCGAGTTTCCCTACTTTATTTTTCCTTGCAATATTATATAGCGCGAACTCGATAACATGGCATGAGCATAATTTACATTTCAGAAGAATGCATTCATTTGTGGTAGGCAAGGGGAGACAAAGCGATTTGCTTGGAATCACAGGATGTTGAGCTGATGCCGAGATTCGAAAGTAGCTCCGCAGCTCTAAAGTTTGCAATTCTAGAACTTGGGGCGGGAGGTGTGTCTAAAAGTGTATGTCGGTGCTGGCCATCAATGAGAGAGACCTGTGCATTTTTCAAATGGGTGGTGAAAAAATATGAGTATGTTGCTGGAGGTGTGGGCCGCTGTGCCACCAATGTACTTACCAGGGGAGGGTAAATACCCATTATTCCACAACCTTCTTTCCGTGTACCATCACTCCGCACACTTTCATTACGAAAGTACCATGACTCCGCAATGCCATTATAACGCATGGCATTACATTTTATATGCTTTTACCACGCATACATTTACAACGCAATTCGTTGTAAATGCATGAATGGTAAAAGCATGTTTTTTTTAATGTTTGCATAAGGTAAGTATGGGTATAGGGGTATATGTTTTGGGGGTACTGAGGTATATGTTTATGGGTGTTTGGGTATTTTAAGGGTTCAGATATAGTTTTGGGTTATGGGGTACAGGTGTAGTTTTAGGGTTTAGGGATAGGAATGGGTTTTGGGGTACAGGGATATTTTTAGGGTTCAGTGCTAGGTTTGGGTTTTGGGGTATAGGGGTATTTTTAGGGTTCAGGGCTAGGTTTGGGTTTTGGGGTACAGGGGTATTTTTAGGGTTCAGGGCTAGGTTTGGGTTTTGGGGTACAGGGGTATTTTTGGGTTCAGGGGTAGGTTTGGGTTTTGGGGTACAGTGGTATTTTTAGGGTTCAGGGCTAGGTTTGGGTTTTGGGGTACAGGGGTATTTTTAGCGTTCAGGGGTATTTTGGGTTTTGAGGTACAGGGGTATTTCTAGGGTTCAGGGCTAGCTTTGGGTTTTGGGGTACAGGGTATGTTTATAGGGTTAAGATGGGTTAGTGTTTAAAGGTGTTGGGGTATTTTAAGGAGTAAGGGTGGGTTATGATTATGGGGTGCAGGGGTATTTAAAGGGATCCGGGTGGGATTAGCACATGATTTGAGACATGGCATGAAGGGCGGAACGTACCACATGCCCCCAGTGTTTGTCACGGCCCCAGCACACACCCACAACACAACACAGACACGCCCACAAGGGACTACTTTGCTGGCACATTTCTTTTACCTTTTAAATGTATATGGTGGGCGTCTGCATAGCCTATGTCCTTCTGCTGAAAATGCCCTTTCCAACGCTGTATTAGGTGTTGTGATTGGTGCTGTGGTTCCTGAGAGTACCCGCCTCAAAGGTTTGGGCTCTCTCTTTATTATATTAGTATGGATTTATATATATATATATATTTATATATTTGTATATATATATATATATATATATATGTATATATATTACCTACTGGCGGTAGCCAGTAGGTAGTTATAGTTAGGACCTAGTTTCCATAGGAAATCCGCAACATTCTATTGGGAATAACTTTGGCAAAGAAGGCTCGCAACGCTCCGCTCCTTCCCTGAAAATCTCGGGAAGATTCGTCAAGCGGGGGCCGAGAAAAAAGGGGGTCCCAAAACGTGTTTTCCCCATGTTAATTTCCATAGGACGTTTAGACACGGCTACAGCCCGAACCGCTGAACGGAATTACACCAAATTTGGGAAAATGGTAGGGTCTGGTACGCAGATCACGCTTTTGTTTAAATGGTGTAAATCCCTCCAGTAGTTGCTGAGAAAATTAAAGTTAAAATCAATTATATATCTATAAGCGCGCACCGGTGCGCGCACCTTGCCGTGCACGAGCTTTATGCTGATTGGCTGCCACTGTCTGTCAACACTCTAAAACAGAAATTGTTGGCAGCCATCATGTGCCTCGGTAGACTGAGGCACAGGAAAGCAGAAAAACCAAGGTGTAGAACTCAAAAAGGGGGCAGGGTAGAAGCACCCTGACCCCCTTGGCCTGCTCAGGGGGTCCCACAGGGACCCCCAAGGCAAAAAAAATATTTTTTTTTGAAAAATCGTGGGGTACGCGCACCGTGCGCGCACCCCATGAATGCCTTAGGGGTCACTTACCTCCCTTTTATCATCCTCAAATCCCCTTCCCTCACCATCTTTCCATTTCTTTTACCTTCATTCCCCTTACCCTACTCTATGTATCTCTCTTTGTCCCTTACTCTCCTTACATATGTCCATCCTCACTCCCCTTCTGTCACTCCTCCTCCTTTACTTTCTTTTCCATACTGCTCTTCCCATATTTTTAATTTCCCTTAACTCACTACCCTACCTTTAGACACCTTGGGGCAGATTTACAAGCCCCTTACACCTGTTTTGCGCTGCCGTTGCATCACTTTTGTGACGCAGCGACGGTGCAAAAGATGCGCCATGGTGCGGGCTATTTACAACGTGACGCATCTGGTTCCGTCATGGCCCCGCCCGTTCTTCAGATCATCAGCGCAGGCGCGAATCTCTTTGTCCCTTACTCTCCTTCCTTATGTCCATCCTCACTCCCCTTCTGTCACTCCTCCTCCTTTATTTTCTTTTCCATACTGCTCTTCCCATAATTTTAAATTTCCCTTAACTCACTACCCTACCTTTAGACACCTTGGGGCAGATTTACAAGCCCCTTACACATGTTTTGCGCCACTGTTGCGTCACTTTTGTGAAACAGCGGCGGTGCAAAAGATGCGCCATGGTGTGGGCTATTTACAACGTGACGCATCTGGTTCCGTCATGGTACCGCCCGTTCTTAAGAACATCAGTGCAGGCGCGAAATCAGCGCCACGCAGGCGTGCCGGGTGGGCCATTACGGAACCACTCCGTCACCAGCGCAGCCCACCCGAGGGCTATTACGGAGCGGTTCCGTCGTAAGCGTGGGAGGGGTTAAAGGATTGTTGTACATCAAACAGTCGACGTCCATCGTATATCAAGAGAGATGAAACCATGCACACATTCAACCACAATTGTACAACACACGGTATAGTTAGGAATTAGCATTTACAAAACCTTTGAAATTCACTGAAAAAACCATAGGTTTTAAACCCGTTATAGTTAGGAAGTAGCATTAAAAAAACCTATGAAATTCATTGGAAAAAACGTAGGTTTTAAACACGTTATAGTTAGGAAGTTGTATTTAAAAAACCTATGAAATTCACTGACAAAACCATAGATTTTACACACGTTATGGTTAGGAAGTAGCATTTACAAAACCTATGAAATTCACTGAAAAAACCATAGGTTTGACACATATTATAGTTAGTTGGATATTTTACTCATATAAAACCAATGAAATTCCCCCGTTATAGTTACTTCAGCTAACTATAACTCGCGCGCCCGCAATGCACTGCTGATGACTTCACATAATACATCACTCATGACATGGTCAGTGACAACACTCATGACATCACTGATGACATCATTCAGTGAATGGGTTAGTTCTGAAAATTAAATATGTTTTATATATGTTTATCAAAAGGTTGATGGAAGTGGGGGCCCACTGGAGGGCTGTTTTAAATGAAATAATTACCGCAATGAAATACACAGGACCCACTATGGTGTATACTACAAAGGAGGCACCACGCCTACTACAGGAAGAACACTAAAGCCTCAGAGCACCAGAATGCACTTAGATTTAATCACGTGCTGAAATGTCAATGAAATAAAAGACAAGCTGGAAAATGCCTCCTTTGAATTCCTGTGCTTTCCTTGCTGGCCTGTGAACAAGGAGCATCACAGCTCCGAAACGCGTAAGGCAGAATTAATTTACCTGAGGGGAGGAGAGACGCTGAACAGTGATTGAGACCGAGATTCGTGTGCACTCCGAAGCGCTGGTCCTTTGAACAATCAAATTATGGCGGCAGTCCACTGTCGCGGAGTTGCACCGCCCGGAAGAGGGGCCACGGAGATAATGGAACTTGCTAATCTCCGAGTGGGAAATTCGATCTATCTCAGCGTCGGAAGACCTCTGTCCCTGGGGGCCCACTGGAGGGCTGTTTTAAATGAAATAATTACCGCAATGAAATACACAGGACCCACTATGGTGTATACTACAAAGGAGGCACCACGCCTACTACAGGAAGAAAACTAAAGCCTCAGAGCACCAGAATGCACTTGGATTTAATCACGTGCTGAAATGTCAATGTAATAAAAGACAAGCTGGAAAATGCCTCCTTTGAATTCCTGTACTTTCCTTGCTGGCCTGTGAACAAGGAGCATCACAGCTCCGAAACGCGTAAGGCAGAATTAATTTACCCGAGGGGAGGAGAGACGCTGAACAGTGATTGAGACCGAGATTCGTGTGCACTCCGAAGCGCTGGTCCTTTGAACTATATATATATATATATATATATATATATATATATATATATATATATATATATATATATATATATATATATTACCTACTGGCTATCGCCAGTAGGTATATATAGTTAGGATTTTTTCCCTATGGGATTTCTGAAAATTCTATGTCTAATAACTTTTGCGTTTGTGGACGGAATCGGCTGAAATTTTCAGGAAAATGGCACATTATGTTTCTGAGCAGCCCCTGAAAATTTGGTGGGGTTTCGTCAAGGGGGGGCTGAGAAAAAAGGGGGGTCCCAAAACGCGTTTTTTGCATTGAGTTTTCCATAGGGCGGTTGGACTCACTTTTAGCTCGAACGGCTGAATGGATTTGCACGAAACTTGGCAAAATTGTAGGGACTGTTAGCCCGATGTGCCTTTGCTAGGTCTCAATATATGTGCTTCAGTGGATTTTGAGAAATTAACGTTTAAATCAAGATATATATCTGTAACAGCGCTCCGGGCAGCGATCCGGTCCGCTTACTTTTCGCTTATCGGAACTTTGCGCGCAGAAAGCTGATTGGCTCTCCGGTGTCTGTCAACATTCTAAACAGTCCGGAGCGGCCGCCATCTTGTCTCTCGGTAGGATCGAGAGAGAAGAAGAGGTGAAAAACGAAAGGGGAATTTAATGAAAGGGGGCAAGGTATCCCCCTCTTGACCCCCTAGGAATGTTGTTGGGGTTATTAAAGGGTCCCGTGGGGAAAATAAAAAAAAAATGATTTTTCACGGTAGAAGCGCTTCACGGGCCGCGAACTGGGCCGCAAACTGGTAGCGAAACGGGAATTCGCCATTTTGTGCTTCGTTAATTAAATTATTAGGTATAAGGGGGTGCGGGAGACGTATCCTAATCCCCTATGTTTCCTGAGGGTGGCTGAGGAGGCTGATATATGTTGATACATCTCTTCCAGCGGCTGTGCGTGAGCTTTTTTTTTTTTTGCTGCGTGACAGTCCGGAGCGGCCGCCATCTTGTCTCTCGGTAGGATCGAGAGAGAAGAAGAGGTGAAAAACGAAAGGGGAATTTAATGAAAGGGGGCAAGGTATCCCCCTCTTGACCCCCTAGGAATGTTGTTGGGGTTATTAAAGGGTCCCGTCGGGAAAATAAAAAAAAATGATTTTTCACGGTAGAAGCGCTTCACGGGCCGCGAACTGGGCCGCAAACTGGTAGCGAAACGGGAATTCGCCATTTTGTGCTTCGTTAATTAAATTACTAGGTATAAGTGGGTGCGGGAGACGTATCCTAATCCCCTATGTTTCCTGAGGGTGGCTGAGGAGGCTGATATATGTTGATACATCTCTTCCAGCGGCTGCGCCATCTTGCCTTTTTTCCAATGCCACAATTTTGTCGTGCACGGCAGCCATTTTAGATGCCAGGCTGGTCCCAGGCTATCACCTACCCCTGCGGATGTAGTTTATGGCCCCAGCTGTAGAGAATTCAGACATGCCAACCCTCCCGATTCAGGCGTGTGACTACTGATTTCAGTGCTAGTCTCCCGCCTCCCGATTTCTGCAAGCAAAAACACGGGGGCATATTACGAACAACTAGCAATAATTTTTGTCTCTAACTTGTTTAGAGACAAAAATTATCGCCGCACATCGGCGATTTTTATCGCAGATAAACCTTGCTATTATCGCAGAAAAGTCAGCGATATTCATGTATTATCGAGCAAATGCTCTTAGCCATGTTATCCACCTCCCATTGGATAACATGGCTAAGAACTGCTCAGGGCAGGTGTTAGATTTTGGAGATATTCGCGCTTAGCGCGAATATCTCCAAAAGTTGGTAATAGAAGGTAGCGATGTTAGGGACTGTTTCCAGTCGCTAACATCTTGGCACGCCACTTAGCATGTCATTAGTGATAAGTATCACTGACATGCAAAGCGGGGCCCAAGATGGCCTCCCGATTTCTGCAAGCAAAAACACGGGGGCATATTACGAACAACTAGCGATAATTTTTGTCTCTAACTTGTTTAGAGACAAAAATTATCGCCGCACATCGGCGATTTTTATCGCAGATAAACCTTGCTATTATCGCAGAAAAGTCAGCGATATTCATGTATTATCGAGCAAATGCTCTTAGCCATGTTATCCACCTCCCATTGGATAACATGGCTAAGAACTGCTCAGGGCAGGTGTTAGATTTTGGAGATATTCGCGCTTAGCGCGAATATCTCCAAAAGTTGGTAATAGAAGGTAGCGATGTTAGGGACTGTTTCCAGTCGCTAACATCTTGGCACGCCACTTAGCATGTCATTAGTGATAAGTATCACTGACATGCAAAGCGGGGCCCAAGATGGTCGCTATCTCCTTTTAGCTGTCACTAACTGGTGTTAGCGACAGCTTGGTAATAGGGAGATAATTTTATCTCCGCTTTCAAGGCTTTTAAAGCCAAAAAAGCGGAGATAAACCCCCTTGATAATATGCCCCACGATTCCTTGGGGGTTTCAGCTGACAGGGCTTGGTATTGTGTTACATGGTAATTTTTCCAGGAAACGTCAGAGGGTCGATGCAGGGGTTCTAGAAGAGGTGATAAACCATTTAAGCCTCATGAACAAGCGCATGGTCTTTTAAAGATTTGTGAAGTACTCGGAGCGGCGGTGTGTGTGTGTGCCCTCTTTCAGGAGCGGGCGGGGGGGCACTGCCAGCAACTTGCCAGGTCAGGTAGTGTTCAACACGTGCATCACCCTTTCTCTGCTTGCTATTGCGCTCCATGCTTCGGAAAGGTAAGAAAAAGAACGTGCATTTGAGTTTGAAATGTCCGATCCTGCAGCAGCACACTTCCAAAGCCCACACATGACAATAACCCGATTCAAGGCCCCATTCACCCGTTTTTAAAAAAATAGATAACACTCCAACAAAGTAAGGTTATAAAACTTTATTAACTATTAACTTTAACGAACGGAACAAAAACTAAAAACATTTAAACATTTCTCAACACAAAAAGCAACAATGGTTAGAAGCTGTCTTTTGTGCGAATAGTCCCAAGGCAGCACAACGTGCAGAGTTCTGGACGGCACCCAGGTGATGTCGCCTGGGTGCCGCACTGGTTTAGGGATCCTACAATGCAGCACAGAAAAACAGCGTGGGGCGTCCCGGGTGGTGCGGGGGGAGGCCTCGTCAGTAGCGGTCTGTGTCCAATGTCACATGGCTGACACAACATGTACGACAGGCACCCAGGTGATGTCCAGTAAACTGCCGCACTGGTTTTGGTATCCTACAATGCTGCTCCGAAAATTGGCGTGCGGCGGCCCGGGGGGGGGGGGGGCGTGGGGGAGGCGGCGTGAACGGGCCTCCCCAGGTGGCGGCCATCTAGCTGAGTTGCGCCCGCTCTTGCGGCTACAGCGTCTCGCTCACCATGTTGTTGAGTTGCTCCCACTCTTGCAGTGCAGCGATAGGCGGCTGCCACATGGCTCTTAAAATGGCGGACGGCTCCGCGGTTTTAGGCCTGGTCCACTGAAATGGCCCTGGGACACTTTGGAACTCGGACGCTTGCCTGCTAGGGCTTGGGCTCCATTCTCGAAAAGCGTCCCCTCAGCCGTGAAGATTGTACAAAAGTCTTGGGGGCCCCCGACTCCCGCAGGCTTCCGGTGGGGAGCGGCTGCCATGATTGCTCACGGAATGACCACGACGGAGCCACGAGATGGTGGTGCTCTCATGCTGACGCCAGCTTCAGTCTGAATGATCCAGAAACAAGGTGGGGCTTTCATCGTTTGGGAAAAAAAAATGTTCTAAACCAATGAAAAGTGTTATTTTTAGGTCATATGACCAAGCCTTCCATCTTTAGGAAACCAAAAGTAAAATGAACCAATGAAAAGTTTTATAAACAAGTCACATGACCTGTTATGCGGCATAGGGCTACAAAAAGTGTAGAAAATCCGTTGGCACGTGAGGCGGCGTCAGTAGCGGACCGATGTGCGAATAGGCCGAAGGCAGCACAACGGGCCGAGATCCGGATGGTACCGAGGTGGTGTCCAGCAAATTGCCGCACTGGTGTGGCCATCCTACAATGCTGCGCCGAAAGACGGCGTGTCCAGCTGAGTTGCGGTCACTGTTGCGGTACAGTGACTCGAACGCGCCGAGATCCGGATGGCACCGAGGTGGTGTCCAGCAAATTGCCGCACTGGTGTGGCCATCTTACAATGCTGCGCCGAAAGACGGCGTGTCCAGCTGAGTTGCGGTCACTGTTGCGGTACAGTGACTCGAACGCGCCGAGATCCGGATGGCACCGAGGTGGTGTCCAGCAAATTGCCGCACTGGTGTGGCCATCCTACAATGCTGCGCCGAAAGACGGCGTGTCCAGCTGAATTGCGGTCACTGTTGCGGTACAGTGACTCGAACGCGCCGAGATCCGGATGGCACCGAGGTGGTGTCCAGCAAATTGCCGCACTGGTGTGGCCATCCTACAATGCTGCGCCGAAAGACGGCGTGTCCAGCTGAGTTGCGGTCACTGTTGCGGTACAGTGAGTCGAACGCGCCGAGATCTGGATGGCCCCGATGTTGTGTCCAGCAAGTTGCCGCACTGGTGTGGCCATCCTACAATGCTGCGCCGAAAGTCGGCGTGGGGTGCCCCGTTGGCTTATGAGGTGATGTCAGTAGTGGACCGATGTGTGAATAGGTCGGAACCAGCACAAGGCGCCAAGATCCGAATGGCAAGTCCTGGATGTTGAGTGCCTCAGTTGAGAGTTCTGAGCAGTGCTTGTCTGAAGCTTATTTGCACCTGCTGCAGCTTCATTAGGTCCGGCGGAACTTTTTTCCTTTTCCTTTCTGCTTCTTTTCCTACAATCCGTTTCATCTGAAGACACGACCAGGTCCCTGAATGTGTGCAGGGGGACGCTATTGATTGAATGAAAATGGCGGCTTGACACAAAGCTGACTCAAGCGTTACTGTTGGTGCTATACAGACAAAAATTGGTTTTCAGTTTGTACATTCTTCAGGTTTTTTTTTTCCATCCAAGTCTGATTGAGAGTTTGTAGAAAAATGGCTTCAGATTTTCCACATACTACTCTTCAACATTCTTCCTAAATGTAACAATGTGAAACTCACTAGGAGAACGGCTGTTTCTGTTTCCTTTCAAAATGCTGCCAACAATATTTTCTGAATGGAAGACACCATCTTGTAGCATAAAGGGCCGAAAGGGGTTCTGGTCTGGCCGATGGTTGGTGGAGACATTTTGACTATATCTTGGACCTGCCCGGCCTCGCCCAAAATGGCGCCGGTATAAATGGGACTCGTAACTCCTTGCCCGCAAATGTATATCTAGAAAATGTTATTGTAAGTGGCCCTGTCCTATTTTAATTACAAAGTGTATGTCCACCGATTCCGCAACTGTTAGACACCTTAGTTCTTGCAACCTAATGGCCCGCTCGTTACGTTCCTCTACAGTGTAAATGTCTCCTCATCATATACGATTTCAGTTTGCTCCGTGGCCGGCCCACGTGGTTATAGGCCCGTATTTGTATACTGACATTTTCACAATAAAGGTTTTTAAAACAAAACACGGTAGTAGTATTTACATTGGTAAAGTTTTTACTTTTAGTCACTGTTTTCGAATCAGTAAAAGGCAAGTGAAATAAAGCAGTCCAATTACATGACGGATAAAAGGTATAATATGTAGGAACGCAGTAAAGATAAATGGTCAAGGGCAGTTGTGTTTTTCATGTCTGCAACATAAAGTGATCGATAAGAATCTGATAATCAGGCGTATCGGCGACTAAGACAGCAGGCCGAATCTCTTTTACTCAACGGCTCCGTCATGGAAGGAAGAAACACCCTTTTTCTCGAAAAAGGAATATATTTTACTTGCAAGACAGTTGTAAATTTTCCGGGAAAGTACATTAGCCTGGAATATTATAACATATGTTTGAAAAAAAAATATTGTTCGAAAACAATAAAAAGCGTAATTTTTAGGTCATATGACCAAGCTTTTCATCATTAAATTAACAAAAGTAAAATGAACCAATGAAAAGTTTTATTAACAAGTCACATGACCTGTTATGCTTACGTTACGCGCTGCGCGCCGCGCCTCGGATCACTTCCGGGTGCGCTAACGCGGCGTGTCATAAAACGCATTACGCGACAACGTAGGTCAAGAATATAGTCTAAATGTCTCCACCAACCAGCGTTCAGAACACAACCCCTTTCAGCAGTCCAAAAAGTTCTGTTAAATGACAACAGAGGGGACAGGCAACAAGAACCATCAGTCAAAGAGGGGAGGGCAAGTTCTTCTCTTCCGGGTCATGTTGGGGCGCTACCGGAACTGATCGAATTGGTAGTCTATAGTGTTTCTGGATGTTTCAGACTAAAGCTGGCGTCAGCATGAGACCACTACCATCTCGTAGCTCCGTCGTGGCCATTCCACGAGCAATCATGGCAGTCGCTCCCCACCAGAAGCCTGCGGGAGTCGGAGGCCCCCAAGACTTTTGTAGAATCTTCACGGCTGAGGGGACGCTTTTCGAGAATGGGACCCAAGCCCTATCAGGGAAGCGTCCGAGTTCCAAGGTGTCCCAGGGCCATTTTAGTGGGCCAGGCCCAAAACCGAAGAGCCGGCCGCCATTTTGAGAGTCCTGTGGCAGCCGCCTATCGCTGCACCGCAAGAGCGGGCGCAACTCAACTACATGGTGAGCGAGACGCTGTAGTCGCAAGAACGGGCGGTAAACAGCTGAATGGCGGAAGAGGCACAGTGTAGCAAAAGCGGGTGGAATGGCAACTAAAACGATAAAGGGGCGCCCCACTACAGCTTGTCTTCAGGTCAAACGGATTGTGGGACAAGGTCCAGAATTGAAGAGTCATCAAAAGGCAAAAAGTTCCGCCGGACCCCGGGAGCCGGCCGCCTATGTCGGGGGCGATCTCAGGCTACACCAGTGCTATAAGACTTGGGGAGGGTGTCGGAGCCAAGCGTCTTCTCCGAGTCCATGGCCATCACACCGCCCCTCAGGGGCCTCCGTCAAGCTGTTTAGGAAGGTAACATATCACATTGTTTTCTAATGCAGTCAGGTCCACAAACGACACTCACTTACTTTGAGAATAGTGAAGCTGCAGTAGGTGGAAATAAGCTTCAGACAGTGTTACAAGCACTGCTCAGAACTCTTAACTATGGCACCCAACATCCAGAACTTATGCTATTTGAGAATGGCAGTGACATCGAAGCATCTCAGGGACCAAAACCATTAACGTACTTTCACGTATGAAAATCTTACTTGGGGAGGGGGCAGGAGCGAAGCGCCCCCTCCCAGTCAGCGCCACCACACCGTATGTTGAAAATCTGAAGCCATCGTTCTACAAAGTCAACCAAACTTGGATTGAAAAATCTAGAAAAATGTACAAACTGAAAACCAGTTTTGGTCTGCATAGCATCAGTAGCAACGCTTGAGTCAGCTTTGTGTCAAGCCGCCATTTTGATTCAACAAAGCACAGGCATTGAAAAAGGCTGAAATTCAGAACTCTAAACTATGGCACCCAACATCCAGGAGCTTGCCATCCGGATCTTGGAGCCTTGTGCTGTTTTCGATCTATTCACACATCAGTCCACTACTGACATCATCTTATAAACCAACGTTATGTAAATAGTTTTTTAATAAAATGTTTTACCCTGTTTCTTTGCTGGTGTGTTGTCTATATTTTTAATATTTGCATAGGGTTTGTCGTTATTTTGGGAGGGATGGGTGACGGAGCCGAGCTGTCTTGCAGCCCTCATGGTGTGGAGCTCAGTTCATCTCACTATTTTCGTATTTCTCATGAAGGGTTGTTCCTAATATTTCTATTTTAGCGAGGTCAAAAAGAGATCCAATTAGTGGCCTACTGATTTTGCTCGATTACTTTTATTTTTTTTACACGATTTTTCACTATCTGCAAAGACTAAACAGAGTATTGCGACTTTGTGCTTGTTTGTAAATAGAGAATGATCCAAAGAGAACCAATTCTAAAACAGTAAATGCTTGGACAACAATCAATCAAATGGAGAGACAAGCAGGCACGACGGATTACAACGGGGGCAAAGGCTTGCGTTAACTACCGTTCACTATCTGCAAAGAGAGAGTACTACTAAGACAAAAGAGGGGAGGGGGGGGGGTGCAGCGTTCAAAGCACATCAGCGTGCATAAATACGAAAATGTTTTTATCTATCACGTACTTGACATTTTAAAGCTTTTCATATTTGCTATTAAAAAACCAATGAAATTCACAGAAAAAACCATAGGTTATAGTGGATATATAGTTAGGAATTTGCATTTACAAAACCTTGAAAATTCAATGAAAAAACCATTGGTTTTAGGCCATATATAGTTAGGGATTTGCATTTACAAAACCTTATTTTACTCGCATAAAACCATTGAAATTCCATATATAGTTATAAGCGCTAACTATATATCGCGCACCCGCAATCCACTGCTGATGATGTCACATATTACATCATTCATGACATGGTTAGTGACATCACTGATGACATCACTGATGACATCTCTAATGACATCACTGATGACATCACTGAAAACATCTCATTTGACATGACTGATAACATCACTGATGATATCATTCATGTGATAATACGATGCACCTCTTCAGACTCTAATATAACCTTAGATACAATCAGTGTAAACAGACACTCACAGACTGTCACTCATCCATGGAGTTACTCACACACCTAGTCAGTCATGCAAAGAATCAATCACACCTCCATTTCCTCAACTATACAGTTATACAAACTTTACTTATTCAAACATATACTAACACATATTTACTCTATTATACAATCCCTGATACAAGTTCACAATGATCCATACAGCCACTCACACATTCACTGGCTCTTATGCACAGTTATTTATATATGTCAACTCTCACATGTACTGTGTTTTACATATGTACTTACTTTGACATGTAGCACTGAGATATCCATTCACTCACCAATACACTCATGCACACAGTCAACCGCCCATACAGCTGTTTGCACATGCACTTTTGAATCTATACATATAGTGAATTAACTACTCACACATCTATGTACAGAGTCACACACCTCCCAGCCACCCATACACACACACTCAGTCTCCCATACAAATACTTGGACAACCAATCAATAACCCATACAGTTACTCATATAGCTACGAATCAACATATGCAGCAGTTTGTAGAACAACAGATATAATGATGCACAAATTAAAACAGTTTAGTCACTAACCCATGCACTCAGTGAGACACATTTAATCACTCACTCAATCAGTCAGTCATGCACCTAGTAAATCCTTCATCCAGACACTTATACATCCACTCATTCTTCAATATGTAAAACATATTTTAACTTTAAAGAAACATACAGTCACTGGATGTTGTCATCAGTGATGTCATCAGTGATGTCATTTGAGATGTCATCAGTGATGTCATCAGTGATGTCACTAACCATGTCATGAATGATGTAATATGTGACATCATCAGCAGTGGATTGCGGGTGCGCGATATATAGTTAGCGCTTATAACTATATATGGAATTTCAATGGTTTTATGCGAGTAAAATAAGGTTTTGTAAATGCAAATCCCTAACTATATATGGCCTAAAACCAATGGTTTTTTCATTGAATTTTCAAGGTTTTGTAAATGCAAATTCCTAACTATATATCCACTATAACCTATGGTTTTTTCTGTGAATATATATATATATATATATATATATATATATATCAGCAACTTACTATTTGGAATAACTTATGCGCCGGTTGTTGAATCTTCGTGAAATTCTCCAAGAAGTTGGTGCTGTCCGCTCAGCCCCTATCCTGAAAGTTTCGGGGTGATTTGTGATGCGGGGGCTGAGAAAAAAGGGGTTCCTAACATGTGCTTTCCCCATGCAATTTTCCATAGGGACCTTTAAGCTGAACGGAATTATACCAAATTTGGCAAAAAGGTAGATTTTGGTTTGCAGATTATGCTTTTTGTTAAATGGTGTAAATCTGTGCAGTAGTTCCTGAGAAAATCAAAAGTAAAATCATAGACCGCCACCTCGCGGGGTACTAAATTTTTCCAGCCCCGGGGACCACCACCCCCCAGAACCGCGAGCAAACTGCTTTGGTTTTTGGAAGAGAGATCAGAAAACCTGCTCTCTCTTCCAAAAGCCAAAGCTGATTACTTTTCTACATGGGGAGCAGCATGTTAGCTGCTTCCCATGCAGAAAAGCAATGCCGGCTCCCGAAGGACGCGGGGATCTTGCAGGGACCCCAACGGAGAGGGCCAGCCCCGGGGGATGGGGTCCCTGGGGCAAGAAGTGGCCCGGGAGGGGGGCCACAGGGCCCCCTCCTCTAATAATATATATATATATTTTAAGTAAATAAAAGGAGGTAGGCTGGCCCAGGGGGATGTGGTCCCCGGGACCAGAAGTGGCTCGGGAGAGGGGCCACGCGGCCCACCTCCCCCCAATTAATTTTTTTTAATGAGGCAGAGCCCCGGGGGATGGGGTCCCTGGGGCTAAAAGAAGCATTAGGAGGGGGCCACACAGCTCCCCTCCCCATATTTCTATAACTTCTGGTGGGTACGCGTTTGGTGCGCGTACCATACGATATATGATGCCTGATTCCTAAGGCGTCCCGTCCGCGTACCTAAGCAAGAAATATAAAAAATATTTTTCAGATATTTAGCAAGTTTATTTGTTTAGATGTTGGGTATATCTAAAAAGAGCCCTTGTGTTTATTGAGAGATTTTAGTTCTGATGCAGATTCTAAAGTTCATGAGGAAGACTCTGTTCCCTTCATCTGTAAAATGTACACCATCTCTCCTATAGATGCCATGCATATGGAAACGCAGATTGTTGTTGTGAATGGACCCCATTCTATAGTCTCGGAGAAAAGCAGAAACAGATTTATTCACATGTTTCCTAGATTTCTCAATCTGTGGACAAAATTGATTGGACCAGTTCCATTTCTTTCTTTGGCATATGTTAGAATACACAAAGGCAGTTTGGGGGAAAAGTGACATCAGTTCTGTAAAGATGTCCTTCATTAACATTTCCAGACCTACCCCAGTCAAAGTGCCTAGGTCATTGCCTCCACAGTGCACAATTATGAGGTCAGGATGTTGGAGATGTAAAAAGGATTTCACCAATGGCATCAATTTGTGCCACTTTAACCCTCTCTGTCCAATCCATGTAGGGCCAGATGTAGGAAGGCTATTACCGGTCGGTAACGGCCGAAATTAACAAATTTTTGCCCTTTACGAATGGTAATAGGCTTTTCTGATGTAGGGGTCGAAAATAAGGATTTGGTAATTTACCGAATCGGTAATTTAAGGAATCTGTAAATTACTGATTTCTTAAATACCGATTCGGTAAATTACCGAATTCCTAATGTAGAGAGCACTTAAATGAGTGCTTATCCCATGTTAGGATTCGTTATTTACCACCAACTACAAGTTGGTGGTAAATAATGAGAAAAAAAAGCAATTTTATGCAAATTGCTTCAGTGCCATGTTGCAGACATACATGCCCATACACAATTGAGGGGTGCAACAGGGTGTCAAAGTGACACCCTGCCACCCTTAAATGTTTTCCCCCTTTTTTCCGAATCAGTGTTTACCGATTCAGTAATTGACATTCATTCCTATGGGCCTCCAGGCTGTGGCCTCCAGACTGTGACTATGAGTCAGTTTTGTTGACCCATTTAGCAGAATGTCCTTATCCATTCACTGCAGTAAAAGTCAAGCACTTAATAAATTCAGTTAGGCACTGTCCTTGCAGAACTGTAATCATTCAGTCAGTACCGAAGAACTCATGCAGCGAAGTAGGCCTTAGGGCATGAAGTGTTTCAAAGCACTATGCATTATGCTTGTAGTCTTCTATCTACCTGCACACTTGTCTTTTATACCTTCAATTCCCGAGTATATATCCTTACACTTCCACCAAGCAGTCTGTCACTTGTGTTGCACTGTTGTAGTGACTCATTCAGCTATTGAACCGGAACCGCTGCCCTACGCTGCTGTGCTCGCTCACCCCCTGCCGCCGCATTTCTACATGCCAGTGCGTCCGCTGAGTGGGGGAGAGCTCGAGGGCCAGTAAACCACAATCCTCAGCAGCTCTTGCGGCCGGAAGCCGCATCCCGGGTAATCATGCCAGGAGGCGCTTAAATATCCGCATCATTCCCGTGTCGCGGCAGTGTCCCGGGAGAAGCCCGGGACAAGGGCAGGACCGTTTGTGACCGTTCGTGACTGTACGGACCTGGACTGGGCCACATTATTAACGTCTTTTGGAGTGTATTTATAATCTGTGAGACCTTTCATATTCAATATTATTGTGTCTTTGTTAGAGGTTATGACTACACAGAATGATATAGTGCGAAAGGGAGGAGTTGGGGGTAGTGTCATGGTAACACTATGACAATTTTATAATCAAAGCTGATAGGGTCCTTGAAAAAGAAATTGCTCTAACAGAGAGACGTTTGTCATTGGAACCATTATACCACAGATGCTCATCTATGGGGCCATAGCAAATTCTAGTACACCACATCAAGTTAGACCACAAGCGGGGGAAAACAACTTGGTAATTAATAATGAGGGTTCTCCTATTCTCACGCTAAATACACCACTAGCACAGAGTAGTGGATCAGTTGAAGAACTGGCTGAGTCCAGTAATTCAAATGATGTTAGCGCAGTTAGCAATAACACTTCACTCCCCAGGACCAGGTCCAAAACCAAAAAATATCTTTAATCGTGGAGGAAAAACTAAAACACGCAAAGAAATCCCTATTAACAAGCCTAAAGTACATAGGAAATGAAGGGCGGATATGGTGAAAACCATAACTGAAAAAGGAGGAAGCCAGATTCAAGCACCCAGGAGTGCAAGTATAGCAGTACAGACTATAACAACCACAGATTATACCCCGCCAATAACTACCCAGGAAATTTAAATTCCTGACATTATCACGGCAGAACATGCAAGTCAGGCATTGGAAAACACAAAATGTTTAGAGGGTTTCTTGTTAAAAATGGAACAACAGGTTAAGTCGCTTATGCTACCTCTCCTTGAAAGGGAAAAGGGAATAGGGAAGAAATTGCCAAAAATAGTAGAAGTCTCACGGTTAAATAATTAGATATTGGCTAAGTATATAGAACCGATACAGACTCTAGACACCATGACACCAGAAACCCCCCTAAAAATATGAATAGCTGAACAGTTGTATCTGGCATAAGTAAGTCTGTTAAATGCTTGCAAAAGCCCGCAACACCCGTTACTGGGCATATGGACTCAATAAATAAGCCCCTAGAAACACCAGGGGAAGAGAGAATGGAGACAGCTAATGATGTGCAGATTAGGGAATTAGAAACTGGTAATACCCATGGGAAGACCGAGGATAAAGGGGTAGACGAGGGCCTGGGCAAGAATCAATTTGACAGGGTAAGACCAACGAACAAACATATACGTATCGACCTTCCACCTGAATCATTCCCATATATTGTGGTCTTAATAGGGGTACCAGACTTAGAAGAGGGGAAGACAGAAAGCTACTTTGAAGTAAAGAATAAAGTTAGCCATTGGCTAAATAGGTACAGGCCGATTCCTCCATCCTTCCATGGTGAAATTCTCCATGCCCGCAGACTAAGTTGGGTGGGGCAGCGACAAAAAGATAAAGAAGGGGACTGCATCATAGTGAATTTCAGAGATAGGTAGGTGGTAAAACATATTTGTGGCTTAAGGGCGGGAAACATCGAGAGTAAGATACAAACAGTAGATCTGAGGTATTTTTACCCACCACGGCCCACGGCCAACGTATGTACTTAGAAAGCGTACAGGGAAAGTGGTATTGGGATTTGTATAACAATTATTTCAAAGTCCCTATTCATACCCGCTTTGATATCCTCCATGCACAAGAAGGTCTTGAGGGAGTAGACTGACGGTGCAAGGAAAAATCCATTCCTATCACCCAGAATTTTTCTGATCCGAGTAGGGGTGTAGTGATCATGGGAAATGGCGGAGACAAATTGCCCCCAGCAATAGTAACAATTGCTTTAGAAGATAAATTAGAACTTTCTGTACCAAAAACTGCATGGGATATGCAGGAGGCTAAGAACCCCCCAGGGCAATTTGAGGTAGATAATGGAATATATAATCAGAGTGGTTCAGTCGAAGAACCGAACACACTAACTCATGCACCAAAAAGAGTCACCCCAAATCAGCGCAACAATGATTGCGATCTTAAAATAATTAGTTGGAACATTGCCGGTCTTGAAGCCAGATTAGCGGATAAAGACTGGTTACACTTAATTTCTATGTATGAAATTGTAATGTTTCAAGAAACATGGGCGCCGCATGACCTGCATATAGATGGGTTCCAATGCTTTAGCATAGTGGCCTCCAAGTCACACTTTGGTCGGGCAGTAGGAGGTCTGTTTGTCGGGTTTAGTATAATGGCTGGGGGGATTTTTAAGAATAGAAATACCAATAACCCCAACATACAAGTCATAGAATATAAGCGTCAAGTCTCTTTTTTTTTCTAATAAATTTTTACAATAATGACTTTATTTCTATTCCAAATAAGAATTTTGTAGCACTTTTTAAATTTATTTCCATATTAGAGAATAGTCGAGACAAAGGTGAAGGTCGTTGTCCCGACTATCCCAAACTGACTAACCCAAACTGTATTTTTAGTGTATGCTGAGAATGATTAGCAGTACAAATTATGGTGCGATCACTCTCTCACTGTCAAATCAGAGCACAGGGCACGCTATGGTTAGAAGTGGTCAGTCATTGGAGATCCAATTCAGGTGTGTGGCTTATCCACAGTATCATAACATTATTTTTTAACTTGTTTAAGTTTGAGGTTTGCATGAAATACTATGCTAAAGGCAGATATGGATGTTTAGGCAGCACTTATGTCCATGAAGATTGGTTATTACTATTTATATATAGGTGCCTGAGGGAGGGAAAAGAAGTATTTGTGAATGGCGAGGATTGCACAATAGTACCCGATCACACCTTAATTTGTAGATACATACAATTGCATTGCTCTTGTAAACAAGATGCGTCTAATTTGGACTGAGTTTTGAAAGGTAGTCCGACACCTGCTATCATAACAACGTTCAGTTTACTGAAACAGGAGTTATTTACTTTGAAATAATGGCGATTGTTGTGCAATGTTAGCAGGCATTGCTTACATGATTACGGTAACTGAGCGTGTGGTTTGATAAAAAAACGTTGTGTTAACTCCTCTGCATGGGAAGCTGGATGTTTCCATCTGGCTGTCGATTTTGACCTTGAAAGCAGAATCAACCAAATGAGTCGTATAAGAGCGCTATTGTCTCAAAAAGAGGTCGCTCTTATATCTGCTACAGAAACATTTATCCTTCATGTAGTAAACACCCGCACAGAAGTGCATGCTTTATTAAATACAGACGTGCTCTTGAATTTTGGGGAGTTAATTTAGAGTATCTTTAATGTGTCCTTGACTACGGGTCACCTTACTTTTT
This sequence comes from Lissotriton vulgaris, assembly GCF_964263255.1. Taxonomy (NCBI): domain Eukaryota; kingdom Metazoa; phylum Chordata; class Amphibia; order Caudata; family Salamandridae; genus Lissotriton; species Lissotriton vulgaris. Next base: position 2,068,321,206 of record NC_141685.1, on the reverse strand, counting down.
TAAAGCTAGAAGCAGTGGCCTTGTGACTTCTGTAGAAAGTATATTTGGTGTCTTTTCAGGATTTTTTTCATTTAGTTTTTTTCCAGCATCTTTGGTGGATTGCGCTTAATAGTCTCATTAGTTGCCGGTGTACTTTTATTAATTTGTTTACATAAATATGGATGCTCATCCTGAAGCAGACGAGAATATGTCCCGGCTCTTGATGGTTCACAACCGAATGATTAGTTATTATGGAGCGCTGCCTCTGGCTACATCGAGTGCAGCTTATGGATTATCGTTTTGATTCTCCTTTTTCACATGCGTTCAACCTGTGTTCCATTGCCTGAGCTGCGATTTCGACTGGAACCTGGATTTGTGTGTCTGCAGTACGGTGTCTCCCAACGTGGATTATGACCAGTTGATGAGCCCTTTAGTGGTTCATGACGTGCTTTGTTCTGGCGGTGGGATTATGGCCTTAGCAGCGATACATGGAATAATGGGATGTTGGAATGTTTTTGCAGCAGTGCTTGACTTCTTGGCATGTAGTTACATTGAAGATGACCCGAGTTTTCCTCTGATGGTGATAGAGGCTCCGGTTGTTGAGGAACATGTATGTTCATTCCCACTATTGAATTGGATAGCTGAAATGTTTTCAGATGAGAACAATGACTTCCTGTTGGATGCTGTTGCTACACACTGTGCTTACACGCTGTTGGCTTAAGACTCTTTGATTTTTCTACGTATTCTTTATTATTTAGCCACTGCTTTCTATCAAAGAGCGAATAACTTTTTTTTGGAAATGTGAACTTGACTCTGCTTTTTAGGCTTGGACTCTGCGTTCCTAATTCGCCCACGTTTATATCACGTGCTTCGATCAAGGAAGGGTGCCATGGGGCTGAGCCTTGCACTCACACCCTGTTAAGTTAGCATGGGTTTATTAGAAGCTTACACGCTATTTTTGCTTTCCTGCTCTGCTTTGCACAGGACACGTACTTGTGATATTGTTTAGAGAACGCTTTGGTTTATATGAGAATAATTTGGTATGCTAGATTTGTAAACTGCCTCGCTAGTTTTGTGTGTATAGTGAGAGCATGGAACATCAAGGTTATCTTGAATACTGTGTCTGTTATTCAGAACGATCCTCGCACATTCGAGCCCTAACACATATGCTGCTGTGGCCACCTCTGATAGTGGCGTGTTTCATAATTCATTGTGGAGGCAAAGTTACACATAGTTGGAGAACATTCGTATCTTGACAGTTTGTAGAGCACTGAATGATCCATTAATGCTGACTACCAGAGGTATGGGTCTGCCCATGTAATCCTATGAGACTTTTTTGTAGTTATAAACTAATCTGCTAGCTAGGGAGGGTGAAATGCAGGTATATTTTAAATGTGTTTACCTTTAACATTATAGGATGCTTTTTCCGTTTGTATTTGATAGAATAGTAACAATGCTGACAACCTTGTTTCTGATAATATGTTTGGTTGTATTATCTAAGGTACTGTGCATGAGATTATGGCGTTAGAAATAAACATTTCAAAGTTGCACGTGTCTTTATTTACATCTTGTTTTGGACTGGTGTAAGACTATAATGAAAGAATGCTCTTGTTTTCCACTTTACTTAATGTAATTTAAGACGCATGTTCTGAGTTGACTAGTCATTGGTGTTTTTGCTCTAGGGTTTGTGTAGTAAGGTGGGTTTTGGTACACCGTAATTCACTGAGGTCCTAAGTCTTTATGCATAGTTCTGTGTATGAGCAGAATTCCTGGAACAGTAGTTACAACAAAAAGGCTCGATAAAGGGCTTGCACTGTCAGGTTAAGCACTCTGCAGGATCTGCTTGTAGTGATAAGCTCCACCTCCGGACCTCCCAAACACCCTGAACGTAGAAACACAGGGTATTCGAGCGATACGGTGAGGGAAAAACCCCAACAGGGGAAACCCCAGGGAGGGAAAGGAAGGGACAGCAGAGAAAAGAAAGCTGAAAAACAAATAAAACAGATTAGTACACTTCCTATGTCTTCTCTCAGTAAGGTCTCACTAGAATAGATTATCACCTGTGCTGTCTATGATTCATTCTCCGAACGATGGTACTCCCCCTTCCATCTTTTCCCTACATAACACAAGAAGCACAGTTAGCATATATGGCTATGGCAACACACTAACCTATGTATATGCTAGTCATAGAAGCAACATACCCCCCAGAGTGAAAACACTCATAGTAATGTTATCAATAATGCCAATTGAGTCTTGGCCAGTATTCTGCTTCCTATAATCCCACAGGAAGGGAACGTGAAGAAAACAGTACTTAAAGTGCAGGATCCCAGTTCAAAGCAACTGGTGTAGATTGCGTCATCTACACCCAAAGAATGCCTTTTACAATCCTCCACAGTTCAAACAAAACCAAATATGGTGAGGTGTAGCTTAAAAGCCACTACCACCCCCCTTGGCACTTGTAATCCAAACAGAGATATTATGATAACGTCATATCTTCATGACGGCAATGCGGGGAACTCCCCCTGCATTCCGCCACTTGCCTCAGATGCCCCTTCAATCCAGGAGCAATTGCCAACCAAATCAGTTCCTCCCTAGCCCTGGAAGACCCGAAACCAAACACGGTTCCAAAGAGAAGCCAGGATAGTCTCCACTGGCACCACAACACGAGCGCGCGGCGCTCCTCTAAATAAACATAAAGGCAAGTTAATGTCTATAGTAACAACACCCCAGGCAGATCGCCAGACGCTGTAAACTTCCTCAATGCAAACTCTCCATAGGAACATCAGGAGAAACGAGAGCAGCCGCTCCCGCCGAACAAAACAAATTACGAGCACCCCGCAATCAGCCTAAAAGCGCTAAATCCGATCGGCGGGAAAGGCTTATGGGAATTGTAGTTTCTGGCCCGTTTGCCCTGGGAACTGTAGTTTGGGCAGGCGCAAGGGCTAAACCCTAACATGCACTTTAAATATGAATGTAAAATAGAAGATTAGTTGATAATCACAGGTAAGGAATGCAGCAAATAAATGTGTGTATGTGTGGATAATGTGTAGATTGAGTAGAAGATGAAAAACGTGAAAAATTAGAAAGGCTGGAGAGACGCAAAATACCCACTGCATTGTCAGTGAAGAGAATCTATGGATTTCCAGCATTACACAGATAGGGTGTTGGATTCCGCAGTGGGAGCAAAAGTACCACATCTAAGGAAGAAATCTAGTGCATAAAGTACACACAGTTCGGCAGATTTACAAGTTTGTGGGAAAAATGATGCAAAAGTGGCGCAAGGGGCTTGTAAACCTGCCCCAGTGTGTGGTAGAAAAGACGCAAGAAAGGACGGAAGTGTGCATATTACTCACTGCTATTCATGGGTAGTAGTTACCAATAAGGCTGAATAAAGGGCCTGCACTTTGAATTTGAATTAAAGAAGAATAATTGATATGCTCAGTCAAGAATGGTAGCAAGTAGGTGTGTGTATATGTCGTTGTTGTGTTGATTGAGTGGAAGATGACTAAGGTGAAAAATTAGAGAGGTTGCAGAGATACAAACTTTCCATTTCTTTGTAAAGGAAGTGGTCGCTAGTTTTTCAGTGAATATATATATTTACTGAAAAAACCATAGGTTTCAGCCACATGATAGTTAGGAATTAGCATTTAAAAAACCTTGGAAATTCACTGAAATAACCATAGGTTTCGCACACGCTATAGTTAGGAATTCGCATTTAAAAAACCTTGGAAATTTACTGAAAAAACCATAGGTTTCATACATGTTATAGTTAGCTGGACATTTCACTCATACAAAACCTTTGCAATCCCCAAGTTATAGTTAGTTCAGCTAACTATAACTTGCGTGCCTACAATGCACTGCTGATGACGTCACATATAACATCACTCAGGACATGGTCAGTGACATCACTCAAGACATCACTCATGACATCATCATCAAAAATATAGTGTGGGGGGTCCCAATCTGTAACTTAATATATGCGGAAGGGTCACGGGACCCACGTAGCCCCGGGGACCGCCACACCCCGGGGCTTTCTTAAAATAGCTGGGGGGCTCTCAGGCCCCCCAGCCCTAGGTACCACCACCCCCTGGTACTTCAAACCATTAAGTGAGGGGGGGCTCTGAGGCACCCCCAGCCCCGGGGACTGCCACCCCCGGGGCTCTAACTTAATATATGCTAGGGCACACTGGGGCACACTGGGCCCCCCCCGCAGCCCCGGGGACCGCCACCTCCCGGGACTTGTTTAGAATGGGTGCAACACAGCCTTCTGGCACATACTGGAGGTACCTGGTGGACTAGTTGGGCCCCAGGGACCCACATAATTGAGGAGGAAATAATTCTCTAACTTAAAATGCACCACATGGTGTGTTTGCAGACATATCACCTCAGGCCACGCCCTCTTCCTTCACCACTGTGCAAACGTACTGGTGGCGCGTTTTAAGTTGGGGAATTAATTCTCTTTCAATACTGAGGGTTCCTGAGGGCCAAAGAGCCCAACTGGTATCTCCGGTATGCTCCAGGGATCTGCATTGCAGACAGGTGTTCAGAGACAACACCCCTTGTTACAACTCGCTGCAACGCAGCTCTCTGGCGCTTACTGGAGGTACCTAGTGGGCTAGTATGACCCTAGGGACCCTTAGGATTGAAGGGGACTTAATCTCTCAACTTAGAACAGTGACAGGGCGCGTTTACACAGTGGTGAAGAGAGGGGAGGGGCCTGATGTGATGCGTGCAAACACGCCCTGTGGCGCATTTTAAGTTGTGGAAAAAATTCCACTTCAAACCTGAGGGACCATGGGGGCCAAGTAGCCCACCAGGTGCTTCCAGAAAGCGCCACTGCTCTGCGTTGCAGAGAAGTGGTGCAGGCGATGCCCCTTTCTACATCTCTCTGATACGCAGCTCTGTGGTGCTTACTGAATGTACTACGAATTCCGATTTACTCACCTGTTATCAGGAGAGACCTCAGTGCTGCATCTTTGAGGCCAGTACTGATCCTGAAAAGTAATTCTACCATACTTATCAGTAACTTGAATTTCCGTCCGTAGGCTAACATTGACTGGTTTTACTTGGAAATTGTTCTAAGTGTGGAGTTTTGGAACTTTTAAACATTCACCTAAAATCATCCGGGCAACGAATTCCAATTTACTCACCTGTTATCAGGAGAGAACCCAGTCCTGCATCTTTTAGCCCAGCACTGACCCTGAAAAGTGGGAGCCATTGTCGACCTTCCTGGAGGGCGCCACAATTGATGAGGATGACGCCTCTGGAATTCCAGCCCCGGCAGGCCCTGCAGCAAAGGCATGGTCCCCTCTGGCTGTGCAGAGCCTGTAATGGTCGCATAAAAGGGGACATACCACCATGGCCCACTTATAACAAACCTGGGCACGAGTCAAGAATGTAATGTAATGTAATGTAAAAATTACTTATAAAGCGCGGCATACACCGGACGGTTTCTTGGCGCTGTTCACTTTATTCAGTGAGAGGCAGAGGGGGAGGTGAGAAAAGCTTATGTATAAACACTATGGAAGAGATGGGTTTTAAGGAGAGACCTAAATTGAGAATGAAAGGAAGAGAGTCTGAGTTCCAGTGGGAGAGAGTTCCAAAGTGAGGGGGCCAGAAAAGAAAATCTAAGACCTCCATGTTTTTTGCGCCTGAATCTGGGTGCCTGGAGGAGTGCATGGTCAGAGGATCGGAGGTGCCTGGGAGGGACGTAATGATGTAGAAGGGAAGAGATAAAGGAAGGGCCGATGCCGGCCAAAGATTTATGAGTAAGACAACCTAGTTTAAACTTGCAACGCTCTGATACAGGAAGCCAAAGAAGGGCTTTAAGCAGAGGGTGGACATGATGATGTTTAGGTTGATGATAGATCAGGCGAGCTGCCTGATTCTGTATCAACTGCAGTCGTTTGATTTGATATTGTGGGATGCCTGCATACAAAGCGTTAGCATAGTCGATCCGAGAGATGACTAGGGCCAGCAGTGCCAGAGTGAGGGCTTCGGTGGTCAAGAAGTGGGCTATTTTTCGGATCTTCCTAAGCTGAAAAAAGCAAGAGGACACAGTGGCACTGACCTGATGCTTCATAGAAAGATAGTGGGAGATATAAACCCCCAGGCTTTTCACTTTGTCAGCAGGGCGAGGAGAGGGACCAAGGGAAAAGGGCCAGAAAGTGGAGTTCCGAGGGTTGGATGGGCCTCCGACAAGAACAAGCTCCGTCTTGTCGGGATTAAGTTTGAGATGGTGAGCGCCCATCCAATTACTGATATGGCAGAGGGTGGATTGAAAATTTTGGGCTGCTTCATCCGAGGAGTCAAGATTGAAGACAAGCTGAATGTCGTCTGCATAGTGAAATGCAGAGACATTCCTTCCCCGGAGGGAGCGGATCAGAGGGGTGAGGTACAAGTTGAAAAGAAGTGGTGACAAGGACGAGCCCTGCGGAACGCCGCAGGTAAGCATCCTCCTGTCAGCCGAAAACTGGGAGAGTCGGACAGATTGGTGGCGGTTCATCAGAAAGGAGCGGACCCAGTTAAGGGCCGTCCCACCGATGCCCGCTTCTTTGACACGGTCGACCAAGATGGTGTGGTCGACCGTGTCAAAGGCCGTCGACAGATCCAGAAGGACTAAGGCTTGGCTAATGTTGGAATCAGCGCCTCTACGAAGTTCCTCCATGACAGAGAGGATAACCGCCTCTGTCGAATGGGCGGGTCTAAACCCGGCTTGCTGGGAATCAAGGAAGTTGGAGTCTTCGATGAAGGAGCTGAGGACGCTGGTCACATGTGTCTCAAGTACCTTACTCAGGTAAGGGAGAAGGGAGATGGGACGGAAATTACCCATAACCCCGGAATCAGCGTTGTTTTTTTTAATACAGGAACCACCTCAGTGTTCTTGAACTGGCTGGGGACCTCACCGAGCAGAAGAGAGTTGTTCAGGAGGGCCAGCGGAGGGGCGGGGCAAGCCGAGAAGGCGGCCCGGAGAATCACAGGAGTGCAACAGTCTGTGGGGGAACCAGATGGGACTTTATTGAGTAGGGAGAGAAAATCTTCCTCTAGTATGGGGGGGAGCTGAGTGAGGGAATGGGGGTTAAAAGAGGGGGTGACCTCAGAGAGGGGCATCGCCGGAGATCCGTAGGAAATACTATTTTTGATTTTGCTAATTTTATCTATGAAAAAACAGTTGAGGGAGTCGCAGAGTGCCTGGGACGGGAGGGGTTTAATAGTCACCCTATCCGGATGTGAGAGCTCCTCCACCATGGCAAAAATTTCTTTGGATTTTTGCGCAGAGTTAAGAATTTTTGAGGAGAAGTAGGCGGTTTTAGCTGCTAAAATAGCCTGTTTATATTCTCCAGATAGTTTTAGAAAGTGAAGTTTCTCTGAAGGGTCGTAGTTTCTACACCAATGGCGCTCAGCTTGACGAAGTCCCAGTTTTAGGGATTTGAGGCTATCTGAGAACCACCGATGTGCGTCATGGGGGCGCTTAGCTCTAATTAGTTTGAGGGGAGCGACCTTGTCGCTGGCGGACTCTAACCATTCAATTAATGTGGCTTCTTGAGAGTCTATGGAGCCTAGGCAGGGCAGAGCCGAGGATGTTAAAGAGGTGAGGAAGAGATCGAGGTCAGCTTTATTCCAATTGCGAGCCAGAAGGCTAGGGCCTCGGCTGCGGGGGGGCGGTGGAGGGACCAGAAGACAGAAAGAGATTAAAAAGTGGTCCGACCAGTGGCAAGGTGAAATCGAGAGCGATTTGATTTCCAGATTATAGGTCCACACCTGATCTAAGATGAGCCTTTAGAGTGAGTGGCTGTATGAATATGTTGAGAGCCATTGAGCCCACTTAATAGGTCGGTGAAAGCCAAGGAATGGGGGCTTTCATTTGCGTCTGACGGCCAGTAATTAAAATCACCTAGAACCAGGATTTTGGAATTATTAATTGTGAGCTGAGAGAGTAGATCACCAAAGAGAGAGGGAAAGTTGGGCATGGGTCGAGGGGTGCGGTATGCCAAAACACAGATAAAAGGGGACACCGAGGATTCAAATCTGATTGCCAGGTAGTCAACCTGTGGTATGGTAAGTAGAGAAAGGGAGCTGAACCTGAGGGGAAATTTGATGATGGCGGATACGCCGCCTCCCGGTTTACCAGCCGGCCGGTTGGTTTGGAGGATGTAATAACCCGGTGGAATGGCTGCCAAGATGTCAGGGGGGGAGTCGTCATTCAGCCAAGTCTCCGTTAAAAGGAGAATGTCAGGTCGGTCTGAGTCCAGGAGGTGGCATATGTCATGTTGGTGCCTGACTAGCGACCGGGTGTTGAGATACGTGGTAGCTAATTCCATATTAGCAGGTGCTTGAGCAAGCAAGGGTTTAGAAAGAGGGGGGGTGATTGTGTGTTCAGGGGTGAGGGAGGATAGGGGGATCCTGAGCTCGGGGAAAGAAGTGCGGGCTTGGTAGACGCCAAGTTGTTGTAGTTTTAGGTGGCTGGCGGATTCCAGTGGCCAGGGTGAGTGTAGAGCAATTAGGTCTCTAGGGGCATAGGATGTGAGTTGGGCAGAGTGTCAGGCCCCAGGCCCCGGCCGGCCGCGGACGGGCGCAGACGGACTTGCCTTAGGCGGGCCTTCGGCGCGCAATCGTCGTGCACGCTGCGCTCGTCCGCTGCGCTTCCGATAGGGGCACATCCTATGTACAGGTGACGAGAGGGTTGGGAAAGGGGCGTGGCCAGCGCCGGTGGGCGTGTCCAGGAGAGTGCGGAAATGGCGGCAAATGTAAACAGAAAACACCTCGCCCGCACCAGCACTAAATCAGTAAGCCAGTGAAATGCGCGATGCCAAGAGCAGGCAAGCATACAGTTTTAAAACACAAGTTCAGCAGTTTTAAAAACAATCACAATTTGTAGCTCCCGGCTGTGCCTCAGGAGAAATGAATGAACGAGGCAGCGCTAGTGTTCAGCACTTTAATAGGCTTTGGCGAAAAGGGGCGTGGCCAGCGCCGGTGGGCTTGTCCAGGAGAGTGCGGAAATGGCGGCAAATGGAAACAGAAAACACCTCGCCCGCACCAGCGCTAAATCCGCTGTGCAGGGGTGTCAGAAAGCCAGTGAAATGCACGATGCCAAGAGCAGGCAAGCATACAGTTTTAAAACACAAATTCAGCAGTTTTAAAAACAAAAAAGAATAGATTATATGTTGGTGGAATCCAGGGACTGGGCGAAAGTTAAGGATTTTCAGGTACTCCCCAGAACGGACAGTGACCACAATGCGTTGGCGCTGAGGTTTGAAGTGCAGGGGGTAGTACTCGGGGAGCAGGAGTGCACTGAGAATTTAGCCCCAGAACTAATAGTAGACAGTAACCGGCGGCGAATTAGATGGCCCAAAATAGTGGGGAATCATGATGATATTCAGAGACTGTATACCATACTGGTTCCAAGTCTAGAACTAGTGGAAAAATTACTACCCGGCTTACCGTCCCCGGCTGGACACAGTGCATTGGCGGGTATCCACCAGGAGCTGGTCATGAACTTAGCTGAAGTCTTGAACCCTGTAACGAAAACTAGGAAGCCAACGGGGATGCGCGCTTCATGGTTCAACTCTGAGTGTAAGAGAGCTAAGGCAGAACTCTTAAAGTCCCTTAAAGAGCGGGAAAGCCCTAGTAAGATCAGGACTAGGCGAGCAATATACAAAAATCTTATACACAACGCCAAAATTGAATGGGACTTTGAGAACTGGTCAAATATGAGGAGCGCACTTCAATGGAGGGACGCTTGCAAATTCTGGCAAATTGTCCAACATGGGTCTGCTGAACCTACCAAAGCGGTCGAAGCTAATATTGCATCGTCCGTTTGGGAAGAACACTTTGCCTCTCTGTATAGAGCGGCCAACGTGGACCCCTTGGAAATCATGGAAGATTCTGAGGGTACAGATCCCGCCCTAGGTGTAGCCCCTATGGGTACGTTCACATTGGGAGAGGTTAGTGCAGTAATCCTGGGTTTAGCAGCTGAAAAGGCCCCGGGGCTGGATAAACTTCCCGGTGACCTGTTCAAGCACGAGGTTGACATCTGGGCACCGTATCTCCAAGTCTTCTTCAACGCCATCCTTGAGGGTATGTCACTCCCCGCTACATGGCTGGGGGCAGAGATAGTCCCAATATTTAAGAAAGGGTGTCATCTGCTCCCAGTCAATTATAGGCCAATTAGTCTCCTGGATGTAACACAGAAACTGTTTTCCCGCTTGGTCCGCGACCGTTTACTAGAATGGGTTGAAGATAATGAAATATTGAGCCCGTTCCAAGCCGGGTTTAGAAGTGGGGTCTCTACAATCGACCAGGTGTTTTGTCTGGCACTCATTTTCTGGAAAACGGTACAGTTGGAGGGTGGCAGCCTCTACACTGTATTCGTGGACCTGAGAGCTGCTTTTGACCTTGTCCCGCGTAGCAACCTGTGGAGGGTCTTAGGTAAAATGGGGGTCCCGCCAAGTCTTTTGAAGGTGTTAATTCGCCTTCATACTGACAATTACGCCCGGGTTAGGTGTGGCAGGATCGGGGGCCTTTCTGGTAAATTCCCTGTTGGCAGGGGGGTAAGACAGGGTTGTGTGCTTGCACCAACCCTGTTTTGCCTCTATGTCAACGGGGTTATTGACCACCTCAACAGAGTTGTGGACAGTGATGCACCAAGGCTCGCTGGCAGCAGGGTGTCGACGATTATGTTCGCAGACGACACCCTGCTGCTTTCCAAATCCCCAATGGGGATACAGCGTGTCCTCAACGGGTTTGTGGATTTTTGCAGTGAACATGGGTTGGAAATTAACACCGGAAAGACAAAGTATGTGGTCTTTAATCCTACTCCAAATCCCGTTTTGTACCGGCCATTGGCCCGGTCAAACTAGAAAGGGTTCGTACCTTCGATTATTTGGGGGTCACCTTGAATGAAAACTTAGCCTGGGGCCAACAACAAGAAAAAGCGCACCTCAAATTAGTGCAGTGTGTAGGTGGGATTTCAAAGATGATAGAAAAGAACAAGTCATCGATGAGACCCGTTGGCCCATCCCTAGAGATTTATAAGATCCAGGCTAAAGGTGCAGCAATGTACGGTAGCGAACTGTGGGGACATCTACCCTGTAAAGATCTGTTAAAGGTGGAGAATAAGATGATCAGGAGGCTCTTGTTACTTCCCCCCAGCACACCTTTAACCCCATTGAGGCTAGACCTTGGCTTGAGACCAATAGATGAAGAATTATCTATGAGACCACTGATGTTCTGGCGTAGGATTTGGGCCACCCCGGAATTAGTTAGTTATAGGGAGGCCTTGCAAGAGATCCTTTCCCTCCCCAATGCAGGTAAAATTCCCTGGCTTAAGTTTGTTAAATTGGGGTTGGAGAGCCTAGGCTTACATACTGTATGGTCTAACCCTCTGGTCACTTGTCCGGTGTTGCCCAAGAAGCGATTGGCAAAAATCTATAATGACCATAAATTAGCGACACTACTGCAAAATAAAAATATCGGGTCCTGCTCTTTAAAGACTGCTACTGTTACGAACCAGTCTTAGACATTATTTATCCGCCTCCTATAAGGAAGCTTTATGTGCAGTGGAGGCACGGGTCACTACCAACACGTGACCTTACAAGCAAATGGAGTAAGCCCACTGAGAGTAGCTGCCCTGGGTGTGGAGTGGATAGAGAGACAGACATGCACATCCTCTTCTTCTGCCCAGGGTACAGTGGAGCTAGAAAGAAATGGATAGTCCCACTGTGCAAAAACTTAGGCTTCTCTGAGTGTCTGGTGGCTTACAGGGTACTTAAAACCAACCTTGCTGAAAACATTGTGTTTGCTGTGGCAAAATACTTGGGCACTGTCTGGAATAGGAGGCGTTATTGTTTGAATCTAGCCCTTCGAAACTAGGAAGTATTTTACTAAGAATGTGGCCAACTTGAGCATTTGATTGAAATAGTTTTATATTTTTAACTGTAGGAATTTTAATATTGTAATACCATTTTTATTATTGTATCAATGTACTGTTTTTTGTATCTTTTATGATGAACAATCATCGAAATAAAGATTATGAAATTCTAACCGTACTTACCAGTTACTTGTATTTCCTTCCATAGGAATACATTGTCTGGTTTTCACCAGAAAAGTTTCTAAGTGTCTATTTTCACAAACTAAAATATTCCTTAAAAATCGACTGTATGACTTAAACAATTTTTTCAATTGTTTACAGGAGATGCACCAGTAACGATACCACTACTTACCTGGTAAGTTAATTTCCTCCCATAGGATAACATTGGTGATTCTATGTGAAAAAAGTGTAACTTTTAAAATACAATAATATTCCTTAAACATCACTACTGTGACCAAAACGCTTTTACTCAACTGTTTACAGGAGATGTCCAAGGACTGAATCTAGGATCCAGTCCTGTGGTTATAAAAGTAATCCATAAAAGTAACTAATTACATTTAACTAGAAATTCCCATTCAGCTCAATGTTGCATTGTGTTTGAAATTGTGTTGCCCATTGCAACAACTGTAACTACTGTACTTAAAAGTCTATTACCTATTTGCAAAGTATTTAAACTATAGTAATTCATTCTGAGAAAGTATATTTTGTAATGTAATGTTTCATGTAATTATATTGTACTTTAAAAAATAAAATATCTAAAAATAAATAGTTTAAAAAATGTAGTAAATCAGTATCAAAAAAAATAAATATAAGAATTAATACATTTAAGAATTGTCATTACAAAACCTTTAAAATTCACTGAAAAAACCATAGGTGTCAGACATATTATAGTTAGGAATTAGCATTGAAAAAACCTTTGAAATTCACTGAAAAAACCATAGGTTTCAGACATGTTATAGTTAGGAATTAACATTTAAAAAACATTAGAAGTACACTGAAAAAACATAGGTTTATGGGGTGTTATAGTTAGTTGGACATTTCACTCGTACAAAACCATTGAAATTCCTCCGTTATACTTAGTTGTACTAACTATAACTCGCGCTCCCGCAATCCACACAATCAGTGATGTCATTTGAGATGTCATCAGGATGTCATCAGTGATGTCACTGACCATGTCATGAATGATGTAATATGTGACATCATCATCAGTGGATTGCAGGTGCGCGAGTTATAGTTAGTGCAAGTAACTATAATGGAGGAATGTCAATGGTTTTGTACGAGTGAAATGTCCAACTAACTATAACACCCCTAAAACCTATGTTTTTTTCAGTGACTATATATATATACATATATATATATTTATAAACAAAGTGTTTATACTTACCTTTAAAATACTTACATTTACAAACACAACCTTGATCACGCATATGCCTTTACAATCATGCCATTACAATGAAAGTCACTGTAAAGGCATCGGTTGTAAAGGCATATGCATGATAAAAGTTTGTGTTGTAATGGCATTTCATTGCATTTACATGCCAGTCCCTCTCACCCATGTCTCTTTGTGATTACAATTGATCCTTTTATGAGTTAAAAACTGCACTGCAGGTATCCATTGAATCCAAGGACAGTAAACACCTACAATTGTCTAAATGAGAACAAGGACATACAGGTTTTAAAATTGGGATCAAGAATCTAGCTCTGGGCAACTTGTACAGTGAGCAAAAGAGAATAAAGTGCAAGGTGCTCTGTAGTGTAAAATTATCACAAGGACAGGGGCATAATGTATTGGACCAAGTACATTGCTGGAGGTAAGCTAACAAAAAATGAATCAAAGAAAGGCGAAATCTACTCAAATAAAACCTATCTTGAGTATTCTTCAAATAGATCAAGTAGGGGAAAGGAAGATGAAACGAAATAGTTAAATCTGAACTACTCAGGGATTTTAACTGCTCCACTGCGCAACCATTAAGGGAATTCACTTCACTTGTGTAAGCATTTTCTATTATAGTTTAAGCTTTACTGTATATTTATTCCTTGCAACTAGACTGATGCAATCTTCTACTCACTCCTCCATACTCATCTCTACACCCACAGCAATCTGTCAATTCACCTCTTTACTCAGACATATCCTGCCATGCACTCAACTATTTATCCTTTCAGTCACACATATCACCCACACCTATGCATCCATCCCATGGCTTAACAAAACTTGAGTAGACTGAGGGGGCCCCCTATGCTCAGTACCCAGTCAGTAGCACTCAGACAAGGGCCCGCCAACACTGTGCTCAGTGCCGGAAGTGGCACCCTGGAGCTCAGACCCCCATGCCCGCAGGGGCTGTGGGGCTATTGTTATGCCGCTGCAATCATCCACCCAACCCCATGCGTTCCCATCCACTTTCATCCAAGTGCATGTCCATCCACCCACACTCATGCAAGCATCCCTCAAATCACTACCAACAATGTATCCACTCAGCTTTGCCACAATACTCACCCATCCTTTGACTTGCCTACCATTGTTTTCACTCTCAGCGACTCCAATCATCTATTCATTTTTATATATCACCACTCACCCATCAACCCAGCCAGGCATTTTACCAACATCCAGAAGGAGGATGAGATAACACTGCTTCACATCCCAGCACTCAATTTGCTCCAGTGCTTCATGATCAATTAAGCGCATGATAATACTTACTTCAGTAGTAGTCCTTAATTTTTCACCCTTGTTGGCGAAGCCTGTGCTGTGTAACTCTAGAAACGTGTTTCTGGATTCATTCCTTCATCAGTAGAGAGCACCTGTGCTCAGTGAGTGGCATGGAGACCTACTTTGGGCAGCATTTCCAGCACCCCCAAAATGACCTGTTGCTCTGTTCTGTCTAGGTAATGCGGACACCTACAGTTAAACAACCCTGAATGTGTGCATAAAAACCTAGCTGGTAGGGGGTGCTACTAAGTCCTTAGTGTCTATTTTTTCTGTTAAGCCTCCGTCAAAGTGCACACATTTTGAAAGATCAGGGGACAGAAGCATAGTGCTTACTTGTAAAATGAGTGCCAGTGACCACAGCACTGCTCAGAAGGCCACAATAGGCACAAGTAAATGTTAGTGCACCGAATCCCAAGGCTTTGTGGTTCTGGATACACTGCAATCATCTATAATCCACTGTCAGACACTGCCTGCCCCTTTATCAATCTATGTGCAGGTTTTTCCGTCTTTCTCTTCCTCCTTCTTTACCATGTACTCTCTAGCTCTCCGGAAATGCCTGACGAGGAAAAATAAGTGCTAGTCCCCAAAAATGAGTGTCTGTGGCTCCCACCGGTTTAAAATACGAACTGACAAGCACAGGGAAAGTATAATATATCTAAGATCAAAATGTTTGTAAAGTTTGGTAGCTGAGATTGAAAAGGAGTACTGCTTGATCCAAAGGCTAGTACTTTACTGTTATTGTACATTTTGTGACTAAACCATGAGAATAGGCACTGTCTACCCACCCTCCCACTCAGGGATTCACACAATACAAAAACCTTTTAGATTGAGTCAACATTCTCCTAATCTTGGAAAAAAAAGTATGAGAAGTGGAATGAGTTCCAAGGGTCATTATATGCATCTGCTGTTGTCATTCTGCCCCCTCGGACACAAATGTTTGCATTTCTGTCTACTTCTTTTCGCTTCCGAGACCGAGACCAGGAAGACGGTCACCCAAGCCCTCGTCACCAGCCGACTGGACTACGGCAACACCCTCTACACCGGAACCACCGCCAAGCTCCAGAAGAGACTCCAGCGGATCCAGAACACCTCAGCCAGACTCATCCTCGACATCCCACGACACAGCCACATCTCCGGACATCTGAGAGACCTGCATTGGCTCCCCGTCAACAAAAGAATCACTTTCCGTCTCCTCACCCACGCACACAAAGCCCTACACGATCAAGGCCCGAGCTACCTCAACAACCGCATCAACTTCTACGCTCCCAAACGCCATCTCCGATCAGCCAGTCACGCCCTCGCCGCCGTCCCCCGCATCCGAAGAACGACAACAGGAGGAAGGTCCTTCTCCTACCTTGCCGCCAAGACCTGGAACTCCCTCCCGACCGACCTTCGCCTGACCCAAGACCACCTCTCCTTCAGGAAGAAGCTCAAGACCTGGCTGTTCAAGCAGTAGCAGCACCCCCTCCCCCCCCCCCTCAAGCGCCTTGAGACCCTCCGGGTAAGTAGTGTGCTCTACAAATGTCTTTGATTGATTGATTGATTGATTCATCTTTCACACTCTTCCCTTTTCACAACTAACCCCTCTTCTCTTCTGTTTCTCCTACACTTTTTCCTTATTCACAATTCTGTTCTGGTTTCCTTTTAACATTTTCCTCTCTACTACGTCTCTAGTCTTGCGGTCTCTCCATGAACATTTTAAACCAATACTATTCCCTCACTCGTCTCTTCAGCTCCTTTACCCTTCCTTGTGAAATTCCTCTCCTCTTAATCTATGCCTCTCATCTTTCTTCCTTGTTGCAGTATTTCATTTACCATTTATCCCATCTCTACACTAATTTCCCTCCACTTCCAATCACCTACCTCTTCCAGTTCTCATTTTATATATTCTCTCCTCCCTCTCTCTTTTCTTTTCACTTTTGCTTATCCCTTCCTCACTCCTACTTCTTTTTCATTGATTCTCCTCTCTACACTTTTCTGTCTCTTCTCTCCCACATTTTGCTTTTCATTTCTCTTGCCCTTCCTATTCTCGTTCTCTCCTCGTCTTCACCCTATCACTTTCTTTCTTGTTTTTCTTCCCCTCCACCGTTTATATTTCTGATAATGTAGTGTGCACTACCCATTCCCCAACTCTTCTCTCATTCACCATACTGGTGAGGGGAAGGCTGCCCGGGAGCAGCGTCACTGGCTGGCGAAATGAGCACTGTGCTCCCATTCACTGTTGGAGAAAACACTGGCCGCTGGTCTACGAGGACCAGTGAGGATGCCATCACCCTCCTGTCATCACGCTGGTAGGGGAAGACTAGACCATGCTTAGGCAGGGCGAGAACCTACTCTTCGTAGACCGACACGGGGGGGAAAGAAAAACACTCGAACCAACAATGACTGTTCTGAGTGAGGCTTGGGCTAAGGAAGGGATGGGGAGCGGCAATGACAAAAGGCAGATGAATGTGCTGTGAACACTACTTAACCCCTTCGAAGCTAATGACGAGCTGGCCTCGTCATGGCGCTTACCTGCCGTGCGTGGATGACAAGGCCAGCTCGTCATGAATAATGGTAATTTTGGTTCTTCAGCGCAGGACGGGAAAACGCCTAGCAGCCATGTGGTTAAAGGTGGGGTGTCATTTGATTAGCATCTTTAAGCATCAGATTAAAAGATGTGAACGAGAGGATAATTCGTGTGTAGCTGTTGGTATCCGGGGCTAAGAAAGGATCAGACAGTGGCTGAGATAAAATACGCACAGAGCCCAGCTGTGAATGAGGGGGCGGGAGGAGCCATGGCACTACCCCTCTCAACAGAAAGCGATCCATTGCAGCAACAGCCTGCGGGGCTGCAAACCCTCTACCATGAGCAAGAGTGGTGGCCCTCTTACCCCCTCTGGGCAGTAGCTGAGCAGTTGCATGGGGCAATGTGGGCTGCCGCCTCCGTGTGAGAAATAACCATTGCACTGCAGAGGGAAGTCTGGCCGTCTAGGCTGGAAACCAGTACATGGAGCAAAACAGGCACATGGCTTCTGCAATTCCCATCAGTCACTACTCCTACGTCTCCGGTGCATGCATATACGGGGCATGTAGCTCAGGCACAGTCTGTAATCTCCGTGATATGGGCAGCTAGACGCTCACATCACTATGCAAGAATATAGCCCTAACATGGTGGGGCAGTCAGACCTCTCGACTCTTGTTGGGCAGGATAAACTACACCCTACATCTCAGCTTAATTATAACCTAGTCTCTTCTGTAATGGAAGCAGGTGCCAGACCGGCGACTCCTGTTACAGGGGGCTCCATCCTCCGCAGTGTAGTGGAAGTCTATGCTTCCCTGGCCTCTGGTCGGAAGTAGGACCCTGCAGATGAGGGCTCATAATGCCTTAGCGACATGAAAGCTATGGTAAGTAAGCTCTTCAATGTGCCTCCACGGTGGCATGCCACATCCTAGAAATCGCCAAAACAAAAAACATAACTATGTCCTCCGCACATAGGTTTATGAAATCTGGGCTCCCTTGACGGTTCTGGGAATCTCGTTAACCCAACTCAAAGTGGACAATCAGAGTCATTAATACACCCCAAGCAAACAAGCTGAGATAAGGAGGACCACATTACCTTCTGTTAAAGATAAAGACATGGTACCGGCCATATATAGAGTTTTTGCCTTGTCTAGCAATGTTTTAATGGAAGCCATGAACTGTGACATCCATATGTGACAACACCCCCGGGACCAGGCCCACCCAGGGGGCCTCATTCAAATGAAGCACAGCAGCCCACGCTTCATTTAAAAAAAAAATCTTGGCCGGATTTGCGCACCCAGGAGGAATTCAACCAACTTTTTTAATGCTGTTTTGAGTCCTAGGGGTCCTTGTGGGACCCCCTGAGCAGGCCTAGGGGTTCAGGGTATTTCTACCCTGCCCCCTTTTCTTGTTTTTCATGTTGGTGAGTGAATGGATGTCTTAGTGGTATATGTGTAAGTAACCACATATGTGAAAGGCAGTATATGTGAGTATTGGGGTATATAAATCACTATATGTGAGAGTGAGTGATTGTGAGAGTGGTTATATGGGTGAGTGTGTGCTTGTATTAGTTATTGTATGAGTGTATGTATGTGTTAGTATATGTTGAAATAAGTATGGTGGTGTGTGTGTGTAACTGAATAGGTGAATAAATGGGAGTGTTATTGATTCTATGCATGACTGACTAGATGTGGAAATAACTCTATGAGTGAGTGGCGGTGTGTGAGTGTCTGTATAGGTGTATGATTGCTTAGGATAGTGCTGTATTGATGGTTGACTGCATTTATGAGTGACTGTATGGGTGAATGACTGGATGTGTGTGTAGACCTAGGAATCAGTGAGTGGGTATATAGTAACTGGTATTGGTGTGTCTATGGTTTCGAAAATGGTTGTCTGTATTTTAGAATGGGTGTATCAAAGGTTATATTAGGGTATGAGGAGGTGCATCAGATTATCACGTGGATGATGTCATCAGTGATCTCATTTGTGATATCATCAGTGATGTCACTGACCATTTCATGAATGATGTAATATGTGATATCATTAGCAGTTCATTGCGGGGCACGAGTTATAGTTAGCTGAACTAACTATAACGGCCGAATTTCACTCGTTTTCTACGAGTAAAATGTCCGACTAACTATAACATTCCTGAAAACTATGTTTTTTTCAGTGAATTTCAAAGGTTTTGTGAATACTAATTTCTAGCTATAATGTCCCTGAAACCTGTTGTTTTTTCAGGGAATTTCAAAGGTTTTTTAAATGCTAATTTCTAACTATAACGTCTCTGAAACCTATGTTTTTTCAATGAATTTCAAATGTTTTTTAAATGCTAATTTCTAACTGTAACGTCCCTGAAACCTATGGGTTTTTCAGTGAATATCAAAGGTTTTTTTAAATGCTAATTTCTAAATATAGCGTCCCTGAAACCTATGGTTCTTTCAGTGAATTTCAAAGGTTTTTTAAATGCTAATTTCTAACAATAACGTCACTGAAATCTATGTTTTCTTTACTAAATTCCAAAGGTTTTTTTAAATGCTAATTTCTAACCTTAATATTCATAAAATCCATGTTTTTTTCAGTAAATTTCTAAGGTTTCTTTAGTGATATTTTTTAACTATAATATTTTTATTGTTATTAAAATTATGTAATGCTTTGTGTTTTCTAAAATAGAAAGATACTTTTTTTTGGAGAAAAAAGTGGAGTCGGGTACCGATTGTGTACCTATCTCTGTAGATGCACTGATTTAAGCCGCCATATTGCTGAAGTCATGAAGGATGCTCATTTGGTATGAGACGGCTGTGCGGTGTCCAGACTTGTGTAACGTCACACACATATTTCCGGGATCGCGCCGGGTGTGCGAAGTCCGTTATATTTTTTATGTTTTAAAACTATATGTATATAATTATAATATGTATATTAGAGAAATACATTATCTAAACGCCCTGCGTAACATCATATACGTATGGGGTTGCATCAGGTGTGCTACTTTCATTTAAAAAAATGATGTTTAAAAACTATATGTATAGTAGTTCAATATGTATATTAGAGCAAGAGATTATCTAAACTAATTCTAAAAATCATATATTTGTAATTGCAATAAAGTTATATTATTCGTAAATATATTTTCCAGAAGTCATGTCGGGTCTGCGCTGCTTGTACGTGTGACTCTCATGTGACTTCAAAATTAACATTTCTTTGGGCCACAAGATTTTCCATTCTAGAGCTTGAAGGACTCCACCCCTTTCTTTCATTCTTTCAACACTATCACAGGAGATACACCTGCTGTGTGTTCTGAGCTGTTTGGTGTATTTTTTTGGTGTTCATTCTACATCTTTAAAATGCATTCTTCTATTCCAGAAGTTAATCTACCATCAAATGAAGAAGACTTGGAGGAACTAGTCAGGAAAAGAAAAGAATCCATTGTGTGGAATTTCTTCACCATTCCTGATGTAGAAAAAATAGTTAATGCGCGCAAAGTGAGCTGCATACTTTGCCCAAGGGTGCTCTCATGGGGAAGTGACAAAAAATATTCTGTGGAACATCAAGTATGCCGAAGCATCTGCAGATGACCCACCCTCATCATTTGGCAGGTGAGCAACATCAACGCTTTCAAGAAGCTATGCAGCAGGATGACCAGGGAGCTGGTCCAAGCACCTCAAGCTCCTAATCTTGGGGACAGACATTCGTCCGGAATTCACAAATGTGGAGCAACATGCATCAAATGCAAGTCTGTACTGTGTTTTGCAGAGCAGTCAGTTGATGCTGTGGTTTCTGCTGCAAGAAACCACCATTGTTGTTTTTGTTTTTGCAATGACAGTTTAAGTGCAACGTTTATTAGTTTTCTCTGTTGTTTTTCCAGTTTTTAAAAAAACACCAAAAAATACACAAAATAGTTAAAAAAACACACCAAATTTAAAAAAGAAATAAATGGTTCTCTTCAGAACGACCTTATCTGTTAAAAAAAGATAAAGAACTGCATGGAAATATCTGGGTGATTGCATGAGTACATGCGTAGAGCTTGAGTGGATGAAAGAGTGCATGGGTAGTGCGTGGGGGATTGGAGGATTACATGGGTACTGCATGGGTGATTGCATGAGTGCATGGGTGATTTTTGGATGATTGGAATAGTGCATGGGTAGTACTTGGGTGATTGGAAGAGTACATGGGTAGTGCCTAGGTAATTGGAGGAGTGTATGAGAAGTGCATAGGTGATGAGTGCACAGTGCCCGCCCTGCGTAACATCATATACGTATGGGGTTGCACCAGGTGTGCGACTTTCATAAAAAATAATGATGTTTAAAAACGATATGTATAGTAGTTCAATATGTATATTAGAGCAAGAGATTATCTAAACTAATTATAAAATCATATATTTGTAATTGCAATAAAGTTATATTATTCGTAAATATCTTTTCCCGAAGTCACGTTGGGTCTGCGCTGCATGTGTGCGTGACTCCCATGTGACTTCAAAAGAAGCATTTCTTTGGGCCACAAGATTTTCCATTCTAGAACTTGAAGGACTCCACCCATTTCTTTCATTCTTTCAACACCATCACAGGAGATACAACTGCTGTGTTTTCTGAGCTGTTTGGTGTATTTCTTTGATGTTCATTCTACATCTTTAAAATGGATTCTTCTATTCCGGAAGTTAATCTATCAAAATATTATAGACTGGTAAAAAAACTGCTTCACATTCCTTCTAGACTTAGCCTAAAGGCTGCTTTCCATAGCTACCACTCGGATAGCTTTCAATGAAGGTTGTCTTTAACATATCACCTCTAAGGGGATGTTAGGACTGGTGCAAGGTGCCCACTATAAATAGTGGAGAGCATATGCCAGGCCAACTTCTCACATTGGTGTGCAGCAGTTGGGATTCAATCTTGCTTTGTTTTACCAGACAATCTCAAGTGGTTGACTAACTGAAAACCACTAAAGGTACCTGAGGTATATATAATACAAGCTTAAAAATTACAGTAAGTTCTACTAAACTTAGAGTGGTGTGTCAAGGGCTTAGCACACCCGTTCTACATCTCAAGAGAGTTTAGTAGGCCGCACTAGAGTAGGTAGGTGCATGCACAACACCTCACTAGTGATGTCTTCAAAGCCATGAACCAGTGAGTCCCTGCAAGATGTCAGTACCATGATGGCATCAAAGTATGACAAATTCCTATTCTTAGAATTGAGAGAATTGTGTACTGCTAGGAGATTGAAGACAGGCAAAACTGCCAACACCCAAGACCTCAAGGAGGTACTTCTGTTGGATGATCTCAAGAAGACCTCAGAGCCTAAGGAGGTAGACAGGGAGGGTGCGGCAGCAGATGGGGGAAGGCCCACTGGTGAGGATGACCAGGACCAGACCTCTGTTGCTGATCAGGAAGGTGACAATAATGAACATTGACCTAGGCACACATAAATTGAATATAACAGTATGTCAGTGTAAACATATATTTATGTGTGCAATTTGTATAGCACACACCTACCCGGAGGTGTCTCGGTGCTGAGAAATGATAGAGCAGACAGTTGGAATGAGTGATTACTGGTTGAAAAACCGGGGGGCATATTATCAAGGGGGTTTATCTCCGCTTTTTTGGCTTTAAAAGCCAAGAAAGCGGAGATAAAATTATCTCCCTATTACCAAGCTGTCGCTAACACCAGTTAGTGACAGCTAATAGGAGATAGCGACCATCTTGGGCCCCGCTTTGCATGTCAGTGATATTTATCACTAATGACATGCAAAGTGGGCGTGCCAAGATGTTAGGTACTGGAAACAGTCCCTAACATCGCTATCTCCTATTACCAACTTTTGGAGATATTCGCGCTAAGCGCAAATATCTCCAAAAGCTAACACCTGCCCTGAGCAGTTCTTAGCCATGTTATCCAATGGGAGGTGGATAACATGGCTAAGAGCATTTGCTCGATAATGCATGAATATCGCTGACTTTTCAGCGATATTCATGCATTGCGGCCGTTTTTGATCTCATTTGCGATAAACCTTGATAATAGCAAGGTTTATCTGCGATAAAAATCACCGATGTGCGGCGATAATGTTTGTCTCTAAACAAGTTAGAGACAAAAATTATCGCTAGTTGTTGGTAATATGCCCCCAAGTTTTTACTAGCTTCCTAAATGTCAGGATGGAGGGACTGGCCCTAATGTGAAAAGGAAGGATGTTCCATAGTTTTCCCATAGCAACTGTAAAGCGTCTATCTCCCCATGACATATATGATATATAATACAATATGCAAGCCAACAGATACACAAATTATCTTCTGAAGAATTGGAAAATATTCACTTCCTCAGGGCTGTATAAGAAGTTTTTTGTTTTTGTGGTTGTCGCTCACCTCGTGATAATTCCGACCCGGGCAAGACAATTAGGTAAGCTTCAGTCGACTTAGAGAGTCAGACGTGCGGTACCAAAGAGTCCATAACAAGGAACACAGTGGCCTGTGGGGAAGGTTTCCTGGTATACTCGCTTTGAGATCACCTTCGTCTAAGGAATTATCAGTTTCTCTTGCTTGTTTCCCCTACGTCACCCAGCTTCATAGACTGCCTTATTCTGCTTCAGCTACACTGAATGGTCTACTAGTTTGTTTTCGTGATCTCATTTGGGTTTTTATTTGAAATCCGGGGCTCAAACATGCCACAAACTCTTTGATACCGCACGTCTGACTCTCTAAGACGACCAAAGCTTACCTAATTGTCTTGGGCCCGGCCGGGTTGGAATTATCACCGGCTAAGTGACAACCACAAAAATAATAAACTTCTTATACATCCCTGAGGAAGACGTGGAAAGATTGTTCTACATGCAATGAAACACGTGTCGGCTGGTTTGCTTGAAAATTTAAAGATTGAATGTTTTCCAATTCTTCAGAATATAATTTGTGTATCTGTTGGCTTGCATATTGTATTATATATGTTTACACTGACATACTGTTATACTCAATTTATGTGTGCCTAGCTCAATGATCATTGTCGTATTGTGAGGGTTGTTCCCGCACTTAATTGAGGGGTTATATGGCTTATCCCCTCCCCTAGTTGCACCATACTGATATTGTTTTCCTTTCAAACTGCTACATTTATTAAAGCTGAGCACCTAGAAATTTCCCTGGTCACTAAAAAACCCTTCTCTGGATTGGCCCAGATCTCCTTCTGTGGATTCTGACCACGCTGTTGTATCTATAGGGACCTCTGTCTCTTCTCAAAGGATGGAATTCTCACAGGAGAAGAGAGAAAGTCAGATGAAGTTTGAGGAAGCCCAGCTGAGAATTAGAAGACAGCAGGTAGCCTTAGAAAGGGAATCCCTAGAGCTTGAGAGAGCTAGAAAAATGATGGGACTAGAGACCCATGGTGGCAGCAACTTTCCTAGTGGGAGGGAGAGATCTCATGACCATAGGAATGTAAACAAGATTGTCCCTCCCTACCAAAGTGGGGAGGACATCTACAAGTAGATTACTGCACTGAGAAGGGCCTGTAAAGTTCAGAAGGTCCCCCCAGGAGCAGTGGACAGCCATCTTGTGGCTCTCCTTTGCAGACAAAGGTAGAGACAAGCTCCTCGCTGTTAGAGAAGAGGATGTTGATGATTATACCGCCTTGAAGAGTGCTCTGATTGAGGGGTTTGGCCTAACCACTGAACAATACAGGATAAAGTTCAGAGATACCCAAAAGGCTCAGAGTCAGGACTGGGGTGACTTTGTTGATTGTGCTACTAAGGCTCTGGAAGGCTGGTTACTTGGCAGTAAAGTGTGTGATTTCACAGGATTGAACAAATTAATTATGAGGGAGCAGATCCTTAATAATTGTCAAAATCAGCTATTGCATCAGTACCCGTTGGACTCTGATCTGACCTCTCTCCAAGATTTGGGAAAGAAGGCAGGCAAATGGGTCAAAACCAGGGTGAGGCAGAAGGTACAGAACCAAGATGGTGACCAGAAAAAGCAAGATTCAAAAAAGTTTGATAAGGGTGGGCAAAAGTGTAAAGACTAGAAGTCTTCTCAAGGTCCCCAAAAACACACAAGTGAGGAGTCCTAGTCTTCCAAAGGAAAAGGCCAAAAGAAACCATGGTGTAAAATCTGTAAACAGAAAACCCACTGGACTAGTGATTGTAATAAGTTCAAAGACTCAACTCCAGCCCCAGCTCCAGCTCCTAAGGCAACTGTTCTCCCTAGTTCAGCTCCAAATGGTGGTACTCAGAATAAGGGTCTAGTAGGGTTAAACCCTCGGGTCTGAGATGGACTATGGCCTAGTCAGAGTTTCAACTCAGGCTGTACTGATCTGTGATGGAGGCATGGATATGTCCTCCTTTGTGAGTCCCAGTAATCTGGGCAAATACAGACAGCAGCCTTTAATTAATGGGAAAGAGGCTTTGGCATTCAGGGACACAGGGGCAAGTGTCACAATGGTGACACACAACCTTGTGGCTCCTGAGCAGATCATGCTTTGTGAAATGTACCAAGTGACCAATGCTAGCAATGTCAGAACTGACCATGCCCTGGCAGTTGTAAATTTCACCTGGCAAGGGGTAACTGGTCTCAAGAAGGTTGTGGTAAGTGCAGACCTCCATGTTGAATGCTTGTTTGGCAATGATTTAGAGACTTCAGCTTGGGCTGAAGTGGAGCTCAGGACCCATGCAGAAATGTTAGAAATCCCTGCATATGTGTTTGCAGTGACTAGGTCGCAAGCCAAAATGTCAAAAACTGAACAAGCCTTGGATTCTGGAAGAATGGACCAGGTGCCTTCCAAGAAAAGGAGTGGTAGGGTAAAGGCAATGTCTTCCCCACTGACTCAGAATGCAGATCAGTTTCTTGAGGGAGATAATCTTAGTCCTGCAGAAGAAACTGGTCCAGATGAGCGTGAGCCTGATCATGTTGAGTTCTTCGCGACAGGGAGCCCTTACAGGGCAGATCTGAATCAGAAGCAGCTGAGCTGCCCTTCTCTTGAACCCCTCAGACAGCAGGCTGCTGCTGAGGCTGCTGGGAATGCTAGGGGTACCCATAGGATCTATTGGCATGAAGGACTCCTACAGTCAGAGAGTAGAGACCCCAAGCCTGGTACAGCCAGTAGGTTGGTTATACCTCTGAAGTTTAGGGGTTTCCTATTAACACTAGCCCATGATATTCCCTTAGCAGGTCACCTGGGCCAAAACAAGACTTGGGACAGGCTTGTCCCTCACTTTCATTGGACCCATATGTCTGAAGTCACAAAGGAGTTTTGCCGCTCCTGTGTCACCTGTCAAGCCAGTGGTAAGGCAGGTGCTCTATTGGAAGTGTTCTCAAGGGTGGGCTTCCCTAAGGAGGACGTTTCAGACAGAGGTACTAACTTCATGGCTAGTTACTTGACTGCAATGTGGAAGGAGTGTGGAGTGAATTACAATTTCACCACACTCTATCACCCACAATGCAATAGTTTAGTTGAAAGGTTCAACAATACCTTAAATGACATGTCAAGGGTCTCCCAGAAAAGCTTAGGCGCAGATGGGACATCCTTTTGCCCAACCTTTTGTTTGCATACAGGGAGGTTCTTCAGAAGGGGGTTGGTTACAGCCCTTTTGAACTTCTGTTTTGGCATCCTGTAAGAGGGATTGGAGTTACCTCTCAAACACCCTAAACAGGACATAGTGGACTATGTACTTGGTCTCAGCTCCAGGATGGCTCAGTATATGAAAAAGGCAACCAAACACCTAGAGGCTAGCCAGGAATGTTAAAAGGCCTTGCATGACCAAAAGGCTGTGCTGACTATTTACCAGCCAGGGCAGAAAGTGTGGGTTTTGGAGCCTGTGTCCCCAGTAGCCCTCCAGGACAAGTGGAGGGGCCCCCATACAATTGTCGAACAGAAGGGAGAGGTTACCTATTTGGTAAACCTTGGAACTCCCAAGAGCCCCTATAGGGTGTTTCATGTCAACATACTGAAACCATATGTCGACAGGGCAAACATGGGCTTGCTCATGGCTACTGATGAGGGACAGGAGGAAGAGAGTGATTCACTCCCTGACGTGCTCTCACAGAACCCAGATAATGGGTCAGTGCATGGTGTAGCCTTCGCAGGCATCCTTCACTGCTCAGCAGCAGTTGATTGTAGACAAGGGCTCAATCAGTACAGACATATGTTCTCTCTGACTCTAAGTCAAACTACCTGCTGCACTCATGAAGAGGAACTGGGGACAGCCTGCCTGTTAAAAAAAGATTTACAGGCAACCTGACCATGTCAAGGACCGTATCAGGACAGAAGTCCAGAAGATGTTGTAATTGGGAGTTATTGAACCCTCAGATAGCCCTTGGGCTAGTCCAGTATGCTTGGTGCCTAAACCTCACACCCAGGGTGGTAAGAGAGAGATGAGGTTTTGTGTAGACTACAGGAGTCTCAATGCAGTGACTAGGATGGATGCCCATCCAATACCCATACCAATACCAATACGGATGAGCAGATAGGTACTCTGGCCTCAGCCAAGTTTCTAAGCACATTTGATCTGACAGCTGGCTACTGGCAGATCAGACTAGCTGATGATGCAAAGCCAAAGACACTTAGGGTAAGCGTCAACTCTCTGAGCACAACCAATCAAGACGCACAAACGTTTGTTAGGCTTTGCGTTAATAAAGTTCAATGAGTGATTAGGTTGGTAATCAAAACGATTTATTCCATGTTTTTTTCACATGAATATTCACTTGTCCATAGGATCATGGTAATTATAAATCCATTTATCTTTCCCAGACGTAATACATTTAGTTCATCACAAAACCCAATGCATTTCGGACCGGAGAAGTCCTTCATCAGGGGTAATGTTTAGCACGTCTAATGAAGCACTTCTCTGGTTGTAGTTACTTGTGAGGTACAAGCCAATAACACATACCCTAGCTCTGTAAGTACCTTATGCTTAACCCAGGGGATATGATTCTCTTGAAGACATATCACATCAGGGGACATATTTTAAATGTCTTGCGCTACCCTTTCTCATTTAGCCCTCTCATTAATGCCCGGTCATTAAATGAAAATATCCAAAACAAACTCAACATTTACTTTCTTCAAAATTAGGAATATATCTACCTCTCTCCCAAAATACCAAATCACTTCTTATCATTTTCATAAACTCATTTATTGGCTTTTTTATCCCTTTTTTAATTCCCTGTGCCCCCCCCCCCCAGCAGCCACCCTTCTCCCTAGTGTCCCGCCCTTCCCCACCCCCTTGTCTCTTCTGCCTGCAGAGATCCCCCTCCCCACCCAACCATGTAGGCTACAAGACCCATGAGTATGGGATGATAGAGAGCCCTGCCCCAGTGCTGACCTTCCCCCTCCCCCCACAGTTCTCCCACCAATATGCTAATGAATAAATACTCAGACTCATTCCGACGAGTACTTAAAGAAGAAAAAAAATAGAGAGAAATGAGAATCATAGTCAACACCCATACCTATACTTATACTTAAATATTTGTTCACATACTATGAGTGCATAAATGCAGAAACCTTCTATTGTAAATTTAAACTTAGGGTTTGATATCCTGGAGATATTCTTTAGCCTTCATTACAGATGTGAAAAACCTGGTATTGTCCTTATGTATGACTTTGAGGTTGGCAGGATTTAGAAGGAATACTTGGGCACCTTTGATCTGAAATGGGGAAATTAATTGCCGAAGCTGCCACTTCTTTTCCACTGTTTGGTGACAATCATCAGGGCGCACAAAACATTCAAACACATTCCCCTTTCTCTTCCTATCTGGCCTAGCCAGATCATACAAAGCCGGCCTAGATAAACAGTTAGATAGAGCTATGAGAATTGCTCTGGGTTGAACAAATGTACTGGCCTCCTGATTTAAATTTTACTTAAAGGGGAACCTATGGGCCTGTTGCACCTCATTGTCCCATGCCCAATGTGTCAACTTGGGGAAGGCTTCTGTAAGCAGCCCTACCACAAATTTCCGTGTATCAGACCCCTCAATACCTTTGAGGATTCCCAAAATTCTTAAGTTATTTCGACTGAGTCTGTTTTCCATGTCTTCAAGTTTCCAAGCCATATCACTATGCTGCTTTGTTAAGTCATCTTTCGCTGCCTTCTGAGCGGTCATTTGATCCTCAAGAGTAGAAATCCTGTTCTCAGCTTCAGAGCAAGACTTGGTCACTCGTCTAAGCGAATTTTGTAACTTTCGGCACGCTCCCTGAGTTTTCTGACTCTCAGCCCGGGTTTCCTCTCTGTGTGACATTATTGTCTCATTAATGACAGCCAATGACATTCCTTCCGTGCCATCCAATGAGTTATGTTGATCTTTTCACAGACCCTCTGGTGACCCAGTTCAATCAATCAATCAATCACAGCATTTATATAGCGCACTACTCACCCAGAGGGTCTCAAGGCGCTAGGGGAGGGGGGTCCGCTACTGCTCGAACAGCCAGGTCTTGAGTTGCTTCCTGAAGGTGAGGTGGTCCTGGGTCAGGCGGAGGTGGGTCGGGTCGGGAGTTCCAAGTCTTGGCGGCGAGGTAGGAGAAGGACCGTCCCCCTGTGGTGACTCTTCGGATGCGGGGGACAGCGGCGGCGAGGGCGTGGCCGGTCGATCGAAGCTGGCGTTTGGGAGCGTAGAAGTTGAGGCGGCTGTTGAGGTATCCTGGGCCTTGGTTGTGTAGGGCTTTGTGTGCGTGGGTGAGGAGACGGAAGGTGATTTTCTTGTTGACCGGGAGCCAGTGCAGGTCTCTCAGGTGTCTGGAGATGTGGCTGCGACGGGGGATGTCCAGGATGAGTCGTGCTGAGGCGTTCTGGGTCCGCTGGAGTCTCTTCTGGAGTTTGGCAGTGGTTCCGGGATAGAGGGAGTTGCCGTAGTCCAGACGGCTGGTGACGAGGGCCTGGGTGACCGTCTTCCTGGTCTCGGTGGGGATCCACCGGAAGATCTTACGTAGCATGCGCAGGATGTTGAAGCACGACGAGGAGACGGTGTTGACCTGTCTGGTCATGGAGAGGGAGGAGTCCAGGATGAAGCCCAGGTTGCGTGCGTGGTCTGTTGGTTTGGGTGCGTTGCCTAGGGCGGAGGGCCACCAGGAGTCATCCCAGGCGGAGGGTGAAGATCCCAGGATGAGGACTTCCGTCTTGTCCGAGTTCAGTTTCAGGCGGCTGTTCTTCATCCATTCGGCTACCTCTTTCATTCCTTCGTGAAGGTTGGCTCTGGCGGTGGCGGGGTCGTTGGTGAGGGAGAGGATCAGCTGGGTGTCGTCGGCGTAGGAGATGATGTTGAGGTTGTGCTGGCGTGCGATGTCTGCGAGGGGGCTCATGTAGACGTTGAAGAGGGTTGGACTGAGCGAGGAGCCTTGAGGTACGCCGCAGATGACTTTGGTGGCTTCTGATCTGAACGGGGGGAGGCGGACTCTCTGTGTCCTTCCGGCGAGGAAGGAGATGATCCATTCCAGTGCCTTCTCCTGGACTCCAACGTTGCTGAGGCACTGCACTAGTGTACGGTGGTAGACAGTGTCGAAGGCCGCGGAGAGATGTAGGAGGATGAGGGCTGCTGTTTCTCCGTTGTCAAGCAGGGCTCGGATGTCATCGGTGGCTTCGATCAGGGCGGTCTCGGTGCTGTGGTTGGCCCGAAAGCCAGACTGCGAGAGGTCAAGGGATCCGTTCGTCTCGAGGAAAGCGGCCAGCTGCTTGTTGACGGTCTTCTCGATGACTTTTGCAGGGAACGGGAGCAGCAAGATAGGGCGGTAGTTCTTGAGGTCGGTGGGGTCGGCTGATGGCTTCTTTAGTAGAGCACTGACTTCGGCGTGCTTCCAGCTCTCCCGGAAGGTGGCGGTGTTGAAGGAGGTGTTGATGATGTCCCGCAGGTAGGGTGCGATGACAGCGTCGGCCTTGTTGAAGACGTGGTGAGGGCAGGGGTCGGTCGGAGATCCGGAGTGGATGGAGTTCATCGTGCGGACGGTGTCTTCGGTGCTGATCGGCAGTTCTTCTTGGAGCTCTTGAGTTCGTCGGTGAAGCATGGGGCCTTCTTGCTGCCGGGTCTGCTATGCGGGGTCCTCAGAGGGGCGAGGTCATCTGTGCAGTCGCTGATCCACTTCGTGAGATTGGTGGCCGCTTGGCTCGGGTTCGCTGCGCTGGTGGTTGGGTTCTTGCTCAGGGAGGTCGCGAGCTGGTCGGCTGTGATCTTGTTCCAGCTTCTGCGTGCAACCTGTTGCTGGTGGTGGTGGATCATGGTCCTTTTGAAGCTGAAGTGGACGCAGCTGTGGTCCGTCCAGTGGAGTCCGGTGGCGTGGCTGAAGGTGATGTCCTTGCTGGATGAGAAGACGGGGTCAAGTGTGTGTCTGGCATAGTGGGTGGGGGTGGTCACCAGCTGCTTGAGTCCGAGGTTTGCGAGGTTGTCCAGCAGGGTGGTGGTGTTGCGGTCGTTGTTGTTCTCCAGGTGGAAGTTGAGGTCCCCGAGGAGGATGTAGTCAGCGGAGGGGAGGGCGTGCGGGATGACGAAGTCGGCAATGTCCTCGCTGAATTGTGTGCGTGGTCCCAGGGATCTGTAGATGAGGGTGCCTCTGAGGGTGGTCTTGGGGTTGATGTGGACCTGGAAGTGCAGGTGCTCGGCGAGTGCGAGGGTGTCGTCGGTGTTGGTCGTGATACGGATGGTGTTCTTGTGGATGATGGCGATGCCTCCTCCAGTCTGGTTGATGCGGTCCCTCCGGATGATCTTGTAGCCGTCTGGGATGGCGATGGCGATGTCGGGCACTGAAGAGGCGTTCATCCAGGTTTCCGTGAGGAAGGCGACATCTGCAGCTGTGGTGTCGAGCAGGTTCCAGAGCTCGACGGCGTGCCTGTGGATGGAGCAGGTGTTGAGCAGGATGCATTTCAGGTGGCTGCTGCTGTTGCTCGTTTCGGTCTTGGTCGGTGCTGGGGTAGTGCAGGTCCGGATGCAGGTGAACTTGCAGGAGTGGCAGCAGAAGGGTCAGTGGGTGCGTCTCGGGGTGGCTCGGTGGCAGCCTGGGATTCGGCCGGCGTTGAGAGCGTTGAGTTCAGTGGCGTCGTACGTCCGGCGGGTGGGCTGGGGTCTGCAGGGATCAGGGGTCCTGACACTGGGCGCGGTCCAGGCGCGGACGGGCGCATACGGGCTTACCTTTGGCGCACCTTTGGCGTGCTTAGGGTGCACCCGCTGCGCGTCACCGCTGCGCGATAGGCTCACTGCCATATGTGCAGGGTGGGGGGGCAGAGCGTGGGAGGAGCAGCTGGGAGGCGGGAGCAGGGCGGCAAATGGGAAGGGCGACACAGGGGAGTGAGCGGGGCCACGGGGGGCAGCGGCGGGGAGGTGGCGGGAAACGCGGCAGGGGCTGGGCTCAACAAGGGGAGACAGGGAACAACAGCAGACTAAGGCAGAAAAAACTTACAAAGTAGGGGAGAAATACAGATGCAGAATACAGGCTACAAACAGCTAACTACAGCGGAACAAACGTTAACAGGGAGAAGAAGGAGCAGGCAGCGCAGGCAAGGCACAACCAGAAGCAGCGGCCGGGGACCAGGGGCACCGCTGCGGGCAGCGGCCGCACTCGCCTGGAACCAGGGGCACAGCTACGGGCAGTGGCAGCACTTGGCGGGAGCGGGGGCAGCCTGGACTCACACCCAGAGAAGCTGCTTGTTGACGGTCTTCTCGATGACTTTTGCAGGGAACGGGAGCAGCGAGATGGGTCGGTAGTTCTTGAGGTCGGTGGGGTCGGCTGATGGCTTCTTTAGTAGAGCGCTGAGTTCGGCGTGCTTCCAGCTCTCCCGGAAGGTGGCAGTGTTGAAGGAGGTGTTGATGATGTCCCGCAGGTGGGGTGCGATGACAGCGTCGGCCTTGTTGAAGATGTGGTGAGGGCAGGGGTCGGTCGGAGATCCGGAGCGGATGGAGTTCATCGTGCGGACGGTGTCTTCGGTGCTGATCGGGGTCCAGTCGCGGAGGGTGGTGGTGGGGGGCGGTAGTTCGGTCGTGGCGTGCGTTGGTTGAGTGCTGAAGCTGTTGTGTATGTCCGCGATCTTGTTGTGGAAGTAGGAGGCGAGGGAGTTGCAGAGGTCTTGCGACGGGGTGATGTCGTTGTTTCCGGCGTTGGGGTTGGAGAGCTCTTTAACGATGTTGAAGAGTTCCTTACTGTTGTGTGCGTTGTTGTCCAGTCGTTTCTTGAATGCAGTTTTCTTGGTGGCGTGGATCACTTGGTGGTGTTTTCGGGTGGCGAGCTTGAGGGCAGTCATGTTGTCCGGTGTTGGGTCTCTGCTCCAGGCTCTCTCGAGGGCTCGGCAGTTCTTCTTGGAGCTCTTGATTTCGTCGGTGAACCATGGGGCCTTCTTGCTGCCGGGTCTGCTAGGCGAGGTCCTCAGAGGGGCGAGGTCATCTGCGCAGTCGCTGATCCACTTCGTAAGATTGGTGGCCGCTTGGCTGGGGTTCGCTGCGCTGGTCGGTGGGTTCTTGCTCAGGGAGGTCGCAAGCTGGTCGGCTGTGATCTTGTTCCAGCTTCTGCGTGCAACCTGTTGCTGGTGGTGGTGGATCATGGTCCTTTTGAAGCTGAAGTGGACGCAGCTGTGGTCCGTCCAGTGGAGTCCGGTGGCGTGGCTGAAGGTGATGTCCTTGCTGGATGAGAAGACGGGGTCGAGTGTGTGTCTGGCGTAGTGGGTGGGGGTGGTCACCAGCTGCTTGAGTCCGAGGTTTGCGAGGTTGTCCAGCAGGGTGGTGGTGTTGCGGTCGTTGTTGTTCTCCAGGTGGAAGTTGAGGTCCCCGAGGAGGATGTAGTCAGTGGAGGGGAGGGCGTGCGGGCTGACGAAGTCGGCAATGTCCTCGCTGAATTGCGTTCGTGGTCCCGGGGACCTGTAGATGAGGGTGGTCTTGGGGTTGATGTGGGCCTGGAAGTGCAGGTGCTCGGCGGGTGCGAGGGTGTCGTCGGTGTTGGTCGTGATACGGATGGTGTTCTTGTGGATGATGGCGATGCCTCCTCCAGTCTGGTTGATGCGGTCCCTCCGGATGATCTTGTAGCCGTCTGGGATGGCGATGGCGATGTCGGGCGCTGAAGAGGCGTTCATCCAGGTTTCCGTGAGGAAGGCGACATCTGCGGCTGTGGTGTCGAGCAGGTTCCAGAGCTCGACGGCGTGTCTGTGGATGGAGCAGGTGTTGAGCAGGATGCATTTCAGGTGGCTGCTGCTGTTGCTCGTCTCGGTCTTGGTCGGTGCTGGGGTAGTGCAGGTCCGGATGCAGGTGAACTTGCAGGAGTGGCAGCAGAAGGGTCCGTGGGTGCGTCTCGGGGTGGCTCGGTGGCAGCCTGGGATTCGGCCGGCGTTGAGAGCGTTGAGTTCAGTAGCGTCGTACGTCCGGCGGGTGGGCTGGGGTCTGCAGGGATCAGGGGTCCTGGCACTGGGCGCGGTCCAGGCGCGGATGGCCGCAGACGGGCTTACCTTTGGCGCACCTTCGGCGTGATTAGGGCGCGCCCGCTGCGCGTCACCGCTGCGCGATAGGCTCTCTGCCATATGTGCGGGGTGGGGGGGCGGAGCGTG
This sequence comes from Lissotriton vulgaris, assembly GCF_964263255.1. Taxonomy (NCBI): domain Eukaryota; kingdom Metazoa; phylum Chordata; class Amphibia; order Caudata; family Salamandridae; genus Lissotriton; species Lissotriton vulgaris. The sequence continues at coordinate 2,068,286,693 of NC_141685.1, read as the reverse complement.
GGAGGAGCAGCTGGGAGGCGGGAGCGGGCGGCGAATGGGAAGGGCGACACAGGGGAGTGGGCGGGGCCACAGGGGGGCAGCGGCGGGGAGGTGGCGGGAAACGCGGCAGGGGCTGGGCTCAACAAGGGGAGACAGGGAACAACAGCAGACTAAGGCACAAAAAACTTACAACGTAGGGGAGAAATACAGATGCAGAATACAGGCTACAAACAGCTAACTACAGCGGAACAAAAGTTAACAGGGAGAAGAAGGAGCAGGCAGCGCAGGCAAGGCACAACCAGAAGCAGAGGCCGGGGACCAGGGGCACCGCTGCGGGCAGCGGCCGCACTCGCCTGCAACCAGGGGCACAGCTACGGGCAGTGGCGGCACTTGGCGGGAGCGGGGGCAGCCTGGACTCACACCCGGAGGAGCTGCTTGTTAACGGTCTTCTCGATGACTTTTGCAGGGAACGGGAGCAGCGAGATGGGGCGGTAGTTCTTGAGGTCGGTGGGCTTGGCAGATGGCTTCTTTAGTAGAGCGCTGAGTTCGGCGTGCTTCCAGCTCTCCCGGAAGGTGGCGGTGTTGAAGGAGGTGTTGATGATGTCCCGCAGGTGGGGTGCGATGACAGCGTCGGCCTTGTTGAAGACGTGGTGAGGGCAGGGGTCGGTCAGAGATCCAGAGTGGATGGAGTTCATCGTGCAGACGGTGTCTTCGGTGCTGATCGGGGTCCAGTCGCGGAGGGTGGTGGTGGGGGGCGGTAGTTCGGTCGTGGCGTGCGTCGTTTGAGTGCTGAAGCTGTTGTGTATGTCCGCGATATTGTTGTGGAAGTAGGAGGCGAGGGAGTTGCAGAGGTCTTGCGACGTGGGTGATGTCGTTGTTTCCGGCGTTGGGGTTGGAGAGCTCTTTAACGATGTTGAAGAGTTCCTTGCTGTTGTGTGCGTTGTTGTCCAGTCGTTCCTTGAATGCAGTTTTCTTGGTGGCGTGGATTACTTGGTGGTGTTTTCGGGTGGCGAGCTTGAGGGCAGTCATGTTGTCCGGTGTTGGGTCTCTGCGCCAGGCTCTCTCGAGGGCTCGGCAGTTCTTCTTGGAGCTCTTGAGTTCGTCGGTGAACCATGGGGCCTTCTTGCTGCTGGGTCTGCTAGGCGGGGTCCTCAGAGGGGCGAGGTCATCTGCGCAGTCGCTGATCCACTTCGTGAGATTGGTGGCCGCTTGGCTGGGGTTCGCTGCGCTGGTGGGTGGGTTCTTGCTCAGGGAGGTCGCGAGCTGGTCGGCTGTGATCTTCTTCCAGCTTCTGCGTGCAACCTGTTGCTGGTGGTGGTGGATCATGGTCCTTTTGAAGCTGAAGTGGACGCAGCTGTGGTCCGTCCAGTGGAGTCCGGTGGCGTGGCTGAAGGTGATGTCCTTGCTGGATGAGAAGACGGGGTCGAGTGTGTGTCTGGCGTAGTGGGTGGGGGTGGTCACCAGCTGCTTGAGTCCGAGGTTTGCGAGGTTGTCCAGCAGGGTGGTGGTGTTGCGGTCGTTGTTGTTCTCCAGGTGGAAGTTGAGGTCCCCGAGGAGGATGTAGTCAGCGGAGGGGAGGGCGTGCGGGCTTACGAAGTCGGCAATGTCCTCGCTGAATTGTGTGCGTGGTCCCGGGGATCTGTAGATGAGGGTGCCTCTGAGGGTGGTCTTGGGGTTGATGTGGACCTGGAAGTGCAGGTGCTCGGCGGGTGCGAGGGTGTCGTCGGTGTTGGTCGTGATACGGATGGTGTTCTTGTGGATGATGGCGATGCCTCCTCCAGTCTGGTTGATGCGGTCCCTCCGGATGATCTTGTAGCCGTCTGGGATGGCGATGGCGATGTCGGGCGCTGAAGAGGCGTTCATCCAGGTTTCCGTGAGGAAGGCGACATCTGCGGCTGTGGTGTCGAGCAGGTTCCAGAGCTCGACGGCGTGTCTGTGGATGGAGCAGGTGTTGAGCAGGATGCGTTTCAGGTGGCTGCTGCTGTTGCTCGTCTTGGTCTTGGTCGGTGCTGGGGTAGTGCAGGTCCGGATGCAGGTGAACTTGCAGAAGTGGCAGCAGAAGGGTCCGTGGGTGCGTCTCGGGGTGGCTCGGTGGCAGCCTGGGATTCGGCCGGCGTTGAGAGCATTGAGTTCAGTGGCGTCGTACGTCCAGCGGGTGGGCTGGGGTCTGCAGGGATCAGGGGTCCTGGCACTGGGCGCGGTCCAGGCACGGACGGGCGCAGACGGGCTTACCTTTGGCGCACCTTCGGCGTGCTTAGGGCGCGCCCGCTGCGCGTCACCGCTGCGCGATAGGCTCTCTGCCATATGTGCAGGGTGGGGGCGGAGCGTGGGAGGAGCAGCTGGGAGGCGGGAGTGGGGCGGCGAATGGGAAGGGTGACACAGGGGAGTGGGCGGGGCCACAGGGGGCAGCGGCGGGGAGGTGGCGGGAAACGCGGCAGGGGCTGGGCTCAACAAGGGGAGACAGGGAACAACAGCAGACTAAGGCAGAAAAAACTTACAACGTAGGGGAGAAATACAGATGCAGAATACAGGCTACAAACAGCTAACTACAGCGGAACAAAAGTTAACAGGGAGAAGAAGGAGCAGGCAGCGCAGGCAAGGCACAACCAGAAGCAGTGGCCGGGGGCCAGGGGCACCGCTGCGGGCAGCGGCCGCACTCGCCTGGAACCAGGGGCACAGCTACGGGCAGTGGCGGCACTTGGCGGGAGCGGGGGCAGCCTGGACTCACACCCGGAGGAGTGAGCTCCGTGCGTGGGATGACCGGCCCAGTTGGACCTAACTTAGACAGAAAAGGCTGCATCTGATTAGTCACGGTCGCTGCCCCATCCCCTTCCCCAGATATTGCTGTTGGTGTTCTTTTCCGTATTTTATCTAAGCCAGACGACCTAGTCCAATTCCCAGGGGTCTCATTTTGATATATACTGGTAGTCTCACTCCCCCGTCCACCTGGCGAACCAGAAGGACCATCGGACAACTGCACAGATTCATCACCAGAAGAATTAGAGTGATCAGAAAGTGAGAACAAATGTTAACACAGGTCCATTTCAGTTGATTTTGAGATTTGCTCTGATCTACCTGATTGCCCATAGGCTGCTTGTCACAGGCTCTTTTCACCATCCCTGGATTGCCACCGTTTATTCCTGCCACATTTGTACCGTGATCTGGCCCCTCCAAAATGTGGTTAACACAGATTTCCCCCCTTGGCCCATCATGGACCTCAGGGGTATGGATTACAGGGTCGGATTCCCCCTGCCCTCCTTGATCCAATTTGTTTATTGCTGCCTGCCTATTACAGTCAGAGGCCCCTGCAGTCCTCCAGCATACCTCGTCTTAATGCATAGCTACATCTGCCTCTTTCGACACGGATCCATTCGAGTTAGATGTCTTTCCTTTCGTGACGGTAAGGAAAATAGCAGATGTAACTTTCTTTCCTGACCCCATAGATCGACTGGTCCCGGGTTGCAAGTAACTTCCTGGGTTGACTGTAACCACTCTCTGTCGTTGTTTCCCTTGAGTGCTTTTTGTCTGCTTTGAGGCCTGTGTTGTGGAGTCCCCACCATGCAGCTTGACTCCTCTATCACCTTTAGGAGGCATCTTTGATCTAACTGCTCCACGCCAGTTCCCAGGGATAGCATGCTGAGCTCCTTGAGATGAAGACAGCACCAGCCGCAAAAACAGAATCGGGGACCAAACAAGGGCGAGCACCGGTGCGTGAGTATGCTCCAGAGCATCACAAATCTTCACGCAATCTCACTAGCCGACATTGCTCCATAGACCTTGGTTTCTATAGATCTTAAACCGCATAAGGTCAGTTGTATTTCGGGGGGATATGGGAGGCGGTCAGCTACAGGTGCTCATTCGGCCACTGACACGGCCGCCCATTTGACCCGGCAACTCAGTTTTCTGTGGTTAATGAGAATTCCTTTGCTATGTCTCACCAAACAAAAGTCACTTCCAACTACCGCATATTTTACGTCTTCTATATTTTCTGCTACATTCCATTAATATCTGTATTGTTGAAGTACTTCATAAAGGCACATATTATATAGATGTGGACTACTTTTATGGATAATATGTATCCACCATATTTGTATTCACAATGTCTGTACTTCCCAGGTCAGATTCTGCTAGATAACTGAATTTTTGGGAAATACTTTATTACTCAATTACATCTACTTGCTAGGCCTAAACCCAAACAATTCCCCTTGACTTTGAGAACATACCGGTCAAACTCAGTCAGTCACAACACTCATAGGAGCCCATATTTTTATGGGAAAGCATTTTAAAGCTGAAGCTGAACAATTTATTAGACAGACTCTTTTCTGTAGAAATCTCCTCCCACATCTCCTTCATCGCCGTCAATCATTCAATGATTGTGTCACCCACATAAGCAGCCTGTATAAGTAACCCAATCCTGCCATTGCAGAGCCTGTGTGCAGTCTGGTACTGCCATGTCAACCTGGCCAGTGCACCCACGCACCAGACCATAAGCTTCCCTTTTATTACATGTAAGTCATCCCTAAGGTAGGCCCAAGATAACCCTGTGGGCAAGGAGCAGTTTATGTGAAAGGTAGGACATGCACTGGTATGGGTGGCATGTCCTGAAGGTGAAATACTGCCAATTTTGTTTTTCACTATTTAAAGGCTATCTGTCCCCATAGGATAGAATGGGGAGTTTCCTATAGCATCTTATAAGCATAACTGACCATGGGAACAACATAGTTTGATATGCCTGATATCAGAATCTTAAGATGTATCTTTTAGGGAGGGTGAATTTTACATTCCAGGTTTGAAAATATTACTTTTAGAAAGTAGTTATTTTCTTGCCTAACCATCAGTGTGCCTCTGCTAGATTGTGTATTGGGAGTCTGTCTTTGGAGTGACAGGGGATGGTGATCTGCATTCTATTCAGACATCCACTTAGGGGGTTGAGGTTTGTACTGCCTTCCCAGGGTGAGTCAGGGCTAGGCTGAATAGACCTGGGCTGCATTCAGAGTACAAAGAGGAGATTTCTTTCACACCTATGGGCCTGGTCTGCCTTAGACAATGCTGTCTCCACCTCTTGCCAGGAAGGTGCACCAGAGAGGACAGAACAGGTTTGGGCTGGGCAAAGAGCGTCTCTGCCACAGAGAACAAAGGATTCTGTAGTATAAAAAGAGGGGACCAGACCCCATACTGTTAGGTCACTTCTGGGATTCAAGAGGAACCTTTGCCAAGGAGAAGAGCTGGAGAAACTGAGTAGGAATACTACCCCTGTGCTGTTTGCCGTCTGGGGTTGGCCTGCAGTGGCTACTTTCTGCCAAGGAAAGGAGAAGGACTTTGATGTTTGCTGTGTCCACTGCTTGAGGAAAATCTCCACAGGTTTATAATTGAGCTTGCCTCCTGTTCTGAAGTCTCAGGGACACAAAGACTTCACCCCCAGTCTCCCCTGAACTCCTTTGCTGGGAGTTCTGACCTACTGAGAGGTGCCTGCCAATGTTCTGGACCTCTGGAGGTTGTTTTGGGACTGGAAATTACAAGAACTGTGAAAATGTATGCATCGCCTGTTTCTGACGCGTCGCAGTGGTGTGAGCAGACTTTTCCATGTGACGAATTTGTTGCGCCGATTTCCGATGTCCGAGATCACAGGCCCTGTTGGAGAAGAACCAAAGCATCGAGGGGACTTGGCTGAAGTCATAGCAACGCATCCTGGGTCTTTAAGTATCGCAACATACTGGATTATCACACATCGCATCGAAGCATCAAGTCTGTCAGATCGTTTGGGGACGCAGTAAGAAACCGATGCATCACCTCCCCTGCGCACAGTAAGGAACCGATGCATAATCTCCCCTGGAGCAATGAACCAATGCATCACCTTCCCTGAGTGTAAGGAACTGATGCATCACCTTCCCTGCAACACTTTTTTCTTGCATTTTTCGACGCATCCAAGGTACTTTGTGTAAAAGTGTTGCATCCAACATTTTCTTGGTACATAACTGTTTCTACCTTTTAAGAATCATATTTTTAGTACTGCATTGTGGATTTTTGATGTTTTGGTCTTGTTTGGTTTAGATAAGATTACTTATTTTTCTAAACTGGTCTGGTGTCCATTTCTAGCATTTTCACTGTGTTACTGTATGTATACACAAATGCTTTACACACTGCCTCTGACATAAGCCTGTCTGCTAGTGACAAGCTAACAAGGTGGTGAGCAGGGGTTATTGTAGAAGTGTTCCCTCCTTACCCCTAGGAAGAAGGGTCCCTACTTGGACAAAGGTACCTCCCTTTGCCAACACCCCAAATTCTAACACAGTGCCTTGTGGGGGTGCTAGTTACCGTTAGCTCACTAACTATAATGACTGAATTTCTCTGGTTTTGTTCAAGTGACACCTAAGCCTAACTAACGTCTCTGTAACCTTTGTTTTTTTCAGTAACAATATATATTGTTATAGATAGATAGATCTCCAAATGGTGATTGCCACTTGGTTGCTATAATTAGGACCACGTTTCCCTAAGAAATAGATTTTTGGGGTTTACTTACAACTTTGTCGCTGTTTGAATATTCTTAACAAAACGTTCCAAATAAACATTCATTTTCTATAATTGAACAGTGATACTACAAAATCGGCTGATCAAAATGACACCATATTTGGCAGAAAGCTAGATCCTGGTCCTGAAAATGTGCTTTTTGTGGTTTGGTGTAAATCCATTCAGAAGTTTGTGAGAAATTAAGCCTCAAAATATTTGTATATTTATGTTGTTAATCCTTCATGGTTGACCTGGGGATCTTGCCGTGCTCTGATTGGCTGACCGCTACTAACCACGGTAGATTTGCAGGCCAAAAAAGGGATTCTGTTAACTGGTCACAACCTAAAGATAATGTTGGGGCCACCGTTTTAGGACACAAGGACTCTGTAACAGAATCCTAGATTTTTATTTTTTTAAACACATAAGGGTGAGGTGTATGGGACCTTGGGCCATGTGGGTTTAAAAATAAAAAGATATTTTATTTCTTTTCACTGTTTTGTGGGTTTTTAGATTCACAGCGGGGCTGAATGTAGCCCCCTGGAGTATTTATTTATTTATTTATTTGTAGGTTTGTAACGCGCTAGAATCGACTCTATACAGAGTATCTCTGCGCACAGAAGAAAGAGAGAGAGAGAAAGAAATAGACTAGCAGCTTCAGTTTAGCATATAGTTCAATTCAGTGTGGGCATAGGTACATAGGCTAAGTCTGGAATAAGAATGCTTTAAGTTTTTTTCTAAATTTTAGATGTTCTGGGCATTGCCTAAGCTCAAGAGGAAGTTTATTCCACCAGGTGGGTCCGACAACCGATAAGGCTTTGCCCCCTTGTCTGACCTTCTTTGTGATTGGTACTCTCAATAAAAGTTGGCTACTTGACCTGAGAGATCGGGTGGGGTTATATGGGATGAATTTATCCTTCCAATAGGAAGGCCCACATCCATGTAGGCTCTTGTGGATCAGGCAGCAAGTCTTAAAATTGAACCTCTTACGGACTGATAGCCAATGTAATTTATCCAAGAGGGTTTCGATGGCGTTCTTGGAGGGGCATTCAATACTAGCCTCGCTGCAGTATTTTGTATCACCTGGAGTTTTACTAGGACACCCTCATTGGCTGACAGCAGGAGTCCATTGCAATAATCCAGGCGACTCAATACTAATGCCTGTACCAGAGTTTTTCTGGTGGAGTCTGGTAGTATTGGAAAAACTTTTCGTAAAAGTCCAATAACATGGAAACATTGGCCAACCACCCAGTTACCATGTTGTTTAAAAGAAAGCTTTTGATCGAGGCGTACCACTAGGTTTTTTACAACCTGTTTAGGTTCTGGCACTTGGCCGAGCTCGTACGGCCACCAATCCGGCGTCCACAAAGCTCTAGCCTCCCCGAAAAGCACGACTTCGGTCTTATTTACGTTGCATTGGAGATAGTTCGATGTCATCCACTTTGCCACAGCTTTCATGCCTTCGGAAAAAGCCGTCCTCACTTCTTCGGTGAGACTTTTAAAAGGAAACAAGAGCTGGGTATCATCCGCGTATGAGACGGGGATGAACCCATACTCTCTCAGAATTCTGGCCAGGGGTGCCACATAGATGTTAAAAAGAGTAAAGAGTCGGGCTCAGACAGGAGCCCTGTGGCACCCCCTTTGTGATGTTAGTCTCAACCGACCGAAATGAGCCCATGCTAACAGCTTGGGTACGGTTATATATAAAGCTCCTTAACCAGGCTAATGCTGTGCTCTCAATGCCGATCATGGTCAGACGTTCGTTTAAGATATTATGGGATATCGTGTCGAACGATGCCGACAGATCTAATAGTACCAGGATAAGAGAGTACCCTTTATCCTGGTACACAGGTAGATCATCCGTCACTGATAGCAGTGCAGATTCGGTGCTATGTTTTGGTCTAAAGCCAAATTGAGAACAATCTAGCCTACCAGTCTGTTCGATATAGTTTGATACATGTTTATTAACATGTTTCTCTATAAGTTTCCCCAAAAAAGGTAGTAAAGATATAGGCCTAAGGTTAGACATATCAGTGCAGGGGGTAGAAGGGTTTTTCCTGATAGGCCTCACTAATGCGTTCTTCCATTCCCCAGGAACTTGACCTTCCATCAGTGCGAGATTCACAAGACATTGAATCTGTGGGCTCAGAGTCTTCCCTACTATCGGCACAATTCTGGCCGGGATGATGTCTGAGGGACTACCGCTCTTAATCTTGCCTAGATAGCATTCGATCTCTACCTGGGAGATGGGAGGAAAGGTGTCCAAGGTCATCGATCCTGGTTCTTTTCCTTTTTCTGAGAGTGAGAATGTTACTCCTGTGCTGGATAAATTGATTCTAGTGATGTCATCATGTATCCTATTCATCTTGTTAGTAAAAAACTGAGCAACTTTGTTGCACAATTGTTGTGACGCCAATTCAGGAGTTTCGCAGGCAGCTGGTTTCACAAAGGACTGGAGGGTTTGGTATAGAATCCTAGGGGCATTTCCTGCGGCTGAGAGTAGAGACTCAATATGTGTTTTTCGGGTGCATCGGATTTCTTTATGATAAATGGTGAGTGCTGCCCAGTAACAATTTCCGTCCGTTTCATCATGGGTCGTTCTCCACACCCTTTCTAGTTTTCTAGCCGATTGTTTGAGTGATCTTAAATGCTCCGAAAACCATGCTTCCTGTTTACGAGCTAAGCGAGGTTTGAACTTTTTCATGGGGGCAATGCAATCGACCGCTTTAAGAACCGCATGATTATAATTGGCTAAAACCGTATCAACATCCTCTGAGGAGCTGATGAAAGGCTCAACAAATTCCTCCTGGAAGGCTTCAGGGGTGACCTCATGCCATTGCCTGCGTCTAGTGGGAAAGGCTTGCACCTGAGCAGGGACTTTACCTGAATGGGAAGTGTGGAATTCCATAACAAAGTGGTCGGTCCAGCTTACTTGTATTGGAGTAACACATGTCATGGTGTTAGATTTATTTGTAAAAATAAGGTCCAAAGTATGTCCTGCTAGGTGTGTAGGACCGGTATTCATTAGAGTTAGTCCCAACAAGGAGAGATCAGTCAGTAAGGACTGTGCATCTCCACATTCCTTCAAATCGCTATGTACATTGAAGTCTCCTAAGAGTATGAATTTATTCTCAGAGTCAATGTGTCTGGCTAATATCTCCATAAGTAAGAAGTTAAAACTAGCACAAGGGCCTGGAGGACGATAAACTAATGCCCCTTTATAACTGATTTTATTAGGGATGCAGACTTTAAAAAACAGAATTTCTAGATCAGGAGTGCTATTTTCTTCTAAAATGGTGATCGATAAGTTGTGTTTATATACGATCGCAATACCTCCCCCAAACTTAGTTGGACAATCTAACCTGACTATTTTTTAGCCTTCTGGGATCCCTAAGGTAATAACCGGGACCGAATGGGGTTTTAACCATGTTTCAGTCAGATAGCAGAGTTCAGGTTACACAGAGGAAATCATGTCCCATACTTCGCTATAATGCTTACACAGTGATCTGATGTTACATAGAAGGTTTCTGCTTTTTAAAGGGTCCTGTGAGACTGCCATTAGAGCGGGGGCTTCATATAGAAGAAATGGCGTTTTGTCATGTAGGGCTTGGAATTGACATTGGAGACAGGCGAAAGGGCCCTCTGAAGGTACTCCACCTCCTCCTGAGCAACCTTGGTGTGGTATTGTCCAGAAACGTAATAAATCCAGAGATGAGTAACTTACCCAAGGTTTGGCCTATTCAACAGGGTGGGAAGGTGTAGGAGCCATAGCCTCTAGCCTCGTCCAGTCACGGACAGGCATAGGCGGGCTACTCTTTGGCTCCTCTTAGGTGACTTCTTAGGCACACCCCTGCACGCAACCGCTGCGCGCTTGGTGCAAGGGAGGGTTTTGTAGCCCTTACTGTTAGGAGGCTAGAGCGCTAACCGCTCGTAAGGCGGAAGTGTCTCTGGCTCTGCCTGTTCGCCCTACGCACAACGGTGATAATCACCGAGTCGGACCGAGGCGTGCAGGCCAGTGATTGAGCACAGAGCGTCCCTAAAGGTTGGTGTCAGTAAAATGTTGTAAAATCACATTAACCGCATCGCTGCGGCGCGAATTCCCCGCCCATGCTTACTCCGCCTTGCGCGGGCGGAGTCATGACGGAACGGTTCCGTCATCCGCACAGCTCACCCGACGTGCATGACGGAACCGTTCCGTCAACAGCATCGAAGGGGTTAAACATCCAATTTACTCATGATAAAAACGTATCCATTTTTTATTATTAAAACATTACGTTTACACTCGTGCTTCCAGTCAATTTGAAATTCAAGACTTAGCTATATACAGCGCTAGCTAGCCACTAAAGCGAGCCAGGGAAGACTCTGCCACCGTCCACCCCTTAACGCCCGGAGCCGCTGCTCTTTGCTGCTTTTGTAGCCCTTGCTGTTAGGAGGCTAGAGCGCTAACCGCTCGTAAGGCAGAAGTGTCTCTGGCTCTGCCTGTCCGGCCTCCGCACAACGGTGATAATCACTGAGTCGGACCGAGGCGTGCAGGCCAGTGATTGAGCACAGAGCGTCCTAAAGGTTGGTGTCAGTAAAATGTTGTAAAATCACATTAAACATCCAATTTACTCGTGATAAAAACGTATCAATTTTTTATAATTAAAACATTAAGTTTACACATGTGCTTCCATTCAATTTGAAATTCAAGACTTAGCTATATACAGCGCTAGCTAGCCACTAAAGCGCGCCAGGGAAGACTCTGCCACCGTCCACCCCTTAACGCCCGGAGCCGCTGCTCCTTGCTGCTTTTGTAGCCCTTGCTGTTAGGAGGCTAGAGCGCTAACCGCTCATAAGGAGAAAGTGTCTCTGGCTCTGCCTGTCCACCTTCCGCACAACCGTGATAATCACCGAGTCGGACCGAGGCGTGCAGGCCAGTGATTGAGCACAGAGCGTCCTAAAGGTTGGTGTCAGTAAAATGTTGTAAAATCCCACTAAACATCCAATTTACTCATGATAAAAACGTTTTTTATAATTAAAACATTAAGTTTACACTCGTGCTTCCAGTCAATTTGAAATTCAAGACTTAGCTATATACAGCGCTAGCTAGCCACTAAAGCGCGCCAGGGAAGACTCTGCCACCGTCCACCCCTTAACGCCAGTATATTGATGGATTCATGTATCTGCGGCACTGCAAAAACAAACAATAGTAAAGGTGGTTAGGCAAATGTGGAGTTGATGGGGCAGTACTAAAAATGCTGCTACACATGGACAATAGCCAAGTGCGGCGGGGTTGGGCAAGCGCGAGTAGTTGGACGCCTGCCGGCAATTGGGTGCTGAAACTATCTGCTGGCCTGGACCTGCTTCAAACCTTGCGCACGGCAATGGACTTCTTACTTAACATTAAAAAATACTATAGAAATTCACTGGAAAAAAGGGGCATTATAATTAGAAGAAAATGTCAATTTTAAGCAAACAAAAGCTCTAAAATTCCGTAAAGTTTCTATAAATCTCGCCAACACCATGCACTGCTAATTACCTCACATATTACATCACTCATGACATCTTTATTAACATCAGTGCAACATCTGAAATTATGGAATTGATAAGTTTGCACATGGCAGGGGTGTGAAACTACACTATATTCCTGTTGGGATCAGTTTATACATGGGGTTTCCCTTCTCTGATCTTCTCAAACACGAATATTAAAACCTCTGAGCTGAAGACTTTTTTAAACTCCCTGAATAATCTCAAGGAAAATGTATATGAATCATAAAGGTAGTCAAGTAACTAATGCATCTCCATCGGCAACAGGAGGAGGCAACCGCGATTCTTTAAAACCATAATTTCTGTGTGGTTGGGTGAGGTGACTATTGAGGAGTTATTATATTTATGTTAATGTCAAGGTCTACATAACATGCAAAGCTTCGAATGTTTACAATGGAACTACGAGAAATGCTCTGCAAAGAATCCATTCAGCACACATGTTCCTAAGTGGTGTGATTCTGTGTAAGTGTTCCTGTGATTTGTCCTCCTCGCCCCTGCACGCAGCGATATTTGCATTACTCTTTGAACTGATCTTTTTTTAGGCCCTGGCTGCAGCTGTTGCTATGACGCACCACGGCACTCAGGCAGCTCAGTCGCCATGCTGTATTTACACATGATATGATAACAAGCAGGCTGTGCACACTGGAAAAGTGCACGAAAGCTTCAACGTGTTCTTGTAACTGTGGTCTGACTTTTAGATGTAAGGCTCCGAAGACTCTTCGTCCGAGGAATGCCTCTGGAGGGAAAGTATCGTACAGGTAAGACGTTAGAGCTGCACTAAGCAGAATTCCCGTTGCGTGTGTACTGCAAAGCAAATACAATCCCAACCGCAGCTGCTTATTAACAAAGTGCATTTATTTTGTCTTTTGGTACACAACGGGGATTATCTGTTAGCGAGCAACCGATGGTTGAAGTCTAATGTATATTTGACGGTGACCTTTTCGTTATTTCAAGAGGGTCAATTTACAGTTGCACTATGAGGTTAAATTGCAACCTGACCTGATCCGAATAGCTGACCTTAAAAGACTAACTCGCATAAAAGACAAATCCGTTCTCCCACCCACCTCAGGCAAAGAAGGAGCTCGATGTTTCCTTATCACGACCTCTGTCCTTACTTGAGGTGCTAATAAAGGCACTTCGTTGGCCCAAGCACTTTGTTTGGCGTCTTCTATAAGACATAAATGCGTTTCCAAAACTTAGGGGATTGTGTCTGTTCCTAGCTTCATATCGGTCACTGCAGCATGGCCATCGTGTTAAACTACTGTTGACACGAAACCATTGTATTCTGTTGCCTCACTGTAGATTAACATGCACAACTTTATGAAAATAGCAACTTAAAAAGGTTGACAACTAGGATTTAGAGAATTTGCAGGACGTAACTCTGCACACTTGGGTAAATTACGATGGAGATTTCATAAACTTTGCGATATGTGTGAGAATATTTTTTTAAATGGGGAAGGTCATGGAAAAACTATTTTTGAAGGGAAACCTCGTGCAAATGACTGTATTGTAAACACATTTAGTGACACATTCTTAAACCTTTTTCATTCATAATAAATAAATAAATAAAATTCAGTTTGCTGCTAACAATTTTTCCAAATTACTTTTTTGGTAACATGTTTGCCAGATGATGCACACCTTTCCCAAGTGCTGATATCATGAACTTGTACCAAGTCTTGATGCAAAGAAAAAAACTTTTGAAGCTCTTATGTCCTTTTCATCTTTTCAGAGGTGTGTGAAATTGCTATGCTGTGTATAAGTACATAGCGAAATGTAGTTTAAAATAAATTAGAGGCAACCAGAAGACCAACATCAATATTCACCACATCCTCTTCTTACAACTCCCCATTCACCTTTTTCCGTCACCCATCTCAATATGAACAGCCTGATCAATAGCACAATGAAACACTCTCGAACAGCTATCCCGGTGACAGTCCGCTCTTGGCATCACCAGATATGGCATAAGTTTAAACACTTGCACTGTACTTAAAACCCAGACTGGTTTGCCCTTGCATCTATTGGTGCACTGTAACAGAGTGCAGTGTGCATTACCTCTACGTCCCTCGTCCTCGACCCAGTCATAACACATGAGGTATTCCACCCGACAGGAAACATAACAGGAAACGCTTTTTAGACGCCACCCACCCTCCTGTCAGGTGCTATAATACACCTCACCACCAGAAGCAAATCCTGTTTTGTTTCCTGTCGGTTGGACTACTGATGGGTGACGCTGGGGTGAGTACCGGGCACTTACCTGCTACGATTGTCCTGTGGTTTCCTCCTTGGCGGGGCCTTGGGGGTGCTCGTGGACCTACGTGGGACCTTCTGTAAAGTCAGGCTGCTGGGCTTCCTGTACTTTCCTCCTGACGGGGGCCCTGGGTTGCGGGGCTTCTCGGGTCCCCGTTGATTTCCTTTCTCGCCCTGGCTTCATGGAGGAGAACGCCCCGGTGCTTTCTGCCCGTTTCCATAGCTCCGGTGGGCTGGCTGCTGCTGGGAGGGGCAGACTGCTGCCCGCGCGTCCTGCCTTTGCCGGTGTTTGTGGCCGGGACGCGCTCACCTTGGAGGATTCTGAGACGTCCTCCCTTCTGGTGCGGCTGCCCCTAGTTGGCGGGAGCTGGTTCTTCGGTGTTTCCCGGGGCCTGGAGATGTCAGGAATCGACAGGGAGCCGTTTCCGGGCTTCAGATCCTCATTTCTGCCTGGGCGGGCGCCCGGGTGGGCTCCGGGTTCCCTGCCTCGTCTCCTGATTGGCTGGATGGCGTTTGACGATGAAGTCATCGTATCCTTTCGGCCTGTGTGACTTGACTGGCTTTCCCTCACTGGCCACTCCTGGGAGGCTGGTTTCTGCCCCTCCTTCCTCGTTCGACGAGGCTACAGCTGTAGGGGTGAGTGTTTTCCTCCTATTTATGGCGGGAGTTCAGTTCTCTCCTGTGACACTTTTGGTGTTGCTGTGTTTTACGTGTGGCTGTTCCTGTGTTTAGTGGAGATATTTGCGTATGATGGGGAAACACCACAGGAAGAGAAAGCATGTCTCTCCTGTTAGGTCGTCTTCCTCCTCCTCATCCTCCTCCGACAGTCGTGATTCTGCGCCTGCTGGTCGGAGTGCTGGTCTGGGGGGCTCTAGGCGCCTGAAGCGCCTGCCTTTGGAGACACTGTCCAGTCTCAAGGCTTCCAAGAAAGGTGCGGGGGGTCGCTCTGGGGCGGCTGCCCCCCTGTATTCGGATATTTCTTCCTCCGCTTCCTCTGATGAGTCTACTTTGGGTGCGGTGGATCTACAGGGCAAATAAATTTCGAGGGAGTTGATGCCTGATCTGCTTTGCCATGTTGGGGAGAATATGGGGTTCCCTGTGGAGTCTGTGCCCAGTACCTCCCAGGATGCTGTTTTGCCGCAGTTCGGAAGCCTGCGTCCTCTTCTATGCCCGTCCACCCATTTGTCATGGATGTCCTCCTTAAGGAATGGAAGGACCCGGACCATATTTCTGTGCCCAGATTCATGTCTAAGCTATATCCTTTGCAGGATTTGGAGGTTGTCCTGCCTGAGTCGGTGCAGGTGGACTCTGTGGTTGCTTCTCTGGTTGGTCGGCCTTCCATGGCTGATGATAATATCCTGCAGGATGGAGTTGACAAAAAGATTGACTCTGCTCTGAAGAAGTCCTATGCTGGCTCTCACTTGGTGCTGCGGTCTGGGGTGTATGGTGCGTATGTTGCGCAGTCTTTGCTGGCTGACTTCAAGACTTTGTTCTCTGCTATGCAGGAGGGGATCAATTGTCCGGAGTTGCTGGAGTCTATGGAACGTCAATCTGAGTTCCTTTCGGACATCGCCTTTGACTCGGTCAGGGCTTCTGCTCTGTTTTGTGGTTCCTCAGTTGCTGCCCGTCGGAACTTGCTTCTGCGTGGTTGGAAGACGGATGCTGCGCAGCGTTCTATGGCTTTAAGGTTGCCGTTTTCTGGTACTCATCTTTTCGGGGACGCCCTGGAGGCCAAGCTCCATAAGGTCTTCAAGGAGAGGAAGCATTCGTTGTCTTTCCGTCATACTCCTTCTCAAAAGGGGTCCTTCTTCTCGAATGACAGGTCCTTTCGCCAGCCTTCCAGGTTCCAGCAGTCCTCGTTTAAGGGCCAACGTGGTGCTCGCAGGTCCTTTCCTCGGAGGTTCCAGATGAAGCCCCAGACGGATGGTGGGTCTGGCGCTCCTCGCTCCTGACTACTCCGTTCCAGTGCCCGTTCTCGCTGGTGGTCAGCCCGCGGTTGGTGGGAGACTGCGACTGTTCCTACATGCTTGGCTGAAGACGACCTCGGACCAGTGGGTGCTGGATGTTCTTTCACGGGGTTACCGGATGGAGTTCCTGTCCCCTCCTCCTCCCTCGGGGGTGGTGGTGACCTCTTTGCCTGCGGACCCTGCTCGCAGTCTGGCGTTGCTGGAGGGGGTTCGGTTGCTGTTCGACAAACGGGCGATTGTCCCAGTTCCCCACCTGGAACGTTGTACCGACCAGATTTTTGGACCAGATGGAATCCGCTCCTAGGAGCCCTTCGAACCCAGCCGGAACGTAAACCACTCCCTCCTTAGAACGTATTCACACTGAGTATGGATATATGTATGCACATCGCGTACCTAAGGATGGGGAAAATAGCAATAAACATGCATTGGTTTTCTACAATATCCTATTCACACCTATTAGTCTCGCGACCACGTAGGCCCAGACTAATCTACCCTAGGGCAGGTCTGATAATGTACCATTAAGCACTGATCACCATCAGTGTTCACTCGACACGCAATCCGGCGCGTCTACACACATGGGCCTGCAGTCCCAGTGTCCTCATTGATACCCGGTCTGCAATCCGGCAGACCTACACACCCCTCTATCTTGGGTGCTCTCACTTACACACGGCCTACAATCCGGCAGGCCTCCACACGTGTCCCTCCGGTGCTCTCATTCACACACGGTCCGCAATCCGGCAGACCTACACACCATCTGCCTTAGGTGCTCTCATTAACGCCGTATACCAACGACAATCACTTTCCTATGAACACTTAGGGATGAAGTCTGTTGTTATCTATTCAGGATAGAACTACGATAATAAAAATTGGTATGGTTTTCCGAATTACAGTATGTACCTTCTGCTCCTGGCATCAAACGTTCCCTGTCCTCCTATTTATTCAGTCACTCCTTACCTGATCGGGATTCACATCCGTTCATGCAAACAATTCCTGACTAGAGGACCAGTTTACCATGATTGAACAAGAATACAAGGCACATGTCGGTTCACTACGAACTGGGGTATTTATTGCAATAAAAATAAACACAATACTACACAATATATATATATGCTGCAAAGAAAAGTAAAGGTTAAGATGCGCGCTTCACAAGGAAAGGGCAGAGGTCCCCTTATTTATTTATTTATTTATTATGCAACTTATAACGCGCAGACTAAACCCGAAGGTATCAAGGCGCCTATCAAAATCAATAAACAATAAACAGAATATACAAAGCACCACTACGGGTATGCACGTGTAAAAAGGTGAGTCTTAAGCGCGGATCTAAAAGTTTGCAGAGAGGGACTGGATCTTACTTCCAAAGGGAGGGCATTCCACCACTTAGGTGCCAGGAAGGAAAAGGCCTTACCTCCCCATCTTGCTTTTCTGACACGGGGTACAGAGAGGAGAAGTTTGTGACTGGAGCGAAGATTTCTACTGGGGTTATGCCGAGAAAGAATGGATCCCATGCTTGTAGGGCTGGGTTTAGCTAAGGCTTTATACACCAGGCACATGGATTTGAAAAGGATCCGGTATTCAACGGGGAGCCAGTGCAGTTGTTTTCGGGCTTCGGTGGCAGAGGCACGTTTTGGTAGGTCAAGAGCAAATCTCGCTGCTGCGTTCTGGACCACCTGCAAGCGCTGTAGAAGACTCTTGTTCAGCCCTGCATACAGCGCATTGCAGTAATCCAGTCGCGAACCCAAAAGAGCGACAGCAAGTTGCTTTCTTGCCTGGGGTGACAAAAAGTGCCTGATTTTCCTCAGAATGTGGATAATCCCCCAGCAGGTCGAAACAGTCCTGTTGACCTGTTGGCACATACTAAGGTTGGGGTCGATCATAACTCCCAGGTTTTTTGCTGACAAGGTGGGCTCGGGACATACGCCCAGCGAGTTCGGCCACCACTCCGCCGACCAGATCGGTTCCTTTCCTCCAAAGACCATCACCTCCGTCTTCTCCCCATTCAGTTTTAGTGAATTGTGGATCATCCACTGGCCAACTGCCTCCATGCAAGATCTAAAATTGGCGGCAGTTGACGTAGCTGGCTGGGAGAGAGAGACTAAGATCTGGGTGTCGTCCGCGTAGGAAACTACCTCCATCCCGAAAGATCTAATGAGTCTGGCAAGGGGGGTCACATAGATATTAAAAAGGGTAGGACTGAGCGCTGACCCTTGAGGGACCCCACATTGCACAGACAGGGATGGAGATAGAAACGATCCCAGCATTATCCTTTGTTCTCTATGGTCGAGAAAAGAGGAAAGGAGTCCCAGAGCAGGCCCGCGGACCCCAATCTCCCTCAGGCGAGATGTTAACACCACAGGAGACAGGGTATCGAAGGCCGCTGTGAGGTCTAGAAGGATCAGGAGGGAGGTCTGACCCTCATCAACTCTAGTGCGGATGGTATCCAGCACTATGGTGAGGGCAGACTCGGTGCTGTGTTCCCTCCTGAAACCATGCTGGGAGAGATCCAAACAGCCCGAGCTCTCCACAAATGCAGCCAGATGTTTATTTAGATGGGCTTCGAGCATCTTTGCGGGAGCCGGGAGCAGTGAAATGGGGCGAAAGTTCTTAAACACCCCGGGGTCCAGAGAAGGCTTTTTAAGCAAAGGTTTTACTACAGCATTCTTCCACTGCTGGGGAAAAATGCCTTCCTTCATCGCTCTGTTCATGATGTCAACCAGAGGAGGAAGGAGAGATTCTCTGCACTGCTTGAGGATCTTTAGCGGGCAGACATCCAACGGAGAGCCAGATTTGGTTTTATCAAGCAGGATTTCAAGATCCTGACAGGAAAGGGGAGGAAAGGAAATCAAATCCTGATGTTGAGAGGATTCAGCAACACTGGGCTCAGGGAGAGCAGGCAGCAAAGGAACGGCGGTCAGGGATTTTTGGACCTCCAGAGCAGCATAGATGTTGGCGATTTTTGACTGAAAAAAGGCAGCTATCTTGTTGCACAGGTCCTGAGAGGCAACCACAGGATCCGGTGTCTGAAGGGTCGTAAGGGAATCGACAATCCTAAAGAGTTCTCTAGGAGATGACAATGAGGAGGTGAGTGCCGTGAAGTATTCCTGCTTGGTCTTAATAACTTCCAGTTTGTAATTTTTAAGCAGGACCCTATGGGCTTCTCTATCCTTAGGGGCCCAACTAGAGTGCCATAAGCGTTCCTGCCTTCTTACTTCCTGTCTCCGAAGCCGGAGCTGTTCGGAGAACCAGGGAGCTGAAGGTCTTTTCCTAGCAGAATAGCAAGACCTTGCAGGAGCAAGCTCCTCTAAGGCCTCAGCAATGGTATTTTCAAATATAGAGACCGCAGTGGAGGTATCTGCCTCCCGAGGAATGGACAGACTGGTTGTCCATGGATGGAAGGAATCTTCCCTGATCTTTTTGAGGTTCCTTCGCACTTCCATGGTGCTCGAGGCCCTTCTAATATAGCCCCGTGAGGGATACATCATATTGAAGGGAACGGCCAGATGGTCCGACCAGGAGAGATGGAAGGGGCTGGCAACTGTCAGCCTAGGGTCGTTAGAGAAGATGCCATCGAGCATGTGCCCCGCTCGGTGGGTGGGACCGTTCACCAGCTGGGTGAGTCCGCAGGCTGACATTATTTCTACCAGGGAGATAGTGTCGTGAGCCTCCAATAGCTCAAGGTGGAAATTGAAATCACCTAGAATGGTCAGATTTTGTCGGCCAAAATAGGGTTCCAGAACCTGCATCAATTTCAGCCCAAATCCTGCTCTTGGGCCAGGGGGGCGGTAGACCAAGATTCCATTAAATGCTGGATTAGCAGAATCGGAGAGGGAAAAATATAGGACCTGGAATGTGTCCTTGGGGTCAGAAAGGGGTATAGTGTGGCAGTGAAATTTGTCCTGATATAAAATAGCCAGACCACCGCCAACACGGCCTAATCTGTCAAATCGAGTTAGGCAGTAACCCTCAGGGACCGCTTCAACCAGATCAGGACCCGAGGAGTCTTTGGCCCAGGTCTCCGTAATAAAAACCCAAGAAGGTGTTTTATCTAAGACCAGTTCCTTGAATACAATGTTATTTTTAATGAGCGAGCGAGCATTGAGAAGAAGTCGGGGCTCGGCAGTCATCTAGGTTCCCGTCTCGTCTCTCGGTGTCTTGGCTCGTCTCGGACTCAGACCTCAGCAGTCACGGGTACACGTCTGCACCGCTATGCTCAATCTCCTCTGCTTCCCTCCAAGCCACTGGAACCTTGCTCGCTATTAGCTACCGTCTCTCTCTCTCTCTGACTTTGTGCGCTCCGCACTATTTCTCCTTCAGTCTTTCTCAGAGAGTCTCGGTTTCGGAATCTTTCTCGGACTTCAAAATGGCGATTGTCTGCCTCGGAAATAATTAATGGCATAGATGCTAACAGCTAGCTGCCGCCTACAGACTGACTGACTCATTGCCTAACACTTTCGCTAATATGGAAGCTGTCCCTTCATGGAAAGTTACGGCCAGTAACCTGCCGCCCACCAAATTCTTGTACCTCCCCGTACCAAGGACACGTTCCCAGCCGGCCGGCCTGAAGTTGTGTCTTCGGAGTGGAGAAAAATACAGTCTTTCGATAAGGGCCAGCCTGAACCGGTTCTCTCCAAGCGAACAACACCTTAAAACTAAAACATTACACTTGACCTAGAAAGCCTCTCAAGCTACCAGGCAGAGGGCAAGATGAAGTCTGTCCCGTTTAAGGCCTACAAGGCCCAAAATATGCATAACTCCATAGAAGATATACTAATACTCTTGCAAAAGGACGGATCATCACTAATACTTATATATAAGCTTATAAGCCCTGATCTAAAGAAAAGGGTACGAAAATGCACTACTGTGCCTAATGGATAGGTCCTACTTATAGTCCTAATCCCTATACTACAAGGGTAATAGGCTGGAGTCATTGTCCATCATCCTCCCTCTAAAAGTGGGTCGAAAAAGTCGGTTAATACACTTCACCCTTGACTCCAGTCTATTAGCCATGTATCATATAGAACTAACGTCAGTGGAAGAATAATAAGAAACACAATTAACTGACCTATTCTTTCTACCAAATCTACAAAATTGTAATAAGGAAGGAATGCACTGAATAAAGCAGCAAACAGCCACTAAAATACAAATAGAGATAATAACACCCCCTAAAATCTGTGGTAAAGAATGTAAGTCAGGTAACCAATTAAAGAGCCAGTCGAACCAGCCCTGGTCGATATGTTTTCTAACTTCTGTAGTCAAGTCGTGAAGTTTGTCAATATGGGCCTGAATCGATTTAGAATGGTCAGAGAGATTAAAACAACAAAGACCCTCAAAGTCACAACAGTCATGACCATGTTTTAACAGAAGATAATCAATCGCAGCGCGGTTTTGGAGAATAGCTCGACGTTCACCCAGGGCATCTAATAACAGGTCAGATAAAACAGTAGAAGTCTGATTAATGGATTTAACCATCCAGCAGGCCATCTTGCCAATTGTTTTTGCATTATACACGGCTAATGCCGGGACACCAATAATAGAAAAAGCTAAACTAAGGTATTCAGATTTAGAGTAAAGGTGTACGGAGGAATCACAATCTTCATTTAACATCATAGAGTCTCGTACTACACGGGAATGGGAACCAGGGTGTGAGGAAAACATTAATAAACTTAATCTAGTGATAGCGCATGGACCTCCAGAGATATTAGCGGGAATATAGGGCCAAGAGGTATTCCCGCACGAGAAAAGCCATCCAGAAGGCAGTAACATTGGACGGTAATAACTAGGAACAACTAATAAACTTTTACATGTCATATTGTTCTTAACGGAAATACATGAACTTGGAAGTCTTCGTAAACACAGCAATCGTTGATGAGCTGAAAAAGAAGTGGCAGCCCGCAATTTTAATTTTAGACATTCCGAGATGGCCTTTGGATCACATGTGAAAATAAAACATAAATCACCCTGCGTAATGTGATATGTAGTAATTTGGGAATGAATCGGGGGAACAGAATCAGGAAGGGCAGAACACAAGGGGCAAAGATCGTGAGCCGGAAAATCGCCCAGAATAACATTTGGTCGGGCACTCGAAATATTGAAAATGTGCCGCAATGTTTCAGTGGAGGCAGGGACAGCAACCAAGCAGGTCGCTAGGATATCAGTCACAGATCTCATAGGAGTGAGACAAAAATGCGGAGAGTTTGTGACCCGTTTAGCAAGGGTAATCCAAAAATTAGACGAGGTATCCCACGCAGCGAAGGAACGCGGAACTCGGGTTCTCCAATCAACCGAAGTCGGCGGGTTCTCTCCTCTCCCGGCGTAGTAGACCAAAAGGAGTCCAACGCTGGCACATCCTGCAGCAGCAGTCCAGAGAATGATCTGAAAGAATACAAACACAGGCCTTAATCATTCTCGTAAATAACATTTGTCAGCTGGGACAGCTTCCCAGCTATCTTTCCCTGGCTTCATCACCAAAATGTTGTTGTCATGACCAGTCGCAATAACTTCAGCCTGTTCAGGTGGATGTTTAGGCGATTGCACCCAGATTTTAGCACCAGGGTTGTCTGTGGAACCGAACCCTTTTTGACCTCGTATCGTTAGCAAAGTCGGGGCAGTGCCTTTCTTAATCTCACCACTGAAGACAGGCATAATCAGCAACTGAGCAACACGGTCAGATTTTTTGATCGATAAATCAATCTCACTGCTATTAAGCAGGAGAACCTTAATCTCTCCCTGATAATCGCTGTCAATTACTCCTCCGAGAACTTGAATACCTTTTAAGGCAAGGCCCGATTTAGGGGCAATCAGTCCAAAGCCACCGGCAGGTATACAGACACCAATGCCAGTCTCAACAATGATTCGGTCTCTACCTTTTAGAAGTGTATCATTCATAGCATGCAGTTCCAAACCTGCGGAACCTGGGGTCGCTCTGCATGGAGCCAAAGCTCCGGGGGTAATTTCCCAATACATAACAGTATTGGACATCGAATTAGGTTTTGCATCAACAGTTGGAGGAAACAAACGCATTAAAGGAGATTCAGCATGCAACAAAGGGCGGTTATTTAAAATCAATAATGCTTGGAGCAAAAAGTCTCTCCAGTTTTGGTAATGCTCATTGGTCAATTTACGCAGCTGTTCTTTCAGCAAGCCATTCATGCGTTCAATGAGGCCCGAGGCCTGCGGATAATATGGAATATGAAAAATCCATTCAATGTTATTTTCCACACAGAATTCCTGCACCAATCTTCCACGGAAATGGGATGCGTTATCAGATTGAATTTGGAATGGGACACCATAATACAATATTAGTAATTCAAGAGTCTTAATGGTATTGACTTGGGTAGCTTGTTTGCAAGGGAAAGCGACCAATAGGCCACTAAAAGTATCAACAGCTGTGCAAATATATTGGCAATTTTTGCTCATAGGAAGCGGGCCAATATAATCAATTTGCTAAATTTGAGCGGGCATTTTTCCTCGATGTAAATGGCCTTTAACAATATGAGGCACTGTTCTTTTTCTAGCATGCTGACAGATAGGACAATGCAGAATGACATCTTCAATCAAATTTAAAGGAATATGAATTCCTCGATCAGAAGCCCACCTGCTAGTGGCTCTTTCTCCAAAATGTCCTGCTTTTTGGTGGGCCCATTTCGCCAATCCCGCCAAATCAGAATCCTGCATGTCCACCACTGCCTCAGAAATTTTAGACTTTTCATCTGCAATGTTATGAAAGAATTTGTCAAGGGAGTCAATCGGGGTATGAGCATCCACATGAAAGATTGTAACTGTACTCCGTGGGAGTAATTCCCAAATTTCTTGCCATAATTCTTTTCCCCACAGTTCTTTTGAATGCAATTCCCAATTATGAGAATGCCAAGTTGGTAACCATATCGCCAGTCCATTAGCAGTGGACCAGGAATCAGTGAAAATATGACATGTGCCAGGTAATTCCTGTTTCAAAACTTGGTAAACTGCATACAATTCAGCATATTGACTGCTCTTACTATCACCAGTGGTACTCAATAATTTTTGTGTGATCGGGTTATAGGACACTGCTTTCCAATGCCGTTTTTCACCAATGAACTTCGCTGAACCATCTGTAAACCACACATGTTTTCTGTCCTCCGCGGACAAATCATCAAATGGCTTACCCCACCTGACATGAGATTCCTGAACTACAGGCACAGAACAATCATTTCCAGTCTCATTCGAGGGCGCCTGCGCCACTCGTTCATGCAACACAGCCACACCTTTCGGACCCACACGCGCTCTGTCCTGAATGTACCATTTCCATTTAATCACACTCGCCTCTTGAGCATGTCCAATTCGATGGGATTTCGGCGAACCCAAAACCCACTGCATGATAGGAATTTCAGGCCTCAAAATTACAGTATGACCTAGGGTCAATTGCTCGGTATCCACCAGAGCCCAATAACATGCAAGCAGTTGTTTTTCAAAAGGTGTATAACGCTCACCAGCCTCAGGTAATTTCTTGGTCCAAAAACCCAACGGCACTTTCTGTCTGCCTTGCTTTTGCCACAGACTCCAATTGGCATACAGACCTTCCACAGAAACATTCAAATCAACATCACCCTCGCTCACAGGCCACAAATCCAAGGCATACTGAATTGCTTCTTTCGCCAAATTAAAAGCATTATGTTGCGGTTCACCCCATTCAAATGCATTCTTTTTACGGGTGACTCGATACAATGGAGCTAAAATTTTACTCAAATGGGGAATATGCTGACGCCAAAAACCAAACAGGCCAATGAAGGTTTGAGCCTCTTTTCTGTTCCTCGGAACAGCAAAGTCCAAAATTTTCCGCTTCACCTGCGGGATCACTTCTCTGTGACCTTCATGCCAATTAATTCCTAAAAATTTAACATTCTGGGAAGGGCCCTGCAATTTATCGGCATTAATTTCCCAACCTTTAGCACGTAAACAGTCAAGAATCTGATCTAAATGGGATTGGACCTGGTCTTGCGACTCACCTTGAATCAAAATGTCATCAATATAGTGACACACCTGAATTTGGGGATGTACGGGCACTTCAGATAAATGCTCCGCCACCAGCCGGTGACAGATCGTAGGACTATGTACATAACCTTGAGGAAGACTCCTAAACGTCATTTGACGTCCATGCCAGGTAAAACTGAATTGTTCCTGACACTCGGGGGCAATTGGAATCGATAAGAAAGCATTAGCAATATCAATGGACGCATACCATGTACCTGGATGCTTCTGAATTCTCTGAATTAAGGTAACCATATCTGGCACTGCAACAGCTAAACGTGGAGTGTGTTTGTTCAATTCTCGATAATCAACAGTCATGCGCCAAGAATTATCACTTTTGCGCACGGGCCACACGGTATTATTCCAAGCAGAAGTAATCGGAGTTATAACACCAGCATCAACCAAATCCTGAATTGTGGCACTAATCTCCTTATGACCACCAGGAATACGATATTGCTTTTGAGAAACCACCTTTGTAGCCTGGGGAATTTTAATGGGGGGCATCCGCAAACGACCAACCCGTACGGGTCTGGACGAAATATAATGCTTCATTCCAAATTGATAACAACCATCATCCAAATGCAAAGTCATTCCTTTCAAAATGTCAATTCCAATTATGTATTCCAGGAGTGGCACAACTAACACAGAATATTCTTTGCGGGGAATTCTGCCAATTTTCATCTCAAGTGCTGTCTGTACAGCGGGGGTTTCTTTACCACCTAAACCAGTAATTGTGAAAAACTGTCCTTTAAATTTTTTCGATTTACCATGAATTAAAGTGGCCTCCGCCCCAGTATCTACCAATGCTCGGGCCCTTTGGATATTACGATGTTTCCAAAAAATTTCAATATCTAAATAGGGTCTATTGTCTTTGTGAGCCCACCTGCGTACTGGAGCTTGACCTATTTCCTAGTCATTTTTACTGTGGTCAGCCAACCAGGACAAATCAGGATAAATGCTTTCAACTTTCTTTGGGATCAGAACGTCTTGTTCATATCCATCTCTATTACGAAATGGATTATTGTCATGTTCAAAGAATTGAGAATTGCGGTCAGAAAGCTTGTGACGATCCTCCCGTCGTCTAACATCAGGGGAATAACTCCTCTCATCTCTGTGTCTATTAGAGACACGATCATCTCTCCCTCTGTCTCTCTCCCCCTCTCTCACCCTTGTATTATCACGGCGGGGGAAAACATCACGTTCATAGCGCCGGTCATCACGGCGATCAGCATCCACACGACGTCTCTCATCACCACTGTCATCGGACCCACGATCACAATCATTCTTTCGTACACGACGGGCACCCTCCTTCCGATCCAAACCTCGCTTACGAAACATGTCCCACAAGCGATTATTAGGTTCACCGTCAATGTCCTCCCTTTTCACACCATCAGCCAAAAGTGCAAGAAACATATCACGTCTAGAGAATTTATAATCCCCAGCGGTACGACCCTCGGGTCGAGATTGCCTCTCAGGTTTAAACCATTCACCCAACTCACCAAGCTGACGAACAGATTCAAGCACCGCAGACAAAGGGTTGCCAGTTTGATTGATCAACAAAGTCATCATAACCTGCTTATAAGCAACAGGCGAAGAACGGATAATGCGATTACGCACAGAAGATGTTAAAAGACCATCCAACAATCTGTCAGAAGTACTGAGAAAAATCGCAGTTTTCATCACTTCCTCTTTCAAGCGTTGCGACGCATCGCGCAAAGTGTACCATGGCTTGTCATTGGCAGGCCAATCAGATTCAGTAGGGTATTTATGGTTACAGCCATCATTCGCAAGCTGGAGCAAAGTAATTTGGCCAGCACCATTATAATTCCGAAAATGATCTTGTACAGTAGAATCGGAACTCAAAGAGCAAAAACGCAAACAATCGCCAGCATCAAGCATAATACCGGCAGCACCTAGTTCATAAAGGCGCACCATCCATGTAAGCAAAGTTTCACCGGGCCGTTGTCGAAATCGTTGTAAAATGTCACTAACCTCCTGTTGAGTAAAATCTTCAATACTATCCATTTGAATACCATTAGGATTACCAGGAGCCTGTTGTAATGTGCGTCGAAACACAGGGTGAGCAGAAACCTCCGGAAGAGCCTCCGAGGAAGCCCGATCCTTAGATTTAGAGGAACAATCAGAACGTGATACGTCATCAGAATGGGTAGAACGACCACGGTCGCCTGAAGCATCATCTTTGTCACAAGAAGCAGATTTACAATCACGTCAGGAGCGAGAAGACTCGCGCTTGTCACCCTCCTCAGCCGAGGAGCCAGAATCATTTGAATCCCAGATATTACCATCCCACTCATCGGGGTTCCAATCCAGTCCGGCTTTCGCCACGACCAGACGCACTTTCCGTGTAGACACACGACCACGACGGTGTCTGTATTTATATTTCGCAATGCGCACTGCAGCCCTTTCGGCTATAGTTTGATAAGTCTCAAGTTTGTCTGCAAGCAATTTATTTTGACATCGCAAAAGAGTGTGCGCATTCTGCACTTCAACAAACTTTTCTTCCATATCGACAAACCGCTTCTGCAGTTTAACAAACTTCTCATGGAGCATTCTGTAAACAGTCAGCACAATCCAACCTCTGCGTCCTAAAATAGGAAGCTCATCACCCTTCACTACTGGCGCTTTTTGCAAGCAAGAAACCACACTAGCGGGCTCCGCCTGCTCCAAACAAGAAAACCAATTCTCACTCAAACCTGTAGAATCGGCTCACTCACGGGCTAAAGCCTCATAAGGCGTTGATTCCCAGCCGGGAATATCAATAGGCAATTTGAAAGTGGATTTCGATTTTTCTTCGAAAACATTTCGATACACAAAAAATATATACACAATTATTAACAAAGAAAATACGTACGAGCCGAGCGCAAACCAACAAGATGAAAACAATACAGCGCACACAGGCTTCGTAAACAGTTCGTGACGCCAGATGTACCGACCAGATTTTTGGACCAGATGGAATCCGCTCCTAGGAGCCCTTCGAACCCAGCCGGAATGTAAACCACTCCCTCCTTAGAACGTATTCACACTGAGTATGGATATATGTATGTACATCGCGTACCTAAGGATGGGGAAAATAGCAATAAACATGCATTGGTTTTCTACAATATCCTATTCATACCTATTAGTCTCGCGACCACGTAGGCCCAGACTAATCTACCCTAGGGCAGGTCTGATAATGTACCATTAAGCACTGATCACCATCAGTGTTCACTCGACACGCAATCCGGCGCGTCTACACACATGGGCCTGCAGTCCCAGTGTCCTCATTGATACCCGGTCTGCAATCCGGCAGACCTACACACCCCTCTATCTTGGGTGCTCTCACTTACACACGGCCTACAATCCGGCAGGCCTCCACACCGTGTCCCTCCGGTGCTCTCATTCACACACGGTCCGCAATCCGGCAGACCTACACACCATCTACCTTAGGTGCTCTCATTAACGCCGTATACCAACGACAATCACTTTCCTATGAACACTTAGGGATGAAATCTGTTGTTATCTATTCAGGATAGAACTACGATAATAAAAATTGGTATGGTTTTCCGAATTACAGTATGTACCTTCTGCTCCTGGCATCAAACGTTCCCCGTCCTCCTATTTATTCAGTCACTCCTTACCTGATCGGGATTCACATCCGTTCATGCAAACAATTCCTGACTAGAGGACCAGTTTACCATGATTGAACAAGAATACAAGGCACATCTCGGTTCACTATGAACTGGGGTATTTATAGCAATAAAAATAAACACAATACTACACAATATATATATATGCTGCAAAGAAAAGTAAAGGTTAAGATGCGCGCTTCACAAGGAAAGGGCAGAGGTCACCTTGTTAATATGAAGTCGGGGCTCGGCAGTCATCTAGGTTCCCGTCTCGTCTCTCGGTGTCTTGGCTCGTCTCGGACTCAGACCTCAGCAGTCACGGGTACACGTCTGCACCGCTATGCTCAATCTCCTCTGCTTCCCTCCAAGCCACTGGAACCTTGCTCGCTATTAGCTACCGTCTCTCTCTCTCTCTGACTTTGTGCGCTCCGCACTATTTCTCCTTCAGTCTTTCTCAGAGAGTCTCGGTTTCGGAATCTTTCTCAGACTTCAAAATGGCGATTGTCTGCCTCGGAAATAATTAATGGCATAGATGCTAACAGCTAGCTGCCGCCTACACACTGACTGACTCATTGCCTAACACTTTCGCTAATATGGAAGCTGTCCCTTCATGGAAAGTTACGGCCAGTAACCTGCCGCCCACCAAATTCTTGTACCTCCCCGTACCAAGGACACGTTCCCAGCCGGCCGGCCTGAAGTTGTGTCTTCGGAGTGGAGAAAAATACAGTCTTTCGATAAGGGCCAGCCTGAACCGGTTCTCTCCAAGCGAACAACACCTTAAAACTAAAACATTACACTTGACCTAGAAAGCCTCTCAAGCTACCAGGCAGAGGGCAAGATGGAGTCTGTCCCGTTTAAGGCCTACAAGGCCCAAAATATGCATAACTCCATAGAAGATATACTAATACTCTTGCAAAAGGACGGATCATCACTAATACTTATATATAAGCTTATAAGCCCTGATCTAAAGAAAAGGGTACAAAAATGCACTACTGTGCCTAATGGATAGGTCCTACTTATAGTCCTAATCCCTATACTACAAGGGTAATAGGCTGGAGTCATTGTCCATCATCCTCCCTCTAAAAGAGGGTCGAAAAAGTCAGTTAATACAAACGTTGACTGGGGACTTATTCCGTTGTTTTTGTGGTTCCGAAGATCACGGGGGGGTTCCGTGTTGTCATCAATCTTCGGGCCTTGAACTTGTTTGTTCAGAAGATACCTTTCAAAATGGAGACGTTGCAGAAGGTGATTCCCCTGATCCAGGAAGGTTGGGTGCTCACGTCACTGGATCTCCAGGATGCCTACCTGCATGTCCCGATGGCGTTGGCGGATCAGAAGTTCCTGCGCTTTTGCCTGGATGGTCGTCATTGGCAGTTCTGCGTCCTTCCTTTCGGTCTCCGGTCCGCCCCAGGGTGTTCACCAAAGTGGCTGCTCCTTTGGTGGCTCATCTCCATGTCCTGGTTCCGTACCTGGATGATTGGCTGCTACAGGCTCCGTCTACGGGGGTCATGTCCCACCACCTTTCCTTGACCATGCGTACGCTCGAGGATCATGGCTTCCTTGTCAATCTGCCAAAGAGTCACCTGGACCCTGCTACTCGGAGAACCTTCATTGGGGCAGTGTTCGACTCTGTGCTGGGCAAGGTCTTTCTCCCGGAGTCCCGGATTCTGCATCTACAGTCTTTGCTGAGGAGGTTACTTTCCAAGGTTTCGGCTCCTCTCCTGCAGTGGCTGGTGGTTCAGGGCCACATGTCGGCCATTGTGTTCACGGTGCCCTGGGCCAGGGTTCATCTTCGGCCTCTGTTGTGGCATATTCAGCGTTGGGTGCCCTTTCCTGTCCTGGATTTCACGATTCCTGTTCCTGTGTCTCCAGAGTTGGTGTCTGCTCTACAGTGGTGGCTGGATTAGTCGAATCTGACACGGGGTGTGTGGTTCCATCCTCCGCCCCCCTTGGTGTTGACGACGGATGCCAGCGCTTCCGGTTGGGGTGCGACTCTGGGCCCTTGGGCGGTGCAGGCATGTTGGCTTCCTTCGGAGTCACGCCGTTCGTCGAATTGGAGGGAGCTGTCTGCGGTGGAGAGGGCTCTTCGCCTTTTCAAGGTTCGTCTTCTGGGGTGCAACGTGTTGGTGAGATCGGACAACACTGTGACCGTGGCCTACATCAACCACCAGGGCAGTACCTGCTGCCTTTCCCTGAACTTGGTGGCGTGTGCAATTGCGAGTTGGGCCGAGTGTCATCTGGTGGCCCTTTCTGCGCAACACATCCGGGGTGTGGACAACGTGGTGGCAGATTCCTTGAGTCGACGGTTCCCGTCCTCTCTCACCCTGTGTCTGTCCCCTCGGATTTTCAGGTTGCTGTGCCTGAGGTTCGGGACTCCGGTGCTGGATCTGTTTGCCTCACGGACGGACGCCCTGCTTCCCCTGTTCTGCTCCAGGGCTCCGGAGCCGGGGGCTTGGGGAGTGGATGCCTTGGCCGTCCTTTGGCCTCCTTGGTTCCTCTGTGCATCCCCCCCTTTCCTCTGATCCCTGCCTTCTTGCTGAAGGTTCAGCGGGTGGGGGCTCAGGTGGTGGCTGTTCTGCCTTGTTGGCCTTGCCGCTCCTGGTTTCCTCTGCTGCTGAGTCTGGCGGTGGGCCCCCCTTGGATCCTGCCCCTCTACCCGTCTCCTCTGAGTTCCCCGTCAACCTCCCTGTTGGTCCCTCTCACCGTGGCGGTCTGGAGGTTGAACGGCTGTCTCTTGGTGTCCGTGGTTTGCCCGACCACCTCATCACGGTGATGCAGGCTTCTCGTCGGAAGTCCACTCTTTCCTCCTATTCCAAGCACTAGGTTTCATTTTCTTCTTGGTGTGCTTCCCTGGGCCTGTCCCCTGCCTCCTGTGATGTTTCTTCTGTTCTTCAGTTTTTTCTGGATGGTTTTCATAAACACTATGCTTTGTCCACTTTGAAGGGTCAGTGGGCTGCTATCCGGGCATTTCGGGATCCGGCTTCTCTTCTGCCTTCGGACGGGTTGTTGGTTTCCCGTCTGTTTCGGAGTTTCTCTCTTTCTGCTCCTTCAGTCCGCTCCCAGGTTCCGCCCTGGGATCTTTCTTTGGTTTTGGGTGCCTTGCAGTCCCCTCCCTTTGAGCCTTTGGAGTCCGTGGACTTGAAGTTCCTCTCTTTTAAGGTGGCCTTTTTGGTCGCTGTTACATCTGCTCGGTGGTTGGGCGAGCTTACGGCGTTGCGCTGTTCTCCCCCCTTCTTTAGGTTCCTGGACGATGCGGTGGTCCTTTCTCTTGACCCAGGGTTTTTGCCTAAAATTCGTTCACGTTTTCATTCCTCCCAGGAATTGATTCTTCCTTCTCTCTGTCCTTCTCCTTCCTCGCCTTCTGACTTCTTGCTCCATTCTTTGGATGTGAGGCGTGCTTTGTCTGTTTATGTTGCACGTTCTGCTGGGTTTCGGTCTTCTGACTCCCTCTTTGTTACCTTTGGTCTGGCTGGTAGGGGAAAAGCTGCCTCTCGCCTTACTTTGGGGCGTTGGATCAAGGCTGGGATCTCTTTGGCTTACCGGGGATCTGGTTTGCCTTGCCCTTCTGGTGTTCAGGCGAGATCTACCAGGGGTGTTTCTGCTTCGTGGGCTGCTTCCATGGGGTTCCCCTTGATGAGATATGTAGGGCGGGGACATGGGCGTCCGAATCCACTTTTGTGCGACATTATCGCTTGAATTGTGCTCTGTCTGGCCGCCCTAATTTTGGTTCTGGTGTGTTGCAAGCTGTGGGGGTCCCCCCCCCTGTTTAATTCTGTTTGTTTTTGTTTAATATTAAACTCTGTCTTGCTGCACTCCTTTGTGTCTGTTCTGTTTTCTGTGTGTGGTGTGCCAAAGGCCTTTTGGGGTTGCTTTGGTATGCCTCATGTGTTATGACTGGGTCGAGGATGAGGGACGTAGAGGTAATGCTTTGATTACTGGAGGTAACCCCAATTACTCTTAGTCCTACTCGTCCTCGACCCAGTCATACGACCCGCCCGCCCTCCCTTTCCAGGCCTTTGGTGCTTGGTACATCAGGATTTGCTTCTGGTGGTGAGGTGTATTATAGCACCTGACAGGAGGGTGGGTGGAGTCTAAAAAGCGTTTCCTGTTTTGTTTCCTGTCGGGTGGAATACCTCATGTGTTATGACTGGGTCGAGGACGAGTAGGACTAAGAGTAATGGGGATTACCTCCAGTAATCAAAGCATCAGCCATGCCCTGCTACATATCATTGATGCCCTAACCATGGACAAGAAGGGACAAGGAGGGAGGACACATGTGACATTCATCAAATGAAGTAACAAATCCAACACCCAGGCTGCACACTCCTAGAGGGTCCCATTAAATATGGAGTGAGGCGGCTGGAACACCTTTTTTATTGACGGACTGATAGTTCCTAATCTATAAAAATTGTATAGATTGAGATTCTGGCATGTGGGTACTTTGCCTAGTACCCACATGCCAGAATTTCAACATTCACCTAAACGTCACATTGCATTATTGCATATGTAGACCAGCACTGTTTATGTGCAAAATCCATTGCATTACATTCAAACACTATTTGACCCATATAGAGCAGTGATAAAACAATTCTGTCGAACATATAAATGATGCTCCAAAATATTAACCAGAGATTTAACCGATGAAAATCATGATGTTGAAGAAATAGAAAAAAAGCTAATTTTAGAAATGTTTGACACCATAAAATGGAAGGTGTGCATTACCCCAGCAGCAGATTGAAACTTTGATCAGCTTTGTTTTCTTTTTTTTTTAACATTTTTAATTAAAGTTATTTGCAACCACTTAAATCGGATAGAAAAAAATATAAATCTCACAGATATACTATTGACATTATCTTTCTTTCCACTATAAGGCATATTACACAAAAAGTTACTCAAAATACAATCCCCACATTTTTTCAAACTGTTTTATCCCCCCAACCCGTTCTGCATACGTTTGATCACTTTTCCTGACCCTTTTCATTTTATCGAACCACTCCTGAAACACAGGAACCTGGGATGAACGCCAGTTCTGCAATAACAATGATCTGGCAACTGCCATTACAATAGAAACCAATTTTGCCAAATAATCTGAAAATTTACAATCAGGATCAAAACCAAACAGTAATAATCTTACATTGCAAGAGATCGGAATCATATAGTAAATTTTGAGAAAAACAAAAATTTAATCCCAGAATGACTTAATTTTCGGACAGTATGCCATAATGTGGGACAAATTGGCTGGGTCGCATTGAAAACTTCTAAAACAGTTACCAGACGTATTATCATACATTTTGGCGATAACTGGCGATAACTGCAGGAGTGCGGGACAAAAGCCATTTTCTAAAGATCAGCATTCTTCGCCAATTGGCGCCACGTAATGTTCCAAAGTTAAAATTATTGATGGTTTTCCATATATCGATGGGTAATACTAAATTTTTCCTGTACCTGTCATTTTCGTATAGCTTTAGAGCTCAACTCTCCCTCCCTTCTACGTGCCAGACAATGTTTCCATTCCCCGGGTTTCTTTATTGAGACGTTCACAAAGAGGTCTTCTGCCAACGGGGAAGGGATACTAATATGACTGGGGTCTAATCGCGCCAGAGTTTCATAGATCACTTTATAGGACCCGATTAACAAAAAGTTGCCAGGAATTAAACAAATCATTGTGTCAACAGTTAACCAGGACCCACTCCCCATAAAATCTGCTAGCTTTTTAAACCCAGCGCGCCCCCAGTGGGCAATAATTATGGATTCAATTTTAATCCCTAAAAAAGCAAAAGCACCAAATAGGGGAGTTCTTGAATTAAAGAGCGGGAGGGAGTATCTCTTAAGCATGGCATTGCGTCATTTGAAAAACTAATTCAGGGTCTTATATCTAACAATTTAGGTGATTTGGGTACAAGAAGGGGGGATGGAATCTAAATCTCTGAACAAATTAGTTCAAAGAAAAAATGTATAAATAAGCCCACACCTGGAATTGTATTTTTGAATCTGTCTAAATACTGCGCAAAGTATGCATTATAATAATCTTTTAAGTTGGGTAATGAAAGGCCACCATGTTCTATTTCTTCGTATAAAGACCCTATGGCGAATCTAGGCGGTTTTTTTGACCAAACAAAAGCGGAAAACATAGATTCTACTCTGGAGAAGAAGGCACCAGGTAAAAAAACAGAGATAGTAGAAAATAAAAAGTTGAAAAGGGGAAGTATGGACATTTTAATCAGGGCAACCCAACCAAGAATAGATAATGGTAATGGGTCCCACCGAGCGGACATTGAGCAGACCTTCCGAAGCAAAGGAAGAAAATTGAGTGTGTATAAATCCTGAATTGTAGAAGAAAATAAAATCCACAAGTATCTTTTAGGTTTAGGATTAATACAACCGTACAGGTCCGGATGTAATACGGGGTCTGCCCCCCCACAAACCAGAATTTCTGTCTTTTTTTTTATTAATTCGATACCCTGCTAGTGCCTCGAATTCTTAAAAAATGTGAAGAACCTGTGTGTGTGATTGAAGATCCGGTTTGATTAGTAACATAATGTCATCCGCATATAGCTTTATCTTAGCCATGGAAAAGACTGGAGGAGCAATCTGTACGCAATTACGAATGGCTACAGTGAGTGGTTCAATAAAGTAGGCAAAAAGAATGGGAGACAAAGGGCAACCTTGCCTCGTTCCCTGTTGAACTGAAATTGAACCCGCTTAAAGTTTATTAATAATAATATGAGCTGTAGCACCAGTATAGAGATTCTGTATTAGACTAATAATTTGTTGTGGCATCCCAAAGTATTTCAAAATAATAAAAAGTGTGTCCCAAACCACCAAATCAAAGGCTTTTTCTGCATCTAATAATAAAATCAAACCTGGTAACCCCCGTGAATCAAAATAATCTAGTGCCTCAATCAAAAAATGTGTATTTGTGAATAATTGCCTTCCTATAATAAACCCATTTTGATCGGGATGGATCAAATCAGCCGAGATATTGTTAAAAATAAGTGATAATAATTTGGTGGCGATTTTAAAATGTGAATTTAATAGCGTGATCAGTCTATATGAATTAGGGTCCTTAGGGTCTTTCCCTTTTTTCAAAAAGCTGACAACCGTGCCTTCATGAAAGAATGAAGGAACTTGCCCACCATCGAGCATAGAATTTAACAATGGCAGAAACAAATCACAATTTTTTTTTTTTTTAAACTTAAACTCTGCAGGAAAGCAAGCCTTACCCAATGGAAGATCTTTAACAACCAAATCCAATTCCTCCCTGGAAAATGGGCTTCGCATAATACGTTGATCGTCTAATGGTAAACTAGGAAGTACATATCTCCCCAGAAAATCAGACAGATTTTGATGGTCGATAAGATACTGTGTACTATACATTTTATGATAGTGGGAGAACATAATTGAGCTTATTTCTGCCTGATCAGATGACTCGATATGGGTTGCTGGATTTTTTAATAAGTGTATCATATTCGTGGCAGCTTGCTCTTTGACCTGCCAGGCTAAAAATGTACCCGTCAAGTTACTTTCTTCACAGACTTTTTGAGATTGTCTATGAAAAACCTCTTCACTCTGAGCAAAATAATGGGCACAAAGTACCCACTTAGCTTCCTTAAGTTGATTTTGAACGTTACAAGTTGGATTACAATATTGTTGTGCTGTTAAAACCCGAATTATTTGTGTCAGAGAATTCCTAATATTTTTGACAACGAGTCAGTCAGCTGCGTCTTTGCTTATAACTATGCCCCGAATAAAAGCCTTCAGGGAATCCCAAATAATATGTACGGGGGCTGTGCCTGTATTACGAACAATAAAATCCATGATCTCTGATTTGAGTGTAGTAACCCAGTTAATTTCTTGTAAATGTGCTTTATTAAAGATCCATTGTTTAGAAATTTTAATATTGTCTCCCACAACAAAATCTATAACCACCATCGCATGATCTGAAAAACCATTATGACAGATTTTCTGAGAAGAAAAATTAAGTTGCCTAGAGGCCAAAAAAAAATCAACAAGTAAAGTCACTTTTCCGTGGATTTTTCAAGCGCCATGGATCACATAGATCGAGTAATGACATATTGTTTAGCATAGTCCTGAGGGATTTAGGTTTAGACTGTCTCTTGGAGGATGTGGTAGAATGAAAATTAGGGTTCATAAGTATATTGAAATCGCCACCTATAGTAATATACCCTCCCACCAATAACAAGGACTGAAACATGGCGTTGTAAATCTGAGAATTATCCTCTATAGGGGCGTAAAAGCTGACAAAGGGAATAGGCCTTTGTCGATTTTTATTACGACATGAGGCCCAACACCAACAACCTAAACCATCCTCCTCCGTCTGAATGATTTCAGCCTCCAAGTTTTTATTCAAAAAAAGAGCAACTCCCTGTTGTGAACTGATGGCGCATGAAAAACCACGCAACGAAGCCCATGCTTTAAACATCAAAAAATCCTCCTTTTTAGGAGCGGGGAGATGAGTCTCTTGCAGCATTATAACAGCGGGATTCTCAGTCCTAATCCATGACTCTATAGCGCACATTTTTTTCTTATTATTGAGACCATTGACATTAAACAAAATTAACTTCAACCCCCCATTAGTAGACATAGCACATTTTACAGCTTAAGTGGACCAAAGCTTGCGACAGCATAAATAGTACAATCCCAGCTTGTTCATATACAACAAAAATCTTGGGAAAGAACTCTTCCACTAAAACGAATCCTGCTGCAAAAAACTTCCGTATTTTAACCTTTTTTATCCCAACCACCTGTGCCCCCGCCCCACACTTCACCCGTGGCCATCCTCCTGCTGCCCTCCCCCACGCCTGCCACTGAGTCTTAACCCCTATCATAGAAATGTCTTGTTATAACACCCCATGACCTCCCAAACACCCCCCTCCACCCCCTCCCCTGTCCATACCAGATACGACACCATCCTTTGATGAATTAAGAGAAAGAAAAAAACAAAGAGGAAAAAAAAACACAGAGGTACATTAAATATCTAGCCAGGCAACATCTTGCTAAGCAGATCTTGTGCCTCATCTACGTCTAACAACAAATAAAATTTGCAAAACACAAAGAAGCCTGGGGGTCTAAAGTAAGAGTCAAATAAGTACTCTAAACTGGTAAGACTGAAAGCCACAAAAGTGTGCAAAGGAAACCCTACAGTCATATGCAAAGTAGGTAACTCCGTGCATCAGCTCACTTGCGAAGGTAGGTGAAACCCAAAATCCAGAGATGGATTCCCATCAAAGTCTTGTAGGTGATCAAATGTTATCATCTGGTCATCCAATGGTTGGGCTAGTGTGTCTCCTGATCACTGAGACTGCCTCTAGACCCACCGTATAGGACTGGGATCAAAGCCCACGATTGCTTGTAGACCATGCGTGTGATCACCCAATGGGATAGGTGCCGTACCAAACTAAAACAAAGTGAGTGTATGGAAAAGGTTAAAAGTAGAATAAAGAACGAACAGCGAAATAACTTTAATAGCTGTAAGCCTTTTTCTGATTAAAAACCCAGAACAGCGCAAAAAAACAGTGTAAACAAATAACTGCTTGTGGGGCCGACATGTTTCTGCCAAAACAGGGGGAAACCCTCCCAAGGCTTTCTTCAGGGCCTCTATTCTTATAAAGATTTGTGCTACTGCTAGTGCGTGTTGCACGAAAAAATAATAACCATATAAACTGTGATTAAAGTAAAACATAAAGGATATGTGTTTCTATTCCTCCATGCCAAATGGTGTCTCATTCACCTACAAAAAATGCAAAAGGCTATAAATGCAAAGGGTCACACTACTTGAAAAAATAAAATAAGTAAAATGAACAACAAGGAACAAATTCCTTACTCACCCATAGTGGCTGTGGATAATACCTCACCTCGCCTGGACCAAGCTCAGGATGAAGGAGGCCATGCTCTGCAAGGGTAAAGAAAGAAAGGGTACTCACTTTGGGGGAGAAGGAATGGTGCTAATCCTCTCCATAACCAAAGGGAATCTATAGAGTCCTACCCTCAGAGCCCTTAAAAACCATTGACTCAAGGAAAGGCTCACCCACAACTCTCTGTTTAAGTAAAAAAGTTGTAGATTCAGTGAACTGAAAAGCAGTATAACTGTTACCCACATAACCACAACTCCTTACCTCTCCGTCGTTACCTCAGGCAGTTCCTAAGGTTGGAGGAGGCAATGGTTGAGAGGCTGGAGTTGTCTTATAAGGGGCTGAACTGGAGACTCAGTTGCCTGATTATCCAATCGGCTCGACTAGAAGGTATAGCTGTAGCCTGTCAGGTGCTAGAATATTAAGAACCCCTTGTTTATTGTTTTAATCCAGAAGGATAATGTCAAATATTGAAGATGTGTCAGCCCACACCCTCTGATATAGAAATATAGAAATGTATGGAAGAAACCATAACGCTGGCAAGGGAAAGAAAACCTTTCGTTGTATTCATATTCGCCGCGTATAGAAAAAAACTACAAAGATGGCGCTGTTTGTAAACATCACGTGATACTCTAACACGAGTAGTCCTCACAATGATCACACCCTGAGAATAAACTGAGTCCTTTATACTGTCAGAGGGTGTAAAAATGTGCATGGTAGGAAGGTACTGGGGTTAGCAATGCCTTACGATTTCAGCCCTCAGAAGGCAAAAAGAACGGCGAAACTGACCGCAGCTCCGATAATGGCGTGATCTCGCGAGACCCCCTCGCACTACAAAATGATCTCATACTTGAGAGAACTGTAGTTCATTAAAGAAGAGCTGTACTCATTCAGTCAATATGAATCAATTGTCTATGGAAGATATGAGGGGCCTGTAGAGAAGCTGCCCGAAGCTCTCTTCTGTGTAAAGCTGAAATGCTGGAGAATCCTCTATGTCGGGATCACGAGAGTAGCGTGATCTCGCGGGAATTTTAAGACTACAGAATGACATCAGCGAATGAGGAAACTGTAGTTCCCTACCAAAGTACGGGGATTAACAAAGGTACCTGGGTTTGTGGTATGGGCTCAGCAGTTGCATAGATTATAACGTCCTGAAGCTGTTATTGAATATTCCCTCTTAAAAAAGGCATGCTGAGATGGTGTGTCATAGTGGGATAAATAACAGAATGGCAGTGTTGACAGCCACAGTACATAGAACATTAAGCCCACGAATAATGATCGTGAAGCCAGGAACTTAACTTCACTTAACTTAACTTCTGTCCCCAAAGAGAATGCACGGTTTAAGGAGAGTAAATTAAGTAGGAGATATAGAATAGAGATATAGAATGCTCAAAATTCTGTCCTATCTCTAAGTAATGTGTAAATCATAGCATGGTCCAGGGTATCTCATCGTTTAAACTCCGGGTGTCTGTGGATCATCTAAAAATCCATTTTTGTTCCCTGAAAAATAGGTACTTAGGAACGTCAGTAATGTGAGAGGGTATGAAAGGTTTTTCCAAAACCATCCAGGTGAAGTCGGTCTCACTATGGTTCTTCTCAATGAAGTGTTTGGTGAGTTTTGAGACATTCTTTTTGCATCTAAACGCACTTTTGTGCTCCAACATCCTCGTCCGAACCTTCCTCGTGGTCATGCCTACATATTTAGCTAGGCAGGGACAGGTAAGTAAATAGATAAGCTGTGAGCTATTACAGTTCGAAAAACTTTTCAAAACCCAGGGGCGGTTTGTTCCTATATCAATCTGGGTAGTCTTAGCTGTCTGTGGACACACCGAACAGTTCCCACAGGGATGATGTTAGATTACTGCCTCTGAGACCCACAGTGTCCCTATAGTTCTCTTAGGGATTTCTCTAGGTCGAGTATGTACCAACCGGTCTCTCAGACTGCTAGATCTCTTAAAGGCAAACAGGGGTTGTTCGATCTTATCATTAGCACAGTTGAGAATTTTCCAATGATGTCTCACAATACGATGGAGCTGGTTAGACTTGGTGTTGAATGTGGTCACTAGAGTTAACCGGTCCAGAGGGGGCTTCACTGTTGGTA
This sequence comes from Lissotriton vulgaris, assembly GCF_964263255.1. NCBI lineage: Eukaryota > Metazoa > Chordata > Amphibia > Caudata > Salamandridae > Lissotriton > Lissotriton vulgaris. The sequence goes on along the minus strand of NC_141685.1, from coordinate 2,068,245,868 downwards.
TCTCTAAGAGTGCTTCTCAGTGGTTATTTGCCGCCCTCTTCCAAGAACGTCTGACCAATTTCTTACGATAGTGTCTTGCTAGTAACTGATTAAAGAGACTGTCCGCGTTTTTGTTGAAGGTCTCAGATGTGGAACAGTTACGCCGCACTCTTAGAAATTGCCCGTAAGGCAGTTTGTCCCTCAGGGCTTTGGGATGCTGGCTTTCATGGTGGAAATGCTACATAGATGATATCTTCGTAGTGTGGCCAGGTGACCATGACTCTATTGTATCGTTCCACCTGTAGGAGAGTAGGGTCTGCAATCCTATGATCACCCAGATTATTTGCTTTTGTTTCACTGGTTTACGACTTTCTCTGGCTGTGGGCCTGCCAATCAGACCCACAGCCTAGCTGTTCTCTCACTAAATTGACATGTGTACCTTAGGTGCATTATCCAATTGGGACTGAGCCACCTTATCAGACCCTGTAACTCAGGGCATAGGTGTACCCAGGGCCTACCAGGGGCTGAAGCATGTATTATGCCACCCCTGGATGGCCATTTAATCTGACACAACTGGCTGCAGGTCAGCTGGGGCAAGGTGGTGTAATCACCCTTTGCTTTAGATATAGTATACCTATATCTAACCCTAAAATGGACACACAGATTCCTATCAGTCACTCCTATGGCAGGCCTTGACAATCCTGAAGGCAGAGTGCTTGGAATCGTGTGAGATGGTGCTCTGGCACGAGCTGAGCCCGTTTGCAGCTTGTGGAACCAAGTCCTAATAGCTGTTCCATGATAACGCATACCATATACTCTTAAGTGCATTATAATCCTTGCGGTTAAATGCTATCTCTGGTATTGCTTTATCAAAACATGTCGAGTAAGGTGTCATACGAATTGGAATACTAACCCCTCGCCAATTCTGGTGACGGGGTTAGCATTCCACCCTTCTAGAGGGACACGACATGTATGTAACTGTGAACCCCGGTTAAAGTTAACTGAAGCCTCAGCTCCACAAAATGGATGCTGCCACCACAGACACGAGTCTGACCTCCTTCTGCTGGGAGTCCTTCCAGCGAGGAGAGCTTGGACAAAGGGTTTCCTGTCAGGGGCGGTGCTAGCACCATCCCAGACTGGGTAGGCAGGGCTTTACAGGAAGGTGACTACAAGTGGCACCCCGGTGCTCACTCTGCATCTGCCGGCTAGAACCAGTTCCAGGGGCACACCAGCCCCTGGCCTGGGGAAAGTCCGGCATGGGAGAGGGGTGTAACCACCCTCCTTCCTGGTCCCACCCCTAGGGCAGGACCTAGTCGCATACCCACCCCTTTCTTTAGGATAAAGGCAGGAGCGGGGACCCTTCCAAATTAGATCATCTTTGAATCAAGGAACTACTTTCTATGAAAGGAACTCTCGACTTCTTCTGAAGATTTCTCCCTTGTGGCTAAGGAGTAGTCACCCTGCATCCGCAGGCACCATCTAAGAACTCTGCGGTTTGCTGCACGTCCTTCCTCAGGAATCCGACTGACCAGCTCGACGAGACCCAGCTTCCCTGGCACCTCTGACCTCTACCTACCTCTACAGCTAAGCTGAGAACCGTAGGTGCGACAAGACCTCGAGGGACCGGCCATCATCAGAACTGCACGACTTCTATCCAGCACGACCGCCGAGGGATCCTCTGGTGAGTGCTTTGGGGTCCGAGAAGCCCCGACCCTGAGCAGCTCCAGCACCGAAGTCCAGCCCCCCAGCATCTCCACGATCTGCGTGGGGCCCTTCTGCTTTTTGCTGCTCACCGCGTTGTCTGGCTACTAGCCCGCTGGCTTGTGGCCTTCCCGACGGCGATCAACGACAACAACTCTGCTGGTCTGGTTGCTCCAGACTGGCCCTTGCTCCCTTCCAAAAGAGGAGCACCCCGGACCCTCCTGGTCCACTCCAGACGCCATTTTAAGTCCACCGCGTGGGCTTGAATTTGCCAAGACTTGTTGCCCCAATCCTGGGTCCAGCGACGTCGATAGCATCAACCATCGTGGGACAGCTCGCACCTCCATCCTGGTCGCCGACAACGCCTCCTGGTCCGTGAGACTGCAGAGCCCAGGGTCGCCCACTCACCTGGTCGAGGTGACTTCACCCGGTGCCATCCTGGTGCCCACACAATCACTGGCTAGTGATTAAAGAACTTGGTCCCCTCTGCTTTCAGGTGTCATCCATCTTCGATCCAGGCTTGGATCACTTCGAACTGCTTCACTGGTCGCCTGCCAGCAACTTCTTTCTTCAGGCTCCATAGACTGCAACGAGGATTCCCGACGTCTTTTCAGACCTATGCAGCTGCAGCCCCTGGGCTAGGTAACTTCGGCATTTCGGTGCACCAGCATAGCCTCACTATCCAAGGGTCCAGATCCTTTTAGTTTTTCAGCCTATCTAGTCGGGTTCGCCCGATAACACTAACTTTGTGAAATCTAGCTACCATAGACTTTGTCCCGCATCCCGCGTGAGAGTGCACACTCTGCACCCGAGTCCCCTAGGCCTCCTACTAGTAATCTGAAGGTTCAGTAACGTAGTCCTAGCGATTCCAAAGCCTATTAGTACAGTACTTACCTGCTAGTAATTTCGCATTCCACTTTTAGAGTATATGGTTTTTCGTGCCCCTCGGGCATTTGTTTAAATTGTGTAACTTAAAGTATTTTCGTAAGAGTTTTGTTGTGTGCTTAGTACCCTGTCCTCATAAAGAGTACAGGGCTGTTGTGATCTAAATAAATACACTGTTTATTTTCATAACACTTGTGTGGTGTCCTTTTACTTGGTGTTCAAGGGGTATATGTGATGGTATAACAGCTGGCGTAACACGCCCTCTAGAGTTTAGCCCGAAGACTGCTCGTATCCACGCTACTAGGATAGCTGGTCTATAAGGTTGACTTACAACCAATCACCATAAGGGTTGTTTGGACTGATACAAAGTGCTCACTAGAATAGTGAACATTATATATCAGGCCAACTTCTCACATTGGTGAGCAGCGGTTGGGATTTGAGCTTGCTGTTGTTTTACCACACTTACCCTAAGAATATCTTGTGAAAGATCACATAAGTACTCCAGGTACATATAACTTAGCTTAGAATACTCTGAGTTCTACTGAACCAGCTGTTGTAGCTCCTCAAGGCTTAGCACACCTTGGCTGCAACTCTTAGCAAGGGATCAGTAGGCAAACAAATAGTGTAGGTAGGTGCATCACTTACACCACACTAGAAACAGCATGTCAGACAAAGGAGGAAACTCTGAGTCTCCCCTTGTGTCAGTGGACCCTCCACAGGTCACTTCCAGATATGTTGCTCTTAGCTTCCAGGAGATGAGACAAGTGTGTACCTCCAGGAAGCTAAAACAGGGTTCTAACCCTACAATCCCATTCCTGATTGGTCTCTTAGAGACTTATGATGCCAGGAGGGCTGGTAACACAGACTCTTCTCATCCAGATGGGAATATGCCTCCCTTAGAGGGAACCTTAGGTGACCCTGATCTTATCAATCTCTCTGCAGAAGGTGAAGAGGAGGATGAGGATCTAGAGCCATCTGAGGACGAGGCAGACAAAGGTCCAGAAGTAGTTAGCCAGCTAACTAGGGACAACTTAAGCAGGCACGAGAATGGTACTAGGAGACCCCTGCGACCCCTCTCAGGCCAGCTTAACATTGGGAATGGACGAGTTAGGTCTCTATCCAGAGGCTCTAACAGATCCATTCGAACCAATGGCTCTCAGGCCTCTTCTCACAGAGGGATGACATCCCCTCAGAGGAGAGTATATGAAGCCAAAGTAAGGGAAGTCAAGCTGAGGATTGAAAGGGAAGAACTTGCCCTGGCCAAAGAGAGACTTGCCTTTGCTAGAGAGCAAAAATTGAGTGGGACAAACCCCACTGGTGGCAGCATTCCCCCAAGGGAAAACAGGAGTTTAGATACTAGACACCTGAGTAAGATAGTGCCCCCCCTTTAAGCAAGGGGATGATATCCACAAATGGATAACTGCTTTGGAGAGGGCTTGCACTGTACAGTGTGTCCCCCAGAGTCAGTGGGCAGCTATATTGTGGCTCTCCTTTGAAGGTAAAGGTAGAGACAAGCTCCTCACTACTAGAGCTGAGGATGCTAACAATTACCAGGTCCTGAAGAATACACTGATAGATGGGTTTGGCCTAACCACTGAGCAGAACAGGTTGCTGTTCAGGGATACCCAGAAAGCTCAGTCTCAGGATTGGTCTGATTTTGTCGATTGTGCCACTAAGGCTTTGGAGGGCTGGTTGCTGGGCAGTAAAGTTACTGATTATGCAGGATTGTACAATCTGATCATGAGGGAACAGATTTTAAACAATTGTCAGAACCAGTTGTTGCATCAGCATCTTGTTGACTCAGATCTGACCTCTCCCCAAGAATTGGGAAAGAAGGCAGACAGATGGGTCAGAACAAGAGTTAAGCAAAACCAGGGCCAGAACCAGGGTGGTCAGAAGAAAGCAGACCAGAAGGGTAAAGATTCTAAAGGTGAACAAAATGACCAGAAGTCTTCAACAGGTCCCCAACAACCCAAAGAGGGTGGGGGTCAGGCTTCCCAGAAAAAGAAGAATCAAGAAGGCCAGTCCAAAAGGTGGTGCCAGTACTGTAAAAGTAAAACTCACTGGTTTAGTGAGTACACCAAGAAAGGAGGAGGGCAGACTCCTGCCACTGCAGCCCCTAAGGCACCTGTGTCCCCTAGTACAGTCAGCAGTGGCAGTGCACCTCCCAAGGGTTTAGTTGGGTTAACCTTGGGTTCTGAGGGGTATGACAACTTAGTTGGCACACTCACTCAGGCTATCCTTGTCTGTACAGGGGATATGGATATATCCCCTGATGTCAGTCCCAATACTTTGGGCAAATACAGGCAGATACCTTTAATCAATGGAAAAATGGCTCAGGCCTATAGGGACACTTGTGCCAGTGTCACCATGGTGACACCTAACTTTGTGGACCCTGGACAGATCATGCCAGGTACAGGTTTCCTGGTGACCAATGCCAGCAACGTCACTACCAGTCATAGTATGGCGATTGTTGCTTTCTCCTGGGGAGAGGTAAATGGCCAGAAGAAGGTTGTTGTTAGTTCAGACCTCCCAGTGGATTGTCTGTTGGGCAATGATTTGGAGTCATCACAATGGTCAGAAGTGGAGCATAGGACTCACATGGAGATGTTAGGCTTGCCAGCACATGTGCGTGCTGTGACTAGGTCACAGGCCAGAAGATGCCCCACTGAACAGGTGCTGGATCCTGGAACAATGGACCAGACACCTTCCAAGAAGAAGAGCAGTAGGGTTAAGGCATTGCCTTCTCCCTTGCCCCAGGTAAAGGATCAAGTCTCAGAGGAGGCTGACCTACAGGAGTTGAGGGAAACTGAGCCTAAAGAATTGAACTTGATCAAGTTGAATTTCTGGGCTCAGGGGAACCCTCAAGAGAAGACCTGGGGAAGGAACAATTAGACTGCCCTTCCCTTGAACCCCTCAGACAGCAGGCTGCTGCTGAGGCTGCTGGGAACGCCACAGGTATACTGGGAGGATGGACTCCTGTACACTGAGGCAAGAGACCCCAAGCCTGGCAGGGCCAGGAGGCTGGTTATCCCCTTGTCTCAGAGAGGTTTCCTTCTTACCTTGGCCCATGAGATTCCCTTAGCAGGACACTTAGGCCAGACAAAGACTTGGGACAGACTTGTCTCACACTTTCACTGGCCTCACATGAATGAGGATACCAAGGAGTTTTGTCGCTCCTGTGTCACTTGCCAAGCCAGTGGTAAGTCAGGTGGCACAACAAAGGCCCACCTTATACCAATGTCTGTGGTGGGGGTGCCCTTTGAAAGAGTGGGGATTGACATTGTTGGTCCAATGGAACCCCAGACAGCATCAGGGCACAAGTTTATACTGGTGGTAGTCGATCATGCCACCAGGTATCCTGAAGCTATTCCCCTTAGGACCACTACAGCGCCTGTTGTGGCAAGAGCCCTAGTTGGGGTATTTTCCAGAGTGGGCTTCCCTAAGGAGGTTGTCTCTGACAGAGGTGCAAACTTCATGTCAAGCTACTTAACTGCTATGTGGAAGGAATGTGGTGTCAACTACAAGTTCACTACACCCTATCATCCACAATGCAATGGGCTTGTTGAAAGGTTCAACAGGACCCTAAAAGGGATGATTCATGGACTACCTGAAAAGCTCAGGCGTAGATGGGATGTCCTGATACCCTGCCTTCTGTTTGCTTACAGAGAGGTCCCACAAAAGGGGGTTGGCTACAGCCCTTTTGAACTTTTGTATGGGCATCCTGTAAGAGGACCCCTGTGTTTGGTGAAGGAAGGATGGGAGAGACCTCTCAAAAAGCCTGCAACCAACATAGTGGACTATGTATTTGGTCTCCGCTCCAGGATGGCTGAGTATATGGAGAAGGCATCTGAAAACCTTAAGGCCAGCCAAGAACTCCAAAAAGCTTGGCATGACCAAAAGGCTGTCCTGACTGTGTATCAGCCTGGACAGAAGGTGTGGGTGTTGGAGCCAGTGGCCCCAGCAGCACTCAAAGACAAATGGTCTGGGCCCCACACAATTCTTGAGCAAAAGGGAGAGGTCACCTACCTGGTGGACATTGGAACTCCCATGAGCCCCCACAGGGTGCTCCATGTTAACAGGCTCAAAGCATATGTCGACAGGAAGGACATGAGCTTGCTCATGGCCATAGATGAGGGACAGGAGGAAGAGAGTGACCCTCTCCCAGACCTGCTCACTCAGAATCCTGATGATGGATCAGTAGATGGTGTTGTCTTTTGTGGCAGCCTCTCTGAACATCAACAGAAGGATTGCAAACAAGTTCTTCAATCCTTCAGACATATGTTCTCTCTAACACCCAGTCAGACCAATTGGTGTACCCATGAGGTTGACACTGGTGACAGCTTGCCAGTTAAGAGTAAAATCTACAGGCAGCCTGATCATGTTAGAGACTGCATCAAAACAGAAGTGCAAAAAATGTTGGAGTTGGGAGTCATTGAACCCTCAGATAGCCCTTGGGCTAGTCCAGTAGTTCTAGTGCCAAAGCCTCACACCCAGGGTGGTAAGAAAGAGATGAGGTTTTGCGTAGACTACAGAGGTCTCAATGCAGTCACTAAGACTGATGCCCACCCAATACCAAGGGCAGATGAGCTTATAGATAGATTGGCTTCTGCCAACTACTTAAGCACATTTGACCTGACAGCTGGGTATTTGCAAATCAGGTTAGCTGAGGATGCCAAGCCCAAGACAGCATTTTCAACCTCTGGTGGGCATTATCAATTTGTGGTAATGCCCTTTGGTCTGAAAAATGCACCTGCCACCTTCCAAAGGTTGGTGAATCATGTTCTGACTGGGCTGGATGACTTCTGTGCAGCATATCTTGATGATTTGGCTGTCTTTAGCTCCACCTGGGAGGATCACCTGGTCCACCTGAGGAACGTTTTAGAGGCACTGCAAGCAGCAGGTCTCACTATCAAGGCCACCAAGTGCCAGATAGGGCAGACACAGGTTGTATACTTGGGCCACCTTGTAGGTGGAGGCCAAGTTCAGCCACTGGAGAGCAAGATACAGTCAATCAGGGACTGGGCTCCTCCAACCACCCAGACTCAGGTTCGAGCTTTCTTGGGCCTGACTGGTTACTACAGAAAGTTTGTCAGGAATTATGGATCAATTGTGACTCCACTTAATGAACTGACAAGTAAGAAAATGCCAAAAAAGGTTCAGTGGACAGCAGGCTGTCAAAAAGCATTCGATGACCTAAAGCAGGCCATGTGCACAGCACCTATCCTCAAGAGTCCAGACTACTCCAAACCATTCATTGTCCAAACAGATGCTTTTGAGTTGGGTGTGGGAGCTGTTCTATCTCAACTGAATTTTGATGGTAATGACCAGCCCATTGCTTTTATAAGCAGAAGGCTGACCCCCAGAGAGAAAAATTGGTCAGCTATTGAGAGGGAGGCCTTTGCTGTGGTTTGGGCCCTGAAGAAACTGAGGCCATACTTGTTTGGCACTCATTTCAATATTCAGACCGACCATAAGCCCTTCTTGTGGCTAAATCAGATGAAGGGTGAAAACCCCAAACTGCTTAGGTGGTCCATTTCCCTACAGGGGATGGATTTTACAGTGGAGCATAGACCTGGCACTGATCATGGCAATGCAGATGGGCTCTCCAGGTATTTCCACTTAGAGCAAGAAGACTCACCTGGTCAAGGTTAGTTTATTGTCCCAAAGTTTGGGGGGGGGGGGTCATGTAGGAGAGTAGGGTCTGCAATCCTATGATCACCCAGATTTTTTGCTTTTGTTTCACTGGTTTACGACTTTCTCTGGCTGTGGGCCTGCCAATCAGACCCACAGCCTAGCTGTTCTCTCACTAAATTGACATGTGTACCTTAGGTGCATTATCCAATTGGGACTGAGCCACCTTATCAGACCCTGTAACTCAGGGCATAGGTGTACCCAGGGCCTTCCAGGGGCTGAAGCATGTATTATGCCACCCATCTAAATCTGACACAACTGGCTGCACGACAGCTGGGGCAAGGTGGTGTAATCACCCTTTGCTTTAGATATAGTATACCTATATCTAACCCTAAAATGGACACACAGATTCCTATTAGTCACTCCTATGGCAGGCCTTGACAATCCTGAAGGCAGAGTGCTTGGAATCGTGTGAGATGGTGCTCTGGCATGAGCTGAGCCCGTTTGCAGCTTGCGGAACCAAGTCCTAATAGCTGTTCCATGATAACGCATACCATATACTCTTAAGTGCATTATAATCCTCACGGTTAAATGCTATCTCTGGTATTGCTTTATCAAAACATGTCGAGTAAGGTGTCATACGAATTGGAATACTAACCCCTCACCAATTCTGGCGACGGGGTTAGCATTCACCCTTCTAGAGGGACACGACATGTATGTAACTGTGAACCCCGGTTAAAGTTAACTGAAGCCTCAGCTCCACAAAATGGATGCTGCCACCACAGACACGAGTCTGACCTCCTGCTGCTGGGAGTCCTTCCAGCGAGGAGAGCTTGGACAAAGGGTTTCCTGTCAGGGGCGGTGCTAGCACCATCCCAGACAGGGTTTTGTGTATCCTGGGTAGGCAGGGCTTTACAGGAAGGTGACTGCAAGTGGCACCCCGGTGCTCACTCCGCATCTGCCGGCTAGAACCAGTTCCAGGGGCACACCAGCCCCTGGCCTGGGGAAAGTCCGGCATGGGAGAGCGGTGTAACCACCCCCATTCCTGGTCCCACTCCTAGGGCAGGACCTAGTCGCGTACCCACCCCTTTCTTTAGGATAAAGGCAGGAGCGGGGACCCTTCCAAATTAGATCATCTTTGAATCAAGGAACTACTTTCTACGAAAGGAACTCTCAACTTCTTCTTAAGATTTCTCCCTTGTGGCTAAGGAGTAGTCACCCTGCATCCGCAGGCACCATCTAAGAACTCTGCGGTTTGCTGCACGTCCTTCCTCAGGAATCCGACCGACCAGCTCAACGACACCCGGCTTCCCTGGCACCTCTGACCTCTACCTACCTCTACAGCTAAGCTGAGAACCGTAGGTGCGACGAGACCTCGAGGGACCGGCCATCATCAGAACTGCACGACTTCTATCCAGCACGACCACCGAGGGATCCTCTGGTGAGTGCTTTGGGGTCCGAGAAGCCCCGACCCTGAGCAGCTCCAGCACCGAAGTCCAGCCCCCCAGCATCTCCACGATCTGCGTGGGGCCCTTCTGCTTTTTGCTGCTCACCGCGTTGTCTGGCTACTAGCCCGCTGGCTTGGCGCCTTCCCGACGACGATCAACAACGACAACTCTGCTGGTCTGGTTGCTCCAGACTGGCCCTTGCTCCCTTCCAAAAGAGGAGCACCCCGGACCCTCCTGGTCCACTCCAGACGCCATTTTGAGTCCACCGCGTGGGCTTGAATTTGCCAAGACTTGTTGCCCCAATCCTGGGTCCAGCGACATCAACAACATCAACCATCGTGGGACAGCTCGCTCCTCTATCCTGGTCGCCGACAACGCCTCCTGGTCCGTGAGACTGCAGAGCCCAGCGTCGCCCACTCACCTGGTCGAGGTGACTTCGCCCGGTGCCATCCTGGTGCCCACACAATCACTGGCTAGTGATTAAAGAACTTGGTCCCCTCTGCTTTCAGGTGTCATCCATCTTCGATCCAGGCTTGGATCACTTCGAACTGCTTCACTGGTCGCCTGCCAGCAACTTCTTTCTTCAGGCTCCATAGACTGCAACGAGGATTCCCGACGTCTTTTCAGACCTATGCAGCTGCAGCCCCTGGGCTAGGTAACTTCGGCATTTCGGTGCCCCAGCATAGGCTCACTATCCAAGGGTCCAGATCCTTTTCGTTTTTCAGCCTATCTAGTCGGGTTCGCCCGATAACACTAACTTTGTGAAATCTAGCTACCATAGACTTTGTCCCGCATCCCGCGTGAGAGTGCACACTCTGCACCCGAGTCCCCTAGGCCTCCTACTAGTAATCTGAAAGTTCAGTAACGTAGTCCTAGCGATTCCAAAGCCTATTAGTACAGTACTTACCTGCTAGTAATTTCGCATTCCACTTTTAGAGTATATGGTTTTTCGTGCCCCTCGGGCATTTGGGTAAATTGTGTAACTTAAAGTATTTTCGTAAGAGTTTTGTTGTGTGCTTAGTACCCTGTCCTCATAAAGAGTACAGGGCTGTTGTGATCTAAATAAATACACTGTTTATTTTCATAACACTTGTGTGGTGTCCTTTCACTTGGTGTTCAAGGGGTATATGTGATGGTATAACAACTGGCTTAACACGCCCTCTAGAGTTTAGCCCGAAGACTGCTCGTATCCACGCTACTAGGATAGCTGGTCTATAAGGTTGACTTACAACCAATCACCATAAGGGTTGTTTGGACTGATACAAAGTGCTCGCTAGAATAGTGAACATTATATATCAGGCCAACTTCTCACACCACCAATGGCTCAACACACGCAATCAGTTCCTGAAATTTACAGTTGAAAGTAGCAAGGAGAGATTGTCTTTCCTAGATCTGTCTATCTATGTAACATCTACTGGACTAGAAACTGAGCTATACAGAAAAACGATGGCTAGAAACTCCTTGCTACTTTATGAAATCCAGCATCCCAAAGCCCTGAGTGCTTGGCTGGCACCCGATGAGCTCGGTTGATCGTCAAATCCCCTTTAAACTCTGGAACGACTTCATGCAGAAGAAAGGAAGAGACCCATTGGATCATATTGGACCCCTCAATTCCTTCCAGAACCCCTACTATTCTAAGGTTTGATCTGCGATTGAAATTTTCCAGTTCATCGAGCTTAGCTTCCAAAGTCTTAGATGTTTTGGAGACATTTTTAACATCCTTCTTAACTTCAGACATCTCGTCTTCTAAGCCTGAGATTCTGTCTACGGCTTCCTGAAGACGAGGAGGAAATGTGGATACTAAGTCCTCAATTTTATCCAAGCAAAGTTGAATTTCAGCTAGTTCTGCCCTCAGATACTGTTTGACTTCTCGTACTTCATCTAATTTCAAATTCAGCATATCCTCAACCGACATCTGCAGTGTGCCAGTAATTGGAGTAATCTCGGTATCCATGGCCAAGATAGGGCTAAGTGTATCTTTTCCCTCCATTACGCTAGGCGCCATATGAGCGGTATCCGGATTCACCAAGTTACATAGTGCATTATTTTTAGCTGTAGCTATAGCTACCGCAACAGCCGTTGCCTCTGGAACCCGAGCCATCGATGGGCAAGGCAATGTTATATAGAGTCTGATTTGATATTGAGCCACCAGCCTGTGAAAATGAAATACCTGTAGCAATCGTTGATGAAGCTAGACCGGGGTCCAAGCCAGGAGTAAGCAGAGTGGGGCGACTAATTATGGATGGATTAGGCTTTGTCTCAAACAAAGGAAACTGCTTGAAAGGCTTATTAATAGCCGGTGTCTTCAGCTGTGAGGCCACTTTCATAGAGTTTTGTCTAGAAGCCCCCGTCTGCATTGTTTCAGATAGTGGATTGTTATCCAATGTTTCTGCTGGCGTCTCGGTATTGCAAATGTTACCAGATGTCTTTTCCGTCTCTTCCTCTGAGCTCTCAGAAGACACCACCTCTCTACCCTCCAGACCGGCTAATTTGGCTGCCTCAGCTTCCTCTTTGGCTTGGAGGCGACGGGCTCTCGCCTTGGCACATATGCCGGTAAGTTTGCACATTATGAACTGCTGTCGAAAAGAAGAGGAAAAAAAAGGGCCTACCAGTAGAGATGGCGAGTCCACAGAAACCACACACCTTCGGTCTCCAAATAATCTTCTGATTTACAGCAGGAGGGCAGAGGTAGAATTGTCCCACTAGGAAAGATGGTACATGTAGTCCTCTCCACACGGCAGTCACAGAAAGTGAATTGCGAAACAGCGGGTAAAAACTTGAATTCACTCTAGAAGCTGGTATCTTCAGAAGCTCAACCAGCTAGAGTGTCAGCGACAATGCCAGAGTAACCATTAAAGCTCGAAAAAACGACCGCAACCACAGCAGTCTGCACATGCCAGGAGAGCGCCGCCGTAAATCCTCCAGAATCCTTCGGATCCTTCAAACTCTTTCAGGGACTCCGCACCTCAGCGCAGTGACCTGAGGGATCAGCATCTCCATAGACCTCTTCGACGAAGGAAGCACAATGGCGGCCTAAGCGCCTCAAACGAACAAACAGACGCGGTGCAGTGAAGCTACAACCGTCAGCCAGCAAAACGCCATTGTGTTCCTGTTAGGAGGGGTGAGGGAATGAGAGCGGGATGCACAGATGCTACGTGGAGGCATGGAACTCCACCGTAGCGGCCCTCGATCAGCTTTGTTTTAATTAATTTCCATGTATGAAGAATATTATAATGTGAATTTAATTCCGGCATCAACCAATGTTGACTAGTGGGGCGTTTAATTTGGCATGTGTAATGCAGTCTCTTATTCTGTACGATGTTTGGTATTCCTGAGAGCCCCTAGATTGAGAAACCGAAAGCAGCCCTGGCAAAAATAGTCTAGCCAGACCCGCTGCCTTCGTCTCCTCTCACTATCTCTCCAACTATCCCTTCTCTCTCTCCACATCTCTCGATCTTCCTCTCTGATCACTTTCTCTCTGACTTTGCCTTCTCTCTTTATCGCTCTCTTGAAGCCTCCCTCTGCAGAAGCAGGAGCAACCCTGGGCCAACCTCTAAGGGATCCATTGCACCAGGAAATTGCCCTGTGAAATTAATGGCATGTCCTCCCCCGCTGGGCCCTAATATTTAGTCACTTCAATTCTGTAGATTATTATTATTATTATTATTATTATTAAAGGGGTTTGTAAAGCACCTGGTGACGCCTCCCAGCGCGTCCCCACGCTGTGGAGATCGAGTCAAGGGAGGAGAAGGGGGGGGGGAACTAAAGGGCGAACAGATGAGTTTTCAGCAGTTTTCTGGAAGAGGACTCATTCTTGGCTAGTCTAATGTTAATGGGAAGGGTGTTCCATCCGTTGGCTGCTAGAGAACGGAAGGAGCGACCTCCCATTCTAGCTTTTTTTATGCGCGGAGTTTTGAGCAAACCCATTCCCTTAGACCGGAGGGATCTGTTGGGCTCGTAAGGCGTGGCTAGATCGGACAGATAAGATGGCGCTTTCTGAGAGATAATCCTATAGCACCAAAGAAGTGCCTTGAATAGGATTCTCTTTCTGATTGGCAACCAATGGAGGGTAGCCAAGGTGGGTTTAGAAGGTGCTCTTCTGGGAAGTCTTAGCACTAAACGTGCAGCTGAGTTTTGTAAGACTTGCAATTTTCTGATGTTCTTTTCGGAGGTACCCAGCAGGAGCACATTGCCGTAGTCTATACGGGAGGTTATAAGTGCCTGAGTCGTGGTACACCTGGAATCTAGGGGAAGAAGATCCAGGGTGCGATTAAGAGTTCTCATGACTCCAAAGCACTTTCCTACAGTTTTCTTAACATGGCTATCGTACGAAAGTTTATTGTCAATCCAGACGCCTAAGTTCTTCGCTTCCTGACTGGGAGTAGGTAGAGGTCCCAGACAGGGGGGCCACCAATCTTTGGTCCATTTAGTGTCCTTACCTCCTATTATGAGTACCTCAGTTTTTGTGCCATTTAATTTGAGGCAGTGCTTAGTCATCCAATCTGCGAGATTGCTCATGCAGGATTTGAAGTTGTCAGCATCACAGGTGGGGGCTTGAGACAGGGAGATCAGCAGTTGAGTATCGTCGGCATAAGAGACAAGCTCTACGCCCTACGATTGAACCACCTCTGCCAGCGGCGCCATATAAAGGTTGAACAGGGTGGGACTCAGGGCAGAGCCCTGAGGTACCCCCTGTTCTAATACCATGCTGTCCGAGAGAAAATTTCCTCTCTGGACCTGAAAGCTCCTGTTGGTGAGAAAGGCTTTCAGCCACCCCAAAGCCACTTTGGTGACCCCGGCTTTGTTTAGACACTGTAGCAGGATGGAGTGAGCTACAGTGTCAAACGCGGCACTGAGGTCCAGCATGATGAGTGCCATGATCTTACCCTCGTCGGCTCCTTCCCGCAGAGTTTCAGTCGCTCTCAGGAGCGCTGTCTCTGTGGAGTAGCTTGACCTAAAGCCCGACTGCGAGCTATGAAAGGCATTTTGAGATTCCAGGTGGGCCATGAGTTGGATGTTGGCTACTTTCTCGGCAAGTTTTGCTAGATAGGGTAGCAAGGAGATGGGGCGGAGGTTCTCCATGATGTCTTGGCTCACATTCGGTTTTTTCTTGATGGGGAGTACAATTGCTTTCTTCCATTCTACAGGCAGACAGGCTGTGTTAAAAGAGATTCGGAGCATATGTCTGAAGTAAGGCTCTAAGACTGAGAGGCTAGCTGCTAAAATTTTAGGGGGAGCGGGATCTCGGGGAGAGCCAGATTTAATACTTATACAAGTCTTCATGAGAATTTCGGAGGGAGGAACAATAAAGGCACAAAGGCAAGATTTTGTAAGAGTTGTATCTTCCCTCTCAACAAAGTCAATGCCAGCTTTATGTTGCTGGAGAAATTGGCATAGATGTCCGTGATCTTGCCGGAAAAATACTTCGCAATTTTATTGCAGGTGTCTACTGAATCATTGTGGGATGTAGGATTCGTTGTTATTATAGAAATTTCCTTGAAGATCTGAAAGAGCTCTTTAGAGGAGTTTTCAGCTTCCATGATACGGTTATTGTAATGGGATGCTTTAGACACTCGAATCTTTTTGTTGTATTCTTTTTGCGCCGTTTTATATAGGGTTTTGATTTTAGGGCAGAAGTTATTGCGCCATTCCCTTTCGAGCTTTTTACAAGCAGATTTGGCTAGCTGAAGCTCCTGTGTAAACCATGGGGCAGTTTTTTTTGTCCTCTTGGAGTTGGTTAAAGTGCGAATGGGGGCAGTGATATCTAGAGCATTAGTAATGCAATTCTGTAGATGTTTATATGCTGCCTCACTGTCAGATCCTCTAGGAGGTCCCGCATTTTCAAGGATTTTTGTAAAAGTGTCTAGAGAATTTTTTTTCCATTTCCTACATTGGTAACGTTGAACGCTATCTTTGTTGAGTTCCGTTTCATCTAGCTGAATTTGAAAGGGGATAACAAAGTGATCAGACCAGGGTACTGGTTGGGGAGATGAGGTCTGAACTCCCGTCCAATTCCCAAAAATAGGGTCTAATAAATGTCCCAATTGGTGAGACGGGACGTTGTTCTTTAGCTCGAATTGTAGAGAGAGTAGTTCAGATTTAATGTCCACCGCCTCTTTATCAAGAGGATCGTCAAAATGGACATTTAGGTCCCCCAATACTAACACTCTGGTTTTTCTAAGTGCTAGATAGGTTATGGCCTCCATAAGGCTGGGAGTAAAGTCATAGAGCCTACCAGGGGGGCCGTACAAAAGGATGCCTGAAAGAGAGTGTTTCGGCCCTGTGATGATGGTAAAAGAGCCGGCTTCACTGTGGTCAATCATAATTGGAGAGAGTGAGCATTCTAAAGGGGCTTTGGTCACAATAGCAATACCCCCGCCTCTGCCATCCTTTCTATCAAGTCTGGAGAGGGAATAACCGGGTGGTAGGGCTTGTATAATGTCGGGATCAGAGTGCTCGTCCAACCACGTCTCAGTGAGAAACAAGATGTTGATGTTCTCATCCTCAAGTAGATGGAATATTTGAGTGCAGTGTTTTCGAAGGGATCTGCAATTAAGCAGAGCTGCTCTTAGTATCCCTACCGTGCTTATTTTGGCACTCGTATTCTCGGGAGTAAAAGTACATGCCGGACAGTTCTGTAGCGATAACGCATCCATAGAGTGTTTGCAAGATAAGGCGATGTTTGGCCGCATATCCAGCAGGTCTTGCCTACCATACCATATATTGTTGGGCATAGGAGAGCCAGGGTTTATGGCCCCGCGCCCCGTCCGGCCGTGGACGGGCGCAGACAGGCTTGACTTTGGCTCGACTTCGGCGTGCTTCCGGCGCGCCCGTTGCACGCGTCCGCTGCGCAGTCGCTGACCAAAGCACATTTATAGAGTAGGGAGGGGTCGCTAGAGCGCTGACCTGTCAGCCCTGAGCCCGGAAATGCAAGGCTCCTCCTCACCCTCAGCATCAAACGCCCATGATTGGACGCGGCGGACCGGGGCGGGAGTGGGCGGAATGCGTGGTCCCCCAAGCTCTACAATCAGCCTGGAGGTGAGGTGCAGTAACAGAAAGTGCAATAAGGTAACACACACTGAACGTTTTAAAATTAGCCTTAGTTTGCTAAGTTAAAAAACAGACCGCTATAATAACAGCGCGAGCAGTGTGACAAACAGGAATTAAAGGGCTAATTAGATTGAGCCCGCCTCTGCCACCGGCACTCCTCTTCTCCACAGCGCGAGTATGCACAGCTGACATTTAAATAAAGTTCCACCCACAGCGTCGCTAGAGCGCTGACCTGTCAGCCCTGAGCCCGGAAATGCAAGGCTCCTCCTCACCCTCTGCATCAAACGCCCATGATTGGACGCGGCGGACCGGGGCGGGAGTGGGCGGAATGCGTGGTCCCCCAAGCTCTACAATCAGCCTGGAGGTGAGGTGCAGTAACAGAAAGTGCAATAAGGTAACACACACTGAACGTTTTAAAATTAGCCTTAGTTTGCTAAGTTAAAAAACAGATGATCTGTTCATGGCACAGCGTTGCCTTAGTAAGAACCAGAATGATTATCTTGCTTTAAAAAAACATTCAGGGCACAAGGGAAAATCTTCTCTCATGTTCTGAGTTTTATTTTGTTTACATTGATGTGCCACTCACAGATGGTTCACCTACAGAAAATCGCCACCTAAAATATCCCCACACAACAATATCGAGTTATAGCTATCGATGTTAAAAATATCAACATCCTATATTTATAATGGATAGTAAAATTGATTGAAAAAAAATATCGATGTCATAAATATAGTTGTACACAATATCGTTTTTCTATGTCTATATATATATATATATATATATATATATATATATATATATATATATATATATATATATGTAAAATATAATAATACATATTAAATAATATAATTAATAATAAAAATATATTTAATATATACTTTAAAAATATAACAAATAAACTGAATTTAAAAAACATTAGCACATATATAATTATATATATTTATTTACTTTAAAACAATGAATAAACTATTAATTTTATTTTATCCTTTTTAAATTATGTAAAATAACATGTAATCTATTAAAAAGCATTCTATTCAGTAAAAATTACTATTCCCACTCCAGTCAGTGCAACAGTAGGGCAAGTTTTGGATTGCAAAGGGGGGGAGGGGGGAATAACTATTCCCACTCCAGTTAGTTCAAAATTAAAAATTAACAAAATATTAACAACACATTTTTTATACAAAAAATAAATATATATATATATATATATATATATATATATATATATATATATATATATATATATATATATATATATATATATATATATATATATATATATATATATATATATATATATACATATGACCCTGCTATCGGGGAAATGTGTGGGAAAAGACCTTCTATTGCCTTCAGAAAAGCTTAATCTATGAGAAATCATCTGGTCTGCAATGCCCCAATCCTCCAAAAACCTGCAGATTGGCTTACAAACCAAAAGGGTTTCAAGAAATGTGTAAAATGTAAGGCATGCAAGCATCGTATCAATACAAGCAAAGTGGATGTGCCTTTCAGATTAAAACTATATTCCATCAGAGATAAATACACCTGTAAAACGGAATACGCAGTATACGTTTTGGTTTGTGTTTGTGGGAAACAATATGTCAGGAGCACTATTCACCCGGTACATGTTAGAGTTCTCCAACACCTTCGAGCAGTGACAAATGATGATCCGGCCTATCCTGTGGCCAGACACATTAATTCAGTCCATGCAGGCGACAGTGAGGTACTGTCGTATTTTGTCATCGATAGTGTCCCTAAAAACATCAGGGGGGGAAACCGTCTCCAAACACTAAGGAGACTGGAATCAAGGTACATCATTCTCTTGAATTCCAAGATACCTAACGGCCTCAATGCAGATGAGGCTCTTAGTGTTCATCTGTAATTCACAGTAGGACCTCCAAGTGTAGTCCCTATCCTCTTCCCAGTCTCCTTTCCCCATTCCAAGAAACATCTGCTGTTCGCATTTTTAACCTCACATCACCTTGTACATATGAGCACAATCACCACCCCTAGACTCTGCAGATTTTCTAATGGTATTTTAGCTAATATGGACAGGCATGTCGTCTCATTTTTTATCATTGCAATGCATGTATATTGTCAAGTGTAACATTGTTTTTTGGGGTTGGAACATGGAAAAAGCATATGAGTTAATAATGTGTATATTTGAATACATTTGCAAATGGTGGTGTTTAGAAAGACGCAGTTTATAATACAGGTGAAGTTATACATGTTATGTATGCACATAGCGCACACCAATTTAGGCACGACACAACTCCACTTGGAGAAGAGGAAATAGGCGCTTTTGGCACCTAGGAATAGCCTAGCATTTTTAACGTGCGATACACATAGTCAGGCATAGCACCGCACTCGGGTCCAAATCCCAGGGTAGCTGTATTGGATGAGCACGACTCTAGACGAACCGATACACCCTAGACATGAGTACGTATAACTCACTTGAAGTATTCTATATGTAATCGCACCACCAGAGAGGTTTCCGCATTTAATAAAGACACGCGCTACACTAGACAAGCGCGAAATAACAGCGCGTAGCCCCAGATATCCGGTACAGTAGCCGAACCCACACACCATTACTCACGATTTGATTAACACCGCAAAAAAGCGACCGCCAAACCACACCTGCCAAGCGAGTCAGGAAGAATGAGGGAATCACTAGGCTGT
This sequence comes from Lissotriton vulgaris, assembly GCF_964263255.1. Taxonomy (NCBI): domain Eukaryota; kingdom Metazoa; phylum Chordata; class Amphibia; order Caudata; family Salamandridae; genus Lissotriton; species Lissotriton vulgaris. Next base: position 2,068,226,488 of record NC_141685.1, on the reverse strand, counting down.
CATTGCGGGGAGGTTTCTATAGCAACTGAAAACGTGTGAGCAATGATGACGCTATGCAGGAATGTGCATGCCTTAAGGAACTCTTCTATGTCTGCCATTACCTAACGCTGCTAGCATAGTCATGGCAACAGGGCAACAATATTGTAAAACAAGCTATAATATACCGCGAAAAAAGAGTCAAACTTGCATGATGCAATGTAAAGTGACAGGGGTATAAATTGAGTCACAGACTGCAGAGATGTAGTGAACAAGGCGGGAGCTAACCGTCAAAACGCGTCAAAGCAGCCGAAAAGTGGAATATAGTTTTTTGGAATTCGAAATTTCACGGAGTCAGTGCCGTTCTTGTATGGTGAAGATTGGAGTGTTCCTGATTTATAGGATCTCCCGTCCTGGAGATCCAACACTGACCCTCCTCGATTTGGATGCGCTGTGGCAGAAAAGGACAAATCTCCTATGGTGAACTTTTTCAAAGAGAGACATTCAGCGCCCCCCGGAACCTTCACTGCGAGCAGAAAGCAACCGAGTGGATTTGTGACAACGCCGCGGACAGCCTGACTGGAATCTACGGTCACTGGAGGGTAATCGCGGATTGCTAGGTAAGGCTGTTTCGTGTGTGTATAAGCAAGTCCAGCGGGAGAGTTGTAAGAGTGGTTCAAGGGAAATGTAGCCCATGTGCAAAAAAGCAACATACGGGCAGTGAAATTTTCCAAAAGATTTCTATCGAAACATTCAACCCACGATGGGTGTGGAATGGGAAAGGGAACGGGAAGAGGCGGCATTGGACATTTTCCAGGACATTGACACCGGGGAAAGCAACAAAAACAACGCGCCAGTTCCCAAATATCAAGAAGGGAAAAAGGACGACACTAAAAACCTATTGGCGGAATTGGAGAAACTAAGGAAAAAAGAGGTGGCAAAATGGTGGGAAGTGAAATCCCTAAATAGATACATTGAAGTTGGCCGTGTTCCCAGAGGGCTAAGAATTTTAGTGGCTCCCACTTACGAAAATCCAGACCCTGCCATGCTCCAAGATTGGGCGGACAACAGCGCCCAGGCATCCATAATTATGCTCAAAATACTGACAAAATACGCGGCTAGTGACAGGGAAAAATTGATCACCCGCATTGAAGAAATCATAAAAGAACTAGACGCAAAGGAAAACAAAGAAGAAATCACCAAAGCGCTGGACGAAATCAAAGTGAGAATCTTGAAACATGAAGAAGAAATCAAGGAAAGAAAAGCTATAAAATTTCAAAGAGATAGAAAGGACTACATGACTGGCAGAATCTACACTTTTGCCAGAAAATATGACCAAGTTAGGCGCCAACCCATACCAAATGTCACAACCAGCACAGGGGCCCCTGGAGAGCAGAGCGTACCTGACTTGAGCACAGACTATGATTCAGAAAATGAAAGCAATATTAGCACAGGAGCTACAGGAGCTGTACCGACACCAGTACAGGAGCTGGCTTTTTTACGGATGCAGCGCCTCACCACCCTAAGACCCAGGATACCGCGCCAAATATGGAACAAACCAAAGGAGAAACAAGACACACAGAAAAAACAAAAAGCCGCCGCAGAAAAGACAGACGGTGGGGTAAAAGAAACAGCAAAAACAACAAAAAACAATACAAAAACAACAAACGCCCATAATGCCAGAAACCAATAACAGCGCAGACAACACAGTAATAAACCTTTCAAATATGGAACTATCACAAAAAGAACTTGAAATTTTATCATTGGGTTTAACTTTCTGTTCATACACTAACTTTGACTACGCGCAAACCAGAATTGATTTCTTCCAGTATATGCGCAAACTAAAGCTACAAAAGCACTTTATCAATACCAGCAACCAAGTCTCTGACGATTAGGCGCTGCACCGGCTCGAGTCATTTTCGAAGTCGCCATCTTGGGTGAGTCAGAGGGCAAGCAGATTACTTGCTCGGCCCTCCCACCCTCCACAGCATAAAAGTCTCATTATCTTCAGGCGCCGCAGCTTAGGCAGATCGTGTATCAGGTTCCTGAGGCAGAAGCCGGGAACATTGTGTGTAGTGAACTTTTTAAAAATAATTGCATTTTGCACTTTGCATTTGAACCTTGTACCTTGTATTATAAAAATTATTTTTTGGGCACTCATTTACCCACGTCCTTATTTCTGCGCACGCCTGTACGGCAACTTGGGGCCAACAGCAGCCGATTAGGCGTGGCACCGGCTCGAGTCATTTTCGACGTCGCCATCTTGGGTGAGTCAGAGGGCAGCAGATTACTTGCTCGGCCCTCCCACCCTCCACAGCATAAAAGTCTCATTATCTTCAGGCGCAGCAGCTTAGGCAGATCGTGTATCAGGAAGCCAGGAAAATTGTGTGTAGTGAACTTTTTAAAAATAATTGCATTTTGCACTTTGCATTTGAACCTTGTACCTTGTATTTTAAAAGTGAATTTTTGGGCACTCACTCACCCACGTCCTTATTTCTGCGCACGCCTGTACGGCAACTTGGGGCCAACAGCAGCCGATTAGGCGCTGCACAGGCTCGAGTCATTTTCGACGTCGCCATCTTGGGTGAGTCAGAGGGCGAGCAGATTACTTGCTCGGCCCTCCCACCCTCCACAACATAAAAGTCTCATTATCTTTAGGCGCCGCAGCTTAGGCAGATCGTATATCAGGTTCCTGAGGCGGAAGCCAGGAACATTGTGTGTAGTGAACTTTTAAAAAATAATTGCACTTTGCATTTGAACCTTGTACCTTGTATTTTAAAAATTAATTTTTGGGCACTCACTCACCCACGTCCTTATTTCTGCGCACGCCTGTACAGCAACTTAGGGCCAACAGCAGCCGATTAGGCGCTGCACCGGCTCGAGTCATTTTCGACGTCGCCATCTAGTGTGAGTCAGAGGGCGAGCAGATTACTTGCTCGGCCCTCCCACCCTCCACAGCATAAAAGTCTCATTATCTTCAGGCGCCGCAGCTTAGGCAGATCGTGTATCAGGTTCCTGAGGCTGGAGCCGGGAACATTGTGTGTAGTGAACTTTTTAAAAATAATTGCATTTTGCACTTTGCATTCGAACCTTGTACCTTGTATTTTAAAACTTTATTTTTGGGCACTAACTCACCCACGTCCTTATTTCTGCGTACGCCTGTACGGCAACTTGGGGCCAACAGCTGCCGATTAGGCACTGCACCGGCTCAAGTCATTTTTGACGTTGCCAACTTGGGTGAGTCAGAGGGCGAGCAGATTACTTGCTCGGCCCTCCCACCCTCCACAGCATAAAATGGCACTCCCTCCTCGGAGGCGCAGAGGATGGGCGCAGCGGGCGCAGGCGGCGCGCCGAAAGCTCACCATAGGCGAGCCCGTCTGCGCCCGCCCGCTGCCGGACGGGGCCTGGGGCATGTCACTCTGCCCAAATTGTTACTTATTCCGCCTATGACTTGATACACCTGCAGCCCCAGCGGTCCCTCTGCCCAACCACACTGGCCAGACTAGACACATTGGGTCTGCTTTGCCCCCATTCAGCTTTTCCGGAGCTCGACCCTCTGCCAGCTGTGACTCCTGTCACTGCCACACAGACTCTCTTAGCTACCCCCCCCCCCTCCCGTCAAAAAGGCTCCAATTTTACAGTGAGCTATTTGAACACCCACTCGCTGGTCGAACATCAGCTAGAGATTTTCCAGCTTCTGGACTCGGATAAACCTGACATGCTTATTGTCACAGAGACATGGCTGAACGAGGAGTCCTCTCCAGACATCCTTGCTGCGGTCCCGCCAGGCTACTATATTCTTCAAGCCAACAGATCCTCTGGTAAGCCGGGTGGCGGGGAGGTAGCCATTATTAAACATCCCATTAGATTTTCTTCATTAGCTATAAGTGCGATCCCTTTGGTCGACTACCTTATTCTCAGATTAGATTCCCTAGTGGTCCCCCTTATCTGTGTTTTAGTCTATCGACCCCCCCAGTCCATTCCCAATTTCCCATCAATGTTTAGTGATATGCTTTCCCAGTTGGTTATCAATAATTCAAAAATCCTGGTTCTAGGAGACTTTAACTACTGGCCCTCTGATGATAGTGAGAGTGCGTGTTCATCCTCCTTTTCGGATCTGTTATTGGGTATGAACTGCTCTCAACATATTCACCTAGCAACTCACATCAAGGGCCACATCCTCGGCCAGGTGTGGACTTCCAATCTGGATATTTCTCCTCCCCTTGTCCTTCCCTGCACCTGGTCGGACCACTCTATTATCTCTTTTTCCTTCACCACTACTACCCATGCTAGTCCTCCTCCCGAGAGCAATCCCCCTGTTAGGAATTGGAATAAGGCTGACTTGGGTTCCTTTGTCACCTTACTCAAATACTCTCCCCCATTGGAGGGTGACACGTTGGACACTCAAGCGCTAGGCCTGCAGCGCTGGCTCGAACTTGCTAGCGATGCTGTAGCCCCATTCAAACAGGTCAGGTTAAAATGCCCTCACGATGCGCAAAGATGGTTCTCAGAGGAACTTAAAACAAAGAAACTTAAACTCAGACAGGCTGAGCGCTGCTGGTGACAAGTCTATGCTCTTGATAAGAAGCTGGCATTCACAACTCTGCTTAAAGATTACAAGCTAGCTATCTTGCAAGCCAAAACTTCCTATTTTTCTAAAAAAATCATAGACTCAGCCTCTAAGGCAAAAGATATTTTTTCCACTGTGAAAGAACTTTTGCACCCAGATAGGGTTACCATTAAGCCTCCTCCCTCCCAGGCACTTTGTGACTCCCTCAACTCTTTCTTCATTAAAAAAGTTGTTAAAATCAAAAATAGTATTTCTTGCCTGGCCCCCTCTGATCCGTCCACCCTTGCCCCTACTCCTGTTGTTTACAACTCGCAGCAAATCACACAGATCCCCCCTATTTCGGAGGACAAGTTTTTTACTTTATTAAATAAGGTGAGCTCAGGCTCCCCTATTGACTGTTGCCCCCCCTCATGTCCTGCGTGAGGCCTTCTCTGCCTGCCCCATTCCTCCGTTGACGCTTCTTAACAATTTACTCAAAATAGGCTCAGTCCCTAGCTCCTTCAAAACCACTGTGGTGGTGCCTATTCTCAAGAAACCCAATGCGAATCCCTCCCTTATGAACAACTTTCGCCCTATTTTCCTACTTCCCTACCTCAGCAAAGTTCTTGAGGCTCATGCCACTCACTACCTGAGTTCATTTATTGAACACTTGCAATTTCTTGACTCCCAACAGGCCGGGTTTTGGCCTGCCCATTCAACTGCGTTGGTCATTCTCTCAGTGATGGAAGAGCTGCGGAGGGGAGCGGACTGTAACATCAGCCAGGCTTTGGTGCTCCTCGATTTGTCGGCTGCCTTCAACACGATCGACCATGATATTGTGGACGGCCGTGTCGAGGAGGCCGGCATCCGGGGATCAGCCCTTGACTGGGCCCGCTCGTTTGTGAGTGACCGTCATCAGGCTGTCCGCCTCTCTCAGTTCTCTGCCGACAAAGTTGGGTTAACATGTGGTGTCCCGCAGGGCTCTTCTCTTTCCCCTCTACTTTTTAATTTGTACCTCGCCTCCCTCATCCGCTCCCTACGAGTCAGTAATGTCGCTGCATTTAACTATGCAGATGACATTCAACTGATCCTCAATACTGATTCCTCGGACCAATCCATTTCCAACTTCCCGTCCACTTTGTGCCATATCATTGATTGGATGGGGCAAATTATTTGAAACTTAACCCCAATAAGACCGAATTGGTTCTTATCGGGGGTACCTCCAATCGATGGAGCTCCAACTTTTGGTCTACTCGCTTAGGTCTCCCTCCCTGCCCCGCTGATTCTGCCAAAAGCCCTGGGGTGGTCATCTGTAAAGATCTGTTGATGAAACCCCAAATTAACGCGGTGGTCTCATCTAGCTTTTTTCACTTCCGTAAAATCCGTAAGATAGCTCGATTTGTTACAACAGAGGCCCTCACCCTGGCTCTTCTGGCCTTAGTAATCTCTCGGCTAGACTACGCCAACTCCCTTTATGTCGGCATCCCCGCCTACCAGCTGAATCTGAATCCACCCTCTCTGCAAGGAATCTGCCAATAACCCCGATTGGGTTCTTGAATCTCCCAGCAAAGTGCTTCGCCAGCACTTAAAAGTTCCTCCACCCCAGACTAAGTTTGGGGAAATTACAGACAGAGTGCTCCGCAGCTCTCTGTATCAATCACCTATAGAGTTCGTAGGGTCAGTGACAGGTCGGCTATTCGGACAAGTCGGACAATTTCTCTAGCTAAACCTAGGCCAGTTATACTGTTTTCGGGTCAGTAGACCACCCACAAATGTTGGAAGTGTAAGGATCCCCAACTTCGGATTGGACAAGAGAGGTGGTTAGGTGATTGTCACCTCCTAGAATTTAGTGTTCCCACAATTAATATTCAATTTCTTGAACCCACCCCTTACATTCCAGTTCCCATGGCATAGGAATATGAAGACAATAGCGTACAGAGTGCAAGTATTACATTGTTACAATTATAGGTATCGATTCGAGTCTTCTCGCTGGGTCATAGGTTGCTTCCCAGGAGCATCTAGGTTCGGCCGCCAGCTGGCTGAGTTCCACTACTGCAAGACTCGCATGTCCCCCATCACGTGATTGGTGACACATGGGCTTCCAACATGAAGTAGCACCTCTCCTCCCAGGCCCCCGGAAAATGTTACATGAAAAGTAAGCGAAAACAATTTAGAAACACAGAAAAAATGAATACACTGTATACCATGATTGGCTTCACTGCACCCCTTACTTTATAATATCTATAGCATTAGGAGTTAAGCAGAAACAAACAGCTGAGCCAAAGCAGCGGTAGCAAGCAAAGAGCATGTTAGAACAAAGCGGCCATTTTAGCAGTACTGCGCATGAGCGACAAGTTCCCTCCAGAACTACGAGTGCGTCACATCACATGGGTATGACCGACGCATGCGCAGACTGAAATCCCGCATAGCAGCGACCATGTTAGCTGCAAGCGTAGTTAGGATTAATAAACACATAGGCAAGCGTCTCTGGGACACCCGCGTGTAGTGTAAAAGTGCAAAATTAATAAACGAAACAAGTTGATTACTATATTAATGTTATGCGAGGGTTTTGAATTCAAGCAAGTCGCGTAACCATCAATCAATCAATCAGTGACACTTATAAAGCGCGCTACATACCCGTAGGGTCTCAAGGCGCTGGGGGAGGGGGGGGGTGCCGCTACTGCTCGAACAGCCAGGTCTTCAGCTTCTTCCTGAAGGAGAGGTGGTCTTGGGTCAGGCGCAGGTCGGGAGGGAGGGAGTTCCAGGTCTTGGCGGCCAGGTATGAGAAGGACCTTCCTCCTGTAGTCGCTCTTCGGATGCGGGGGACGGCGGCGAGGGCGTGGTTGGCTGATCGGAGGTGGCGTTTGGGAGCGTAGAAGTTGACTCGGCTGTTGAGGTAGCTCGGGCCTTGGTAGTGTAGGGCTTTGTGTGCGTGGGTGAGGAGGCGGAAGGTGATTCTTTTGTTGACGGGGAGCCAGTGAAGGTCTCTCAGATGTCCGGAGATGTGGCTGGTTCGTGGGATGTCGAGGATGAGTCTGGCTGAGGCGTTCTGGATCCGCTGGAGTCTCTTCTGGAGCTTGGCGGTGGTACCGGCGTAGAGGGCGTTGCCGTAGTCCAGTCGGCTGGTGACGAGGGCCTGGGTGACGGTCTTCCTGGTCTCGGTGGGGATCCACCAGAAGATCTTCCGTAGCATGCGTAGGATGTTGAAGCACGCCGAGGAGACGTTGTTGACTTGCCTGGTCATGGAGAGGGAGGAGTCCAGGATGAAGCCCAGGTTTCGTGCATGGTCTGTCGGTTTGGGTGCGGTGCCCAGGGCGGGAGGCCACCAGGAGTCGTCCCAGGCGGAGGGTGAGGAGCCCAGGATGAGGACCTCCGTCTTGTCCGAGTTCAGTTTCAGGCGGCTGGTCGTCATCCACTCGGCTACCTCTTTCATCCCTTCGTGCAGGTTGGCTCTGGCGGCGGCGGGGTCGTTGGTCAGGGAGAGGATCAGCTGGGTGTCGTCGGCGTAGGAGATTATGCTGAGGTTGTGTTTGCGTACGATGGCCGCGAGGGGGCTCATGTAGACGTTGAAGAGGGTGGGGCTCAGAGATGATCCTTGGGGGACGCCGCAGATGACTTCGGAGGCCTCTGACTTGTACGGTGGTAGGCGGACTCTCTGTGTTCTTCCGTCGAGGAAGGAGATGATCCATTCCAGCGCCTTGTCCTGGATTCCGATGTTGCTGAGGCGCCGTACTAGGGTGCGGTGGCAGACCGTGTCGAATGCCGCGGAGAGGTCTAGGAGGATGAGGGCCGCTGTTTCTCCATTGTCCATCAGGGCTCGGATGTCATAGGTGGCGGCGATGAGGGCGGTCTCGGTGCTGTGGTTGGCTCGGAAGCCGGACTGTGAGGGGTCGAGGGATCCGTTCGTCTCGAGGAAGGCGGCCATCTGCTTGTTGACGGTCTTCTCGATGACTTTGGCTGGAAACGGGAGGAGCGAGATGGGGCGGTAGTTCTTGAGTTCGGTGGGGTCCGCTGTGGGTTTCTTGAGTAGAGCGCTGAGTTCGGCGTGCTTCCAGCTCTCAGGGAAGGTGGCGGTGTCGAAGGATGTGTTGATGATGTCTCGCAGGTGGGGTGTGATGACAGCGTCGGCCTTGTTGAAGACGTGGTGAGGGCAGGGGTCGGTCGGTGATCCGGAGTGGATGGAGTTCATCGTGCGGATGGTGTCTTCGGTGCTGATCGGGGTCCAGGCGTGGAGGGTGGTGGTGGGGGGGTGGTTGTTCGGTCATGGTGTGCGTTGGTTGGTTGTTGAAGCTGTTGTGTATGTCCGCGATCTTGTTGTGGAAGTATGAAGCGAGGGAGTTGCAGAGGTGTTGCGATGGGGTGATGTCGTTGTTTCCTGCGCTGGGGTTGGAAAGCTCTTTCACGATGTTGAAGAGTTCCTTGCAGTTGTGTGCGTTGTTGTCCAACCGGTCCTTGAATGCTGTTTTCTTGGCGGCGCGGATCAGTTGATGGTGTTTCCGGGTGGCAAGTTTGAAGGAGGTCCTGTTGTCCGGTGTCGGTTCCCTTCTCCAGACTTTCTCGAGGGCTCGGCAGTTCTTCTTGGAGCTCTTGAGTTCATCGGTGAACCATGGGGCCTTCTTGCTGCCGGGTCTGCTAGGCGGGGTCCTCAGTGGGGCGAGTTCGTCCGCGCAGTTGCTGATCCACTTCGTGAGGTTGTCGGCGGCCTGGCTGGGGTTCGCTGAGCTGGCAGGAGGGTGCTGGCTCAGGGAGGTGGCGAGCTGGTGTGCTGTGATCTTGTTCCAGCTTCTGCGGGCCGCCTGTTGCTGGTGGTGGTGGGTCGTCGTTCTCTTGAAGGTGAAGTGGACGCAGCTGTGGTCCGTCCATTGAAGCTCAGTGGCGTGGCTGAAGTCGATGTCTGTGCTGGAAGAGAAGACTGCGTCGAGTGTGTGTCCGGCGAGGTGGGTGGGGGTGGACACCAGTTGCTTGAGTCCCAGGTTGGCGAGGTTGTCGAGCAGGGTGCTGGTGTTGCGGTCGTTGTTGTTCTCTAGATGGAAGTTGAGGTCTCCCAGGAGGATGTAATCAGCGGAGGGGAGGGCATGCGGGCTGACTAAGTCGGCGATGTCCTCGCTGAATTGTGTGCGTGGTCCAGGGGGTCGGTAGATCAGGGTGCCTCTGAGGGTGGTGTTCGGGTTGGTGTGGATCTGGAAATGCAGGTGTTCGGCGCTGGTCAGGGTGTTGTCGGTGCTGGTCGTGAGACGAATGGTGCTCCTGTGGACGATGGCGATGCCTCCTCCCATCTGGTTGGCGTTTCGGTCCCTCCGGACGATCTTGTAGCCCTCTGGGATAGCGATGGCGATGTCGGGAGCTGAAGAGGTGTTCATCCAGGTCTCCGTGAGGAAGGCAACGTCAGGGGCTGTGGCGTCTAGGAGGTTCCAGAGTTCGATGGCGTGTCTGTGGACGGAGCGGGTGTTGAGCAGGATGCACTTGAGGTGGGTGCTGCTGGTGTTTGACTTGGCGGGTGTTGGTGCGAGGCAGGTCCAGATGCAGGAGAACTTGCAGGCGTGGCAGCTGAAGGGTCCGTGGGTGCGTCGTGGTGTGGCTTGGTGGCACTCTGGGCGTCGGCCGGTGTTGAGTGCGCTGAGGGTGGCGGCTGAGTACGTCCTGCGGGTCGGTCGGGGTCTTCGAGGTCCAGGGGTCCTGGCGCTGGTCGCGATCCGGTCGCGGACGGGCGCAGACGGGCTTACCTTTGGCGCGCCTTCGGCGCACAATCGGCGCGCCCGCTGCGCGTGACCGCTGCGCGTTCGCACGGTCGCCATTTAAGGCGAAGTGCGCGGGTGGGCGGAGCAGCTGGGAGGCGGGAGCGGGGAGGGTTACAGAAGAGAAAAAAGGGGCGGGGACAAGCGGCGGTGGCGGGAAGGGAGGGCGGAGGGCGGCGAGGTAGGCGGACAACAAGGAAGGAAAGCCAAAACACGGGCAAAATGAAATTAAGCTAAACAGGCACAAATATTCGACAAAACAATGGAAAAACAATCCCCGCAGCGGAGGCAGCCGGCAACCGGCAAACGAGGCAGCAGCGAGGCAGAGGGCAGGCAAGGGGCACACGCAGCAGCTGGCGGCCGTGCGGCGCGGGGGTGTCCCACAAGTGGGTCACACTCACCTGCGTCGCACGGTCGCCATTTAAGGCCAAGTGCGCGGGTGGGCGGAGCAGCTTGGAGGCGGGAGCGGGGAGGGTTACAGAAGAGAAAAAAGGGGCGGGGACAAGCGGCGGTGGCGGGAAGGGAGGGCGGAGGGCGGCGAGGTAGGCGGACAACAAGGAAGGAAAGCCAAAACACGGGCAAAATGAAATTAAGCTAAACAGGCACAAATATTCGACAAAACAAGGGAAAAATGAAGTTAAACAAAAACAGGCACAAATAATCGACAAAACCAGGCAAAAACGGAGCAGCGGAGCAGCTGGGAGGCGGGAGCGGGGAGGGTTACAGAAGAGAAAAAAGGGGCGGGGACAAGCGGCGGCGGCGGGAAGGGAGGGCGGAGGGCGGCGAGGTAGGCGGACAACAAGGAAGGAAAGCCAAAACAAGGGCAAAATGAAATTAAGCTAAACAGGCACAAATATTCGACAAAACAAGGGAAAAATGAAGTTAAACAAAAACAGGCACAAATAATCGACAAAACCAGGCAAAAACAATCCCCGCAGCGGAGGCAGCCGGCAACCGGCAAACGAGGCAGCAGCGAGGCAGAGGGCAGGCAAGGGGCACACGCAGCAGCTGGCGGCCGTGCGGCGCGGGGGTGTCCCACAAGTGGGTCACACTCACCTGCGTCGCACGGTCGCCATTTAAGGCCAAGTGCGCGGGTGGGCGGAGCAGCTGGGAGGCGGGAGCGGGGAGGGTTACAGAAGAGAAAAAAGGGGCGGGGACAAGCGGCGGTGGCGGGAAGGGAGGGCGGAGGGCGGCGAGGTAGGCGGACAACAAGGAAGGAAAGCCAAAACACGGGCAAAATGAAATTAAGCTAAACAGGCACAAATATTCGACAAAACAAGGGAAAAACAATCCCCGCAGCGGAGGCAGCCGGCAACCGGCAAACGAGGCAGCAGCGAGGCAGAGGGCAGGCAAGGGGCACACGCAGCAGCTGGCGGCCGTGCGGCGCGGGGGTGTCCCACAACGTGCGAATCCTTGCTCCATCAATCCCCTCTTTGATGATATTTACTATCATCACTATTAATGGAATCAGATGCCAACTTTCTCTTTCACATCTCACCCATCTCGATGTCAATGAACTTTTTGTTAAGCCTTTTTTCCGCATCCTTATTAGGATGGTAATTCTTCATTTTTTTATATATCTGATTATTTAGCTCTTCCAATTCAATCTCATCAACATTCCTTTTCACTCCTCTCTTATTCACAGCATACTTCTTTTTGCATTTCTGGCATTTGCAACAAATTATTATTATTAGCACAATTAAACTAATCCCTGCTATTGGCATCAGTATTTTACTCACAAGACTTTTACCTATGTTAGAAAACCAACTACCTACTGAGGAGAGACCATCAGTTAGTCTCTTCCAGGCACTGTCAACCTCCAGTGGTTTGAGTTCCTTTTCCAAATTAGTTATGTTTCTCACATATTTCTTAATTTCAACACTTTTATCTGGAATGTAAGTGCAACAATGTTGCGCTTTCAACATTCTACAGACTCCGCCCTATTTTGCCAATAAGGTATCAAGAGCAAGTCTATTTTGTAAAACCATTGATCTGATCGCAACCATTTCAGTATTGATCAGCAGGAAACCAGCAGCAGTATCAGTAGATAACCGATCCACCACTGTAGACAATTTGCAAATTCGGTGTGTATTCAGAACCACTCCCACTCCAGGTATCAATGCACTAAATATATCACCTATAATTTCTCCTACACTTTCTCTTCTACTACGCACTAAACCATTAGTATTTTCATTGCTTCCAGCGGCGTCATTCACATGGTATATTTTTGGAAAGACGATGCCAAAATAGCAGCTTCCATACCAGTGATCCGGCAATTTGAAATAAGCCTTGTTTCCACATATATAATAAATTCCGGGAAACACAGGTTCTGACCCATTTTTGAAACCCCAACCTCCAATTACCTTATAATTGTGTTCGCATTCACTGGAACCGATTAATATATTGTTATAATAACTAGTCTTTTCTCTATGAAGACAAAGTTTCCCCTTTCTTTCGAAATCCAGTAACAGTGCAGCGTTCTCTTCACCATTTGAGGTGCTTTCCATGTTTTCTGCCCATTTAGGAGTTTTCTGTCTTTTGTCATTGGCTTTTCTTTGGAAACTCTCCCTTCTTTTCTCTGCCATATTTAAAAACATTTTCTCTTGTTCATGTAATGAACAGGTCAAGTTATTTCTGTGTGCTTCACCTAAGTCTATGTCACCTATAGTCAGAAAGTATTCTACCATATAACGAGTCACATCGCTCTTGGTATGTACAATGTTCAGGTTTCCCCGAATAGGAAGTTCAGAAAATATTACGTCAGAGTTAGAATAGTAATACTGTAAAGTTCCTCTATAGAAGAGGCTTGCTAAAATGCTACAGGAAATTCCATAGGTTAGGGGTAAATGGTGATTGGTCACACCTTCACCTACTGAAGTGGGTAGCTTCATGCAGACATAACAGTCTTCTATTTCCATGGCTTCTACATAGTGAACTAAAAGATTGGCAAATACATTTAAGTGTGTCCTGTTTTTGATTCTGTGGTAATGTAGTCCTCCCTCATTTGATGCATCTAAGTCCATTTTTGTCTGTCTAAGGCTAGAGGTTTTCTCACGTCTTTCTACACTTTGTGGTGGTTCTTCTGTCGGCAAAACATCCAAGTCCTTTGTCACTAATTTAGTAGGGTACAGGTTAGAGTCTTTGCTTATCATGAAAGGTATTAAGACTGTTAGTCCTATCGATATTATCAATACTATTGCTACACTACACAAGCATATTTTACAGCAAGTTTTACAGCAATTCTGTCTAGGTCTTCCATTCACATTTGAATCAGACATTTTTGGCTTATAAGAAGTCTTTCAACTCCTCTTTGTAACTTTACACAAGTGGCTTACGCAGGTTACATTTTCAGGTGGGGTCTTCTTCGGAACCCTGATCAGCAATCGATTCTTCGTCACTCCCGTCACTTATCTCGAGGTCTACAAATTCCTCTAATACTAGGTAAGTCCATTCAGGACTCTGATATTTTTCGTTTTGTCTTTTTATTCTGTCACTTCTTCTTTTAGGCTTGGCTCCAGCCCTTTCCTTTTCACTGGCAGCCTCTTTCTGTCCTCTAGTTTTTCTTCCACAGTTTTCAATCTCAGTTTTAGTCTTTTTATGAATCTTGGTTCATTTTTCTTCTTTTTAAGTCTTTTAACTGGCACTGTAATTTGGCTTTCTTCACGAGCTCTTTTGTTTTCATTCAGTTGTGGCACAGCTATTTCGACACTTCCGTCTTCTCTTCCTGTTTGACTAGTCCCAGGTCTTACTATAGTTTCTTCTGCCTGGTTGCTAAACTGGCCTGGTTCAGGTGTATGCTGATTTTGACTTTCGTTTGTTTCAAATTCTGTTTCCTGAACATGTTCGTCTATTTCTATCTGATCCTGTTCATGCCCTTCGAACCCTTGATCTTCTTCCGCATGAACTTCCGCTCTAATTTCTAACTGTCCCTTTTCTGTTTCCGGAGTTGTAGGAGGTGTGTCGATGACCTGTCCTGTCCCTATCTGACCTCCTTCCTCATCAGATCTGTCATGGATTTCGATTATCTGATTTTTTCCTTCTAGTCATGTCTCGTCCTCTCTATCCCACTCTCTATCTAGATAGGTGTATCTCCTTGTTCTTATTGGATCAAGAGCCAGATCATCTACTGGGTACCATTCGTCTTGACTGGTGCTCAGTTGTTCGTCCTCAGCTACTTCAGGACCATCGTCTGGAGACCCTTCAGCTGCACAACCTTTAGCCTCAGCTGCTTCCCTTTCAGTCACTCTCTTGGTATGACTTGCATGGATCCACTTTGGCACACCTGCACATTTCACCGTAGTTGTAGTGATGAGAATCACTTGCCTCGGTTTTCCCCACTTCGGTGCTAGGCAACTCTTTCGGGTGTGTTTCTTAAGCACAACCCAGTCTCCTGGTTTCAAATTATGGACTGGAGTTGTTGGCCTGGCGACGGCGTCTTCCCCAATCTGGTGAGAGATAGAACGCACTTGGTCACCCAGCTGCTTGCAGTATTCTAGTACCAAATCATCAGAAATACTTAGCAGTTTGTGTCCTGGTACCCATGCCTGCCGCATCACTCTTCCCATTAGTATCTCATGGGGACTCAGGCCTGTTTTTCGGTCTGGAATGCTTCTCAGTCTCATCTGGACAAGGGTCAAAGCATCTATCCAATTCAATCCAGTAGAGTTACACATTTTTCCCAGTCTTGACTTTATAGTGCCATTCAGCTGTTCTACTACTCCAGAAGCCTCTGGATGATATGCACAGTGCAGTTTTTGGGTAATTTTAAATGCCTCGAAGAGCTGAGTTATTACGTCATTGGCAAAATGCCCACCTCTGTCTGATTCAACCGTGACTGGAAAACCGAACCTAGGTATCAGTTCCCTTAGTAACAACTTGGCTACAGTAATGGCATAATTTTTCTTGGCTGGGTAAGCTTCCACCCATTTTGAAAATAGGCAGACTATGACAAGAACATACCTATGTCCTATACAAATGGGTAATTGAATAAAGTCAACCTGTAGTCTGATAAAAGGGCCTTCTGCCTTTCCTATTGTACTGGGCAATACCACTGTTTTCTTTCCAGGATTAAACTGCTGACAAGTTAAACACCTCTGGCAAAGTGCCTCTGCAATGTTCCTGAACTTCGAATTGTACCATGTTTGTCTAAAAACACGAACCATTGCATCTCTCCCTATGTGTGAGTCTCCATGTATCAGTATTGCCATAGAAGCAATCATACTGTCTGGTAACACAGGCATACCATCCCTATATACAATGATACCATCTCTATCTCTTGGTTGGCAATCATCTTTCTGCCATCTTGCTTTTTCTTCTGGTTCTGCTGCCTGTTGCAACCCTTTCAGTTCCTCCCAAGTTGATACATCCTCAAACACCATAAGTTGGCAGCTGTTTCCGACTCCCCCCAAGGTGATGTTCAATGACATTTTGTTTCGGGCACAATATTGGGCTATTTGGTCAGCATAACGGTTACCAGCTGTCACATTGTCATTGCTAGATTTGTGAGCGGCACACTTGACCACTGCCAATTCTTTTGGTAACTGGATTGCTTCCAGTAGGTTCTGTACCACTTTTCTATTTCTGATAGGGGTACCTGAGGAAGTCATGAATTCTCTTTGTAGCACAACTGGCCGAAGTCATGCACAACCCCGTAACCACAACCCAGTGTATATGGTTACTCTTTTATTTTTCCCATTTTTGCCAGCTCTTGTCAATGCAATCAATTCAGCTACTTGTGCAGATTTTACTCCAAATAGGTAGGATGCTTCTATTGTTTTACTTAGAGTGACCGCAGCATTGGCAGCACTTAGGCCTCCATCCTCATGTCTCAAACATGAGCCATCCACAAACAATTCACTGTCTTCTATGGGCAAAGCTGTTTCCTTAATATCTGGGCGTGGTTTTGTGCTATATTCAGTAAGATCAATGCAAATATGTTCAACCTCTTCCCTGACTTCTGCAGCCAGTGTATTTGGTAATAGAGTTGCTGGGTTCAGTATATTACATCTAGTGATAGTTACATTGGCAGCACCCTCTAAAATCCTTTCATACTTAGTCAGCCGACTAGGTGTGAGGTACTGAGTCTTGGTCCGGGTCAGTAGGATCACTACTGCATGTGGAACATACTCAGTCACTGGATGTCCCATGACAATGGATTCACTCTGTTCAAGACTCGTGCAAGTTGCAGCTACTGCTTTCAGACACCCAGGCAATCCAGCAGCCACTGGATCTAAGGTAGCAGAAAAATATGCCGCCGGACGTCTAGTTAGACCATGAATTTGTGTCAGGACTGAGACTGCGCAATTGTCTCGTGTATCACAAAACAAGGCAAAATCCTTTGAATAGTCAGGCATTCCTAATGCAGGAGCTGAACACAGACAGTTTCGTAATTTTATACAGGATGTCATGCTTTCATCATCCCACTTAACTGGATCTTTTGCTCCTTTCTTGGTCATTTTTATTAATGGTTTAGCTAGGACTGCAAATCCACAATCCACTGCCTACAGTATCCTACCACTCCCAGGAACATTCTGATGTCTTTTTGAGTACGGAGTAATTCCATGTCTCGAATTATCCTAATCCTTTCTGAAGTAACCTTCCGGATACCTTTTTCTATCTGGTGCCCCAGATATTTCACTGAATCTGTGCAGAACTGTAATTTGTCTGGTGATACCTTATGCCCTCCTTTACCCGGATGGTTCAACAATGCAATGGAATCAGTAACACAGTCGTTCCGACTTTTAGACGCCACCAGGAGGTCGTCTATGTACTGGACCAAAACTGATTCTCCAGGTAAGACTAATGATTCAAGGCATCTTTTTAAAATCTGATTGAAAATAGAAGGACTCTCTGTGTACCCTTGAGGGACACGATTCCAGACGTAGACATGACTGTCGAATTCAAATGAGAAAAGAAATTTGCTATCTGGATGCAATGGGATGGAAAAGAATGCGTGACACAAGTCAATGACGGTAAACCATCCAGCATTCCATGGAATTTGGTATAAAATCACTGCAGAGTTTGGCACAATGGGACAACAAGGAACAACAATCTTGTTAACTTTTCGCAGGTCCTGCACTACCCTGTACTTCCCACTAGGCTTTTTGATTCCAATTATAGGAGAATTACAAGGACTGCTCATTACTTCCTGTATTATGTTGGCTTCTAGCAATCTTTTTATTTCGAGGGCAACTCTCGCTTTCACTTCTGCGTTCATTTTATACTGCTTGGTATTTGGATAAACTGCATTTGGTTTTATGGCTATTTGAATCGGGTCTACATTTGCCATTAGTCCTACATCCCTTCCAGTGAAGTCCCACACATCTGGTATCACTGTCTGTTGGAGCTCTTCAGGTATATCTAGCATTGTCAATTTCTTAATTTCTGAGTCAGGCCTTAGCAACATTAATTTGTACAATCCGTCTTCATCTGGAGTCTGGATTTCAACGCCTTTTGGTGTGCAAAAGATGGTGCAGTTCATTTTGCACAGCAAATCACGTCCCAATAAGTTCACAGGACTAGAATCACAGACAACAAATCTGTGCATTTCTTTAAAATTTCCTATTGAGATCTCCATTGGTTCAGTTACAGGGGTACTAATTATCTGGTTTGACACACCCACTACTTGGATTGCTTCTCCCGAGAGGGGTAGGTTAGGAACGTCTGCTGTTCTCACAGTAGAACGGGTAGCACCAGTGTCCAACAGAAAGGTGACGTCATTTCCTTCAACCTTTCCTTCAATGTATGGCCCTGACTGGTCTACCGGCAAGGAGGCGCCAAGTACGCACTCCTCGTCCTCCCCCCTCAGGCCCCGTCAGTAAGGTTCATCACAGAGGAATGTATCATTCAACAGGAATTGCGAGGTTGCTGCATTTCTATCTTCCTTTCCTTCCCATACCTCGACCCCCTCATTCTGCTGAGCTTGGTTCTTATAGTTAGGTCTAGGAGCGCGAGGCAACTGATTCTGTTTTACCTGTTGCTGGGTCTTTCGTGGCCCCTCTTTCTGCACCTGTGAATTTAAACCATTAATTGTGACATTACCAGTCTGTAAATTCGGACATTCGTCTCTCCAGTGCCCTACCTGGACGCACCTGTGGCAGGGAAATTTCTTCATGGCCTCTTCTCGACTCATTTTAACTCTGGATTTCCCTACTCCCCCAGCACTTGTGTTCGGGGTATTATTATTCATTTTACTTAACTGTTTTTCTTGTTGTTCTGCCAATTTCACTTGAGCCCACATGACTTTTTCCTTTAAGGCCTTTCGCTTATTCTCCATCTCATGTTCGCAGTACTTGGCATACTTCAGGACCTCATCTATGGGTTTACCCTGCCAACAGATTTTGTTATCTCTGATCCACTGGGAGATTTCAGGTCTCAATCCCAACACAAATCGATAAATGAAATGGGTCATATCCTTCATTTCAATATTATCGATTCCACTGTAGGTTTTGAATACCTGTAGCAGTCGCTCATAATAGGAGTGCACAGTTTCATCACGATTCTGGGTAGTTCTATCTATGCGGGTCCAATCAGTTTCTTTTGCTGGCACCTTCCCATTCAAATATTGTATTACCTTATCATACTGCCTCATTACATTTGGAGAGGGAGCTCCTGTTCTTGAGTCTCTTTCATACTCCTCACTGGGCCAATCAACTGCAATTTTACATTCTGTCCATAAATCTACAGGAACTACAATGTCGAAGAACCCAACTAGGTCCTTCAAGAGATACTTTTGAACTTTAACGAATCTCTCAACCTGCCTGTACCACTCTACAGGTTTCTCTCTCAATTTTGGGAAGTCATTTGTAAAGGACACAACATCCTGTCGGGACCATGGTACATGTACATATTTTCCCCCTGGCACTTCTCTCATGGGATACAAGGTTTCTGGCTTATCGACTTCCTTTAGAACGTATTCAGAAGTCTTCGGTCTAGCCTTACTGTCTTCCTTTTTCTTTGCCCATCTGGCTTTCCATTTTTCTAAGTCTCCCCATTTCTGCAACAAGTTTAACAATTCCCTTATCTGCCCCTTTTTCCCGGACACATTCATGTTTTCTAGGTCTTTGTCGGAAAACTCTGCTCTGTAAGGTTTTTGTAGGACTTTTGACTTGCTAACATCAATTCCCATATTAGCTGCTGTGTCCATTAGTTTCTCATGGAACACTCTGGTACTTCTGGTAATACTTTTGCAGATGAACAAAAGTTCATCTTCACTAAGGGTATTCAATCTGTCCAGTCCCACATTCCCAGCCATTAGTTCCTCCAACTCTATTCTTAGCTTGTAAATATCTAATGGTTTGGGCTGGGGAGTTTCCTTTTCTAATTCTCGGGTCCATCGATCTAGTTCCTCTGGAGTCACTACTGTGGCGCTCCGGCTCCCTGTAGCTGTTTCAATCAGGACTTCCTTGGCCCTAGTCTGAGTTCTCGTCCGCGGTACACTACTTTCTAGCTCCCTTTTGGGCAGATCCATCAGGGAGATTACAGATTCGCATTCGCTTGCCTGATCATCAACTATGAGAGGCTCTTTTCTGGGCTGGGCTACAGGTGGTGTAATGACTGGGGTTTTTGGGCTAGCCTGTCTATCCCCATAAAGAGGAACAACGGGACCAATAGTTAATGGAATTGTCTGGGCTTCAGGACTGGGATTTATCGGAGCTATTGTCTGAATGAGTTCATTTCGCTGTTTTATCAATGCTTCTTTTTCTCGTTCATGTAAAGTCCTGTCAACTGATGCATCATGTAATACTTGTGGAATTAAAGGAGGATACAGACTCGGGGCAGTTGGGGCTGTCACACCTGATCTCTCTTCACCAAACGGTCTATAATTTGGGACAGTAGGGTCAGGTCTACAAAATCCGTCTCCACTAGTTTGCCTACTGCCTATACCTGCTGTATCTGTTTCACTAGCACTTCTCCTTCTAGAAGGTCTAAAGAATGGGTTTTTCGAGCTCAAAGACCCTGACTCCTCATCATAAGGGGGTGGATTTTTCAAAAATAAATCCTCTATGTATTCATCTTCCGAGTCACCCATAGTCATTAAGTATCGGGTTTTCTCTGTTCCTTCTTCTCCTATAGGCTTATTTACCCCAAATACTGGAAATAGTCCCTCGACCATCATATTCTGTCTCCATTGTTTCATCTTTTTCTCTTTGGCATCTCGCTGCAATTTCGGGTACCATTTGCTCATTCCCTTATCCATTCTGGGTCTGTCTCGCTCTAAGGCCTCAATCTCCCATTCTTCTAAAGCCTCATACTGAGTCAACCTTGGTCTGGGATATAAGTCATTCATTTGGGTCCTCAAATTAAATAAAATTCTACTGTTAAAGGTACCATCTAGGGGAAATGCTAGGATTCCATCATCCTGGGTATACTTTACCCAATTCTCCAACCATACGCAGGTATGATAACCTTTATCAAACATCATAAATGATGCGGGAGTATTAGGTGGTGGAATGATTACACCTTCTCTAGTTCTAATGGGCTTGTCTTTCTTAAAGTAATTCTTGATTTTGTCAGAAAATGACATTTTCCTCTTATTCCCGTACATATTGTAAGGTCTGCCTCTTAGCATCTGATCTTTACGAAAACCTAAATGTTGAGGATCAGGTAAGAATTCAGGATACCACATAGACTGCGTAACCAGAAGCTCCGTGGTTAACTACGACCTTTGTTTACAAATCCCCTTCCAATACTAGCGTGTCTTATAACTTTTCAATAACCAATCAACACAAGGATTGCAAATTTTCTCAACCAATGGGTGCGCTGCCTTTTCGCGAGACGTGGTCTCATGCTCCGGCGCTCACCCCTCCTTTACAATACCAGCTTCGTTACATGCCCACTGTTTCAACCAATACCAGCGCGGCACGGAGTGACGTCAGTGCAGCTTCGCGACCGATTCCCTCCTTCACAAGGTAACGGAAACTTTGAATTTTTCTTAAAGTGCAAGTGCTCAATTTAGTTAACAACGTTTAACATTCGCCACTGTGCTCGAGTGTCTAAAAAGAAAGAAAGTTTTTGTTTCACTGCAGGTAAACCTCTTCTGTCTACTTTTCATAAACTACGGATAGACCCTTCTGCCTACCCTTTCACACAAGCATTAGAGAAACTGTTACTTCTTTGACTCATCCACTCTTTCCGGGATATATACTAAGTCTAAAGTTTCACCAAGGTACTCCTTTGCTATCACTCAAGCTCCGATGAACCTACTACTCCTTCCTCGTGTGACCCTTACTAGGTAATATCACAACTGAAGTTTCATTAGCGAACTCGTTGCTATCATTTATTCAACTATTCATTCAGAAAATCCTAATTAGCGCTTCCGGTTCTGCCTAACCATGCACTAATCTTCCTCACAGCAAGTGACCTCACAGCCAAATGGATTCTGCTCACCACCCGCTATTCTATTCCCCGGGGATTCCAGACAACATAGAACAATCACTAACAATTTGTTAATCACATTCAATAATATAGCAGCATTTCATAAAATAATACTTTTACAACATTTCAAAACCAATAGCATTTAGATCGATCGATAACTGAAAGAAAACTTTATTTGTAGCAGCACGTTTTATTTTTCACGGTTTCATCCGCAAATATATTATCTACCTATCTTAACTAGTCCTAACCATAGCTCTGCTACCAGAAAATTACTGATAGAGCGCGCAGGTCACCCGATCCTTATTTACCAAATATATACGCTATTGGGCCCATCAATAATTTTCCATGAATCAGGTAACCTTCACAGCGCTATCAGTAATTCGGGGTTCTTACTTTCTATATATTTCATGTGTACCTGACTTACCAATCCTCGAGAACAGGTACCTATGACCACAATGGATCAGGAGCTATATTTAAGGCTCAGGCAGATAACACTAATACCATATACATTTATATTTTGTTTATAACCTTGTAATAACCACAAACACAGGAAGTTTTAAAAGCTTTATCTAAATCATAATAGGTTGTTGTATGCCATGAGAATGAAATTTACACAGATCAGAACATCTATAACCAAGATCAGAAACACAATATAACTATGAATCAGCGTGAGAATCATTTAATATTCAGAAGGATACTATGAGAAGGGAACATGCTAATCAGATCTAACAGATTCGTATTTTATCACTAAAGGATAGGTAAGAACAAGGGAACATACTACTAAATGCTAATTGGAATATACTGAGAGATTTTGGGAAGCAAATGCTTCAGAATAAATGCAATTTCTATAGGAAGGGTAACAGTGGAACATACAAAATATGCAAACAATTCAGTGTTTAAGTAAGGGTAGGGGAAAGATAAGGAACATGCTAGAAAAATACCTTCGTCAGAGTTCAAAGGTCAGAGATAAATCACAGGCAAGATTGCTTTATTAGGAAAATAGGAGAGAAAGATTTAGATGGACGAACACCCACATATAATTTATATTTACCTAGGACAGAATGAGGACTAACCCTGGCCACCGGTCAGTTAGGAAAAGCAGGAAAGGACCCTCACGGGCTTGGAATGCCAGTAGGCGAGCAGGTACAGCTCATGGACAGTCAGGACAGGATCACCCCAGGATTGGATCAGGACTGGGCTCACGGAAAAGGTACGACCAACACCTGCAGCTTCGGATGCAATGCCTGCGCTACGCCCTCTCTGCAAGGAATCTGCCAATAACCCCGATTGGGTTATCGAATCTCCCAGCAAATTGCTTCGCCAGCACTTAAAAGTTCCTCCACCCCAGACTAAGTTTGTGGAAATAACGGACAGAGTGCTCCGCAGCTCTCTGTATCAATCACCTATAGAGTTCGTAGGGTCAGTGACAGGTCGGCTATTCGGACCAGTCGGACAATTTCTCTAGCTAAACCTAGGCCAGTTATACTGTTTTCGGGTCAGTAGACCACCCACAAATGTTGCAAGTGTAAGGATCCCCAACTTCGGATTGGACAAGATAGGTGGTTAGGTCATTGTCACCTCCTAGAAATTGGTGTTCCCACAATTAATATTCAATTTCTTGAACCCACCCCTTACATTCCAGTTCCCATGGCATAGGAATATGAAGACAATAGCGTACAGAGTGCAAGTATTACATTGTTACAATTATAGGTATAGATTCGAGTCTTCTCGCTGGGTTGTAGGTTGGTTCCCAGGAGCATCTCAGCTTCGGCAGCCAGCTGGCTGAGTTCCACTACTGCAAGACTCGTATGTCCCCCATCACGTTATTGGTGACACATGGGCTTCCAAGATGAAGTAGCACCTCTCCTCCCAGGCCCCCGGAGAATGTTACATGAAAAGTACGCGAAAACAATTTAGAAACACAGAAAAAATGAATACACTGTATACCATGATTGGCTTCACTGCACCCCTTACTTTATAATATCTATAGCATTCGGAGTTAAGCAGAAATAAACAGCTGAGCCAAAGCAGCGGTAGCAAGCAAAGAGCATGTTAGAAGAAAGCGGCCATTTTAGCAGTACTGCGCATGAGCGACAAGTTCCCTCCAGAACTACGAGTGCGTCACATCACATGGGTATGACCGACACATGCGCAGACTGAAATCCCGCATAGCAGCGACCATGTTAGTTGCAAGCGTAGTTAGGATTAATAAACACATAGGCAAGCGTCTCTGGGACACCCGCATGTAGTGTAAAAGTGCAAAATTAATAAACGAAACAAGTTGATTACTATATTAATGTTATGCAAGGGTTTTGAATTCAAGCAAGTCACGTAACGTGCGAATCCTTGCTCCATCACCCCCCGCCACCCTCCTCCACCCATTGCACCCAGGAACCCTCCTGAGCAAGGGGGACAAGGTTGGCACAATTCATCCTGTGAGAAGGACAGGTGTACCTAGCGAGTAGTGCAAAGAATCCACTTGTGTACCTGGTTATTTTAACTTTTGCAACCAAACACACTACTTGTGTGACGAGGCTCTGACCTCGAGCAACAGCAGAGTTAGGAATATTAAATGATCACCCGCCCAGGACCTCAGTGGTCATGTGTTACACCGCTCGCTGCTCACATGTAAGGCTTATCACTGCTCACCTCTCACTGCTCATATAACACCTCTCATCTCTCAATACTCACGTGTAACACTTATTACTTCCTCATAAGCCTTCCTCGCCACAAGATTTACACAGTAAGCTTCAGCTCCCAACGGAACAACAAAAAGCATAGCGTATGTAATAGGTCTCGCATTGATGCAAGTTTGAGCTATTGACATTGCAAATAACAATGCCTTATTTTTTTGTTTTCTTTTTAAAAACATAAATAAAAGGCATTGTTATTTACAATGCCAATAGCTTAAACTCTCCTAACTGCGAGACCTATTGCATTGCAAATGCTTGTTATTTATCTCCCGAGCGCTTGTGGGCCATGCCGTGCTATTCCCGAATAACTATCTCAAATGAAAACTACAAAAACCCTAATGCAGCCGTGTTCATATTTATAAAAAAAACCAACAACAAACAAAACCGAATGTTACTGCATTCCAAAGCGAGCGAGGCAGGTCTCTCTGTCTCTCACTTTCACAAGCAGTTCTGAAAGACTCCTCCCACACGTCACCCAACAAACCAGGAAATGAAATATTTTTTAGTTATGTGTGAACTGTGCGCTTGCTTTTTAAATGAACTTTACCAATTTCCGCATGGGCTGATATCCAGCCCCAGGTAAGAGGCGGTGCTTGCTGTGGTCCTAAGCAGAACCGTATTTGTTTTCTTTTGAGAGTATTTTAGCGCTGGCTCGCTGTGGCTTGGGTTGCGGCTTGTGCGTACTACTCTTTAACCCCAAAATGGTTTTTTACTTCCTGCTTGTCACTGAACGGTTGCCGTCTGTACAAGGAAGACAGATCGTTTGTTAACGCGGTACGTTTAAAATGTCAGCCATGCTTAAATGTACTGTTATGGTAATACGAATTAAATAATCATTTTCGTTCTATATTCTGTATTGGTAAGGCATTTGTATCGCCTGTTCAATGAACTAAATGTTCAGGTTATCGTTTGTATTGTTGCATACACATTATTTTTATCAACCGTGGCAGATTTAGAAAAAGGACTTCTGTTAAGAGAGGTCATAGTACAAACGTTCTGAAGTTTTGAAACCTGGCTATTCAGTTGAGCTGCAAAGCTTGTACGTGTTCTTAACTATTTGATAACATTATGTAACCTGCACTACTTGAAGTGGCTTTTATGAACTGAGATTCAACTAGTCTCTGACGTTTGCAACAAATAATTCAAAAGCAGTAATTTTTTTAAACTTAAACCCGGATCGAAAATGATTCAAATCGTATTGATCACAACCAGCAACATTAAAATATTTACAAGTAGGCGAGTCACATTGTTGATGGATAATCTTTTTGTTTGTCCTTAAAAAACATGTTTCACACATTATTTTATTCCATTAGGTTAAGCTGGTGCAATAGCATGACAATCAATGTAAATGGACTAGGGCATTTTTTTCTGCACATTTCGCCAGATAAAAAAAACATTTCTGTACAATTTCACAAAACTTGCGGAGAAGTCCCGAGAAAATGCTCAACCTTTTGAACACGGTGACCAACTGTTGTCCTTTTATTTTTGCCTTCCTGCAGAAACAGCTGGAGCTGGCACTTTTCAATCAAGCGTCCGCAATGCCAACATCCAGCAGAAGTTGGAACGTTCCAAGTGGCATTTTTTGGGGGATGCTTTAGATCTGCTTCTATAAATTGATATTATTGGGCTTTTATATATGATTTCAAGCAGGGAATACCTTACCTCTTTTTTTTTCAAACCAAGCTTGTCTGTGGGCTCAACACTGATCACCCCCTTGTTTACATTTCCAGTCAATAAGTCACCGGTGAGTGTCTTGATGAAAAGCTGCCCTGATTCTACTGCAGGATTTGAGGACTGGGAGTCTGTAAGATAATGAGAACCAGGTTAGAGTTCTGCAGACAGTTCAGAGGCAGTAGCACAACCACATTTGCTTTTGTACCTCATTTCCTTTGTAAAACGCCCTTCAATAGGACTTTGGTGCTAGCAGGTAGATGTGTCATTGGAGTCATGTCTGCTGGGCTTGGGTTTCTGTTCCTTATGATGCTTGTCAGAGATAGCTTATTTATCACACACCATTACTTTAGAATTGGAAAGTCTTAGCAAACCTCACAGACAATGAAGTCTTGTATAACATCTGGTGGCTATGACTAGCTTTTTGTCTAAACTTTGAACGTAGTAGAGACTGAAGCTATAGTATGGCTGTGAAGATGTCTTGGCGCTTTATTAAACATATAAACCTATGTGTGGGATGCCAAGACACAGAAAACTGCAGTTTTTAGGTCTCACATAAAACATCTATAGCTCTCTGTTGTGGAAGACTTGTTGTATACAATAGAAAATACTTGCATTACATTAGATTACATTGTGTCATTCTATTGCTTATCCTTGGTTGGCTTTTTTGTCATTGTCTTGCTTCTTATCAATGTCATTCATTCCTCTTCATTTTATTTGTCTCTCCCTGTGGGCATAGTTTTTTTGCCACACTTCTTGATTGGGTGACTTGTATCCTTCTAGAACTCACATCATCAAACAAATTTGTAGGTGTTGCTAAAAAAGATGGGGTAATGTTGTCTCCTGGCAAAGAGACCCATTGTCAGCTCACAGTGGGCTTGGAGTGCCCCCACTGCTTACCATTGTTTAGCTTTACTGTTGCTTTCATTAGCTTGTGTTTCATTTGTCAGCTTGTATGGGCTTTACTTCCTTATCTTTTGTTTACCTCTCTCCTGGAGCAGGGACACATTGCTTGCGTACTTCAGTGGTCGAAGTACATTAAAAAAGAATTTAGAACTGTGATGCTGTGCACAGTGGCGGTGGGGTGAGTAAGCGTGAAGGCAAGGTCAAAAGCGTGGCTAAAAAAACATACTATTCTGTAACCTTTTTTGTTTTTTCACATTCAGTTAACTACATATCAAATAATGTATAACTTAAATGAAAAATGAATGCAAGTTAAGTTAATCAGTGGGAAATGCAAACATTATGAATCATCTATTAGTTAATGCACTGTGGGGGCTTATGTGTGTAACCAGAGAGACACAGAATTTAAACCTGGTTGATGCAGTGGAGAATAGTGACTTGTGTATTGTAGGAAAGTTATTTTTTATCCTCATCACCCCCATTTTTTGACTGATGCTGGTGGTTACTGACTCTATAACTGCCCTGGGCTCTGCTACCCATGCACAGAGTTAGGGCTCTGTCGTCTAAAGGTATATGGTAATTAGTATAATTCTAATTAGCCAGGAGAACCTACGTGTAACTTCCTAGTATATAGTAGGGCTTGCAGGTTTAGAGACCCCAGTGGACCTAATCCACTTAAGTGTGCTCTGCTGTGGTGTCTGGTGTCATTTTAAAGACAGGCTGTTTTTAAAATAAAACTATATCCAAATTCTAATTTATGTTTATGTTTAGGGGATTTATAGAGCGCATGGCTGGCCAAGGGCTGCCCAGCGCTACCGGATCAAACCGATACTGAAGCTAAGGTAGATTAATGATAATGCGTAAAGAGCCAGGTCTTCACCCTTCTTCGGAAGATTGATTCTGCTTCCACAAATCTACACTACAGAGGCAGAGAGTTCCATAGCTTGGGTGCCAAGTATGTGAAGGATCTACCACCCCATCTGGCTCTTTTGATTCTGGTTGTTTTTATAGTAGCCATTCACTGCCAAGCGCAGTCTAATATTCGGGACATATAAGCTTACCAGATCTCTAATTTTGCTGGGGCCCTTGCCGCATATGGCCTTGTGCATTATGCAGAGTATTTTGAATTTGATTCTCGCCTCAATCAGCAGCCAGTGTAGTGCTTTTAAGTGGTTTCCCATGGTTTCCTGTATAGGGGCTTTACACAGCAGTTTAACCGGCGTTCTGTACCACCTGGAGTTTTTTAGGACATATTTTGGTGCCCCTAAAAAGAGGGAATTTGCGTAGTCCAGTGTATGAATTACTGTCTTTCTGAGCTGTGGGGGATGCGCTCCAGAATTTTACAGAGCATTCTAAGCAGCCCGAAACAATTTCCTGCAAGCTTTTTTGCTTGAGTTTCCATGGTTAGCTCCCTGTCGAGCAAGAAGCCGCAATCTTTGATAATCGTATGAAAACGTTTCATTATTATTTTTTTTAAATGCATCCCGTTTTCATTTCAGGAAAACGGGCTGCATTTCAAAAACAAAAAGCCTGCTGTATTGAAAAGCAGTCCTATACATGGTGGTCTGCTGAGTCCAGGAGGCCACCATCTCTAGGAGGGCCAGCCATTCCCAATGGGTCACAAATTTTGAGTGGCTCATTAATATTCACGAGTCTCGCTTTTTACGACCCCAATGGTAATTGCTAACAGTGTCTCTGACACTGTTGTACATTTGCTTTGTGACTCGCAAATTGCGACTTGCAATTTTTCGCAATTTGTGAGTCGCAAAAGCAAATGGTTGTACATCTGGCCCTAAATCCTGTCTGGGAGGTAGTCACACCTCCCTGTGACAGGATGCCTATTGTCCTTCCTTCCCTGGCTCGAGCGTGGCTCAGCAGCAGGAGGGCAGAAATGTGTCTCTGGTCAGCAGCAACCATTTTGTGCTGCCTGGGTCGAGAAGGCTGGTACCGCAAAGACCAGTGACCCCACAAAGCTTGCTTCAGAAGGGTGGAATCATACCTCCCACACCGATTACCTGTCTGGAGGTATGATTCCAAGGTGTTTGCTACCGAACACGACATGTTTTGTTGCGTCTGTTTTCGAGATGGCATTTTACGTGAGCATATAATGCACCTCTACCTATATGTCTGGCTGTGTTGCCAACAACCCGGGATAATGGGCTTCGAAGGCTGCAGAGTGGCTCTGCTCATGCAGGGGCATCCTCTCACGTAAAACCCAGAACCCTGCCCTCAGGATTGTGAAGGCCTGCTAGAGGGGTGACATATGTTTTAAGTGTAGTGACCAATAGATATAGTAACCCTATATCTAAAGGCAGTGTTGCATGCACTATCTTATACAGGCAACAATGGCAGGCCTGTAGTCCATTTTTCATGGCCTCTCATGGGTGGCATAATACATGTGTCAGCCCATGGGAGGCCTCTGGAGTACCTATGCCCTGGGTACATGTGTACCATATACTAGGGACTGACAAGGGTTCCCCAGTATCCAATCTGGAGTGTACCTAAGTACATAACACAACCAATATAGGGAGAAAGCAGATATACTGAGGTCTTGATTAGCAGGATCCCAGGCAGACTAGTCAAAAACCAGCAAAATGCCAGGTAAAAAGTGGGGGTAACATGCAGTCAGATTCTACCTTCCTACAATTAACTTCCATGACTTGAAATGTTCTGCTCTCCAGAAACAAGGACATCCATTCCAGAGCTTTGTCTTGAATTCCACTTTCCCTCAGCCTCCTTTGTAGGATCGAATGGTTCACGGTGTCAAATGCTGCACTGAGACCGAGAAGCAATAAAGCGGCTGAGCTCCCTTGGTCAAGGGTAATTTTTAATTCTTCTGACGCAACCAGCAGCTCTGATTCCGTGCTGTGCTGCGCACCAAAACCTATCTGAGTGGGTGGAAGCAATGATTAATTTCCAGGAGCTCTGTTAGTGCTCCGTTGACCTGTTTCTCTGTTAATTTGCCAATTAATGGTAGCAATGACATGGGCCTAGCTGGGCTGGGTCGAGATTAGCTTTTTTTTGTAGGGAACTAAGCCTGCCTCTAGCTAAAGATTAATACTTTTGACCACTGATGGAAGCAAGGCCTCCATGACCATCCCTAGCACGTGTGGTGGGGCTAGGTCTAAATGTGAGCCTAATTTAATCTTCTCCATCAGAGATTTCACGCCATTTATGTTGGTAGAAGGGAAGCAGGTAAGGGCTGGCAAGTTGGAACTCCGCCTATGAGCCCTTTCCTATAGAGCGGTGGTTCTATTCTCATCCTGGCAATTAATAGTTCCTTTTCCATTATGAAAGGAGCTGTGAATATCCATTACTTTTTGGGAAAAAAAGGAGGCTAAGTTGTTGCATCTCTCTTCCGAGGCCTGAGGGGAATGGTTATAGTGTGTTGGGGAAGTTAGAGATTTGAGGACCTTAAAGAGTTCCTTGGATGAGTTCTGTGCTTGATTAATCTTTAGCTGAAACGATTTCGCCTGAGCGTCAAATATTATTGTTGTACAGCCTAATAGCTGACTTCTAGGAGGCTTTAAGTTTGGCATTGCAGTTCTTTCTCCGTTCCCTTTCTATCTTTTAGCAGTTTTTCTTTAGTACTGCCAAATGCGCGTTAAACAATGGTGCCTTTTAATTTTACGGTTTTCAGTTTGGGAGTTGTTTTTGGGGCCATCCTATCCAGTAAGCGAGTAATCCATTTTCCCAGCAGGAGTATGCTTCTTCAACCTTTCTGTTAGACCTGGCATCATTGGCGTTTGTCTCCCTTCCGTTTTGACCAATTGCCTCTTCTTTTTTTATATGTTTTTTCTGGTTTTATGCTTTGGGCACTGTGCCACTGCTAATCAGTGCCACAGTGCAAGTGCCTCCTATGTTAAATTAATGTACTAATTGGTGATTCCATGATTAGGTTATTTGATTTACCTGTCAGCCCCTAGTACAGTGCACCATGTTGTTGGGCTTGCAGCACTGGTTGTGACACCCACAGAAGCAGCTTGTAAAGTGTGTCTCATGCCTGCCATTGCAAGGCCTATCAGCAGTCTAGCACAGCCATGTCGACTTGGCCAAGTGCACCCACTTGCCAGTCCCTAAAACCTTCCCTTTGCTTCATATTAGACACCCCTATGGTTGGCCCAAGGGCAGGATGAATTGTAAGTATAAGGTAGGACATGCTCTGGTGCGTGTAGCATGTCCTAATAGTGAATTGCAGCATTTTTGTTTTTCGCAATTGAAGGCTACTTGTTCTCCATAGGCCAGAATGGGCAATTAGATTATTACATTTTTATAATCCTAACTTACTCAGGGAACATGGTAGAAATTCGAATTTAGTATGCCTGAACTCAGAATGATAAAATACATATTTTAGTAAAGTTGGTTTTAATATTCTGTGTTTGAAAATACCACTTTTAGAAAATAGGTATTTTCTTGCCTAACTGTCCAGGCCTGCCTCTGCTAGGTTGTGTATTCCTTGTCTGGGTTTGTGAGTGACATGCTGGCGGATTCCAGGAGACAGGCTGGGGCAGCCCAGTGGTGAATAGAGAGATCTGCATCTAGATGGGAGAGAGGAGTTTCACCTGGGACCTGAATAGGGCTGGGCCTTCCCTCTACAATGCTGGCTCCACCTCCTGTGACTTGTCTGATGCCTTTGCCCTGCACTGTTAAAAATGAGAAGGGATATTGTCAACAAAGTGCTCCAGAGCTGTATCTTCCCTCCCCTGTGCTGGCTCCACCTCCTGTGGGGCGGCTGATGTCTCTGCCCTGCACAGTGAAAGGAAGAAGAGTCATGTAAACGAAGTGCTCAGGAACTGGTTTGGACTAGGCAGAGGGTATAAATATTGGGACCCTGATACCAGGAAATTAGATCACTTCTGGAACAAGAAACCTTTTGCCAAGGAGAAGAACCAAAGAAGCTGCAGGAGTTTTACTGCCCCTCTGCCAGTGTGCTGCTTGCTGGGTTGGCCTGCAGTGGTTGCTTCATTGCCAAGAAAAAGAGAAGGAACTTTTAAGGACTTTCATCATTTACAGAATATTGTCAAAGGGTTTGGACTGTGCTTGCCTCCTGCTGAAGTCTCAGGGACAAAAGTCTTCACCTCCAGCTTCCTTCGGAATTTCCTTGCTGGGAATTATCAACTCCAGACATTTGCGTGTCGCTGGGAGCTGGTAGCGCGACGCATCAAGAAGAAGCTTGTCGCCGCCGCAGCTGAAATCATCGCATCGCCGGAGAAGCGAGCCTTCGCCGCATCTCCCTGGAAGCGTGTGCTCATCGAAGCTGCCTGCTGTTACATCACCGGAGAAGCGTGATGCCATTGAGAGAGTTGCCATCGCATCACCGGAGAAGCATGTTGCAGGGCCTGTCGCGGCTCCAAAGTACAGAGTCGTCGCAAGTCTGCCAGAGCGTCTACGCATCGTCATCGCATCGCCGCGTCAAGGCTGCCATTTTCTCGCATCACAACCGGATCATCGCATCGCATCAAGGCACCATCTTGCGCACCGCAACGGGACCGCAGGCCGAGAATCTACGCATCACCTCCGCACCCCCGCATCCGCATCCCCTACTCTGCGCAAGCATTGAGGCACGACGCATCATCTCCCCCAGATCACGGAACCGAGGCATCTCCCGTTTTGTGAGCCTTATGTCTGCTTTGTGTTATGCATCCATATACTTTTTTGAGAACTTTGTCGCATTGATCATCACCTTGAACTGAGCAACAGTTAATCATCTTTAAGTCATCTTTAAGTATAGTATTGTTGATTTTTGTCGTTTGTGGTCTTGTTAAGTCTATATAAAGAATACTTATTTTTTATAAAACCTGAGTGTTTTCTCTCTATTACTGTGTATATTCACAAATGCTGATCACACTGCCTCTGAGATAAGCCTGTCTGCTCTCGCCAAGCTACCAAGGGGTGAGCAGGGGTTATT
The DNA here is from genome assembly GCF_964263255.1 of Lissotriton vulgaris. Classification (NCBI taxonomy): domain Eukaryota; kingdom Metazoa; phylum Chordata; class Amphibia; order Caudata; family Salamandridae; genus Lissotriton; species Lissotriton vulgaris. The sequence goes on along the minus strand of NC_141685.1, from coordinate 2,068,193,677 downwards.
AGGAGTGTAATACCCTTATACTGACTTAGAAGTAAGGGTCCCTATTTGGACAAAGGTGAATACCATTGCCAACTAGAGACCCCCAGATCTAACACTTTCTCTGTATCCTGGGAGCAGAGGAGATTAAGCATTCCCCCCCATTTTTCTGGGTTAAGCTTCGACCAGGTCGTCATCTGGGTAGTCACTGAGGGTTGAGGATTGTTTCCCCCCCCTCATGCTAAGTGTGAAAGGGATGAAGAAGTGGTCTGACCACGGCTTAGGTACCTGGGATGATGCTGCACTTTTGGGGTCTTTAGAAATTACTGTATCTATTATATATCCCTTAATGTATGTGGCAGATGATATCATGGGTTAGTTATAACTCCTTAAGATTGTACATCGACCTCTTAATGTTCGGGAATGTCTGGTCCTCAAGGTGAAAATGTAGGTCTCCTATGATCGTAATATGTGCCTTCTTCACTAGGAGGCTGGCCAGTGTGTCTATAGGTTATCTAAAAACTCTACATAAGGGCCCGGGGGCCTGTAGATTAATAGCCCTGAGAATGTATATGCTGGAGAGAGGGTGATGGAGAATTGGCAGCAATCCGCAGTAGGAATTAAAAGTACTTCTAAAGCCCAAAACTACCTTTTCATAACTCATAAGTCAACCCTAAGGTCTGTCCTAGGTGCCCCAGGGGTAGGGTGCATTGTTACAAAACATATTTTATATTGTCCCTGCTTTTTATATGCCCTGGCAGGGAAAAACAGCCAAACTAGTGTTTCCCTATTATAGTGCTCTAACAGGCACATGCATCAAAGCTTTTTGCGATCGCAAACGGTGTGATTCGCAAAAATCATCTGTTTGTGATCGCAAAATTAGCTTTTGCCATGCATGAAACAACTTGCCCCTTGCAATTTAAGAAATCGCAATATTTTGCGATTTCTCAAATTGCTATTGCATTTAAGGATCGCAAATTGCGATTCCTTAAATGCAATGCAAGATGCCTTTTAAAATAGCGATTTAGGTATTTTGGCCCGCTATTTAACGCAAAATCATACCAGATGGTAAATAGCAAAAACTTTGAAAAATGCTCTAAAGTGCATTTTTCAAAGTTGAAGGTTACACACACACATGCCCTTGGGACATATGTGTGCGCAACATATGTGCACAGATCAATTTCAGCGGTGCAACAGGGTGTCCTTTTGACACCCTTGCACCCTTGAAATTGCATACGCAATTTGAGAGTACGTGTTGGTACTTGCAAATTGCACATGCAATTTCCCATTTATTCATATGGGCCTATAGGCCCATAGGAATGAATGGAAAGCCATTTCTTATTTGCGACTCGCAATTTGCGAGTAGCAAATAAGGAATATGTTGGAATCGCTATTTTTATAGCGATTCCTACATGCATAGGACTTTGTGAGTCCTTAATTGCGATTCCCTAATATTCGCAATTAAGGACTCTCAAAATCCTACCTTGATGCATGTGCCTGTTAGCCCCATAGGCTAACATGGGAAGGCTTTAAAATAAAGGCTATCTTATGGGTACAATAAATCCAACAACTTGGCAAAGTCTGATTTATCATAAATAATACAGGAAAGTAGATTTAGAACTTACTATCCTGAGGTTACCTAAAGCCCTGTAGCAGCCTCTTCCGATTGATCAGCTTTTGACAGCCTCAGTCAAGCTGCTAGTTTTGAAGAGGACTAAGACTGAAACAATACAGCCATCTGGTGGGAGTAGATTTGCTTCCTGGAGCATCCAGGGAGAGGAAGGGGTGTGGGGAAATATGTTGAACTTCAAAGGCAGGAGAACAGGACCTAGGCCAGCCTCCACTTCCTTGATCCCCAGTCAGGTGGGAGTCCCTCTAATTAAATTAGAAGAGGGGCTGGAAGGGAAATGTAGTGAGTTGTTAGCTACACCTTTGAGTTGGGGTACATAAGGTCACACACCAAGGTGAGATTTCTCCATTTTGATTTTGATGCATTCTTGGTCAAAAATATGCCATACTTCGCAAGAAGTGATCATAGCAGTGGTAATTAACTTTACCCCTAGTGGTTGGGGCGTCTCCTCTCTTGCCAGCCCAGAATGGAGGGAAATATAGTATAGCTGTAGGGGCTCCTCATAACACTGCCTGGATCAAAAGGACTGATTTGCTGCACCTTTGGACTGAACCATAGAAGGCTCGCACTCAAAAGGACTGCAGCTGCTGCACTCTCAAGGCTCACAATGAAAGGACTGTGCCTGACTCAAAGGGAACCCTTGGACTGAGCTACTGGACAATTATTTATCCTAAAGGAACCTAGAAACTTCAAGATTCTAAAGTTTGGAAACTTTCCGCAAAGTATTTAAAAAAAGGCTCCAGTACAAGACCGGCTCGACGTCAAGAGTCAAGCCTATGTCTTTGAATTTCGAATTGGCCGTAAGCTTCTGTGCTCCTCAATGTCAACGTCGAGGAAAAAGGCTTACAGAGGCTCACCGAGGCATCGCACTGCAGAAGGCTGCTGTCGTCAAATTTTATTTATTTATTTATATCATTTATAGAGTGCACTGTAACCCTGTGGGCATCCTGGCGCTGAAGAAAGGTGCAACGAAAACAGTCAATCTTGAGAGCATGAGGAGGGTGTCTCGACAAGGGTCTGTTACTATTACCCCTGGGGGGGGTTATACCCTTGGAAAGAGCCAGGTCTTGATTTTTTCACGGAACAGCAGTAATTAGCTGATTTTCCTGATTTCAATTGGAAGGCTATTCCAGAGGTGGGCTGCTGCTACGCTAAAAGCTCTGCCACCCTGGGTCGCTTTTCTAATCCTAGGTATTCTGACAAGGTTTGTGGAAGAGGAGCGGACGGCCCGTGTGGGCTCGTACCACTGGAACTTGTCCTGGAGTGGCTTAGGGCCCTGACCATGCACTGCTTTGAAAACGGTGCATAGGGACTTGAAAATGATCCTCTGAGGCACTGGGAGCCAGTGCAAGTCAGCCAGCGCTTGAGTTGTTGAGGATCGGCGGGTTCGTGAGAGTGCAACCTTAGCTGCTGCCGCCTGGATACTCTGTAGTCTGGTAATCAGATATCCAGGTGATTCCAGTAACAAGGCGTTGAAGTAGTCCAGGCGGCTGAGAATGGTACTCCTGGCTACAGTTGTTCTTACCTGTACCGGTAGCAAAGGTAGCAGCTTCCGGAGACTTCACATTAAAGTGAAGCAACTGCCCACCAGTTTGTTGATGTGGGTCTCCAGATTTAAATTTTCATTAAAGCTGACCCCCAGATTCCGCACCGTATTCACTGGTGTCAGTGGTCCATCCGAGGCTAAGGGCCAAAAGTCTGCAGGCAGGCTTCCTGCAATCCTCCCCACCTTGCATTGTAGGATCACTGTTTTTCCGCTGTTGAACTGGAGCGAGTTTCCCTTCAGCCATGTCGCCATTTCACACATTTAGGCATGGAAGCTATCTAATAAATCCGCCAGAGCACCATTAAGGGAGATCAGAAGCTGTGTGTCATCAGCGTAGTTAATCACGCTGATGTCATAAGCCTTGATGATACCCAACAGGGGTTGCATGTAAACATTAAACAGGATGGGACTGATGGATGATCCCTGCGGAACCCCATGTGGAAATTTGGCAAATTCAGATTGGTATGGAGGAAGTGCCACTGCCTGCCACCTGTCGGACAAATACGAACGTAGACAGTTAAGCATCATTCCTTTCACTCCAAAGGTCTCCATCCTTGTCAGCAGAATGTCGTGGTTCACCGTATCGAATGCAGCGGACAGGTCCAGCAGGATTAGAATTGCTGACTCGCCCCTTTCCGACCTCATTCATAGGTTATCCAGGACAGTAGACTCAGTCCCATGGGCTGGTCTAAACCCAAACTGTTCCTCCTCTAGAATGTTATATGTCTCCAGAAAGAGGGACAGTGACTTGCTAACCAGGCGTTCCGTGATCTTAATTGGATAGGGCATGAGCGAAATTGGTCGATAGTTTTTTTAGCAGCTAGGGTCGAGTTGGTTTCTTCAGAAGAGGTGTGATAACGGCCTGCTTCCATCTAACCGGTACAGTGCCTGTACTGAGGGATTGACCAGATAGCTGTCAAAGAATAGGAAAGAATTCGGACCCGAATTCCTTCACAATTTTGTGGGGCAGAGGATCTAGCGGTGATCCTGAAGAAATGCTAAGGGCTACCTGAGCAAACTCTTTCTCAGAAGGGATTGCAAAATTGTCCAGGGAAGCCCTGGAGGGTGGATACTTGGCCATTCCATCTTCACCCTTCCTACTTGTCCCTGTGCTCTGATGTAGTGGTATGAGCGAAGGAGAGTCCTCCATACTCTCCACTATTTTATTTTTTTTTGTCCTGGAAAAGGGAGGCCAGTCCATCACACAGCTCCTGCGAGGGTTTGATGTTACTACTAGTGCAATCAGGGTGCGTCACTTCTCTCACTATTTTAAAGATGTCTCTTGATTTGTTGGCACATTTCAGTATGATGGCTGCAAAATATTCTGCTTTGGCCGTCACTATTTCCTTTTTGTATTTTATTATTGAAAGTCTCCATTATAATCTATTCTGCTCCGTGTAATCCCTCCTCCAGTGTCTTTCAGCCGTTTCACAGGAGATCTTAAGATTTCTCAGGCTTTCCATGTATCAAGGTGCGGACAGGCCGCCTCGTTTCCTGGTCACGTTCAGCGGGGCAATTTGCTCTAGTTTCTCGGTTAAGTGTTCACAGAGAGTGCAGTAGTTCTCTGTGATGTTACTCTCTGGGTTAAAGAGGGCTTCTATCTGAAACAGGGACTCCCCGGTTTTCCCTTTTTTTGATAGCCCTTTCCAGTCTCAACTGATGAAGGTCCTGATTTGTTTGGCTACAGGCCTTGCGTTGTTCAGGGGTTGGGCATTATTTGTAACTAAATGGTGGTCCGACCATCCCACTGGTAGGATTTCTCCCATGATCAAGGCATCCTCTTCTGAGAAGGTTAAGTCTAAAATGTGGCCTTCCCTATGTGTTGGTTTGGTCACCCATTGTTTTAGTCCCAGATTGACACAGGACTGTGTGATATTGTGGAAGGCTGTATCTAATTTACCATTAGTCCACAAGTTAAAGTCCCCCTGCACTAGTAGTCTGGTGTGTGTGAGTGTCATATTGTTGATAACGCCAATCAGTTCCTGCTTTTGCATGGCATTGATGGCCACTGGTGGTCTGTAACACACCATGCCAGTTAGGCAGTGTCCTGATTAATTTTTTATCGAGAATCCCAGGAACTCTGCGCAGGATATTTCATCTATGTCCAGCATGTTGATATTCAATTCTTCCCTGAAGATAATTCCAGTTCCTCCCTCCGTCGTCTGAACCTGGGGATGTGGTGGACCTTGTATCCCACAGGGCAAGCTGGTCCCAGCTCTGACTCCAACCCAGCCACTGTCCATGTTTCTGTTAAAAACTGGTCATCCAGGTTGTTGGACTGGATCAGTAGCTGTGTCTCGGTTGCTTGCTTGGGAAGGGATCTAACGTTGAGCAAGCCACAACTTAAGCCGCCCTTTCTCCTTAAATCGTATGCTGGCTCAAACGTGTTGTCCGGCAAGTTATGGCTGCATTGAACTTCCCTACGTGTTACAGCTGCCTTATTTCCTAGTGATTTATACTTTGACTTATCAGCTCGTGACAGTGATCTTGGAACTTCGGATCCGAGAAGCCTAAGGACCTGCCAATGAGCCCATCGACAAAAGAAGAGCTTCAAGAAAAAGGCTAAAGGCCTGATTATGAGTTTGGCGGTGTGGGTTCCGGCCGCCATGCAACTACCCCGCTCCCACACAACCAAGCAGGACCTCCGCCTGCCTACCAGATTATGAGTAATTTGGTGGTCCAGTGGGCGAGCACCATGGCAGTCCCGCAGTGGTGCTGTACAAAGGCTCATATGTGAGCCTTAGAACTACACTGTTGCACTTTCTGCACAACTTGGATTGTGCAGTCCATGTCGTGCAGTAACAGGGATTCATGCACACTGGGGGGCACAACATGTGCCCCCTGCATGCACCCCCGCAGAGTGCCAAGAGGGGCCCTGTAGGGCCCTCCTTTGTTTCCTCACCCCCAACAGTTTCATGGAGTGAGAACAGCCATGTGAGCGCTGGCAGTGAGGAAACTTGTAAAACGATTGACAGTGCCTCAACAGCACCAGCAAACATATTATGCCCTAAAGACCACTGCCAGGGATCGCCGATCCCTGGTAGTTACAACGGTTCTCTAGGGGTCTGCCTGCGTACTCTTCATATAGTACAGTAGGGAAGCGGTCAAAGTAGCAACAATTTCAAAGTAAAAAATGAAATGATGACATTCACAAAACCATATTTATGAGTCTGCAGTGCTTGCAGTTTATTTTCAAAACATCAATAAATTCCTAAAGACATCATAATTGTCTATACATTTGAGAAAAAATATAGAAACAGTGCTCAGGTAGGGGGAGGTAGTGAAGTGCTCAGGATCAGTGTGTGTTTGTGAGAGTTGTAAAGAAGGGAGAGGTAATGTGCCATATCTACATTATATTAACATAATGATACCTATCCAGCCTATAACGGGAAATTACTACAACATAAACACATAGCAATGTGAGGACGCTTATAACAAATCTCAGTCGTCAGAGCTTGTCTTAAGAGGAGCAATATTCAACGTTTCGGCCCCTTTCAATATTCAAGGTTGTTCGTTCCTTTGTGTTGGGTCTTCATCATGACAGAGAAGGGGAGCGCCTAAAAGCAATTGAATACTCTGTATTAATGATGTGTTGCCAAATGCGGGATGTGAATGCTCAAGGAAACAATGTGTGAATTACCTAATCTGGAGACAGCGAGGAAAATCGGGCGGTATAGTAGAGGTAAGTGGGCGCCTAAGTCAGAGAAAGCGAACATTAGGATATAATATGACTGGGTCAAATGTGACAACAAATGCCAGACCTAGGTGAAATGAATAGAACTTACTGAGAAAGGGAGTGGAGGTGCGGTCATTCACACTTTCACAGCCATCCAGCTCATTTATAACAGTAGGTCCACAGATACCATGACAATCCTTGTATAAAGAACTACATTAATGGAGAGAAAATTGAACTACATTGATGGAGAGAAAATCAAGACCTGAAAAACTTGCAAGCAATAAACAGTCAAAAGGTGGTCTCCCGCGGATGGGCTTGCCCGGGATATTTCTCCTGCCCTCATGTGAGCCCAGTGGTAAGTACATGTACTAGGAAGGGGCGGTCTGTATGTTTAGTATGGCCATAAGGAGAAAACTTTAATCCAAAACATCATTACCATTAATGTGGCGGTGAGCAGCGCAAGCATACAACGCAGTGAACCTCACTAGTATAGATGTAGCCATGTCAAGAGAATTGAAATGAGTGAAGGGCCTTAGTGCTGGTTTCACCATCATGAAACTCACTTGAATTTGCTGCACAGCTCCAACAGCGGTTGGCAATTACCTTGCGGGAATAAGATGTCTTGCGGGATGAATTTGGAAGAGAAGTTACAGCGTCGGACTGTGACAAAGCCCCATATAAGTGCTTCTAGAGTTATTAACTGGGTCTTTGTCTAGAACGAAATCTACTTCTGTCGCCCGTCCGAACCAGGAAAGACTGCTATGACGGTGCCCAATGAGTGAACTAGATGAGGAAGCGAGCGGCTGCGTGCACTTTGGGTGCAGTCGCTCGCTGTCAGCACGCATAGCTCCGTCAACCCGGCCCGCGATTAGTTGGAACGGGGACTAATACCTTTTTGTTGTGAAATGGCAAGATCTATGTGTGTATTCAAAAACGGAGTATTCAACTGGGATGTGCATAAGGGGGCCATGTATAAACTACAAAACGTAGTCGAGCAATTAGGAAAACACAATTTGGATAACAATAGAAAATCACATAATTAAACATTGTTAAGACAAACAACCACATATGATGGAATAGCACAAAATTATACTTTGTGAGTACGACATGACATCCACATACATAGTGAAAGCTGAAAATAACTTTAGTAACAGGGTCAGGTGTCAAAGGCCAAGGAAGGATATATATACATGGGATACATACTCATATGGAGATGAAGTTTGACTCACAAGATATGGTAAGGGAATGGATAGGTACTCCAGTACAAGTCAAATGAACTTTCATATACCCAGTCCTGCATGGTACCAAGTTAAACGAAAAAAACCCTATTAGGGCACTATTCAGTATTCAAAAAGGAGTTGGGCATTGATAGCATCCAGTTCATGTAAACCATTGTTGACTGTGTCCATGGTGTAGACTCACTTACATTCACTTATGTTAAGGATGGAGTTAATGTGCCCACCCTTTACTCCCAGTGACACTTTTTCAAGAACCACCCACCTAATGGAGTCTGGTTGATGTCCCTGTGTTTGAAAATTATCCACCAGGGGTGCTCCCTCTGTCCCGCACTGTATCCTGCTACAATGCTGCAAGATCCTTGTCTTTACTTTCTGTCTGGCTTGACCTACATACATCTCATTACAGGGACACAGAATGGCATAGATCACAGCTGTTGTGTTGCAATTGTTATGTACCTGAAAGTCTATGGTGTGGAGTTTGTAACATAACTGTTTAATTTTAATTGTCAGTTTACAAGATTTACATAATCCGCATTTGAAAAGGCCTACAATCTACGGTAATTTCCATAATGTCTGCATGGTGGGTTGGGAAGGTGTTTCAAGAGGGATTTTACCACATGGTCTTTAATATTTTTGTCCTTTTTGGAAGAATGCATCGGTGGGTCTGGTGTCTCTAAATCATCTGAGATTAGTTTCCAGTGTCCATTTATGATTTTCTTGATCCCATTGCTTTGAGTGCTGTATGTAGTCACACATATCATCCTGTTGAGGTCTGGGGGTCTTTGTTTAGGTGTTGAGGTTCCGTGACAATTGTAAGTGGTGTTTTGGACTCGCACGAATATAGTCGAGTCTGGTATCTATGAACCGCAAATGACGAGTTTAGTGGGTGCACGCAGTTTCGCTGTGCTAACCTAAACCGTTCGTCTGTTACGTGGGTATTTCTATCTGTACCTACGGGTTCCATCTTAGATACGGCATCCATTTTGTCTCTTGCCCTCAAGTAGCCAGCGAACGGACGTTGTCCGCTTCGCGACCCTGGGACTCCCAAGATATTTGCGGAAGACACATGTCCTTTGTAAGTGTCTTTATGATTAGGGGAATGATACTGTAAGGCAGATGGCGCCGCTCGAGGCTCATCTTGCCGCACGGACTTATTGTCTCAGCCGTGCATCTCATTAGGCACGTCCCTTTGATGCCTGTATCTCGTGTTTCCCGATACCTCCCCTTTTACACCCTTTCCGATCTCCCCACTGTCTCCATCTTCCTCTGCACCTGTCCCTATTCCTATTTCGATCTGTTTTACTGCTGATTGGAATGCGCTAATGGTGGGAAGATGGGTTTTTACAGTTGGGAACCGCCAAATGTTTCCGCACTTGTATTCCGGACCTTATGTGTATCAAAGTGACCAAAACGACCCCTCTGGGGGATAATTGTGGGAACCGGGTTGTAAACTTTTGTCTGCTATGCAAACTTATGGGAAAATCGTGTATAAAAGGAGCGACCCACAGAACCAATTTGAAGCAGTCTCCCCAAGTTGCACGTGTGTTGCTTGTCGTGACTTCTGTATTCCCTGCAGTAAATAAAGCTTGAATCTTTGACGTCGAAGGAAGTGTCCCGTGTCTCTGTCACTTGTACGCCGGAGCAGGTTACCCACGAAGGTTTCAGGTGTTGTGCCCTGGCACCGCTGGGTTCTAAATAACCCAGTCCTTCAGTTGGCGCCCAACGTGGGGGTGCATCAGTGGTACCGGTCCAAGCCCGACGATCGTGAGGAACTTCGTGTGAAATCTCCGAGGGAAGGTGCACCCCGCTTCATCGATCCTGTTGTCGAAATAAGTGGCCCGAAGACTTTCCCGCGAAGATTCCCGCCTCCTGACGGCTGCGACGGACTGCTGCCCTGACTGTAGACCTGTTTTGGCGCCTGGCGTAGACCTTGGTAGAGCGAGACGATAGACGGGCCTTCCTGGTGACGCCATAGATCTTTGAGGTAAGTATTTGTGGGTCGCTCCCAGAGTCCTTGGTTGTTGACACTTTAGCGAGTGTTTTTTGTTGTCGACGCTGTGAGAGTGTTTTTGTCGATGACACTTTGCTAGCGTATTTTTGTTGTGTTGTTTGACGACTGCAGCCGCCAAAAACCGAGGGTTTTTGCTTTTTGCTGGGACTTGGTGAATCCCATAACCCTTGAAGTTTGTGAAACTCGACTAGTGTGCAAGATGCCTGGTCGCAGTACTTTGTTTAGTTGTTTCAGACCTTGTGGTATGGATTCCCGACTGGAGGACTCGTGTCCGATACCTCCGGTTGGAACTCCCACTTATGAACTGTACAGTAAACATGGGCTAGGCCCGATTACTTTTAATGATTACTGGATCAAATACACGAAGAAGGACGGTGACCTTCGTTGGCCACCTCATGGTAGCTTCGAGGCCCCGATCTTAGATAATCTAGAGGTTAAATTGTTTGAAAGAAAGTCAAGGCCGGCCATGTTTGATGCCTTTCGGTTGTGGCGTAAAGAAGCCCGACAGAAAGAAATCAGACAGACTAAACGAAATCAGCGAGATAATGTTGCTACCATAGTGAAGAAAGCAGAGCAATTTCAGCGCGACAAGGAGGATAAGGATAAGGAAGTGTTTGATAGACTACAGCGTATGACCGTAGATAAATGTTATCCCACTTTGCCTGCGGAGTCGGACAAGAAGGAAGAGGCAGTTGAGGATTCTTTAATGTCTTATCTTATGAAGTCGCCACCTCCGTACGTACAGGGTACCACAGCTCCCGTGGTTCCTGTTGTACCTATTCCTCCACCTATTCTTCCTGTGCCTGTTCCTCAACCTGCACCCGCTCTTCCGACTGTTCCTGCTCCTTTGCCTACTGCTATCCCACCTGCTCCTCCGCTTCCACATACTCCTGCTCCCGCTACTGCACCTGCTCTGTTAACTCCTGTTGTTGCCTCTGTTTCTTCTCCTTTACTTGTTAGTCCTGTGTCCTATACTTCTCCCTCTACTCGTAGTCGTAATTCTCCTCTTGCGGCTAGCTTCTTTCATTCGCTCGGACCTGTTCTTGGGTCTGCTGGTTCAGATGGTCCTCAGAGACGTAGTCAGCTTCCTGGTAACAGGGAACGCGCTTCGCTATATAATATGGCGATGGGTTGGATGGCAAATCCTCTTAGAAATCCACCCCGTGTTGTACTCGACACATTTTGTCAATTCAATATACCAACCCAGAGATATGTGTTCGAGGAAATGTGTAAGGTCCTTCGCGATCAGATATCGGCCGATGCACCTGACGAGGTGCTGACCGCCCTGTCTGATCTTCAGCTTCAGTTCTCGAACGGACTGATAGTGGATACCAACGTTCGACGTGCTGTTGAGCGGTTGCTATCTTTTTGTCCCACTCCAATACCCCAAGCCTTGTTTGTTGAGGATATTGAAAGACTGCCAGATGAGTCTGGTCAATTTCCTATGCGCGAAGTCCCACCGGTATGGATGCCAGCTGACCCTAATGCTCATCCTCCGACATTGGCGCATTTCCAGAGAGTGTGGATACATCTCCCATGGAAACGCTCGGAAGTGTTACAGGTGAAGCAATCTTTGCCTGACCCTCGCAAAAATCCTACAGGGTATTACAAAGAGTTATCGCAGCTCGTAGATGCTACGATAATGAATCTTGCCGATATTGATTTGCTGTTTGGCAATGTCGTACCACAACCGGTATGGGCTAAGATTCGGCAGGAAAACCATCCCAATGAATTAGGTGGTGATTGGGCGGCCATTATAGCGGCTGATGGGTTACAAACTGGTGGTGCTAAACCCGACCAGTTGATTGCTGCTCTCCCTCAAAGAATAATAACGTTAATGAAAACTCTTATGCCAGCTATGAGGGTGAACTGGGACAAATTATCAGCTTGTAAGCAAAAGAAGGACGAGAGTGTTTCCGACTTCTTTACGAGGTTCGAGGAAGCATTCATTGACCATAGTGGACAGGATATGGGTACCGAGGGTGGTCAGCGATTGTTTGTGGATAAATTTGTTTCGAACTTATTGCCCGATTTGAGCAATAAATTAAAGAATTCAGAAAGTGCATGGGCCGTTTCTACCTCAGCTCAGATATTGGCTACAGCACAATATTATGAGAATAGAGAGAAAGAGGAGAACGACCGTGCTGATAAAAAGACGAAAGAGCTCAAAACTAAAGTGCTGCTGCAACAAGCGTATCCTCCGCGTTCAAATCAGAATGCACCCCAACAGAATAGATCGCAGTCACAATCGAATCGATCTCAGCCGCGTAATGATTTCTCTTCCCAAAGATCATCGTTAGGGTATAATCAATGTGCTTATTGTAGACAGGAGGGACACATTAAATTCAATTGCCCTGTGGAGTTCTGGACTTTTTGGTTCCGTCCAGAGGTGTCAGGGAACAACACCCAAAGACCCCGGAGTTCCACCTGCCTTGGTGTGCAAATGAACAGAAACACGGGCTTCTCGATGGTGGCGTCAAAGACCAAAGGTTTATTACTGCAGGGACACAGAAGTCACAGAAACTACGCATGGGCAGTAACTAGGAGCCTGTTCAAATTGTACAAAGAGGGTTGCTCCTTATATACTAAATTTTAAGCTGGGGGCGAATTCTTTGCATGTAATACATTCCCAAAACCTTTGTGTCTAAAACAATAAATATTTGGCGTTACACAGGAACCATTGATAAAATCTGATACGAAACATCTACGAAGAGGGGTTCCCACTAGTTCATCACAATCCCTTGTCAATATTGCATTCAAAAGCCGGACCGCCTCATCGCAAGAAACACAAAATGGCGGCCATGATCTAAGATGGATGCCGTGGGTAGATCAGAAATGTGTTCATAACAGGAGTGCTCTTGCTCGTAGTATAGCGAAAACACCAGGATATGCTAAATGGATCATTTGCGGTTCGCTGATACCAATATTATGTATTTCCGACAATATTGAAAACACGGGTTCAAATCGTCACGGAACCTCAGACCCTCCTTTTGCCCTTACATAGGCAATTACTCAGTCTATGTCAGAGTCTAGTTCTATATTCATCAGGTCAGTGACATGCTGTTGTATCATCATCCTTTCTCGTGCCTTTTCTCCAACTGCAGGTGGTTTCCTAAAACAAGTTGCAGCACAAAGACTACACAAAGCGGGACCACACTGAATAATCAGGCAGCATGAGAATAGGAATACTAAGATGACACCAATGACCATTAGAACCTTCCATCCCCACGCTGAGATCAGAGTCCAAAACCACTCCATGAAGGACCAGTTTCCCTTATCTACGTGAATAGAGTCGGAAATCTTGTGTAGCTTGGAGATCGCCTCATAGACTGTTGGAGCATTATTAGGAATAAAGACACAGCAGCTCGATTGGATCATTCTACATACCCCACCTCGGTCTGCAAGGATAACGTCTAGAACCATACGATTCTGCAACGTCATGAGTCTATCCGCCTGAAGCTCAGCTGTCAGATTACTAAGGGCACCAGCAGTTTCGGTAATAGTAGATTCAACTACCCGTGTTAGCTGACGTATGTTTCTACTATTGGCCATAGGCCCCCAGAACGGAAGGAAGCCTTTGAAGAAGTCTCCAGCTTCCTGACCAGCGGTATCTTCCTTGCTGAAGACACCTCTCGCTACTCTGGTTCTGTGGTAGTCAGATGAAGCAGTGTATGTTGGAGGCAACAATCGAGCAATATAGCATGAACCTGAAAAGTCGGCAGGTAACCATGTATATGCCCGGTCTCGACAGATGAAGTAGGTACCCCTAGCAGTGAGAAAGGCAGGGGAAGAGTTAGCCGGAAACACATAAGTCTCAACGCACTCACTCCTCCCTAGCTGAGCTCTTGGATTTCTCCCATTACCTTGCAAACAGACCTGACCTCGGTGAGGTACGACCCAGATTGGAGTTGAGCTTTTACGCTTGCTTTCTCCTAAACTAAGGCGATACTCTGAAGTATTCCAACTTAAATACACTCGCAGTTCGTCTCTAGGGTATGATGGAGTATTATTGACATCCTTGATCATGTCAATAATTCCCTGGACTAAAGCTTTGTTGGCAGAGTTATATTTAGTGGAACGTGGTGGACGTGGAGGATAGGTTTCAAGGGCATAAGCAAAGATGGTTTGAAGGGCCTGAAATGATCCATTGTAGCTGAAAGGCAAAACCAGATAGGGAATACCTTTATCCATAGTGTGAGGTATCAAGCCACACACCCAGCAGTCTGTAGTGTTAACTACCAGTTGGTGTTGGTGCAAGAGCTGTACAAAAGTGTTGTTAATGAATTCTGAGCGGCGGGCTTGCTCATGTTCCGGAAACGAATGAAAAGAGTGTATAGAAGAAACAGTAGAAATAGCGGGATCAAGGGGAGGTACTGTAGTAACTGGCACAAAAATCAAATTTATACTGAAAACAGTTCCACCCACCAACTTTGCTAAAATAATCAAGAATGTGATGGCACATTGCATCAAAAAGCATTTACTATGAAGAACTCTGTAAAGTCTGTTTCTGCGAACGTGAATCACATTTTCTCGTTGCAGCGCAGGAAGCTCCATCTTCTACAATCCGCTCGCGACCACTGATGATGTGTACGTAGATGAAAATGCCTCTATCAGCCCTGGGAGTTCCCAGAACCAACAGAAAGATCGACCTTGCGTCAGACCCCTGCAAATCCAACTAGGCACACAGCCACGACCCTACGGCTACCCAGACGGCAAGGCAATTTTTAAAACAATAAAACAATAACAAACTTCCTGGCTGAGGGCAAAAGTTCAATATTTCAAAAACATCACAGTATGCAGTTGCCTGCTTTATTTGTCCATATTACGGCTTCGTAAGTTATATCTCTGCTTCGCAGGTACTGTCTGATCGGCAAAAAGCGTTTCACTGGTAGTTGTTGCAGTGTTTGAGTTTGCAGATGGCAGAGTTTCTTCTGATGCAAGAGACGAATGTTCAGTGTTCAAAGGAGTCTTTTCAGGAGGAGAGTCAGAGCTTGGAGTGTCAATGATTAATTTGGCATCGCTGAAAGGGATAAACTTTGGAGTTCTTTCAAATTCGGAGGAACCAATTCCCTTCTTCACCCAGTCGTCGTAAGGAAGCGGCAAAGGGACACGCTTAACATGGGACGCGTGCACCCAGTGCTTGCGTCCAGCCACACGAACTGCTGTCCTCGTTGTAAGAAGGATTTGGAAGGGGCCGACGAATCTCGGCTGAAGGTTCTTTGTCCTCGCGAAGTTCCTGATGACGACGAGGTCTCCCGGTTTCAGCTGATGCCCTGGACTCTCCGGAGGTTTTGGCAAAGCATCGAAAACCTGTTGATGAATAAGACTCAATTTAGCAGTCAAGTCGTGAAGGTAGTCTATCAACATAGGATATTCTAAAGAACTGAACTCTTTAGGCCTTGGCACACCCCAGATATTTGCCGGGCGGCCAAAAACGATTTCATAAGGGCTAAGCCCTACTCTAGAATGTACAGTTGCTCTCGTTGATAACAAGGCCAAAGGAAGTGCGTCTGGCCAGGCTAAACCTGTGGATGCCTGTATTTTAGCTATCTTTAGCTTGAGGGTGCCATTGTAACCCTCCACTAAACCAGCAGACTGGGGATGGTTCGCACTGTGGAATTTCTGTTTCAGACCTAGGCCGACACACACACTCTGCATAACTTTCCCTATAAACTCACTTCCGTTATCTGACCATACAATCCGTGGCATTCCGTATCTAGGGAAATATTCCTTGAGAAGAATTTTGGCAGTTGATAGGGCAGTGTTGTCCTTTAGCGGGTATGCTTCTATCCACCTGGAAAAAGCACAAACCACCACTAGGACATATTTTAAATTATTACAGTGGTCCATGTGAATAAAATCTAATTGAATAACTTCAAAAGGGCAGGAAGGAGGAGCGAAATGACCAGCAGGAGTTGGAGTTCCCTTGCCAGGATTATGCATCAGGCATATCATACAATTTTTCACCACTCTCTCTGCACACTTACTGATTCCCTCATTTTTCCAGACCGGAGCCAACATCTTACAGATTCCTTTAGAACTTATATGCGCTACTCCATGCGCCATTGTCACCACTGCAAGCACATACGCATCAGGCAACATCCAACACTGCTGTTCTGTTAAATCAATCCAACATCCATTCGAGTCCAACTTGCCCGTACTTTCTCTCCATACTCGTTTCTCTTCCTCAGTTGCTTCTTTCTGAATCTCTTTCACACTTTCCATAGTATCCTCACACATTCCAGACTCAGCAATCCATCTTGCAGACGTTGCAACATACATTCTGCTCATCATGTCTCTAGCTGTCTGTTTAGCAATTTCATCAGCAAAAGCATTCCCACGACCAACATCATCCGTGATTGCTTTATGAGCACTGCACTTAACAATCGCAACTTCAGTCGGCAAGGTTAGAGATTCTAACAAGTCGTTAACTAGCTGACCATGTTGGATCTTGGTCCCATGGGACGTAATGAAACCTCTTTCTCTCCACAAACGGCCAAAACTATGGGCCACGCCAAATGCGTACTGACTATCTGTAAACACATTCACTCTCTTTCCCTTAGCTAAAACACACGCTCTCGTTAGAGCTATTAATTCTGCAGCTTGGGCAGAATTCTGATTCACTCTTGCAGTCTCCACAATCGTCTTCAAAGTAGTTACTGCGTAAGCAGCAGTCACATCACCATTCTCCAATTTAAAACATGACCCGTCCACATATAGCGTACCATCTGGATCGGATAACGGAGTATCCTTCAAGTCAATACGTCCTTTTGTCTCTTCCTCCGTTTTAAAACAACAATCATGTGGCTCGGAATCACTCGACTCTTGATTAGTCGGCAACAACGTTGCTGGATTCAATACATTACATCTTTTGATCTGAATATGACTCGCTAGTAATGTCAGCTCGTAACCAGATAGTCTCGCACTAGTAAGGTGTTGTGTCTTCGTTCGGTTCATGAGTGTATCCACTGCATGAGGAACCATGACCACTAGCATGTTGTTCATCACCAAACCAGCAGATTGTCGAATGGAAGCCGCAGCTGCCGCTGTAGCTCTCAAACAACTAGGTAACGCTCTAGCTACCGGATCTAATGTTGATGAAAAATACGCACAAGGGCGTTGTTTATCACCAAACTTCTGTGTCAGAACACTCAACGCGCAACCTTCTCTCTCGTGAACATAGAGCGTGAATGGCTTACTGTAATCAGGTGTACCCAATACAGGAGCTGAACACAAGGCTTTTCGTAATTCAGTAAAACTCTCTTGACATTCATCAGACCATGGCACCGGACTCGGAACATTTTTCCCAGTCAAAGCTAACAATGATTTCGCTAAAAGAGAAAAATTTGGGATCCACTGCCTACAGTAAGAGGTAATACCTAAAAAGGCACGTACTTCTCTCTGTGTGCGTGGAACACTCATTTGCGTAATTGCTTTTATTCTCTCTGGGGTCAACTTCCTTCCCTCCTTTGACAAGAGATGACCTAGGTAGGTCACTTCTTGGCAGCAGTATTGCATCTTAGAAGGTGATACCTTGTGATTCAGATTAGACAAGTGATGTAATAATGAAACTGTAGCTGCTTTGCAAGTTTCCTTGTCATCGGCAGCCACTAGAAGATCATCTACGTACTGTACTAGGGCAGAACCTGGAGGAAGGACAAAGGAATCTAACTGGCTTTTTAATGCTTGACTATAAATAGATGGGCTCTCACAGTAGCCCTGTGGAGCGCGTTTAAATCTGAAACTTCGACCTCCTAGACAGAAGCCAAACATATCTCTACTTTCTTCGGCTATCGGAATGCTGAAAAAGGCATTCTTCAAGTCGATGACTGAGAACCAAGTGGCTGTAGCAGGAATCAATGTTAACAAGGCAGTAATGTCGGGAACCACAGGAAACTGTGGAACCACAATCTTATTAACTTCTCTAAGGTCTATGACAAATCTGTACACTGGGGGTTTTGTAGGATCAGTTCGTTTCAAAATCGGTAGTACAGGACTATTACAAACATTTCCTCTAGTTTCTTCAACCACACCTTTCTTAATCAAATCTTGCACAATCAATAAAAGTGCACGCTCTCCTTCACTAGATATTTTATATTGAGGAATTCTTGGAAATTTTACATTTGCTTTCAAAGTTACTACATATGGTGGTATTTCTAAAAGGCCTACATCATTAGGACCAGTCGCCCAAAGAGAATCAGGGAGTGAGCGTAGCTCTGGCGGGAGTGCATCCATTGACAAGTACATCGGAGAGGTGATATTTTTACCCAATGTAAGCTGTACCCCTTCCGGAGAACAGTACAATGTCGCATATAGTCGTTTTAACAAATCTAAACCAAGCAGATTTTCATTACAACCTGTCGTCAAAATCAAGGGTGCTTTCAATTGACACGGTCCAACAGAAATAGACAAAGGACCAGATATCGGGTTGTAAACAGGGGCGCCTGAAAAACCTACAGAAACATTTGTTGAGCCGGACAAAGGTGCGCCAGGGAGTTTCGCATGAATGATAGAACTTTTTGCGGCACCAGTATCCAACAGAAACGGTTCGACTACACCTGATGTTGCTACTGCGACATAAGGCCCACTCTGATCTACTGGAACTGATACTACTCCCTCTCTTTGTCCATGGCTGTCCTAGTACCCATTTTGCTGAAATCCCTCATCCACTTCACAATAGTCCTCGACAAGATATTGCTGAGATCTATTTTGCTGGGCTGGCTGTCCATTTCTTTGATCAAAGTGATTGGAAGGACGATCATTTGTTTGAGGAGGCATAGCACCTCGTCCTCGACCTCTAGAATTCTGCACAAAACCACCACGACCTCTCTGAGCTGCTGCCGCATTATTTTGTGCTAAGATCGGACACTCATTTTTGTAGTGACCCTCTTTCTTACAGTACGCACACTGGTTCCACTGATATTGAGGCCTTGTTGAACTATAATCTGTCCTCTGATACGAACCTTGCTGCGTATTAGATTGATTCGTGCGAGGCGGATACGCCTGCTGCAAAAGAACCTTAGTTTTTAAATCTTTTGTTTTCTTCTCTGATTTCTCCTTTTCCTCTTTATCCCTATTTTCGTAGTACTGTGCAGTCGCAAGTATTTGCGCAGTTGTGGATACAGCCCACGCACTTTCTGAGTCTTTTAATTTATTGCATAATTCAGGTAACAAATTATGCACAAATTTATCGACAAACAGTCTCTGTCCTCCTTCTGTGCTCATATCTTGACCACTATGATCTACAAAAGTCTCTTCGAACCTCGTGAAGAAGTCGGAGACACTTTCGTCTTTCTTTTGCTTGCATGCGGATAACTTGTCCCAATTAACACGCAATGCGGGCATCAGAGTCTTCATTAAGTCAATTATCCTACCTGGAAGATTAGCAATTAGGGGTTCGGGTTTTGCACCACCTATTTGCTGACCATCCGCTGCAGTGATAGCTGCCCAATCACCACCTAAGGCAACTTGATGATCTTCCCTACGAATTTTAGCCCAAATTGGTTGCGGAACTACATTTCCAAATAACATATCAATGTCCGCTAAGTTCATTATACAAGCCTCAACTGTCTGTGTTAATTCCTTGTAATATCCAGCAGGATTCTTACGTGGATCTGGTAAGGCCTGTTTCACCGCTAGCACTTCAGCTCGCTTCCATGGAATGTGTATCCACACTCTCTGGAACTGTGCCGGAACAGCTGCAATACCAGCATTATTATCAGCTGCCACTGCTTCGCGCCAAATTGGAGGAACCTCCCTCATAGGATATTGGCGACTTAGCTTCGTCTTACCTTTCTCTAAATCTCTCGGTGAACAAAGAGATGGATCATTCCTAAAACTTAAGATCAGTTCCATCGCTTCTTCTATATTTTCACCCACTATCATTCCTGCAGCAAACTCTTTCTGGATTTTAATCAAGTCCTCTAAATTTGATTCAATATCATCTTCCTCTATTTCCTCACGTAACAACGAGCACATCTCGTCAAAGACGTACCGTTGCGTTGGTTCCTTCCACTGCATAAATGTTTCTAGTACATCTCTCGTACTATATCTCCTACTCTTCGAAATCCATCTGAGAGCCGTGGAATCTAAAATTCCCCGTTCCTCAATACTTGGAAGCTGACTACGTCTCTGAACAGAGTCAGGAGTAGGAGTCTTGATTAAAGTTTTATAGAAAGGAGACAGCATATTAGTAACAGAATCAGTGATTCTTCGACGAACAGAAAGTGGAGTTAACACACTCGCAGACGTAGAAAACACAGTAGAGGTAGGAACAGATAGCGAGGCAGTAGGAGTATCGAGAAAAATAGTTTGTGAAGTGGTAGGTGTAAGCGAGACAGATACAGGTATAGAAGTCGGCAATCCAGGAGGAGGAGGAGGAGCCGTAGGAACAGTCACATTAACCACAGGAGGTACAGGAACTACATTCTGAGGGGCAGCAATACCAGGTTGTCCAGCAACCAGCAATTGAACATTTGGTACAAGTGGAGCCGTAGCACCTTGTGCATACGGTGGAGGTGACCGTAACAGATAAGACAACAGAGGATCGTTTTCCGAATCCTCTAGTATCTTAGCCGTTTTCGATGGCAAGGCAGGATAGCACTTGTCAATCGCTAAATTATGCTCTCTAATGGCCACATCTATGGCCTTCTCACACTCGTTAGCCTGCAACTGCTTAGCCGCTTGCTCTAGAGTCAACTCTTCTTGTTCTTTCTGTTCTTTCTTCAACCTTTTCATTTCTCTCTGTTTGGATTCTTTTCGCCAGTAACGGAAAGAATCAAACATTGCCGGCCGGGCTTTCTTCCTAAACAATTTCGCTTCTAAATTATCAAGAATTTCGGGTTCAAAACTACCATGCAGTGGCCAACTGAGGACACCATCCTTCTCAGTGTAACGGACCCATACCTCATTATAAGATATAGGACCCACACCATGCTTACAATATAAATCATATAGGGGAGTCCCAATCGGAGGAACCAGACAGGAGTCCTCCAACCGTGAGTCACTGTTGCAACTGAAGCACGACAACATACAATTTCTCCGACTTACCATTTTCAGTCCGGAACACAAAACAAACAAAACACAAAACAAATATGTGCACTTGAACCAAGAACTTAGGCCTACCAAAACCAAACTAATGTATCGATACCCAAACTGAACCAAATAGATTATCGTGACCAGAACAACCGATGATAATCCTATGAAACCAAACCAAACTAAGAACCAATCAAGGATTTTTAACAACCCTCACAAAGTAACCAGCTAGCTATCACTAAATACTTAACTGAGGCACTGAAGACGTCACCAAGGAGAAACCCGTCACGTTTCGCTGTACTAAGGGCTGCACCTCGGGTCCAAGACAGGGCGACGGTCAAGGCAACGGCCCACTGCAGCCGTCCTGAACGGGAACCCTCGTGGAAGAGAACTTCGGGCCACTTTTGCGATATGCCGGGATCGATGAAGTGGGGCGCCTCCCTCAGGAATCTTCACACGAAGCTTCTCGAACTCTTCAGGCTTTTGGACCGGTACCGAATGACGTCGCCCCACGTTGGGCGCCAATTGGAGTTCTGGACTTTTTGGTTCCGTCCAGAGGTGTCAGGGAACAACACCCAAAGACCCCGGAGTTCCACCTGCCTTGGTGCGCAAATGAACAGAAACACGGGCTTCTCGATGGTGGCGTCAAAGACCAAAGGTTTATTACTGCAGGGACACAGAAGTCACAGAAACTACGCATGGGCAGTAACTAGGAGCCTGTTCAAATTGTACAAAGAGGGTTGCTCCTTATATACTAAATTTTAAGCTGGGGGCGAATTCTTTGCATGTAATACATTCCCAAAACCTTTGTGTCTAAAACAATAAATATTTGGCGTTACACAGGAACCATTGATAAAATCTGATACGAAACATCTACGAAGAGGGGTTCCCACTAGTTCATCACAATCCCTTGTCAATATTGCATTCAAAAGCCGGACCGCCTCATCGTAAATTTCGTTACCTCCCCCTAATAAAGGCCCAGAAGGAAAAGAGCAGAGCCAGGTGCAGAAGATAGGAAAGCGGGATAAGAGATGTTTGTGGGTCGTAAATGGGCAAGGCTACCGGCTTCGGCCGCCTAAGCCTAATCATGATCGGGACAATGGACACGAGAACCAGTTCAGGTGGGCTGGCCTCGGGCAGAGGAGGCAGCCTTTGTCGAGTCATGCAGCTACAGCGTGATCTGGTTTAAGGTGCACGTGTTCATGAAAGAGGTGAATCTCCGGCTAAGGCTACGTGTCCTTAATCGAAATGAAGTGATCAGAGGTTATTGCGTATGTGAGGGCAAGAAACACAAAATGGCGGCCATGATCTAAGATGGATGCCGTGGGTAGATCAGAAATGTGTTCATAACAGGAGTGCTCTTGCTCGTAGTATAGCGAAAACACCAGGATATGCTAAATGGATCATTTGCGGTTCGCTGATACCAATATTATGTATTTCCGACAATATTGAAAACACGGGTTCAAATCGTCACGGAACCTCACCTGTTCTGAATGATCGCAATAGTGGTAATTCGTCCAAAGGAGGTCGTGGTGGTTCACATCAGGTATCACGCGGTAGGGGTCGTGGTGCTCAGAATGATCGTTCTGATAACTCATCTAATTCTAATAACTGTTTCGATCAACGTGGATCATCGCAAGGACGATCTGCGCAGTACAATGTAGATGATTATTACGTCGATCAGGGAACTGACGACAGTAATTACTAGGACAGCCAAAGACAAGGAGAGGGAGTGGTATCAGTTCCGGTTGATCAGAGAGGGCCTTACGTCGCAGTTGCTACATCGGGCGTCGTTGAGCCTTTTCTGTTGGACACTGGTGCAGCGAAAAGTTCTATCATGCATTCGAAACTCCCTGGCGCACCTTTGTCTGGCTTAACAAATGTTTCCGTTGGATTCTCTGGCGCCCCCGTTAGCAATCCAGTTTCGCGCCCTTTGCCCCTTACAATTGGACCGCGTGAGCTTCAAGCTCCGTTGATTTTGACTACTGGTTGTGGTGAAAATCTTTTGGGCCTGGACTTGCTTAAACGTCTGTATGCAACTTTGTATTGTTCTCCTGCGGGTGTAAAGCTTACGTTAGGAGAGAGGGTTGTCTCTCCTATGTACTTGTCTCTCGATAAGCTTCCACCGGAATTGAATTCTCTTCCTGCGTCTTTGTGGGCGACAGGTCCCAATGATGTGGGCCTGCTTGACATCTCCCCTTATGTTGTTCAGTTGAAATCTAATGTGCGATTGCCACGTATTCCCCAGTATCGTATCTCTCTTGATGGTGAACGAGCATTGTTAGCGATCATTTATGATTTGATCGAGAAAGACGTTATTGAAGAGACTCGGGGAAACGTGTGCAACAGCCCTGTACTGCCCATTCTTAAACGTACTGATCCTTCGAAACCGCCTGTTTATCGCTTTGTTATCGATTTGCGGGAGGTGAGTAAAATTGTGGTCCCTCAATTCCCCGTTGTGCCTGACATCACGGCGCTATTGACTCTGATTCCAGCTTCTGCATCGTGGTTCTCGGTGATTGACTTGAAGAATGCGTTCTTCAGCATCCCGATTGCCGAGGAGAGTAGAGACCTTTTCGGTTTCTCTCTCGGTGGACGCAGCTTCCGGTTTAAACGCGCTCCTCAGGGCTACTGTGAAAGTCCATCGATTTACAGTCAAGCCTTGAAGGGTCAACTGGATGCGTTTAGGTTGCCGGCTGGTGCGGCTTTAATCCAATACGTCGATGACTTATTGGTGGCTGCTGATTCTCAGGACATTTGCAAAATTGCTACGGTGTCGTTGCTACAACATCTCTGTGAGTTGAATCACAAGGTGTCCCCTTCTAAACTCCAATATTGTTGTCAAGAAGTAACCTATCTAGGTCACTTATTGTCAAAGGAGGGAAGGCGGTTGACCCCAGAGAGAATTGCAGCAATTGCGCGAATGACTGTGCCAACAACTCAAAGAGATGTGCGTGCCTTTTTAGGTATCACGTCGTATTGCAGGCAATGGATTCCAAATTTTTCATTGCTAGCGAAACCATTGGTGGCTCTTACGTGTAAGGATGTTTCAACTCCTTTACCATGGACGGAAGAATGTCAGAAGAGTTTTTCTGAATTGCGTGATTCATTGTGTTCGGCTCCTGTGTTAGGTACTCCTGACTACAGTAAGCCGTTCACATTATACGTTCACGAGAGGGAAGGTTGTGCTTTGAGTGTCTTAACGCAACCTTTTGGTGGTAAGCAACGTCCATGTGCATATTTTTCCTCGACCTTGGACCCGGTAGCTAGAGCATTGCCGAGTTGCTTGAGAGCAACAGCGGCAGCTGCGGTCTCCATCCGACAATCAGCAGGATTGGTCATGGATAATATGCTTACGGTGATGGTTCCGCATGCAGTCGACACTCTTTTGAATCGTACGAAAACCCAGCACTTGACGAGTGCGAGATTGTCTGGGTACGAGTTGACACTGTTGGCAAGTCACATTCAAATAAAACGTTGCAATATTTTGAACCCGGCAACTTTGTTACCAATTAGCTCAGAGTCAGATGAAGTAGCAGAACATGATTGTTACTTGAGGACAGAAGAAGAAACAAAAGGTCGAGTGGACCTTAAAAACACCCCATTGGAAGAACCAGATGGAACACTGTATGTGGATGGGTCATGTTTTAAGTTGCCGAATGGCGATGTGACTACTGCTTACGCTGTTGTAACGTTGAATACTGTTGTTGAGACTGCAAGGTTGAATCAGAATTCTGCCCAAGCTGCAGAGCTGATCGCTCTCACAAGAGCGTGTGTGTTAGCGAAAGGGAAACGTGTGAATGTTTTTACCGATAGCCAATACGCGTTTGGTGTTGCACATAGCTTCGGACGATTGTGGAGAGAGAGAGGTTTCTTGACGTCGCATGGTACGAAGATTCAGCATGGCCAGCTTGTGAACGATCTTTTGGAAGCACTGACGTTGCCTAAGCAGGTAGCGATTGTTAAATGTAGTGCGCATCGTAAGGTGACGGATGATGTTGGTCGTGGTAATGCGTTTGCGGATGAGATCGCTAAGGAGACTGCCCGGAACCTTAGCACTCGAATGTATGTGACGAGTTCGGTTAGGTGGCCTACAGAGTCGAGCATGTGTGAAGACACTATTGAAAGTGTGAAAGAAATTCAGAATGAGGCCACCGAGACTGAAAAGACGAAGTGGAAAGAAAGTACGGGAAAGTTGGATGCGAATGGTTGTTGGATTGATTTGTCGGATCAGAAAAGATGGTTGTTGCCCGATGCGTATGTGCTGGCCGTTGTGACAATGGCGCATGGGTTAGCACATATTAGCGCGAAAGGTATTTGTAAGTTGTTGTCCCCCGTGTGGAAGAATGATGGTATTACGAAATGTGCTGAACGTCTGGTGAAGAATTGTATGGTGTGCATGATGTACAATCCTGGCAAAGGAACCCCAACTCCTCCTGGCAGTTTTGCTCCCCCTTCATGTCCATTTGAAGTGATCCAATTGGACTTCATCCATATGGAGCGGTGCAATAACCTGAAATACGTTTTAGTTGTGGTTTGCGCATTCTCCCGATGGATTGAGGCCTATCCTCTCAAAGACAATACTGCTTTGTCTACCGCGAAAATCCTACTGAAGGAATATTTTCCTCGGTATGGAATGCCTAGAGTCGTGTGGTCAGATAACGGAAGTGAGTTTGTGGGAAGTGTGATGAAGAGTGTGTGTAAGGGCCTTGGAATTAATCAGAAATTCCACAGTGCCAATCATCCCCAGTCAGCTGGTTTGGTTGAAGGGTATAATGGTACCCTTAAACTGAAACTAGCAAAGATTCAGGCTACGACTGGTCTTTCGTGGCCTGACGCTTTACCTTTAGCATTACTGTCAACTAGGGCGACTGTACACTCTCGAGTAGGGCTTAGTCCCTATGAAATAGTGTTCGGTCGCCCTGCGAATGTTTGGGGGGTTCCTAGGCCAGGTATGTTCTGTGATCTTGAGTATCCAATGCTGATTGATTATCTTCATGACTTGACTGCTAAACTGAGGTTAATTCACCAACAGGTTCACGACACACTGCCGACGCAGACGGAGGGTCCAGGCCACCAGCTCCAGCCCGGAGATTGGGTGGTGACGCGGAACTTTTCACGCAAGAATAACTTGGATCCGAGGTTCACTGGACCCTACCAGGTTCTCCTTGCCACGAGGACTGCTGTTCGTCTTGAGGGACGGAAAAATTGGGTGCACGCCACCCACACCAAAAAGGTCCCTATCCCTTTGCCGGCAGACCCGTGGGTGAGGAGAGGCATTGCATCAACTGAAACCGAAGGATTGCCGGCGTTTGTACCTTTTAGCGACGCACAACCTGTTGGAGAATCCTCAGCGCAGCAGAAAGACACTGTTGAACAATTGTCATCAAAAGACTCAAGACCAGAGCACTCAACTGATCAGCAGGACGCTGTCTCTTCAACGGATCCTTTGTTTGACGAACAGACACGTCCTGGGAAAACTCGATATTTTTTTCGATCTCGTACTAAAGACTAATAAAAGATCCTGCTTTGCTGTATTGACAACTGCATTATCCCGTTTTCCGTGATCAGTTTGAACATTCATATTATTGTGATTATTCCTGTGTATATATACATTGAGCTTCGTTCCTTATACTTTTTGCTTCCACAGCCGAGAGACATTGTTTTTTTTGCCTACATATATATATTGTGAAATAAAGGCCGTAGGGCCGCGCGCGTACTTCCTTCTGCATAGTAGGTCTTGACGCTAGGTTAAAGACCGTCGGTTCCTGGGAACTCCTAGGAATTGACTACTTGCTACACAGAACGAAGTGCGTCAAGAAACGTTGCGGACGGTCATAGGAAATGGCATTTTCGAAGCTAATGGACTCGGAAGAAGCTCAGATACAAAGATTCAAGCTGCAACAACTTAGTCGTACGAAATGTTTTATATTCCAAGTGTTTGTATTATTCTTGACTGTTTCTGCATTCTTGGCGGGTGGGGTGTATTATATGATCTCTGGTTTTCTATCTCCTGTTTTACCTACTCCTACACCTGATCCTAAACTTACTACTGTTGCTTCTCCCCATTCTTTTCATGTCCTACCCGAACACGAGCAGGCTAGACGTGCAGAATTCCGCAATAATTCCTTTATTCAGCTCCTTCATCAGCATCAGTTAGTGGTTAACACTACTAATTGTTGGGTGTGTGGGTTGATGCCACATACTACGGATAAGGGAATTCCATATCTGGTGTTACCGTATAGTTCCCAAGGGTCTGCTCGAGCATTTCAAACAATGTTTCGAAGCGCACTAGGTTTCCACCCCATTCGAGAACCACGCTCCCCCTACTCTGGTCCTACCTCGTATCAAAAACCTTTGTCGATAGCAATCGAGGACTTAGACAGCGATATCTATGATCCCTCGCTTATTCCCGAAGAAGAGGTACAAGCTTACAGGGTCCTGAGTAGAGGCGAGTATAGTGTGTTCACTAGTGAAAAGCAGCTTAAGAGCTCACCTCCGATATGGGTCGTACCCCACATTGGTAATTTTTGTCTAATGGGTCGTGGCCGAAGATCGAAAGCCCGACTTGGAGAGAGTGCTTGCACTGAAAATTACATTTTGCCGATGGTCTCGTCCCCTGTGTTCCTGGCTGCCAAGGGTACATACTTTATCTGCCATGATCGTGCATACGTATGGTTGCCCGCTGACTTCATGGGCTCATGTTTCATTGCAAATTTGTTGCCTCCGACGTTCACTGTAGATGCAGATTATCACAAGACTAGAGTTGTGAGAGGCGTAATTAGCAAAGAGGATACTGCCGGTCAAGAGGCAGGAGACTTTTTCAAGGGTTTCCTCCCGTTTTGGGGACCTATGGTTAATAGTAGGAACCTGAGACAGTTGACTCGAGTGGTAGAATCGACAGCTAATATTACTGCCAGTGCCCTTGGTAATATCACCACAGAACTTCAGGCGGATAGGCTAATGACGTTACAAAACCGTATGGTTTTAGATGTCATCTTAGCAGATCGAGGTGGGGTATGTAAGGTGATCCATTCGAGCTGCTGCATTTTTATTCCTGATAATGCTCCGACTGTCTATCAAGCCATCTCTAAGTTGCATAAGATCTCTGAATCCATACACGTGGATGTAGGGGATTGGACGCTACTTGGGTGGTTTTGGGGCCTGATGTCGACTTGGGGTTGGAAGATTCTGATGATTATCGGAGTTGTCGTGGCGTTCCTGTTCACGTGTTGCCTTTGCGTACAGTGCGGTCCTGCCTTATGTGGCCTTTGTGCTACAACGTGTATGAGACAGCCGCCTGTTACCAATGGAACTCGGTTGGACAGAGCTATGCTACAGCAACATCTAGATGGTCTGATGAATATCGAGTATGATTCCGACTAGTGCTTGCCTACATGAGGGCAAAAGGAGCGTCTGAGGTTCCGTGACAATTGTAAGTGGTGTTTTGGACTCGCACGAATATAGTCGAGTCTGGTATCTATGAACCGCAAATGACGAGTTTAGTGGGTGCACGCAGTTTCGCTGTGCTAACCTAAACCGTTCGTCTGTTACGTGGGTATTTCTATCTGTACCTACGGGTTCCATCTTAGATACGGCATCCATTTTGTCTCTTGCCCTCAAGTAGCCAGCGAACGGACGTTGTCCGCTTCGCGACCCTGGGACTCCCAAGATATTTGCGGAAGACACATGTCCTTTGTAAGTGTCTTTATGATTAGGGGAATGATACTGTAAGGCAGATGGCGCCGCTCGAGGCTCATCTTGCCGCACGGACTTATTGTCTCAGCCGTGCATCTCATTAGGCACGTCCCTTTGATGCCTGTATCTCGTGTTTCCCGATACCTCCCCTTTTACACCCTTTCCGATCTCCCCACTGTCTCCATCTTCCTCTGCACCTGTCCCTATTCCTATTTCGATCTGTTTTACTGCTGATTGGAATGCGCTAATGGTGGGAAGATGGGTTTTTACAGTTGGGAACCGCCAAATGTTTCCGCACTTATATTCCGGACCTTATGTGTATCAAAGTGACCAAAACGACCCCTCTGGGGGATAATTGTGGGAACCGGGTTGTAAACTTTTGTCTGCTATGCAAACTTATGGGAAAATCGTGTATAAAAGGAGCGACCCACAGAACCAATTTGAAGCAGTCTCCCCAAGTTGCACGTGTGTTGCTTGTCGTGACTTCTGTATTCCCTGCAGTAAATAAAGCTTGAATCTTTGACGTCGAAGGAAGTGTCCCGTGTCTCTGTCACTTGTACGCCAGAGCAGGTTACCCACGAAGGTTTCAGGTGTTGTGCCCTGGCACCGCTGGGTTCTAAATAACCCAGTCCTTCAGTGTTAGTAGAGAATCCCTGTCGTAGAACAAGGCCCTCCTGCTCGCTCTCTTAACCATTCTTTTAGGATATCCATGTTCAACAAGGCCGTTGATGAGATCCTCGGATTCTGTGAAATAATCATCTTTCCGGGAACAATTCCACCGGACTGACAGAAGGGCAAGTTGTCACTTAGGCCCCTCATGTGGTGGCTGAAAAATCTCAATAGCGTGTGTTGCATTCTGCTGATTTCCTGTAAAGAATAGTATAACTATGATCATTCACAGTTTTTATAGAGATATCCAAAAAGCCTATAGTGTTCTTATCCTAGTGGATGGTGAACTTGAATTCATCTTCTCTTGCATTCCACTAGTCAAAAATTCCCTCTAGGTCCGTTGCGTTGCCTGTCCAGATGAGTAACACATCGTCTATGTATCGTCTACAATGTGACACATTATTCTTGTATGGGTTGGTCGGGCTAAAGATGAATTGATCCTCGAAGTCATTCATGAAGAGGATAGCCAGATCTGGGGCGAAGCCAGCGCCCTTCACCACCCCCTTAGTCTGTAGATAAAATTCACCTTGGAAGAGGAAGAAATTCTTCATCATAGCTGCAGACTCGCAAATATGGTTTTGTGAATGCCATAATTTCATTTTTTACTTTGAAATTGTTGCTACTTTGACCACTTCCTTACTGTACTTCTGACCCGGGTCTGGTAGCATTGATACTTAGTACTTGTAATATGCCATTCGGACCAATGATGCAGCAGTCTGCAACTGCCCCTGCAACTCTATTGCGTGTTTGACAGTTCCATGTATTGCCAAACTCGTAATTAGACCCTTGTTCGGAAGGACCTAGCCCTCATCCTATCCGACCTACAATCCATTGCGGTTGCCCTAAAACTTTGACCTTGACCAGATAGCTGAGAGTGGCGCTTTAACACCTTGGCTGCTAAGGGGTTTTCCCGCTGGGTGCTGCAGATCATTTTTTCCCATTGTTCATGACAAGGTCAACTCTTCATAAGCACAGGGCAGGTAAAACCCATGACGAGTTGACCTTGTCATTAGCAGGGAAGTGGTTAAGCTCTTTGGCGCTAGAAGGCACAATTTTGCATTTAATATTTAAATATTCATAACTCCGGTTCCCTTGAATGAATTAGTGTAGCTTTTGTGATATTTTAAATATAGACCTATTCTCTATTTGTTATAAATTGGTGTTGGATTTTTATTGTGTTGTGTCTATTACTTATTTACTGTTTTGTTGGTAATAAATGCTTTACACATACCTGTCTCCTAAATTAAGCATGTTTGCTAAGCTAACCAGAATTGAGCAACAATGAATTTATTGAGACTTGCCTGGACCCTTGATGATTATGGTATCATTACTAGCTGAAGGAGATTACCCCCACCTACTAATAATCCACTTTCTTACATGTATGCTTAGTGCTACAAGGTCAGTCTATATCAGAAAATACTGTGAATAAGTAAGTCATTATTTTAAACTTGTATTACACACATTATAAGATGGGCAGCTACACATGTGCAAAAAGTTTTAAGATAAAAAAATTGCTTCCAAATTATTTTAGGAATACCTAGACTGTATCTAGTAAACAAATTGTAACTGTCTTTAAAAGCACACACTTTACAGCTCAGATAGTAACTCCTTTGCAGGACCACTCAAAAAGAATACATCTATGTCATCAGGAAACTTCCAGTGATTCTGTTAATGAATGCCAATGCTGGTGCACATTTACATTTCCTGCAGACAAGCAGGCACCCTGACAAGGTGGCTTGTTTAGCTGCCTGCTCCTCCCTTGGTTTCAAAGCACAAGAAACAATCTGCCATATGCTTCAGCTGAAGCATTTCAACTACCTAAAATAACCGTCCCAGGGCAGTTATCTTATCACAAAAAAAGCAGGGGAACTGTTTTTCTTGAATTAAAAACATATTGTGCACTTTTTCCCCCTTAGATCCCATTGAGTTCGACTACTGAGGTACGTGCACTGCTTGCTTTTAAAGTACAACTTCTTTCATTTGGATTAGGCACTCCAAGACAGTGTTGAAATTGTCCCTTTCTGCAGGATCATCCCCACATTTTTTGCCCTCACCCTCCTGTTTTCTGAACCCATTTTTGTTGCCTTTTAGGACTCTGCCACTTTACCACTGCTAACCTATCTTTAAATCATGGTGAAATTGGCTTACATCCGAATGGCACAATAATTTTATTTGTAAGTCCTTAGTTAAGTCGTACTAAATGTACCCAGGGCCAATAAGGTAAATGCTTCAGTGGGTCTGCAGCACTGATTGTGCCACTAACCTTTTAACCGAGTCTCAGGCCTGCCATTGCAGTTGCTGTGTGCAGTTTTTAAACTTACATTTCAACCTGGCAAAATAAACGTTTTGCCAGGCCTAAACCTTTCTTTTTAATGCATGTAGGTTACCCCCAGGGAAGCCCTAAATAGCACGTAGGGCAGGATGCAGTGTATTTCAAAAGTTGGACATATAACGCTAACTTTTACATGTCCTCGTAGTGAAAAATCTTAACTTCTGTTTTTACTACTACAAGGCCCACCTCTCCCATAGAATAACATTGGGTTGCCATATTACATTTAATGTGTGCAAACGCTTGTTTGGGAACAGGCAAACATTTCATGTTTGTTTCTGAGAAATTGTAACTAAAAATCTGATTTTTAGTTGCAATTTTCAAAATGTAACTTTTAGAAAGTTGGCATTTTCCTGCCCCAACTATTTGGTGCCTGCCACCTGTTTCTGGGTCACATGACTGGGTGTAGTTGACAGTTGAACGTTGTCTATTCCTCCCAGACAGCCACACAGACAGCCACACAATAGAGGGATTAGGTGTGCCTGTAAGTGACAGAATGTGCAGGCGAACCTGGGTGCAGCCCCACTTGCAACTGAATAGGCTGTGCTCTGCCTCAATCAAAGGACATGCCAGCACTGCCTTGTTCATGTAGCCAGCCTGAAACTAGGCCACTGGAGGTAGGAAACTTTAAAGACTTTAAAGGGAATTCTCTGGAAATTTCCCCTACTATAAAGTGGCTACCAGGTGTATATATATTGAACCTTCAGTCTCAACAGTTCAGTACACACCTGGACTTTTAGATACTGCAGAAGGAGGACTGCTGTGCTGCTTTGCTGCCAGAAGACTGTCAATCTTCTATCCTGCAACTAACTGCTCTGCTTGTTGAGAAGGGAGACTGGACCTGCATCCTTAATCCCAGGCTGGGATGACTTCAGGTATTAGCCAGCTGACCTCGTGTTTTGAGCTACATAGACATACCAAGCTCCAGAGGATTCCTGCAACTGCCCAGATGACCTGCACCCTGGACCTGTAACTGGACTTTCCTTAGCCCTACTGGCCTCTGCTGGAGTGAGTCTCTGACCCCAAGAGTTGACCCTCAGGTCCTGGACCCTTGGTGTGGCCTCAATTGAGCTTTTCTCCAAAGAAAAGGAGAAGCCCTGAAGATTTGGGCTCTTTGCAAACGAGTTAATTTGCACCAAGATCTTGCTGTCCGCACTTCCCACCAATGCACAGTTTCAGCAAACCTGACTCTGCACCACATCAACCGCTAACAATGCCTGGCATCCCAAGATCTGTACTTTGCGCTGCAGCATCAACAGTTTGTGTTGACCACCAACGCGAAGCATCAGTAACAAGCACACACAATGCTCAACAGAATCTTCACGCTACTGCGATGACCATCCTAGACGCCAGCCTTATTATCGCTCTACATTACAAATGGAACTCTTTGCCAGCGCTTAATTTGAGTCTGTGGTTTCCAGTGCTTGATACCAGCACTTAATTGTTAACACTGGCACTTGTGACAGTCTGTCACAATGTGAGGCTGTCTGGCTAATTCAGAGATGACCACAACAACGGGTAATAATGAATTCAACATATCCAAGATGACCAGTAGTACAATGACTATTACCCGCTGCCCAAGCCATTCTCATACTTTTGGAGGTCTGAAATAGTCCCAATTGTCACAATTGTAGGAGTTGTGATGGTTAGTAGTTGTGTTGTTACTATAACTGTCAGCATAACAGGAGCATTGTGTGGTGCAAGCTGCAGTGGCCTCATGAGGAGAGCCCTGGCACTTATTTATTTTAACAAATTAAGCACTGCCCCTTCGTGCTGTACACTGAAGGTTACTCTTTCAGCGGGCCTAACCTTATCCCTGTGTCCAGCCCACGCTCTATTGTGGTCGGCCTGAACGTGTGACTTTCACTCAATTTCGCACTTCCAGATATCAGAAAGTGGTACTTTGTGATTTTAGCCCCTGTATCTACCTGATATCTTAGATATTTCAAATCTCTGGCTCTACTAATTAGATTTTTGTTATTTTGGTGTCAAATATTTTATTTCATTTTACTTTTCTTGTGCTCTGTTTTTTACTTTATTATTGTTTGAAGTGCTGCATAAATAGTTACAAATTGCCTCTAAGTTAAGCCTGACTGCTTTTGTGCCAAGCTACCAGAAGATAGAGCACAGGCTAATTTGGGGTTTGCTCGTGAATTCACCCTGACTAAAATTGTGGCCGCTGCCTGAGTAGGGTTTTATCCTTCTCAACTAGTAACCCAATTTCCAATAGTGCATGCAGGTTCTGGCTGTCTCCCTCGTGGGCGTCTTGTCTCCTAGCTGCACTCTGTGTTTTTGCCTGTCACTCATCTGCTGGTGCCCACTTTCCCCATGTTGAGCTCATTCTCATATACTTCTCTCCACACCGCTTTCTTGCTCATGTGCTTCTCCCTACCCATTTTGCTTTTCTCTCTCACCTGTTGTTTCTCCCTGCCCTCCATTTGATTTTTTCCCCAACGTGCTCTTGTTGCTTTACCATACCTGCACACTCCATGTTGCTTCCTCACACCGACACATCTGTCTTGTTCCTCCCACCAACTTCATTTAGGATACTTTGTGATGCTAAACCCCATCCTCCAGTTGGCTGGTCTCCGGTGTAGCTACAAGGACATAACCTGCTGGAAGAGGCCTTTCACCTGAAGTGCAAGCTGACCAATAGCAACTGGACCTGGACTGGACTTTGTTGCTGACCTCTGCCTGATTAACCAAGAGTCTCAAAGTGCCTTCCCTTGAAGTCCTAGTTGCTTAGAAGTGAACCTACGTGGTTCTTTGGGCACCAGAAAATGTTTTTTGCGCCACAGATGTAGGAAAAAAGTATCTGATTGACAGTTCCAAATTGAATGAATAGATTTCAGCTTTGTCCTGCTGAAAGTGCTATGCATTTCCAAAAAATAACTAAGTGGCATTCTGCGTTGGGACAAGCACTGCACAGTCATACCCAATTCTCCTCCCACAGACTGAGGGAGAAGTGGACGACCGACCGGGGCACCGACTGGACAGACAAACAGTGGGCCGCGGTATTAGCGGGCGCCAGAAATATTCCTCGCAACGCACGATTTAAGACCATCCAATATTACATCATCCATCGCGCGTATTTGTCTCCAGACAAACTGAATCGCTACTTCGGACTCACATCGTCGGCGTGTCCCAGATGCGGCCTCCTGGATTCGGACTTCCTGCACGCACTCTGGAGTTGCGCCCACCTCACCTCGTACTGGTCGGCGGTCACGGACACGTTGACGGCGGCCACGGGCGATACCCTCCCCAAGACGTGGGAAGTATGCCTGCTGGGACTCTACAAAAGAACCAAGCAGACCAAGCTACGGGCGCGTTTCTGGGACTTGGGACTCATTACGGCTAAGCGCCTTATCACGAAACGGTGGAAAAGTGCCACCCCACCGCGCCCTGCGGACTGGCGTCGCTCTCTTGGCAACTGGGCATGCGCGGAGAGTGTGTCTCTACACAGGGAGGAGACCGCAGGCCTACGGAAGTACCCGATCGCCCAGGACTGGGCCGCTACCCTGATCGCGTACCATCGAGCGTGCACCCAGGCCGGTATAGAGTGCCATCCCGACACGGAATAGAGGGGGCCCAGTTGACTGCTGTCAGGACATGACGCGGGCTCCCCCCCCCTCTCCTCCGCCCCCCCCCCCCACCACTTTCCCCGACCATTGAGACCTTACCCAACGGGAGATGTCCCCTGCCGCTCCCCGCCCCCGCCTTACCCCCCCCGTCCACCCTGCAATCGCAGCGACACCACATCCTCAGCTGTCCCCGCCCCCACGCGGCCCACATAGGGTACATAACGCACAGCTAGGGTTCCAGATACACTACTGCACACGCAAATACCAGTCTAACAGTTGTTGAAATGTTTCTCCCTCCCCCTCTTCTTTTAATTCCCAGTTAAGTCTCTTGGTTGTCAAAGAGATAGTTTATGCTGCACTCATGATAATGCTCGGTTTCCCCTCCCTGTTTATGTTTCACACAACACTGGTTGGACACTGCCATGAACAGGAGCCTGAAACCCAGCGACCCATATGACTATGTGGGATATGATCCTGCCTTTGACTGCCGCTGTGCTAACCGAGAAACACGACTCAAGACATTGGTTGCTGGTCTTCATGACCACTTTGGTCCTTTTGCAGTGCTGCGGGCCGCGAACACTGCAGCACGAGACATTTCCTGGCACTGCCGCTTGCGGTCTAATGCATCTCCTCTGGCTACTGTTTATTTTCACTCATGTATAACTGACATGTCAATATGTGCTACTCGTTGAGTACCATTTGTAGTAGTGATTCCTTGTTATGACATTGTATGAATATTACCAACTTATGTGTGAAACTAAATAAAGTTTGGGACCGTTGGTCTTAAAAAAAAAAAAAAGTGGCATTCTGCGTTGGGACTAAAAAAACATTCAGCAAGATATCACCAAAGCACCACACCTTCAAAGGGACCAACCTACTTAAGGTGTCCAGCCTTAGGTTGCTTGGCGGCGGCTACAGTTTAAAATCCATATTTGTGTACATCAAAAATTATTATTGAAATCCTTATGCCATTCACTGTCTCTACATCAGGGGAATAAACCGACAACCATACAAAAGATGTAAGATCTCCAACTAACTTGTACTTTTTTCAGAGAAATAATCCCAATAGATAGGCTTAATATCAGTTTCTCGTTTATCATACTCTCTGCTGCTTTATCCTACAGGGATAACCCACTTAATATACTGCTAGGTCTTAGAGACTCATCCAGGTTGTCTGAAGATAGCCAGGTCTCATGTTTTTCTAAAGCAAAATCTGAATAACTTTGGCTTAATGTGAAATATTTTCTTCCTGCCTAAATCTTTTTGCCTGTCTCAAATATTTTCTTTCAGGCTAAAATCTTAGAAAGCTGTGTGGGGAATGTCAAAATGAGGAAAACCAAATCAGCCTCCTCTTCCTACTTTACTTATAAGTGGCATTGAACCCATTGAATTTCAGCCTTCTCCTCAAATCTTCAAAGATCGAATAGATCTAGGTGGTACAGTCTTCAGCTAGTACATAACAATGTTGCAAAATCAATATAAAATCAATAAATGAATACCTTTTTCTCCAACGCTGGATGTTACAACAAAGGTTTCCCTAAAGTTCTCTTTTCTTTCCTACCTTGTTTGTATAAATTTGCATGTGGAATTCATGGCCTAAAGTCTTGAAAATATTCAGCCTAGATGTCGCATTACCACCTAAACCAGATCTATATTGATTTCCCGATCTAATAGAACCATCCTAAAAAGAAATCTTGCTCAATTCTAAACTGTGACCATCTATTGTAGATTGTGATAGCATTTGGATTCTTCTTAAACCAAAACACTAATCTTAATACAATGCCCAAAGGGGCTCACTGCTACTTAAACTCCTCCATGAATCAAACCTTCTATCCAGCTGCGGTCCATGCTGGTAAAAGCGGTGGAACGGTGGTGCCGCCTGGGGGCGGGGGAATTTCGAGGGACGATGCAGAGGGAAAATTAAGTAAGTAATTAATTTTCCTGCTGCATCATCCCCGAAATCCCCCTCGCAAGTGGCCCCACAGTACCACCGCTCTAACCTGCACGGCTGCTTCTATCCTGGGTCCCAATTCAAGGAAGTAGTACAATCAATCATGCTATTAAGCTTTAACAGTGGTAAACACCTGCTCATACTATTTCCCAGTCTACATCTCATTCCCCTACAAAGTAGCTATGAATGCAGGTGTCAGACTGGCCACTGTCTCAAGAATGTTTGATAATACCTTACTGAATTTGAATTCTCTGAAGTTGGTCTCTTCCGAGGAGAAGTATCCAGGTGATGTTTTACACATAAGGCTCAATTCCTGGGAACCCTCGATTAATTTGCCAAGAAACTATTCATCTCAGGCAGCAAATGCTGTTTGTGGCAAAACTGGTCCTTGGTTGCTTGTGTTCCAGGTCAGGGAGGACCTGGCTTGGCAGTTCGGCTGGACTGTTCCCACTAGAACAAGGTCAAAACTGATTTGCATATAGCTGGGTCAAAACTGAGGTGGCATGGCGTGCAAAATAACGATGAATTAGGAGGTAGCGTGAGTAATTACCAGTGACCGAGATTAATTCAAGCATTCCACCCATCACTTTTTGTATACTTGTGGAGAAGCATACTCTACTGTTTGAAATTTCAACCTTTAAGAAATCAGAAACACTGAAATAATCCTTCTCCAGAAGTTCACATATAGATAGACAATCCATTCCATTGGCCATGAGAACAAAACCGTATCTATGAAATAAAAAAGGAAAGTCTTATGGTTCTATGATACTTTCAACTATGAAATAATCTAAAATTGTCTTGTAGTCAACAAATTGTTTCTCTCTCTCACCAAGATCATTACTGCTAGTAGTTCAGTAATTAATTATTTACTTTTTGGGGGTTACGTGTGAAATGAATTTCATTCACATGACTGATCAGAGACCCTATGCTTAATCCTTTTAGCCAGTTTAAAGAGGAACTCTGGCCCAGCTGAATACTCTACCCCTCTGTTTTTTACCATGTTGGAGTGATGCACAAGGAATGATACCTCTAGTGTTTTCTTTTTAACCTTACCTAGTGGGAGACACAAAGTCTATGCCCACCTATGAGGTAATAATAGGGTTTCTGGGGAAACATCACTTACAACGCAAGCATTACAACGCACTACCATTACATCGCAACCATTACAACGCAAACCATTACAACGCATTGCGCTGGGGGGCGCTCTAGGATAGGGAATATATTTAATTTACTATCCAACACCTTCCCTACTATCCACGGGGACTGGAGTTGGAATAGTAAATTAAATAATTCACTATGCAGCGCCTAAAAGCACTATGCGTTGTAATGGTATGCGATGTAAAAACCGCGTTGTAACAGCAGGCGTTGTAATAGCCTGCGTTGTAACGTCATAGATCCAGCTCCCTGGCATTCTTCTCTCTTATACACATTTATTTATAGGGCATGCAGAGTGATAGTGTTTACTTAAACATAGCTGTAAGAAAGTGAGCTATAAGTGAAGGTGGATTAAAGTAAACCCCATGTATTAAAGTCACCAAACGTTTGGGTTCAGTTAAAGGTTTTAGTAATTTAAACCCGAGCCCAACTCCTGGAAGGTATGGCACGGAGCACACAGGCTTCGCTTATATTAAATGTGTAAAGCATTTAGAAGTACCTAAACAGTCAAAAAGTAAAAAACAAAACTCCATAGCAATGCCCCCACAACTTATAAAAATAAAGAATCAATTAATGAACAGAATGACACAAAAACAACAAAAGTCTAATCAGGGGAACCATAGAGATGATGTTTAGAAGATATAGATAGAAATAGGAGCAAAAAGCACTAACCGCTACTGTGGGTCAACTGGTCACAGTAAACTGGGATCGGTTCAAGATTTCAGGCTGTTCACTATGGAGCATGGGTCTGATACATCCACCCGGTTCGACCTGTTAGAGGTTTTACTTTGTGACTTAGGACCTGATTTATATCTCATTAAGTATAATGGGGTAACCCTATAACCCTCAGAACCTGGGCGGGTAATTAAACAAACAATAATGATTCTGTCGGGGAAAAGTATAATTTTTATGTATACATGTTGTGTAACCTGTAACTGTCAAGCACAAACCACGATCTACACCACTTGTTGTATTCACTGTATATGTATTTTTGTTTATTGTACAGCATACCTACTACTTTGTTTAGTTGAGATCTATGAGAAAGTTGAATACTAAAGATTTACTTTCTCATCACTTGGGTCAGTGCTCATTTATTTGACCACCACATATGTACCCTTCCTTGGGACATATAAGTACATTCATGTATTAATTACCAGGTTTATTTGATCTGTTCCTCCCGGCTGATTTAAATCTCAGCAAATGGAATATTCCATCACAATGGTGATGGCTATCCCATCCGCCATATTACGATCTCCATAGGATAGAATAGGACCATAATAGGGCAGACCGGATATCTGTCTGGTTTCTGACAGAGTATTTCCCTCTGCCAAGATCTAAATCAGGCCTTTAATCTCAAATTTGGAATTCAAAACATACAGATGGCAAAAACTGGAAGCTGTTTCCAATGTCGGCTTCATGATATCTGATGAAGTTGTTGGTTTTGGCATGGAAAGCTTTTAGAAATTGAGTTACTGGTTGACTGGGGTGTGAGCTCTGGTCAAGCAACCACCACAGTCCTACTCCGGGTAAGGCATAAGCACACCACAAATTAACCTGTGCTCAACCCCCAGGTAGCTTGACACAGAGCAGTCAGGCTTAACTTGCAGACAATGTGTAAAGTATTTGTACAACACTTAAAACAGTAAAACAGAGAAAACACCACACAAAAAGATCCCATACCAGGTTAATAAAATAAAGCTTAATTTAATTTAAAAAAAACAAGACCAAAATAACAAAAATTCAATCAGTAGAACTGGAGCTATGAATTTTTATAGAATAAACTGCAAAATGGGGCCTGAAAGCATTAAGCGCCAACAAGGTATCTCTGGTTGCGCTAGACTGGGTCAAATCCAATAGTTCAAGACAACTGCGATAGAGTGCGGGTCGAATATAGTCCCAAAATAGTCCAGCTGAAGGTCTACCTTTTCAAGTGTTGTGCCAAGAGTCCCGTTCGAGTTGGAGAAGGTTTCTAGGAGCAAGGAGATCATTGCTGGCGGTGGTTGGCGTGGCATGAGGAGCAGGCTTGCCATTGTGGATGGGGCAGGCTGGAGCCTTGCGATGGCGGCCCACGTGAACATATGATGCTTGCTGTGTGAAGAGATGAACTTACAGTAGTTCAAGCCAATTCCTTGTGCGAGCGGTGCTGGTGCTGTGAGAAAGGGCCCATTCACTAATGTGAAGGGCCCAGAATCTTGATTTAAAGGTCTTAGATGCCCAGGACCAGAGAGGTGCCTCTTGG
Organism: Lissotriton vulgaris; assembly: GCF_964263255.1. Lineage (NCBI taxonomy): Eukaryota > Metazoa > Chordata > Amphibia > Caudata > Salamandridae > Lissotriton > Lissotriton vulgaris. Next base: position 2,068,152,944 of record NC_141685.1, on the reverse strand, counting down.
GGTCACGAGCTCATTGAAAAGGGGTTCAGGAGCTTCTGGCACCCTGTTATGTCCCTGAGGCGTATAACTTGAGGCCAGCAGACTAGTCCTTTGAGTCACACTGGGGATCTGGGTTTAAGCCACAGTTGTAGGCCCAGTTCTTTTCCCCAGGTAAGAGAGCAGGAGGCAGCAGGTGAGCAGTTCCTTGTAGAGCATCAGTCTAACACAGTGGCAGTCCTTGTAGCAACACAGCACTCCTCCTTCCTGGCAGATTATCCACAGGTCCAAAAGTCTACTGAACTGATGGTGTCTGAGGTCCTTCTTTTATACCCTGGTGCCCTGGATCTGGAAGGTGGGAGCATCTAGACAGGGTATTTGAAGTGCAAGGAATTCCCTGCATCCCCTGCCACGGCTCCAAAGCTGGCTGAAGTGACAATGCATATGGGGACAAGACACATTCTAATCAGGTGTAAGTGAGGCTGACCGAAAGCCCTCCCTCCCATCCTACCCAGGATGGCCCATCAAGTCACACCTAGGCTCCAATTGTGTGAGGCTATCTAGGAGGAATACACAAAGCCCACTACCAACTGCACCCAGTCAAGTGACCAGAGACCGTCTGCAGGCACCAAATGGCTAAGGCAAGAAAATGCCAACTTTCTAAAATTGCCATTTTCAGAATTGTAATTTAAAGTCCAACTTCATCTTAAGTTAGGAATTTAAATTAGAATCCTAGAGACACCAAACATGAAGGTGTTATCTCTACAAAGTTTGAAATTACACTTATAAGATGTAGTAAGGCAACTCCAATGTTATCCTATGGGAGAGACACACCTTGCAGTAGTGAAAAATAAATGTAAGAGTTTTCACTACCAGGACATTTAAAACTTAAAAGTACGTCCTACTTTTTAAATACATTGCACACTGCCCTCTGGGATGTCTAGGGCCTACACTAATGGTGACATATTTATTAAAAAGGAAGGTTTGATCCTAGCAAAGGGCTTATCTTGCCAGGTCAACATGGCAGTTTAATCTGCACACAAATAATCTGCAATGGCAGACCTGATACATGTTTAAAGGGCTACTTAAGTTGCTGGCGGGTGGCCCAATCAGTGCTGCAGGCCCACTTGTAGCTTTTAATTTATAGGCCCTGGGCACATGTAATGCAATTTCCTAGGGACTTAAAAGTAAATTAAATATGCCATTGGTGTATAAGCCAATATTACCATGTCTTAAGGAGTGAGCACATGCCCTTTAGCACTGGTTAGCAGTGGTAAAGTGCTCCGAGTCCTAAGTACAACACAAAAAAGGCCCAGCAAAATGGAAGAGGAAAGGCAAACATTTTGAGGGAAAAACTCCCTAAGACTGACGGGTCTGACAAAAGCTCAGAGCTTGAAAATGCACATTTCCTCTCACCTTTTGGATATTTTTATGCCTTGGCCTGCTCAAGATTTTTACCTTTGGACTTAGTTTTTTTATAAGAGCTCTGAACCCTCCAGCTGGGCAAAGCTGCAGCCTGAGTCCGATGAGGGCTCCACTAGACATTCTCACTGAGGCCCCACTAAAATAGATTTGCTGCTTCAGAGTAGGCTCCATGCTGGGGATACCGTTTTTTTAGCCTAGCAAGGTATCTCCTTAGACAGATTTGTTTTTCCTGGTCCTCCAGGGATTCTGAAATACAAAACTCCTTCTGAGTCCCATGTTGTCAGAGGTTTCTAGTTAGACACAGACAAAGGTCATATGATAATAGGAACAACACTTAAGGGCCTCGCTTTAGCAGAGGCCCCCAGCAGGGTCAAGGGCGGGTCCACTTGGTACTGGGTAGCTAGACACTTCAGGAAAAAGTCCTATTGCATCATGTTGTGTCCTTGTAGTCACACAGAAGCCCAACCAAGTTGGAGTTCCTTTGTCCTGGGTACAAATAAGAGCAGGTCCAACCCTTCACAAATCCTCCCAGGTCTCAAACAGCGGTGTTGTGCTATTTTCCCACAGGTTCAGAATGTTCTGAAGAAGGTGTATTAGGGTATCATACTTATGCCTGCCACTAGCTTGTGGGTTGGGGTGATGCCTAGCCCCTTCATAAGCAATGAGGATAAAGTTCCCAGGGGTGACTCTCCCCACATTTGCTGCATTTTCTGTTTGCTCTACTGCAAACAATCCAACAGTGCCCTTTATTCCCAAAGTCCATTATGGAGACACCCTTCTTCCCTTCTGCAGAAGCTTGTATGCCTACCCCGAGGCGGCCAGGGTAATGAGCAACCCTTTCTCTGGTGTCACGTCAAACCAGTTCTGAGAGAAGCTTCCTCCCACTGGGTCATCTGACATCTGTTTGAGACAGTGAAACCCTTTGAAATAATTGAAGTTCTTAGGCACAGCCCATATAGTCTTTCTCTCATGGAAACAAAAACACCGCCCTGCACACAGGCCATTGTCTCTGTTTTGGGATCAGTTTTCACACTTCATCAGGGCTTGTTCAACACCTTACAGACAGTTGGAGATTAATGCATATTAGCCTCCGGGAGCATCAGGTAGGAATTTTCCTTAATATTGATTACAAATCCTTCTTCACTAGTAAGTTGGGCTTTTAATAAATATTACAAATAGTCCTTTAATCATTTTTCCATCTAGTCCCTAATAGCAAAGGTAATATTTATATTGCTTCCCAGTATTTTTCTGTGAGCCAGTCCGTCTTTCTACAGTGAGTGAAAATAGCCTCTAGGTGCTAGTCACTCTAGGGACATGTTAACTTTAAATGTATCCATGTTCTACTTTTAAATACTATTCACCCTGCCTAAAGAGCTACTAGGCCTCAGTAGGAGTGACTTTTTAATATTTAAAATTGAGGTTTTCTCTTTTAAAAGGGGCCATGTTGACTGGTTGGACAGCAGTTCTGAAACTGTAGCAGCATTGATAGATACAGTGGAAGACCTTTGGCCATTTTTGTATTGTCCACACCTGGATAGCACAGTATTGTTGTAATTTGTGGTAAACGAAGCTAGGCCACACACTTAAAGCCTTTTGAAGCTCTTTAATTCAGCCCACCGAAGCATGACATTCCCTTTGCCAGCCTCAGCATGAACCGGCGATCGTTCTAATGAAAACATTCTAGCAGAACCTTGGAACCAAGGTTCTGTTCTGACAACATAAATGTCAAATCTTAACACTTTGATATAACAATAGAAATTCAGAGTATAGAACTGTAAATGACATAAGCATTTCTCATGAGCATCTGAAGCAACGGGTTGAAACCCAAACCCTTTTTTTTGATTTCACAAAAGTTTTATTGGGAGTTAAAATATATGAGAAACAAATATGATACATACAGAATCATAAGGATTCAAAAGAATACATAAAGAAAATCATTTAAAAGTGCAAATTATGAAATATACAGGTTACGTTACATCATCTATGTTGAAGTAAACAGCATCCCTAAAAGCAAATACAAGTTAATACCAATAGCAGTAGCAGAAGCAGCAGATCAGTGGAATGGGAAGGAGACTGTAACTAGGCGCTGTGGCCTGTACATGGGGTCTGTACATATTACCTCTTGTGAGTGTGGTTGTAGGAGAGGGGGCTTATAGGTCGTACGGGTACTCATGGGGTTTGTGTAGGTTAAAGTAATTGTCCAGGGAGAACCAGACTTTTCTGTGTGGGGGGCGCCAGGGGGTAGTCGTGAGAGATATGTTATCGGCTCCTCTGAGATTGTAGAGCCAGTTAAGCCAATGTGGGAATGAGGCCTTACGGGTGTCCTTCCAATTGTTCAGGATAATCTTAACAGCCGCAGTTAATAGTAGATCAAGTAAGGCTTTATCGTTGTCAATGAGCATGTCGGCTTTGGTAAAGCCGAACACCAGGGTTGAAAATTCCCGCAGTAGGGAAATATTGAGCACCTTGGTAATGAAATAAAAAATTCTATCCCAATAGCTTGTGACACAAGTGCATTTAAATATTAAGTGTTCGAGGTCTCCTCCCTCGGTTAAGTAATTCCAGCAGGTGTCGTCATCCCTAACGATGTGTAGGAAGAGCCTCTTAGGGGTCCAGAAGGCTTTATGGAGGAGCCAGAATTTAGTTTGGGAAAGAGTAGGGCTAACTTTGTGACGTGTGGTGGATTCCCAAACCCTTTTATCTTTTGTTTTGTTACTCACTACATCCTGTCGCTCTGCTGTCTGTGCACGCTGAGTTTACACAGTTGCACAGAAGGCTGAAGTCAGCAGGCTGGCCTTCGATTGCCAAAAAACTGTGGCAAATGAAGTTAGGCCACACACTTGAAGCCTTTTGAAGCATTTTAATTCAGCCCACCGAAGCGCGAGTTTCCCTTTGCAAGCCTCACCATAAACTGGCCATCACTAATATTACTACAGTTCAACAGCACCTTGGAACCAAGGTTCTGTTCTGACAACGCAAATCTGACATTGTCCATAGGTGACATATAACTTTCCAAGCATTTCATTTACTAAGGCCTTATTGGAAGAGTAAATTGGCCACTCAGGAGTAAGCATATTTCAACATGTTAGGGACCCATTTACATACACTGGAGCCTTGTTAGCAAGTGTCCCAGTGCATAGAGTAAAAATATTGTAGATCTCATGCATTAAAAATGGGGACTATGCAAAAAGAGGCTCTTTCACAGAGGTCTTTTATCTGTCTTTTGTTCCTTATGATCCTCTTGCATTTTTTAAGAAAATCAATTATGACTTTTAATTGAAAGGATTTGTAGATGACATTTGATTCTGCATGCAAAGAGTAGTTTCATTTCAGTGGTGCCACCCCCCAAATCTAACATTGGTGGTCAGCGGTGAGGATTCTGGACTTGCATTTGTGACTCATTTACAGGGATTGATGAACACTACTAAGTGAGTGCAGACCATAACGCAATCACATAGTTTGAGTTTGAGTTTAAAAGTTCTTCTTAAGCGCACGTATGCCAGCGGCTTCTTGGCGCTATAGCTAACGGGGACTGAAGGTGGAGGTAGGGAGGGAAAACGGGCAATTAGTCAAAGGATTTTGTAAAAAGATGGGTTTTGAGGCTTTTACGGAATTGTGAATAGAGGGGGATGGAGCGAAGTTCAAGGGGAAGGGAATTCCAGAGGGTAGGGGCGAGGACAGCAAATTTAGATCCACCCCACTTCTTTCTCCGGAAGCGTGGGATGGTAAGGAGGGACTGGGTGGAAGATCGTAGAGCCCTAGTGGGGACATAGGGGACGATCTCAGAAGAGATGAAAGCTGGCGCCGAACTGGAGCGGGCCAGGAAAGTAATGCATGCGAGCTTGAATTGAATTCTAGCTCGCACGGGGAGCCAGTGCAGTGATTTCAAAAGAGGGGTAGAGCGGTGGAATTTGGGGAGATTGAAGGCCAGGCAGGCCGCCTGGTTCTGTATTTGTTGAAGGCGACGCAGGCTGTATGCGGGAATGCCGGCATACAGGGCGTTCCCGTAGTCCAGGCGGGACACTACCATGGCCAAAATGATAAGTTTAAGTGCGGAGAAAGTGAAAAATCGGGACACCCTGCGAATAGTACGCAGTGAGAGAAAGGAAGAAGATACCACAGAGCTGACCTGGGAGTGAAGGGTGAGTTGAGAGTTAAGTTTAATGCCTAAAGTTTTGACTGAGGGAGAGGGAACAGGAGAAGGACCAAGAGAAGGGGGCCAGAAGAGAGGGGACCAGGGGCTGGATGAACCACCCGTCAACACCAGTTCTGTTTTATCGGGGTTGAGTTTAAGGTGGTTGTGGTTCATCCAGTCCCTGATATGAAGCATAACAGTTTGAAAGTTTAGTGTAGCAGAAGGAGAGGAAAGATTGAAGACCAGCTGGAGGTCATCCGCATAATTAAATACGGTGACCTCCATCTGTTGAAGAGAGAAAATAAGAGGGGCAATATACAAATTAAATAGGAGGGGAGAAAGAGAGGAACCCTGGGGAACCCCACACTGAACTCTTCGGGTGTCCGCTGTATAGTCACCCAGGCGGACAGCCTGGGTGCGGTCACTCAAGAAGGAGGACAGCCAGACCAGGGCACTCCCCCCGATCCCCGCCACCGCGATAGGGAAAGTAAGGTATTGTGGTCCACCGTATCGAAAGCGGCCGAGAGATCGAGGAGCACAAGCGCCTGGTGCTGATTGGTGTCTATACCCTCCCTGAGGGTGTCAAGGACCGACATAACAACAGACTCCGTGGAGTGTGCGGGGCGAAAACCGGCTTGACGGGGGGCGAGGACACCGTGTTTCTCCACAAAGGAACTCAGAGCGCAGGTGACATGGCGCTCGAGCACCTTAGCCAGGAAAGGTAGGAGGGAAATGGGGCGGAAATTGGCCGGGACAGAAGGATCTGCCCCCGGTTTCTTCAAAATGGGCACAATGACCGCAGATTTCATGGAGTTGGGAACTATACCTTGAGAGAGGGAACTATTAAGGAGGTGGAGGGGAGGGTCTGGGCAAGAGACAAAGACGTGGCGGAGGATGTGGGCAGGACAGGGATCGAGCGGAGAGCCGGATTTGATCAGTGGCACTACAGAGGTCAGACTTTCCCGAGTGATAGGGGGAAAGGAAATTAGTGCACCTTTTGGGGGAGGACACTTAGGATCAACAAAAGATGGGGAGGGAAGGGGGATGTTGGCCTTAATGGTGGTAATTTTATGGATAAAATAATCATTGAGAGAGAGACAGAGGTTTTCGGATGGGGCTGGTTTGAGAGTGGTTCTGTCCGAGAACGCCAGGTTGTGGACGATGGAAAAAATCTCTTTGGACTGGTTCTCTGCTGCTAGAATTTTCGAAGAGAAGTAGGATGTTTTGGCCTCCAGGATGGCTTTTTTATACTGGCTCAGGATGTTGGTGTATTCCAGTTTCAAAGTGGGGCAATAGTTTCTTCTCCAGGCCCGCTCTGCGCGACGGACAGTTAATTTGGTGGTTTTGAGCTCATTGTTAAACCATCGATTGGCGTCTTTGTCGCGTTTGGAGGTGATACGTTTGAGCGGGGCAACAGAGTCGCAGCTGTGAGTGAGCCATTGATTTATGGAGTCGACCTGGGAAGCAGTGGTGAGACCCTGGAGAGCGGGAAGAGAATTAGTAAGAAGGGAGGAGAAATTTTCAAGATTGACACGACCCCATGATCGGACCCAGGTGTTTTTGGGTCGGAGGGTCTTAGCTGGGGGAAGAATGGGAAGGAGAAAAGAGATCAAGTGATGATCAGACCAAGGGCAAGGGGAGATAGAGAGTGATTCCACAGGGCAGTTCAGGGACCAGATCTGGTCAAGCCGATGACCTTTAGTGTGGGTAGGGGAGTGGATATGGGGTGTAAAGTTGAGAGAATGAAGGGTTTCGGAGAGTTCCTTTGATGAAGGGCATTCGGCAGGATCAGAGGGCCAGAAATTAAAGTCGCCAAGGAGTACTTTTTGGTAGATTCCTTTTTGGATTTTCTATTTTTAAAAGATGCCAGAGTAAGTTATGGATGAAACAGAATCCATAGCCTTTATTGAATGTGATTGGGAAGAAGAAAGGCTAGAAAGCTACTAAGTAACACAGCTGAAGTGCTTCTGCAAGAAATTCAATGTTTCCATTACTGGATTCAGGAGAAAGGAGGAGTTCTACAAAGCGCTGAGGGCCTGGGTAGAAGCAAGGAAAACCCCTGATATTGAGGAGGGGGGTGACCATGCAGATGTACAGCTGGAAGGGCCAGTGGGCTCAGGAGGAAGGAAGGGACCTTTCCCCGCAGGTAGCAGTACTTCTGGCAAGAGTCTGTCTCCAGAGGAGCTGGAGGACCGAGAGAGTTCCAGGAGGCGCGAAATGGAGATGACCAAGTTCAAGGTGAATAGGCAACTGGAGATAGAAAATAGGAGATTAGACATAGAGGAAAAGAAATTACAGTTTAAGCATGAAAAGGTTTTGATGGAGCTGGAGTTCAAAACCAAAATGTTAGAGGTTACTTCCCCTGGTGTCAGCGTTACGTCAGTGCCTGTGGAAGCTAGAGTGTATATTCCCAAGGATGTGGTAAAAGAGTTTTTATAAAAATGGCGATATTGGGCAGTGGTTCAGAGCCTATGAGGTAGCCATGTCTTCCCACCGGGTCCCTGAGAGAGATTGGGGAGCGGGGTTGTCGGGACACACTGTTGGACTTGCCTTCTGAAGTCCACAATTCATACAGCCACATGAAGGATGCATTAATGTTTAGGTATGGTTTGACCCCTGAACTCTATAGACAGAGGTTCAAGAAATGCATGTAGTTAGAAAACTACCTGGGTAGAATATGACACTTTCTTTTGCAGAGAGGACATTCTAGCATCAAATGACAACCCCCATATCAAGCAAATTTTCTTAGGGGACTTCAACCTTCACTGGGACGACTTGAACGACCCTGGGGTAAACAGCCTCAAAGCCTTCCTCACAGACCTCAGCCAAATATGCAACAGCCCTACACACGACAAGGGTGCAACTCTCGACCTAGTTATTTTCAAAGCAGACTTCATACAGCTGGACTCAATACTCCCTTGCTACTGGTCTGACCATCATATCATTAGTTTCCAAGTCCTGGAAACCTTTAAACGCCTCTCTACACAACCCCTTAGAACAAAGAGCTTGAAAAGAAACCTGAAAAATGTCGGCTCTGACCTTAGAGCCTTAGCTAATTCAAACCCTCTGTGTCCCCGGAAGACCTAACTGATGTACAGGGGCTGACAAATCACTACTTCCCCTCCATGAACAACCTTCTAGACAAAATGGCCCCATTACAACTGAAAAGAACATCCTCAAAAGACTCAAAACCATGGGATTATGGGAGACTAAATGAGGATAGATGCTCGCTTAGAGTAATAGAACGACGCTGGAGAGACACACCCTCCACTGACCTCCTCAAACTTCTAAGATCATCCAGAAACGCTTATTTTAGAAAGATCAGAAAATCCAAAACAAATTTCTTCAGGTCTCAACTAGACCTAGCCAAGAACCGTCCCAAAAAACTATTTGACCTTATCAAAGCCCAAACTAAGAGCCCACCTAATGTCATCAATGCCAGCCCACTCCCTCTACCCAACTGTGATAAATGTGCCTCCTTTTTCTCTTCCAAGACAGAATCCATTAAATCTGATCTGCTCTAGGACCTAATATCCTTATCAGACTTGAAAAAGAGCCCATCACTGACCCTGACTGGTGCCCCAGCCAATGACCTCCCATTATTTAAACTAAAAAACAACGCAACTTGGTCCCATTTTGACACTTACGGTGAAGACTCCATATTAAAGACGCTAAACACGTTGAAGCCTGCCAATCACTTCACTGAACCACTCCCTGCGAACTACCTAAAAGACTTCATTCCTCTCTTACTTCCCAGCTGGACCAAGATCAACACATCCCTCCTCCAAGGCTCCATTCCAGACATATTAAAAACTGGACAGGTCTCACCTATCCTAAAAAAAACCACAGCAGACCCCTCGGATCCAAATAACTATTGTCCGATATCTAACATACCTATGCTAGCCAAACTCCTGGAAAAATGTGTTAACATGCAATTGAATAGTCACATTGATCGATTCAACTTGTTGAACAAATTTCAATCAGGCTTCAGAGCAGATCACAGCACCGAATCAACCATATTAGACGACGCTCTCAAAATCCTAGACCAAAATGAAGCATGTCTACTAATACTACGTCGACCTGTCATCAGCTTTTGACACCGTCAAACATGACAACTTGCTTGATCTCCTAAAAAACAATGGTAATGTCTGGAAATGTTTTTAACTGGTTAACCTCTTTCCTCCATAATAGATCCCAAAGATTCAAGGTCAACCAATCCCTGTCCAACCCCATGCCAGTCACATTAGGAGTCCCAAAAGGCTCCTCCCTCTCACCCACCTTGTTCAACCTGTTCATGGAACCTCTTACCCATCTTCTCAGCCTCACCAAGATACACTTCCACATGTATGCTTACGACGCCCAAATTTACATAAAGATACACTCACTGGAGGACATCAAATCGCTCAACACCACACACGTGGCTGGCCGAAAACCATCTGAAACTTAACTCCCTCTAAACGGAATTCCTTTTAATCTCCCCCCCCCCCGAACAAAACTCATACTATCCTGGACTGGATGAAGCACCTAACAGCGAGATTTCAGACTCAGCGAAATCTCTTGGGGTAATACTTGACAGTAACTTAAAGATGCAGAAACACATTAGCGCCTCAACAAAAGAAGCCAACTTCCACCTTAAGACCCTACGAAAACTGAAACCCTTTCTGCCCGCACATGATTTCAAACTAGCAGTTCAAGCCCTAGTAATTCCCTGTGTGAAATATGGAGCAGTAACACCATGTGGCCTCCCAAGGTCATCGGCCGCCCCGCTAAGAGCTATGGTCAACTCTGCGGCAAGACTCATCACAGGTTCCAAGAGAAATGCTCACATTTCACCAGACCTGAGAGCCCTCAACTGGCTACCATTCAAAGGCAGAATTCAGCTAAAGGTTGCTTGTATGACAAACAAGGCCCTCTACTTCAACGCTCCACAATACATAGCTCAGAAACTGGTGCTCTCAGTGGGCAGCAGAGCCTAGGAGTGCCAAGACTCTTCTCGTACAACTGCAACGATTTGCCAAGAAAAAACGTATAACCGGTCCTTCTCTGGTAGGGCTCCGAGGATTTGGAAAGCCTTACCCAGTGAAACAAGAATGATCCCTTCCACTGCCTCCTTCAAAAGAGAAGTGAAAGCTATCCTCATGGCTAAATTCACTGGAACTACATATATATTCATTGTATTTGTTTTCTTTATTGCTGTTCGTTTTCCAGAGCTGCGCCAGCACCTGATTGATAGCAAGCTGATTAACCCTAGGAAGCTTGCTGAGGAGGTGGACCGCTTGGCTAGTACCAGGGTACAAGGGTCATATGGGATACTCAGTCAAAGGTGGGCAGGGTCCACAGCAGAAGAGTGGGGGGTCAAGGGGTCCAGAGAGGTAGTCCTGTTCCACAGGGGCCCCTGAAAAGTTACAAATGTGGGGACCTGGGTCATAAAGCGAGTGATCCCAGGTGCCACCTATGTGGAAAAGCAGCACCCACTGGTGCTCCGCCCCTAAAGATGGCTAATGTAGCCTTGGCGGAGGAGATTGATGTCCAAGGTGGGTGGGGTCCCACAGATGACCCTTGTCTCTTTAGGAGAATGTGAGGTGGTCCCAGAAACTCAGCTACCCAGGAGCACTAAGAAATATGTCGGTGACCATCAAATGCCAAAAGGTGGAGGTTCTTAGAGATACATGAGCCAGTGTTACAGCTGTCAGGTGTCACCTGGTGTCTCAATAGCAAATTGTCCCTCATGCATTTTGCCGAGTTGTTGCCACCAACAACACAGAGAGCCGTTGTCCAATGGCTCAGCTTCCTGGGGGGGTCTCTGGTACTCTTCAGGTAGCTGTGAGGCCTGCCAAGCCTAATGGCTGTTTATTGGGGAATGATTTGGAGAGCTCACTATGGGGAAAGGTGGAGAAGAGTGCTCACTTGAAAATGGTGGGTCCGACTGACTGGGAATGTGTGACCACCCGGTCAATGGCAGCCAGTAAGGGTGCTCAAGAGGACCTGGAGCCTGAAATTCAGGCCCAGGAACCTGCCTTATAGAGAAGAGGCAGGGGGCACGGAAAACTGGCCCCCGAAGTTCCCACGGCCCAGGAGGAGGTAGACCCTGAGGGGGATGCCCTGCAGCCTACAGGGGAGCAAGTAGCTGAACTGGGGTACCTGCCTAAGCTTACCCTTGGCAGCAAGAAGAAGGCCCCTCCAGGGAAGAAGTCTGCAGGGAGCAGAGAAAATGCCCTTCTCTTGAGGGCTTGCAGCGACAGGCTGTCTGCCAGGCAGTAGGTGAGCAGTCAGGATCACATTGGATTTATTGGGAGAATGGTCTCCTGTATAGTGAGCCTAAGGTTGCTGAGCCTTGGTCAGCTGGTGGTACCCCAGAGTTTCAGAGCCTTCCTACTGGGGCTGGCTCATGATGTGACATTGGCAGGACATTTGGGGCAGGACAAGACCTTTGAGAGGCTTGTCACCCGCCTCCATTGGCCCCAAATGCTCAAGAGTTCAGACACTCATTGCAGGACATGTCAGACTTGCCAGGCAAGTGGAAAAGTGGGAGGAATCAGAAGGCTCCTCCCCAGCTGTTCCTTGAGGTCAGTGCCACCTTTGAGTGGGTGGGGATTGATATTCTGGGACCACTGGACCCCAAGACAGCCATGGGCAACAGGTTCATCCTGGTCTTGGTGGACCATGCCACCCGGTACCCGGAAGCCATACCTCTGAGGACAGTTACGGCCCCCGTGGTGGGATGAGCGCTGATAGGAATTTTCTCCCGAGTGGGATTCCCTCGCGAGGTAGTGTCTGACCGGGGACACAACTTCACTTCTAAGTATATGAAGACCCTGTGGCAGGAGTGTGGGGTAACTTATAAGTTCACCACTCCTTACCATCCCCAAGGAAATGGGTTGGTTGAAAGGTTTAACCGAACCCTGATAGGCATGATACTGGGTCTTGAGGAACCCATGAGGCGTAAGCGGGATGTCCTCTTACCATGCCTACTCTTTGCATACGGTGAGGTGCCACAGAAATCTCTACGGTTCAGTCCCTTTGAGCTTCTCTATGGACACCCAGTCAGAGGATCTCTGAGTCTGGTCAAAGAAGGCTGGGAGCAATCTCCAAGGAAACCTCCCGAGGATGTATATAGCTACATGCTGGCCTTCAGGAACCAGACTCGGCGTTTCAGACAACTCGCTGAGGCGAATCTGGAAGCCAGCCAGGAAGAGATGAAGCAATGGTATGACCAGAATGCCACTCTGGTAGAGCTTCAGCCTGGTCAGAAAGTGTGGGTCATGGCCCCAGTGGAGCCCTGCACTCTCCAGGATAAATGGACTGGGCCATTTGAGGTTGTGGAGCGCAAGAGTCCAGTTACCTACTTGGTGGACTTGCGGTCTCCTAGGAACCCCTTGAGGGTCCTACATGTCAACCGCCATAAGACCCACTTAGAGAGGTGTTGGACTTGGCCCGTTTTGGCAGCTTCACCCCGATACTTTTTGCATTTCCCCAGCCTGTTTCTGTAACCTGGTGTTGGTGATTTTAGGCCTCTGCGCACTTTTTCACTGTGGTCCAGTGTAAAGTGCGTGCGCTCTCTGTGTATGTGCGGTGAGATTGGCCTGCCCTCCCATGGGAATGCATGGGGAATATGTGTGTCTATGGTAGTTCCTGATGTGTGGGGAGTGCAGGGGCAAGTTTGGTATGTGCGAACTCGTGAGATTGAATGCTGCATGATGATGTGTGCAGATTTAATGTGTCTAGTATGGAAGTGCCACTTTTAGAAGTTGGCATGTCTGTGCAGTGAATGTGAATTGACTGTCTGGCTTGTGATTGGCTGGAGCTGGCTGGTGTGCCTGGCTCCAGGAGTCCGGATGGGTCTGCCCGGTGGTGAATGGGGAGATCTGCATGTTGATGGCAGGGAGCCGTTGCACCTGGGACCTGAATAGGGCTGGGCCTTCCTTCCACAATGCTGTCTCCACCCCCTGTGGTGTGTCAGATGTCCCTGACCCATCCTGTGAATTGGCAGGGCGGCTGAGCAAAACAAAGTGCTCCAGAGCCAGTTGCATCTGGTTCGCCCCCTGCCTGTACCTTTAGAGACAAAGGAAATGTCTGTATAAAAAGGGGCTGTGACCCCATGAAAAATGTTCTTGTTTCCAACTCAAATGCACCAGAGGCGTGCTGCTGCTGGGGCCCAGGGGAAGGTTTGCCTCAATGGGCCCTGCCCAGCACCCTGGATGCCCTGGAGGACTTTTTTTGGCACCCTTTGCTTAAAGCTGATTTTGCCAAGGCTTGTTAAGCCTGGCCAGGGGAGCGCTTTGCTTTCTTTAAATCAGGGAGGGAGAGCCTGGGGGCTGAGCAGCGCGGCGCTGCAGCCCTTTTGAGAGGGATTCCCCCTGTCTGTGGATCCCCCCCTCCCTGTGTTCCTTGCGGGTGCCCACCCCGCTTATTTTGGTATTTGTGGTGCGCAGGTGCCCACTCTGCGTCTATGCGCTATTGTTAATTACCTACGGGTGCCCACCCTGCTTATGTGGAGCTCTTATGACGGGTGCTACCCCGCTGTGCATTTTTGAATTATCGAGGGAGCCTACTCTCGCAGTGCCCCGAGAATCACTGCTGCAGCCGTGGGCACACAGGAAGTCAGGCACCGTAGTGCCTGACGGCGGGCCGGACTTCCGGTTTCAAAAAGGAAGTCCTGCGCCCGCCGCCGGAAGAGGAAGAGGAGCTGCCCACGAGATGAGGTATGGCGTTGCCGGTGCGGGGCTCCCCTTATTAAGGGAGAGCCCCGCAGGCGCCACCTGGTGCAGCTCGACGGCCGACGGGATGCAAGGGACATTGCCGGTGCCTGCCCCCCACCGCGGGAGAAGCGAGGAGACTGCCGCTGGGAGCCTTGCTGGCTCCACACTGAGCCCCGGTCCCGAGATTGGGGACCGGGTGAAGCAGAGCCCCGCAAGCACTGCCGCCCGGAGGAGCCCCAGCCAAATGAGAAGCAGTTGGCCCGGTGAGTAAAACTGGCTGGGGGGGGGCTCCATAGGGGTGTATGTTGGCACCAGTGCGCTACGCAGTGGCTGGGGTACATTTAGGGCAGCCCCGGATGGCAGTGGGGCGCCCCAACATGATTTTTTTTCCGGGCCAATGCGTGGCTATAACGAGAGGGCAAGTTTTTCTATTTTGGGCCCAGAGTGTTCTAGGAGCCTGTGTGCTCCAGGGGGGTATTTATTTCTTAAAGGGTTCCAGAGGGGTCCATGTTCGTACCCACACTTTGCCTCATTATCCCTAGAGCCTGAGAGCTCCAACGAAGCCCCAGTTGTTTTCGGAGCCAGGTGACTCCCTGGGGTACCTTATTGAGTTACTGAGCCCCGTTTGGCTCCAACCTATGGGCAGTGTTATTCTGAGGGCCAGTGAGAGCCCATGCCACAGTTTACAGTTTACAGCTGCCCAGCAAGTAGCAGGCAGCTGCACCGTTTAGGTATTTCTTTTAGGGGTACCTGTGCTTCTGAATCCAGGAGTGAGATGCCATCCTTCGCCCCTACCTTGTTCTTTCATAGCTACGCAGCACTTAGTGCCAGCTGCAATGTTTAGGCTACACGTGATGGCTCTCAGCTGCCCAGCAAATAGTGGGCAGCTGCAATGTTTAGGTTTGCGCAGATGGCGCACCCCTGACTGGCGCAGCTTGGCAGCGTGCCCTGACATTCTGGACACAGGGCATTTGAGCCCCTTCTTGTATGGCTAGTTGGCCAGGGGAGCTGGTATGTGAATAGGGCGCAAGACCCTAATGTGATTTATGTGCTCTAAATGTGGTGCTAGGAAATGTAATGCGTTTAGTATGTTTTACGCACCCTGTGTTTTATACCTCTCAACTGTGGTTTATGATTATGAGGTTTTGTTGCATATCATGGTTTTTGCTAGTGAGATTATACTTCACTGTGATTTACGCCCCTAATGTGAGTTATACTAAGGAGGTAGGGTCTAATGTGTTTAGACTAGTGAGAGATTGCATAATGTGTTTATGCTGGTGAGGTTGGCGCGGGATGTAATTTACGCCTGATGTGACTGGGCATAATGTAAAGTTATATTACAGGTTGAGGTGGAGTACAGTGATTACCAGTGGCTACTGGTTGTAGGTTTATGATCTATTTTTACTTGTACCAAATTCTGCTAAGTGTTGATCCTGAAAGTGGTCCACGTGGCCCTGTCCTGTGTAAATAATCCCTTGTGAATATTGCCCATGCCAGTTGACACAATGTATTTTGTGTGATTAGATTGTGACGTGTTTTGAGAATACAAAGGCTATTTTTATATAAACTTGCGTGGAGTTCTTTTTGTAGTGTGCAAGGGATGTTGTTGCTGTGTGCATGTGCAAATGCTTTACACATTGCCTCCGGGATAAGCCTGACTGCTTTTGCCATGCTACCAAGGGGGTGAGCAGGGGTTATCTTTGGCGTGTAACTCCCTTGCCCTGACTAGAGTGGTGTTTTCTGCCTGGCTTTGGCGCAAGCCTTAGCCAACCAGAAATCCCAGTTCTAACAAGAGGTCTGAAGTGGGCATGCTCCTAGCAACTGATACTGGAATGGAGGAGGAGACTGAGCCTCTTCCTGACCTCCTGTCTGCAACAGAGCAAGAATGGCCAGTGGATGGTGTTAACCTCTCTTCCACCCTGACCCATGAGTGACGGCCACCAGTTGCAGGGATAGTTTTCTGATCTGTTCTCCCTGGTTTCTGGTGTCAGATTGGTGCGTCCATGATGTGGTCACAGGAGACAGCTTACCTGTGAAGCACAAAACCTACAGGGTAACTGACAGGGTGAGGGCTTGCATCAAAGATGAGGTCTCAAATATGTTTCCCCTAGGGGTGATTGAGTCCTCTAGCAGTCCTTGGGCCAGCCCAGTGGTCTTGGTCCCGAAGGCTGCCGCGCCCGTTGCCATACCCGAACTCCGGTTCTGTGTGGACTACTGAGGGCTCAATTCTGTCACGAAGACTGACGCGCACCCCATCCCCAGAGCTGATAAGCTCATTGATCGGCTAGGGGCTGCAGGGTACCTCACCACGTTTGAATTGACGTCTGGGTACTGGCAGATCGCCTTGACTGATGGGGCAAAGGAGAGGTCAGCATTCTCCACACCAGATGGCCATTTCCAGTTCTGGGTTATGACCTTTGGGATGAAGAATGCCCCTGCCACCTTTCAGAGGTTGGTCACCAGGTGTTGGTTGGACTGGAGGAATACAGTGCTGTGTACCATGATGACATCGCAGTGTTCAGCGCCAGTTAGGGAGAATATCTGCGCCACCTCTGGGAAGTGTTGTTGGCGCTGCAGAAGGCAGGTCTCACGTTCAAGGCGAGTAGGTACCAGATTGGGCGGGGTTCCGTGGTGTACTCGGGACACCAAGTTTGGAGCGGCCAGATGGCGCCCCTACAGCCCAAGATTAAAACCATCCTGGCTTGGGAACCCCCCAAAACCCAGACAGAGGTGAGAGCCTTTTTTGGACTCACAGGGTATTACAGGAGGTTTGTCAAGGGGTATAGCAACATTGTTGCACCATTGACAGAGCTGACTCCCAGGAAGCAGCCCAAGAAAGTGATTTGGACTGACACCTGTCAGAAAGCTTTTGAGGCCCTGAAAGCTGCCATGTGCATGGCGCCGTGCTCCTGCACCCAACTTCTCCAAAGAGTTTATCGTTCAGACAGATGCTTCAGAGCATGGTGTGGGGGCCGTTTTGTCACAGATTAATGAGGAGGGCCTAGATCAACCTGTAGCTTCATCAGTAGGAGGTTACTTCCACAGGAACAGAGGTGGAGTGCTATTGAAAGTCAGGCATTTGCTGTGTTCTGGGCACTGAAGAAGCTGCAACCATACCTGTTTGGGACTCGCTTCCGGGTTCAGATAGACCAAAGGCCCCTCAGACGGTTGATGCAGATGAGGGCTGAGAATTCAAAGCTGTTGAGGTGATCCATTTCCCTACAGGGTATGGACTTTTCGGTGGAACACCGCCCTGGTACAGAACACGCCAATGCTGATGGGCTGTCCAGATTTTTCCTCCTTAGTGATGAGAACTCCCAGGAGTTAGGGTAGTTCTACAAACATTTCAGCTGGAGGGGATACGTGTTAGACCTGGCACTACTGGTGTGGGTCTCCGTTCCATTTTTGCTGTTGCCGCGTGTGTTTTTGGTGGTGTTAGATGCTTTGGGCACTGTGCCACTGCTGTCCAGTGCCAAAGTGCAAGTGCTCCCTATTGTAAATGAATGTATTAATTGGTGACTCCATGATTGACTATTTGGTTTACTTGTCAGACCCTAGTACAGTGCACCAGGAGTGCCCAGGGCTTGTAAACCCATATCCTGCTTGTGGGCTTGCAGCACTGGTTGTGCCACCCACAGAAGCAGCCTTGTAAAATATGTCTGTCTGCCATTGCAGAGCCTGCGGGCAGTCTGGTACTGTCATGCTAACTGGGCAAGTGCACCCACTTGCCAGGCCCTAAACCTTCCCTTTTCTTCATATCAGACACCCCTATGGTAGGCCCAAGGGCAGGGTGCATTGAAAGGATAAGGTAGGACTTGCCCTGATGTGTGTGGGTATGCAGTTAATGGGTCGCTCACTACTGACCTCACCAGCGGGTGTAGCCCAAGAGCATCGCGGTAGATGCAGTCCTTCTAGGCGTGTGCGCCTTTCGTAGCTCTTGAAGTGTAGAAAGCAAGGTTGCAGCACCAACTCTGTACACCGGTGTTTCGGAATTATTATTCCTCATCAGCAGAGTGTAGGTTTCTTCAGGGTTTGCTGGGCAGGCTGCCAAAGTATTCACAGGTATGGTACCACTCAAGGCACGTAGGAGCGGTGTCCGAGCTCGTCAGCTCAAATGGTTCAAGGGAACCATATATAAGTATGCAGTCAATGGGTCGCTCACTACTGACCTCACCAGCGGGTGTAGCCCAAGATTATCGCAGTAGATGCAGTCCTTCTAGGCGTGTGTGCCTTTCGTAGCTCTTGAAGTGTAGAAAGCAAAGTTGCAGCACCAACTCTGTACACCGGTGTTTCGGAATTATTGTTCCTCATCAACAGAGTGTAGGTTTCTTCAGGGTTTGCTGGGCAGGCTGCTAAAGTATTCACAGGTATGGTACCACTCAAGGCACATAGGAGCGGTGTCCAAGCTAGTCGGCTCAAATGAAGCAAGGGAACCATATATAAGTATGCAGTCAATGGGTCGCTCACTACTGACCTCACCAGCGGGTGTAGCCCAAGAGCATCGCGGTAGATGCAGTACCGCAATGTGTATGGCATGTCCTAATAGCGAATTACAGCCATTTTCGTTTTTCACTATTGCAAGGCTACCTGTTCTCCATAGGCCAGAATGGGCAGTTAGATTATTACGTTGTTTTAATCCGAATTGACTCAGAGAACATGGTAAAAATTCGAGTTTAGCATGCCTGGACTCAGAATGATAAAATACATCTTTTAGTGAAGTTGGTTTTAACATTCTGTGTTTGTAAGTACCACTTTTAGAAAGTAGGCATTTTCTTGTCTAACTATCCAAAGCCTGCCTCTGCTAGGTTGTGTATTCCATGTCTGGAGTTTGAGTGACAGGACTGGGGGATTCCAAGAGACAGAATTAGTCAGCCCAGTGGTGAATAGAGAGATCTGCATCTAGATGGGTGGGAGGAGTTGCACCTGGGACCTGAATAGCGCTGTGCCTGCCTTCAACAATGCTGGCTTCACCTCTGGGGTTGCGGCTGATGTCTCTGCCCTGCACTTTAAAAGAAGAGAAGGAATGATGTCAACAAAGTGCTCCAGGGCTGTGCTTTCCCTACACAATACTGACTTCACCTCCTGTGGGGTGTCTGATGTTTCTGCCCTGCACTGTGAAAGGAAAGAGGGAGTCCTGTAAACAGAGTGCTTCTAAACTGGATTGGACTGGGCAAAGGCTCCGCTCCCCTCAGAGAACAAAGGATTTTGGGTATAAATATTGGGACCATGATCCCAAGAAATTAGATCACTTTTGGACTACAAGAAAAAACCTTCACTGAGGAGAGAAACCTGGAGAAACTTAGGAGAGACTATCCCTAAGCAGAAGTGTTGCTTGGGGGATTGACCTGCAGTGGTTGCCTGACTGCCAAAGGGAGGAGAAAGGAACGTTGTGTACTTTGCTTTCAACTTGTGAAGATCTCTAAGGACTTGGAATAGAGCTTGCCTCCTGCTGAAGTCTTAAGGACAACAGACTTCACCCCCACCTCCCCAGAGTTCTTTGGAAGTGCCTACTGCTGTTTTGGGCCTTCTGAGGGACTGCGTGTCGCAAGGAGCTGGAAGCGCGATTCAAGAAGGAAGAAGCGTGTCGCCGTCCCTGCTGGTGCCATCGCATCGTGAATGTCAGCGCTGTAGCTGTCGTATTGCACCTTATCGAGAGAAGCGTCCCGCAACGAAGAGGAAGCACGTCGCCATTGCTGCTGCTGCCATCGCAACTCCAAGGGAGGGTGTCGCCGCTGTAGCTGTCTTATTGCACCCCATCGAGAGAAGTGTCTTGCAACGAAGAAGAAGCGTGTAGCCGTCCCTGTTGCTGCCGTCGCATCTTGGATGTCGGCGCTGTAGTTGTTGCATTGTGCTGTGCTTCTCGCAAACTTCGGAGAAGAGTGTTGCAGCTGAAGCTGTTGCCGTTGCATCGCTGAACTACGGTGTGGCCGCTGCAGTTCACTCATCGAATCGCGACTTCTCGCATCATCGGAGAAGTGTGCCGCATCTGGAAGATCTTCATGTCTTTATTTCTTTGCACCAGAACTTTGCCGCATTTCCATCGCTGCAACATTGTTTGTTGTGGAAGCGCAACGCATAGTAAGGTACATTGATGCAAAGTGTTGCATCTTGAGAACTAAACTGAACTAAGCTAAAACTACCATCTTGAGTATAGTATTGTGTATTTTTGTCGTTTATGGTGTTGTGTTAAATCTATATAAAAAATACTTCTCTTTAATATACCACTGTGTGGTGTCCATCTGTAGTGTTGTCACTGGGTTACTGTATGTGGTCACAAATGCTTTACACACTGCCTCTGAGGTAAGCCTGTCTGCTCGTGCCAAGCTACCAAGGGAGTGAGCAGGGGTTATTTTAGGAGTGTACCCCCTTACCCTGACTAGAGACAAGGGTCCCTATTTGTCAAAAGTACCTACCTGTACCAACTAACGACCCCCTAATCTAACACCTATTGTACGTAGACTGGTGTTGGAATAGTAAATCTTACTACTACCAAGTCTAGCGCCCTCTGTAAAAACTGCGATGTCACATACCGCGTTCATCTTGATCGCGTTGTAACATCACATATTGACCACATCACTCCTGATCTCAAATCCCACAAAAGGGCTCCCATATGAAGCTAGAATCCAGCAAAAAATTGCCTGCATGACGCACAAAGCCCTCCACCATAATACCTCTAACTTACTCGTCCAGAAGCTCAAACTCTACAAAGGTTCCAGAGCAACCAGAAGCTCAAACACCTTTCTTCTGAAACCTCCGAGATTTCATAAAATGAAAACCTACAACCGAGCCTTCTCTGGGATTGCCCCAAATAATTGGAACACTTTACCTCCAGAAATGAGAATGAATCCCTCAACCATTTCATTCAAGAAAGAAGCCAAAGACTTCCTCATGAACAAATTTCTCCCCTAGATCACATGACTCTCTCCTCAGTCGCATACTTGACTAACTATCTCTGGCTATTTATTACGCTCCTCCGTGTAATACTGAAGTTACCCTCCTGCTTCTCAACTCTGCCTTGTTTTGCTGTGGACAAACTGTGACATTATTTTGTTATTAATGATGTAACCTTGCTCTCCGACTGTTTGTGAACTTGTAGTAAGTATGTTACTATTGGCTTTTACTAATTGGCATGTTGCAATTCTGTGAGTGCTCTGATACTCGCAAGGATCATGTTTGCGCTATAAAAAAATCGCTGATTAGGTAACATGGATAAGCCTTGTTTCCTTTCTCATATCCTGATAGATAATCGAAAAAACAAGTATAAACATTCTCATTGGGCATTGCTGGTTCCTTCTCATTCATTGACAGACAATCGAACAAATGAGTGTACACATTACAAGTGGCCATTGCTTGTTCCTTCTCATACATTGACAGACATTCGGACAATCCAGTATAAACATTGCAAGTGGATCAGGGATAATCCTCAGATGGGAGCAGGTATGTTAACACCAGATGTGTAAAAGTATGAGCAAAACAAGTCTGTGCTGACTGAAAACAAAAAGTAGAAAGGCACCAAAGTTCACAATTCAACATCACTGTAAAATACAAAATGAAAGAACTGATGTTCAAAATAACAACTTTAAATGCATTTTGCACAACTGCTCACCGGAGGACAGTAGCATGCTGCCTCCAGAAACTTACTGCTACATGGGAGTTTGGAGTGTTGACGCTGTCAAGTAAGTAGATTCAATCTCTGCACTTAATTTTATTTGCTGTGCTCATTGTTTGGCTATACTTTATTGTAGAGGTCAAACACTCAATTTACCAGTAGTCTAGCCTTTTTAAAAGTGCCAGAGAGATCCAGTGTGAACCCTTTGTGATGGCGGGCTTGCACTCCAGTGCTAGTGGATATGCCTGCAGTATGCCTCCTCATTCTCTATTAAGGTTGGTTCCAACCCTAAATAAGTTCTTGCACACCTGAGGCCTCTAGGCCCCCCAGTTCATGAGAGATTCCTTTTTTACTCCTTCTAATCCAAAACCAGAAGATAGGCTAAACATCCAGGGCCAAACACCCAAAAGGAGAAGGGAGGAATGCTTGCTGTTTGTTTAACCACTGTCAATTGCATGGAGTAGCATTCCAACCCATCCTTCTTTTGCCCAACAAGTCACCTCCAATTAGAACCAGTCATGCACAAATGAGCCTTGGTTCTGCTCTAAAAAGAACAGTCCACCCTGAACACCTCACTGAACTGGAACACAAGCAATTCAAGACCAGTTTCGGTCTGATTGTACCTCTGCAGTTTGGTGTAGCTTAGGTCCAGTGGCCCAATGAGCAAAAGACCCACATCTGGGCATACACTTGGCCACTACGTCCAACGTCCAACACACAAACTGTGATGAGACCTCCTGGACCCTTGATTATTGCAATCTTACATTATAAAGTTTGGTGCTCACAATTCGGTAGTGATCACAAGAAGTGTAAATGCATTCACCGTTTGGACCATTCTATTGCTACAGTAATTACATTGGTATTGTGGTGTGTCTACGGATATGTTTGTGTCCGATGGTCCTGGGTTATCACTGTGTTTTGTTACATAATTGTTTAATTGTAAGTTGAGTTGTTTGTACATGTTATCTTTCTTTTCTCAGTTAATACTGTAAGTAGATTCATGTATGTGGAATTTTTATCATAGCATTATATATTTACAAAAAGTGGAAAATCGGTGCACGTGGGATAATTGTGGTGTATCTAATATGACTCGTTGTTCTGGTAAATGGGGAATTCCAACACTCTCACCATTGATATTGAAAGATGGACCCTGTGACTTCACAAATAAAGTAAAAAGATAGACATGGAAAGCTGTTTTACTCTGCAGTGCATGCCGTCGAATATGAACCTGTATCAGGGAGAAAGTTATTACAGAGTAAGATATTTTATATTTTTGATTTTAGGGTTCTGCAGTAGAAATGGATCAGATTGTAGAAAAAGTTACTGTACTGGATGCATTGAATATTGAAGCAATGAAGGAAAAGTAGAGGTTATGACGAATAAAAAACACAGGACAGGTGATTACACTGCTAGAGTCTCAGTTAACGCATCATGTCAAGTGGAAATATCCTTGGACGTAACAACCCAGATACCTTGGAGGCACCTACAAAGTACTAGAATCCTGCATTGTGTAACCCTGAGCCATCGTCATCATTACCTCTCAGATTAGAGAACTGCTGAAGACCAGGTTATTTCTTACAGTAGTTTACTTACAGAGCGCAATTTATAGCAAAGATGCTTTATGCTAAAGGTAAAACGACCTGGCTAAACAGGAGGAAACTACTAGTTGTGCAAATACGTTTTGATGTGCTTTTCAGACTGAAAAGGATTTGCTTCCACACGAAGATGAATTGGCAGGAAATTCCATTTCTTACTGCTGCCACGAAAAAAGCTTTTGTCGAGCCTAGTTGTTCATATCGTCGGAAATGAAGCAAGTGTCTGATGGTTTGAGCGAAGAGCTTGTCTAGTTAAGCGTCATGATCTTTTTAGTTACTAACAGCCTGATTCATCAAGCCGAAATCGGCTCGCAAAGGGCCAGATTCTGAGAATCTGGCCGTTTGCGAGCGCTATTTTTGCATTTGAGATTCATCATCCCAAATGCAAAAATCGGTAATAGCGATTTCGCTATTTTGCGAGGAATTACATTTAAGGAATCTCTATTTGAGATTCCTTAAATGCAATTCATCCTCCATTTAAAAATTGCGAATTCACAATTTCGGCCCGCTATTTACCGCGAGGTCAAATCTCGTGGTAAATAGCGAAAACTTTGACATGTGTTTGCGCAACACCTGTTTCAATTTGCATTTAAGGGGTGCTACAGGGTGTCCTTTGGACACCCCTGGCACCCTTGAAATCGCTATCTTATTTACGATTAGCTAATTGCTAATCGCAAATAAGGAATACTCCCCATGAATGGGGAGTTATTCCTTATTTGCGAATAGCAATTTGCTAATCGCAAATAAGGAATGTGTAGGAATTGCAATTCTTTTTGCGATTCCTACATGAATCCCGTTTTGCGAGTCTGTAGTAGCGATTCCTTATGAATCGATATTATAGACTCGCAAAACGGGTCTTTGATGAATCAGGCTGTAAGTCTGGCGATTGTCGGTGGAAGCATTCTTCTCCTTGCACCATAAAGGACCTCGTAGAGGTGATTTTGTGTTACCGTTTTTAGATGTTATAAGTAAGTACACGTGAGAGCAGCTCAGTCCCAGCAGACCTCCCCGGAAGCTATGTCTTCACTATTATATTCAAAATCCTCCCTCGTTTGTCTGCCACTGTTCTCTAAGATAGACATCAGGCGAAATGTAACACAGATTTTGTGCCTGCCCTTGAACCCTCTTACTTATATTTGAAATGCTCTGTGAATCTCGGCTGAACCAGTTCCCTCCTTCACTGGCCTAGAAACCTGACAAAGGTGGGCTTCCACCCCCACCCTTCGTTCTTCTACAGTATTGATGATTAATTGCTCGGCTTTGTTAACATTTCTGAAATTTTCACTTTGGCCCATTGCGAAACACAGAATGGTAGAAATAACATTGGCGGAGCTTTGTGGACTTGTAAAGCCAAGGTAGTTCGATTTATTGGGGGAGGAGGCGTTCACCATGGTCTCTCTAAATCTACTCTGCCCGGTCTTCCTAATAATACTCCTGCGTTTCTTGGTTGCCCATAACTCTCAAACCTAGATCAGAACTTGGCTGCACCGAGATGTGCTCGCCTATTTTCAGGTTCTGGTTATGCAGGTTTCCATAATACTGAAACTGCAGCTTTGATATCACGAGAGTGTGAAAGAATGTGGAATCTGTCTTAATAATATAGGACAGACGTGTTCATGGCCACTTTAACCACCAGATGTAACACTACCTCAACTTTATTCTGCTCCCCCCTCTAATCCTCTTTTAGGCATTTAATTGGGCATCCTCCCCCCTTTTGCTGCTTACCATCTCCCCTCCCACCACTTTCTAGCAGCCAGGGCACAACCACTCTCATGTTCTCTAAAAGCATTCTGGGACTTTTGTGTGCTTTTTTGCCACGTAGGTGGGGAGGAAAGACACTAGAGCAGAGTTGGAAACACGTTAAGGAGCCTAAGACTGGTGGTTCATGGATAGCACAAGGCAGCCACAATGTTTTGCCTGGTTGCATATCTGGTGTAAGAATGCAGTCCCAGGACATGCCTTCTGGCAGATTGCATGCAAAGGGTGCGTGGTGAAACTCTTGTACACGTCACTCATGCCAGAAGAAGTGGCATACGAGGCTTCTGTAAGTAAATACCAGGAAAATGGGTAATTATGAATGGCTTTCAATAGTATTTTTAGAAATGTCTTCATTCGATGATCATTGAAATATGCAATCTTTCATAATGGACTGGGTGAAATAAATATCTGTTTAAAGAGTCCTTGTATGCGTTGCACTGTGTAGCGTTTGTACTCATATTGTGTAAACCTCCGACTTAGATGTTTTTTTACTCCGTGACCTTAAATGCCAAATAAAGGTAGATGGATTCGCATACACCTCCTCCTTTCAAAGGGGTCGTTTAGGCTGTCAATCCTCTGGGGATAAGCACCGTCATAGAAATTGTTTCATACTCACTGCACGAGGTAATATCACAAGAAAACTTTAAAAACAAGACACTTTAACCTTTAATTGGCTGTCAACACGGACGAATGAGCTCGCTACTTTTAATGGGTTCATTCGGTAAGTGGTCTGCCCTCCAAAGTTCGCCCACGGTTCTGCACTCCTGCACTTTATTACTAATCTTTTCAGGGACACACTCACAAGTAACCCAGGCATATGATCTTGTCTCAGCACTTAAACCGAGACTATAAGAAACAGCTTATCTTTTTCTCCCGGGACTCCCCGTTTTTACACAGAGTTTCAGAGAAAGACGAGTCAAGAAAAAAAGTGTTTTACATTCGTTATTTCAAACACGTAAACGTTGCATTTCAGTAACTGAGCTAATATTAGTAAAGTGTGATCTAAAATTGCATTGGTGGAGGGGAGCCTTTTACTATTATGTGCACTGCAGTTATTCGCCTGACTTGGTCCGCTTTGGACCCTTTTCTGAAGATTGCGGTTTGTATATTTTGCTCAGACTTCTTATTCCTATTGTGATGGACACATATCGTAAATACTACACAGGAATACTGTTCGCATGTGTGAGGTCCTGCCAGCAGAATTAAGGCCAAATCATAAATTAAATGTGTCCATAGGCGCAGAGTATAACTTGCCCTGGTGTTATAGCATTGCATTATCCAGTAGAAATGCCCATTGTAGCAATGGTTCCTTTTCTGCATGGTCTCCCTAGATGGTTCACCTATCAATGGAGGGTTTTTTGGTGTTATTATGACGAGGGACCCTGGAATTATGCGGCATTAGAGGGACACAATTTCCGGCAGGGTTGAGTAGATTATGCATCAAGAAAAGTCCAATCATGTGTCATAATGCGGCAGGTTTTGTAATGTATTTCTGTATTATCTCTTCATTTTTATACATCGCAACACTGTATGAGCACTGGGTGCACCTCATTTGTACCAGGTTAACACCCAAGCAATAAACCACATAAAAGTGTCCAGTACAGCTTTGCAAAAGTCCTCCTACCGGCCGCAACACGTGCCGCTGCAGTTTTAGTAACTTTTGAAACGTTTGAGCTAGAAACAACATTTTCTTTGTTAAAATCTTAAAATTATGAGGCAGATAGTGGATTATGTGGCAAATGCGTCAATTCTATAATCGTGCTAAAATCGCCACAGCTGCACAATCACATAATTCCAGCAGCCCTGATTATGACTGTGAGCACTATGGCACTTCCAGTGTGTGTCCTCTGTGACTGTAGATGAGGTAAAATTGGTTACACCCGATTTTCCTATTTGTCTGTAAAGCAATACTACGGTGGTGTAGCATGGGCTTGGCAGTTGGATATCACAAATGGCCTGCAGTGTGCATTTGCACCACCCATATACGATTGGTAAAAAGTGACTCCCATTGTGAGTTGATTGGTTGTGAACACTGCCGTGACACGTCAGAGAAAGGTGTACTGCCAAGCTAAGAAATCTACTTCTTTGCTTTAGAGAAGTCATTGCTAATAGTGCCTGCAGCTCACAGTGTTGTGTGCCAGATGTATATAAATTGGATGTGCAAAATATTAAAGGGTATAATGTGGTTTTCACTCTATAGATGTAGTGCTGGTTTCCTCTGGACAGCGCCAGTCAGAGCAAAGTGTTTTAAAATGCTTTAAGCTTAATTTACAATTCCTTTTTTATGTAATAGCTCAGTGGGTGAAGATAGTTTTATTGAGGTGCATATATATGTAAGGTTACTTTTAAAACCAAACATACGCAATGATGCCTGAGAGCCCTAGTAGTAATTATGTAATTTCTCCTGCTTTCCCGCCTGACTGTGATTGTCTTGAGCCATGAAACCTCGTTTTGCAGTAGAACTATCCTACTGAGTTCGATTTTTAAACTTAGTGTTATGATTATTTTTTATTTTATTTTATTACATCGGAATTATGTATGATGAGTTGTGTTGTTTCTTGACTTTAATGGTGTTTGGTACTGCTTGGAACTATGACAGATTTTTCTAGATGAAACCCTGCTGGTCGTTCGAGAATAATGAGGGGTTGGGCAGACTTGAACTGTGTTGTAACCTCAAGATATAATGTCCTAAACATTTGATTGGCTATATTTTCCCAAATTAATAATGAACTTTTCCACAGTCATAATGCTACAATATGGCAGGACCCACATAATGCATAGAACGTCCATAGCATGCCAATTAGGAACCTACATGACAGAACCACAATAATGCAGAGAATGTCCTTATTGTATTTAGTGAACCCGTCAAATGCCAAGTGCACCATTTCTATTTATTTAATAGCTTTTTATTGCGCGAACATGACCCTTTTTGGGTATCCATGTGCTTTACAGAATTACATGAATTGAAAGTGAGGCTAGTGGATCACTAGTTTCATCCCTTTAGGCACACATCTTCTTCGTCTTTTTGTCAAAAAAGGCTTCCACTCAGTTTTTAAGTAGGTTCATTGTATTTCTTTATTCATTTAAATGGATTTTCCTTCTGTTTGTTTTCAATCACGGTTTAGGATTTTTTAAACATATCTTTAACTTCAGACAATGTCTTATGGCCAAATCCAATGCATTTCGGGCATTGCTTGATGCCCTTCGTCAGGGAACAGACACTACAAAAATGTATATAAACCTGTGGTTCACTAAGGCTTGTGCAACATGTTTGAAATCATTGTGGGGAGGAAAGGTTTTAATTTTCTAAAAATATTCATTTGCTGATTTGCTGCTATTGTGGAGGCACTGATGTGTTGCTGTATGTTGAGATTCTTGTCAAGCGTAAGACTCAATGACTTTGCAGAGTCACTGATTTGTGGAGTGCAGTTAAGGTCTATTAGCTGTTTCAGCCATTCTTCGATAATCAGTGCCTGCTTGGGTGGGGTGATTAGAAGGAGTTCCGTTTTTTGAGTGTTTAGTTTGAGGTGATTATTTGTTAGCCAATTTTGAGTTTCCATTAGTGTTGTGTTGAGGGAGCTGATGTCATCTGGAGATTAGACTTTTTAGGTGTAGCTGGGTATGTTCCTCGTACATGCGGTATTGGATGTTAGTTGAGCGCAGAATTTCAGTTAGGGGCTCCAAGAATAAGTTGCGGAGGGGGGTGAAAGAGATGATCCCTGAGGTACCCTAAGAGTTATTGGCATGGACTGAGACAGAGAGAGATTAAGCTCGACTCTTTGAGATCTGTTAAGTAACTAGGAGGAGAACCATTTAAGTAGTAGGCCTCTAAGGCCCATACGGTGTTCCAGAAGGTCTAGGAGATTTGTGTACTTCACTGTATGGAATGCCGATGATAGGTTGAGGACTAAAAGACCAGCTTTATTCTTGTCAAGTATTTTTAGCGCATCATCTACAAGTTATGTCATAGCAGATTTTGTGCTGTGTCCAGCACAGAAGCCCAATGGAAATTCGTCTGTTAGATGGAACTGATCAATGTAGTTGCAGGTGAGTGTGAACACATTTGTCCCAGAGTTTTTTCAGGGTAGGGATATTGGAAATAGGTTTGTAGTTGTTAGGGTCAGTTTGATCCACTTTAGTTTTTTTAAGAATGGGGGTAATTTGACTGAACTTAATGCAGTCAAGGATGGAGCCTTGAAGAAGGGAGGCATTAACTTTCTTGGTCCAGGAGGCGCTAGGGGGCGCACAGCGGGATGGCTGCTTGAACGAGCAGCTCCGCCAGGCAGATTCAATACCGGCGATTTAGGTTGTTAAAGTATCGTCCCACCGTGACTACAACGCTTGGCTTTGGATGGGAACTCCTGCTGCACAACTGGAAAGGTTTAAATAACCGCTGCGGGCTTTCATCGAGGACTAAATAGCCCCTGACAGCGCTCAGAGGCCCCGTAGCAACATGGCGACCTGCCGATCGCCTAGGCATTGAAGCTCCGACACCTGAAGCAAGCCGCGTACGGACGTGAGCGGTATAGCTGGCAGCAGCCGACCACACGGCAGATGAGGTGAGCCACCCTAACACTGGGAATCGTGATATGGGCAGCAATGAGGAGACCGAGTTGGTAGTTCTACGGGGCATGTTTTCCACAGCGCAAAATGGCGCTATTGCCTGGCATCTGTTACAGTTGAAAAAGCGCACGAGGCTCGATATAAACCTGCTCATCTCCATACCAATACAGTGAATGGACATGATACCGCCACAGGGGAGGATTTGTATGCTTTCTTTGCGTTCGTGCCTGCTGTGGGGTATACTGTAATAACAAGATGGCAGCGCCCATGCTACACGAAGCAGCCTTGAAACACGTATCTGAGTACCAACATGAGCATCGCATACCAATGCCTCGGAAATTGATCGGACTCCACTGCTGAACCTAACGTGACTGAGCAAAGGCCCGGCAGGCTCCAAATCCACATTTGCCTGTCACCCGATTTTCGCGCCATAATCCTCCCCCCCAACGTACTTCGGGCGGCGCCTAACAGTGAGCGGTGAGCGAACGGGCTCAAAGTTAAACACCATACTGCATCTGAAACGCCGAAATTGCGTGATGCCCGACTGTTCTATTGTTGGCAGCCATGGGTAAACCGGACAGACAACAATCCAAAATAAACTTTGAGACGCGCAAAACCCCAAAAGGTCAGTCCGAACCTATGGAAGAAGACAATACCAAGAGAGGCTTGGAGGAATGCAATATGGTGGAAAACCTCAAGGCCATCAAAACCAACCTTCAAGACATTAATGGAAAGCTAGACAGCCTGACGGAGCGTATGGATAGAATGTCTGCCAAAATGGAAAAACATGGGGAGAGATTGGACGAAGCTGAGAAACGCATCTCCACGGTGGAAGATGACACACGCTCCACCACTACCAAATGCACGAGCATGGAAAATGTACTGGAAGTCATCAAGGCGAAGGCGGAGGAGTTGGAAGCGCGATTGCGCCGCAACAACATACGCATTGCGGACCTACCGGAGACGACCAATACAGGGCGCATGGAGACATATGTCGAACAATTATGCAAGGACGTATTGGTGAAGACGCCATGTCACCTATTTTTATTATTGAACGTGCACACAGATCCCTGGCTCTAAAACCCCCAGTGGGCTCAACTCCTCCACCCATAGTTGCCCGTGTCTTGAATTATAGAGACAGAGACACCATCCTCCGACTCGCGAGGGAAAAAGGCGACATCACCTACAAAGGTAATAAATTAGACTTCTATCCGGACTACACATAGGCGGTTCAACAGGCGAGAAGGGAATTCAACACTGCCATGGCCAAGCTCCGAGAACTACAGATACCCTATGCCATGCTCTACCCAGCACGTCTAAGAGTCACGTGGGAAGAGAAGTCGATCTTTCTAACAACACCTAAAGCGGCCATGGATTTTATCAAAAGACCAACGCCCAAGGGTAGAAAGGCAAACGGCAGGGAGAGACAAAAGGACTTTGAGTAACGGTAAGGTGTCGACCTGCTAATCTGAACTGTGTGGTGTGTGGCGTCCCGGATACGAGTCTCCCATCTCCTTAGTTTCAAAAAGACAGACATGCAGGATCATGTACATTCAGCAATCGCTGGCAAATAGACTATACCTGAATGGGCAGTGCTTATGGGGCGCATCACTGCGTTATCACGCTTTTATGATTCAAGTTACACCACCCTCACAATGTACATTATAGACTACATATAGCCATGAGTTGAGGGTGAAAATGGTGACATCCGGAGTGCGTATCCCAGGGAAGTAAACTGAAACTGTCACGAGGTGTTTCCGCACGGACGAAGTCACATATTTTGCTATAGATGGAGGAGCAGGGATCCCGTGTCCGTATTCTGTTGGATCGTCTGTTCAACTTTCAACCTACATTTTGCATTTTTGTAATAAATCTGCCCCCAGTTTTCAGTAGGGTGGTAAAAGTGTATCCCCGGCGGACCTCCACATGGGAGTTCCCCACAAAGTTATGGTTATCGGAGGAGTTTTTGGGGGAATATGGCTTCGGCATAGTTGGGTTGCTGAAGTGGGTGGGTATGGGACAAGTTGGGGTTTTGTTCAACAGTCAGTGCCAGGGATTTAAGATGCATTGCTAATTCCCAAATTGACTATCAAGTACAGAATGTGTATACACGCAGGCTTTTTGTGATGAGTACTGTGTCAATTGATCTTTTGGCGAAGCGCTTAGTTATATTATCTATAACCACAAGGATATGGCTAGCAATAGTAATTTAAACCTGTTGTCTTGGAATGTACGGGGCATCACTAATCCGCAAAAAAACAGGCATATTTTCACAGGGTTTGACAGACATCACATAGACATTGCACTACTGCAAGAAACTCATATAGTCCCGACTATGTGCGGGAAGAATGGAACAAAATGGGCTGAATCCTGTCACTCCTTCACATTCTCCTCTTACTCCAGGGGGTAATGATGTTAGACAGAAAAGGTGTTAACTACAGAATTAACAGATCCATTCTAGACCCCAATGGTAGATACGTGATTGTCTCTGGTGTGCTGAGAGGACAACGCCTGACGCTAGTAAATGTTTATGGCCCAAATATAGAGGCCCCTGAATTTTTTCAAGAGATTTGGAATCATATGCTGGAATTTGCTGATACGAACATTATATGGGGGGGAGATTTTAACGTGGCATTATGTGACTCACTAGATCATTCCGAGACCTCCTTTGAACCACACAAGCGAGCCAGAGGGAAGAAATGGGACATAATGGATAGTTTCTCCCTCAAAGACATCTGGAGATTTAGGAATCCAGTAGAAACTGTTGCCACTCACGTTAATGTGACACACAGTAGTTGGTCCAGGATAGACTATAGACTACTGAATTTGAATTTAAAATTATTTTTAAAGCTCACATACACCAGCGGTTTCTTGGCGCTACAACTAACAAAGGACCAGAGCTGGAAAACAAAAGCAAACTGCAGGATGGTTAATTGAAGGACTTCGTGAACAGATGAGCCTTGAGCTGTTTCCGAAATTGCGGATACAGGGTGAGTGTTTGGAGTTCAAGGGGGAGAGAGTTCCAGAGGAGCGGGGCAAGGGTCGCAAATTTCGAGCCTCCCCATTTCTTTCTCGGGTAGCGTGGGATTGTGTGAAGGGACTGGGTGGAAGAGCGTAGTTCCCTGGTGGGAACGTAAGGGGTGATCTCAGATGAGATGAAAGCCGGTGCCGAGCCCAGTCGAGCCTGAAAGGTGATGGAGGCGAGCTTAAACTGGACCCGGGCACGAACAGGGAGCCAATGCAAAGACTTCAAGAGGGGGGTGGTGTGGTGAAATTTCGGGAGTTTGAAGACCAGGCGGGCCGCCTGGTTTTGGATCTGTTGCAGACGCCGTAGGCTATATGCAGGAATACCTGCATATAGGGCGTTGCCGTCATCCAGGCGGGAGACCAACATGGCCAAGATGATCAGTTTGAGGGCATTAAAGGAAAAAAAACGGGACACCCTGCGTATAGTGCGCAGTGATAGGAAGGAAGAAGAAACCACAGAGCTAACCTGGGTGTGAAGGGTGAGTTGAGAATTGAGTTTTATGCCTAGTGTTTTGACTGAGGTGGAGGGGATAGGTGGAGGGCCGAGAGAGGGGGGCCAGAATAAAGAAGACCAGGGGCTGGATGAACCACCCGTCAACACCAGCTCGGTCTTGTCTGGGTTGAGCTTCAAGTGGTTGTGGTTCATCCAGTCCCGGATATGGAGCATAATAGATTGGAAACTTAGAACAGAAGAGGGGGAAGAAGACAGATTGAAGACAAGCTGGAGGTCATCCGCATAATTGAATATGGCGACCTCCATTTGTTGCAGAGAAAAGATAAGAGGGGCGATATAAAGATTAAACAGAAGAGGGGAAAGGGAGGAGCCTTGGGGGACCCCGCACAGAAGTTTCCGAACGTCCGCAGTGAAGTCACGCAGGCGGACAGCCTGGGTGCGGTCGCTGAGGAAGGAGGATAGCCAGACCAGAGCGGTGCCCCCGATCCCCGCCGCCTTGACACGGGAAAGCAAGATGGTATGATCCACCGTGTCAAAAGCGGCTGAGAGATCGAGAAGCACCAGGGCCTGGGGCTGGTTGGTATCCATACCCTCCCTGAGGTTGTCCAGGACCGAGAGGACTACGGACTCCGTAGAGTGTGCGGGGCGGAACCCGGCCTGGCGGGGGGCAAGAGCTCCATGCTTCTCCACAAAAGAGCTCAGAGCGCAGGTGACATGGCGCTCGAGCACCTTTGCCAGGAATGGCAGGAGGGAGATGGGGCGGAAATTGGCAGGGATTGAGGGGTCCGCGCCCGGCTTTTTCAGGATGGGTACAATTATCGCAGATTTTCATGGATTAGGTACTATGCCTTGAGAAAGGGAGCTATTGAGGAGGTGAAGGGGGGGGTCTGGACAGGTGATAAAGATATGGCGGAGAATATGGGCAGGACAGGGGTCTAGTGGAGAGCCGGATTTGACAAGGGGTATTATGGAAGACAGAGATTCCTTAGTTAGAGGGGGAAGGGTGGTGAGTTCTCCCTTTGGAGGGGGACACTGGGGGTCAACAAAAGTGGGGGAAGGGGGAGGGATGTTGGCCTTGATGGTAGCTATTTTCTGAATGAAGTAGTTATTGAGGGAGTGACAGAGTTCTTTGGAAGGGGCGGGCTTTAGAGTTGTTCTATCCGAAAACGCCAAGTTGTGCACGATCGAAAAAATTTCCTTCGACTGGTTTTCTGCTGCGAGGATTTTGGAGGAGAAGTAGGTGGTTTTAGCCTCCAAGATGTCTTTTTTGTATTGGGTCAAGGTGTTGATGAACTCCAATCGTAGAGAGGGGCAATAATTTCTCCTCCAAGCCCGCTCTGCGCGACGTACCGCTAGTTTGGTGGCCTTGAGATCTTCGTTGAACCACCGGTTGGCATCCTTCTCTCGCTTAGAGGTAATTCGTTTTAGAGGGGCAACAGAATCGCAGCCTGAGGAGAGCCACTGTTTAATGGCCTTGACCTGGGAGAGGGTGGATAGGCCTTGCAGGGAAGGGAGGGAAGTGGTGAGTAGGGAAGATAGGTTTTCCGGATCAACTCGTCCCCAAGCACGAACCCAGATGTTTTTGGGGCGATGGGGCTTGATCGGAGGGTGAATGGGAAGGGCAAAAGAAATCAGGTGGTGGTCAGACCATGTGCAAGGCGAGATTGAGAGGGACTCTACAGAACAGTTCAGGGACCAGATCTGGTCTAATGTGTGACCTTTGATATGGGTAGGAGAGTGGATATGAGATGTAAAGTTGAGGGATTGGAGGGTTTCTGAAAATTCTTTTGAAGATGAGCATTCCGCTGGGTCAGAGGGCCAGAAGTTGAAGTCGCCCAGAAGTAGAATAGAGGAATTGTTAACGGTGAGAGTGGCCAGAACTTCCAAAAAGTCAGGGAGAAACAATAAAGGGGATTGAGGAGGGCGATAGGTAAGAATGCAGGTAAGAGGGGGCGTAATGGAGGTGGTGCGGATAGCCAGATACTCGGTAGTCGCGATGTCAGGCAGGGACAGAGTTTGCAAAGGAAGGTCGGTACGTGCGATGACCGCCACGCCGCCCCCAGCTCTGCCGGAAAGGCGATCTGCACGGAGGGCGTAGTATGGAGCTGGTAAGGTGGCCAGTAGGGCAGGGAGGGAGTCATCGCAGAACCAGGTTTCCGTTAGAAAAAGAAGATCTGGGGCATGAAG
Organism: Lissotriton vulgaris; assembly: GCF_964263255.1. NCBI lineage: Eukaryota > Metazoa > Chordata > Amphibia > Caudata > Salamandridae > Lissotriton > Lissotriton vulgaris. The sequence goes on along the minus strand of NC_141685.1, from coordinate 2,068,117,516 downwards.
GTCTAGCAGTACCGAGAGTTCGTGCGCATGGGCTACTGCAGACCGGGTGTTGAGGTAGAATGCCGCAAGGGTTTTGGAGGTTGCAGGGAGAGCATTGTCTCTAAGAGAGTGGGGGGGGCGACTAGAGGAGGGGGGATGTCGAGGGGAACAGCAGGAGACAGACCAAGGGATGAAATGCGAGAGCAGGTGGAGGCTGGTAGGGACCATGGTCCCTGGAGGCTGCGTAGATGGTCGGGGTGTAGATGGTGAGTGGGGCAGAGTGACGCGCTCCTAGCCCCGGACAGCCGCGGACGGGCGCAGACGGGCTTGCCTTAGGCGCGCCTTCGGCGCGCAATCATCGCGCCCGCTGTGCCCGTCCGCTGCGCCTCCGGCCCATACACATGCTTTTATGAGGGAGTCAGAGGGAGAGAGGGAATGGAAGGGGGCGTGGCCGGTAAAGTGGGCGGAGCTTACTCGCTCGCGGTAGATGGCGGCAGCGAGGGTTGGGGTCTGATAATGTACTCTTGTGGACAAAAACGCTAACAACACTACCTAGGACTATATCTGACCATAACCCGATCACATTAAAATTACAGATACCGCATTACACGCCCCCTCCATTTAGTTGGAGATTTAATGCTAAAGCACTTCTGGACCCACTATATGCAGACAAAATTGCCACCGCCATCAAAGAATAATTCCAGTTAAATGTAGCTACAGTAGATGACCCAGGCATACTTTGGGAGGCGTTTAAAGTGACTTTGCGGGGGGTTTGTATCAGCACCACAGTTGGGATATTGAAGAATATAAGAAACCAGATCACGAAATGCGAAGGTAAAATGAGAACATTTCAGAAGGAATATGAAAGGACACAGAATGCTACTATCTTGCGCGACCTCAGACAGGTATACACCGAATATCAGACGTATGCCACTGATGAATTAAAATATATCACTAAACGACCTCTAGCTAAGCAGTTTGGGGAGGGTGGTAGACCGGGTAGGGTACTTGCATTGAAAATCTGTGAGGGAAAGAAGCCACAAACTGTCACACAAATACGAGACGCTGAGGGCACACTATTGACACACCCGGAGGACATACTCCGCTGTTTTGTAGACAATTATAGCGCATTGTATAAATCCAAACAAACACCACCCCCGAAGAAACATTTGAATATCTGCGCGCTGTTGCCATTGCCTGGCTCTCTGATCAGCAACGAGAATATTTGGCAATGCCCATAACAATAGAGGAAGTAATAGATATCATTAAATCACTTCCCAATGGAAAAGCGCCCGGCCCAGATGGGTATACATGTGAATTTTACAAAACATACATGGACATTTTGGCTCCACATCTAGCCGCCGTGTATGGTAACGCCTTCGACCAGGACACGTTGCCACCGTCACTGCGAGAGGCCATGCTGATAACACTCCGGAAGCCTAATAAAGACCCTGATCTATGTGAGTCCTATCGACCCTTATCACTACTGAATGTCGACTCCAAAATACTAGCCAAACTACTAGCGGTCAGATTACAACCTCTAATGACTAACCTGGGACACTCTGCCTGGACACCTTGCCTGCTTGCCTGCTGTGCTATCTACACACCCTTGGACCCGCGCCTACCTCTCGGACCCAGCTTAGCAGCTCGCCGCACCCGCTCCGCGGGTGCCGCCTCGCCGAGGGTCCTGCTGCTGACTCTGCCTGCATCCTACTGGGGTATTCCTGGGCAAGCTTTGGGAGCCGGACGACTTGAGGGCTGCGAGCGTGCAGGGACTACCTGGTCCAGGTGTCCCTGCGAGACCGATTGCATCTTCCGGTCCGCTCTCCCTCTAGCTCCGCCCCCCGCCCATCGGAGGGCCGATAAAACTAACAGTGCTGCTCTCGACCCCTGGGACACTCTGCCTGGACACCTTGCCTGCTTGCCTGCTGTGCTATCTACACACCCTTGGACCCGCGCCTACCTCTCGGACCCAGCTTAGCAGCTCGCCGCACCCGCTCCGCGGGTGCCGCCTCGCCGAGGGTCCTGCTGCTGACTCTGCCTGCATCCTACTGGGGTATTCCTGGGCAAGCTTTGGGAGCCGGACGACTTGAGGGCTGCGAGCGTGCAGGGACTACCTGGTCCAGGTGTCCCTGCGAGACCGATTGCATCTTCCGGTCCGCTCTCCCTCTAGCTCCGCCCCCCGCCCATCGGAGGGCCGATAAAACTAACAGTGCTGCTCTCGACCCCTGGGACACTCTGCCTGGACACCTTGCCTGCTTGCCTGCTGTGCTATCTACACACCCTTGGACCCGCGCCTACCTCTCGGACCCAGCTTAGCAGCTCGCCGCACCCGCTCCGCGGGTGCCACCTCGCCGAGGGTCCTGCTGCTGACTCTGCCTGCATCCTACTGGGGTATTCCTGGGCAAGCTTTGGGAGCCGGACGACTTGAGGGCTGCGAGCGTGCAGGGACTACCTGGTCCAGGTGTCCCTGCGAGACCGATTGCATCTTCCGGTCCGCTCTCCCTCTAGCTCCGCCCCCCGCCCCTTCAATCTACTATAAACAGTGTGCGTTCTCCCGCAGCGCGGGACGCAGCCCGGAGCAAAGACCGGGCTAAGAGCGGGCCGTTTGAGGCCGTTCGAGGACGGCAGCGGACGGCCCCGGCCCTAAAACCCCTGGACTGCCGTGTTACAAGTAAGATAGGCATACTTGTGTCTGGGTTTCCGAATATTCGTTCAGTCTTCTGGGCGGATCCTTTAGCGACAATCCCAGTTATATAAAGTGTGTAATTAGGTCCGACTATTGTAGTTGGTGTTAGCCCGGAAATCATGGCTTTGAGATCCGGTAAAACCCGTAATGTCCAAATCCAAACACCCTCAGGAGTGGTATCAGGCCCATTAGACGTTTTTATTACACGAGCCACGGGTATCCTTGAAAAGGAAATTGCAATGGTGGAAAAGCGTCTTTCCTTAGATTTGGTCAGTGGCAAACGTTCTTCGTTAGGTAGGTTGGCCAAGATTCCCAGCCCCGTGCCTTCTGCACAAACACACGCAGCTTTTAACTGTATACACCTAGACACCACGGAAGCTATTGTTCACCTGGATAGCGAGGAGATAGATCCTCCCGCTCACACTACACACTTTCCCAAACATCCCCTGGACGATCATGAAGCATCAGGAGATCATGCAACCCAGGATAGTCACAACATCAAACAAAGCTCCGATTCTGTCGACATATCCCCTGACCCTCCCAAAATAGATTCCAACGCCCCAGTCCACACGGATTCTACTGGTATAGACAAGGGTTCAAGGAAAAGAAAACAAGACTCCAGTTCTAAGGGAGGGAGAGAATCTAAGATGCCGAAATTAAAAGACCGCGCTGGCAATCCCACACTAGGGATAGACCATCCAAGCGGAAATCAATGCACAAATGCACTGACTAACATCTTATGCCCCTCCCTTATTTCCTTAGGTTCCTCAAACCCATGCCCAACATGTTTAAGCAGTGATGATTCCTTGCTGGCAAAGATGGAGGCTCTAATAAAAAACCTCCTTTCACCTGTTTTGGAGAGGACCAGACTAATGACACTACAAATAAACTCTCTGGAGGCCGTAGTAAATGCGAACTCCGCTATATTATTGTCTTTGTCAGACATAGATTCCGGGTCAGCTAAATCTTCCTTACCATCCTTAGCTCCAAATACAACTAACATTCCATCTAGTCTCGTTGCTAACAATCATAATCTACCAGGGCCAGTAGTAGACAATTCCAACACTAATAAAGGGGGAGCTCATAAAAATCCCCCAAACAAGGTACCAATGGCTGTGCCCCAACGTTCACACACGACAAAGCCTATGATGAATAAAACCCCCGCTAGACGCCAATCTACCAAACCACCCCCCCAGGTAAAACCTAATACTGTTTCCCAGAGTCTCCCTCCCAATAGGCACCCAGCAAACCACGAAAATATTTTAAATCCCCCGGCAAAGAAGCAACCCAGGCATCCCACGCCGCGGGTTGATATCCCTAATGAGGCAACACCGTATACCATGGTGCTGACTGGTGTAGCCCCACTACCATCTGGTAAAAGGGAGACTCATGATGACCTGCGCAACAAGGTTATCTTTTGGCTGAACAAAAATAGACCCCTGCCTCCATCTTCGCCAACAGAAATCCTATTCGTAAGGAGGGTTGACTGGGTGGGCCAGAGCCCCAAGGATTTGGAGGGTGATTGTATTTTAATATCGTTCAGGGACTCCTGGGTAGTGGACACAATCTGTCGTGAAGCCAGGTTTGCCAGACAGGGGGATGTTCAAACTTTAGACCTCTCCTATTTTTATCCTCAAAGACAGGCTCACCCCCAAAGGGCCCCAAAACAGGGTCGCACCATCACTAGGAACTACCCTATGACACCGCACCTACCAATCTTCCCACCTCTATTCAACCGCTTTGGTCCACTGTCCGATTTGGAGGCCATTGATTGACTTTACAAACCACCCCTAACACTCGATCCCGCTGAAATAGCCCCCTTTGAGGTTGGAGGCAAGAGGCAGGGTAAGGTGCCCATCCAACTTACAGTCATGGCAGAGGAGTGTAAATGGGTCCCAGTTCCAACAGAGAGGGACACACCATCTCTAAGGGACGGGGGAACCCCATGGCTGTTGGTTGACCTTAGTCTCTTAGGGGGACCTGAAAATGGGCTGGAAGCCGGGATAGAACAGGACAGGCTTGTAGCTTCCGAGGTGGTGGCCTCTCCTATGGTACCCACACCGGAAACTCTTGCATTAGTGTCCTGGAACATTGCTGGGATTAAAAGTCGTATCCATTCTGGTGACTGGCTCGAGTTCATGGACAAATACGATGTCATCCTACTCCAGGAAACCTGGGCTGCCGACCCGTATTTTAAGCAGGGATATGTAAACTTTTATAAAGCAGCCACTCGTAAAGTCATTGGGAACCCCAAAGGGCGAGCCTCCGGGGGGTTATTGATCTGGGTGAGACAATCCCTGGGTTATTGTATTTCGGAGATAAGCGTACCAAACCCGGATCTGCTTATTGTTAGGCTGAGAAAGTCTGGCCATCGGGACTTGATTTTGCTAAACATATATGCTCGAGGTCTGCCAGGTGGCCGTACGCCACCATTGTTGGAGGTATTAGAATCTGTTCTGGCCACCCTTGATTGTACCAATGTTTGTCTGCTTGCTGGGGACCTAAATTGTTGCTTTGAACCCCTGCTAGACCCTGGGGATTGTTGGGGTTCTGTGGAGGATGCAGTCTGGGGCATACCTGAGTTGTTGATTGATAAACCAGTACCTGCCACTGAGGCAGCGGTCAATTGGACGGCCTTTTGTCTTAACAGTGGCTTTCGGGCCTGTAATGGCCGAACCAAATCAGACCAGGGAGCCAACTGCACTTTTGACAACGGGCTAAGAAAAAGCCGTATTGATTACATCTTGCTGAAAGTAGAAGATTGGTCTCTGATGCTGGATATGGAGGTAACCCCCCGCCCAGAAAGCGACCACAATCCCCTGAGCTTGCAATTAAAGTTGCCAGGTCTAGTAAGATTAGAAGAACCTGGTATCACTCAGACAGGGGATACCCTCCTAACTAATGATAGGAAGAGGGTAAAATGGTCCAAAATCGTGGGGGATGAGCTATTGAGTAACAAGATTATCAGTCTGGTTAACAATACTCTTAATAAAATGCTGACCCACGCTGAGTTGGGAGATAACACCAGAGAAGTTGACCCTATCCTCAGTCTCCACAATCGTTGCTTTGAGGACCTAAAAATCCTGCTCTCGCAACCTTGCAGACAGGGAAACAATACAGTACCCATTCGTCCCCACAAATGGTATAACAAAAACTGCAGGGAAGCTCATACTGCCTTAGTTAAAGCAGTTAAGTCCCGGAATGCTAGTTTGGTGAAAGCTGCCAGATCATCTTACAGGAAAATACAAGGGGAAGCCAAAAGAGAGTGGGAGGACAAATATTGGTCCGACCTTTTGGAAGCCTCCACGTCCAATAACCCCATCAAATTTTGGGAAATAGTCAAATGGGGGAAGGATCCGGATGGACGTATCCCCACAAACCATGTGCCACCAAATGAATGGGTGATCTTTTATGCATCTCAGTTCTGTGCAGTCAACCCTATCCCTTCTAGTACATTAGAAGAGACTCCTCACCCCACAACCCAAAGTGAGATCATCACCTTCACAGAAGGAGAGGTTGAGCTTGCACTAAATTGTACCACGGGGGGGAAAGCGCCAGGTATGGATCTTATACCTGCTGACTTGTTTAAAGCTAACCCTACCCTGTGGATACCATACATTGCCATGGTGGCAAACTCTATAGCCGCAGGTGCAGGCATACCCAAATCTTGGAAGGGGGCGGAGATCCTCCCGATCTATAAAAAGGGCAATAGGTCTGATCCGGGTAATTATCGCCCGATTAGTCTTATTGACTCTATCCAAAAACTCATTGCTCGCATGGTCTTGGGCAGGGTCCAAGGATGGATTGAGTTGGAGAACATCTTATCCCCAATGCAGGCGGGCTTCAGATCGGGCACCAGCACCATCGACCAGGTGTTCAGATTCTGTCTGATCTACTGGAAGGTGGTGCTGCTTGGCGGTGGTACCATCTACGCAGCGTTCATCGATCTGAAGTCCGCCTTCGATCTCGTACCGAGGGAGAAAATGTGGGGAGTACTGAAGACTTTAGGGATGCCAACAGAACTGCTTAACCTGATAATCAAATTGCATAAGGACAATTTTGCTAGGGTAAGATGGGGCGGACAGGGTCAGGTAACAGAACCCTTCCCAGTTACCCGTGGCGTCCGCCAGGGCTGTGTTTTGGCACCTACTCTTTTCCTGTTGTTCATTGATCAAGTCGTAAAATTCTTTGAATTGACCCCAACCGACGCCCCCATGCTGGCTGGACAGCGATTCCCGATGCTCATCTTTGCTGATGACACTCTACTCCTCTCCAGAACACGCAGCGGATTGCAGCGGGCCTTGGACCGCTTCGAGGAGTTCTGTGTCATCAGCGACCTTAAGGTGAATGTTGGGAAAACCAAATTCATGGTGCTAACTAAGAACCACCCTGTCCGGAGTACAGTTAGTTTGGGCGGAGCTAAACTGGACCAAGTAGAGAACATGACATACTTGGGGGTTATGCTAGATAGTCGCCTGAAATGGAAATCACAAGTTGATGCTCAACATCTTAAACTTGCTCGACTTACTGGCTGCTTACTCAGTGAGCAAAGGAAATCTATCACAAAGCGAGTCACACCAGCCCTTAAAATTTACGACGCAAAAATTAACCCTGCAATTCTATATGGTGCAGATCTGTGGGGCCACAAGGATTTGACGGGTCTGTTTAAAATACAGTGCAAGTTCCTCCGCAACCTTGTTGGCTTGCCGCAGTCATCTCCCTCTATCCCCCTTTGCTTGGACTTGGGATGCCGTCCAATTAATGAGTTGGCCAGATTTCGACTGGTTGCCTTTTGGAGGCGCCTTTGGACCTCGCCTGACCTTACCCTCTTTGCAAATGGGGTGGTAGAAGTAAGGGCAATTAGTGGTTCGGAAAAAATTCCCTGGTTCCGAACGGTTAAAACCATCTTGACGGATATGGGCTTAGAGCACCTTTGGTTATCCCCAGTAGCTAATGTTTTTCCAACCAAACTGGCATTTAAAGAATTGTACTGGGCCACGCTTCGCCTAAAGAGAATAAATGCCTCCAGTTTTACTAGTCTTACTGGCAGGTTTCTCTGTTTCAAGCTGGACCCCACACGTGAACATTACTGGGATACGATTACCAAATCCTTAGACAGGAAACTTTTCCACCAGTTCCGTGTGGGCACATTGCCGTTGAATACATTCACGAAAAATTGGTCCCCTAACACCTTGGACCAATGTAAATGGTGCCCAGGCCAGAAGGAAACCGAGGGCCATTTTCTGTTCGCTTGCCCCAAATATCAAGAACCAAGGGTCAAATGGTTAAAACCTCTCTTTCAGAGCCTGCCCATAAGGAAATCAGCAGAGGCTATCCATGTACTAAAAACTAACACACTGGAAGTCATCACAGTCTGCACTGCTAAATATTTGGGTTGGGCGTGGATACTCAGGGCAAAATAATAGCTTAAATTCGGACAGAATGAATTTACTTGATATCCATCTGTATTCGTATTACCCTTTGGGGAAATTGTTGTTTCAGGATTTCAGGATTGTCTACAACTATTTAATTCCTTTTATGTATGTGTATTTATTGCTCATTAATTATTGCTGTAATACTGTCTTTTATGATTTTTTTATCAATCGAAATAAAGACTTTAAAACCTGAAAACCTGACTAACCTCATATTACCGGACCAGGCGGGGTTCATACCCACAAGAGCAACCTCCCACAACACCAGAACGCTGTTCGCTGTCTCCCATTACTTAACACCTAACACTAAGGCGGTGGCAGTCATGCTCGATGCCGCCAAGGCATTCGATTCGATAGAATGGTCCTACTTGCTCACGATACTCAGGGGTATGGGTTTTCCCTCTAGATTCATAACGTGGGTGACACTCCTTTACACCAACCCAGTGGCCAGGGTATGTGTAAATGGATACGTTTCAAGCTCCTTCCACATTGAACGGGGCACTAGGCAAGGGTGCCCTCTATCACCCTTATTATTTGCCCTAGCGCTAGAACCGCTTGCATGTATCATTAGACAGACACATAATCATTCAGCGCTTCACTTCCCAGGTCGGCCATTGCATATATCCATGTACGCCAATGATATGCTTTTATATATTAGAGACCCAGATCAGAATATGAATCTGTTACTTCGCGAATACAATAAATTCGGCAGACACTCGGGCTTACAGATTAATTGGGATAAATCATCCATAATCCCACTCACCGACACCACGACACAGCTCGATACAGACTTCCCACTAGATTGGCAAACCGACCGGATCAGATATTTGGGAGTTTGGTACAGTAGAGACCCTGCCTGAGGAGATTATCTGCACTAATTATGGTAAAGTATTAGATAAGATGGCAGAGAAAATTGATAGATGGATACAACTGCCACTATCCTTGAAGATCGCATTGCCATAGTAAAAATGAATATCCTGCCCAAACTACTGTATCTCTTTAACAATATACCGATCACATCTCCGAAGGCAGTGTTCAAAAACATAACCACGTTGGTTCTAAAACTCAAATGGGCGGGTAAACAAGCACGCATAGACCTGTGAACACTGACACTATCTTATGAAAAAGGTGGATTTTGTGTCCCAGATTTCTATTTGTACTATCTCTGTGCCAGGCGCAGTATGCAACGTACTGGTACCATACTGTCCCTTATTTAACGCATACAGCGGTTGAGGAGGGGGACACCTTTCCGATTCCACTAACAGCTATAATTACGCATAAACGTCCGCCACTACATGCGGCGGATATCAACTCGGTCGACACAACTGCTGCCACATGGAGGTCGCTGGCCAGGTTGACGCACAAATCGCCACTTTATGCACCAGCACTGGTTCTACACCATCATCCCCAGATCTCATTTACTGCTGAACAAGTAGGTGTGGATCTCCTGAAACAGGCAGGTATAGACACATTTGGAGATCTATACTATGACAACCCCTTCAGGCACATAGATGATTTGTCTTACATTAGCAACCAAATCACACTGTTCCGTTTCACCTACTATAGTTTGCAAAGAGCCATCCGTGATCTCTACCCGAACGACCCAACGGAACCCCCCTGCTTAGAAACACTACAGTACCTCATTACATCCTCCAACACAACACACCTAGTCTCACAGTTGTATAAAAAAGTCCAAAGCGAGATTCCGTTCACTTCCATTAAAGCATGGACACGCTGGAATGAGGCGTTACCAGACCCTCTATCTGAGAAAGAATGGTACATAACTTGCGCACTAATTAGGTTACTCACTTCGAATGGGAATTTGCGCATCCTTCATTTGAAATATTTACATCAAACATACCACACCCCATCGTGTCTTCATAGATTTGGGTTACGAGAAGATGCTAGATGTAAGCGTTGTGGGGAACAGGAAGCAGACTTTGTACATCTGGCATGGTTATGTCCGAAAATACAGGAATACTGGGGGAAAGTAACTACAATGCTTCAGAAAATGGTAGGGGTGGAGGTCGAATGCTCTATAAAGGTGTGCATATTGGGTCTGCTCCCCACGATCAAAGCCAGGAAACGTAAGTTTTGTGTGGTTTCTCTACTTCTGGCCAAAAGGCAAATATCTCAGTGCTGGTGGGGGGGGGGGCTAGAGTACCGAGCACGAGACAATAACTACAGGACTTGGCGTACTGCAAAACTCAGTTGCTAACATACGAGGACGAACTACCGGCTAGGTGCCGGCCAAAAGACTGTTGGATTTATTTAACAACTTATTTGCAAGACAATGATATCACTGACACACTGTGAACTCTAATATACCGAGCATTACCCTGAATAGGTTAATTACCGGGCACACGTACACTATTATGCTGCTAATATATGAACTGTACTGACTATAACAATTTTCTCTCTGTATCATACAAGATGGGATGAAAAATGCAGAAATGTACTGGTATTTGTTGTATCTCCATTTTCAAATGGTTGGATTTTATTTGTTTCTGAAACTCAATAAAAAGAATTTAAAAAAAACTTTCTTGGTCCAGAGTAGGATTATTGTGAGTATTAGCTCCTTGAATTTCGAGGGAAGATGCTCATTGAAATGGTTTGAGGGTTTCAGTCCTATTAAGATTTTATGAATTACGTCTTCATAAAGGTTTTACAAGAGTTCCATGAAACATTGTTTTGGGGGGAAATGCTGAGGGAGCACACTATTAAGCTAAGTCTGGGAGGGGATGGGTAAGGATGAGGGGGGATAAGAAGTTTTTCCATGGCTAGCTGCAGGTCATTTCTCCTGATTTCTGCCTGCTGTAGAAAGATGGAGACCAATTCCTCACTATTTGGTAGCAAATTGGTTCCCATCAGAGAGGGAGTGGGTGCGCAGATCGATTTGTGTTTTTATGAGATCAAATTGTTTTTTGGATCGGTTACTGGCTTGATCAAGTTGGTTCTGATGTTCTGATGTTTTTGTAATAGCTGTTCCTTAAAGATCTCAGGTGCTTGAGGTGTTCAATGGATGGGTAAAATCTCCATTGATCTTCAGCTAGTCTTAAGTTATGTCTTTCTGGGTTGAGACTACCATTGAACCATGCTTTTGACATTTTGGCGGTTATTCTTTTTAGTTGGAATGGAGTGATTGAGTCAATGACAGATTCCATGGAACCAGTGTAGTGATTCATAAGTTCAAGGACATCTGAGAGCTCTTCAGGGGAAGTCAAGATGGTGTGGCAGAGAGAAGACAGCTCTCTCCTGTCATTGTTGTTCCTGTTCCAGATTTTGGGCTTGGGTCATTGTGCTGTGTTGTTTTCCAAGACATTCTGTTGCAGGGATTCTGCACAAATACAGAACTGCACAGGAAATGGGACCTTGGTGTATAGGGACTGACTCCTCCCACCACCTTAGTACCCACAAACAAACCCAGGACTGACTAGCTATAGGGTCTCACTTGCTCTCCTACTCACTCCCAGAGAAACAAATGATTAGACACCCAAGAAAACAACACCCCAGATCTCTCAGGAATGGCAGTAACAAGACACACCTTTTCACTCACTCTCTTGAACTCATCCACAATAAGATCTGATGGAGACACGAAACAGTTTAAAATATTTATTCTAACTAACGTGTCCTAACATGCCACATCAAACGGGAAAATGCATAGTTCAATTATTGTCAGCATTGCAGTCAGTCCATAAATTATGAAGGAAGATGTCATCATAAAAAGACAATGGAGAAAGGACTATAGTGGCTAACCTCCCTCGCCTTGCTAAGAAGAAGTATTATTATATAATAGAAGATCTCTGGGCTTTGTCAGCAGACCCCATACCTTGGCCTACAGATGGTAGATCTACATCATGGGTGCTCTTCTGCCTGGAAAGGTCTCTCTCCAAGTGTGTGTTACCTATTTGTGCACCCCACTAAAAACCCAAGTACGCTGTCCAAACAGCTGCATTGGTATGTTTTGTCTAAGGGCTAAGGACTGGCACGAACAAAATAACAAGGGGCATTGTTGTTCGACCTTGCACATAATGTTCAGTCAAAATTCCAGGAACATGCAGAGTACGAGCACAGCAATGAGTTCTCATGTGAAAGCAGTCTTTGAAAATATTGCTAAAAATAAAGACGTGTAGTAATGTGTGTAAAGCCGCAGGCAAGGAACGAGCACATGGTAAGGTAAGTTAGTAAAAAAACGACAATATCTCTATGGGCCACTAGACAATCCAAAATGAGGCATGTGATGCGATGGTGGTTGGTCCCATCACAGTGTTGGATAGATTCCATTTAAATTGAGTTGGGCTTTGCAATGATGAGATTTAATGTAGCTCCTTTGTTGCGAGTTGGTTGGTCGCAGAATTGAGTCAGGTTAAGGTCTGCAAGAAAGGTTTTGAAACTGTTGAATGCTGGATTATTCAGGTCATTCCAATGTAGATTGAAGTATCCAAAGAAGATTTGAGGGTGTTTGTTCCAATAGTCTTCATGATTTGTTCTATGAAATCTAGGTTGCCACCTGGAGGGTGGGATATCCTGTGTAACTTGCAAAGGGATCCGTTGTTGCTTGAGATATCAAGGCAAATGTATTTGCATATGGGTAAGATTGGAGATTGCGTGTGCATGACTGATAGGTTGAGGCTGTGTATGTAGGCAATGCCTCCACCTGGTCTGTGGGGTCGATCTAGTCTGGTAATACCATGGTTGGGAAGGACTAGAATGTCCATGACTGGTGCAGAGGAGTCATTTAGCCAGGTTTTCGTTAGGATTGGGAGGTCAAGTGCATGTGCAAGGATCAGGTCAGCAATATCTCCTGTCGGTAGCAGGGTTACAGTGAGGTTATGTTTGTTAACAGCTCTGTGGTTGGACCTAGGAGCTCTGAGAGAGTTAGTTGTGATGACGTGGATAGTTCCCTCACTATGGGTGAGAGGAGTTAAAGGATAGTAGTAGCATTTGGCGCTCACTGCCAAATAAGGGAGCTTTAAATCTAGTTGGTTGTTAGACCTGGCACCATTGGCGTGGGTCTCCCTTCCATTTTTTGCTGTAGCCTTATGTATTTTTGCTGGTGTTAGATGCTTTGGGCACTGTGCAACTGCTTTCCAGTGCCACAGTGCAAGTGCTCTCTAGTATAAATTAATGTATTAATCAGTCACTCCATGTTTGGCTATTTGCTTTACCTGTCATACCCTAGTCTAGTGCACTGAGTGTGCCCAGGGTGTGTAAATCCAAATGCTGCTAGTGGGCCTGCAGCACTGGTTGTGCCACCCACAGAAGCAGCCTTGTAAAATGTGTCTAAGGTCTGCTATTGCAGAGCCTGCGTGCAGTCTGGTGCTGTCATGATGACTGGGCAAGTGCACCCACTTGCCAGTCCCTAAACCTTCCCTTTTCTTCATATCAGTCACCACTATGGTAGGCCCCAGGGCAGGGTGCATTGTAAGTATAAGGTAGGACAACCCTGATGTGTGTGGCATGTCCTAATAGTGAATAACAGCCATTTTAGTTTTTCACTATTACAAGGCTACCTGTTCTTTATAGGCCAAAATGGGCTGTTAGGTTATTACATGTTTATAATCCTAACTGTCTCAGAGAACATGGTAGAAATTCGAGTTTAGTATGCCTGAACTCAGAATGATAAAATGCATCTTTTAGTGAAGTTGGTTTTAACATTCTGTGTTTGCAAATACCACTTTTAGAAAGTAGGTATTTGCTTGCCTAACCTTTCAAGCCTGCCTCTGCTAGGCTGTGTATTCCTTTGTCTGTTTTTGTGAGTGACAGGGCTGGGGGATTCCAAGAGATAGGATGAGTCTGCCCAGTGGTGAATAGAGAGATCTGCATCTAAATGGGAGGGAGGAGCTGCACCTGGACCTTGAATAGGGCTGTGTCAGCCTTCCACAATGCTGTCTCCACCCCCTGGGGAGCGGCTGATGTCTCTGCCCTGCACACTAAAAGAAGAGAAGGAGTCCTGTAAACAAAGTGCTCCAGGACTGTACTTGCCTTCCACAATGCTGGCTCCACCTCCAGCGGGGCGTCTGATGTACCTGCCCTGCACTGTGAAAGCAAAGGAGAAATCTGGTAAACAGAGTGATTCAGAACTGGTTTGGACTGGGCAAAGGCCCCTCTCCCCTCCGAGAACAAAAGCATTTTGGGGTATAAATATTGCGACCCTGATCTCATGGAATTAGATCACTTTGGACTACAAGAAGAAACCTTTGCTGAGGAGAGGAACCTGAAGAAACTGAGGAGAGACTATCCCTGAACTGAAGTGCTGCTTGGAGGATTGGCCTGCAGTGGTTACCTGACTGCCAAGGAAAGGAGAAAGAACTTTGTGTGCTTTATTTTTAACTTGTGAAGGATCTCCAAGGGCGTGGAAAAGAGATGGCCTCCTGCTGAAGTCTCAGGGACAACAGACTTCACCCACCAGCTTCCTAAAAGTCTTCCTGAAGTGCCTGCAGCTGTGCTGGACTTTGTGGGGGATTTGCGTGTCTCAAGGAGCTGGAAGTGCGACTCAAGATCGAGAAGCGTGTCGCAGAACCCCGCTGCCCCTTCACAACACGAAGAGCCCCGCAGCACCGGAGAAGATAATCGACGTTGCCGCAGACGCTGACAGATCACCGGGAAGCGTGACAAAAGAGAGAAGGACCGACGTCGCCGCAGACACCGCTGCATCTCTGAGAAACAAGTCACAGGGCCTGTCGCTGCTCATCGCCGAAGAAGATGATCAACGTCGCCGCAGACGCCGCCGCCTCACCGGGAAGAGTGTTGCACGGCCTGTCGCGGCTCGCATCGCTGTGGAAGCAACTCGCCTCGCCAGTAGAGAGGATCGACGTCACCGCAGATGCCGTCGCATCGCTGGGAAGCTTGTTACAGGGCCAGTCGCGACTCGCACCTTGTAAAATATCTCTCATCGTCGGAGAAGAGGATCGATGTCGCCGCAGACGCTGCGGCATCACTGGGAAGCGTGTTGCATCAAGGTAGGAGCATCATCTTTATTTCTTTGCACCCGAACTTCACCACATTTCCATTGCTGCAACATTGCTTGTTGTGGAAGCGCAAGCGCATCGTAAGGTACATTGACGCAAAGTGTCGCATCTGAAGAACTGAACAGAACTAAGCTAACTAAATCTACCATCTTAAAGTAACAGTATTGTGTATTTTTGTCATTTATGGTCTTGTGGTAACTCTATATAAAGTACACTTATTTTTGATATAAAACCTGTGTGGTGTCCATTTGTAGTGTTGTCACTTGGTTAGTGTATGAGGTCACAAATGCTTAACACACCGCCTCTGAAATAAGCCTGTCTGCTCGTGCCAAGCTACCAAGAGGATGAGCAGGGGTTCTTTTAGGAGTGTAATCGCCTTATCCTGACTAGAGGCAAGGGTCCCTATTCGTCACAAGTACCTACCTGTGCCAACTAGAGACCCCTAAATCTAACATTCATGAAGGTGCATTGGGGTAGGGTTTCTTTCTCAGAGACCAAAGCAGGGGCCGAGTGGAGGGAGAGGTCCGGTTGGTGGGGAGGTGCATGGTTGGTGGGTTGGTCTTGAGTGGGGGTATGCGTTGACTAGATTCGCCATGGTGGTCCACCCTATCCAGGAGAAGTGGAGTTGTAGCTTGGTGCCTTGAGTGGCAGATAGTAGATGCCAGGGGTGGAAACACAAGCCCACACAAATTACCAAGCAAAGAACTATATTACCTGCCCATTTTGTCCCACCTCTTCTTCTGCTAACGTCTGCTCTTGCTCCATTGTTGCCAATTCCTCTTCCTCTGCTACCAGAAAGTGGGGATCAGAATTGATACAGCTACACAATGTAGTCAGAAAGTAAGAAAGTAATTTCTCCTGTGTGGCAAAAACAAGTCTGCTCACATAGGCAGTGTTTCTTACAGTGCAGGACCTACAAGACATTACCCACTCACTTTGCAACTTAGCGATTGACTAATGTTTTGTGGGCCATATGCTGTCAGTCAGTCTGACCTCTGTAAGCACAAGCCTATAATGATTGTTTTAAAATATTTTCACCTGGCACTAAGTCTGGGTTGCCTGCTAAGTATATGAGCAAATCTACAGTTGCAGAGCTGATAACAGGACAGCTCCATTCATGGTTCTTGGTATATTCCTGGCATGTCAGAAAATACAAAATGCTTATTCACAAATATAGGTGCGGGGGGAATGTAACAATGCTTGAAGTAAATATGCATTTCAGATAACATAACGATCAATCCAAGGGGACCAATGCAGAAAGTCAAATAGAAAGACACAAATCACAGAAAAATAATTAAGCCCCATTCGGTGAACTGAACAATGTGTGTAAAAGGCCAATAAAGTTAACAACTAGGGAACAGATGCAGCTGGAGATTTCATTTTCGGGTCTAGTCTTGCATATGGATCAAAAACCACTCCAGCAAGACAAGGTTGAAATCTGTGTGCCATCCATACTTCCTCACCTTCAGACATGCTGATAAGGAACTATAAATGAAGAAATACTTCCTGGAAGGAAAAATCTCCAGGTTTAGAAGGTGCCTTTTCATGGTCATTGAAGGATGACAACCAAATTCTCTACTTGCCTTACTTTGGTCAGATATTTTTGTAAGTTTCCTTAAACTCAAACAGGTCCAGAGATTGATGTTGATCAGTTCCATTCAATGAGTTTTCCACTAGACTGTTGCCATTGTGGAATATTTTATTGGGCAGGATTTGCAGATTTAGATTTTTCTCTGAGGGGAATAAGGCACCTACCTATTAAAGGTAGCTGAGTAGCTATAGGATGTGTGTGAGATTTCAGTCCTCTTACTGTGCTTCCACTGAATAGCAATATTTTTTGTCAGGGTCATAATTGATTAACAGTTTTTGTTAAGTAATATTGCCATTCTAGGGATGATTGTATATAACAAAAACAAAAAACAATCTACTACTCTTGGGAACTCATTTTAGTTGATCATCACAAATTGTTTAAAAACTGTGACTGCTTTTGCAAACTTCCTGGAGTGTAAGAGGAGGTCTAGGATGTGGCAAGGTTTTTCTTACTCATGATTGCATAATAACTAGGCTATAGTACTTGACAGCAAGATTTTACAAGGAATTAGCAGAAGTCTAATACCAAGCAGATCAGATTGTGTTCAATCACTATATTTGTAGGATAGGTTTACCAAAGGTGGGGTAACTATCTGCATGTTCTAGCCACTTCAGCAGAGTGAAGGTTTGTGTAATAGTCTCTGGTCAATCACACCTAAATCTAGATTAAAATTGGATGATTTATTCCTCTGTACATGGTTGCCTAAGGAAGGGTTATTAGCGTAATTTAGAAATCCAACTGTTGTGAATAATAAATTCTATATAAGTAGAAATAGGCCATGGGTAACATTATTGCATGTTGGACCTACCGAAATTAGCTGTGAACTGTGTGCCACAAAACATGAAATCTCATTCATGATACTTTTTTATTTCTGCTTGCCTCTGCCCACTTTGGGAGAGTTATTGTTCAACTTAGCTTGAAGAGTCAAGTTCCGAAAACCATTCATTGAGTTAGAGTTCAAGTCTGAGTTTGCTTTTCAATTTTGAGATATGGATCTACCAGTCCCTCTTACCAATAATCTGTGATGCCCTGGTACTAACTCTAGGAGCACAGCCTGCACCTTCAGAGTGAGAGGGAACCGGGGCTGTTAAGGCCAACCATCATTGACTCTTGGTGAAATGACATAAGGAGCTTATGAGCCACATTTATAAGTTTTAAATAACTCTCCCTGGAAGTAGAATGAGACTTTGACATCAGCACAACCCATTTGATGCTAGCCAAGTTATTGTACAGAGAATTGTTACTTCATATGTAATAATTTGTGAATTTGCGAGCATTTGGCTTTAATACATATACAACATGTTTCAAAATCTGCAAAAGCCTAATCTGTGGCAAGATTAAAATGTAAAATCTTCAAAGAGTTAACTTCCACAAAAAAGAACCTTTAGGGATGCTGCATAGTAATTGGCAAGCTGCAACCTTCTCAACAGATTTCAGGCAATTAGTCAGGTAATCTTTCATTCCATCATAGTTGCCTTTTATCTGTCACTGCTGCCTTGAATCAACAAAATGCAAAGCAGTCCGTGAATTCCCCAAAATAGACAGACAACCATAAATAGTTTGGTTCGCCTCACTGGTTAGAGGCGGCAGACCCGAGAGCAGAGGACGGCCCGGACCCAGGGTTCGATTCCCGGCGCAGCAGGTTTCTGGACCAGGGTCAGCGGACTCGATAATTCTCTCGCCTCGGTGCCCACTCTGATCAGCGATCACACTCGGCAACTCTGGGCATTAGCTTGCCTCATCTTCACTAACGGCCCCACCAGACCGCCGGGGATGCCTGGTCTCACCCTGGAGATACCCATTAAGGGACCATCTCTCAGGGAAGCCAGGAAGTGTTTCGCAGCGGTCGAAGCGCCTTGGGACACTACGGGTAAGTAGTGCGCTATATAAATGCCTATACATTTACATTTACATTTACAATGTCGCCTCATATAAGAACATAGCGAACCCAGGCATGTTTCAGTCTTGTTGTATCTCATCAGAGATGAGCAGCGGGGCTTCTGCATAATAAGCGCAATACCTCAAGCTGCAACTCATTGGTTACATTGAAATCAGTCTGAGGCTGCTTGCATATTGTTTAGCGTATGCCAGACCTGGTAGGTTAGAATGCCCATCTGGGCTATGACATCATTTGTATATGACTGATAACTCTCCGCAGTGTCACATAGAACACAATTAGGCATAAATTCTACACTGTTTTGTCTTTTCGTTTAGTTGTGTTGTGCAGCTGCCTTGTCGGGCGCCAGGACGCTCCTTAGCTGGAGCATCTGTGCGCCAAATAAAAACGCATAACATAACATAACAAACATAACATAACATAAATTGCTACCCTGTGCAATGCATTGTGTGTGATTAATGTAACCATTCCACCCATCCATTTGTGTGGTGAATATATTTTTTTAATTGGGCAATTTATGAGAAGGGTGTGCCCAGACATGCAACCTGAAGTGCCTTGTTATAAACACTTAAGGTGCACCTCATGGATTAGGCAAAGTGAGGCAGAAATCAGACAGGAGTTGCTTGTATTCTGATTTGAGGCTGGTGAAGGAGCACAGTCTGGCAATTCGGGCTGGATGAACTCCCCTTCTATGTTGGAACAAAAACTACTTTGCAAATTTCTGGCCATGCTATGGAATAATACTAAGAGCAAAAGCCACTGCGTTGTCAGTGTTTATGATTAATTCTTGTAAATAAACCTTCTCCGCCTATGGCAGCAGCAGACCCCAATCAGAGTATTCACATCTCTGAGATTCATCGAATCAATGATGGTGAACACCACTCATTATTAGGCCCCAAGAAGAGTTTCCCACTCCAAGAACTTAGCACTGACCATGTGCATCACAAAACGGGGCATATGGTGTATGTTGCTTCCGTCTCCATAAATGTAGCTTCCAACCAATTGCTCATGTGCATATGACTAGTTGCTGTAAACGTGGCTTCTGATTTCACTTTCAGACAATTCCCACCTTTGGGTTATTTTTTCAAATTCACAGTGCATTCTCCATATGACCGGACATTTCCTCCACCCACAGACTAACTAAGACCTTTAAGAGCACATTATGCCCATTAGGCTTAGAGCCAAATTACAGACCATAATGGGCACTAAAATGATTTTGGTGTTTTCACTTGACTTCTATTAATTATTGCAGCCCGTACATGCTCCAGGTTAATTATCACCTCACAAAATGTTCTTCAGAAAGTTTAAGGTAACAAGTGATCTATTTTATAAACCTTCGCTTGGATCGAAAGATCTTCATCCAAACTTCAGTGCATTGTTATTTTTAGTTCCTCTTCTCATCCAGCACCTTTTGGGGTCCATTCGTGCTAAGTAAAAGAGAACCAGCATAGCTTCAACTGGGGTTTCAGCTTGTTCTTGTTTGAAAACTACTGTTTAGGATTTTGTTGGATCTCTGAAATGTGTTGGGTTGCTAAGCACTCTCTATTTGGAACACAGGTCTCACAAAGTGGCCATATTATATAATCATACAGTACCTGCCTGAAATGCCTGGTGTAGTTGTGCTTGTAAGCAATTAATGTGTGTGCCTCCCCCCCCCCACCCTCACCTGTTTGCCACAGAACAAATTCTTTAAAGTAACTGCCATATCTCAATATGAGAATCAGAACATTAGAAACCCAGGAAAGCTGGAAAACGAAAATATGAATAAATGGAGATGGCTAGCAGGGCTAAAGCTAAACCACAACAAATCGCTCCTTCTTATTACGTTCTACACTAACGTACACCACTAAGCTGCCCCAGCCTTAAATAAACCAATAAAAAGGATGCCATATGTTGGGGATCAGTGATCAATTTCTTCACCAGAAACAGTAGCTCTTCACACCAAATCATACAAGAAAAAAACACATCTTGATTCTGGTATGAAATGCCAGCCCAGACAGTACACTATGTGGCTACACTTAACGTGCAGAAACCAGTATAATGATGGTCCACAGTGGAAGAAATATGCATTGTGGACCAGATGCACCCAGAATAGCAAGAGAGGTGGGCCCAATACCAAAAGGCACACCAAATAAAAGACTGCCAACACCAAACATTTCCAGGAACAACCAAACTGCCTCAAACAATTGAGGCATACTCAGTGACTTCTCTACAACTCCCCTTCCTGCTCTGTTAGCTGGCAGCGTACATGTGTAACTAGCAGTTTTCATTCTGCAATGATAAAAAGATTTAAAACATGATCAGAACCACTAGCTTTCTTGTGACATGGATGGTATTAGAAATTAGAGGATTAGTTGATGGTTGTGTGAAACATGATCAAATAATAACCACAATCCTTGAGTACTAAGTTACCCTGTGTTCAACCCCTGGTAGCCTTGGCACGGATAACCCAGTCCTAACTTGTTTGCACTGTTTTCTAATTTGTTCAGTACACAAATAGTAAAAAAGTGAAAACACAACACCAAAGAAATCCTAAACCAATTTAGAAAAATAGATAACATTTTTTTAGTTTTAAAAGATAGCTTTATCCATACTAATATAATAAAGAGAGAGCCCAAACCTTTGAGGCGGGTAATCTCAGGAACCACAGCACCAATCACAACACCCAATACAGCGTTGGAAAGGGCAGTTGCAGCAGAAGGACATAGGCTATGCAGACGCCCACCATATACATTTAAAAGGTAAAAGAACTGTGCCAGCAAAGTAGTCCCTTGTGGGCGTGTCTGCGGTGTGCTGTGTGCTTGTGCTGGGGGTGTGACAAGCGCTGGTGGCGTGTAGTACGTTCCACCCTTCATGCCATGTCTCATATTGTGTGCTAATCCCACCCTGCTCCCTTTAAATACCCCTGCACCCTATAATCATAACCCACCCTTACTCCTTTAAATACCCCTGCACCCTTAAACACTAACCCATCTTACCCCTATAAATATACCCTGTACCCCAAAACCCAAACCTATCCCTAAACCCTAAAAATACCCCTGTACCCCAAAACCCAAACCTAGCCCTGAACCCTATACATACCCCTGTACCTCAAAACCCAAACCTACCCCTGAACCCTAAAAATACCCCTGTACCCCAAAACCCAAACCTAGCCCGGAACCCTAAAAATACCACTGTACCCCAAAACGCAAACCTACCCCTGAACCCTAAAATACCCCTGTACCCAAAACCCAAACCTATCCCTGAACCCTTAAAATACCCCTGTACCCCAAAACCCAAATGTAGCCCTGAACCATAAAAATACCACTGTACCCCAAAACCCAAACCTACCCCTGAACCCTAAAATACCCCTGTACCCCAAAACCCAAACCTAGCCCTGAACCCTTAAAATACCCCTGTACCCCAAAACCCAAACCTACCCCCGAACCCTAAAAATACCCGTCTACCCCAAAACCCAAACCTAGCTCTGAACCCTAAAAATAGCCCTGTACCCCAATACCCAAAACTACCTCTGAACCCTTAAAATACCCCTGTACCCCAAAACCCAAACCTACCCCATAACCTTAAAAATACCCCAAAACCCAAACCTAGCCCTGAACCCTAAAACTACCCCTGTAGCCCATAACCAAAAACTATATCTGAACCCTTAAAATACCCAAACACCCCAAAACATATACCTCAGTACCCCAAAACATATACCCCTATACCCGTACTTACCTTATCCAAACATTAAAAGAAACATGCTTTTACCATTCATGCATTTACAACGAATTTCGTTGTAAATGTATGCGTAGTAAAAGCATATAAAATGTAATGCCATGCGTTATAATGGCATTGCGGAGTCATGGTACTTTCGCAATGAAAGTATGCGGAGTGATGGGTATGCGGAAAGAAAGTTGCGGAATAATGGGTGTTTACCCTCCCCCGGTAAGTACATTGGTGGCACGGTGGCCCACATCTCCAGCAACATACTCATATTTTTTCACCACCCATTTGAAAAATGCACAGGTCTCTCTCATTGATGGCCAGCACCGACATACACTTTTAGACACACCTCCCGCCACAAGTTCTAGAATTGCGAACTTTAGAGCTGGGGAGCTACGCTTGAATCTCGGCATCAGCTCAACATCCCGTGATTCCAGGCAAATCGCGTTGTCTCCCCGTGCCTACCACAAATGAATGTGTTCTTCTGTAATGTAAATTGTGCTCATACCATGTTGTCGAGTTTGCGCTATATAATATTGCAAGGAAAAATAAAGTAGGGAAACTTGAGTTCACACACTACTGAACGCGCACTCTTAAGTGCATCAGCAGTGCACTGTGAATCGAAGCGTTTCACAGGCCTGTCACAGATAAGAAATGCTATCTAAACGAAATCCTACAAAACAATATACTACTGGCCCGCAGCAATTCATACCCGGACAACGTCGGGACGGGCTGCTAGTTTACGAATAAAGAGGTGTCCGTGTACAATACATATGAATAATCATTAAAGAATAAAAGACATGGAAACTCCAGCTAGAAATGTAAATAAAAAACAAATAGTACAGTTATTATAAAGAATGAACAAGAAACATATAAGAAATATGTTACAAAGTCAATGGAAAGAAAGCCAGAGGGGTCAAGGAGGTTTGATTACTTCTTGTTGAGAGGGTGTCAAGAAGGACTGTGTTTTGGCAGAGGCATCGAAGAAATAGGTGATTGGTGTCCATAATTGGAGTCTTTTCTTAGCAATGGGTGTGGGTGTAGTTGAGAATTTGTCTAGTCTGTGATTATGACAAACATTATACCACCAGGCCTTGAATGAAATGTTTGTGGAATCTTTCCAATTCGTCGGTATTTGTTGGAAAGCAACCGCTATTTACAGGTCAATTATTTTAAAATTAATCAGATATTATTCCACTCCGAAGAAAGGCTACCTAAGAAAATATTTGATAGGGAAAATGGGATATGTGCATCAAATATTAGGTTGATTTGAGACCAATCCTGTTTCCAAAAACTATAAACTAATGGACATGTGAACAACATGTGAAATAGATCCACATTTCGAGAGGTGCATGACCAACAGGTGTCTTGTATATTAGAAAATATTTTGTGCATAGTCTGAGGAGATAACGAAAGTCTATTATAAACGTAAAACAGAGTTTGCGCTAGGCTGGCTGATCCTGAAGATTTGCGTATTTTAGTCCATGAACTATTCCACAGAGAGAGAGGCCATACTGTATTAAAGTCTTTCTCCCACATCTCTTCAGTGCTTGATTTCTGTCTCGGGGTAGGGAAGAAGTGCACAAATTTATATAGATTCTAAATTTGCATTGAACTCATTTGCAAATGTTATTTTGTATTAATGTTTCTCTTGCGTGATGATCCATGGTTCAAACTGTGTTGTGCTTGATGAGCATTCAAATTTTCTAAAGGTAGATGAAATCAAGTTGATAAGTAACCAGAGTTTGTTGTTATTAATGTTATTTCATTATATTGTTTGAATTATTTCGATGTTTGGTCCTCTAAGATAGGATTTCCATCTATCCTTCGCCAATCCCTGACAACTCTAAAAGATCCATCAGAGAGAGAGGACCACAAAACAAAATATGAGTATTGGTAACCACGACCACCAGGAGTGGATGGTAAAATCAAAGAACACAAGGTGAGGGGGCCAAGTAGCTGACCGCCTTCAACCCAGAGCTTGTATTTGAACCCTTCACAACCGCCCTGGAGAAAAAGCTGCAGGAGCATTACTAAAAATTCACTGAATTGCTACTGACAATACTGCATGTTAAATCCTCCTTGGGCCCCTAGATGGACACATTGGTGGTGGAGGTGGGATTCCTCCATGATGACCAAAAGAAAATTGCTGGTCGGTTTGGACAGTGCTGAATTGGCGCTGGCCATATTGTGGCACTCCCTAACCTAGACACAGGCTCAGATTGTAATCTTGAAAGAAGATGCCCAATTACTACAAATAAAAGCCGATGACGCGAAGGGCTGTACATGCAACAGTAACATCCGAGTGGTGGGCCTATGAGAATGGGTGGAGGGCCCAAGCATGGAGGCATTCATTGAAAATTGGCTGGCAAATACGGTCCTAGGAGGCAAAACATCCACATTCTTCTCAGTGAAGAGGCCACTTAGGTTCACTGGTTGTCATCCCATGCCTGGTCTCCCTCTTCACCCGGTATTGGCACATGTGTTTAATATATGACAGCTTGCCCACACCAAGAGCCCCAGGCAAGTATAGAACAGCAAGGTGACACTCTTTTCTCGTTTACACCCCAGAAATTCTAAGGAAACTGGAATCATTCATGGATATTACATGCCAGCTTCACCTTGTTGGTATTCCCTCTAGGCCTTAGAATACAGGATGGCAAAAAGCTGCTCTTCTTTCAGATACCACAAGAGGGGTGGGACTGGCTGGAGACCAGAGGAGTGATGGCTCCACCACCTGGGCAAGGGAATGAGGGGGTAATGGCTCTCTACAAGAACATGCTGGTACACCAACAGGTAGACTCTCTACAAACCTTTTAAAGAGTAGGAGGCCCATTAGAGATCACTGGTGGTGGCAGAGATGGACTGAAGATGCTCAACAGAGTCAGAAGGTCCAGATTTGAGATCTGAAACCACCTTGACACCTGATTGAGACTCTATTGATGATATGGTGGAATCCTGCAACTGGGCCCAACATCGCCACAGTGACCACAGACCTGACAACTTGACATGGCTGGTAAGGTAGTAACACCCTATTAACAGCTCATCATTGAGCGAAAGAGACACATCTAGCCGCAAGACATCTCTGCAAGAGGACTGCTACCCAGACACTGCTGCTCAAGGGAGAGGGAATGATGCTGGACCAGGCGAGGTGCAGGAGGGTGATCTGACAAGACTCTCTACACTGTTAGTAGCCACGAGATACCTAATCCATGATGAATTTTTTGTTTGCACAAGTTCCAAATGCATTTTATTTGACCGAACGTGTTTGGAATTCAGCCTTGGGGGAGGGATAGTTTATGGGATTAGTTCTTAATGGTATGGTAACAGACCTGAAACAATTATCTGATTGGCGAAATGGAGGGAGAGGCGAGGGTGATCTGGGTAACATGGGGTATGCCCCATGTGTAGGATTGCATTATGCAACTGGATGGTGCTTGATATATTTACCTTCCTGATGTGGGACCTGCATGGCATGGCCACACACGTGTATAATTACAGAACACATGCTTACATAAAACATAGGCAAGTACAGTTTACTTGTCCGCAGGAGAGTCATTTCATGGCTGGTGAACTGCAGAAACTGCCAAGAGATGGAGGAGCAGTGTACACTGCACCACCTACTCTAGCTATACCTAAGGGGTATCACCCATGGTAGACCTATAAAGACGATATATTGTGGTCAAGGGAGACTATCACGGAGTACCCCTGGCACTGGTGGCACTCTATGCTTCAAATACCAATAAATCAGTCCCCTTTCTATCTACCGCCCCACCCTTCTAACTACCGTACAGATATTTGATATGGATATTTCAACTTTGTTCAAGCTTTGCATCTAGATAGGTCCCACCCACCTATGAGGGAACACTAGCACTAGCCAACACCTGAATGCTACAGCAATGAGCTACGCACACTTAAGTCATGGAGCTATGGAGGGGGCTCCATTCGACCACTAGAAAATTCTCTTATTACTCAAGAGTGCGCTTGCTACATACTAGAATCAATAAAGCCTTTGGCCTTTGTGGTACATGCACAGCTAGCAGGTGCACAGTACCTGGGTCGCACACTCTCCAATCACAACCCTCTACGGGTCAGCAGCCAGCAGGGTAGACTCCATGTGTCACCTGCCATCGGAAGCATTACATGACTAGAAATTTGGAGACCAGTTGGGGAACAAAACTTCACCGACAATGAGGGCAGGGCTGCGAATGTTACTGTGGAGTGGAACACTTTTAAAGTAGTTCCAAGGGGGGATATATTTATCGGAGGTGGACCCAAAGAAGGTTCTTCACAGAGATCTTACACACATTGAGGAACTCATCAGGGACCCAGGAAATCGTTGTGTGACAGACAATTGAGCACCGATAGCCCTGGTGGACCTGAGAAAGAACTATAACAATACTCTTTTGTGGCTATGTTGCCTGGATTATAAGGAATATACTGCTTGGCAGCATGCATCAGGTGACAAAGAGGCACCATGCTAACAATGTTGCTTTATTCAGAGACCTCGAGAATACTAATAAGCGCCATACATGCTCACGATGGGACAATAGTTAATACCCAGCAGAGTATTAATATGGTGTTCCATTCTTACTACAGTTAATTATATGAGGAATTCCCATGGTCCCCCAAGATACATTAACACATTGTTTAGACTTTCTGGCCTTGCTGACCCACACTGAAATCCAGAGACAAGATCTGGAGGCTCCAATTTTGATATAGGAGTTCAGTTTGGCTATTAAGCATATGGCACGTGGCAAGACCCACAGGGCTGACTGCTTCCCCTTAGAATTGTATGGCACATACACTGCAGAGGTCACACAGTGCTTATTGCAAACATACTAGGGAGCCAGGGATAAAGGAAGTTTACTAGTATCCATGAGGTAGGCATGGATTGTGGTCCTCCCAAAGCCAGGGTGGGCACCATATAACATAGGTTCATACATTCCACTATCACTTTCAAACACATACTATGAGGTGCTGTGAAAAGTACTAGTGTGCTGTCTAATCCCAATAGCACAATCGATAGTTAACCCGCATCAACACTGGTTTATTTATAGAACTCGTTACTGAATCTCAGACAGCTGTTCTGCATTATGGATTGGGTGAAACGAATCAACACACAACGTTGTGTTGCATTGTGTGACATTGAAAAAGCATTTGATATGCTGAGTTGGCTCATTCTCTATGTACTTTTCTGTGAAATATATGTGCGGGGGATTCCAGGGGTGAGTTTCCCCACTATACAAAGACCCCTTAGCTTGGTTATCCAGAAGCACTGAGATTTTGAACCCCATACCCTTACAGCGAGGTACAAGGCAGAACTGCTCTCTCTTGCTCTTGTAATCTTTGTGTTTGTCTGTAGAACCTCTTGCACGTTGATTGGGATTCAAAAGCCCATAGTGGGACATAACCATCGTACTGCAAACCCACAAAGTATCTCTTTACGCTGACAGTGCTCTGATTTAGCAACGGGCTGAAAGCTTTAATGTCCCACAGTTGAGTTTCTTAATGAATTCAGAGTTATGTGAGGTCTCAAGATCAATTGGGATAAATTGCGCAGGTTCAACTTACTGAAGATCCCTAAGGGACTAACAAAACCTCTGTCATCCCCCCCCCCCCCCAGTGAAACATAGACACGTTTAAATATATAGGAGTTGTTATGCATCTAGATGACCAGGACTTTATAGATTGAAATCTGAGCAGTGTTGTTATTGCAGCTAGCTATTCCTTGCCATTTTTGACACAGCTACCACTGCCTCCTATGGGAAGAATCTTAATTGCAAAATGTTTTCCCTACCTAGGATGCTATGCAAAACTGCTGCTGCTGTCCTCCGCTTTCTTTAGGGAGCTACAGAAGATACTCACGTCCTTGATATGGGGGACTGACAGATGCAGAGTTGCGGTGTCAAGATTGTATGCCCCTCTGGATGGGGGGGTACTGGGGTCACCCAATTGTCAATTCTATTACGCTCCAGCCCTAAGCTATATGAGTAGAGCATTATCACTGCTAAACCAAATTTCCTGAAGAAATTTGGTTGAGCCAAGATCATGCAAACCAATGATTCAGTTAGGGCTTTGCAGAATAATAACATTAGTGTCTGCTGTCCAGAGTTCTCTCTGTTAGAATTTCCCCCAACCATCCACAAAACAATTGGAATGCACAATCTATTTTTGGAGACAAATCATGGAGAAACAGAAACAGGATTTAGTTAATGTTAGATTTTATCATAATTAGTAAAGGAGTAATTACATCAATATCACACATTTAAGACCTAAGAATACAAGATGGTCAAATCAGAATTTGAGTTTGTCATTAATTACGAAAGCTCTGGGAAATTTCAGGCAGGGACATGAACCATGACACATCAAAGGTAGGCCTGGGCGGCAAATTCCGTTCCGTTTGCGGAATTTGCGGAATTTCGCGATCCGCTGAGAACACAAAATTCTCCAAAATTCGGCGTTCAGCGAATTCACAAAATTTTTGCTTGCTCGCGTTCTCAAAATGCATGTTTGTGAGATATTTTCCCTCGAGCACACACACAGCGATTGCGAACAGTAAAAAAGCATTGCGAACAAGTAATTCCACATGTTCGCGGAATTTGTGCTTGTTCGCAGAGATTTTTTACTGTTTTGCTGAGATGTTTGTAACGGGATTACGCAAATTCCATCCACCCCTAAAGGTACTCTCCCATGAGTGGGCAAGAAGTCGGAGAAAAGCACACACAGCGTAAGGGTCAGTCGAAGGAAAAGCCAATAGAATCCACCATGAGGTTCCAAATAGTAAGAAGAAGCAATGTGGAAGAGTCTCTCTCCAAGAGTGCACATTATCTTTCGTAACATCAATGCATAATATAATCCTCAAGTTCCGGAGTGACATCTTCTTGGTCACCTTATCTGGTAAGACCCCCCAGTCCATTTGTAAGTTTATATAAGGTGATTGTCATGTTCCCATGAGGCACAGGGTCTGACTGATTTGCATATAGCCATGTCTGAACTGGGGTGGCAGAGTGGGCTAAAGAACGGTGATGGATTAAACCCAGATCTTTTGACTAGGTGTGAGTGTTTGATTCATTCAGATGCTCCCGTCCATAACTACCCCCTTTTGTACCGCTTTTGGCCGCCATAAGTGTGGCAGGGTATGCTCAGACGTGAGTCCCTTGCTCACTTTGCCACTGGATTCAAGCAAGCCGGGCTGAAGACGGCTGGAATGCCAGAAATCGGTCCTCTGAAGCTTGTTTCCGGTCCAGGGAAGACATGGCTTGGCAGTTCGAGCTGGACTGTTCCCATGAGGCACAGGGTCAGACTGATTTGCATATAGCCATGTCTGAACTGGGGTGGCAGAGTGGGCTAAAGAACGGTGATGGATTAAACCCAGATCTTTTGACTAGGTGTGAGTGTTTGATTGATTCAGATGCTCCATCCATCAGCACCCCCTTTTGTATCGCTTTTGGCCTTCATAAGTGTGGCAGGGTATGCTCAGACGTGAGTCCCTTGCTCACTTTGCAACTGGATTCAAGCAAGCTGGGCTGAAGACGGCTGGAAGGCCATAAACCGGTACTCGGAAGCTTATTTCCGGTCCAGGGAAGACATGGCTTGGCAGTTCGGGCTGGACTGTTCCCATGAGGCACAGGGTCAGACTGATTTGCATATAGCCATGTCTGAACTGGGGTGGCAGAGTGGGCTAATGAACGGTGATGGATTAAACCCAGATCTTTTGACTAGGTGTGAGTGTTTGATTGATTCAGACACTCCGTCCATCACCACCCCCTTTTGTACCGCTTTTGGCCACCATAAGTGTGGCAGGGTATGCTCAGACGTGAGTCCCTTGCTCACTTTGCCACTGGATTCAAGCAAGCCGGGCTGAAGATGGCTGGAATGCCAGAAACTGGTCCTCTGAAGCATGTTTCCGGTCCAGGGAAGACATGGCTTGGCAGTTCGGGCTGGACTGTTCCCATGAGGCACAGGGTCAGACTGATTTGCATATAGACATGTCTGGACTGGGGTGGCAGAGTGGGCAAATGAACGGTGATGGATTAAACCCAGATCTTTTGACTAGGTGTGAGTGTTTGATTGATTCAGATGCTCCATCCATCACCACCCCCTTTTGTAATGCATCGGAAAGAAGACACATATTAAAGCAAAAATGTGGTGATCATCACGTAAGCTGTCAAACCATCCAGTGTGTATAACTTTCCAACAATTGTCCGTTTGCAAAAGCAAATGACTGAGTTCAAGAGGCCAGCTACTCATGGCAGATGTTCCCAAATTAACAACATTGTTGCAAGCAGATCTTGTGTAGGAATGGGAACTCTCCCTATAATATATAGTTTCTCTTCACATTACAAGTTTAGGAAGCCTTTCCATGAGAACAGAATCAAGCAAAGTAAGGAAAATGCAGGCCTAAATTTAATTCAGTTCATGACATACAGAATATAAGATATTGGAAAAATACATTTCTTTTATAACCTTTGGCACCTTATATATTTCTTTCACGTATTTGCACTCGCAAAGCATTTTAGTTTTTTTGTAAATAGCACATGTGACATATTACTGCATTTTCAAAATACCAGTGTATAAAATTATTTCAAAACATACATTTATGTTGGTTCATACTTGTGCCAACAAAATAAATGTTGGTACATGTCTTCAAATTATTCCCTAGAAAGTTTCAGAGCATTTGGTTTTAGTATAAATGTGCAGTACCCTTTTCTCCTTTCCACTTAGTTTACAATTATACATATGCAAATTATGGAGTTTAGAATGGGTCTTCGTTAACACACATAACGTCATTTAGAATGGATTACATTAGTTTTCATTAATTCTTCACACACACTATAATTCCATAAATGTAGTTAGACAAATTGTTAGAACATGTGAATTTATCACTTAATATCTTCTACTATGTTTTGAAAATATACACTAATACTAGTAAATAGAATACAGTCTGTAGTTCAAAGGACACATTTTTATCTAATTTTCTCTTGTCTGCGTGCTTTTACTATGCAGTAACCAAGTCTTCTCAAGATTTTTCTCATGATTTTTCAACTTCTAGTTTGCACAGTTGGTGCATGTTTGTCATTTCTCTCTCTAATAATCGGTTTTATGTGTCAGTTAAAAGGCTCAGCAGTTTATCTGCTTTATCAAGGGTGTGGCAAACATCAGGGTCCATGTAGTGGGACACTATCCGTGTTGCTCGTAAATTGACTTTAATTCACTGGAACAGTGGTATTCCTCATCCAACACCTCCTACCCCCTCCATACAGTGGTTTTAGGGAAGGGGACAAGTGTGGTAAGTATTACCTGTAACAGATGCGAGATCAGGATTGGTGAGCGGGTGTGAAACCTAGAGGTACCTGAGAGCTGAAGTGTTGTCAATGTCTATTGTACGCCTGTAGATTAAAATAAATCATAAATAGACTTGATCCACGGAGTACATTTGTATTATATGATGTTCGTTAACCTGTGCAGATGTAGTAACTGTAAAAGTGTGTACCTGTAGTACCCAATCTCCTCTGTCTGCTTTGAAGACCGATAAACTACTACTTGCTGTATTTATGTGTAATGTAATTGAAAATGCAATAAATATATATATTTTTGAAAGCAGCTCGGATTAGCTTTATAATGGATTTGCACTACTGCATGCAAATATTGTTTGTTGACAGTAATGTGTAGGGTAACTTCTATAGCAAGATCAATTCGCATTGTGCTGTTTTTGGTGTATAAATTGTGTTAACATTGTTACATCTCTCTTCCAATGGCTCTGCCTATATTATTTTCTATTCTCTTTATTCTAGGGGCACCTTTAATCTCCGAGGAATTAATTATGAATACGTGAAAAAGTACTAATGCACCAAAGAAGACATGGCTTACTTTTGGCCTTTATCAGTTGGCGCAAACAACGAAAGACCAGCTGCAGAGGAAAATCAATTTTACTGGACACCTACAGATAATCATGGACAGACCTGGCAACCTCCTCTAGGAAATTATGGAGCACCAACAGGTGGCCCACAAGAAAACTTTTATTCATTTGATTACAGGACTTCCTGTCCCCCAATCGGTCTGGGTTTTGATCCACTTATTGAAGAAATTTACCATGAGATCCCGTTTTATTTTCCATCTTTTCTCAATGAACCAGAAGAAAATACATTTTACGAGTCATCTGTTGAAAATTTTGACATAAAAGAACAACACCTGGATTCAAGGCAACCTCAAGCATCATATGATGAACTATATTCTCAACCAAGGGAGCAAAACCAGATTGGTCCTACAATCGGATTTGAGCCATTTGTACCCCCTCCCGTCACTGGAAACCCCTGCCCTGGGCAGTTTGAAGATCTGTCTTGCTATGACCAAAGTAGGAGATACAGTTTCGTACCAATGTCTAACTCTTTTGAAATTGAAGGGAAAAGGTGGAACGAAATGCCACCTTTGGGCTTTAAGGGGTCCTTTACCGAATATGATTCACTTGAAACAAACCGCAGAGGAAACTGGCATGATGCGAAATCAAGAAGTAAGTCTATGCATGCAAATGTTGGCACAACAGAAAACCTTCACAGAAGATTCACTGTTGGACCATGTTGGCCCTCTCCTATTGGAAACGGTTCCACTTATACACAGGTAGGTGCTTACTGTCGCAAAATTTGCTTACAATTCATCTGTCAGCATCACTGTATAAATCACATTATATAAACCAGCATCTCAAAATAAAATGATGTTCTCACTTGAATTGTGATGTACAAAATAGTTTTCCTGTTATTCCTAGGCGACAAGGCTTGAATAAAGTAGTTAAAATGAATGCCTCTTTTTAGGCAAGCCTCTTTGATCACTCTGTGCCCATGTATGCCCTCTCAACAAGTGTCACACTGGGACCTGATTCCTTTCCTTGCCTCGTGTGACCCCTTTCAACCCCACCACCACTATTGTTTCGTTGTGTCCCCCCTTGTCGTGGTGCAGTCAAAGTAATGGTACCCAAAACAATCACCATGTGCCCAATCCTTCTGCCCCTCTTAGAATCTTTTTTAAAACCGTCAATCCAATTGCTCTTTTTGGGGATCCCCTTGGGGATGGAAAATATACAGAGGACGCTCTCCACAAAGTGCCCGATTCCTTTCGTTCCTCTGAAACCATCACAAAAGCCTGTTTTACATGTACCCTGGGGAGCCCTGTTGCCGACTTTAGTTATTAGTCCCCGAACTCAAAAGAATTCCTGTTTTCCGGTAAAACGAAGCCTGCTCTCTTATAGGCGCTACGCCTGTTTCATGCAGTAACGCAAGAGTGCCTCAGGAGGTAATTATCATTGCAGTATTTATTTGGTTAAACAAAGACACTTTATTTCTGTTGGTGTTAAATGATTTGATTTAGATATAAGATACTTGCAGTTCACTTGTGAATGCCCAAGGGTCACACCTTGCTAGAAGGACCAAAATGTAATTTACACTCCTGCCAGCTATCTAAATAAATCACTCTTTTCAAGAAATGACCTAAGGTGTTAATGGGCTATTCTCTGGACATGAATGGACATTTATAATCATCTTGCTGTGTCTAGTATTTTAACTCTTTGAGCGCCTGAGAAGCTGTTCCCTACTTCTATTTACTATCCAATGCTAGAATTAAGTCTCTAAGAGTGAGTTTAATCCTTCGCACTGACCTTTTGGGATGTAAATTACATAAAAACCACAAAGGAAGCCTTCCGCCAATAGGGAGTCTACGGGAAGCCAGCTCAATCAAACACCTGTCCAGTCTGTTCAAGTATCTATACATTGTCTTATTAGAGCTGCAGCAAAGAAGTGCGAATGCGGGTGGAGGCTGTAAGTACAGTGTGGTTGCATGATGCCTGTAGACTTTAACACAACACTCGGAAAACGACTTCATAGTTAAACTGCAAATGATGACTTTGTGTCCCATTAAGGAATATATACCGACAACTGACCTCGTGTGTACATTTGCAATTTAAACCTCACTCCAAGTCTGTACTACAATTCTACCCAAGAGCAATAAAGGGATACAATGTTGATAAATGAACTTTGTAATATGAATATAATGAAAGGACCCAGTACCAAGTTTACCGGAATTTCAAGCACAAAGATATTTTGAATCCAAAATATCACGAACAAAACATAGACTATCAATATATTGTGAAGGTAAATATATATATATATATATATATATATATATATATATATATATATATATATATATATATATATATAGGGGTTTGGATGTAGTATTTAAAGGTAAAATCTATGCACATATAGGTGGTGTTTAGCATGGTAAATATTCTTGCATATACATCCTTAACTTCACATCATTTTGCTCCTCTATAGTGTTGCTATCATATTTGTGTTGCATAGGATTTGAAACTCGGTATTCTGGTGCTATAACAAGTTCCATACAGTTTGTTTTTATTACAGTAGCCACTTGAATTTGACATAATGGCAACTCCATCCTATACATCAACTGCTCTTCGAGAGTGGAATATTCAGTGTTGCCTCATTGCATGAGCTGTTTTGCTTATGTGTATGTTACTCATGTGGTGCATACCTAGAAACAAAACAGAAGAGCAAATAGAGGCTTACACTGTATTTAAATATCTATGTCGGAACGGAGGGGTGGTCAAGGATATAATACAATTTGATCATTCATATTGGCCATTGAATTAGGTTTAACAGCCAGATCAGTTCAGCAGTGCAGTGCCTGAATCTGTCATTGTTTTTTCTCCAATTTGTTTCTGTACCTCTTTGTTATTCACCAGATGGAACCTAAGAATTGCCTCAATGAGCCTTCAAATGGCATGCGTCTCTATTGTTGCCAGAAGGCCTAAAGTTGTCTCTCCCAAGTATCATCGTTACAGTTACCCCCGTTTACCTAATTTTGTTAGTATTCCATTCAATAGTTCAATATATGTGGGCCAGTTCTCAAAGATATTTACAAGGATATGTAACGGTAGTCTTGAACAATTTTTGAATATTAGAACTTTAACTGCAACTTTTTCGTTGAACGATTGACATTTCTTTGCATATTTTTTTCCATTTGAAGGCGATAATTATAATTTTCCCTGACATCCCTACATAAATATTATTTTGCCCACCCCTCCAAGTTTACCCTCTATTTATGGACTCTAGAACATTTGAATAAGTTATCTCCTCATCTTGCCTAATATTTACTCAATCTCCACCACCTATCTCCAGACCTAATGCCCTTTGATAACTTTGCTGATACCACATGATTTCTTTTATAAATCCAACATTAATAGGTTTTCATTGTAAGCATTCTGTGTGAGAAGTCCTATTGATGAATGTGTGTGTGGGATGACTTAGTGTATTTAGCACGTGACAACAATTGGCTCAAGGTATTATAGTTATAAAATGCACTCAACTTTAGATGCAGTTATACGTCATGACCCACAGAAGAAAGATAAGTGCAAAAGGTATTTCTCTAGTGAATGTATGAAAACTTTTCAACAAAGATTTAAAGTGGTGTATTTACTTGACCTCTGTTTAGGTAAAACATCCCAACGTCACTCAAGAGCTTGCCCCAGCCTTGAGTTCTCCAGGTAGCTATACTCTGGTGATTATTTTGAATGTAGCCTTGGTGCACATGCTAATCATGCACATATACCCAGGACCCATTGCGATGTGGAATGTGACCTGAGCTGGACTATCTTGCAATGAACATCTCCTTTCCTGAACATGGCTGAGTTCCTCTGGGTGGTAACTTGCACGAGTTGCATGTACTCAGGATGGCACCTTGAATTCCCCTACTGTAATGCCAGAGATATTTCTGGCTCTCCATCAAACATGAGAGATCCTGATGGACAGTGCCAATGTTTGCCAAATCGATGGAGAAGGTGTTCATGGTCCTTCCATTACAAAGATCTTGCACTTCACAAAGGGCTGTTGTCAGAAAAACTCATCCGCCCCCAGAGGGTAGCTCTTGCCCAACCTGGCCACCTCGTAGGCCAGGACGTTTGTCTTTCTTATGTGACAACCTTGTTGTTCTTCATATTTAAAGTCAAAACCATGTAGATTGTGTGGTGGAGATTATTTAATGGGAGCGGGCCCTACGTCACCTGGGCTTGGAAAGATGGAAAGAAGTCTGGAATTACAGTTGAGTGTGACAGTAGAAAAGGGAAGGCAACTGGGGTACATGCTGGATGGATGGTGTTAGAACTGGGATCCCTAGGTGGCTGAGGTAGGTACCTGAGGCCAAGTAGGGACCCTCGTTTCCACGTCAGGGAAAGGAAGGACACCTGCTCAGATAACCACTGCTCACCCCCTTGGTAGCTTGGCATGAGCAGCCAGGCTTATCTTCAAGGCAAATGTGTAAAGTATTTGCAACCACGCTCCCAGTGACCCAATGGTGGCACCACAAAAGGACTCCACATGCTTTTCATATAAAAACAAGTATATACGATGAGACCACATGATAAAAATCCAACATATGCATATTTGTAATATACCTCCTGGCCAGTTATTAGGTCAGCCAGCTCTTGTAAGTTCTGGCTGTATTAATGAGCACTTCTAGGTAATCCTATGCAGTCCTAATTCAAGGCTATTCACAAACATAACAAAAGGGTAGTGGTGGAAACAATAGTAGCACATCGGTCCTATAGAAAACCTGTATCAGTATTTAACGAGTAAGAAATTCACAGTATTGGTGCCTCTCAAGGTTACAAAAATATCCCACTACCACAGATGTCACTACATGTTAATTCATCCGAACCTCCGTGTCCTAATACAAAAAACACTGTACTATTATTGTCCTTTTTCTCTATTTTTAGCCAGTAAACATATCTCTCTGAGTATCAATATACCCACTCACAAGAAATATCAATCTTGATAATTCATTTCAAAGAAATTATTTTTAATTTTCAATTGCCAATGCTCCACTTAACAATAACAAATCATGTATCAATCATTTATGCGAGTCAGTCCAGCATAGTAAGATAAACAATATTGGACAGATGGAGGTCCTGTTCCTGAGACCTCCTTGGTGCCAAAGGATGATGGCATCCGACAAGTATTTAGTTACTACTGTAACTTCTTCAAGGCTGCAAATAATTTCAAAATATGTATGTGTCATCTCAAAATAAGATGTATTTCCTTATTGTATAAATATGAGTTAAATAAACCCAAAAGACAAAAAAATTGTAAGATATAAAATCTTTAGGAAAGTAAAATAGAAAAGACGTGAAGCACTTCTAAATTGAAAAGCATCCATGTGAGTTAGTAGAGGAAAGCCAGAAAAGACACAGAGAATCCAATTTTTTTTTTACTCCCCTTGTTATGGAGTGTAGAAAAGCCAAAAGAACCAGTAAGACCAACAAATTGTCTTACTATCCCTCATTGCTCATTGTGACCTATCTAATAAATACATGTATTCAAGAAATTGAAAAACATCCGAAAAAAGGATATTCAGGGAAATTCATAAAAACGTTCTCAAACAGCTGTAAGAACTTCAATGATTGAATACTTAAGAGGTCCAAACAATATTATCAACACCATTCAGAGGTTACATAGATATGTCTACCATAAGTCCTTAAGGATTCCCCTTATCCTAAATAATGACAGCTATGCAAGTTTATCATGAAAAATTCAAGGGACCCTAAAAACAAAGAAAACAGTTTAAATGCAAGACAGTTTGTATCCACGCTGATAATGAACCCCTATTTAAACATTAATAAACACCTTATGATAAGAGGTCCCGGGATCGCAGAGAGTTGTTTGAAAGATTCACATGAAGCAAGGTTGGTCCCAGGAGGATTCCAAAAAACCTTTATCCAGATTCCAATAATCAATATATATAT
The DNA here is from genome assembly GCF_964263255.1 of Lissotriton vulgaris. NCBI lineage: Eukaryota > Metazoa > Chordata > Amphibia > Caudata > Salamandridae > Lissotriton > Lissotriton vulgaris. The sequence continues at coordinate 2,068,079,444 of NC_141685.1, read as the reverse complement.
GTTAACCACTGACATGGTAAGAAAAGAAGCAAAAAAGTTTGTAATTACTAAGTGCATTATAAGATGAGGAAATGGTAAATTATGTGTTTCTCGTTGCTATGTATCATTAGCAATTACCTGTTATGTGGTAGTTATCAAACCTTAAGTAGGAAAGAAGTGTCTGTATTCGGACAACAAAGTTATTTGGACAGCACCTTTCATAGTCCAAGAAGAAAAAATAGTAAAGAAATGTATTTTTGTGTCAATATTTTCGAAAATGCTGCAAAGGTCAGATTAATACTTTTAACTCCCGACCCAGCATAGGTTAACAAAATCAAAGCACAGGTTAACTGCGCATATTATTGGTAATCACAAAAAAAGATGGAAAGAAGTCAGGAATTGCAGTTGAGTGTGACAGTAGAAAAGGGTAGGTAACTGGGGTACATGCTGAATGGATGGTGGTCCCTTGATGGCTGAGGTAGGTACCTTAGGCCAAGTAGGGGCCCTCGTTTCCACGTCAGGGAAAGGAAGGAAACCTTCTCAGATAACCACTGCTCACCCCCTTGGTAGCTTGGCACGAGCAGCCAGGCTTATATTCAAGGCAAATGTGTAAAGTATTTACAACAACGCTCCCAGTGACCCAATGTTGATACCACATGAATTTCATATAAAAACAAGTATAAGTTGATATGAAAAGATATACTATGAGACTACATGTTAAAAATCCAACATATGCTTATTTGTAATATACCTCCTGGCCAGTTAAAAGGTCAGGCAGCTCCTGTAAGTTCTGGCGGTATTAATAAGCACTTTTAGGTGATCCTATGCAGTCCTAATGCAAGGCTATGCAATTCGTAATGCTAGATGGAGGCACTTTGCAATGTGAGAATAATGCAGATCGTGATGCAAACTAATGCAATGCATAATACAACCATCCGTCAGTTTGTTGTGCAGAATTAATGCAATGCATAATGCAACAATCAGATAGTTCGTTCTGCAAATGAATGCAATGGTAATACAACAATCAGGCAGTTCGTTATGCAGAATTGATGCAAACTATAATGCAACAATCAGGTAGCTCGTTCTGAACACTAGTGCAATGCGTAATACACTCCCGTACTGCTCACGGTGCTTCAGATGGGCTCTCCACCCCTCTGACTGACTCGTGGTCAGTTTCCGTTACCATATGCCCCCAACACCGATCTGGTATAAACCACAGTGCAGCTCTCCGCTCCGGGCCCGGTACTGCCACTCCTTGGCACGTATGGGCCGCGACACAAGCTGGAACAGAGGCTTGCGCTGCTAGAAGGGGAGAGGCTGGGAGCGTCTCTCTCCGAGCCAGCACCCCGCCCAGGTGCCAACACACGTTACATGGGGGGTGCGACCTCGCTCTCCTCTCCGCCTCTCGCGACTTGGGCCTCCGATGCGGCTTGGTTGATTCCGAGCCGATAAGGATGTTTTCAGGCTGCAACAGGGCACATGCACACAGCGTCGCTGAGACTCGCTTGGACTCCAGGTGCTCACAATCACAGGGCACGGCTTACAAAGGTCTCAGGCTGCAAAAAGCACACACAGCGAAGCTGAGACACTTCTGTACACTTTTGTGTTCCTGAGTTTCCACAACAGGGAGCCAGCTCAACTCGGGCCCTTGGGGTTACGTTACTTCAGGACACATCACAGCAAAGTCCTTTCAAGCAGGGGGACACAACACACAGCAAAGTCCCTGCAGCCCCAAACTGCAGGCTAGCCCCAGAACACACAGCAAGGGTCAGTCCTTTCCTTCAGTATATTCGGCTGCTTGTTCCTTGGCAGAGGTTCCTCTTGACCACAAAGTAGTTTCAGTCCTTTACAGTCTTGTACAGTCCAATTCCTGTTCAGTCTTGCTCAGTTCCATTCCAATTTTCAGGGGGTTAGCTCTCATAGTTATACCCCTAAATGTCTTTGAAGTCTTTGTGTTCAGGGGGCACTGACTCCTGTCTAAACCAGTTCTGGGTGTCTTGATCCTTAATCACTCAGCAGGGGATGGAGCCATTGTTTTATGGCTGCAGCCCAGGCCTCTTCACCTCTAGGGGCTACTCCTCCCCCCTACACTCCAGATGCAGGTCAGCTTGTTGCTGTCTCACCTTCTCCCCTAGGCAAAGACATTCCCCAGATCCAGACAGTCATCCACAACCAGGCAGAGACACACAGAAATGTTAGAGCACAAAAACCCAGCCACTTCTAAAAGAGTGGTTTCTAAACACACAATGCAAAAACCACCCTTCATAAAAAGATGTGTTATTACATTGTGAGTTCAGGCATACTAAACTTCACCTCTCCATCCTAAGCCTTTTTGAAGATAGACTGGAAAACATATTACACAGCCTCTCCATTCTTTCCTATGGACAAAATGGGCTTTCCACAGTGAACAACAAAATGGAGATTATTTCCCTGTCAGGATTTGGTACACAATTCAGTACATGTCCTACCTAACACATACACTTCACCCTGCACAGGGGTACCTTGGACCTACCATAGGGGTGATGTGCATAGAAAGGAAAGGGTAAGGTCTGGCAAGTGGGTGCACTTGTCAGAACAACATGGCAGTTTACCAGACTGCGTGCAGGCACTGCAATGGCAGACCTGAGTTTCTCTCTTTAAGGCTACTTGTGTAGGTGGCACCATTAGTGCTGCAGGCCCACTAGTAGCATTTGCATTACTAGCCCTGGCATTTTGCTGGGACTTTACTAGGGACTTTACTAGTAAGGAAAACATATCAATCATCGACAACCAATTGCCATTATACTTCACACAGAGAGCAGATGCAGTTTAGCACTGATCAGCAGTAGGAAAGGGCCCAGAGTCCTAAATCCAACAAAAAGAGGTCGGAACCAATACAGGAGGGAGGCAAAAAGTTCAGGGATGACCCTGCAAAAAGGCCCAAGTTCAACAGGTGGTGATTGGAGGTGCGTCCTAGCAAGGACTAGCATTCCCTTGTCTTTGTGCTTCTGCCTCCGGACTTGCAGTCCCAAATATTGTGTGACAAAGACACCTTTCATAGTGGTGAAGTCGTTTTTGGGGTGCTGTACTTTCTGACGCCAATGCAAAAACAACAGTTGATGGACAGAATGCAGAACAATGTCCTACATTCACCCCAGTAGAGATCTGGGCCTAAATCCATAGTTTATTTGCTCACCATGCCATTCCAGTTTGAACCCAGCCATATGCAAATCAGTCTGGACTCTTTGCCCCATGGGAACAGTCAAGCCCGAGCTGCCAAGCCATATCCTACCTGGACTGGAAACAAGCATCCTAGGACCTGTTACGGGCTTTCAGCCCTCATCAGCAAGGATAGCTTGATTCCAGTGGGATGGAGAGCACAGGACTCACGTCTGAGCATAACCGCCCCACTCAGGGTGACAAATGCAAAAACAACAGTTGATGGACAGAATGCAGAACAATGTTATACATTCAACCCAGTACAGAGATCTGGGCCTAAATCCATCGTTTTTTTGCTCACCATGCCATTCCAGTTTGAACCCAGCCATATGGAAATCAGTCTTGACCCTGTGCCCCATGGGGACAGTCCAGCCCGAGCTGCCAAGCCAGGTCCTCCCTGGACTGGAAACAAGCATCCTAGTACCGGTTTCGGGCTTTCAGCCCTAATTAGCCACAGCCCTCATTAGCCAGGATAGCCTGATTCCAGTGGCATGGAGAACACAGGACTCGCATCTGAGCATACCCGTCCCGCTCGGGGTGACAAATGCAAAAACAACAGTTGATGGACAGAATGCAGAACAATGTCATATATTCACCCCAGTACAGAGATTTGGGCCTAAATCCATAGTTTTTTTGCTCACCATGCCATTCCAACTTGAACCCAGCCATATGCAAATCAGTCTTGACCCTGTGCCCCATGGGAACAGTCCAGCCCGAGCTGCCAAGCCAGGTCCTCCCTGGACTGGAAACAAGCATCCTAGGACATGTTTCGGGCTTTCAGCCCTCATCAGCCAGGATAGCTTGATTCCAGTGGCATGGAGAGCACGGGACTCCTGAGGCCAACACTCTTCTCATTCTTAGTACTGTCTGAGGCCACCAAGATAGTGGTCTGCAGGATCGGTGAGTTTCTACCAGGATTCCAAGCTGTTATCTGTGATAGATTTATTTGGATATTTGCTAGCGCCTTAGAAACATGTGCTCTACTGGAACTGAAAAAGCAGTTGAAACTATGACATTTCTGAGAATGAATAAGTATATTGAGTCAAACAGAAAGACAAGATACAATGTAACTTTGAGGTACACAAAGCACAACACCATTTAACATTCGCATACAAGGTTAGCTGTCGCTTGGAGAGGGCTTATGGAGGTAGAGTTCTGTCTTAACTGGCTGTGCCACAGTAAACCGAACCTGTGATGTCAGCTGCTGACCAGCACTCTCTGGAAGCGGCTTTGGAGATGTGTCCATCCATGCAGCCACTACAGAAATGAATAATAAGAGATGTAAGAGTTATGACAGTGACTGAGAACAACTTTAATAGATGTGACAATTCCTTAAACATCAACAACGTATTAATTGTATATATATTTGAATGAGAATTGTATATATATTTGAGTTGTCAAAGAAGGTCATTGAGTTGCAGATGGGTATAGACTGTATTGGATGGCCTAGGGTATTACGTTTTGGAAGTTCAGAACTTCTGAAAGCCACAACTATCCCTGAAGATCTAGGCAGGTTGGAAATAAAATATGTTTTCATCATCTTTGGCAGTAATCTGAGGAAAACCGGGAAGGGTAGTGAGTAAGGGTGGGCGGAGTTGGCAGAGTGCCACTATATGGAATTCCATGAAGTTGCCTAAAAACTCAGTGGAATTCAACTCCGCCCTAACCTGCATGCAGGCAGTAAACCTGGAGGATTCCTGACCCCAGACTGACACCTGCTTGGCTTATCTGGTGCGTTCTCTGCAGTGCCTGGGCTGTCCTCCTCCTCCTGGTTGTTTCCTCGTCGGTACAAAACCCCTGGGAGAACTGCGCATGGGCAGTCCTCCCAAGATGTACAGCGTAGGGGTTTTACACTAACGAGGAGGTAGCCAGTAAGAGGAGGACATCCCGGGCACGGTGGAGATCCCACCAGGTAAGCCGCTGCAGCCTTCCAAGGGGTGGGTGGCAGGGGCGAATTCCACAATGCAGTGGAATCAGAGTTTTTGCTGTACTCCGTGTTCCCAGCAGAGCACAGATTTGACAATACTCCCCATAATCAGCTAGTGGAGCCGATTTCACCCCCCAGCCTTAGTAGTGAGAGAAAAAGATGTTGCACCATCCCTCACTGTTTGGCATGGATTAGTCACAGATGAGTGAATGCACAGAACTATCTTGGTGCTGGAGGGACAGAAGCTCGCAGAGCCCGCTCTATAAAAAACAAAGAACAACATGTGAGTAGGGATTACTGTGTCAATCAAAGTGTGAGGAAGGAGCTATGGAGGGAACCACACCGGTCTCAATGGCAGAGTCTCACAAGAGTTATCCCGGAAACCCTCAACCGTCAAATGCCTCCAGCAGTCTACATCATCTCCAGTGGGACTGCTTGGTATGTGGTGTCATCAACGGGTTCCTTACCAGGTACTCAATTCCCCAGGTGTAGTACCACTCCAACTATAGGGAGAGTTTCTGGTGAAAGGTACTGGTGGGATTTGTGTAATCACAAAATGACCTTATATGCCTGAAGAAAAATGATTTTTATTGTAAAAGAAAGGAATAGGGAAAAGTTAGACAAAATTGGGTGTGATGTTTGGACACATTACTAATCCGAACCATGAACAGTGGTGGTCAACATGCTTTGGCTGTGGAAAAGCCTCATGGGTGTCTGCACAGAAGGCCACCTGGATTACTGGGCCCGCACCACTGAGTTTATTGTTATGCCACTGGTTGCACGAACCCTCCTACGGAGTTTGACAGACAATGTGCTTGGCTAGCCAACACTAAGGAATGCATACGACCAGAAACAAAGGGATGCATGCAGACCGCCACAAAGTTTACTAAGTGCAGCCTATCACACCTTGTATCACCAGGGTACCACTGCATAAAGAAAACAAGAACACATCAGGACAATATGGAGCTATCTTTAAAATTGGATACCGCATTTACCAGTGTTCTATGTACTTTACTTCCTCTTGTCCTTTTGTTCCTTCTTCCTAATGCAGGCCACAACTACGTCTGCCACAACATTATAAGTCATAACGAAGAAACTTGAGTTTATAAGGAAAACTTAGGCATAAAACCTAGACCAAAAAGGGATCTGATCAAAATAGGTCCTGACGCTGGCCATACATCCTACAGGGTTTTCCATGGTCGCAACATGTTCACTGCTAAAGTTGATGCTTAGGATTAGTAATGCGTCCAAACAGCTTCACACCATGTCTTTAACCTTACCCCTATTCCTTCCTCCTACATTAAAAATACATTTTCTTTAGGCATAGGAGGCAATTTTATCGTTGCGCAGATCTCATCTGTACCAGACACTCTTCCTCCAGCTGGAGGTGTTGCACACCTGGGAAAGTGATTACCTAGGTGCAGAACCCAATGATGCCCCCCATCAAGCTGCCCCAGTAGAGATGATATACACACTGCTGGAGGCTTTTAACTGATGAGGGTTTCTGGGGTAACTCTTGTGAGATTCTGCCTTTGTGACAGGTGTGGTTTACTCTTCTCTGAATATATAAGTAGGGATTACCAGCTGGAGTGAGCTCCTATAAATTACAAGTGCATACTAGTTTTACCAGCAGGTGATGCTGTGTTGCGCCTTGAGTAGAAATGGAAATTAGTTTAAGGCCCCAAGAGGCCACTGCAATCCAAGCTGGTCAGAAGCAGAGTAGGTAAGTGAGAGAAAGCTACTCAAGGGAATAGAGTAATAACGGTGAGCAAGGTCTAATCGGATCTCTAACTCAAAGGAACTGCAAGGGAAGAAAACATTTAAGTGAGCAACTGAAAACGGGGGCAATCTGATAAAAAAAAATTCTGCAACTACTTATGACTCCTTTCCTTTAGGTCTCTTTTTAACATGGTCTAGGTCGCTGTTAAAGTTCAGCTGGCTTGGGAAGCTTCACAGGTTTCTCTGATACAAAAACCCAATGTGAATCTGAAGAGAGCCTTTCCAATTATTGCACCATTTCGCTTCATCCTCCTTTAGGAAACATTCTAGAAAGTTTGATTTGCCAACTGCTTACCATTTATTTTAGACTAGAATGAGTTTCTTGATCCTTCTGAAACTGGAACCTTCCACAGTAGAGAGGTCGCTCTGCAAGTAGTTTCAGACTGCTTCAGATTGCCCCTGGATGCTGGCATTCCAGCAATGTTGGTGCTGCTGGATTTGCCAATAGCTTTTGATGTGGTCTCGCATGCTCAAATGATTTACAGATTGCATGTGATAGGCATCTATGGTAAAGCTCTGCAGTGGCTCATAGATTTTCTGGAAATCGGACACAGACGATCTCTTTTGGCTCTTTCAAGACACGTATAGTGACTTTCAATATGGAGGTACCTCAAAGCTCTTCCTTGAGCCCCCATTATTCAACATCTGTGTAGCCCCGCCGCTCAAATTGTCTAACTATGTGGCTTTGAGAAAATATCTTCTGCTGACAGGACTCAATTAGTCATCTCTGTTGGACAGAATCTTGATGAGATGGAATCACGTTTTACAGACGGTATCAGCAAGATAGCTGCCTGGGTGATAAATAATTGTGTGCAATCGAATGGTGACAACACGGATATTCTGTTGTTCGTAAAAGCTCAGCCGCTATGGACACCAGATTGGTGGCCCCGGTAATTGGGTTTGGCTGATCTCCTTGGAAGGCAGTAAAAAATCTTGGTATCAGACTTGATCAGTGTCTGTCTATGAAAGATCATGACGTATCCATTTGAGGAGCACTCTAAGCGGCTGCCGAAGAAAGCGTTCCCATGTCATTCACCAGTACAACGCTAGTAAAGCATCAATTATGTGCCGGCTGGACTACGGCAACACTCTGTTCGGATCAGCCAATGAGGCACTGGTGTCCAATATGCAAGTAGTGTACAATACTGCGGCAGGCCTGGTAAACAACCTACCTTCAGGCTATGAGTCCGCCCCTTTGGTAGGATCCTTGCATTGCCTGCCAGTTAGGGAACGATCCATCTTTAAGTTCTGCTGTCTCACCCACAACTCACTGAGGGGAAAGGTCCTAATTACCTTCAGAGGAAACAGAGCTATAATTGTCCTGTCGGGAATCTTTGATCCAAGGAAAAAGCCTTGCTAAATGTTCCCTGTATCCACACTTCAAGATTCAGTTACACGTCATTTTCTTACCTTGCCCCTTCATTGCGAAATAGTCCTTCTTATTATATTTGGTCCTGCACAGATGTTACCAAATGTAAAAAACTTCTGAAGACATAGCTATTTTAATCACTCTGCTGCCCCTGTACTAGTGAAGCACCGAGATACACTTAGGGGTGTGAATCACTGCACTATCACAAGTGCGTTTAACATAACAATCCGTTTTCAAATTATCTTTGCAATGAAAGGGCTCAAACACTTATGATTCATAGGGTGTGGGGGTGGGGTCAGGGGGCTTAACTGGTTCTCACCAACCGTTGATTCTAATGAAGCCATGACTGGATCAAAGAATTCAGATGTTGAAAAGGTAGGTGAATGTGGAGTTAAATGCACAGTTTAAGGTGTAACCACTTGTTGATGTATTTCGCATAGTGACATATATTTCATTCCCAAATGAAGAGATGGTCACTGATGCTGCACTTGGATGCACAGGTGATGGCACAGCTGTAAAATCAGATAGAAGTTCTAAGAATGGGTACTTACATTGCACAGCAGGATATCTTATGCACTCAAATTGTTTATATTCCTTTATTTCAGCTAGATTGCTGGGTAGTAAAATCAGCCCCAAAATAGAAAATCATAGCTTCAAAGTATCGATATTAAGATGGATAGGAGGCAGTTTTGTTCATGTTTTGCGTGTTTCCGTCAATGTTTCATATATTTCTTCACTAGGAGAACAAAAAATTTGCACAGCCAACTCCAAGTATAGTTTATATTCCACCAGACAAATTTAAAAATAAACTGAAGAAGTAAGGCATGAATCCAAAACATGTTTTAAAGTCAGTCAACAAGCAAGGTCCAGTAGTATTAGAAACATGAACAATGACAGTGGTGTTTGAAGCATGAAAGATAGTGTGCAACAGATCAGCAAGATCCATCTGAAGGCTGTTTGCAGGTCAAATGTTTATGCCACAAAGGTTAAAGAGAATTTTTTGGTGTGTTGTAGGAAGGCGTTTTCTATTTGTTTCTACCATCCAAGAGATGTATGTTTTAGACAGTTATAAAAATTAGAGCCACAATTATGTGTTATCAGCAACAAACAAAGGAGTGTTTTCTATCTACTCAATTGATAGCAGAATATATGAGGTTTGATAGAAATGGGGGTCTCTAGTTGGCAGAGGTAGGTACCTTTGTCCAAGTAGGGGCCCTTCCTTCTAGTTAGAGTAAGGGAGATACACGCCTAAAATAACCCCTGCTCACCGCATAGGTAGTTTGGCACGAGCAGGCTGGCTTATCTCAGAGGCAGTGTGTAAAGCATTTGTGACACATACAGTAACACAGTGAAAATACTACAAATGGTTACCACACCAGTTGAGAAAACGAATTAATCTTTATCTAAACCAAAACAAGACCAAACAGCAAAAATCCACAGTACAGTTATCAAGATTTCCTCAAAAATAGGTTATTCACAAAAATAAAGCTTGTAGCAACAAATAACTCCACTTGGAGTTATAACGACGTCTTGATCAGTGGAAATCCCAAAGTAAAGGCCGACTGCGAGGTGTGCAGCGTCGGGCCCGGAGTCAAGCATACCCACAAAGAACAGTTCCTTGGAATTGATGAAAGCAAAGACAAGTCACGCCGTTGGGGAGGTGCGACTTCATAGGCACTTTGCGACGTCTGCTCCTTACGACCCGAGGGGAGGTGCAGCCTCTGTTCCTTACTGCAGCTCCGGGGATGTGAGACGACAGTTCCTTACTGCATTGGGGAGATGACGTCACAATGGTGCCGAAACCACTGTTCCCTACAATGGCGTGATGTCGATGGATTTGGGGGATCACCCACGTCGAGGATCGGCTTTGCGATGATGAAGTCTGCTTCGGAGACGATGCGGCACTGCAGTAGGCGTCGGGCCTATGTCGCAAGTTGGAGCAATGCTCACGGCTTCGGTGCAGGTTGCGGCGTCGCTCGCCAGCGTCGGTGTTGCAATTTCCTTTTGTAGCAACTGAAACAGCAGTTCCAGATGCAGAGAGACAGAAGCTGTGTAATCTTTGTGTTCCTGAAACTTTAGAACAGGAGACAAGCTCAGTTTCAAGCCCTTGAAGATCTTTTCTTCAAGCAGGTGACAAAGCACCTTCCCCGTGGTCCTCCGGTTGAAAGCGAACCTGCTTGGATGCAGCGCCCTTACCTCTGTCCCAACTTGTGCTGGTGGGCTGTTGCCCTCTCGGGGGCCTCTTGGCCAATTGCCACCCCGTCTTCTCGGGTGTCTCCATTGGCCCTAGCCTAAAAAAGGAAAATAACCTTGTGGAGGGAACCAACCGTCCCGGTAGCCATAGTCCGAACTCGGGCCTGGTTGTTCGTTGTCGCTGTCTGAGCTCACCGTTGAGTCGGAAAAAGTGGTATAGTTCCTCCTGCCTCTGTAGCTAACTCTGCCTCTGCCTGTAAATGGTCCTTGGTTATCCTGTTTGTAATGTTCCTCGTTCAAGTAGGGATAAGTGTTTTTCTTCTCGTAGAAGTGGATGTCTTTAGATAGTTTATTAGGCTTTCTGTTTTGGGTGGTGCTTTCTGCAAGGTATTTCATTCATTTGAGGTCGATAAAATGAGTCCCATTGAGTTGGGTAACAATACACATCTGTTATTCAGCGCCAAGACACCTTCGGGTAATCGTGCGCTTCACAAATACCCCTGTTATGTTATAGTATGTTATGTTATGTTTTGTTGTAAGATGTTATAAAAAAAACTCCCCATTCTGGCTTATGGGAACAGATAACCATGCAATAGTGAAAAACAAAATTGGCATTATTTTACTATCAGGACTGGCCACACACATACAATACACCCTGCCCACAGGGGTACTGTAGACATACCTTAGCAGTGACTAACATGCAGAAAAGGGAAGGTTTGGGGACTGGCAAGTGTGTGCAGGCCTGAGCCACATTTTACAAGCTGCTTTTGTGGGTGGCACAATCAGTGCTGCAAGCCCACCAGCAACATTTGATTTACAGGCCCTGGGCTCAAATGGTGCACTGTACTAGGGTCTGACAAGTAAATCAAACAGCCAATCATGGAATCCCTAATCCATGACAACAACTTACAAAAGGGGCACTTGCACTTTGGCACTGAACAGCAGTGGCATCGTGTCCAAAGCATCTAAACAGCAAAAACACAGGAGGCAACACCAGAAAAAATGGAAGGGAGACCCACGCCAATGGTGCCAGGTCTAACACGTGTCCCTTCCAGCTGAAATGTGGGAAGATCTACCCACCCTCTTAGAAATTCTCTCCACTAAGGCATAAAAATCTGGACAGACCATCAGCATTGGTTTGTTCTGTACCAGGGCGGCGTTCCACTGCAAAGTCCATCCCCTGTAAGGAAGTGGACCACCTCAACAGCTTTGGATTCTCACCCCTCATCTGCATCAACCACATGATGGTGGTCTATCTGAACCCAGAAGTGAGTCCCAAACAAGTATGATCTCAACTTCTTTAATGCGCAGACCACAGCAAATGCCTTATGCTCAATCACACTCCACCTCTGTTCCTGTGAAAGTAACCTCCTACTAAGGAAGGCGATAGGTTGGTCTAGGCCCTCCTCATTCAGCTATGAGAGCACAGCCCCCACACCAAGCATCTGTCTGCACAATGAATTCCCTTGAGAAGTTGGGCGCCTGAAGCACGGGCGCTGTGTACATTTCAGATTCCAGGGCTTCAAAAGCTTTCTGGCAGACATCAGTCCAGTTCAATTTCTTGGGCTGCTTCCTGGAAGTCAGCTCTGTCAAGGGAGCAACAATGCTGGCTTGACAAACCTCCTGTAATACACTGTGAATCATAAAAAGGCTCTCACCTCTGTCTGGGTCTTGGGGGGTTCCCAAGCCAGAATAGTATCAATCTTGGGCTGTAGGGGCGCCACCTGGCCGCTCCCCACCTGGTGTCCCAAATACACCACAGAACCCTTCCCGATCTGGCACCTACGCGCCTTGATCGTGAGAACAGTCCTCTGCAGCGCCTTCAACACTTTCCAGAGGTGGGCAGATGTTCCTCCCAAGTGGCACTGAACATTGCAGTGTTATCCAGGTAAGCAGCACTGAAATCTTCCAGCCCAGCCAATACCTGGTTGACCAACCTCTGAAAGGTGACAGGTGCATTCTTTATCCCAAAGGGGATCACCCGTAACTGATAGTGACCATCTGGTGTGGAGAATTCTGACCTCTCTCTTGCTTCTTCGGTCAATGCGATCTGCCAGTACTCCGATGTTAAGTCAAACATTCTGAGGTACCGGGAAGCCCCCGACTGATCAATGAGCTCCTCAACTCTGGGGATGGGGTGCGCGACAGTCCTGGTGACTGAATTGAGCCCTCGGTAGCCCACACAGAATTGGAGTTATGGTTTGGCACCTGGTGCGGCAGCCTTTGGGACCAAGACCACTGGGCTGGCCCAAGGGCTGTTTGAGGACTCAATCACCCCTAGCGCTAACATCTTGGGGACCTCATCCTTGATGCAAGCTCTGACCCTGTCAGTCACTCTGTAAATCTTATGTTTTACTGGTGGGCTATCCCCATCGTATACATCATGGACGCACCACTAAATTACACAGGGTGCCAGGGAGAACAGGTCAGAAAAGTGCCCCAACAGTTGGCGACAGTCACTCTGCTGCTCAGGGGTCAGGGCAGTAGAGCGGTTCACACCGTCCACAGACCCATCTTGCAACTTTGCAGACAGGAGGTCAGGAAGAGGCTGTCTCCTCTTCCATTCCAGCATCTGTTGATAGGAACATGCCCACTTCGGATCTCTCCATGTGGGGCTTCAAGTGGTTCACATGTAGGACTCCCAAAGGGCTCTTAGGAGATTGCAAGTCCACCAAGTAGGTGATGTTGCTCTTGTGCTCCACCACCTCAAATGGTCAGGTCCACTTATCCTGGAGCACACAAGGCTCCACTGGGTCCATGACCCAAACCTTTTGTCCAAGCTTAAACTCGATCAGAGTGGCATTCTGATCCTACCAATGTTTCATCTCCTCCTGGATGGCTCCCAGATTTGCCTGAGCTCTTAGTCTGGTTTCTGGATCCTGTGGAGGTTTACTGGCTTTCTCCCAGCTTTCTCCCAGCCATCTTTCACCAGACTCAGAGGTCCTATCACTGGATGGCCGTACAGCAGTTGAATGGGACTGAACCCTAAGGACTTTTGTGGCACACCTCTGTAAGCAAACCGATGGCAGGGCAAGATAATGTCCCACTTACCCCTCGTGGGTTCACCAAGACCCACAATCATGCCCTTTAGGGTCTGGTTGAATCTCTCAACCAGCCCATTACCTTTGGGGTGGTAAGGAGTGGTGAACCTAAAAGCAACACCACACTCCTGCCCCAAGGACTTCATATACTTCGATATGAAGTTGATACCACAGTTGCACACCATCTCTCTGGGGAACCCCACACGGGAGAAAATTCCCATCAACGCACGACTCGCCACATGGGCCGTCAAAGTCCGGAGAGGGATGGCTTCCAGGTACCGGGTGGCATGATCCACCAAGGCCAGGATGAACCTGTTGCCCATGGCTGTATTGGGATCCAGAGGCCCCACAATGTCAATACCAACCCTTTCAAAGGGGGTGCTGACCACAGGGAAAGGTTGAAGAGTAGCCTTGCACTTTCTCCCACTTTTACCACTTGTCTGGCAAGTCCTACAATGAGCTGAGTATCAGTACTCTTGCAAATTTGGGGCAAGTAAAAGTGGGTGACAAGCCGCCCAAAGGTCTTGTCTTGCATCTAATATCCTGCTAAAGCACATCATGAGCCAGTCCCAGTAGGAAGGCTCTGAAGCACTGGGGTACCACTAGCACATGAGCTGACCCAGGCTTAACAACCTTAGGCTCGCTATACAGGAGACCATTCTCCCAGTAAATCCAATAGGATCCAGACTGATCACCTGCTGCCTGGTTTGCAGCCTGTTGCCGCAAACCGTCATGAGAACGGCACTTCTTCTGCTCCTCGCAGAACTCTTCCCTGGAGGGGCCTCCTTCCTGCTGCCAATGGGTCAGCTCAGGCAGAACCACCAGTTCAGCCACTTGTTCCCCTGTAGGCTCCAGGGCATCCTCCTCAAGGTTTGCCTCCTGCTGGACCGTGGGAACTTTGGGGGGCAGTTTCCCACGCCCCCTGCCTCTTTTCTTTATGGCAGGCAACTGGGCCACTCTTTCAGGCTACAGGTCCTCTACAAAACCGCTACCGGCTGCCATTGACCGAGTCGTCACACGCGCCCACTCAGACAGACCCAACATCTCTTAATGAGACCTCGCTCCACCTTTGCCCAAGGGGATCTCTCCAAATCATTGCCTAGCAGACAGTCAACAGGCATGGCTGGCCTCATGGCTACTTTCAAGGTACCTGAGACCCCCCCTCACTCAAATGGAACCTATGCCACTTTACAGAGGCACACTGAATTGTCAGCGGCAACTACTCTTCAGAAACCAACTGACAGCTGTCACACTGGCTCCGGTGTCTCTCAGAGCCTCCACACTATGGCACTTGATGGTCACCCACTGTCTGTACATTTTACTGTTATCAGGCAGATGAGCTCTTGGGACCATCTCACTTTCTTCAACAGAGACCAGGGACATTTCTGCAGGAACCCACCCACCTTGGGCACCCAACTCCTCAACTAAGGCTACTCTAGCCATTTCTCAGGGCGGTGCACCAGTGGGTGCAGTGGTCACTGTGTTGCGACACTTGGGGCTTCCTTGAAAGTGACCCACCTGACCACAGCTAAAACAGGTCTTGGGACCCTTCTGCACAGGCTTACCTGGCGGGACCCATGATTTCTTCTTAGCGGGAGGCTGGGAACTCTTACCTTAATTCCAATGGGGATTACTTTGCGGCCCTTTTTGGAACTCCTACTGTTTACCCTTGTGCTGCTTCTCTTCTGCTGGGGACCCTGCACACCGTTAGTGGAGTTTCCCACAAGACCCTTGTGGACCCTGGTACTGACCCAGCAGTCCGCCTCCACAGCAAGCTTCCTGGTGTCAGTCAGCTTGCTATCAATCAGGTGCTGGCATAGCTCTGCAAAATAACTACTGGACAATTGCTCCCATGCAAACAAATCGTAGAGCGCCTGAAAATTATTTACCTTGCTACCCTTCACCCAACCACACAATGCCCTACAAAAGTAAGATCCATACTCTACACAGGTAGTGACTCCAGCTTCTTGCAATTTCTAAATTTCTGCCTATATAGCTCTGGGGTCAACCCATACCTGGCTACTAAGGCTTCCTTCCTGGGGCATAGGACAACTGATTCTCAACAGGAAGGTCTAACAAGGTGTCCTTCCTTTCACTGACAAAGCGGCCCCACAACCCCTCCCCGGTCTCTCTCAGGGATTCTATGGGAATTTGTTGCCACCTCGTAGGCTTTGAACCACTGACCAATGTCCTCATTTTTGTTGAAATCCTTAATAACATCCTTGGGACTTTATACTTTGCCTTCTACTGGCACTGATGGTGTACTGCCACCAGAGGGAGTTATTTCTAAGCTCTTTGCTTTCAGTTCCAGCTCCCTCAACACTCCCTCATGCTCTAAAAACATCTTCTTTTCCTCCATGGCCAATGTCTTGCTCTCCAACTCCAACCTCTTTTTTTCTAAGTCACCCTGGCTCCCCAGTTTGAGCTTAGCAAGCTCCATTCCATGCACTCTGCTTTTCTCCCTGTCCTCCAACTCTTCTGGAGCCAGAGCCCTTAAAGACACACTGCTGCCTTCCAGGGAGGCACCGCCCCCATCCTACTGTCCTTCTAAATTTCCCCCCTGTACCATAGGATCCTCGGTCTGCCCACTGGCATTCCTTGCTTCCAACCAGGGCATCAGAGCCTTTTGGAACGCCTCCTTCCTGGTGAGGCCTCTCACTGAGATTTTACATTTTTTGCACATGGTTCTAAGTTGTGGCACATTGTAGGTATCAACCCTCCCCTCTTCAAATTCAACATCCACAGATGCAATGGCTTCTTGTTTGCTCATGGTGAAAATTGGCAGTTCTCAAGATGCAAAAAATTCCAATGAAAAACTTTACCAAAATGTATCCGGTCGCAATGGTCTGTACTCACTAGTAGTGTACACCAATCACTGTATGTAAATCACAAATTCAAGTCCAGGATCCTCACCGCTGACCACCAATTTTAGAAATGGGGGTCTCTAGTTGGCAGACGTAGGTACCTTTGTCCAAAGAGGGGCCCTTGCTTCTAGTCAGGGGAAGCGGATACTCTCCAAAAATAGCCGCTGCTCACCCCCTTAGCAGCTTGGCATGAGCAGATAGGCTTATCTCAGAGGCAGTGTGTAAAGCATTTGTGAACAGATACAGTAATATAGTGAAAACACTACAAATGGACACCACACCAGTTTAGAAAACTAAATAATTTTTATCTGAACCAAAACAAGACCAAACAACAAAAATCCACAGTAGAGTTATCAAGATATCCTCAAAAGTAGGTTACTCACAAAAATAAAGCTTGTAGCAACAAATAACTCCACGTGACCGGTAAAAATCCCTAAGTACGGCACCGCCCGCGAGGTGCGGAGTCAAGAGAACAATACATTGGAATTGATGAAAGAAAATACAGTTCACGACGTCGGGGAGCTGCGGCTTTGTTTGCACTGCGCGTCTTCGTCTCCTTACAACCTGAGGGGAGGTGCAGCCTCTGTTCCTTCCTGCAGTGCAGGGGAGGTGAGACGACGGTTCCTTACTGCGTCGGGGAGATGACGTCACAATGGCACCGAAACCACTGCTCCTTACGATGATGATATGATGCGGCACGGCAGCAGGCGTCGGGCCTACGTCGCAAGTCGGGGCAGCGCTCACGGCTTAGGTTCAGGTTGCAGCGTCGCTCGTCGGCGTTGCAATTTCCTTCTGTAGCAGCTGAAACAGCAGTTCTAGATGCAAAGAGAGAGAACGGGTGAAGTCTTTCGGTTCCTGAGACTTCAGAACAGGAGGCAAGCTCTGTTTCAAGCCCTTGGAGATCTTTTCTTTAAACAGGTTGAGGAAATATACATTTTATGGTCAAGTTGTGTTCCCTAGTGCGTACCCCACCGACTCCATGTACCAGCTTAAAGTGCATGTAACTTCCCTCCTGTACCAGCTATGAAGACGCAAATACATTTGCGTCCAACGTCAACATGTCCTCTTTCAGATCCACCCTGAATGGATTAAATAGTCCGTTCCTAAGTATGCTATGCCAACGTCTTTTTGTAGTATGCCTTCCATGTTTTTCTGCTTTGGCGAAGTAGGCCCTGAATTTCTGCCATCGAGCCTCTTTTCTGGCTTCTGACTCTGACAGCCTCTGCCCAGGCTGCCCCCGTACCCGTGAACTCTGACTTACTTCCAGCGCGGCCCCTCGCGCTCAGCTCAGCCTGTTTTCTGCCAAGACTGACTTCAACCTTCGAATTATCTGATCTGCTCCTCGAAAATGCATTCCTGCCTACTAGTTTAAGTAAACATCCTCCTCAGCTGCAGAGCCAAAGGGCCGACCTGTCTCAGTGCAAGTAATTCATAGCTTCTGTTACCATGCTTCCATGGAAGGCCCCGTGCCCCCACGCTTCTCATGCAGACACTTAGGCGCTTATACACGCATCCACAGTTAGTATAGAATAGCTTCTGCCCTAGAGACCTTTCCGTCCAGATAATATAGTTCCTAAACACCAGATATCGGATATGATAGAAGCATAAGTTGATCTGACATGCCAGACTTCTGTCTCTTTCCGTCGGTGCAAATGTCAAGCCCCCTGCACCCTCCAGTTTCACGTCCATCACACGTCATGCAGCTGCGCGCGCATCCAAGCTTCCAATTTCTGCTGACATTGCAACATTTCTGTTAGTGCCACCCCTTTTGTGACACCTACCTGTGACGTTTCTAGCACACACCTCCAGTTCACGCCTAGTCCACGCCTTCTGATTACGTACTAGTAACACGTGTATACTGTTATCTTGTCTTCTCTCAGCTGTTACGCCTACTATAACTGTTTCCTATGACATGAATTAAGTATATAAGCTATGTACTGTCAATAAAATGCAGCGCTCTATCCCTTCTTCCACCCTTGCGGTGGGAAGAACATGATATTATCGTCCTGACCATTCCTTTTTGAGGAATAAAACCCCTAAGAACTCTAACACCACGGACTCTGGTTCTTTCTTTCCGACTTGAGTTATTATTGATTAAGTACTTACCTGCATAGAAATTAAGAGAGTAAATTAATTATTTACGTCATTTTGGCGCCCGAATAGGGACCCCTCCCCCACCTCACGCGCCGGTAGGTGCATTGCAAGCTCCGTTCCCTGCCATCAGCTAGAAGGAACTTACGCGTACCGGCAGGATTTCCTGCATCTCCCTCTGGTCCACGGAGGTGACGAAGACTGCGATCAGTACCCAGACGAGGCGGTGAGGAGTGCGGAGGATCCCGACCAGAGCCTAGCCGAAAGAAGCAAGGTCCGAGGTGTCAAGAGGCCCACCAGGTTTCCGAAATTTTCCGAAGTTTTCCGAAGTTTTCCGAAGTGTCGAATCGAGTCCAGTCGAGTTTTTCGAGGCCTTCTGTTTCCGTGCTTCCCGGTGAGTACCATTGCTGGGACGTATCTAGACGGGTTTGGGTACACAAGTCCGGTCTGCACTGTTTTTTTAGGTAGTGTATCTGTACTGTTTAGCAGTATATCTAGTATTCTGAATTTCTGAATTTCTGCACTGTTACACCAGTGTATCTGTACTGTTTAGCAGTACATCCAGTATAGGGGGTAGTCATCTATGTCTCAAAATGTCTTTTCATGTGATTAATGTCGTGGTATGAATGTGACTGTTTTTAATGTGCATTATTGTGTTTCTTGTATAATTAGCTGTACCCAGTATTAAGTAAACCAAGGATTGAGCATTCAGTACTAAGTAAGCACAATGCCGTTTTTCAACAAGTTGAAGCAGATAGGAACTAGGAAAGGGATACTGGAGGAAGAAATTCCTATCCCCCCTAGGGACACTCCAGGTAACTTTATGTATCACAAACATGGCATAGATGCCATATTGTATCTAGACTTATGGGCCGACTATACTAAACACCTAGACGAAAGACACAGATGGCCCGCTACCGGAACATGGGATGCCGAGTGCATCATGAAGGTAGAAGAAGCATTATGGAAAAAGAAAGCTAGACAATCTCAGAAAGACGCCATAGAATTTTGGCGTAAGGAAGCACATAAGCGTGCTGAGAAAGCACTCCGTAGAGAAGACAGACTTAAAGAATCAGAAAAAGCCCAAGAAAACGAATTAGTTACTGAAGGGATCCGAGTAAAAACAGAACAAATAGACCGTGCACGAAACAATCTCGTAAACGGTATGTATCTCGCGGCCGAGGGTACACCTGAGGCCCTATCAGAAATACCGAAAAACTTACCGCCACCATTAGTTCCAACTAAAGTAATGCATAAGACTACTAAAGACATATTCCTAAATTCTTATCTAGAGGATGTAGCACCGGCTTACACCAATCTGCCTGTTCGTGCTTTGCCTACTGACAGGGACGGGGGTGGCACCCCGCCCCCAGATCATGTTCCGCCGGTACCGCGACAGACCTCCCCCGTTCCGCCAGCCCCGCCACTTCCCGCACCCAAAATTGACCTACCGAAACAACGTCTACCTGATCCTACTAAACGACAAATTCAAGTTCAGATACAGACTCCACAGGGAGATAATGCACAAGCCTCCGCTTCAGGAGGTGCGACCGCGGGTCTTCGGACCCCGCCATTAACACACAGATTCAATCTCAGGGATATGCAGAGTCCTCTCACGTTCAGGTCACCCCGCCTCGACGCATTAAAAGAAAACCTTTCAGTTTGCAGATACGATCCAGTACCCGGAAAAGACGATCTAATGATATTGGCATCACTACGGTTAAGATCTGCTACTGATATCTTGCTATGCTATGTAGGAATGAAGGACCGTCTAGATAGAATATATGAGTTTGTTCAGACAGGGAAAGACCCTGACAGTATTAAGGAGGCCATGGAGAAACAGAAAGTTGACGTTCAAGCACAGATACTACGTTTTTTTATAAATTGCCTAATAAGAGAACGAGACAGGCCTGGAACAGATCAGAGTGAATTAGATGCACTGAACAAGTGGGGTCAAAATATAGCTGAAGGAAAACATGACAAGGGGACTTGCATAGCCAGTATGTATAGAAAAATAAGAAAAGCAGTGATAGCAGTACACCAAAAAGAGAAAGAAAAAGCTTCCGAGGAGGAGGAAGAAGAACAGGAAGAACCAGTAAAGACTACAGATACTATAGCGTATGTAGGTAAGGGAACTTACCTTAGGAAGGGTATCCGTCCGGAAAACAAGAGAGTTTTTCTCTCTGCTTTAACAAATCCGAATTCTTCTGAACATCAGTTCCAGGAGACTGATAAAAGACTACGAGAAAGAATGGGGTACCATGTACTCAATTCTATGGATGAACAAGAACTAGCCCGGTCAGCCATATTATGGGCCGAAAATGCAGACATATATAATGATGATACCTTAGCACAGACGTTTCTGAACCTTTCTCCAGACGAACAGAAATTAGCAGGTGTATACATGATTCAACACCTCCTCACGAAATACAGAAACCAACATTCTGATCCAGGTCCCTTACACGAAACATTAGAAGCACTACTTATGGATAGATGGAGAGGTTTCAGTACCAAGTTAATACAAATAATTCTAGAACAACGACATAAATATAACACTTTCGTAAGCTCTGAATATGTTCCCGCCCCGCCTCCAGAAAGGAAAATGTACCACATGCAATGCGGGAGTGGCATTGAAAGCCAGAACCCCTTACGAGAAGTACACCCAGTTATGGGTGCGGATCACCTCTTGAAACGTGTATATGTACACACGCCACTGACTAAGTTAGAACTGTTAGAAATGAAGAAACTAGTCCCGTGTCATGATAAAGACCCTGCAGGTTTTCACAGAGAGCTTAAAGACATGTTACTAATGGGTGATTACACGTATGAGGATATCATGAAAATGTTGAAGGTACTGTTGCCCACGGGCATCTACGAGAAATTAAAAGAAAAAGAATGGGAGGTGGGGGACACGAAGATTGCATGGGCAGAAATAGAAAACGAAGAAAATAAACGTGTCCCAGGGGTAGGCCTTGGGGACAAAACTAAAGCATTACCAGGTTTAATAGTACAGGTTCTGCCAAGATTATTGGCAACTAGAAAAGAAGACTGGGATGCAATCTCAGCATGTAAACAGAAGCCCGACGAAGATACTAGTGACTTTTATTCAAGATTCGAGAAATGTTTTATCATTAATAGTGGTCTTAAACCAAGTAGCGAATCGTACCCGCATCTTTTTGTATCAAAGTTAGTCGAGAATTCCCTGTTAGCAGTCAAGAATCGTGTATACAAGGTGGAGAGTACATGGCAAGCAAATACGACATCTCAGATGTTACAAATGTTACAATACCATCAGAATAGAATTAGAGAAGAACAGGATCAAGAACAGAAACGTATGAAAGACACAAAAATGAAAATGTTAGTAGTCCAGTCGGTCCATACCGACGGGAATAGAAAGGGTACGACCCAGACAGGTCACGCCGCAGCTCCCGTTAAAGGGACATGCAACTACTGCAAACAGCCAGGTCACTACGTACATGAATGCCCAGTCCTGAAACATAACATAGCAACAGGTAAAACTAAAGAAAGACCGCATCCGCCTAGACAAGACCATAACCAGCATCAGTCTTCACAGAATACACAGAATACACAGCCTATGCATGCTTCTTTACCTCCAGCACAGACAGTAGCGGTATCACAGCCACAGCCCATTGCCGCGTCCCAGCAAGTTTCACAACAGATGTATCAGTATGCCCAGTCCGCTTACCCTGATTATCAACGATATACATGAAACAGCCTAGAGAGGGAATTTGGCTTGCCTCTTATTGAAATTCCTGTAGATCAAGAAGGTCCTTATGTACACAGTCAAGTATTGGGAAAAGACAGAAAGTTTTTAATTGACACAGGGGCAAGCCGCACCACAATAAGTCATAATGAAGTCCCAGGGGCACCCCTCTCAGGCTCACAGAATGTTTCCCTTGGCTTTTCAGGACAGCCCATTGTAAATGAAGTATCAGAACCAGTCCCCCTGGCTGTGGGTCCATTATCACGTGTTACAGACTTGTTACTTACAAAATCATGTCCAGAAAATCTGTTAGGAATTAAAACATTGAAGGCTCTAGGAGCTATAATATGCTGTTCCCCGGAGGGAGTCAGACTCTTTCTGCGGGATTTCAAGGGTCATTATGTTTTGCGAGAATTCGATGTCAGATTGAAAAATGTACCAGATCACTTGTGGGCAAAAGGCCCAACTGATGTAGGTTGTATGCATATCACACCATACCGTGTTACACTCAAAACAGGAGTTGTACTACCCCGAATCAGACAATACAAGTTACCACCCGATGCTGTAGTGGCTTTACTGGAAATCATTGAAGAGCTTATAGCACAAGGAGTGGTCGTAGAGACCGACTCCAATATCTGTAATTCACCCATTATTCCGATTCTTAAACGTACTGATCCCAATGCACCGCCAGTATATCGGCTGGTGATTGATCTTCGAGAACTGAATAAATGCATTATTCCACAGTACCCTGTGGTTCCCGATATCTCATCCCTATTGACTGCTATTGATTCAGAAGCAACGTTCTTTACTGTAATTGACCTCAAGAACGCCTTCTTCAGCGTGCCTATTGATCCAGAGAGCCAATATCTCTTCGGATTCAGTTTAAATGGACGCAGTTTCAAATTTTCGCGCGCACCTCAAGGATTCACAGAAAGCCCCAGCATCTATAGCCAAGCACTAAAAAGACAACTTGATTGTATCACAATGCCAGTTAACACCGCTTTACTGCAATACGTCGATGATCTGCTGATCACCGCACGAAGTGAGCCCGAATGTGAACAAGCATCACTGACAGTTTTACACTTTCTGGCCGACAAGGGACACAAGGTGTCCCCTTCGAAGCTACAATTCTGTGTTCAGCAAGTTGTGTACTTGGGTCACTTGCTGTCCAAAGTGGGGAGACAGCTCACTCCCGATCGCATTCAGTTAATTGCAAATATGCCACAACCGCAGACACAAAAAGAAGTGCGGGCCTTCATAGGCCTCACCTCGTACTGCAGACAATGGATTCCTCAATATGCATTTCTAGCTAAACCACTCATTCAGTTAACAACGCAGGAGGCAGCAACCTCGACTGTCCTTCCTTGGACTCAGGAGCATACACAAGCCTTTGAGGAATTAAAGAAAGCATTATGCCAAGCACCAGTTTTAGCGACACCATGTTACAGCAAACCGTTTACACTTTTTGTTACAGAACGTGATGGTACAGCGTTGTCTGTCCTCACCCAAGATCAAGCAGGTTCACATAAGCCTTGCGCTTATTTTTCAAGTACACTGGATTCAGTAGCCCAGGCACTCCCTGCGTGCTTAAAGTCAGTAGCAGCAACAGCACTAGCAATCAGACAGAGCGATTCAATTGTTTTAGGCCATCAGTTAACAGTACAAGTTCCACACTCTGTAGAGGTTCTGTTAAACAGAACCCAGACTCAGCACTTGACTATAGCACGACTGACAGGTTATGAATTAACGCTATTCCAGCCACACATAGAAATCAGACGCTGCAGCATTCTGAACCCCGCAACATTGTTACCTACAATCATGACAGATCCAGCCCCGCATGATTGTATAGAAATCATTAATGCAGTAACAAAGCCACAACGAGATTTAACAGATGTTCCACTAAAAAGTTACCTCCACATGAACTGTCATACAGACTTGCGCTGCGCAACAACACATTCATTAGCATGCTACACCATTCCCATCAGACTAACAATGCTACAGACTGCTGGATATGTGGCCGACTCCCTCCCTACCAGAATTACAAGGGAGCTCTGCCCCTCTTTCCGTACCCGTTCACTCACAAGGCTCCTGTGGTGCATGGTTTAAAATAATTAATTCCCTAGATCCTGATATTGCTGTTTTCGACGGGGGCTGGGTTTGGGGAAACCTGAATTTGGTCCTGCTCGATGTCTGTTACCCTGACAAGGAGGGACTCCCCACTAGAGTAGGAACTGATCTAGAAAATGAAGTATATGGATTAGGTAATTACACAATTAGCCTTATGATTCTTACTGTTGAATCCGAAACCGCACCAGTTCTACCGGTTATGTCAGTATTACCAGTCACTGGTGAATTATGTATCAGGAAGAAAGGTTCAGTACACTTAGGTCATAGTAAATGCACTACTGTGGTCGAATTCAGTGATCATGGTAAATCGTCCTTTAAAGCTATCAGTCATTCCTATTTTGTTTGTGGTCATACCGCAGACATACGCCTACCTCCAGATTGGGATGGTACCTGTTATATTGCATTCCTTCTGCCACCTGTTTTCCTAGCTCCCCCTGATTACCATAGAAATACAAATCTAGTAAAGAATAGACCCAGAAGAGATATCCCACTTGTCGACTACACAGAAACGGCATGGGAACAGTACACTGATTTTAATAAAGGATTCTTTTTCTTTTTAGGACCTGTTCAAAATAGTAAACTAATACGCAGATTAACTAGAACACTTGAAGCAGTAGTGAATGAAACTGCCTCCGCCCTAGGTAACTTAACAGAAGAACAGTCCGCTATGCGGGTTGTTGTCCTTCAGAACCGTCTTGTTATTGACGTCATCTTGGCAGATAGAGGTGGAGCTTGTAAGGTCATCGGGTCAAGTTGCTGTGTTTTCAGTAGCAGCAACAGCACTAGCAATCAGACAGAGCGATTCAATTGTTTTAGGCCATCAGTTAACAGTACAAGTTCCACACTCTGTAGAGGTTCTGTTAAACAGAACCCAGACTCAGCACTTGACTATAGCACGACTGACAGGTTATGAATTAACGCTATTCCAGCCACACATAGAAATCAGACGCTGCAGCATTCTGAACCCTGCAACATTGTTACCTACAATCATGACAGATCCAGCCCCGCATGATTGTATAGAAATCATTAATGCAGTAACAAAGCCACAACGAGATTTAACAGATGTTCCACTGACAAATCCAGACCTGACACTTTACGTGGACGGTTCATGCATGAGAACAAGTACAGGAGAATTAGTGGCCGCATATGCAGTGACCACTGAAACTGAAGTTAAAGAAACACATCGTATTGACACACTGTCCGCTCAAGCGGCAGAGCTTATTGCTCTGACTCGAGCCTGTATACTAGCCAAGAACAGAAATGTTAACATATACACTGATTCCCGTTATGCGTTCGGAGTCGTACACGACTTCGGCATGTTATGGCAAGAAAGAGGTTTCTTGACCTCTCATGGTGCCAAGATCCAACACGGTCCCCTCATTCAAGCACTGTTAGAAGCAATACATTTGCCCTCGGGCATATCAGTCATGAAGTGTAAAGCACATACTAAGGTCACAGATTCTGTCTCCCAGGGTAATGACCTGGCAGATCAGACAGCGAAACATACAGCATTGACTCACACTCAGACAACTGACGTGACAAAGACAATAGGACCGACAAATTGTATGACAGTTAGGGATCCCGCTCTAGATGTAATTGATATTCAGGCACATGCTACCCCAGAAGAAATAAAGAGATGGATTGAACTAGGAGGGATCCAGACAGATCAAGGTTGGATGACGAAGGGAAAATCTACATGGTTTCTCCCTGACTCTATGGTTCAAGTCATGATTAATACAGCACATAGTCCAGCACATCTAGGAGAAAAGGCGATGTTAGACAGTTTACAAAATCTCTGGAGCAATAAACACTTACGAACAGCCGCAAAACAGAAAGTGCGTACTTGCATGATCTGTTGTCAGTTCAATCCAGGTAAAAGCGTCCCTGTAGAGCAAGGTGGATTTCATCCTCCCGATCACCCTTTTGAAGTCCTCCAGATGGATTATATCCAGATGAACAGTTGTCGAGGATTCAAGTATGTCCTTGTAGTTGTTTGTGCTCTGTCCCGCTGGACCGAAGCATACCCAGTCTCAGACTATACTTCTCCGACCACTGCCAAGCAGCTGGTTCGTGAATTCTTCCCACGATACGGTTTGCCTCGTGTCGTGTACTCAGATAACGGACAACCCTTCTCGTCCGAGCTAATGAAACAAGTTTCTTTACTGTTAGGATACCAGTGGAAATTTCATTGTGTCCGACATCCTGAAGCCGCAGGCCTTGTAGAAAGGCATAACCAGACACTAAAGATCCGCCTTGCAAAGATATGTCAGGAGAAAGGGGTCGACTGGATAGTCGCCCTGCCCGTGGCACTGTTCTACATGAGAATGGTCGCCCACTCGAGATCAGGGCTATCCCCGTACGAAGTGGTTTTTGGCAGACCACCGAATATGTGGGGGACGCCCATTCCTAAAAAGATCACTGATGTTGATTGTAATATGTTGACAGATTACCTTGCCTCCTTGATGTCTGCACTCCAATCATGTCGTTCACAGGTTGCCGCAGCTTTCCCTGACAACACTGATGTAAAGCCGCACGATGTCCGTCCTGGGGACCTAGTCTTGGTGCGAAATTTGGATAGGAAGAGTCCGCTGGAGCCCCGCTGGAAATCACCGAAGACCGTCCTTCTCACCACGAGGACCGCCGTGAAGATCGAAGGGAGAAAGGGGTGGGTCCATACGAGTCATGTGAAAAAATTCCATGAACTGAAACCAGACCGAGACTCGTCCACCCCCACCAAAGACTGTGTTGAGCCAAAAGACTTTACAGTTACCGAACGAGAAAAAACTCCCCAAGAGGAGTACCGGTCGAAACTCCGATCTAGCAAGTCAGACAGTTTAATTGTTTAAGTCCTCCCCTAGGTGAATCGGTTAAATAGTTTCTGACATGTATCCCCTAGATCGAGATAGAGAGAGAGAGAGACAAATTGAGAAAAGTGCATATTGCAAATCACTTCGTAGTCACTGTATAGTGACACTATTAATCATGTTTATTCTGAGTATTTTAATTATTGTTGCTAGCATCCTTCTACCTATCTACTACCCTATTTTCAGGCGTGAACAATCTGTTTACAATGTCTCTGCTGAACACACTTGTAGTGAGTTACCTCCACATGAACTGTCATACAGACTTGCGCTGCGCAACAACACATTCATTAGCATGCTACACCATTCCCATCAGACTAACAATGCTACAGACTGCTGGATATGTGGCCGACTCCCTCCCTACCAGAATTACAAGGGAGCTCTGCCCCTCTTTCCGTACCCGTTCACTCACAATGGCTCCTGTGGTGCATGGTTTAAAATAATTAATTCCCTAGATCCTGATATTGCTGTTTTCGACGGGGGCTGGGTTTGGGGAAACCTGAATTTGGTCCTGCTCGATGTCTGTTACCCTGACAAGGAGGGACTCCCCACTAGAGTAGGAACTGATCTAGAAAATGAAGTATATGGATTAGGTAATTACACAATTAGCCTTATGATTCTTACTGTTGAATCCGAAACCGCACCAGTTCTACCGGTTATGTCAGTATTACCAGTCACTGGTGAATTATGTATCAGGAAGAAAGGTTCAGTACACTTAGGTCATAGTAAATGCACTACTGTGGTCGAATTCAGTGATCATGGTAAATCGTCCTTTAAAGCTATCAGTCATTCCTATTTTGTTTGTGGTCATACCGCATACATACGCCTACCTCCAGATTGGGATGGTACCTGTTATATTGCATTCCTTCTGCCACCTGTTTTCCTAGCTCCCCCTGATTACCATAGAAATACAAATCTAGTAAAGAATAGACCCAGAAGAGATATCCCACTTGTCGACTACACAGAAACGGCATGGGAACAGTACACTGATTTTAATAAAGGATTCTTTTTCTTTTTAGGACCTGTTCAAAATAGTAAACTAATACGCAGATTAACTAGAACACTTGAAGCAGTAGTGAATGAAACTGCCTCCGCCCTAGGTAACTTAACAGAAGAACAGTCCGCTATGCGGGTTGTTGTCCTTCAGAACCGTCTTGTTATTGACGTCATCTTGGCAGATAGAGGTGGAGCTTGTAAGGTCATCGGGTCAAGTTGCTGTGTTTTCATACCACAAAACGCACCATCTGTATATCAAGCTATTACACGTCTCCATCAAATTGCAAATCAGATACATCAGAATCCAGGCACCTGGACTTGGTCCGGTTGGTTCTGGACAACGTTAACTGCTTGGGGATGGAAAATTCTATCCTTCCTAGGCATTGGCCTAGTCATAGTATTCAGTTGCTGCCTGTGCCTGCAGTGCGGGCCAGCGATTTGTGGACTGTGTGCCACATCCTGCATTGAACATTCCAGTTTCCTCTCAAACCGTCAAAGAAAGAAAGATGAGCAAATGATGCTGCAAGAACAAACTGATCGATTCATGAGGATCGAGATTTCATGAAGGGTCCGTAGGGAACAAGGAGGGAATGAGGAAATATAAATGTTATGGTCAAGTTGTGTTCCCTAGCGCGTACCCCACCGACTCCATGTACCAGCTTAAAGTGCATGTAACTTCCCTCCTGTACCAGCTATGAAGACGCAAATACATTTGCGTCCAACGTCAACATGTCCTCTTTCAGATCCACCCTGAATGGATTAAATAGTCCGTTCCTAAGTATGCTATGCCAACGTCTTTTTGTAGTATGCCTTCCATGTTTTTCTGCTTTGGCGAAGTAGGCCCTGAATTTCTGCCATCGAGCCTCTTTTCTGGCTTCTGACTCTGACAGCCTCTGCCCAGGCTGCCCCCGTACCCGTGAACTCTGACTTACTTCCAGCGCGGCCCCTCGCGCTCAGCTCAGCCTGTTTTCTGCCAAGACTGACTTCAACCTTCGAATTATCTGATCTGCTCCTCGAAAATGCATTCCTGCCTACTAGTTTAAGTAAACATCCTCCTCAGATGCAGAGCCAAAGGGCCGACCTGTCTCAGTGCAAGTAATTCATAGCTTCTGTTACCATGCTTCCATGGAAGGCCCCGTGCCCCCACGCTTCTCATGCAGACACTTAGGCGCTTATACACGCATCCACAGTTAGTATAGAATAGCTTCTGCCCTAGAGACCTTTCCGTCCAGATAATATAGTTCCTAAACACCAGATATCGGATATGATAGAAGCATAAGTTGATCTGACATGCCAGACTTCTGTCTCTTTCCGTCGGTGCAAATGTCAAGCCCCCTGCACCCTCCAGTTTCACGTCCATCACACGTCATGCAGCTGCGCGCGCATCCAAGCTTCCAATTTCTGCTGACATTGCAACATTTCTGTTAGTGCCACCCCTTTTGTGACACCTACCTGTGACGTTTCTAGCACACACCTCCAGTTCACGCCTAGTCCACGCCTTCTGATTACGTACTAGTAACACGTGTATACTGTTATCTTGTCTTCTCTCAGCTGTTACGCCTACTATAACTGTTTCCTATGACATGAATTAAGTATATAAGCTATGTACTGTCAATAAAATGCAGCGCTCTATCCCTTCTTCCACCCTTGCGGTGGGAAGAACATGATATTATCGTCCTGACCATTCCTTTTTGAGGAATAAAACCCCTAAGAACTCTAACACCACGGACTCTGGTTCTTTCTTTCCGACTTGAGTTATTATTGATTAAGTACTTACCTGCATAGAAATTAAGAGAGTAAATTAATTATTTACGTCAAGGTGACAAAGCAAAACAGCAAAGTCCCTTTTCTCCTTTCCTTGGTAGCAATCTGCCAATGCAGGACAACCCCAAACAGCAAACATCACAGGGGCAGCATTCCTCCTCAGCTTCTCTGGTTATTCTCCTTGGCAAAGAGTTCCTCTAGATTTCCCAGAAGTTATCTAAAATTCTGCGATCTGGGCCCCACTTTTTTTACACACAAATGCTTTGTTCTCTAAAGGCAGAGAGCGTGTGTGCCCAGCCAAAACCAGTTCTGTCCACACTGGTGCAGCTTCCTGGCATGAGGTGGAGACAGCATTGTTGAAGGCAGACCAGGCCCAGGAAGGTGGAAGTAAATCTCCCCCCCTACTCTAAATGCAACACAGGTCCTTTCAGCCCAGTCCTGACTCATCAGACTTCTGGAGCCACAGCTCTTCTCCAGCCCCTGTCGTCCAAAAGCCAGACATGCAATACACAAACCTACCTAGCAGAGGCACTCTGGATTGTGAGGTTCCGTGACGATTTGAACCCGTGTTTTCAACATTGTCGTAAACTCATAATTTTGGTACCGATGAACCGCAAATGATCCATATAGTATATCCTGGTGTTTTTACTATGCTACGAGCAAGAGCACTCCTGTTATAACCACATTTCTGATACACCGATGGCATCCATTTTAGATCATGGCATCCATCTTGTTTCCTTGCCCTCACATAGTCAATGGACACGCAGTGACCTCTGATTACTTCATTTCACATAAAGACACGTGGGCTCTAACCGGCGATTCACCTTGCTAAATGACACGTGCACTTTCGGACAGAAACGCTGTGGCCGCATGACTCGGCAAAAGCTGCCTCCTCTGCCCGAGGCCAGTCCTGCTATACTGGTTCTCGTGTTCGTTTGCCTGATCATGATTAGGCGGCCGAAGCTGGTAGCCTTGCCCATTTATGACCCACAAACATCTCTTATCCTGTTTTTCTATCTTCTGCACCTGGCTCTGCTCCTTTCCTTCTGGGACTTTATTAGGGGGAGGTAACGAAATTTACGATGAGGCGGTTCGGCTCTTGAATGTAAAGATGACATGGGATTATGATGGAACAGTGGGAACCTCTGATTCGTAATGTTTTGACATCAGATATTGTGGACGATTCCTGTGTAATGCCAAATATTTATTGTTTAGGACATGAAGGTTTAGAAACATACTAGTATGTGGAGAATGTTGCCCCCAGCTAAATATTCTGTATTTAAGGAGCAACCCCCTCAGTACAAATCGAACAGGCTCCTAGAATCTGCCCGTGTGTAGTTTCTGTGACTTCTGTGTCCCTGCAGTAATAAACCTTTGGTCTTTGACGCCACGATCGAGAAGCCCGTGTTTCTGTTTATTTGTGCACCGAGACAGGTAGAACTCAGGGGTCTTCGGGTGTTGTCCCTGACACCTCTGGACAGTACCAGAAAGTCCAGAACTCCAATTGGCGCCCAATGTGGGGCGACGTCATTCGGTACCGGTCCAAAAGCCTGAAGAGTTCGAGAAGCTTCGTGTGAAGATTCCGGAGGGAGGCGCCCCACTTCATCGATCCCGGCATATCGCAAAAGTGGCCTGACGTTCTCTTCCACGAGGGTTCCCGTTCGGACGGCTGCAGTGGTCCGTTGCCTTGACCGTCGCCCTGTCTTGGACCCGAGGTGCAGACCTTAGTACAGCGAGACGTGACGGGTTTCTCCTTGGTGACGTCTTCAGTGCCTCAGTTAAGTATTAAGTGGTTGCTAGTTGTTTGGTTACTTCGTAAGGGTTTGGATAATCCTTTTAGTTCCTTGGTTTGGTTTGGTTTTGTAAGATTATCACTGGTTGCTCTAGTTACGATAATCTTTTGGTTTAGTTTGGGTATCGATACATTTGTTCACTTTGGTAGGCCTAAGTTCGAGTGCGCACTGTTGTTTGTGTTGTTCTGTGTTCCGGTTTTTAAAAATGGTAAGTCGGAAAAGTTGTATGTTTTCATGTTTTGGTTGCAACAAGGATTCCCGGTTGGAGGACTCGTGTTCGGTTCCTCCGATTGGAACTCCTCTTTATGATCTTTATTGCAAGTTCGTTGTGGGCCCTATCTCTTATAACGAGGTATGGATCCGCTACACGGAGAAAGATGGTGTCCTTAGTTGGCCACTACATGGTAGTTTCGAACCTGAAATTCTCGATCATTTAGAAAGAAAGTTGTTTAAAAAGAAAGCCCGGCCGGCAATGTTTGATTCTTTCCGTTGTTGGCGAAAAGAATCCAAACAGAGAGAGACTAAAAAGTTGAAGAAAGAGCAGAAAGAACAAGAGTTGACTTTAGAACAATCTGCTAAGCAGTTGCAACTCAATGAATCTGAGAAAGCGATAGAGGTAGCCGAGAGAGAGCGTAATTTAGCGATAGACAAGTGTTAACCTGCTTTGCCATCTAGTACGGCTAGGACAGTGGAGGACTCTGAAAATGATCCTCTGTTGTCTTATTTGTTGAGGTCACCTCCACCGTATGCACAGGGTGCTACAGCTCCGCCTCTGCCAAATGTTGTGTTACCGGTTGCTGGACAGCCTGGTATACCTGCTCCTGCTCCCCTGAATCAAGTTCCTGCACTCCCTGTGGTTATCAATGTTCCTCTGGCACCCCCTCTTCCAGGGTTGCTAGCTCCTCTGCCTATGCCTGTACCGCTAATACCTGTTGTTTCGCAAGCTATTTTGCCTCCTACTGGTACTGTTTCTTCTGTCCCAACTACCACTCTACTTCAAACTTCCTCTAGCTATATGACTCCGCTTTCTGTTCGTCGGAGAATTACTGAATCTGTCTCTAATATTCTCTCTCCCTTTTACAAAACTCTGATTAAAAGTCCTACCTCTGAATCTGTTCAGAGATGTAGTCAGCTTCCTAGTGTTGAGGAACGAGGAATATTAGATTCCACTGCCCTCAGATGGATTTCGAAAGTTGGAAGGTACAATGTACAAGATGTATTAGATACATTTATGCAATGGAATGAACCGACACAGCGCTATGTGTTTGATGTTATGTGTTCCCTTTTGCGTGAGGAATGGGATGAGAATGATTCTGAACAAGTTGCAGACGAATTAATTCATATTCAACAAAAATTCGCTGCAGGTATGATAGTTGGTCAGGAGATAAAAGAAGCAATGGAACTAATCTTAGGTTTTAGGGCTGATCCTTCCCTCCGTTCACCAAGAGATTTAGAGAGAGGTAGCACAAATAAAAGTCGACAATATCCTATGAGGGAGGTTCCACCAATTTGGCGCGAAGCTGTGCAAGCTGATGCGGGCCGTGGTATTGCAGCCGCTCCAGCGCAATTCCAGAGAGTGTGGATACACATTCCGTGGAAGCGAGCTGAGGTGTTAGCAGTAAAACAGGCCTTGCCAGATCCGCGTAAAAATCCCGCTGGATATTACAAAGAGCTGGCTCAGACGGTTGAAGCTTGTGTAATGAATCTAGCAGACATTGATATGCTATTTGGTAATGTAGTACCGCAAACAATTTGGGCTAAAATTCGTAAAGAAAATCATCCAGTTGCTCTAGGTGGTGATTGGGCAGCTATAATTGCGGCAGATGGTCAACAAATAGGTGGTTCTAAACCCGAACCTCTGATTGCTGATTTGCCTGGTAGAATAATCGGTTTAATGAAAACTCTGATGCCGGCATTGCGCGTTAACTGGGACAAGTTGTCCGCATGCAGGCAGAAGAAGGACGAAAGCGTCTCTGACTTTTTCACCAGATTCGAGGAAACTTTCGTAGATCACAGTGGTCAGGATATGAGCACGGAAGGAGGCCAGAGATTATTTGTTGATAAATTTGTGCACAATCTGTTACCAGAGCTCAGTAATAAATTAAAGAATTCTGAAAGTGCATGGGCTGTCTCTACGACTGCACAGATACTTGCAACTGCCCAGTACTATGAAAATAGGGATAAAGAAGAGAAGGAAAAGTCAGATAAGAAAACGAAAGATTTAAAAACTAAAGTCCTTTTGCAACAAGCATATCCGCCTCGCACGAATCAGACAAATACACAGCAAGGGTCATATCAAAGGACCGACTATGGGTCTCAGAGACCGCAGTACCAATGGAGTCAGTGTGCTTATTGCAAAAAAGAACGTCATTATAAGAATGAGTGTCCGGTACTGGCACAAAACAATGCTGCTGCAGCTCAGAGAGGTTGTGGTGGTTCTATGCAAAATTCTAGAGGTCGAGGACGAGGTGCTATGCCTCCACAAACGAATGATCGTCCTTCTAATTATTTTGATCAACGAAATGGCCAGTCTACACAGCCAGCTAGATCTCAACAGTATCATGTTGAAGATTACTGTGACGTTGGTGAGGAATTCCAGCAAAACGAGTACTAGGACAGCCATGGACAAAGAGAGGGAGTAGTATCAGTTCCAGTAGATCAGAGTGGGCCTTATGTCGCAGTAGCAACATCAGGTGTAGTCGAACCGTTTCTGTTGGATACTGGTGCAGCAAAAAGTTCTATCATACATGCAAAACTCCCTGGCGCACCTTTGTCCGGCTTAACAAATGTTTCTGTAGGTTTTTCAGGCGCCCCTGTCCACAACCCTGTTTCTGGTCCTTTGTCTATTTCTGTTGGGCCTCGTCAATTGAAAGCACCCTTAATTTTGACGACTGGTTGTAATGAAAATCTGCTTGGTTTAGACTTGTTAAAACGCCTCTATGCGACATTGTACTGTTCTCCTTCAGGAGTACAGCTTACATTAGGTAGACGAATCACCTCTCCGATGTATTTGTCAATGGATGCGCTCCCACTGGAGCTGCGTTCTCTCCCTGATACTCTTTGGGCGACTGGTCCTAACGATGTAGGTCTTTTGGAAATTCCACCCTATGTAGTGACTTTGAAAGCAAATGTCAAATTTCCACGAATCCCTCAATACAAAATCTCTAGTGAAGGTGAGCGTGCGCTCCTATTGATAGTACAAGATTTGATCAAGAAAGACGTAATAGAGGAAACTAGAGGAAATGTCTGTAATAGTCCTGTACTACCTATTCTAAAACGCACTGACCCCACAAAACCTCCAGTCTATAGATTTGTAATTGACCTTAGAGAGGTTAATAAAATTGTGATTCCACAGTTTCCTGTGGTTCCAGACATTACTGCATTGTTAACGTTGATTCCTGCTACAGCCACATGGTTCTCAGTGATCGATTTGAAGAATGCCTTTTTCAGCATTCCGATAGCCGAGGAAAGTAGAGATATTTTTGGCTTCTCTCTAGGAGGACGAAGCTTCAGGTTTAAACTTGCTCCACAAGGCTATTGTGAAAGCCCATCCATTTACAGTCAGGCATTAAAAAGTCAGTTAGATTCTTTTGTGCTTCCTACTGGTTCTGCCTTAGTGCAATATGTCGATGATCTTCTAGTGGCTGCCGATGACAAGGAAACTTGCAAAGCAGCTACAATTTCCTTATTGCATCATTTGTCTAATTTAAATCACAAGGTGTCACCTTCCAAAATGCAATACTGTTGCCAAGAAGTGACCTACCTAGGTCATCTCTTGTCAAAGGAGGGAAGAAGGTTGACCCCAGAGAGAATAAAAGCAATTACACAGATGAATGTTCCTAGTACACAGAGAGAAGTGCGTGCATTTTTGGGTATTACCTCATACTGCAGGCAATGGATCCCAAATTTTTCTCTCTTGGCAAAACCGTTGGTGGCTTTGACTGGGATAGGTGTTCCGAATCCGGTGCCATGGTCTGACGAATGTCAGCAGAGTTTTTCTGAGTTAAGAAACGCACTATGTTCAGCTCCCGTGTTGGGTACACCCGACTACAGCAAGCCATTTACACTCTATGTTCACGAGAGAGAAGGTTGCGCGTTGAGTGTTCTGACGCAACGATTTGGTGATAAACAACGCCCTTGTGCGTATTTTTCATCAACATTAGATCCGGTAGCCAGAGCGTTGCCTAGTTGCTTGAGAGCTACAGCGGCAGCTGCAGCGTCCATTCGACAATCTGCTGGTTTGGTCATGAACAACATGCTAGTGGTCATGGTTCCACATGCCGTGGATACACTCATGAACCGAACAAAGACGCAGCACCTTACCAGTGCTAGATTATCAGGCTATGAGCTGACACTGTTAGCAAGTCATATTCAGATCAAAAGATGCAATGTATTGAATCCAGCAACATTGTTGCCGACTAGTCAGGAGTCGAGTGATTCTGAACCACATGACTGTTGTTTTAGAACTGAGGAAGAGACGAAAGGACGAATTGATCTAAAAGACACTCCGTTGTCAGATCCAGATGGCACATTGTATGTTGACGGATCTTGTTTTAAATTGGAGAATGGTGATGTAACAGCTGCCTACGCAGTAACGACTTTGAGTACGATTGTGGAGACTGCAAGAGTGAGTCAGAATTCTGCCCAAGCTGCAGAATTAATTGCATTGACTAGAGCATGTGTTTTAGCAAAGGGAAAGTGAGTGAATGTGTTCACAGATAGTCAGTACGCGTTTGGCGTTGCCCATAGCTTTGGCCGATTGTGGAAGGAAAGAGGTTTTATTACGTCCCATGGGACTAAGATCCAGCATGGTCAGCTAGTTAACGACTTGTTGGAATCTCTAACCTTACCAATGGAAGTTGCGATTGTGAAGTGCAGTGCTCATCGAGCAATCATGGATGATGTTGGGCGAGGAAATGCCTTTGCTGATGAGACAGCAAAACAGACAGCAAGAAATACGATGAGTGGGATATATGTTGCAACGTCTGCAAGATGGGTTACTGATTCGGGAATGTGTGAGGATACAATGGAAAGTGTGAGAACGATTCAGGAAGAAGCGACTGAAGAGGAAAAACTTGCATGGAAAGAGAAAACGGGTAAATTGGACTCGAATGGATGTTGGATTGATTTGTCGGAACAGCAGCGTTGGATGTTGCCTGATGCGTATGTGCTTGCGGTGGTAACGATGGCGCATGGAGCAGCGCACATCAGTTCTAAAGGGAGTATTCCTATTCTCGTGCTGCCTTATTATCCAATGTGGTCCCGCTTTGTGTAGCCTCTGTGCTGCAACCTGTCTCAGAAAACCGCCTGTATTTGGAGACAAGGTACGAGAAAGGATGATGATGCAACAACATATCACTGACCTAATGAACATCGAGATAGACTCTGACATAGACTGAGTAATTGCCTATGTAAGGGCAAAAGGAGGGTCTGAGGTTCCGTGACGATTTGAACCCGTGTTTTCAACATTGTCGTAAACTCATAATTTTGGTACCGATGAACCGCAAATGATCCATATAGTATATCCTGGTGTTTTTACTATGCTACGAGCAAGAGCACTCCTGTTATAACCACATTTCTGATACACCGATGGCATCCATTTTAGATCATGGCATCCATCTTGTTTCCTTGCCCTCACATAGTCAATGGACACGCAGTGACCTCTGATTACTTCATTTCACATAAAGACACGTGGGCTCTAACCGGCGATTCACCTTGCTAAATGACACGTGCACTTTCGGACAGAAACGCTGTGGCCGCATGACTCGGCAAAAGCTGCCTCCTCTGCCCGAGGCCAGTCCTGCTATACTGGTTCTCGTGTTCGTTGGCCTGATCATGATTAGGCGGCCGAAGCTGGTAGCCTTGCCCATTTATGACCCACAAACATCTCTTATACTGTTTTTCTATCTTCTGCACCTGGCTCTGCTCCTTTCCTTCTGGGCCTTTATTAGGGGGAGGTAAAGAAATTTACGATGAGGCGGTTCGGCTCTTGAATGTAAAGATGACATGGGATTATGATGGAACAGTGGGAACCTCTCATTCGTAATGTTTTGACATCAGATATTGTGGACGATTCCTGTGTAATGCCAAATATTTATTGTTTAGGACATGAAGGTTTAGAAACATACTAGTATGTGGAGAATGTTGCCCCCAGCTAAATATTCTGTATTTAAGGAGCAACCCCCTCAGTACAAATCGAACAGGCTCCTAGAATCTGCCCGTGTGTAGTTTCTGTGACTTCTGTGTCCCTGCAGTAATAAACCTTTGGTCTTTGACGCCACCATCGAGAAGCCCGTGTTTCTGTTTATTTGTGCACCGAGACAGGTAGAACTCAGGGGTCTTCGGGTGTTGTCCCTGACACCTCTGGACAGTACCAGAAAGTCCAGAACTCCAATTGCTAGGCAAGAAAATACCTATTTTCTAAAAGTGGTATTTTCAAGCACAGAATGCAAAAATCACTCTCACTAAAAGATGCATTTTAACATTCTGAGTTCAGGCATACTAACCTTTATTTTACTACCTTGTTCCCAGGGTCAGTTATGCTTATGGCGGGTCTGGTGGCTTAGTAGACTAAAGCAGTCACTGCAGGGGCATGTGTTTGACCTCATATTCACAGGTTCAAACCCAGTGGGTCCACTCAGCCTTTCCTCCATTTGAGTATAGAATTAGAATGGGGATGGTCCCAGTCGTATTGCATCACAGGATGGTGCAAAATGAAATAAAAAGTTTGTGCTAGAGTGTTGTTTAATCACACTGAGCACCCGAAACAGGTTAGTTAATGAAACAATGTACAGAGAACATTCAAATAAGAAACGTTGGTATGCCCAACTGGTTGAAGGGAAGGGAGGAGGGTGACTCAAGTGAGGTAGTGAAGCAAGTGACAGAAAATATTTAAAAGCAGCACAATGAAATTGTTAGGCATATTACTCAATACCACACATTCATAGTAAAGATCCTAGTGGATAATTTACAATTATTTACATGGCCATGTACAAATAGAACATCACAGTGCAGTGATACTGGCAGCAATGGTGTGTCGACGTTTCGACCCCTGTAACCATGTAGGTTGGTTCTAGTCCTTACTGACGGGGTCTTCCTCAGGACAGAAGTGGCGGTGAGGGTCGAGGGGCACTTAGGAATAACATAAGGAGTATATTCGGTCCGATACTTGAATTATAGGCTGATAATGGAAATGAGTGCCATACTCTATAATTACCATGTCTGAAAGGGACGATGGGGAATCAAAGGCTCCGAGAGGTGAAGGCGAGAGTGATGGACACCTGTGGGAATAAGGTGTCTGTCAGAGAGGGCCTAAGGAGAATAAGCGGTCACTATATTGAGCCCATATTGAAATTGAGGCAAACTTATTCAGAAAAAGGAATAAATTCCATGCAAATCTTTCAAAGCAGAGATGATGCTGCTTCGAGACCGTGGTTCAACCATTGGTCAAGCTGTGCACATAAATCACACTAAATTCCAAATAATCAATTCAAGAAATCTATAGAAAAGAGGGGGTGGGGAAACAATTAGCACTCGGATCCAAGTTACCATCCAACGACAGTAAGGTGATATATGTACAGTGCTTAATTAAAAACCGACAACTTAGATGACAACGCCTGCTTGAAAGAGTAAGAGACACATTCTCATGCGAGATAAACCTTAAATTCCAGTCTAATAGGATCGAAGGGGAGCACATCGAGCGGTTAAGCACTAAAAACAACCAAAGCTTGAATCGGTATGTGCAAGAGAGAGACTGTGTGCTGTGTTGATCAATCAAGTAGCGAGCAAGAAATGCTAGGTAAAAGCTAAAGAGTGACATATATCACGTTTAAAAACAGTTGGTCAGTGTTGTGTAACCGACTCAAAAACCACAGGTTTGAGGTTAAAGATAGACCAGGAAAGTGCGATGTTGATTAAAATGCATACTGCTGGTGTTCATGAAGTTACAGTGAAAGAATTTCGTGACAAGTATGCAAATGCATATTGGATGAACTAGCGTGAACGAGTTTCAAGGGGCTAGCTGTTGGTTATTAACTAAACTTGCTGGCATGTGAAATGACAAACAATTGCCTAATACTGGGTGGTTAACTTCAAAGGCAACTTAAAACAGTAGAATGCAGGGTATAGTGTGTCCCACCTAGATATAGAGAGACTATGCCTGGCTATCTTAAAAAAAAACGGGTTAAACTGGTGAAAGACAAACTTAAAAGAATTAGCAGGTGCTTGCTCACAGTTAATCGAAAAAGTTCCCCGTTTACAAAGTATACTGAAAAGTGGCATCTGATGTTCGAAAATGAAAGTAAAAGCCGTGGGTGGCAGTATACGGTGTCATGCCAAGATTAAACAACCACTACAACTGGCTTGGCTTACTCGTAAACGTTCCCGACTTCAAGGGAACAACACTAATGGTGAAACAAAGGGAAGAAATCCCAACACTTACATTAGTCGGTCAAGCCTCTCTCTCTGTGACAGGGGAGAGCACGCCGCTTATTCGAGTGCCCTATTTAAGTTATGCGGGAAAACGTCAGCAGCCGCATGACCTGCCGTGTGGGGCAGCAGCAGAATGCCTACAGTACTGAAGTCAGACTTTGATGGAATTGGATTATGTATATGTAAAGCGGGTAAGAAATGCTGCAATTAATTTGTTCGGTAAATAGTGGCCATATTCAATAAAGTACACATTGTAAATACGTTAGTTGCAAAGGCTGAGATAGTCAAATTTACACAGACAAAAAGCCCAACAATATAACCATCTGTACAATTGATGCAGTCTATGTTGGTTGCAAAAACATATTTCTTTGAGCAGCAGTGACAGGATGCTCACAGAACTCGGAACACACAATCCGAATATAAACTTAGAGCATATCAAATGAACACGATTACTGTTTAAGTTATGCGAAGTCCACAATAATATATAACATTTAGAAGTCTTGGAACTGAAATACCATTTTGCCATACATGTGGAATGGTAGGGCCGATGTCGACCAAGAACCTTTAAGTGTTGCCCGGCGTTAGCCGCCTCTCATACCACTCGAGATTTATCAAACAAAGAGGCAGGCGCTCGAGACTGGAAGGCAGGAAACAGGAGTTTATTCCGACAGAGCAGAACACATCAAATCAGACAACAGGGTATCTTCTCGAGGTGCTCTAACCGGATCTTTGAGGCCTGGCCTCTGATACACAGGTTTATGATCTTTATTACAGTGACACATTCCTGCAAACACTTTGATGTACGGAATGGCATCCATTGAATCCCTGCTTCAAGCCCGTTCCCACACACATTTACAGTAGAAGTTTCCACCCCGGTCTCAGCAGGTGATGACTGTCGCGCAGCTGGACATTCCGCCGATTCCCGGAATGTGTGTGGATGATCGGATCTCATGGGGTGGGGGCTTTGATCAGTTGTAGATCCTTTGAAGAGAGAAGCTTCCTACTGTATGGGGGCAATAAACTGCATCCGCAGGGCCGGGTGGCGGCCTGGGAACGAGCAGGACAATCGGGCACAGAGGAAAGGGGGGTTCATCAAAAGGATGCATGATCATGAAAGGGATGGAGGGAGGTGTTGGATGGGTACGGGATGTGGATCCGAGGCAGGGTCGCGCTGAAACGGAGGTTTATGGCCCAGGCATGTGAGAGCGGGGCTGTCAGCGTGCAGGGGGGATGCTTGCGTGGTTCAGAGGGAGAGAGAGATGCGCTGGCTATCGGCAGTGGGCAGAGAGGCCATGACATTCAAAATGGCTGCTACTTACGCGCACGTACGAGCCTGAAAAGGGACAAGATGGTGCCGACAATGTTGATGTCGCAAACTAGATTTTAACAGTCCTCCCTTTTCCACATATCTAGCCAGCTTGTCAATCTATGTCAATCCCCATTATGTTTTGTATTTCTACTTCGTACAATGCTTTCATGCGTTCGGTTTCAAAGTCCAGAGTCATTGGGCAAGGACAGTTTGCACAAAGTGATCACAGGGGCGGCAAGCATTAAATACCCAGGCAGAATCCACATATTACGACAATCGGTATCAATATGATCATAAACAACCTCCACCTCCAGTTCTTTATAGTACTCCAGAACCAACTCCCAAGCGACCATTCTTCTTGTTCCTGGTGAACTTCTGAGGAAAGTCTGTGGAGGTGTTCAATGTCTTTGTAAACTGAAGGTGAATTGTCCGGTATGTAGGTGCAACAGCTGGACCCAATGATACGATTTACAAAAGGGGGTGGTGATGAACAGAGTGTCTGAATTGAGCAGACCACTCTTACCCAGTCCAAAGATCAGGGCTTGATCCATCACCGTTATTTATCTCACTGCCCCATCCCAGCTCAGAACCTGGCTATATGCAAATCAGTCTGTCCCTGGCCCAGTGCATCATGGGAACAGGGCAGACTAAACTACCAAGCCAATTCTTTACCAGAAAGGAGACAAGCTACCGGGGACCGGTTTCTGGCATTTCAGCCTCTTCGGCCCGGCTTGCTTGAATCCTGATGGAGCAGTGAGAAAGGGACTCATGTCTGAGTATACCCTGCCACACCTATAGTGGCCAAAATCGATTTACAAAAGGGGGTGGTGATGAACAGAGTGTCTGAATTGAGCAGACCACTCTTACCCAGTCCAAAGATCAGGGCTTGATCCATCACCGTTATTTATCTCACTGCCCCATCCCAGCTCAGAAC
Organism: Lissotriton vulgaris; assembly: GCF_964263255.1. Classification (NCBI taxonomy): domain Eukaryota; kingdom Metazoa; phylum Chordata; class Amphibia; order Caudata; family Salamandridae; genus Lissotriton; species Lissotriton vulgaris. The sequence continues at coordinate 2,068,037,065 of NC_141685.1, read as the reverse complement.
CTGGCTATATGCAAATCAGTCTGTCCCTGGCCCAGTGCATCATGGGAACAGGGCAGACTAAACTACCAAGCCAATTCTTTACCAGAAAGGAGACAAGCTACCGGGGACCGGTTTCTGGCATTTCAGCCTCTTCGGCCCGGCTTGCTTGAATCCTGATGGAGCAGTGAGAAAGGGACTCATGTCTGAGTATACCCTGCCACACCTATAGTGGCCAAAATCGATTTACAAAAGGGGGTGGTGATGAACAGAGTGTCTGAATTGAGCAGACCACTCTTACCCAGTCCAAAGATCAGGGCTTGATCCATCACCGTTATTTATCTCACTGCCCCATCCCAGCTCAGAACCTGGCTATATGCAAATCAGTCTGTCCCTGGCCCAGTGCATCATGGGAACAGGGCAGACTAAACTACCAAGCCAATTCTTTACCAGAAAGGAGACAAGCTACCGGGGACCGGTTTCTGGCATTTCAGCCTCTTCGGCCCGGCTTGCTTGAATCCTGATGGAGCAGTGAGAAAGGGACTCATGTCTGAGTATACCCTGCCACACCTATAGTGGCCAAAATCGATTTACAAAAGGGGGTGGTGATGAACAGAGTGTCTGAATTGAGCAGACCACTCTTACCCAGTCCAAAGATCAGGGCTTGATCCATCACCGTTATTTATCTCACTGCCCCATCCCAGCTCAGAACCTGGCTATATGCAAATCAGTCTGTCCCTGGCCCAGTGCATCATGGGAACAGGGCAGACTAAACTACCAAGCCAATTCTTTACCAGAAAGGAGACAAGCTACCGGGGACCGGTTTCTGGCATTTCAGCCTCTTCGGCCCGGCTTGCTTGAATCCTGATGGAGCAGTGAGAAAGGGACTCATGTCTGAGTATACCCTGCCACACCTATAGTGGCCAAAATCGATTTACAAAAGGGGGTGGTGATGAACAGAGTGTCTGAATTGAGCAGACCACTCTTACCCAGTCCAAAGATCAGGGCTTGATCCATCACCGTTATTTATCTCACTGCCCCATCCCAGCTCAGAACCTGGCTATATGCAAATCAGTCTGTCCCTGGCCCAGTGCATCATGGGAACAGGGCAGACTAAACTACCAAGCCAATTCTTTACCAGAAAGGAGACAAGCTACCGGGGACCGGTTTCTGGCATTTCAGCCTCTTCGGCCCGGCTTGCTTGAATCCTGATGGAGCAGTGAGAAAGGGACTCATGTCTGAGTATACCCTGCCACACCTATAGTGGCCAAAATCGATTTACAAAAGGGGGTGGTGATGAACAGAGTGTCTGAATTGAGCAGACCACTCTTACCCAGTCCAAAGATCAGGGCTTGATCCATCACCGTTATTTATCTCACTGCCCCATCCCAGCTCAGAACCTGGCTATATGCAAATCAGTCTGTCCCTGGCCCAGTGCATCATGGGAACAGGGCAGACTAAACTACCAAGCCAATTCTTTACCAGAAAGGAGACAAGCTACCGGGGACCGGTTTCTGGCATTTCAGCCTCTTCGGCCCGGCTTGCTTGAATCCTGATGGAGCAGTGAGAAAGGGACTCATGTCTGAGTATACCCTGCCACACCTATAGTGGCCAAAATCGATTTACAAAAGGGGGTGGTGATGAACAGAGTGTCTGAATTGAGCAGACCACTCTTACCCAGTCCAAAGATCAGGGCTTGATCCATCACCGTTATTTATCTCACTGCCCCATCCCAGCTCAGAACCTGGCTATATGCAAATCAGTCTGTCCCTGGCCCAGTGCATCATGGGAACAGGGCAGACTAAACTACCAAGCCAATTCTTTACCAGAAAGGAGACAAGCTACCGGGGACCGGTTTCTGGCATTTCAGCCTCTTCGGCCCGGCTTGCTTGAATCCTGATGGAGCAGTGAGAAAGGGACTCATGTCTGAGTATACCCTGCCACACCTATAGTGGCCAAAATCGATTTACAAAAGGGGGTGGTGATGAACAGAGTGTCTGAATTGAGCAGACCACTCTTACCCAGTCCAAAGATCAGGGCTTGATCCATCACCGTTATTTATCTCACTGCCCCATCCCAGCTCAGAACCTGGCTATATGCAAATCAGTCTGTCCCTGGCCCAGTGCATCATGGGAACAGGGCAGACTAAACTACCAAGCCAATTCTTTACCAGAAAGGAGACAAGCTACCGGGGACCGGTTTCTGGCATTTCAGCCTCTTCGGCCCGGCTTGCTTGAATCCTGATGGAGCAGTGAGAAAGGGACTCATGTCTGAGTATACCCTGCCACACCTATAGTGGCCAAAATCGATTTACAAAAGGGGGTGGTGATGAACAGAGTGTCTGAATTGAGCAGACCACTCTTACCCAGTCCAAAGATCAGGGCTTGATCCATCACCGTTATTTATCTCACTGCCCCATCCCAGCTCAGAACCTGGCTATATGCAAATCAGTCTGTCCCTGGCCCAGTGCATCATGGGAACAGGGCAGACTAAACTACCAAGCCAATTCTTTACCAGAAAGGAGACAAGCTACCGGGGACCGGTTTCTGGCATTTCAGCCTCTTCGGCCCGGCTTGCTTGAATCCTGATGGAGCAGTGAGAAAGGGACTCATGTCTGAGTATACCCTGCCACACCTATAGTGGCCAAAATCGATTTACAAAAGGGGGTGGTGATGAACAGAGTGTCTGAATTGAGCAGACCACTCTTACCCAGTCCAAAGATCAGGGCTTGATCCATCACCGTTATTTATCTCACTGCCCCATCCCAGCTCAGAACCTGGCTATATGCAAATCAGTCTGTCCCTGGCCCAGTGCATCATGGGAACAGGGCAGACTAAACTACCAAGCCAATTCTTTACCAGAAAGGAGACAAGCTACCGGGGACCGGTTTCTGGCATTTCAGCCTCTTCGGCCCGGCTTGCTTGAATCCTGATGGAGCAGTGAGAAAGGGACTCATGTCTGAGTATACCCTGCCACACCTATAGTGGCCAAAATCGATTTACAAAAGGGGGTGGTGATGAACAGAGTGTCTGAATTGAGCAGACCACTCTTACCCAGTCCAAAGATCAGGGCTTGATCCATCACCGTTATTTATCTCACTGCCCCATCCCAGCTCAGAACCTGGCTATATGCAAATCAGTCTGTCCCTGGCCCAGTGCATCATGGGAACAGGGCAGACTAAACTACCAAGCCAATTCTTTACCAGAAAGGAGACAAGCTACCGGGGACCGGTTTCTGGCATTTCAGCCTCTTCGGCCCGGCTTGCTTGAATCCTGATGGAGCAGTGAGAAAGGGACTCATGTCTGAGTATACCCTGCCACACCTATAGTGGCCAAAATCGATTGCTCTTCCACGATCCGCTAGAACCCCATCTAGAACAAGGCGGTTCTGAAGAGTCACCAGGCGGACCGCCTGAAGCTCGGCTGTATTGTTTGTGAGGATGCCAGCTGTAATGTTCATTGTCGTTTCAACTGCCTGGGTCAAATGTCGGATGGCACGGCTATTCACCATCGGACCCCAGAGTGGCACAAGTCCCTTCAGAGCGTCCAGGAACTGTGCTCCAGTGGAGTCGGCTTGCTCAATGTCTTTTGCTCGCTTTTGTCGGTGATGGTTTGCTGGAGCCACATAGGTCGGAGGAAGAATGAAAGCAATGTAACGGGTACCCCCCCAGCCTTTGGGGAGCCAGGTGTAAGCTTTTGTACCACAAACAAAGTACATATTCGGAGAAGTGACAAAAGAGGGTGGATCTGTTGAGTCCAAAGTTCTGGTGATGCGGCAAGCGCTGTGACCTACCAGCTGTGTCCGAAGTCCTTCGATGCACACAAGGCCTGAGACATTGACGACAGATAGGGCCACAGTCAGGGTGGCAGCTGTTCGTTTCCGGAGGTAGGAGAAGGTGGGTCTGGTTGGGTTGTTGAACACCTGCATTTCAATCCGTTCTTTGACAGGGATGTCCATATGAATAGAGCCGTTGGATGTCCAACGGGCAAAAGTGTGCAGAAGTTCTCCCACTCCTGCATCTATCAGGGACTGGATAATCTTTACCAATGCCTTCTCGCCCTCGGGGGATATCCGATATTGTGGAAGTTTTGTGAGTATTGCATCCTGCGAACAGTTATGTGCACTGGGTCGATCATCATGCGACCTACGTCTGAGTCAGTCTTGGCCCACAGATATGGAGGTAGAGTGTCAAGTAGGGATGAGTCAGCGTCAGAGATGGAAAACATGCGTCAGTGGGACAAAGTCTAAGCAGAGTCGGACAACAGAAAAGAGGGTATTAAGTATACAGGAAAAAGTGGCGCTCAAACAATATTAGCGTATAAATCAAGTGAGGTTATCAACAATCGCTGGTGCTGGCAGGTAGGGGAGTCCCAAAAAAAAACCTCAATTTAAATGTGACAATTCATATCCAAGAATAATGAAACAAAGTCCTGCGCACACAGATAGGTACAAGCAAGTAGAGTGCTACTCTGTATGGTTCACAGTAAACAAAGGTCCAACGTAGGCACAGTAAACAAAGGTCCAACGTAGGCGTATGCCAATCGCGTCCCCGACCCGGTCGGGTCGGGGACGCGATTGGCCTCGAGGGTGATTCTACCCAGAACTTGGATACCACACGTACCCATGTGGTATACTTAGGAGAGATTTCTATCATTCCACGACTTGGACTTTGGGACTATTGTTGCTACATATTGTTTGAAGGTTGGCTAACCTTCTGTACATTTTGATTAGAACGGCTGAAACGGAATTTCTTCACCATAATTTTTCTACTATTTGGGTACCCTGCCGGGTTGGAATTATCACCGGATTAGGGCCCTTACAGATAAGGAATCAGCCATTGAGCCCTGAAGAGTTATGGTGTCGAGATTTGTATAGACCCATAACAAAACACGTGTCGGCTGGCTGTGAATTTCCATTCTGTGACGATCCAATAAAAGGAGATATACATCACAAACACCTACGTTGGACCTTTGTTTACTGTGAACCATACAGAGTAGCACTCTACTTGCTTGTACCTATCTGTGTGCGCGGGACTTTGTCTCTAAGCAGAGTCGGGTTATCGTACAGAAAGACTTGAACTCCGTCTTGCGAACACCTAATAGTAGCTCGGAAATGCTTCAGTAAATCAAGTCCCATAATGGCATCAGGGGTGTTGGATGAGAGCAAAAACGTCGTGTCAGTGGTGTTATTTTTAAGTCAAAGGAGATCGGTGTGGACAAGGGATTAGTGGAGGGCGTTCCATCGAAACCTATCGATGTTACAAGTGAGCCAGACAAGGGTGCCCTTGGAATCAGTTGTTTAGATAACGCACTACGTGTTGCGCCAGTGTCTACCAAAAATGGAGACTTCTTACCCAGGACCTTAGCGGTGACATAAGGACCTTGCTGGTTAACATAGAGCTCGACTAGATCCCTCCCTTGCCCTTGGCAGTCCTATGCGAAGTCGTGGGTGTCATCGCAGTCAGACTGCTGGTACTGGTTTTGTCGGGACGGTCAAATGTGTTCGGTCTGACTGGCCTGTCATTATTGGTGTAATTCGTGGACCCTCGTCCCTGTCCTCTATTTCTGGGCCCACCCGCTACATCTCTTGTGTCCCTATTCTTGTTCATTTCTAACAGGACCGGACACTGAGATTTCGAATGGCCGAATCCCTTGCAAAATGCACACTGATTCTCGTCAAGGTCTTTACGTCCAACATAGGGTGTGGGTGTACGGTCTTTAGGGGGTGGGTTTCTAGGAGCATTCGACTGGTAATTTCCCTTGTACTGCTCCCGTCCTGTAGTCACCCCCTGCAACTGTGCGATCATCACCCTCTCCTTCAGGTCCTTTTTCTCAGTCGCCCTATCATTCTCATTCTTCTGATGTTCATAATACTGGGCCATCTGGAGGATAGCCGCAGGTTTGGAGGCCGCCCAACTACGCTCGCTAGCCTGTAGTTTCTGAGAGACCTCCTGTGACAGACCTTTAACATAGTTCTGGACAAAAAGATGATGTCCGGTTGCAGTGGTCAAGTCCTGGCCGCTGTATTCGGAAAAACCTGTTTCAAACCGTGAGAAGTATTCTGATACGTCTTCCTGGGGTTTCTGGCGGCAGGCCGTTACTGTCTACCAGTCCACTTTCTTTTCTGGGATTCAGTTTCTGCACGATTTTGTCTGGGAGTTCTAAAATGGATTTCAAAGGTTTCTGTCCAGGCTCTCGTTGTCTGTCTATGCCATCGAGTTGTGACCAGGTATATCCGAACAGCTCAAGGTGGTCGACTTTCCGGATTTGCTTCTACACATCAGCTGGCAGACATAACCCGAAAAACAAATCGATGTCAGCTAGGGTCATAATCGTTGAACCTAAGGCTGTACCTAATTCAGTGTAAAAGGCAGTGGGGTTTTTCCGTAAATCGGGCAGGGATTTTCGGAACGTCAGGATATCTTGTCGATCCCATGGTTGGTAGACCCAGTTATAAACTACCCTCCCTCTCGCATCTTGATGGTTAACATCATCGTGCGTTCCCAGACCTCGTGGGGGAACCCAGTAGGGAGCGGCCTTCCTTATAGGCATCATTGCATTAGCTTGTTCTATTTGAGGTTCGGTCGCTACAGGAGTCGTAGTTTTAGCTTCCAAGCCCCTGTTCAGTGAAGTGGCGGAAAACTTCAAGCGTACGCGTGAGTAGGTCCCTCACGTCACACTCGCCCTCATCCCCGATGACAACCTTTCTATACAGAGTCGTTAGGCTCTCTAGACCTTTGTCTCGGTATCGGTCCTCATAAGCATTTAGGGTGTGGTAACAAAATCGCACGACAAAGTGTCGTCTGTGGCTCTCAGCATATGAATTGTACATATCCATTACGTACTCCTCACACTCCTTCCGTTCCACCAGTGTCTTTACTATCTTATCGATCCCTGCTCGCTCATCCTTGCTCAACCTGTTTATTCTAGTGGAATCTTTCTTCCGGGTCTCAGGGTTGTCTAATACTGCTGCTTGCACTGCGTTGAGTACAAGGGGTTCGGCCGACGCGGAGGCCATGAGGACCGAGGCCCTGGCACTATTCTCATCTGTGCTTGGGGGCTGTGGGTGCTGTACTAAGGGTTGGGAAGGGGCATATGGAGGGGGCATGTAGATGATTGGAGGACCTAGTAATAGATCATCGTTCGCTCGCTGTTTCGAAGGTAACTCGGGGTAGAGTGTAGAGGGTGTTCTGACGGGACACTGACTCAATGTTTCGACTCTTGTTTCTGTTTGGCTTCCTCTCTCTCCTTTATCTCTTCCTCTAACTTTCTGGCTGCTAGGTGAGCTGCTTTTCATAGTTCTTTCTCTAATCTGACTTAGTTTCTCTTTTTACGTTGTACTGCTTCTTTGCGCCACATGCCAAGACTATCAAACATAGTAAGCATTGTCTTATTGTTACGAAGGGCTGTTTCCAGCGCGTTCATTTTTAAGAAGGATCTCATCAGTGGCCACTGACTTTCCTGATCCTTTTCGTATATTTGTGCCATAGCTTGCTATAGGCTATGGCGACTAGTCCATATTTCATGAACATGTCCTTATTAGGGGTGCCTTCCAGTGGAGCTGGATGGTTCACCTCTAAAAAGCGTCTTTACTATCTTATCGATCCCTGCTCGCTCATCCTTGCTCAACCTGTTTATTCTAGTGGAATCTTTCTTCCGGGTCTCAGGGTTGTCTAATACTGCTGCTTGCACTGCGTTGAGTACAAGGGGTTCGGCCGACGCGGAGGCCATGAGGACCGAGGCCCTGGCACTATTCTCATCTGTGCTTGGGGGCTGTGGGTGCTGTACTAAGGGTTGGGAAGGGGCATATGGAGGGGGCATGTAGATGATTGGAGGACCTAGTAATAGATCATCGTTCGCTCGCTGTTTCGAAGGTAACTCGGCGTAGAGTGTAGAGGGTGTTCTGACGGGACACTGACTCAATGTTTCGGACTCTTGTTTCTGTTTGGCTTCCTCTCTCTCCTTTATCTCTTCCTCTAACTTTCTGGCTGCTAGGTGAGCTGCTTTTCATAGTTCTTTCTCTAATCTGACTTAGTTTCTCTTTTTACGTTGTACTGCTTCTTTGCGCCACATGCCAAGACTATCAAACATAGTAAGCATTGTCTTATTGTTACGAAGGGCTGTTTCCAGCGCGTTCATTTTTAAGAAGGATCCCATCAGTGGCCACTGACTTTCCTGATCCTTTTCGTATATTTGTGCCATAGCTTGCTATAGGCTATGGCGACTAGTCCATATTTCATGAACATGTCCTTATTAGGGGTGCCTTCCAGTGGAGCTGGATGGTTCACCTCTAAAAAGCGGTCCGGGCTGAACCAACTACCAATCAGTGGGGAGAAGATAGGCATGACAGATTACAACGGGGGACAAAGGTCCGCACTACCTATCCTTCACTACTTGCAAAGACTAGACAGAATATTTCTATTCTACGTTATTTGCAAACAGAGAATATCTCAAAGAACCAACTTCGAACAATCAATGTTCGGACAATCAATCAATCAGTGGGGAGGAAAATAGGCACAACAGATTACAACGGGGGACAAAAGTCCGCGTTACCTACCCTTCACTATCTGCAAAGGAAGAGAGAATATTTCTATTCTTCCCCGTTTGCAGGCAGAGAATATCTCAAAAGAAAAACAATCGAAGAGTAATACTAGTATTTTCCAAACAATCAAACAATCGTTTCGCAATTTGTCGTGTTACACGACCTTACCCGGACCACATGGACAGTTTCTCGTCTTCCACATCCAGCGCCTGATCGCCCTCTATTCTCTGTAACTGTCACGGCACTCCTGATGGTTCCCAGTCAGGACCGTAGATCACTCGAGAGAGGTCTGCTCGGAACCGGTGAAGTACGGATGATTGGCTGCCAGACGAGGGTCTATCGGGCAGGAGCTCTTCCCGATTGTTGCAGTCGTTCACTCTGTCGTCAGGACCTCTCCCACTGGATCCACGTGTCGCTGATGGGCCCACGTTTGGGATGCCAATTGTGGAATGGTACGGCCGATGTCGACCAAGAACCTTTAAGTATTGCCCGGCGTTAGCCGCCTCTCATGCCACTCGAGATTTATCAAACAAAGAGGCAGGCGCTGGGGACTGGAAGGCAGGAAACAGGAGTTTATTCCGACGGAGCAGAACACATCAAATCAGACAGCATGGCATCTTCTCGAGGTGCTCTAACCGCATCTTTGAGGCCTGGCTTCTTATACACAGGTTTATGATCTTTATTACAGTGACACATTCCTGCAAACACCTTGATGTACGGAAAGACATCCTTGGAATCCCCTCTTCAAGCCCGTTCCCACACACATTTACAGTAGAAGTCCCCACCCCGGTCTCAGCAGGTGATGACTGTCGCGCAGCTGGACATTCCGCCGATTCCCGGAATATGTGCGGCTGATCGGATCTCATGGGGTGGGGGCTTTAAACAGTTGTAGATCCTTTGAAGAGAGAAGCTTCCTACTGTATGGGGGCAATAAACTGCATCCGCAGGGCCAGGTGGCGGCCTGGGAACGAGCAGGACAATCGGGCACAGAGGAAAGGGGGGTTCATCAAAAGGATGCATGATCATGAAAGGGATGGAGGGAGGTGTTGGATGGGTACGGGATGTGGATCCGAGGCAGGGTCACGCTGAAAGGTAGGTTTATGGCCCAGGCATGTGAGAGCGGGGGCTGTCAGCGTGCAGGGGGGATGTTTGTGAGGTTCAGAGGGAGAGAGAGACGCGCTGGCTATCGGCAGTGGGCATAGAGGCCATGGCATTCATAATGGCTGAAACTTACGCGCACGTACAAGCCTGAAAAGGGACAAGATGGCGCCGATAATGTTGATGTCGCAAACTAGATTTTAACATACAGACAGATTGATGGGTTTGTGTTGGACGGTATAGTATTCATAAGATGGTTTTATACAGTGTTAAAGGCAATGGCACGGGTGCCATTGAAAATGTACACATTTGGGTAAACAAGTCATGTTAATGCATGTCCAGTATAACACAACTCTCATAGTAAAGTTCAATATTACAACCCAACCAGTGAGGATGAAGTTAAAGGTGTACAGTGTTAATGGGCCATGTTACGTATTGAGGCATGCCAGTTGGGAATTGCTGGGGTCTAATTCATTCAGGCCATTGACAATGGTGTCCAGATGTACCATCCATTTTGATTCTTAGATAGTCAGAATTGAGGCAATGTTGCCCCCTCTTGGTCCCAGTTCAGCTTTCTCAATCACCTGCCATTGCATTTGATCAGGATTGTGTCCCATCTGCGTGAAGTGTTCAACTAGAGGCACACCTACGACGGAGCAACGGATCCTGCTTTGATGTTGCAATATCCTAGCCTTGATCTTTTGTTGTGTCTGTCCCACCTAGAGAGACCTGCATGGGCAGATTATCCCATAGATCAAGTTGGTTGAGTTACAATTGGTGAAGGCTTCTAGCATGATTGTATGATGTTTATGAGTGAAAGTCTTGGTTGGTATAGTGGTGAGGCACGCTTTGCAATGTCCGCATTTGTAGTGTCCTTTTCAGGTGGTAGGTTCCAGAGTGAGTGAGTTGTTTGTTCTATCGGGCTCTCCTGGAAAGAGTGTACCACATGATCTTTGACACTCAAGGCTTTTTTGAAGGAATGCATGGGTGGATTCAGTTGGTCTATACCAAATTCCAATGTTTGTTTATTACCCTTTTTACAGCGTTGCTTCTGGTGGAGAATGTAGTTACGCAGATCATTCTTTGAGACATATTGTCATTCCTATCCTTAGTTGTCAATAGGGTTTCCCTTGGGTTGAACCAGGCCCTGTTCTGGGCTCTCTTCACCAATCTTTTTGGGTAGCCTCTAGTTATCAGGCGGGCGCTCAAGTCTTTGGATTCGGCCATGTAGTCTGCTCTCTTTGTGCAATTTCTGCGGATTTGCAGAAATTGTCCCACCGAAAGGTTATCTCTCAGGCCACCTGAGTGGTAGCTGTTGTATCTGAGGAGGGAGTTGCGTTCAGCAGGTTTCCGATAGATGGTGGTGAATAATTTGTTGTCCTCACAAAAAATGTTAATGTCCAGGAAGGCTATCTCATTAGCATCTGATTGGATCGTGAACTTTATATCTGGATCACATAGGTTCAACCACTGTGGAAGCAGTCAAGTTCAATAGAATCACCGTTCCAGACACACAGTATGTCGTCAATATAACATTTCCACAAATCCACATGTTGGTTGAAGGGGTTGTTGTTGATGACATATAGTTTCTCAAAGTTGTCCATGTAGATGATGGCTAGGTCTGGGGCAAAGGCTGACCCCATCGCAACGCCCTTTGTCTGTATGTAGTAGCATCCTTGAAAAAAGAAGAAATTCTTCTTCATTGCAATGGTCAATAGGGCTATGATAAATTCCGTGGGTACTCTCATTGGTGCTGGTTGTTGGTTCAAGACTTCTCTCATCACCTCCAATGCTGTCCCTTGTGGGATGCTCGTGTGCAGTGATACGATATCACACGTCACAAGTAGTTGTTTATTTGGGTTTGAAAGGTTTTTGGTCTACCAAGGTGATAGTTTGCATTGTGTCTCTCAGTCTTCTCAGCAATCGGTTTCAAAAACAAATCTATATATTTGCATAAGGGTTCTAGTAGTGAACCACATCCAGATATGATGGGGCTTCCAGGTGGGTTGAGTACATCCTTATGTATCTTAGGCAGAGTGTAGATGGTCAGCAGCCTCTGGTGTTTTTGGTTAAGATAATAAAATTCAAGTTTACTCAAAAAGCCCGATTCCTGAGCTTCGAAAGTGATTTTGAGGATTTCTTCAGCTAGATCTTTAGAAGGGTCTGATATCAATAGGGATTAGCTGACCCCATTCTGGAGTTGCCTCATGATCTCTGTTTGAATGCTGTTGTGTCTTGTACTACTATTGCTCCACCCTTCTCCGAGACTTGATGACAATATCCTTGTTGTCCTTCAGGGTCAGGAGAGCAGCTCTCTCCAACTTACTGGTATTCGGAATGGTTTGTTTGTATGTGGGGAGTAATTTAGTAAAACCATGCTTTCATAGGCCAGAATCCTATTGGTCATAGCATTGGTGAGTGGGATGAAGGTAGATGGAATCCTCAGTCCTGTCAAAGATTGCGAGCGATTGGCTTCAGAGTTTCTAAAAAAATGCCTGTGGTGGATCTTCCGTAAAAATCTATGTAGTTCTGCCTTGAGGTTGAAAGTGTTGGGGTAGGCTGTGGGTAAAAACGACAGGTCTCTGGAAAGTATTTCTTGTTCTTCCTCCTTTAAAGTATAAGATGAGAGGTTCACCACTGGGTTGTTGTTGTACTCTACCTTTCTGTATACTTTGTGTCTCGTGGAGATTTCTCCGTGGTTCTCTGGTTGAAAGCAATCCTGCTTGGATGCAGCGCCCCTGTCTCTGTCCCAACTTAAGCTGGTAGCCGTAGTCCGAACTCGGGCCTGGTTGTTCGTTGTTGCTGTCTGAGATCACAGTTGAATCAGAAAAAGTGGTATAGTTCCTCCTGCCCCTGTAGCCACCTCTGCCTGTGCCTCTGCCTATAAACCGTCCTTGGTTATCCTGTTTTTAATGGTCCTCGTTCAAGTAGGGATAAGTGTTTTTCTTCTCGTAGAGGCGGATGGCTTTAGATAGTTTATCAAGCTTTATATTTTGGGTGGTGGTTTCTGCGAGGTATTTCATCCATTTGAGGTTGATTAAAATGAGTACCATTGAGTTAGGTAACAATAAACATCTGTTATTCAGCGTCAGAACACCTTCGGGTAATTGTGCGCTTCACAAATACACCTGTTATGTTTTGTTATGTTATAAGATGTTATAAACAAACTCCTCATTCTGGCCTATGGAAACAGATAGCCATGCAATAGAGAAAAAAAAATTGGCAGTATTTCACTATCAGGACTGGCCACACACTTACAATACACCCTGTCCACAGGGGTACCTTTGGCGTACCTTAGCGATAACTAACATGCTGAAAAGGGAAGGTTTGGGGACTGGCAAGTGTGTACACTTGCCATGTTGACATGGCAGTCCCAGTCTGCACACAGGCTCTGCAATGGCAGGCCTGAGCCACATTTTACAACCTGCTTCTGTGGGTGGCACAATCAGTGCTGCAAGCCCACCAGCAGCATTTGATTTACAAGCCCTGGCCGCAAATGGTGCACTGTACTAGGGTCTGACAAGTAAATAAAACAGCCCATCATAGAATCTCTAATCCATAACAACAATTTACAAAAGGGGCACTTGCACTTTGGCACTGAACAGCAGTGGCAACATGCCCAAAGCATCTAGACCAGCAAAAACACAGGAGGCAAAAGCAAAAAAAATGGAAGGCAGACCCACGACAATGGTGGCAGGTCTAACAATGCTTCTTTTATTTTAGATCATTGTCTGTCTGGATGTAAGATTGTAGGGGAGGAAGAACCATGTCTTGTTAACGAGCTGCCATGGCACTTTCTGCATTTTAAGTGCTTGTACTACACAATTTAGCTGTGCTAATACTTACATTTGAACTTGCTCTTTTTGCAAAAAATGTAAATCTTCTTTCGAAAGAATAAATGCAGAAGGTATGATGGTGGAGGTTTGTATATGTTTGGAAAGATTTTGAAAACCATTGTCAATCACTTCAAAAGAGACATGCCTGATGTCATTATTTGTTTCTCTGCTTCTGTCTGACGCTTCTTTTTTGGCCTATGCCTCCTCTTCTATTATAATAACATTAGTTAGTGTAGACATCAACCTTATATTCTTTATGGGGTGTGTTACTCACTGAGCTTTGGCATGTGTTGTGTAACAGCACTGAAACTATATTGGCATAGCCATCTTTTTCATACCTTCCTTAACAGTATAAGTGGTTGTAGTCACTGAAGAGTAAATGTTCCTCCTAAGGTATGGAGTGGTCATGCACAAATTAGTATCTGGCACTATAAGGCTTTAAAATCTGCACCAAACATTGTTAAACTGTATGTTCCATTCTGCATAATTTTATTTAAATCACTATTCATTATATTTTCTTGTTTATCCAACGTTTAACATAGCAAAGATGCAAAGGTCATTCAAGTTGTCTGTTGTACTTTATTTAAACTTAACATTTCTCTAGGAAACATGCATGTCCTGAACAAGGTATCCATCCCAAATGACACTCTGAAGCACAGGTTATACAGTGATGTCAGCAGCATGGTAAACTGTTTGACAAACGTGTTTACATGTGTTTACAATTCCTGAATCACAGGAGTCCATATCTGCATCTCAGGAATATTGTTCCCATTAAACAACAATAAAATGATGCTTGAAATGGGCTTCCTGGTTGGCCGAGGCGACCAGGCAGGAACTACCACTCTAGCAGTGTAAGCTAGATGCACACTAAAAGATAACCTGTGATCACCATTTGATTGCATGGCGCAGAGCAGTCAGGCTTATCAAAAGGGGTAAAGTGTGTGTGTGTGAGACACACATACATACACACACACCGCATGCACCCTCTCTTCACCACAGTATACCACAAAAAGACTCCAAAGAAAAATAGATTAATATATTCCCGAACAAAACAAGACCAATCAGACAAAAATCCAACATATTGAAGTTGGGATATTGAATTTTAAAGAAATAAATGGAGTAAAGCAATTAAAAGCAACTAGTGCTAAAAAAGGTTACTTTTGGTTGTGTTGGACTGGGGTAAAGTCAAAGTTTGGGCTGAACATAATGGAGCGACGGCCGGCTACAGGACCCAAACAGGCCCCTGTGAATAACGTACCTTTCTTTGTTGTAAACAGTGAATTGTATCAATGTCGATGCATCAGTTCTGCAGATGGGTGCCACAGTCGAGATGTGCCGGATTCAGTCATGCAGGCAAGGAGATGTGTCTATCTCACTAAGCTGCAGCAGTGGTGATACGCTGGCCGATGCGTTCATCTCTGAAGGCAAAGTGCTGGTTCCAAGGCAATGCGAACTCCTGCAACATGGTCGATGCGCCTGTTCTGCTACACACAGACAGGAGATTCATCTAAATCCGTATTGCAAGTGTCAGGGCCACTTCCAGTGATCCAGGTACAGGAGCAATGGTAAATACATTATTATCCCTGATTCTCAAGCAACAGCAGGCGAGCCAACAAGTCCTTGGAGATCACTTGGAGTAAAGGCAGAGTCAAGCCCTCCTTCACCAGAGTCAGAGATCAGCAGGGCAACAGAAACGCAGGCTTTCCAGATCAGCTGCCTAGTTGAGTCCTTTAAGCAGCAAAGCAGTTCTTCTGGTAGAGCTTCAGTTTCAAGTCCAGTAGCCTCTGATTTTAGGGGGTAAGGGACCCAGTACTTATACCCAAAAGATCCTTTGATATAGGTGTGACTTTCAAAGCATCTTTCTGCAGCTCTTTGAAGGGCACACGTATCCCTTTCAACCAAGTCCTACCTACCAGGCTATCTGTGGGGCGTGATCAGTCCTTTTTGTGGGGACAGGAAACTGCCGATTCAAGTGAAGTCTTAGTCTCTCCCTTCCATCCTGACAATGCAAAACCATCAAAATGCAGATATATGTAGATGGGTACTCAAACACACCTATCCATCCAGTGTTGTTGCTTTCTCGAGGGAATCCACAAAGTGTAGCTGTCATCCCCCCAAGACATGTATTAGAGACAGACTGTCAGGCACACAGAGCATTACTTGTTGAGAAATGTCCACTTTCTAAAAGTTATACAATAATGGGGAACCCAAGCAGTCACTGGGACATAGGTGAAATGAGGTACAACAAGTGGGTGGGCCCAGTGGAAACACAACAATTGTATCAATATCAACATCACCTGATACGTTAATTACAGACAATATTTATGCATATTCAGAGTATTTAAACATACTGAACATATAATGCATCATGTTTTAAGCATAGTACATTAGTCAAAACAATTTAGTGTGTAGGTGCCCCAGAAAATTGGGGGTAAGGTGGCAGAAAGGGTTTGTAGCATAAAGGTGCAGAAGTGAAAGTGAGTGATGTAAATGTAAATGTAAATTGATACTTGTATAGCGCACTACTCACCCGCAAGGGTCTCAAGGTGCTTGTACGAATACCGATGTGGAACTCATCCTGGCTTTCCCTGTGAGGCGTCCACTCCTGGGCACCCCCAAGGTGGAGGCCAGGCATCCTTAGCGTTGTGGGGGCCGTTGTGGAGATTAAGCAAGCTATTGCCCAGAGTTGCAGAGTGGGACTCCATGATTGGAATAGGCACCGAGGCGAGAATGATCAGGTCCATGGAATTTTGAGCCCAAGACCCGCCGAGGCAGGGAATTGAACCCTGGTCCCGGGCTAGACCTCTGCATCAGGGTCTGCCGCTCTAATCATTGAGCCACACTTCTCCACAGTGATGGAAGGAGGGCAGTGTATATTGCATGCTTCCAACAACATAAAAAGGCGTATTCAGCCTTAACCAAGGCTAAATTATTTACAAAGACCAAATGAAAAACAAGGGGGACACATTCAGTACAAAATATAAAAGATTGGTGACGTTTCGACCCCAGATTGGTGTAGGAAAATTCTTCTCCTCACAGGCGGGTCTTCATCAGAACCTAATCCACCTAGAACTGTGGTGGAGAGGACAGGCCCTGAGGGTCCAGAGAGGGACAGATTCTTGATGATAAAGAGTCAATGTAACTCAGCTTATTCCAAAGTTTTAAATGTTGGAATGGTGTGAATTAATCATGAGTTCCATCCGCCTGGTCAATTAGCTTTGTATTTCTGTGGCCGTCCATCCTCTGGCACATCGCCTTTGGATAAGCAGAGTTATTACGACTCTTTATCATCAAGAAGATGATATGATGGTTTCTATTTTGCCCTGCAGGGTTTGCTCATTTTCACTGTACACCAGGTGTCCCAAGTACACCATAAACCCATGCCCTATATGGCACTGACTTGCCTTGATAGTCAGGCCTGCCTGTTACAGGGTCTAAAGCCCTTCCTTGAGGGAAAAAAGGTGGTCCTTCCAGCAGCTACTGAAGACAGCTACGTCAATCAGATAGGCAGCACAGAAGGCCTCCATACCAGCAAAGACCTGGTTCACCTGCCTCTGGAAGGTTGCAGGGGCATAGTTAATCCAAAACTAAAAAATGGCCCTATGAATTGGAGAAGGCTGACCTCTCCTTTGCTTTCCTCGGTTAGGGCAATCTGCCAATATCCTGATCAAAGATACTGAGATACTGGGCAGCCCCTAACCTGTAAATCAGCTCAACAGCCCGGGGATGGGGTGAGCATCTGTCTCATAGGATTGGACCATGGGCTAGTGGAGGGTTCTATCGCCCCCAACTCCAGCATTTTGGACACATAATCTTATTAACCCCTTTCAATTTGTTTTTCAATCTGTTTTTCAAACTTTATACTCTACAGAGAGAATAGTTTGCCACACCAGTGAACTTCCCAGCACTTTAAGCATTACAAGCCAAACTTTCAACTAGTTCTTTCTGACCATACTTGTCCTGAGTAATGAAGGATATTGCTATAGATTACTGATGTCTCCAAATCATTATTCACCTTATTTAAGTTACATCACACACTAGTGTTAAAAAGCACTGTCATGGCTCTATTTACAAATTCATTGTCAGTATGTAAAGCATTTTTATCGGAAAAACTCCAATTCACTTTTTCAAAAATTTTGAACGTTAAAACTAATTCCAAGCTGAACGAACGGATGGATTAAAAAAATAACAACTTGCCACTGTGTTTCAACAAATAATTTGGTTTTGTGGATGTTTACGGGTAAGTCACAAAAACGTTGTAGGCGTTCTTCCTTTTTCAAGAGATGGACGGTTGGATGTTGAAGTCCAATGGGTGATGTGTCCAATCGTTGGCTTAATATTTTCCCTTACATGATTGTATGGACACTAGAGAACCTTATGAAATGTTATTAATCTTTCCACACTGACGCTATATTTTTCATTTGTACTTGTGGTTAAGGTAAAATGACTCGCTGTTCTAAAATGACAAAGATAACACTTTGTGTTACCTAGCTTACACTTGTGATATAAATAAACGGTAAATTTAGAACGCTGCTGTTACATTTTCAAACATTGTTCTTTGTTTCATTCTTTCTTTAAGGCACCTGCATGGTCAATTAAATTGCTGGACATACATCAAGGAAGTAATGACAGACTCTCATCCTTTTGTGACATTGTAAAAAAGTAAGAATAAAAATAAATATTATGTGACTGAAAATTAAAGACATTTTCACTTAAAACCTGTTGATGATGTGTTGAACCTCGTTCATTAGTTTTTTAAGTAAAAACATTGAATATAAATGTAATGAATTTTCATTGACTAGCAGAATACCCTTGTTTTTTGGGAGGGGCACTATCAAATTGATTCCCAAGCAACCACCCCTTTTTCCTATCTTTCTTTACCTTCCTTTTCATTCCTGCTTTACATATTCACACCATTTCGCCTTCACTGTTTTTCTGAGATTTTTAGCAGTGTTTGCTTTTTCCTTCATTCTATTCATTTCCGGGAGAAAATACAAGTTCTGCTATTCTGTGATTACAGTGTATTTCACATCAGTCCTCCAGAAGCCTACTCACCCACTCCTCAGATTCTCATCGGGCAAAGCTAATTTTAGGGCCTACTGACCCCGTTTGGTGAGAAGACCAAGAACAGGTGTTCTGTTCCCCCACAAAATGAATGAGCAATAAAGATGCCTTTAAAGCTTGTTTTTACCATGTCTCATTTGCTCTGCATTTAAAGACATAAGTCACATTTCAGTTTATGTTTTCTTACACTTTGCTGCCTATGTAATCCATCATGTTGGTGTTTGCTTTTCTTTCCCTGATTTAAAAAAAAATGGTCTGTCTGAAAATTGTGCTATACAGCATGCAAAATGAAACGTTGTAGAACATGAGCTTTTTTCATAACACACACCATTTATATAGCTTGTAAATGAACCATACAAAATTTTCAAAATCTATTTCGGGAATTTAGGAAATAATATTTTTTGTAATTCTACTGATGGAAATAAAGATTTTAAAAGGATTAAAATAAATCAGAACACTTGACTTGGTGAAGTGCAAATGATAAATATTTTTGCTCAAACCCAGCCAATTTCCACACACTAAATAGTTTTATTAGTAAAACTGAGTGGAAATGTTTGTGGCCATTTCAATGAAGATAAGCTCTCTGTAAATGAAATTATGCTACCACATCATGCTTTAGTGATCTATTTATTAAAAGTGAGACCTTATAATCATGACCTGAAAAAACATTCCTGCCTCTATCCTTTAGCTATTCGTGAACTCAAGAGACCAGTCAGCGGGTCATGTGTATTCTAGATGTGGAGTCAAAAACACTATCCCTAGTTGTTAACTAGGGATGGGAACTAGAGGCACAGTGCCTCAGGGGTAGCCAGCCTCCAACACCAAATGTAAACACAAATGGGGCTGCCCTAGTTGGGATTTCTACAGGATTTTTAGAGATGCGTGCCAAGTGGTGGCATCTCACAAAAAGTGACGGACTGGCCTCACACACCACCTGTGTCATGCTTCATCATAGGCCGTCCTCATGTGAATTTTTCTCAAATACGTTTTCTCTGGGCACGAATTCACAGTAAACAAAACTCATACCAAAGCCAAGAAATGAAACATTTCTAGAAAACGGGGTGATGTACTCTGTAGCTTGTGTGACATAGGCGGAACGAAAAACTTGCTTCATCCATAATATAACGTGGGTTATGCGCCTCATGTAACCACTTTGTACTGCCCTTAGTGTGTATATGTATACTAATAAACGCCTTCATATCAATGTCTTGTTAACTCAAACATGCAAAAGAATATTAATGAAGGGGGTAAACACCGAATGTGTTGTATATTCGACTGTATATATTAATAAAAAAATTAATTCATGCTGGTATTGGATGTTAGTCAAAGCTGTGATGATATAGTCCGTAAAGAGAATGAACAAATGACATTAATGTATCCTATTGCTGTTACCTCCTAAACTGCCTAGTACACATAACACAGTTTTCCTCTAACATGCCTCACTTGTACCGTTGGCAATGTTATAGACGTGCAATTACCCTGTAATCTAATATACCAATTTACCATAGGTCACTTGTACAGACCGTTGATGTGAAATAATAATAAATACCAATATGCATATATTATTGATAAATATACAAGAGTTACATATATTATGAAAAACAGTGACAATTGCTAGTATTCAATGTACATCCCCTCTCATAGTACATATTGATCACTAATAATGAGACAACTGCATTGAAAAACGTCACAAGTCTGAATCATAAGGCCTTCCTAATGTCTATGGACAGAGACACTATCACATGTATTGAAACGTGCATTCCTGATTCCTAGTCACTGGTTAATACATATAAAAATACATACAAGGTATTGTGGATTAAACCCCAGAGTGTACTCATTGCTTACAAGAAACAGGTCATTTCGATCTTATCATTCAAACCTTTAGGTTGCAGTGTCTGTAAGAAATCAATCCAAAATATCTCCCTCTGTAGGAGCTTACTGCTGTTATCAATGCCTTCATATTTAGGGACAACTTCCACTATCTGTGCTCCTAACTGTGCAATGGTGTGTTTTGCTTCAACCCAATGTGTTGCTATATTCGATGTTCTGTTGATAAGTCTAATGGTGCTTTTGAATTCTGATAGCCTCAATTTAAATTTCGGTTCCGTCTTTCCTATATAAGCTTTCACACATGGACATTTCAAACTATAAATGATGTTGGCTGTATTGCAGTCAGAGGTATGGCATAATTTGATGTGTGCTCCTGACACTAGGTGTGTTAAAATTGTTCCAATTATGATGTTATTACAATGTATGCAGTTGTGACATCTGGTGGTCCCTTTAACTATTGTTTTCTTTATTGGGTTCATTGACGATTTCACTAGTTCCTGCAAGTTTTTAGATCTAGTATATGCAAAGGCCGGTTCTTCACTGAATATCCAGTTGAAATCCGGTTCACTGACCAACAGGTCCCATCTTTTTTTGATAATCTTTTTAATTTGCATGGACTGATTGGAAAATTTGGACACAAATGTAGGAGTGTTGGATTGCTTCCTCTGTGTTTTAACAAAGAGTTCTCCACATTGTTTGGTTCCAATTCTTTGTATAATTTTCTGTAGTATCTCTGCTGGATAGCCTCTTTGTTCGAACCTCTCCTTAAATTGTGGTACTGAAAATTCTGGACCCGTGTTATAAACATCGTCGTATCATGACGATTTTGGTATCAGCAGACCGAGAATGATTAGAATACTATGCACAAGCATTTTCGTCATATCCGGGTGACGAAATCACCCTGAAATCAGAGTTTCCATCCTGAACCCTCGGGTTCCATTTTGTGAACGGCAACCATTTTGTGATTGCCCTCACATAGGCCAATGACTAAGGCCAAAAATGAGTCTGAAGGACACGTACACCTTCGCTGACTCCTCTGAGACTTGGGCAAGCTGACTCCACTGTCTGAAGCCAAACCTGTTCGGCCAGTTCCTTTTTCCAGTGGCCGAATGAGATTAGTATCAAGGCACAACATATCGTAAACCTTTCATCGCACACAAATCATGCCTAATCTTACACACACCTGTCCCTGTTTCTTTCTTTATGACTTACTTTATGAGGAGGAGGTGCCCGTTTTTATTGGGGGTCCGTCGATATCTGATGGAAATACTGGGCCTTGCCGGGTAATTGATTGTGGGCTGGACAAACTGAAATATGGGCTTGTCATCATGACTCTGCTTTTCCTTTGAAGTGAAAATATGTGAATGGTCAACTGTAAAATAAGGAATGTTTGCCTAAAGCATAATATTCTGTATAAAAGGAGAAGGCTGGCTTTGTAAGATTGAGCAGTCTCCTGAGAATATACACCGAGTTGTACTTCGAGGATACCTGTTACTGGCTGCAGCCAATAAATACGATCTTTGACTTCACCAAGAAGACTCTGTGTTTCTGTAGTCTGAAACAGGAAGGACTCGAAGTCTTTGGGTGTGTTCCCTGGCACCGCTGGGTTCTAAAAACCCAGTACTTCAAAATTTCGTGATTTTCTTGTCTGCTACAGTTGGCTCTGAACATAATCTTTTAATGCGAATAAACGGTGAGTAGTGGAGATTCTCAATGAGGCTTCTTGGATAAAAACTTGTGTATAACAGAGTGCTATGTCTGTCCGTTGGTTTAGTAAAACTTTCTGTGCTCAATTTAGCTTGCATTTTTTTAATCAGAACATCCAAATAGTTGACTTGATCTCGGCTGTTACAATGTGTGAATTTTATCCTTGGGTTTCTCTCATTAAACTCCATGATCAATTTCTCTAGGGTTTCTTGTGGTTGTGTCCAAATAAGGAAGATATCGTCGATGTATCGACAATATTGTGCGATGCCGTCAGTCCAATCTTGGTTTGTTAAAATGTAATCACTCTCGAATTTGGACATAAAGATATTGGCGTACGCAGGTGCGTCCGAGAAGCCCATTGAAGTACCTGTCAATTGGCCATAAAATTCACCTTGCCACTGGAAATAACTATTGTATAAACAAAAAAATAATAGCTGCAACATAAAAATGCTTTGTTTCTGTGGTAGATCCATTTTCAAAAAAGGCCATTCCACTGCCTCGATACCCTCTTTATGTACTATTGAAGTATACAATGAAGTGCCATTGATTGTACATAGTAGCCAGTGATCTTTGATCAGGAATTCCATCGTCTGTAGTTTTGTGAGAAAGTCTGTTGTGTCTTTAATATATGTGCACCAACTCTGGACGAACTGCTGCAGAAAGTAATCCAGATACCAACCTAATGGGTAAATAATTGAGTTGCAAGCAGAAACAATTGGCCGTAAGGGAGGGTCTGTAGGGTGCTTGTGAATTTTTGGGGTAATGTAAATTCTTGGTCTTCTAGGGTTGACTGTGATTAGACTCGATTTTAACGCCAAGCTGATCGAGTATCGATTGTAAGAT
This sequence comes from Lissotriton vulgaris, assembly GCF_964263255.1. Lineage (NCBI taxonomy): Eukaryota > Metazoa > Chordata > Amphibia > Caudata > Salamandridae > Lissotriton > Lissotriton vulgaris. The sequence continues at coordinate 2,068,014,170 of NC_141685.1, read as the reverse complement.
GGACTTCAACTGTTGTGTGGGGTCAATATCTTTTCTGAGATATGTTACTTTGTTTAGCACATGTTCATTGACCTTTTTATCATAATGCTCAGTATCCATAACCATCCATGATCCACCTGTATTGGCAGGTTTTAAAGTCAAGGCCGTGTTCTTGGCAATACCCCGTATCATGCCTTTTTTATATTCCGTCAGGTTAGATGTTTTTCTTGTCTTATAATCAAGTTGTTAACAGTCATGTTTCACCAAGTTTTCAAAGATGTCCTACGATTTGTGGGATATAGGTGCTTGAAATGTACTTTGTGGCTTTAATCTTTCTAGCACTTCATCACGATCATCATGTACATCTTGCACAATATTGGTGAAGTAATGCTTTAAATGAAGTTTCCGCATAAACCGGAATAATGCCACATCCATGTCTAATTTTGTCGTGCTTGCAGTAGGTACAAACGTCCTACCTTTATTTAAGGTGGCGAGTTCTTGATTAGATAGCGTCGTAGACGAAATATTGATTATGAGACTAGACTCATCCCGCTTCTTAGTTGTTTTCCGGCCTTGTCCTCGCCTGGTTTTGGAGCTGAAGAGCCTGTTGTTTTTGGGAGACTCGAAGGGGGTTGCCCCTGGTCTGGAGCCTGTGAAAAAAAAGATATTGTTGCAGATGTAGTAGGAGCCTGAACGGCTGCCCCCTCCAATGTTGTCGTTGGTCCTGTGGTGCGTAATGAGGACTTGATAGCTGGAGGTCTATTTATCGATGCATCTTGATCCGTTGCAATGCTTTCTTCTGAGGAGGAAGTTGATTTCTTATTCTGGAAAAAACGTCTCTTCGCGTAGATTTCAGCCCATGTGTATACTTCGTTTAGCTTATAATCTACAGTATCTCTGCAATACTTCCTGATCTTGCCTTCTTGAAGCTCTTTACTGTATCTGTCCAATATTTGGTTGAGAACTTCCAGTATTGCACTCCAAGTTGAGCTCTCCAATTGTCGTTCCAAATCGGTCTGGATGTTAAATATTTCTTCATCTAGTTCTCGTATAGTTCTGGAAAGTTCTTCTATAATTAATAAAATAAGGTCCAACGAACACTTATTTAAAATGGCGAACCATTTATCCATGAACTTAGCGTTTAGATGGAACCTAAATAGCATTGGGCGTATCGCCAATCTTAACCCTTTGGGGTATTCTCTGTGCCATATGATATTGCACTAGGGTGGATGCATGTAATCTCTGGTTTAGTTGTCTCCTAGTGAGATACTCTAATTGTTTTAACTGTTGCATAGTGGACCCCCCATGTGAATCAACTAGTTTAACTTCATCTATCAGTGCATAAATGTCTGTAGCTTGTTCACTGGTGTATACATGTGTTTCTGCCCTATTGTCAGTGATATTTGTAATGGATTCAAATGACGCCATTATCTTAAATCTTAATCTGTTGCAGTGCTACCTCCTGTTGCCAAAATTGAAACTGGAAAGAAATCCCTTCGGGAAAAAGGAGCACTCAATTCTTTTCCTTTGAGTAGGTTAAACAATGTTTGTACAAGGGTGCTACACTACTAAAGTGTGATGGCTGCACACACAATTCAATAACAGTGTCAGAACAGGAGTTACCCTGAATGTAGTGGGCACTGTACCTTATGAACCATAAAGTTAAATACATTTTATCTGAAATTCACAATCATCTTGTTATACAAAAACCAAATGTAAATTACTTTTAACCACAATAAACCTGACGGTATGATTAAAAAAAATATATATATATTTTATATATGAGCATTTGTTTTTCTTTATCATGTATGGCATTAATGTGTTCTCTCTTCACATATTAATGTATTGTACATTCAATGTAAATAAATCAAATTGTTAAGCCATTCTAATGAATACATTTTTCAAATTCATCCATTTTTGAGTTTGAAACATTTGTCGAGGCTGGCCCAATGCATTTCGGAACACATTGGTTCCTTCTTCAGGGGCAGTGTTCTTTGAACAAAATTAAATATTACTCTGATGTATAATAGATGCACTTAATAATCACTACCTTGCCACATGAATTAAGGGGGTCACCCTGTATGAAAGCCTTATAGTCGTCACCCGTTTTTAATAGAAAAAGGCAGAAAAAATTATTTGGATGTTAACATAGAGTGTAGGTGATATTTGCCACCCTTGTATTACCTTATATACCATCAGGGGTGTCTTGTATCAAATGGTGGTGCGGTAACCAGAGCCCTATAGTGTGTTGAATAAAGGAAACTGATACCTACTATCACCTAAACTCTATATTAACATCCAAATAATTTTTTCTGCCTTTTTCTATTAACAACGGGTGACTACTATGTTCTGTTCTGTGATCCATGCATAGTTCTATTTACACAGAATCCTTGCAACAGTTGGTTCCTTGCTAGAGAGGGTTATGGTGTGTCTGGAACCACAGCTATCCAGATGCTGGATCTGAAAGACATGAGAGAGTAATCATGCACGACAGACAAAATAAATACAAATTATTAATTTTAAGCACATCCATTGTTAAAGGGTTGCTACTCAAATTAATAAAATATGGGGCAATGTTTAAATGAAGATACAAAATAGAGGATATAAAGTGTTTTACTAATTATTAGACCTGCATATTTTAGCATGGTTTCCACTGTCCTTTTGCTTATGACCTTCCGTTTTTGACTGTGCACATACTTCTGTTTTTGCTGGCTTTAGGACTCTGGACACTTGACTACTACTGCTGACCATTTCTTGCATGCAAGTGGTCTAGGACTAAAACCTGATGGTAATTGGTTTCGCCATGATTGGAGTATTTGATTTACAAGTAAGTCCCTAGTACAGGGCACCATGTGTGGCCCGGAGCCGGTAACTTGAATGCTACTAGTGGCCAGGCATCACTGAATGGGCCACCCGGATAAATAGCCTCACAAACCTGTCTCGGGTCTGCCCTCGCAGTGCCTGGCTGTTCAATTTTAATCTGCTATTTAGACCTGGCAAGTAAACCCACTTGCATGTCCCAAACCCTACCTTTTATTATATGTAAGGCACGCCCTCACTAGCCCCATGGGCAGGGTGCACTGTATTTAAGAGGTAGGACATGTGCTTGTGAGTTTGACATATTCTTGTAGAGACAAACTTCTAAACTTGTTTTTCACTACAGCAAGGTCTATATCTCCCACAAGTTAGCATTGGAGCTGCCTGATAGCATCGTATCAGTGTATCTTCCAAATGAGAATAGTTAGTGTTAAAACCGGGATCTCTAGTTGGCTGAGGTAAGTACCTTAGGCCAAGTAGGGACCCTCATTTCGACGTCAGGGAAAGGAAGGACACCTTCTCAGATAACCCCTGCTCACCCCCTTGGTAGCTTGGCATGAGCAGCCAGGCTTTTCTTCAAGGCAAATGTGTAAAGTATTTGCAACCACGCTCCCAGTGACCCAATGGTAACACCACAAAAGAACTTCACACGAGTATCATATAAAAACAAGTATAAATTTAAATAAAAAGATATACGATGAGACCACACGATAAAAATCCAACATGTGCATATTTGTAATATATCTCCTGGCCAGGTATTAGGTCAGCCAGCTCTTGTAAGTTCTGTTGGTATTAATGAGCACTTTTTGGTGGTCCTTTGCAGTCTTAATGCAAGGCTATGCAGTTTTTAATGCTACCATCAGGCACTTTACAATGTAGGAATAATGCAGTTTGTGATGCAAACTAATGCAATGCGTAATACAACCATCCGGCAGTTCATTATGCAGAAATAATGCAGTGCATAATGCAATAATCCGGTAGTTCGGTCTGCACACGAATGCAATTTGTAATACAACAATCAGGCATTACGTTATGCAGAATTAATGCAATGCGTAATGCAACAATCAGGTAGTTCATTCCACACACTAATGCAATGGTAATACAACAATCAGGCAGTTCCTTATGCAAAAATAATGCAATGCTTAATGCAAAACTCAGGTAGTTCGTTCTGCAAACTAGTGCAATGTGTAATACACTCTGGCACTGATCACGGTGCTTCAGATGGTCTCTCTGCCCCTCCGACTGACTCGCGGTCACTTTCCATTACTATATGCCCCCAACACTGATCTGGTGTAAACAACAGTGCAACTCCCCACTCAGGCCCCGATAATGCCACACCTTGGCACATACGGGCCGCGACATGAGCTGGAATAGAGACTCAAGCTGCCAGAAGGGGAGAGGCTGAGAGCATCTCTCTCTGATCCTGCACCCCGCCCCAGGTGCCGACACACATTACATGGGGGTGCAACCTCGCTCTCCTCTCTGCCTCTCGTGGCTTAGGCCTCCGATGCGGCTTGGTTGATTCCGGGCCGATAACAATGTTCTCAGGCTGCAATAGGGCACACGCACACAGCGTCGCTGAGACTCGCTTGGACTCCAGGTGCTCACAATCACAGGGCACGACTTACGATGGTCTCAGGCTGCAAAAAGCACACACACACACACAGCGTCGCTGAGACACTTCAGTAAACTTTTGTGTTCCTGAGTTCCCACAACAGGGAGCCAGCTCACCTTGGGGTTAAGCTACTTCAGGACACAGCACAGCAAAGTCCTTTCAAGCAGGGGGACACAACACACAGCAAAGTTCCTGTAACCTCTTCCTTGGTTTGAACAACAAACTGCAGGCTAGCCCCAGAACACACAGCAAGGGTCAGTCCTTTCCTTCAGTGTATTCAGCTGTTTGTTCCTCTTGGCCACAAAGTAGTTTCAGTCCTTTACAGTCTTGAACAGTCCAATTCCTGTTCAGTCTTGCTCAGTTCCATTCCAACTTTCAGGGGTTTCAGGTCTCATAGTTATAACCCTAAATGTCTTTGAAGTCTGTGTTCAGGGGGGCACTGACTGCTGTCTAAACCAGTTCTGGGTGTCTTCCTGCCAGTGACCCCTTATTCCTTTGGTAGTGGGGGTCTGGATCCTTAATCACTCAGCCGGGGATGGAGCCATTGTTTTATGGCTGCAGCCTAGGCCTCTTCACCTCTAGGGGCTACTCCTCCTCCCTACACTCCAGATGCAGGTCAGCCTGTTGCTGTCTCACCTCCTCCCCTAGGCAAAGACATTTCCCAGATACAGGCAGTCATCCACAACCAGACAGAGACACACAGAAATGTTAGGGCACAAAAACCCAGCCACTTCTGAAAGCGTGGTTTCTAAACACACAATGCAAAAGCCACCCTTCATAAAAAGATGTGTTATTACATTGTGAGTTTAGGCATACTAAACTTCACCTCTCCATCTTAAGCCTTTGGGAAGATAGACTGGAAAACATACTGCACAGTCTCTCCATTCTGTCCTATGGACAAAATGGGCTTTCCACAGTGAACAACAAAATGGAGATTATTCCCTGTCAGGACGTGGTACACAATTCAGTACATGTCCTACCTTCCACATACAGTTCACCCTGTCCAGGGGGTACCTTGGACCTACCATAGAGGTGTCTGATGTGCATAGAAAGGAAAGGGTAAGGTCTGGCAAGTGGGTGCACTTGTCAGAACAACATGGCAGTTTACCAAACTGTGCGCAGGCACTGCAGTGGCAGGCCTGAGTTCTCTCTGTAAGGCTACTTGTGTGGGTGGCACAATTAGTGCTGCAGACCCACTAGTAGCATTTGCATTACCAGCCCTGGCGCACACAGTGCACTTTACTAGTAAGGCAAGGATACCAATCATGGACAACCGAGAACCATTATACTTTACACTGGGAGCACTTGCAATTTGACACTGATCAACAGTGGCAAAGTGCCCAAAGTATCTAAGTTGGCAGCACTGTGTCAGAACAAAATGTGTATGGGGAAAGGAAAAAGTTTATGGAACTTTAGCCAAAAAGAGCCAGGCCCAACACAATCCCCTCCCAGGCAAAAGTCAGGGTAGACCAATCAACTACCTTGATGGACTTCCCTGCTTGGGGCGTAAAACACGGACAAAGGCCTGCTACCACAGGGACACCCTACTGTTCTATGCCTTTCTGACTACAGGGGATTCTCTTGGTCACTACTCCCTGGGCCAACTATGCTGATCCATCTGTACTTTCTGGCAGTTGGGGCCTCCCCAGGGGTGCTGGTCTCTTGCCAACCCCCACCTAGAGCGGTAGCCCTGGAAGACCCATCAGTCAGGATACTATCTTCAGTTATCCTGCCCTCCAGGTTAGAGGTGGGTTCACCCTGGTCACTTCTAGGGGACCTAGCCCGACTGGCTGTGCACTGTTCCATGGGTTTTCCCACAGAGGGACACCTCCCTCTCTTAACCTTCCATTTAGATTTCTGTGCCTACCATTTAGGAAGGGCACCCACAAACATCAGGACCACGGAAGTGCTGGTAACAAATGCCCCACGTCCTCCTGATGGTAGGTGTACTTCCTTGCGCAGCTGGCAAGTAGGTACTAGGCCTCCCACCTGGTTCTCCTCTAAGGAACCCTCCAGTCTCTGGGGTGGGGTGGTGAACCCCTGGGGACGCTGCTCACACTCCCTCCCTCTCTTTTGACACAGGGCTCTAGCCCGCATGCCCTTCCCCCACTACTCTGGGACCTCCCTACTCTGTTCACCTCTCCTCTCTCTCTAAGGCCGCCTCAGACCTTTGGACCCATGAACAGGGGTCAGGCTCTTATGCCAGCTCCCGGGAATCACAGAGCTTGCACCCTAAAACAATTACTGAGCCTAGGCTCCCTAGGGGCAAAATTGAACAACCCCTTCAAATCATTTGCCATGCTAACCAACACCCAATCATCCAGTGCACACTTGTACTCATCCAGCTGTATGCTGCCACCATTCACACTGTACTCTACCTGTTTAACTTTAATATCCAGTTCCCCCATGCTTAACTCATGAGCTAAGAGAATCTTTTTCTCTTCTAGGGCGAGAGCGTTCCTGTATTCCTCTGCTTGCTTTTCACTTTCAATGAGCAGCTTTTTCCCCTCTGCTTGAGTTTCAAGTTTTAAAACCACCAACTCATGCTCTCTGACCCTTTTGGTTTTCCTCCAGCTCCTCTTGTGAAAAACTCCTCTCTGAATGGCTACTACCAGCCCCTGAGACTGGTCCCTCCACTGGCAAATCCTGTGGACCAAATCCATTCCCTGGGTCATCCTCCTCCACCTCAACATCACCCGCCTCCTGAGCCCCTTTGGCTTCCCACCAGGCCCTCAATGCCATTTGCAGCTCCTCCTTAGCGCTACTTTTCATGGGACATCCCAAAGCTCTGCAGAATTGCCTCAATTGATCAACTTTGTAGGTAAGCAATGCCTCTATGTCAAACTCTAATTCTGTAGCCTGACTGGGTACTTGACATGATGTGTGGCTTAATGGTTGCTAAAATATAAAACCCAAAAAATCAAAACACAATATGTGGTTACGTCATGGTCTGTACTAACCTAGTGTTGTATACCAATTACTATGAGTGAATTTGTAAATACACGCTCGATTCCAAACCCACCGACTATTAATGGAAGGTCCCAACCGCTGCCTCCAATGTTAGATCCGGGATCCCTAGTTGGCTGAGGTAGGTACCTTAGGCGAAGTAGGGACCTTCGATTCCACATCAGGGAAAGGAAGGACACCTTCTCAGATAACCCTGCCTCACCCCTTTGGTAGCTTAGCACGAGACAGCCAGGCTTATTATCAAGGCAAATGTGTAAAGTATTTGCAACCACGCTCCCAGTGACCCAATGGTGATACCACAAAAGGACTCCACACCAGTTTCATGAAAAAACAAGTATACGTTTATATAAAAAGATATACAATGAGACCACACGATAAAAATCCAACATATGCGTATTTATAATATACCTCCTGGCCAGTTATTGCACTTCTAGGTGATCCTAAGCAGTTCTAATGCAAGGCTATGCAGTTCGCAATGCTAGAATCAGGCACTTTACAATGTAAGAATAATGCAGTTTGTGATGCAAACTAATGCAAAGCGTAATGCAACCATCCGGCAGTTCGTTATGCAGAAATAATGCAGTGCGTAATGTAACAATCCGGTAGTTCGGTCTGCACACTAATGCAATGCATAATACAACAAGCAGGCAGTTCATTATGCAGAATTAATGCAATGGGTAATGCAACTATCAGGAAGTTCATTCTGCACAATAAAGCAATGCGTAAAACAACAATCATGCAGTTCTTTATGCAGAATTAATGTAATGCGTAATGAAACACTCAGGTAGTTCGTTCTGCAAAGTAGTGCAATGCGTAATACTCTCTGGTGCTTCAGACGGTCTCTCCGCCCCGATGACTGACTCGTGGTCAGTTTCTGTTACCATATGCCCCCAACACCGATCTGGTGTAAACCACAGTGCAGCTCCCCGCTCCGGCCCCGGTACTGCCACTCCTTGGCACGCACGGGCTGCAACACGAGCTGGGACAGAGGCTCGTGCTGCCAGAAGGGGAGACGCCAAGAGCATCTCTCTCCGAGCCCGCAACCCATCTCCGGCGCTGACACACGTTACCTGGGGGATGCGACCTCGCTCTCTTCTCCTCCTCTCGCAACTTGGGCCTCGAAAGCGGTTTGGTTGATTCCGGGCCTATGACGATAATGAAGATCTCAGACTGCAACATGGCACACGCACACAGCGTAGCTGAGAGTCCCTTGAGCCTCAGGTGAGCACGGTCACAGGGCAAGCCTCATGAAGGTCTCAGGCTGCACGAAGTACACGCACAGAGCGTTGCTGAGACTCCCTTGACCTCCTGGCGCCCCGATGACAGGGCAATTCTTCCAAGGGTCTCAGGCTGAAAAAAAAAACATGCACACAGCGTTGCTGAGACTCACTTGAACTACTGGTGCCCATGATCACAGACTCTGACAATGCCACAGTGCCTCAGAAGAATCGCCACTGCAGGAGTCCTGCGCCACTGATGTCCGTGACCCACTGTTCTGACACCACAGCTGTGGTACTATGGTTTGACCTCGACATCCCGAAACCGAGACCTCATGGCTTCACCGCCAAATTCATCTTTGATACCACACACACAGTAATAAACTGAGGTATCGCATCTGCAACCAACACATCACCTCCCCTGCGCCTCGCCCCTTGGTGTTTGCAGCTCAGCGACCCTGCAATGCCTCCATGAACCTATACCTCGCTTGCAATACTGATGCTGCACCTCCTTTGTGCAATGCACTGGCCCCAAGCCCCAATGTGCCAACGACCCTGCACAGCAGTCAGGAACGAATGTATCACCTGCTTTTGCTACACCTCACTTCTCCTGGCATCATCGTTAAGTTTTAACATATCCAAAGTACCGTGCTGGGGTCTGCCTGACTCCTGTATCTGGTCCATATTCTCTTACGATTGGACTGAACTTGTGGATTTGTCCTGGACAAGCGCGACCCAATAGCCCCAGTCTGAGCTATTGTTTCCTAAGAATGAGAACTTTACTTCATATTTATAGCTTTATAACTTGATTTGTGTGTTTTGGGATTTTTATCATTTGGTCTTCATTACTATTTTTCCAAACTGGTGTGGAGTACTTTTGTGATGTTTAAATTTTGTTACAGGGTGTGTGGGTGTGTGTACAAATACTTTATAGATTGCCTCTGGAAAATAAGCTTGACTGGTCTTGCCAATCTACCAATGGGGTGAACACAGGTTATTCTTTGTGTGTATCTTACTTAACCTGTTAGAGTGAGGTTTCTAACTTTGGTGTTCTGCAGTGAGATTGAGACCTGTATTTGTTCATTCCATACAGTAATTGGTGAACACTACTTACATATCTCAGACCATTACTTACCAATATACACCTTTTCTTTTTTCTTAACTTTGTAGGAAATTGCTTTTGCGTTTTCACAATCACATCTCATTCTAGAGAGCCATTAGCAGCACCTGTAGATTTGGAGTTTGTGAAGGAGAGTTTGGAAGCCTATACCATGCCTCAGCTCAAAATGTTTTGCATGGATTTCTCAAGTGTCCTTTTAAAGGCTTTGCTAGAAAGGAGGAGCTACAATGGTTTCTGAAGGCGTAGCTAGCAGCCAGGTAGGCTAGTGAGCACCCAGAGAAGAAGGTTGTGGAGGAATGAGGAACACAATCCCCATGGTGATTTGTTGGAAAATCAAAGGCTGCCCGGGGTAAGGTACCCTCTAGGACAGGGAGCAGTGTTTCCTCTGAAGGTTTGACTGCAGCAGAGTCAAAGGACTGGTGGGAAGACAGGAACCTCTGTTTGTAGCTGGCTAAACTCAATGGTAATGTGGAAAAACAAAACAAAAATTTGAGATGGAGAAAGAGAAGCAAACCTTGGAAAAGGATAGATTGGCTATGGAGGAAAGAATAATGCTTTTGGCTCAAGAGCTGAGCTTGAAGGAGCTGGATTTGCAGGCCATGCCCTACACAGATGGTGGCAGCCTATCTTTAGTGCACTCTGAGGGAAAGGTACATATACCCAAGAGTGTGGTGAAAGATTCTCTGAAGGGAGATGACATAGATCAGTAGTTTCAGGGCTATGAGAAAGGTTTACACATGCATAGGGTCCCTGATAGAGATTTGGGGCCGGTTTGTGGGAGCATTTTGCAGTGGAGGGGAGGGACACTGTGTAGGCACTAGGGCCATATGAGGTGCCCTGACATAAAGGCAGCCTTGATTAAGAGATTCGGTCTTGTACCCAATGCATACATACATTTATTTAGGGGGAGCACTAAACTGGATTCCCAGACTGTGCTTGTGCTTGTTCCTTTTGTAGAGCACTGGATGGTTGGTTGAATGGCAGTAATGCAACAGACTATCAGGGGCTGTACAGTTTGATTTTATGGGATCTCTTGGTGAGTCTTTGTTTTCCTGAGCTGTGACAGCACTTGATTGAACAGTAAGCTTACTTACCCCAGGAAGTTCCCTAAGGAGGCGGACCTCTGTCTCAGCAACAGCCTCCACAAGAAGCTGTATAGGGGTGACTAAGCCAAAGGTGGACAGGGTCCCCAGTAAAAGGATGAGGGGACAAACATAATAAGAGTAAGGATTTTTCTAAAGGGCCCAAAACTAGTTCCCTGGGTAAGGATTCCCAACGTCCTGTTGAAAAGAAGAGTTTGTTCCCTTCAGGAAAGCCGGCACGGAAGGGACCCTTGAAGTGTTTTGTGTGTAATCATAAATGATACTTCAAGTGGGATCTCAAGTGTCTCAAGCAGGCACAGCCCCCCACCAGTCGGCAGACACTAGGGATGGCTAGTGTAGTGCTTTGGTAGGAGTTGGTCCCAGTTAATGGTGAGGAGCCAACTGAGATGACACTAGTCTCCCTGGGTGACAGTGGGTTGGTCAAGAGAACCCTCATACCTGACAACACTAAGAAGTACAGGCAGTGGGTGACCCTCAATGGGAGAAGGGTAGAGGCTATGAGAGATATAGAAGCCAGTATGACAACTGTCCGGTGTCATTTGGTGTCTGAAGAGCAAGAAGTCCCTAAAGTGGTCCACCAAGTAGTTGCTGTAGACAACAGTGAGTGCCAATGTGTGGTGGCTCAGATTCCCTTTGAATGGGGCATCTCTGGTTCCTTGAGAGTAACTGTGAGTCCATCCATGCCTGTTGATTTACTGCTGATCAATGACATGGAGCACACTGCCTGGATGAAGTGGAGCTCAGGTCGCACTTGGAGATGTTGGGATTGCGTGTGCCTGACCACACACTCCATGGCCACCAAAGGGTGATCAGAAGGACTTGGATTTTAAAAGAGTGTATCAGGTGCCTGGCAGGAAGAGGAGGAGGAAGGAGTGTGGGAAACCTGCTCTGGAATTTCCTACAGTTCGCGAGGGGGCGGACCCTGAGTGGGACATCACAAAACCTATATGGAAAGATGTGGCCGAACTGGGAGACCTGCTTGAGATGCCCCATTGGCACACAGGAAGGAGGCTCCACCACATGAATTTTGTGCAGTGCAGAAAGAGGGCTGCGCTCTTGTGGGTCTTCAGAAACAGGCTGAGCACCAGGCCGCAGGTAATGCCTCGGGATCTCACCTATTCTATTAGGAATGCTCTCCTGTACAGTGAGCCTAAGGTTGCTTAGCCTATAGCAGCCTGTGTGCTGGTGGTAACCCAGCTTATCAGATCCTCTTCCAGGTTATTTGGGGCAGGATAAGACCTTTGACAGGCTTGGCACCCACTTCTATTAGCCCCAAATGAGAAAAGCCTCCGTTCTGTAGATACTGTCTTACCTGCCAGGAAGTGGGCAAGTCTGGGGTAGAAGTAAGGCTCCTCTACAACCCTTTCATGGTACGAGAAACCCTTTTGAGCAGGTGACTGTTGACATTGTGGTGTCTCTGGACCCCAAGATGGCCATGAGCAACAAGTTCATTCTGGTCTTAGTAGACCATGCCTTGGGGTATCTGGAAGCTATCCCTCTGAGGACAATGGCGGCGCCCATGGTGGTCCAGCATTGATGGAGATCTTTACCCACATGGGTTTCCTGAAGGAAGCAGTATTTGATTGCGGTACCACATTCTTGTCCTTGTACATGAAGGCCATGTGGAAGGCGAGTCGAATAATGTACAAGTTCACCACCCCCTAAGTAATGTGTTGGTTGAACGGCTCGACCGTACACTGAAGGGCATGATTCCATGAGGCGTGAGTGGGATGTCCTCTTTCCATGTCTCTTACTCGTCTACAGGGAGGTAACGCAGAAGAGCGTGGGTCTCAGCCCTTTTGAGCTTCTATATGGGCACTCTATGAGAGGGCCTCTCAGTTTAGTAAAGGAAGGGTGGGAGCAAGCTCCTAGGTAGCCACCCCAGGATGTATTCATTTACATACTGGCCTTCAAAAACCAGAACACCCACTTCCGGGAACTTACTCAGAAGACTGTAAGCTAGCCAGGAGGATATGAAATGTTAGTGCGGCCAGAATACCACACTGGGTGAGTCTCAGCCTGGTTAGAAGGTGTGGGTGAAGGCGTCCGTAGAGCCCTGTGACCTGCAGACCGCTGATCTGGGCTATTTGAGGTGAAAGAGCTCAGGAGCGATGTCACCTAACTGGTGAGCATGCATTTAAAGAACCCTTTGAGGTTCCTACACGTGAACTGCCTCAAACCATATTTTGACAGGTCTGAATTGCCCATGTTGATGGTCACTGATGATGGGATGGAAGAAGAGAGTGAATCTCTTCCCGACCTCCTGGCTTCTAAAGAGCAAGATGGGTCAGTAGAGGGTGTGATCCTCTCCCCTACTCTGACCCTAGAACAGCCGAGTGACAGTCACCAGCTGCTGAACCAGTTTGACTTCTGTTGTCACTCATACCTGGATTCACCCGATGGTGTACCTATATTTTGACCCTGAGGACAGCCTCCTGGTAAGCACAAGTTTTACAGGTTGTCAGACAGAGTGAGGAACAGCCTCAAGGAGGAGGAAGTCTCTAAGATGCTGGTGTTTGGGGTGATTCAGCCCTCCAACAGTCCTTGGTCCAGCCCAGTGTCTTTGGTCCACAAGGCTGCCCTACCTGGTGTCATCCCTGAACTACGGTCCTGCATTGACTACTTTTGGCTTAATGCCATCACCAAGACTTACGTGCAACCAATCCCTGAGCTGATGAGCCAGTTGGTCGGCCATGAGCTGCCAAGATCCTCAGCATTTTTGAGCTAACATCTGGGTAGTGGCGGATTGCCTTGACTGGGGGGGCACAAGAAAGGTCCGGATTCTCAACACCTGAGGGGCACTACTACTACTAGTTCCCAGTCATGCCTTTTCGGTAGAAGAATGTTCCTGACAAATTCCAGAGGTTTGTCAGCCAGGTCCTAGTTGGGTTTGAGAACTTCAATGCCCCTACCTTGATGACATGGCGGTCTCCAGCTCCAGTTGGGTGGACCATATGTACCACCTTTAAGAGGTGTTTTAGGCCCTACAGAGTGGGGGTCTCCCTATCAAGGCCAGTTAATGCCAGATAGGGAAGGGGTCTGTGGGGTACTTGGGTCACCTGGTTGGTAGTGGCAAGGTGAAGCCAATACAGCCAAAGACTGACACCATTCTGGCTTGGTCACCCCCTGAGACCCAAACAGAAGTGAGAGCCTTCTTAAGTCTAACTGGTTACTGCAGGATATTCATCAAGGGATATAGCACCTTTGTTTACCTTTGGAAGAGCTGACTTCCAGGAAGCAGCCTTTTAGGTGATCTGGACAGAGGCATGACAAACAGCTTTTTTAACAACCTGAAGGAGGCTATGTGCATGGCATCATTGTTCCTGGCTCCTGATTTCTCCAAGGAATTTTTTGGTGCAGACTAATGCGACAGAGTTTGGTATGGGAGCTGAGCTGTCACAGCTGAACAAAGAGAGCCTAGATCAACGTGTAGCCTTCATTAGTAGGAGCTAACTTCCCAGGTAACAGAGTTTGAGCGCAATAGAAGAGGAAGCTTTTGCTGTGGTCTGGGCACAGAGGAAACTAAGACCCTACTTTTTTGTGACCACAGGCCCCTTAGATGAGATGCTTAATACAGATGAGGAGTGAGAATACTACAATGTTGAGGTGGTCCTTTGCCCTACAAGGAATGGACTTTACGGTGGTACACCACACTGGTACAGAACACACCAGCAAATAAGGTCTTTCCAGGTTCTTCTGCTTTAGTGAAGAGATTTCCCAAGAGGTTGGGTAGTCCTTCCCACTTTCAGCTAGAGGGGGTCACGTGTTATACCTGGCATCATTTGCTGTGGTTTCCCCTGTCTTTTTGTTTCTGACATCCTATTTTTGAATATGTGCTGACATTCAGTTTTGCTGGCTTTAGGACTCTGGGTGCTTGACTACTGCTGGTCAGTGCTCAAGTGCAAGTGCTTCGTGTCTAAAACCTGATGGTAAGTGGTTTCTCCATGATTGTTTTATTTGATTTATTAGTAAGTCCCTAGCACATTTGTGCCCGGGGGCCGGTAACTCAAATGCTACTAGTGGGCCTGCATCACTTATTGGGCCACCTACATGAATAGCCTCGCAAAGCTGTCTCAGCCTTCCCCTGCAGTGCTTGTGTGTGCAGTTGTAAATTGGTATTTCAACATGCCAAGGGGGACCTTCCCTTTTATTATATGTAAGGCACCCATATGGTAGGTCCTCAGAAGCCCTATGGACAGGGCGCAGTATATTTAAGAAGTATGACATCTACTTGTGAGTTTGACATATCCTGGTAGTGAAAAACTGCTAACTCTGTTTTTACTACAGCAAGGTCTATCTATCCCATAAGTTAGCATTGGAGCTGCCTGATACCATCGTACCAGAGTGTCTTCCAATTGGGAATAGATAGAAAATTGGAATTTGGTGTATCTGGACTCACAATTTAAAGACATATATTTTAATGAAGGTGGTTTTTAGATCGCAGTTCTGAAAATGCCACTTTCAGAAAGTTGGCATTTTTTTACTCAACCATTGTGTGCCTCTGCCTGTCTTTAGAGTACATGTCTGGGTTGAAGGACAGTTGGTCATTGTGAATCCACTCTAAACAGTCACACACAGAGGGTGCTGAGGTGTTCTCTGCATATCTTGATGGTCACTCACCAGGCTAAAGAACCTTCCTGAGCTAGAGTGGTGGGAGGAGCTGACACTCACACCTGAATAGGGCTGTGCCTGTACCCATACAAAGAAGTCTCTATCCCCCATAGTGTGTTTGGAGCCCAGGCCAGGAAAGTCATGTGCACTACAAAGACTTTCTTTGAAGTCTCCCTAATTCAAAGGTTATAATGGGTGTAAGTACTGGAACTCTGACACTGTATAGAAGTAACACTTCGGTACTGATGACATTCTACAATAAAGAAGAAGGGCAGTTAAGCTGCCATGAGGGACTGCCACTTTGCTGTATTGGCCAGCTGCTTCTGTCCTGGGATTGAGAGGACTTGACTTTGCTCTGTAAATCGTGCTTTCTAAAGACTTGCTCCAAGGGCTTGAATTGATCTTGCGTCCAGTTAGACGTCTCAGGGCCATCAAAGACTTCACCTGTAATACCTGGGCTCATTTGCTGAGACCCCTACTTGTCAAGCAGTGCCATTTCCAGTTCATGTACCCTTGGAAGTAAGTTTCTGTGCTACAAGAAGTAACCAACACAGAGCAACTCTGGAACCAGCGCCTGTCTGCAATTCTGACTCTGGGACGCTGTCTTCACTGAAGCTGTGATCCTCGCTCGACGCAATGACCATGACTTACAACCCAAGTCCTGAGCACTGCGGCACCAACGTCTGTCACTCACCGCTACGACGCCACTGCTGTGGCCCATTGGTTTGATCTCAACCCCCACGAAACTGAGGCCTCAGGGATTGACTGCCATCTTCATCATCGATCCTGCACAGAAGTAAGGAACTGCAGAATCACACCTGCAACAGATGCATCACCTCCCCTGTGCCTTGCATCGTCCCCTGGAGTTAGCTGCTCAATGTCACTGCACCACCTCCAGGAACTGATGCCTCACTTGGTATAGTGAAGCCTCACCTCCTTTGTGCAACACAAAGTCCCTGAGTGCCAACATGCCAGTGACCCTGCACAGCAGTAAGAAATCAACCTATCACCTGCTTTCGCCACACCTCACCTCCCCTGCACCTTGCATCATCATTGAGTTTTGGCATATCCAAGCTACCATGCTGTGGTCTGCCTGACTCCTGTATCAGGCCCACATTCCCTCAGTCACACTGAAATTGTTGATTTGTCCTTGGCCCACACAACCCAATAGCCCAAGTCAGAGCTATTGTTTCCTAAGAACAAAAACTTTACTTAATATTGAAAACTTCATAACATGATTTGTGTATGATTACTCAGATAAATAATGACTATTTTGTTAAACTGGTGTAGAGCACTTTTGTGGTGTTTTCACTGTCACTGGGGGTGTCTGTGGAAATATTTTATACATTGCCTCCGGGGAAAAGGCTCACTGCTCTTGCCAAGCTACCAAGGGGGTGAGCTCAAGTTATTCTTAGTGTACCTTACCCTGACTAGTTCTATGGTCCCTACTTTAACAGGGTGCAAACCATTGCTAACTATAGACCCGGTTTCTAACACAAATGTACCGTTTTAAATTGTATATTACAATGTTATGTAGAGAAAATAACATACATGCACTATAAATCTAACTTAAAACTGAATTTCAGATATACAGATATTAAAATACAGTCATTACATACAATTCAGTAAAGTAATGATTATCTTCTTCACCAAATGTATCTACCATAAAAAGTAATATCTATACAAATGGTTCCTCATTAAATGCTTATCATTTTCAGCCTTTACATTTTTGATTTGTATTTACAATTACCAGCTCATGTTGTACTATAAAAATATTCTCCACATACTTGTCATACTATCACAAATTATAGCTTGTCTCAGGTTTTCAGTCTTATGTCAAAAAGAACTTCGGGGTCCAATGTTCTGCTGTCACCAATTCATTCACCCTCTTCAACCTCACTATTTGTTACTCAAATTGTGTCATTGTTTTCGTCATTTTTACCTGTTATATTTCTTGTTCTGGCGTTCAGAAGACCTCCTGTTCTTAACCATCTGAAATCTTACTATGTGATCAAACCACAACATATTATTTCCTTATTTTGGAGGACACCTCTCCTTCTTCCAGGAATTGTAAAACAATGAAAAAGGGCCCGCCTATCATTTAAAGTTACACCCAGTATACAGCCTCACAGTTTCCCAGGATTGTTACTCCTTTGTAATCGAAAGATAGGATAAATGATTTGCTTGTGTTTCACGTTCTGCATCTTGTTTACATAGTACTCCTCTAATTGCCTTAATCAATTACGTCTGTGATCAGTAAAGTCTTAAATATAAGAAAATACCCTTTTTATGTGGTCACTGCCACAGGATTTGCTGAATGTTATTGCTGGTGTATGGACTCTGAACGACACTGCCTTCTGATGCCCAGTGAGAGTGCTCTGACCCTTAAATATTTGTACAGTTGTCTAATCCCTGATTGGCATAGTTAACTTATCTGTAAGTACCGACTATATGATAGTGTGTGTACCCAAGAACTGTAAGTTAAAATTCACTAGTGGATTGTGGCACTACTGTGCCACCACTAAACTGACAAAGTAAAAGCATGTCTTCAGGCTTCCCCTTACAGCTTGAGTGTGCAGTTTAAAATTGCAAATTCGACTTGGCAAAATAAATATTTTGCCATGCCTAAATCATAGTTTTTAATAATCCCAAATTACCCCTAATCTAGGCCATAGATGCCCATGGGGCACGGTGCATAGTATTTAAATGTAGGGTGTGTATATTTTTTTTGTGCACACCCTGGCAGTGAAAAATAAATTTTTCACTGTGGCACAGTTGACTTTTCCATGGATGAGAATAGCTAGACCCATAGATCAAGGACTAAAAATAATAGGAATTTAAAATCCATTCTGTAGGTCAAGTTGAATTTTAAATTACAATTTGGAAAATCCCACTTTTAGAAAGTTGGTATCTTCCTGCCTAAAGCCTCTAGTAGCCTTTTCAGAGGTAATGCCCCAACTGTGACCTGGCAGCGTGAATGGCTCACAGAAAAGTGAGCAAATGTACCTTGGCGTGGAGCAGCTGTGACTTCCTCCTGACAGGATGGCCTGGGTCTGTGCCCACCATCTGCACATGCTTTGAATGGGCATGCCCTGTCACAGACAATGAACCTCACACTTAAGCCTGCGACTGCCCAAGAAGCCAGAGTGGCACCAGTCCCAGTCGGGGGGGGGGGGGGACCTGTTCCAGAACTGGTGTACTAGAGGAGTTCCTAATTTCCTTAGCCACGCCTCAGGTGTTTGCCCAGAGCTCTGACTAGAGGAAGAAAGACTCTGCCAATTTGGAGTTTGGCAGAACAAGGCACTGTGGGCTTGTTTAAGGCCACACCCCTCAGAAATGCTATCAAAGTGGATAGGATTGCCCCGGGGACCTTTTTCCCTATTTTCCTCCACCTAAAAGCTAGTGCCAGACATAACACCTTCTTCAGAGCACCTCAGTATCTGTGAAAGACAACAAGATATTTACTTGCTGGTGAACCTGTGTGGAGAAACCCTAAGGGATGGACCTGCCCCCACTTGTAACCAGGTCTGAGAAGTAGACTCCAAGCTTTTGACTGACCTCCTGTTACGCTACAGGGACATCAACGCTGCAAGAAGCCCTCACGCCTAAAGTGCCCAACTGAGCAATTCCAACTGGACCTGCTCTGTACCCTGCTGGTGGCTTCTCCTGGAGTAAGTTCTGCCCCACAAGTGGTGTTCCTAATGTCCTAAGGGCCTTTTAATAAGTGTCAGAGTGCACTCCTGTTGCCTAATACTAAAATATGGGCCTTGGAAAGGTTTTCAAAGATTTTTGCCAAAAGAACCAGAGGCTACCACAGGACCACTCCAGACGATGAACTGCTGGTCAGACTCAACTTGCTAGTTTGACCCTCTAAAAGGATCCTAAATTCCCAAAATGTATCTAAGTTTGAACTTGGAGGACTTCACCAAGACCAACACCAAGCAGCACCACTCCGCTGACTAGGCCTGATCCTCTGACTTCCCCTGCTTTAAGTTTTCCCGTCTTCAACAATGTGAGGCACAAAACCCCTGCTGAGGCTCTCACCAAGGTACTGCACTGCATTTGACTGCCATCAACAAGTCCCTCTTCAGATCCACATGGCACCTCGACCTGCAGACGAAGATTTTCTCCAAGAAAACTTAAACTAAGAATGCACTTTTTCACTGTAAAATAGCATTAAGTTTGGTTGTTAGTGACTTGCAGGGCATTGAGCCATGTAATCTCAAAACGCTTTTGAGCTTCCCACATTGTTTAAGGGTTGGGTAAATAATTTATCCCACATTTTCTATAAGACAAAACTCATTGAACAGATATAGTGTACAGAACTCTCGTCCCTTTCACTTCAACTACTTGCAATCATTTTAAAAAGATGTCAATGCCTCACTATTTGTTACTCAAATTGTTTCATTGATTTGTTCATTTTCACCTGTTATATTTCTTGTTCTGGTGTTCAGAAGCCCTCCTGTTCTTAACTATCTGAGATCTTACTTTGTGATCAAACTACAACATATTATTTCCATATTTTGGAGGACACCTCTCCTTCTTCCAGGAACTGTAAAAGAATGAAAAAGGGCCCGCCTATCATTTAAAGTTACACCCAGTATACAGCCTCACAGTTTCCCAGGATTTTTACTCCTGTGTAATTGACAGATAGGATAAATGATTTGCTTGTGTTTCACATTCTGCATCTTGTTTACCTAGTACTTCTCTAATTGCCTTAAGTTCCTCAATTCCGTCTGTGATTAGTAAAGTCTTACATATAAGAAAATACCCTTTTTGTGTGGTCACCGCCCTAGGATTTTCTGAATGCTATTGCTGGTGTATGGAGTCTGAACCACACAGCCTTTTGATGCCCAGTGAGAGTGCTCTGACCCCTAAAATATTTGTACAGTTGTCTAATCCATGATTGGCATAGTTAACTCATCTGTAAGTACTGACTATATGATAGTGTGTATAGACAAGAACCGTAAGTTAAAATTCACTAGTGGATTGCGGCACTACTGTACCACCACTAAACGGACAAAGTAAAAGCATGTCTTCAGGTTTCCCCCTACAGATTGAGTGTGCAGTTTAAAATTGCAAATTCGACTCCGCAAAATAAATCTTTTGCCATGCCTAAATCATTGTTTTTGATACTCATAAATTACACCTAATCTAGGCCATAGATGCCCATGGGGCACGGTGCATAGTATTTAAATGTAGGGTGTGTATATATTTTTTTGTGCATATCCTGGCAGTGAAAAATGCATTTTTTACTGTGGCACAGTTGACTTTTCCATGCATGGGAATAGCTAGACCCATGGATCAAGGACTAAAAATAATAGGAATTTAAAATCCATTCTGTTGGTCAAGTTGAATTTTAAATTACAATTTGGAAAATCCCACTTTTAGAAAGTTGGCATCTTCCTGCCTAAAGCCTCTAGTAGCCTTTTCAGAGGTAATGTCCCAACTGTCACTTGGCAGAGTGAATGGCTCACAGAAAAGGGAACAAATGGACCTTGGCGTGGAGGAGCTGTGACCTCCTCCTGACAGGATGGCCTGGGTCTGTGCCCACCAACTGCACATGCTTTAAATGGGCATGCCCTGTCACAGACAATGAACCTCACACTTAAGCCTGCGACTGCCCAAGAAGCCAGAGTGGCACCAGCCCCAGTAGGGTGGGACCTGTTCCAGAACTGGTTTACTAGAGGAGTTCCTAATTTCCTTAGCCACGCCTCAGGTGTTTGCCCAGAGCTCTGACTAGAGGAAGAAAGACTCTGCCAATTCGGATTTTGGCAGAACAAGGCACTGTGGGCTTCTTTAAGGCCACACCCTTCAGAAATACTATCAAAGTGGATAGGATTACCCCGGGGACCTTTTTCCCTATTTTCCTCCACCTAAAAGCTAGTGCCAGACATAACACCTTCTTCTGAGCACCTCTGTATCTGTGAAAGACAACAAGGTATTTACTTGCTGGTGAACCTGTGTGGAGAGACCCTAAGGGATGGACCTGCCCCTACTTGTAACCAGGTCTGAGAAGTAGACTCCAAGCTTTTGACTGACCTCCTGTTATGCTACAGGGACATCAACGCTGCAGAAAGCCCTCACGCCTAAAGTGCCCAATTGAGCAATTCCAACTGGACCTGCTCTGGACCCTGCTGGTGGCTTCTCCTGGAGAAAGTTCTGCCCCACAAGTGGTGTTCCTAATGTCCTAAGGGCCTTTTGAGAAGTGTTAGAGTGTACTCCTGTTGCCTAATACTAAAATATGGGCCTTGGAAAGGTTTTCAAAGATTTTTGCCAAAAGAACCAGAGGACCACTCCAGACGATGAACTGCTGGTCAGACTCAACTTGCTAGTTTGACCCTCTAAAAGGATCCTAAATTCCCAAAATGTATCTAAGTCTGAACTTGGAGGACTTCACCAAGACCAACACCAAGCAGCACCACTCCACTGACTAGGCCTGATCCTCTGACTTCCCCTGCTTTAAGTTTTCCCGTCTTCAACAATGCAACCCACAAAACCCCTGCTGAGGCTCTCACCAAGGTACTGCACTGCATTTGACTGCCATCAACAAGTCCCTCTTCAGATCCACATGGCACCTCGACCCGCAGACGAAGATTTTCTTCAATAAAACTTAAACTAAGAATGCACTTTTTCGCTGTAAAATAGCATTAAGTTTGGTTGTTAGTCACTTGCAGGGCACTGAGCCGTGTAATCTCAAAAAGCTTTTGAGCTTCCCACATTGTTTAAGGGTTGGGTAAATAATTTATCCCACATTTTCTATAAGACAAAACTCATTGAACAGATATAGTGTACAGAACTCTCGTCCCTTTCACTTCAACTACTTGCAATCATTTTAAAAAGATGTCAATGCCTCACTATTTGTTACTCAAATTGTTTCATTGATTTGTTCATTTTCACCTGTTATATTTCTTGTTCTGGTGTTCAGAAGCCCTCCTGTTCTTAACTATCTGAGATCTTACTTTGTGATCAAACTACAACATATTATTTCCATATTTTGGAGGACACCTCTCCTTCTTCCAGGAACTGTAAAAGAATGAAAAAGGGCCCGCCTATCATTTAAAGTTACACCCAGTATACAGCCTCACAGTTTCCCTGGATTTTTACTCCTGTGTAATTGACAGATAGGATAAATGATTTGCTTGTGTTTCACATTCTGCATCTTGTTTACCTAGTACTTCTCTAATTGCCTTAAGTTCCTCAATTCCGTCTGTGATTAGTAAAGTCTTACATATAAGAAAATACCCTTTTTGTGTGGTCACCGCCCTAGGATTTTCTGAATGCTATTGCTGGTGTATGGAGTCTGAACCACACAGCCTTTTGATGCCCAGTGAGAGTGCTCTGACCCCTAAAATATTTGTACAGTTGTCTAATCCATGATTGGCATAGTTAACTCATCTGTAAGTACTGACTATATGATAGTGTGTATAGACAAGAACCGTAAGTTAAAATTCACTAGTGGATTGCGGCACTACTGTACCACCACTAAACGGACAAAGTAAAAGCATGTCTTCAGGTTTCCCCCTACAGATTGAGTGTGCAGTTTAAAATTGCAAATTCGACTCCGCAAAATAAATCTTTTGCCATGCCTAAATCATTGTTTTTGATACTCATAAATTACACCTAATCTAGGCCATAGATGCCCATGGGGCACGGTGCATAGTATTTAAATGTAGGGTGTGTATATATTTTTTTGTGCATATCCTGGCAGTGAAAAATGCATTTTTTACTGTGGCACAGTTGACTTTTCCATGCATGGGAATAGCTAGACCCATGGATCAAGGACTAAAAATAATAGGAATTTAAAATCCATTCTGTTGGTCAAGTTGAATTTTAAATTACAATTTGGAAAATCCCACTTTTAGAAAGTTGGCATCTTCCTGCCTAAAGCCTCTAGTAGCCTTTTCAGAGGTAATGTCCCAACTGTCACTTGGCAGAGTGAATGGCTCACAGAAAAGGGAACAAATGGACCTTGGCGTGGAGGAGCTGTGACCTCCTCCTGACAGGATGGCCTGGGTCTGTGCCCACCAACTGCACATGCTTTAAATGGGCATGCCCTGTCACAGACAATGAACCTCACACTTAAGCCTGCGACTGCCCAAGAAGCCAGAGTGGCACCAGCCCCAGTAGGGTGGGACCTGTTCCAGAACTGGTTTACTAGAGGAGTTCCTAATTTCCTTAGCCACGCCTCAGGTGTTTGCCCAGAGCTCTGACTAGAGGAAGAAAGACTCTGCCAATTCGGATTTTGGCAGAACAAGGCACTGTGGGCTTCTTTAAGGCCACACCCTTCAGAAATACTATCAAAGTGGATAGGATTACCCCGGGGACCTTTTTCCCTATTTTCCTCCACCTAAAAGCTAGTGCCAGACATAACACCTTCTTCTGAGCACCTCTGTATCTGTGAAAGACAACAAGGTATTTACTTGCTGGTGAACCTGTGTGGAGAGACCCTAAGGGATGGACCTGCCCCTACTTGTAACCAGGTCTGAGAAGTAGACTCCAAGCTTTTGACTGACCTCCTGTTATGCTACAGGGACATCAACGCTGCAGAAAGCCCTCACGCCTAAAGTGCCCAATTGAGCAATTCCAACTGGACCTGCTCTGGACCCTGCTGGTGGCTTCTCCTGGAGAAAGTTCTGCCCCACAAGTGGTGTTCCTAATGTCCTAAGGGCCTTTTGAGAAGTGTTAGAGTGTACTCCTGTTGCCTAATACTAAAATATGGGCCTTGGAAAGGTTTTCAAAGATTTTTGCCAAAAGAACCAGAGGACCACTCCAGACGATGAACTGCTGGTCAGACTCAACTTGCTAGTTTGACCCTCTAAAAGGATCCTAAATTCCCAAAATGTATCTAAGTCTGAACTTGGAGGACTTCACCAAGACCAACACCAAGCAGCACCACTCCACTGACTAGGCCTGATCCTCTGACTTCCCCTGCTTTAAGTTTTCCCGTCTTCAACAATGCAACCCACAAAACCCCTGCTGAGGCTCTCACCAAGGTACTGCACTGCATTTGACTGCCATCAACAAGTCCCTCTTCAGATCCACATGGCACCTCGACCTGCAGACGAAGATTTTCTCCAAGAAAACTTAAACTAAGAATGCACTTTTTCACTGTAAAATAGCATTAAGTTTGGTTGTTAGTGACTTGCAGGGCATTGAGCCATGTAATCTCAAAAAGCTTTTGAGCTTCCCACATTGTTTAAGGGTTGGGTAAATATTTTATCCCACATCTTCTATAAGACAAAACTCATTGAACAGATATAGTGTACAGAACTCTCATCCATTTCACTCCAACTACTTGCAATCATTTTAAAAAGATGTCAATGCCAAAAAGTGGAGAGACTGAAAATATGTTCATTGGTGTAGGTGATGTCTCTGGTGAGGCAGGGTAATTGGAAATTATGGACATAATGAACCCAATTAGCCTGTTTAAAGTCTGACACCTCTATTAGAAACCCACAATACCCAATTAGCATGTGTAGACTATGTCACTGGTAATCCATTAATACAGTTTACTAAGTCCTCAAGGGCCACATGTATCAAACATTTTTGCGTTCGCAAACCGGTCGATTCTCAGAATTGGCCCGTTTGCAAACACAAAAAAGCTTTTCACATGTAACAACCCCTATTTGTGATCCATTAACCTGTTACTGAATCGCAAAATTGGTTCGCGATTCGGTATTTGAATGGGGCATGTTTAGGGCGTCCCTTCCAAACACAGAATCTTAAAGTCATGTATAAATGTTTTGTGACCGTTAATGCATTCGTAAAGCATTTGCAATTTACCACCATCTTCAAATTGTTGGTAACCTATTCGCAAAAGGGAAGGGGTCCCCAAGGGACCCTTTCCCTTTTTGGGAATGGTGGAGAAAACGTTTTTCCCATGGACCACTGCCTGCTCTTGAAAAATGAAAAGAAAACTTTTAATTTTTGTTTTTTAAACACAACCCGTTTTTATTTAAGGAAAATGGGCTGCACAAAAAATGCTTCCTTTATTTACAAGTAGTCATAGAGACATGGTGGTCTGATGACCCAGGCAGGTCACCATCCTTGTGACTTTAGCAATTCCTAGGGAGTCGAAAATTGCAACCCACCTCATTAACAGTAATGAGGTAGGTTGGTTTACGAGCCCCTATGAATCGCTAAATGAAACTGTTGGAGTTTCATAGATTTAGAATAGTGATTATCTAACCCCATCGGAAAATTGCAAGTAGGTAACTGCTATTCCAAATCTTGAAACATGTGGCCATAAGCGTTCTCTCAGTGGCCCCAGAAGGGAGAAAGTGTTCTTTTGCACACTTTTGAGAAGCTGCTAGTCATATTCTGAGATTTGAAATGGAAACATGCAAGGAAAAATACCCTACAAGTGGGACATCCTATCAGTATATTCCCATGAAAGGTAAAGTGCTAGAAAAGAGCCCATTATGGCATGCAAGGAAACAAAGACAAATGAATGCACTAAATACATTTGTCAGCCCTTCCCTTCGATAAGGACACAGAAAAGATGAAACACACACTGACTCAGTCTAAAGTTCAATCACTTAAGTCCAGCACCAATGATGAACAGAAGTGGACCGATGCAAAATACATTTTGGAACAAACAAAGTAGCTAGTTACAATAAACCGTGCAACCGGATTTAACAAAACTCACTGCCGCATAATGGATGAAAGGCTGTATCTCTTTCCCAATTTCCATATTCAGCTGGTTATGGAAAACATACATTCATGTGACTCTTTCTTCTGGAAGATATACATGCCACCATATTGGTTTTTCTCGCCTGTCTGCTTCCCTATGTGTAACCACTACATAATTTGCCTCCTACCTTTCTGGAGCGTGCAAACATCTTTATTACTCATTGCTGTATGAAGAAAAGAAATGTGTGTGCCTTATCCCCATCATCTACGTTTGAATCAATTCTTGAACCTTTGTTATAAATAGTGGGATCCCTATTACATACATGCTAACATTTTAGAAGAGAAAAGTTTGAGATTTAAAAAAAATAATTGGGAGAATGTATTTTTCCTCTTAACTTCTACTGAGGCCTGATTTTGGTCTATTTTCATGTATTGGAATTGCAAATGTGCTACTATAGTGTGGGATATCGGAAATGCATCTATATATGTCCTTTTTCCTTACTGTAGAAAACTGGCTCTATATATACTACACCAAAATAAGGTATGGTGTGTATAGAGTCCAGGTACCCCAGAGGTTGGCAGAGGTTAAAGTTAGATAGAATCTTACTCTCTAATTGTGGTAGAGTGGTCGAGCAGTAAGGCAGTATCAGAGGACAGTGTTAAGCATTTGATGTACACACCAAGTCAGCAAATGAATTCACACACTCCGTTTCCGTTTCAAAATGCTTTATTCGGTTTGTACAAGTACAACCATGTAGCAACACATAAATTCAGTTTCAAATTCATATTTATGTGAATTAGATAATGAAACAGTTAAAATTACATCAATATCCATACCAGTCTTGTTTTGGTTCAATTGTAGTACAGGGATATCACGTTTGGGAGCAAAATTAAATTTGGTCACTCTATATATTCTAGCAGCAGTTATTATACAAAAGGTAAGTGCAAAAGATGCAGATGTAAAGTGCAAAAATTCAGAGAACCTGCTATATACATAAAGTGCTGACATGTCAAATAAATATAAAGTGCAAAAGACTATTTTGTCACTATAAACGTTATAGCAGCAGTTTGTTTACAATAAAGGTTTGTGCAAAAACGCTAGTGCAAAAACGCTAGTGCAAAAGGCAAATACCACTTAAAATGTAACAGTCTAGAGGGTATTCAGGGGGGAAAGAGATCATATTATTATAGATTTTCTTTGCCACATACATTTTAAGATATAAGTGGCCACACGATAACACACATCCGGGGAAGCCAAGTAAAACATCAGTTGCATTGCGGCTCTTGTATTGCACATGTTATGATCTAAAAATAATTGCTTCAGATAAAACTTTCTAAAACCAGTATAAAAATTACAAAAAAGTAAAAAGTGGCAGGTGCTCTGTTTGGATTTCCCATCGCATGGGCACAGACATGTTCCAGGTTTTTTTACTGTGGGGAAAGCCACTAAGTGGTGAACTATTCCCAGCCTCAAACGGGCTAGAACAAAGCGATGGGAATTGATACTGACAAATGTGAGATAGGA
Source organism: Lissotriton vulgaris (assembly GCF_964263255.1). Taxonomy (NCBI): domain Eukaryota; kingdom Metazoa; phylum Chordata; class Amphibia; order Caudata; family Salamandridae; genus Lissotriton; species Lissotriton vulgaris. The sequence goes on along the minus strand of NC_141685.1, from coordinate 2,067,986,581 downwards.
GGAAAGACCTGTACTAAGATTGTATTCCATGTATAATTTGAACGTACTTTGTGTTGCATACTCCTTCATTCTGATCCCTTTTACATGGTCCAGGTAAATGGTTTTGAGGTCACGCTTTGTTAAAACTGATTCTGTTAGTAAGTCTTTAAAAATGTCCTGGCCAAAAAGGGTCTTATACCAGGATTGAATGTGTTTTAGCCAGGGGATTTTCGAGTGACGGTCGAGTTTGATACAATCCATAATTACTTCCTGGGTAAACCTGGTTTCTTCTTTGGCCCATATGGACCGCCATAGGGACAGGGGGCGCAATGCAATCAAATCTGTAACATGATTTATGCCTAACTCTCTGTGGGTAATCTCATTTGAAGCCGAAGCAGGAAGGCATAATAGTCGTTTTATTGTACTTGTTTTCCTCCTGCTGGATGGACAGGGCAGTCTGAGGATTATATCCCCATATCCCTGCTCCATACAAAGCAGAGGACATACACCTCGAATTGTAAATAGAGATAATCTCTCGGATTCTACGACCCCCTAGTTTTGAGGCAAATCTGAAAATACAATTTACATTTCTGGTCATTTTCAGGTCAACATTAGATTGTTCATTTACCCATCTCCCATCTCCTGAGAAAGTGATACCTAGGTAACAGAAATATTGAACAGCCTCGAGTTTATCCCCATCTAAAAAAAATATTTTGTTTTTCTTCGTTTTCTTTCCACAGGTCATGGTCATTGTCTTGCCCTTATTGATTTTAAGCTTTCTGCCATGAATAAAAGTATGAACCTTCTCAATTAACTTTTGCAGCCCATTCGCGGTCCTGGAAATCAGGACCGCGTCGTCCGCGTATAGAAGGACGGGTATTTGCTTTCCATTAATAATAGGGGCATCAGCGTAAGATTCTTGTAAAAATTGGTCAACCTGGTTGATAAAAAGGGAGAATAAAAGAGGGGCTAGCACGCACCCTTGTCGGATCCCTCTGCCAATTTTAAAAAAGGGGGTACATTCACCATCTGTTCCAAATCTAACCTTACTTGAGAGGCTACTGTACATTCTAGCCAGGAGGTGAATGATTTCGGGCGGTGCGCCCATGGCAAGTAGTGTGGGCCAGAGCAGTGCGTGTTCCACCAAGTCGAATGCGGAACTTAGATCGGCAAAGCACATAAACAAATTCCCTTCCTTGGCCTTCGTGTACTTGCCGATGATAAGTTCCAGGTTCACGCACTGCTCCATAGTCCCTAGACCCCTTCGGAACCCGTATTGAATAGGTGAGAGAATGGTATTATCTTCAACCCAGGACTCTAGTCTTGCCAAGAGTACACGACTCAAAATTTTTAACGACGAGTCCAAAAGTGAAATTGGGCAGTAATTTTGTGCTTCTGCCCTGGAACCCTTTTTAAAAAGTGGCACAATAATTGATTGTCCCCATGAAGTTGGCAACTTATCTTCAATAGCAGCATTAAAGTAACGGGTCAAAATGGGGGCCCATAGGGTAATCTCAAATTTGTAAAAGTCCACAGGGGCTTTCCCCCCCTTACTCATCTCAATTGCCTCAATCACCTCGCTTAATGTCACAGAAAACAATATTTTCTCCCATTTAAAACAGGTTGATGTGTCAGTTAAAACGTTGGAATTAAAATCAGAAATAGAACCAGTTAAAACATTGGGATTAAAATCAGAACTAGATCCAGAGGTAGATTCAGAGTTAAAAATCCCTGTAAAATGTGCTATCCAGGCCCGGCAACTGACATGTGAAGTTAGCTCGGGAATGTTATCATTTTTCAGGAATGGGCTGTTTACAGTTTCCCAAAAGAGTTTGTGGTCTTTGGTGTCAGCAGCCAAATCTAATTTAGCCCATGCCTCGTCCTGTAATTCTTTCTTCCTAATGGAGAGTGCAGTTTTATAGTTGTAACGCTCTTCCCTGATCTTGCTAGCGTCTCTTGGAGTAGCATCAAGTGAGGTTTTCAGCCTTTTTAGTGATTGTGCGCAATTATCATCAAACCACACCGCCTTGACCTTCCTTGGTTTCCGAGCTTTGTGTGTCAAGGATTTCTCAATCTCTTTTGTTATATTTAGGAAGTTGGATAGCAAAGTTCGTGGGCATGGATTAGAGGACAAACAATATTCAACCTCTCTGCAACAGTTTGTGATCATGTTAGCTACAAATTGGTTGGGGTCAACTTTTATCCATTTCACCCTCATCCCATTGGGTCTTTCTGCCGCGATGTCCTGGATTGGTTGGCCATAGGTGTTCCTTTTGGTTCCCCAGCCCAATAATTCAACAGTTACACTATTATGATCACTGACAGTTTGTTCGATCACCCAGACGTTAATGTAAACTACGGAACAGGATAACATAATATGATCGATGAAGGACCGGCTGTTTCTCCCATGAATTGTCGGACACCTGTCATTGTTTGTGTTCTTGTTGCATTCTAAGAGGTCCAGGTCATATTTGGCAAGTAGTTTATTTAAAGCACCACCATAGTTATTATGCGGGAAATGATTATATACATTAGTTTCCCTTCCCGTGTACTCCTCCCTGTGGCCACATGCCCCCTTGAGAGCATAGTTGCATGTTTTGATGTTAAAGTCTCCAGCCCATAGGATTGCAGCTGGTTTGGGTGTACTTGATAAGGTCACATCAATGGCCTGCTCAATATCGGAAATGATCAATCCCCGTTTATGCCCCGCATTATTATTGTAGAAGTTCACTACTATTAGATCTCTGCATCTGCTGTGGGCCATACGCAGAACGGAAGCGTGATCTCCTAGTACAACATGATCGCTAACACTAAATTTGGTCAGTGCGGTGGATATCAGAGTCACTAGACCACCCTTGGCTCTACCAGCCTGGGAAGCCACAGCCTCCACACTAAAAGATGTATATCCCTCGACGTGTACATCTTCCCTGTCCCAGGTTTCTTGCAGGCAAATAATGTTGTAACCCTGTTTGATGAAGTCAGCCCAAATGGGGGTGTTGACCTTAGAGGCTAACCCAGCTATGTTCCACGTGATGACCCTCAAGTTCTCCTCTGTGACTACATGTGGTGGGTTGGTAACTGGTATGGTTGGTGGTGTTCTCTGATTCTCCAGTTCGTTCTCACCATTACGTATGATTACTTCTGCCAAGGTTGAATCATCAAAATTTACTACAGTGGTGTCTATTGGGGATTCCTCAGCTATATTGACGTCCATCAACCTAGGTTCTTCAGTTACAGGTGATCCGGCAACACCATTATCCCCTAGTCAGTCATTTTCATCTAGTGAGTTGACTATCTGGAATCTGTTAGATGTTGGGACTGCATATTGACCATAAGCGCTAGTACCTAACCCAGGAGCATTAAAGTTATTGAGATAATTGGGGTTTGATATTCTAAATAAATTCAGTGGTTGCTGTGGTACATATTGGGTATTTGGGCCGTGGCGAAACATAGGGTGCCCAACTGGTTGCACTGGTGCCTGCTGTACAGGTGGGTGTGGCATGTTTATTGCTCTGGGATGTTTGAAATTCTGCACTGGAACTTTAAATCCCACCTGATTCCTGTAAAAGTAGTCCAATGGGAACAGGGTAGTGTTGTAATCATTATCTGATGGGATCGGTGCATTCAAGATAGAGTCTCTTGCCCATTCAGTGGTTTTATAGTTTATAATTACACAGTCCCCACTTATTTCCTTTTTGCTAGGACCCACCCACCCTACCCTTTGGGTTGAAAGAATCTGACTTGACCCTCTTAGGGGGAATCCACAGTTGTGGACAAGCCAGTGCAAAATTTTATTTTTGAGCGTTTCGTTGTTTTCATATTGGGAGGGTTTAAGTTTCGGGACGTTAGCAAGAATTGCCACATATGGTCTACTTTCTGGCGGGAGATTAATCACTGCAGGAATGATGTTATTATATTGGCTATGTGCTAGTGAATTCCAGTTTGCTGGGATATGACTCGTTACCTCTCTACCTCTAGCCTCAGAGGGCCCACTTGTCGTATTATTTGTGGTAAAGGTATGCAGGTTACTGGACTTGGCGATAGTTGCCGTGGGGGCGACATTTCTTACAGGAGGAACCTGTGTGTTGGTTGTGTTAGTTGCAGTCACGTTGTCCTTGTTCATATGGGATGCATGCGAGGAGGTTGAGATGACTTGTGAACCCAGATGTTCAAGAATGTCTAACTTAGCTAGACCTAATTTCTCCAAACTTTCCACCCTTTTACAAATCTGTTCAAGTTTGTCAGTTAGGGGGGAAATAAGAAGCTTCATAGCATCTACAATTTGACACGTTAGAGATTCCTCATTAGATGTGGTAGGATTAATATTGCCTCTTAGCCCAAGGTTTAAACTTAGCTGTGGGGGTGGTGACTCTCCTCCATTAGCCTGCTCTGATAATAACGAAGTAGCCTTCTTTTTCCTACCCCTTTGTTTCGCACACACCCTACTTGGGGCCAATAGTTTTCTGTTGCGTGTGCGTCTGGGTCTGCGGTGGGCAGAGCCATGATCAGGCGTACTGTCTACACAGCTATTGATGGGTGAATCAGTTATGGGGATAAGATCTTCATTCTCACAGGAAATCAGAACTGCGCTGGACTTAGACGCATTACTAAGCCCTGGTGCCTCAGGTGGTGTAACATTAATCTGTAAATTTGGCGTTATGGACAGCCGACTTTCCCTATCTTGAAACACTGCAGGAACTATGGGATCTTTTTCCACATGGGTTGGCTCGGCCCCGGGAAGACCCGTGTAGGATTGCATTAAAATGGAGTCGTTTGATAATGATGTCACATTTGTATTATTTATTTTGTTTACGCTGCAATCATCGGGTTGTGATATATGCTGAATTAGACAGGCACTAGGTGGTAGGGATAATCGTCTCTCAGTATTTTCAATAGCGTTCGCTACCACCACAATAGTCTGTTGTAACATGCGATCAATTGCAGTTAAAGTTGGTAGCGGTGTTTTTACTGGAGCAGTGTTCCTTGTGACAGAGCGTGTATGGATAGGCGTCTTTTTGACCAGGTTCTTAGTATTTGACTTGGGCTCCATAGGTGCCATTTATGTAGAATGTATTAGGCGAGAACGTAAATACCTTATGAGTGGTGGCGATTTGACCAGGGGGTATTGCCCAGCCCAGACTCCTCAGGCCTCTGAGGGCCACAGAGGACCCGCCCTTTGCCCGGGCTTAGCCCGGCGCGGCCCCGCGCGCTCCCGCAACGCGGGAGGGGCAGCTGGGATTTAAGCGCCTCCAGGCGCGGAAGTCCGGGGACCACGGAAGTCGGCGTCCCAGGGGATCCTGGGTAGTGTAGTTCAACCCGGCGGCCGCGTTTGCCTGCGGCGGCGAACCACACACGCTGTCACCCGGTGAGTTGAAAGTGCCCCCAAAGGTCTGCTGAGTGCCCCGCTCCACCGGAGGGGCAGCTGGGATTTAAGCGCCTCCAGGCGCGGAAGTCCGGGGACCACGGAAGTCGGCGTCCCAGGGGATCCTGGGCAGTGTAGTTCAACCCGGCGGCCGCGTTTGCCTGCGGCGGCGGCGGAGAACCACACACGCTGTCACCCGGTGAGTTGAAAGTGCCCCCAAAGGTCTGCTGAGTGCCCCGCTCCACTGGAGGGGCAGCTGGGATTTAAGCGCCTCCAGACGCGGAAGTCCGGGGACCACGGAAGTCGGCGTCCCAGGGGATCCTGGGTAGTGTAGTTCAACCCGGCGGTCGCGTTTGCCTGCGGCGGCGGCGGGGAACCACACACGCTGTCACCCGGTGAGTTGAAAGTGCCCCCAAAGGTCTGCTGATCATTGAACTATAGGCCAATGGTGTTTGTATAAAAATATATACTGTTGTTTTAATTTTAAAACCAAGCAAGCCTGGCACAGGTAAGCATTATATACTTTTCAGTAATAAGTTACTGGATATAAAACAGTTTGAAAATGCAATAGAAATTGTACTTTTTTTGATTTACAGGGGATGCAAGCTGCAACACTTAGCAAATACAGTACATTGAAATTAATACGCTTTTTCAGTAAATTACAGGTAAGTTACTTTTCACGTTACGTTTGTAACTCAGTGCTGGATACCCAGACGTGGGTCCCTTGCTCACTAAGCCACTGGAGTTAAGCTATCCTGGCTGAAGACGGCTGATGGCCAGAAACCGGTCCTAGGAGGCTTGATTCCGGTCCAAGAAATACATTGCTTGGCAGTTCGGGCTGGACTGTTCCCATGAGGCACAGGGTCAAGACTGATTTGCATATGGCCATGTCTGAAACTGGGGTGGCTTGGTGAACAAAATAACGATGGATCAAACCCAGATCTATGACTGGGGGTGAATGTTTTGCCATTGTGCAACATTCCGTCCATCATCTTGTGTGTTTTGCTGGATACCTAGATTCAGCACTGGGACATGTCCTGGAAACAGGTAAATTATTACGTTTTGGATATTCGCATCACTTTGAAAGAACATTTTTAGATTTCAAAAGGAGAAAGTGTCAATGTTATCCTATAAAGGGAAAACAGGTTAACGGTTCACAGGTAAGTAATCGACTGTGGGAGTTAAAGTTCTGAGGTTAGACTCAGGTGTTTCCCACGGTCAGTGATGCTCTGTTGTTGCACCCTCAGTGGTACAAGGGCAGCCGGGTGCAGGATGTTGAGTCCTATGTTATCCACTGGGGTATAGGTGGCCTCGGGTTGGTGGCTGCTGGCAAGCAGGCCACTGGGTTCGTGGGAGCAAAGCTCCTAGGGTTAAGGTCAGGGCAAATGGGGAAACAAAGTGGAACAAAAGGTGCACCCTCGGCTGCACTGGGGCGGCTGTGTGCAGAGTGCTGTTTCGACTTTGGGGGCCCTGTTGTTTTCTATGGAGAACCTCCGGTTTGCAAAAGCACTGCAGGCAGGGAGACAAAGGACTTCTGGGTGCGACCACCATTTAGAGAGGTAAGTTAGGAAGTTAAGGGTTGGTTAGGCACTGTTGGTTTGGGCACACAAGGCCATCGGGTGTCGGGTGCAGGGGTGCCTTTCGGGGTTGGATCTTCTTACCAGCTCCTGGTCGCGGTTAGGGGGGCCTTCTGGATTTAGGCTGCAGGCGTTGGCTGGAGGCTTGAGGCAGGTCAGGGGTCACCGGATCTCGGGTCAGGATCGCTGGGGTGACCTCCTCGTGGTGTTTTTCCACTTGAGCCCTGGCCGGGTTCGGCGGGTGCAGAGTGGCCAGGATTTGCGGTCCCTGGCTGCTGCCAGAGGTTGCTGTTTGAACAAGTCTGGTGTTCACTGGAGATTCAGTCTTTAAAGGGAAGGCATGCAGGTCATCTGGGGTTTTTGAGGTTGCTGGCTGCAAGACACACATGGATTTTGCAGGAGAAGGTTCGAGGAGAGACAGGCCTGTAGGGCTTGGGCCATGTCAGTGGGCGTCGTCCTCTTGTTAGCTCTGCACAGCTCTTCGGTCCTTCTTCTTATCTTCTTTTCTTGTCATTTTTGGATCTGAGAAAGTAAGGTTCAGGGTGTCCCCTAAATACTAGATTTAGGGGTTTTACAGGAAGGTAAAGGGCAGGGACCAATGGGTCCCTTCCCTGGGGTGGGTGCACCCCCTATTTTGCCACTCTCCAGTGGGAGGGGTGCAGAAGCCTGTCCCTGCTTGGCTGGGCCCGCCCATTCTCAAGATGGCGGGACTCAGAGTGGTGCTCCACCTCACCTCCCCCACCTGAGGGGTGGAATTGGCAGAGGTGGGCACACCCCTCTTCCTCCTTTGTTTTTCTCGCCGGCTTTCCTGCCCAAAGTGGGGGGTAGAATCAGTGGGGACCAGTTGCTGAAAGCAGCAAGTGTTCTGGAGAGGCTCACAAAGGCAGAATGCCTTTAAAGCTTCTCGTTCATGAACCCTGCCCATCCTGGGGGAGGAGGCTTGGCACCTCGTCACAGGATGTGTATTGTTTCAGGCCCCGAGAGCAGCAACCTCTCGACCCAGGGGTCCAGAAACATGGCTGTTGTGGCAGCCTAAGCAGCCACTCAGTCAGGTTACTAGGAGTTGGTCGAGTTTCAGGGAGCATCTCTAAGTTTCCCTCTGTGTTGCATTTTACATTAAATCCCACACTGCCATCAGTGTTGGTTTAATGTGCTGAGAAGTTTGATTCCAAACTTCCCAGTCTTCAGTGTAGCCATTATGGTGTTGTGGAGTTCGTGATGACAAACTCCCAGAACCATATACTCTTAATGGCAGCACTGCACCTACAGTGCCCAGGAATGGACTTGGCACTGTAGTGGCACAGGGCTCATGCACCTGTACCCTCACAACTGGAATAGGGCACCCAACTATAGGGGTGACTGATGTATGTCAGGGTAGTGGTTTGTGGACATGGCATACATCATGTCAACTCTTCGTTCTGCACCAAGACACACCGCTCTAAAGGGGCACAATAAGTGCTGCAGCCCTTAGAGGCCCTTCTCTGGTCACAGTGCCCAGGGTACCTGTGGTACCATTTACCAGGTCCTGACATGTGGCCAGAGATGTCAATTGCGTTTAGGCTTCAATGCAGTTTTAGGGAAGGAACATAGGCCCTGGGTACCTGATTAGCAGGATCCCAGGGCACACTCAGTCAAAAAAAATCAGCAATTCAACAAAAAGTGGGGGCATACCATGCAAGAAAGAGGGCACTTTCTCACACTTACGTGTCTGGATCACGGAGAAATTGGTTTGACAAGCATTGACAGCCAGCATGCTAAAAATGTTGCACACTGGCCTGCAGGGTAAGGTTACTGGCAATGCTTAAATACTTTTAGTCACACTAGACCAGTCCCTGTTGTCAAGTATTCAAGTTTTTCCATGCAGGTATCAGGAGGTGGGAGACTATCCCTGAAATCTGTAGTTTCTTGCCTGAATCCGGAGGGTTGCCATGTATGCTATTATATTGCATCAAGGTACTTATACCCAGTCTTATGAAAGTGTTCTTAACAAACACTTTAGCAGTAATGGAGCACAACTGATTATCTACCATAATAAAGGTTATATTAATGCATGCATTCTGAGCAACTAGTATGATCTTAGTTGTAAAAATAGATCCGGGGGTGTAGCTGACTTCCGATTAATAACTCCTTAATATTCATCAAACTAATACATAAACAAGTATTATTTTGCTTGACACAATGTTCATGATATGGATCAATGTTACAAAAATCAATGGAACAGAGATCTGGTGCTACATTGGGCCCAGATTCCCTAAACGATTTGAAGGTAAAGTTCACTATAATTGAGTTAAAAACCTCTCGGTCTAGTCTAATCTTTAGCAAGCGGTTGGGCCTTTCATAATTGGAGTATATCACAAATTAAACCAACTATGTCATCATAGATTTTAGGCCAATGGTAGTTATGACTCTTGTTGCATGTGGCCCTTTCTGCAGAGTCATTCCCAGACTTTTTGCCTTAACCCTCCTGTTTTCTGAACACGTTTTTGTTGGTTCTTAGGATTCTGCATAATTTACCACTGCTAACCAGTGCTAAGATGCTTGTGTTCTCTCCTTTAAACATGCTAGAATTCAGACTTTTAAAATAGTAAAACGTCCCTAATAAAGTTTTACTACATGTAGCCACAGTCTGTAAATTAAATGCTACATAGTGGCCCTGAAGCACTGATTGTCCCACTCACTTAAGTAGCCTTTAATCATACATACCTCAGGCCTGCCATTGCAGCCTGTGTGTGCAGTTCTAAACTGTCCTTTTCAACCTCTCAAAATAAACCTTTTGCTAGGCTTAAACCTTTTTTTTTAATACATATAAGTCACACATAGGGTATCCTCTAATCAGCCCTGCAGTGTATTTGAAAAGGTGGACACATCCTTTTAACAGTTTTACATATCCTGGTAGGGAAAAACTCTTAAACTCGTTTTTCACTACTTCAAGACCTGCCTCTCCCATCGGATAACATTATATTATCTTAATGCGTTTAATAAGTGATAACTTTAAATTGGGAGCAGGTAGAAATGTCGAGTTCTGTGTTTAAAGACTTTTAATGTAAAGCCTTCCTTAATGGTAAAGTCAGATTTTAAAACACCATTTTCTGAAAATGCCATTTTAAGAATGTTGGCGTTTTCTTGTCCCAACCATTTGGTGCCTGCTGCTGCCTTTATCCTGGGTCACATGAATAGGTGTAGCTGGCAGTGGGTCTTTGTGTATTTATCCAATACAGTGAGACAATGGAGCATACGTGTTGACAGGATGAGCCTTTTCTGACTTGATGCAGGGGAAGAGCAACACCTTCCACACTTACAAATCATGATGGCTCTGCCTGAGCATACATAAAAAAGGTTTGACACTAGTCTATTGTGACCTCAGACAATCTAGGATCAGGTAATTAAGGCACTTCTGGGGGAGGAGAACTTTCTCCTTCTTCAAAGCTTTCACAATGTATAAATATAATACCCAACTCTTCCGTACACTTCTTGACCTTTGGAAGTCTCAGAAGAAATGCTGTTCTGCTCTGCAAAAAAGACTGCTATTCAGTTGCCATGCTGCCTTGCTGTCTAAGTGAAAGAACTGCAATTGGATCTTGGACCCAGGACCCCTAGAGTACCTCCAAGGGCTTCTTGGCCGGCATCCTAATCAGAGTCTCAGGGACAGAAAAGTTTCCAACCACCTTGAACCCTGCACCTGGATTCTGTCTGCTGGTGGTACCAACCCTGTCCTGGACCCTTGGAAGTGGGCCTGAAGGTCCTCTTTCAGCCCATCTATGGCCCTGTGAGAAGAACTGATGCAGTGCGTCGCATACCTTTGCAGCCACTTCAGAACCTCCACAGCGCAGTGCATCCTCGACATTGAACCTCGCATCACTTCCTGCAGTCTCCGCTGAACCTTTGCTATGGGACGCATTGTAGACGCAAGGCTTCATATCGCAAGCCCGTCGTCAACAGCATCCTTGATGATGGGGCAGTGCTCCTCAACACAGTTCTGCAGCCTCATGTAACTGCCCGTCGGTGATGAATCTTCGAAGTGGGACTCTACCTTGCAGCTCCTCAGAGCCACTGTTGCGTGACACAACCTCGACACAGGATCTCCAAATCTTCTGCAAACCAGGATTTAAGGTTATTTGTTCAGCTGGCCTAACTGGTTCCCTGTATCCAATCCATGCTCTGACGCTGTCGGCCTGAACTTGTCTGGTCTGGCATGACCAGATAACCACAGTTGATGATTTGTGCTTCTAGGCACTATTTTAATGAATACTTTATAATTGTATATCTCCTGTTCCACTGATCAGATTGAGGTTCCGTGACAATTGTAAGTGGTGTTTTTGACTCGCACGAATATGGTCGAGTCTGGTATCTAAGAACCGCAAATGACGAGTTTAGTAAGTGTGCGCAGTTTCGCTGTGCTAACTTAAACCGTTCGTTTGTTATGTGGGTTTTTCATCTGTACCCACGGGTTCCATCTTAGATACGGCATCCATTTTGTCTCTTGCCCTCAAGTAGCCAGCGAACGGACACTGTCCGCTTCGCGACCCTGGGGCTCCCAAGATATTTGCGGAAGACACATGTTCTTTGTAAGTGTCTTTATGACGAGGGGGATGTTACTGTAAGGCAGATGGCGCCGCTCAAGGCTCATCTTGCTGCACGGACTTATTGTCTCAGCCGTGCATCTCATTAAGCACGTCCCTTTGATGCCTGTATCTCGTGTTTCCCGATACCTCCCCTTTTACACCCTTTCCGATCTCCCCACTGTCTCCGTCTTCCTCTGCACCTGTCTTTGTTCCTATTCCGATCTGTTTATTACCGATTGGAATGCACTAATGTTGGGAAGATGGGTTTTTACAGTTGGGAACCGCCAAATGTTTCCGCAATTATGATCCGGACCTCATGTGTTTCAAAGTGACCAAAGCGACCCCTCTGGGGGATGATGGTGGGAACCGGGTTGTACACTTTTGTGTACCATGTTGTCTTATGGGTAAAAACTGTATAAAAGGAGCGATCCACAGAACCAATTTGAAGCAGTCTCCCCAAGTTGCACGTGTGTTGCTTGTCGTGACTACTGTGTTCCCTGCAGTAAATAAACCTTGAATCTTTGACGTCAAAGGAAGTGTCCGGTGTCTCTGTGATTCGTACGCCGGAGCAGGTTACCCACGAAGGTTTCAGGTGTTGTGCCCTGGCACCGCTGGGTCCTACAGAACCCAGTCCTTCAGTTGGCGCCCAAGTGGGGCTGCATCAGTGGTACCGGTCCAAGCCCGACGATCGTGAGGAACTTCGTGTGAAATCTCCGAGGGAAGGTGCACCCCGCTTCATCGATCCTGTTGTCGAAATAAGTGGCCCGAAGACTTTTCCCGCGAAGATTCCCGCCTCCTGACGGCTGCGACGGACTGCTGCCCTGACTGTAGACCTGTTTTGGCGCCTGGCGTAGACCTTGGTAGAGCGAGACGATAGACGGGCCTTCCTGGTGACGCCATCGATCTTTGAGTTAAGTATTTGTGGGTCGCTCCCAGAGTTCTTGGTTGTTGACACTTTAGCGAGTGTTTTTGTTGTTAACGCTGTGTGAGTGTTTTTGTCGGTGACACTTTGCTAGCGTTTTGTTGTTGTGTTGTTTGACGACTGCAGCCGCCAAAAACCGAGGGTTTTGTTCTTTGCTGGGACTTGGTAAATCCCGTAACCCTTGAAGTTTGTGAAACTCGGCTAGTGTGCAAGATGCCTGGTCGCAGTACTTTGTTTAGTTGTTTCAGACCTTGTGGTACGGATTCCCGACTGGAGGACTCGTGTCCGATACCTCCGGTTGGAACTCCCACTTATGAACTATATAGTAAACATGGACTAGGTCCGATTACCTTTAATGATTATTGGATTAAATACACGAAGAAGGACGGTGACCTTCGTTGGCCACCTCATGGTAGCTTTGAGGCCCCGATCTTAGATAATTTAGAGATTAAACTGTTCGAAAGAAAATCAAGGCCGGCCATGTTTGATGCCTTTCGGTTGTGGCGCAAAGAAGCCCGACAGAAAGAAATTAGACAGAATAAACGTAATCAGCGAGATAATGTTGCTACCATAGTGAAGAAAGCAGAGCAATTTCAGCGTGACAAGGAGGTTAAGGATAAGGAAGTATTTGACAGACTACAGCGTATGACCGTAGATAAATGTTATCCCGCTTTGCCTACGGAGTCGGAAAAGAAGGAAGAGCCAGTTGAGGATCCTTTAATGTCTTATCTTATGAAGTCGCCACCTCCGTACGTACAGGGTACCGCAGCTGCAGCTCCTGTGGTTCCTGCCGTACCTATTGTTCCGCCTATTCTTCCCCCGTCTGTTCCTCAGCCTGTTCCTCAGCCTGCACCCGCTTTTCCGACTGTTCCTGCTCCTTTGCCTGTTTCTATCCCTACTGCTCCTCCGCTTCCACATACTCCTGCTCCCGCTGTTGCTCCTGTTTTGTTAACTCCTGCTGTTGCTACTGTTTCTACTCCTTCACTTGTTAGTCCTGTGTCCTATAATTCTCCCTCGACTCGTTCTCGTACTACTCCTCTTGCGGCTAGTTTCTTTCATTCGCTTGGACCTGTTCATGGGTCCGCTAGCTCCGATGGTCCTCAAAGACGTAGTCAGCTTCCTGGAAACAGAGAACGTGTTGCGCTATATAATATGGCGATGGGTTGGATGGTGAACCCTCTTAGAAATCCGCCCCGTGTTGTACTCGAAACATTTTGTCAATTCAATATACCAACCCAAAGATACGTGTTTGATGAAATGTGTAAGTTCCTTCGCGATCAGATATCGGCTGATGCGCCTGACGAGGTGCTGACCGCTTTGTCTGATCTTCAGCTTCAGTTCTCAAATGGACTGATAGTGGATAGTAATGTTCGTCGTGCTATTGAGCGGTTGCTATCTTTTCGCCCCACTCCGATACCTCATGCATTGTTTGTCGAGGATGTTGAACCACCGCCAGACGAGTCTGGCCAATATCCCATGCGCGAAGTTCCACCGGTTTGGATACCAGCCAATCCTAATGCTCAACCTCCGACATTGGCGCATTTCCAGAGAGTATGGATACATCTCCCATGGAAACGCTCGGAAGTGTTGCAGGTGAAGCAATCTTTGCCTGACCCTCGCAAAAATCCTACAGGATATTATAAGGAATTATCGCAGCTCGTGGATGCTACGGTAATGAATCTCGCCGATATCGACATGTTGTTCGGCAATGTCGTACCGCAACCGGTATGGGCTAAGATTCGTCATGAAAACCATCCGAATGAATTAGGTGGTGCTTGGGCTGCCATTGTAGCGGCAGATGCCGGACAAACGGCTGCCGCTAAACCCGACCAGCTGATTGTTGATCTTCCTCAACGAATAATAACATTAATGAAAACTCTTATGCCAGCTATGAGGGTAAATTGGGATAAATTGTCAGCTTGTAAGCAAAAGAAGGACGAGAGTGTTTCCGACTTCTTTACGAGGTTTGAGGAGGCATTCATTGACCATAGTGGACAGGATATGGGTACTGAGGGTGGTCAGCGATTGTTTGTGGATAAATTTGTTTCAAACTTATTGCCCGATTTGAGCAATAAATTAAAGAATTCAGAAAGTGCGTGGGCCGTTTCTACTTCAGCTCAGATATTGGCTACAGCACAATATTATGAGAATAGAGAGAAAGAGGAGAATGACCGTGCTGATAAAAAGACGAAAGAACTAAAAACTAAAGTGTTGCTTCAACAAGCATATCCTCCGCGTTCAAATCAGAATGCATCCCAACAGAGTAGGTCGCAGTCGCAATCGAATCGATCACAGCCACGTAATGATTCCTCCTCCCAGAGGTCATCGTTAGGGTACAATCAATGTGCTTATTGTAGACAGGAGGGTCACATTAAATTCAATTGCCCTGTTTTGAATGAACGTAATAGTGGTAACTCATCTAGAGGAGGTCGTGGTGGTTCGCAGCATGCATCACGCGGTAGAGGTCGTGGGACTCAGAATGATCGTTCTGATAACTCCTCTAATAATACTAATTGTTTCGATCAACGTGGATCATCGCAAGGACGATCTGCGCAGTATAATGTAGACGACTATTACGTCGATCAGGGAACTGACGACAGTAATTACTAGGACAGCCGAAGACAAGGAGAGGGAGTGGTATCAGTTCCGGTTGATCAGAGAGGGCCTTACGTCGCAGTTGCTACATCGGGCGTCGTTGAGCCTTTTCTGTTGGACACTGGTGCAGCGAAAAGTTCCATTCAGCATTCGAAACTCCCTGGCGCACCTTTGTCTGGCTTAACAAATGTTTCCGTTGGATTCTCTGGCGCCCCCGTTAGCAATCCAGTTTCGCGCCCTTTGCCCCTTACAATTGGGCAACGTGAGCTTCAGGCTCCGTTAATTTTGACTACTGGTTGTGGTGAAAATCTTTTGGGCCTGGATTTGCTTAAACGTTTGTATGCGACTTTGTATTGTTCTCCTGCGGGAGTACAGCTTACGTTTGGAGAGAGGGTTGTCTCTCCCATGTACTTGTCTCTCGACAAGCTCCCACCGGAATTGAGTTCTCTTCCTGCGTCTTTGTGGGCAACAGGTCCAAACGATGTGGGCCTACTTGATATCTCCCCTTATGTTGTTCAGTTGAAATCTAATGTGCGTTTGCCACGTATTCCCCAGTATCGTATCTCTCTTGATGGTGAACGAGCGTTGTTAGCGATCATTTATGATTTGATCGAGAAAGATGTTATTGAGGAGACTAGGGGAAACGTGTGCAACAGCCCTGTGCTGCCCATTCTTAAACGTACGGATCCTTCCAAACCGCCTGTTTATCGTTTTGTTATCGATTTACGGGAAGTGAATAAAATTGTGGTTCCTCAATTCCCTGTTGTGCCTGACATCACGGCGCTACTGACTCTGATTCCAGCTTCTGCATCGTGGTTTTCGGTGATTGACTTGAAAAATGCGTTTTTCAGCATCCCGATTGCCGAGGAGAGCAGGGACCTTTTCGGTTTCTCTCTCGGTGGACGCAGCTTCCGGTTCAAGCGCGCTCCTCAGGGCTACTGTGAAAGTCCATCGATTTACAGTCAAGCCTTGAAGGGTCAACTGGATGCGTTTAGGTTGCCGGTTGGTGCGGCCTTAATCCAATATGTCGATGACTTATTGGTGGCTGCCGATACTCAGGACATTTGCAAAATTGCTACAGTGTCGTTGCTGCAACATCTCTGTGAGTTGAATCACAAGGTGTCACCTACTAAACTCCAATATTGTTGTCAAGAAGTAACCTATCTAGGTCACTTATTGTCAAAGGAGGGAAGGAGGTTGACCCCAGAGAGAATTGCAGCGATTGCGCGCATGGCTGTGCCAACAACCCAAAGAGATGTGCGTGCCTTTCTAGGTATCACGTCGTACTGCAGGCAATGGATTCCTAATTTTTCATTGCTAGCGAAACCATTGGTGGCTCTTACGTGCAAGGATGTTTCAACTCCTTTACCATGGACGGAAGAATGTCAGAAAAGTTTTTCTGCATTGCGTGATTCATTGTGTTCGGCTCCTGTGTTGGGTACTCCCGACTACAGTAAGCCGTTTACATTATATGTTCACGAGAGAGAAGGCTGTGCTTTGAGCGTCTTAACGCAACCTTTTGGTGGTAAGCAGCGTCCATGTGCATATTTTTCCTCGACCTTGGACCCAGTAGCTAAAGCATTGCCGAGTTGTTTACGAGCAACAGCGGCAGCTGCGGTCTCCATCCGACAATCAGCAGGATTGGTCATGGATAATATGCTTACGGTGATGGTTCCGCATGCAGTCGATACTCTTTTGAATCGAACGAAAACTCAGCATTTGACGAGTGCGAGGTTGTCTGGGTACGAGTTGACGCTGTTGGCAAGCCACATTCAGATAAAACGTTGTAATGTTCTGAACCCGGCAACTTTGCTACCAATTAGCACAGAGTCAGATGAAGTAGCAGAACATGATTGCTACTTGAGGACCGAAGAAGAAACTAAAGGTCGAGTGGACCTTAAAAACACCCCATTGGAAGATCCGGATGGTATACTATATGTGGATAGGTCATGTTTTAAGTTGCCAAATGGTGATGTGACTACTGCTTATGCTGTTGTAACGTTGAATACTGTTGTTGAGACTGCAAGGTTGAATCAGAATTCTGCCCAAGCTGCAGAATTGATTGCTCTCACTAGAGCATGTGTGTTAGCAAAAGGGAAACGTGTGAATGTGTTTACCGACAGCCAATACGCATTTGGCGACGCACATAGTTTCGGACGATTGTGGAGAGAGAGAGGTTTTCTGACGTCGCATGGTACGAAGATTCAGCATGGACAGCTCGTGAATGATCTTTTGGATGCACTGACGTTGCCTAAGCAAGTAGCGATTGTTAAATGTAGTGCGCATCGTAAGGTGACGGACGATGTTGGTCGTGGTAATGCGTTTGCAGACGAGATTGCTAAGGAGACTGCCCGGAACCTTAGCACTCGAATGTATGTGACGAGTTCGGTTAGGTGGCCTACAGAATCGAGCATGTGTGAGGACACTATCGAAAGTGTGAAAGAAATTCAGAATGAGGCCACCGAGACTGAGAAGGCGAAGTGGAAAGAAAGCACGGGAAAGTTGGATTCGAATGGTTGTTGGATTGATTTGTCGGATCAGAAAAGATGGTTGTTGCCCGATGCGTATGTGCTGGCCGTTGTGACAATGGCGCATGGGTTAGCACATATTAGCGCGAAAGGTATTTGTAAGTTGCTGTCTCCTGTATGGAAGAATGATGGTATCACGAAATGTGCTGAACGTTTGGTGAAGAATTGTATGGTGTGTATGATGTACAATCCTGGCAAAGGAACCCCAACTCCTCCTGGCAGTTTTGCTCCCCCTTCATGTCCCTTTGAGGTGATCCAATTGGACTTCATCCATATGGAGCGATGCAATAACCTGAAATACGTTTTAGTTGTGGTTTGCGCATTCTCCCGATGGATCGAGGCCTATCCTCTCAAAGACAATACTGCTTTGTCTACTGCGAAAATCCTACTGAAGGAATATTTTCCTCGGTACGGAATGCCTAGAGTCGTGTGGTCAGATAACGGAAGTGAGTTTGTGGGTAGTGTGATGAAGAGTGTGTGTAAGGGCCTTGGAATTAATCAGAAATTCCACAGCGCCAATCATCCCCAGTCAGCTGGTTTGGTCGAAGGGTACAACGGCACCCTTAAACTAAAGCTAGCGAAGATTCAGGCTACGACTGGTCTTTCGTGGCCTGACGCTTTACCTTTAGCATTACTGTCAACTAGGGCGACTGTACACTCCCGAGTAGGGCTTAGTCCCTATGAAATAGTGTTCGGCCGTCCTGCGAATGTGTGGGGGGTTCCTAGGCCAGGAATGTTTTCTGATCTTGAGTACCCAATGTTGATCGATTATCTACATGACCTGACTGCTAAACTGAGGTTAATTCACCAACAGGTTTACGACGCACTACCGACGCAGACGGAGGGTCCAGGCCACCAGCTCCAGCCCGGAGACTGGGTGGTGATGAGAAATTTTTCACGCAAGAATAACCTGGACCCGAGGTTTACCGGACCGTATCAAGTGCTCCTGGCCACGAGGACTGCCGTTCGTCTCGAGGGACGTAAGAATTGGGTGCATGCCACGCACACCAAGAAAGTCCCTATTCCTTTGCCGGCAGACCCGTGGGTAAGGAGAGGCTTTGCATCATCTGAATCTGAAACATTGCCGGCGCTTGTACCTTTTAGCGACGCACAGCCTGTTGGAGAATCCTCAGCGCAGCAGAAAGACTCTGTTGAACAATTATCATCGAAAGACTCAAGACCAGAACACTCAACTGATCAGCAGGACGCTGTCTCTTCAACGGATCCTTTGTTCGACGAGCAGACACGTCTTGGGAAAACCCGATACTTTCTGCGATCTCGTACTAAGAACTAATAAAAGATCCTGCTTTGTTGTATTGACAACTGCATTATTCCGTTTTCCGTGATCAGTTCTGAACATTTGTATTACTGTAATTATTCCTATATATATATATATATATTGAGCTTCATTCCATATACTTTTTGCTTTCACAGCTGAGAGACTTTGTTTTTGCATATATACGTATTGTGCATTAAAGGCCGTAGGGCCGCGCGCGTACTTCCTTCTGGATAGTAGGTCTTGACGCTAGGTTAAAGGCCGTCGGTTCCTGGGAACTCCTAGGGATTGACTATTGCTACACAGAACGAAGTGCGTCAAGAAACGTTGTGGACGGTCGTAGGGAATGGCATTCTCGAAGCTGAACGATTTGGAAGGAGCACAAGCTCATAGATTCAAGTTGCAACAACTCAGTCGTACCAAATGTTTTATATTCCAACTGTTTGTATTGTTTCTGACTGCTTCTGCACTTTTGGCGGGTGGGGTGTATTACATGATGTCTTACTTCTTACCTTCTGCTACACCTACTCCTACTTCTGACCCTAACCTTACCTCTACTGTTTCTCCTCATTCCTTTCATATGTTACCGGAACATGAGCAGGCTAGACGTGTAGAATTCCGCAACAATTCCTTTATTCAGCTCCTTCACCAGCATCAGTTAGTGGTTAACACTACAAATTGTTGGGTGTGTGGGTTGATGCCACATACTACGGATAAGGGAATTCCATATCTGGTGTTACCGTATAGCTCCCAAGGGTCCGCTCGAGCATTTCAAACAATGTTTCGAAGCGCACTGGGTTTCCACCCCATTCGAGAACCACGTTCTCCCTACTCTGGTCCTACCTCGTATCAAAAACCTTTGTCGATAGCAATAGAGGATTTAGATAGCGATATCTATGATCCCTCGCTTATTCCCGAAGAAGAGGTACAAGCCTATAGGGTCCTAAGTAGAGGTGAATATAGTGCGTTCACTAGCGAAAAGCAGCTTAAAAGCTCGCCTCCAATATGGGTCGTACCCCACACTGGTAATTTTTGTCTTATGGGTCGTGGCCGAAGATCTCAAGCCCGACTTGGAGCAAGTGCTTGCACTGAAAATTACATACTGCCGATGTTCTCGTCCCCTGTGTTTCTGGCTGCCAAGGGTACATACTTTATCTGCTATGATCGTGCATATGCATGGTTGCCCGCTGACTTCATGGGCTCATGCTTCATTGCAAATCTGTTGCCTCCGACGTTTACTGTAGATGCCGATTATCACAAGACTAGAGTTGTGAGAGGCGTAATTAGCGAAGAGGATACTGCCGGTCAAGAGGCAGGAGACTTTTTCAAAGGTTTCCTCCCGTTTTGGGGACCTATGGTTAATAGTAGGAACCTGAGACAGTTGACTTGAGTGGTAGAATCGACAGCTAATATTACTGCCAGTGCCCTTGGTAATATCACCACTGAACTTCAGGCGGAGAGACTTATGACGTTGCAAAACCGTATGGTTTTAGATGTCATCCTAGCAGACCGAGGTGGGGTATGTAAGGTGATCCATTCGAGCTGCTGCATTTTCATTCCGGATAACGCTCCGACTGTTTATCAAGCCATCTCGAGGTTACATAAGATCTCTGAATCCATACACGTGGATGTAGGGGATTGGACGTTACTTGGATGGTTTTGGGGCCTGATGTCGACTTGGGGTTGGAAGATTCTGATGATCATCGGGGTCGTTGTGGTGTTCCTGTTCACGTGTTGCCTTTGTGTGCAGTGCGGTCCTGCCTTATGTGGCCTCTGTGCTACAACGTGTATGAGACAGCCACCTGTTACCAAGGGGACTCGATTGGACAGAGCTATGCTACAGCAACATCTCGATGGTCTGATGAATATTGATTACGATTCCGACTAGTGCTTGCCTACATGAGGGCAAAAGGAGCGTCTGAGGTTCCGTGACAATTGTAAGTGGTGTTTTTGACTCGCACGAATATGGTCGAGTCTGGTATCTAAGAACCGCAAATGACGAGTTTAGTAAGTGTGCGCAGTTTCGCTGTGCTAACTTAAACCGTTCGTTTGTTATGTGGGTTTTTCATCTGTACCCACGGGTTCCATCTTAGATACGGCATCCATTTTGTCTCTTGCCCTCAAGTAGCCAGCGAACGGACACTGTCCGCTTCGCGACCCTGGGGCTCCCAAGATATTTGCGGAAGACACATGTTCTTTGTAAGTGTCTTTATGACGAGGGGGATGTTACTGTAAGGCAGATGGCGCCGCTCAAGGCTCATCTTGCTGCACGGACTTATTGTCTCAGCCGTGCATCTCATTAAGCACGTCCCTTTGATGCCTGTATCTCGTGTTTCCCGATACCTCCCCTTTTACACCCTTTCCGATCTCCCCACTGTCTCCGTCTTCCTCTGCACCTGTCTTTGTTCCTATTCCGATCTGTTTATTACCGATTGGAATGCACTAATGTTGGGAAGATGGGTTTTTACAGTTGGGAACCGCCAAATGTTTCCGCAATTATGATCCGGACCTCATGTGTTTCAAAGTGACCAAAGCGACCCCTCTGGGGGATGATGGTGGGAACCGGGTTGTACACTTTTGTGTACCATGTTGTCTTATGGGTAAAAACTGTATAAAAGGAGCGATCCACAGAACCAATTTGAAGCAGTCTCCCCAAGTTGCACGTGTGTTGCTTGTCGTGACTACTGTGTTCCCTGCAGTAAATAAACCTTGAATCTTTGACGTCGAAGGAAGTGTCCCGTGTCTCTGTGATTCGTACGCCGGAGCAGGTTACCCACGAAGGTTTCAGGTGTTGTGCCCTGGCACCGCTGGGTCCTACAGAACCCAGTCCTTCAAGATTATTGCTGTATTGATCTCAAATGATTTGTTAAATATTACTCAATTTTAATAAACTGGTGTGTGATTTTTCTTGTGAAGTGCTTTCACTTTATTACTGTTTGAAGTGCTGCATGAATACTTTGCACATTGTTTCTATGTTGAGACAGATTTTGGTTTCTGCTTGAGTAGGGTTCCACCCCCCTCAACCAGTAACCCAATTTTCAACAATTCTGTAACTGATGAGCAAATAAAAAAAATGTCTGTCTGTCAGTCCAAAGAAAGAATACAAATAAAACCGTTCCACGTCATGTAGGTGAAAATGTGTGTTTTTTATACAGCTCACCTTGTGGTTTGCTGAAGATTAGATTAGAAATGTGTCGTTTTATTTAAGTCTGCATTCATCCAAGGGGCTTGTATTCGAGGATGTCGAGAATTCGCCGGACTGTGTGCCCTCTAGGGTAGAGCCTGTTGTATTCTTATTTTCCAGTACTGTAGAGAGCACAGGGCACCCTAGTCATTGACTTAATTTATCGAGAAGACTTGGTTTTGCAATTTAAATGTTAAACCATTCATGTACCTGTAAAAGATCTGTAAATATCATCCTTAGTTGTAAAGCGCAAACATTTGACCCCTTAAGGTTTCGAGGGATGGGGGCCGGTGGCGAGATTGTGAGCTATTGCCCAGAGCCACATGATGCTGAGCTAGGCTGCCGCCGGCGATCGAACCTAGTCAGCCGATCTGGTCGCTGCACCACACATCTCCCTACGCGCCACACCTCTCCCTATGTGGGACAGTATGAATGCTTCTCATGTCACTTGCTTGTAAAAATCATGAATGACTTCTTCAACCCTGCTGTCTTAAAATCAAATTTTTCGATTAGGATATGTTGCCTCATGTTCCTGCACCTTTGGTGTCCATTGCAGAAGCCTCTAGAAAGTTGCACTTGGAAATCTTATAAACTTAAGTTGATCAACTTGATAGTTTACATATGTTAGGAGGACAATCCCTTCTAGGAATGCTGAAAATCGATATGCCACAGTTTTCTCTGTCCTTCCCATGGGCCTTTAATGAATGGACCCTAGTAATTGGAGGGTTTCTGTGCAGTATTAGGGGATGGCAGTGGTGGCAATGATTCCTTCTATGCCATACGCTTC
This sequence comes from Lissotriton vulgaris, assembly GCF_964263255.1. NCBI lineage: Eukaryota > Metazoa > Chordata > Amphibia > Caudata > Salamandridae > Lissotriton > Lissotriton vulgaris. The sequence continues at coordinate 2,067,963,809 of NC_141685.1, read as the reverse complement.
ATAGGATCAAAAATACTAATTATTCTCCTCATGCATGCAATGCAGTCTTTGGAATTTCACTGAAATGTTGTTAATCATGCTTTGATTCAGTTTTAGTCTATATGGGAGGAGAGGCAGGCTAGATGTATTGGCTCTTTATCAGTGTGAAGGAAGCCACTGCAAGGGTCTGCTCCGTGGCTATTGACTAAGGTTTCTAAAGAAGGCACCATAGGCAGAGCCAGAGTTTACTCATCTTGTGCCTTGATTTGCTTACTTTGTGCTCAGAATACAGGCGTGATACAAACTCAGCACCTCAACCAATGATCCCATAGACAGGAATATGAGGGCCAGTGATAGAAATGGAGAAAGGGGTAGGAGAAAAAAAGGCACTGAACTCTGCCAATTACAAGGTTCTTCAGTTCCATCCAAGGAAGCATCTAGTATTCATCAAAGGAAATTGTAAGTCCATGTGGCAAGGTCTTGGTTGCAGCAACATTAAATTTAGATATCCAAGCAAAGACAACATGGTCATGAGGGGGAGCTGGGCCCAGATATAAAAAATAGCTGCCTCACTTCTAGCCTCCGTGAAACTCCATAGCCTACTGGAAAACGAAAGCGTACTTAATTTTCGGGGCACATGTGAAAGCTTGAATAGCCAATGTCAATGATCTGCTAGCCTTTCCTTCTCTGAGAAAGATCTCTCACAAGCAGGTTTGTAGTATTGCTCACCCACACTCGCTAACTTACAGTCTGTCAGCATTATCTCCAAACCTGCTTTGTGAAATCTTGCCATACATTCATTTAAATCGTCATTGGTCTATCCAGTTCCATCAAGTTTGTCCACAAGCAGTACGTTTTAAAAGCACAGACAAAGTTTGTTGAGTTTTTTGTCATCATGTTAAGCATCACTCATGGAATGATTACCACCAGGCATTTATTTATTTATTTGGGCATTTATTAAGCGCCTGGTTACGCCACTGGCGTGTCCCCGCGCTGTGATAAGTGAAGTGGCTGCTCCCCCCCCTCCCGCAGAAGGCTACCTGCTGAAAAGATATGTTTTAAGTTTCTTCCTGAACAGGACTTCGGAGGGTTCTAGGCGTAGTTCCATAAAGATATGACTGTGTTGACTTTGCCAAATCAGCCTTGTTAAAACAGGCATCATTGGCGCAGGTCTCCCTTCCTCTTTTTGCTTCCTATCTTTTATTTTGGCTAGATTTAGATGCTCTGGGCGCTGTGCCACTACTAATCAATGCAACAGCACAAATGCTCTCTGTGTAAAGATGACTGTATGAATTGTGATAACCATAAATGGCGCATTTGGTTTACCTGTCAGTCCCTAGTATAAGTGCACTGTCTATGCCCAGGGCTGGTAGACCCAATACTGCTGGTGGGCCTGCATCACTGATTTGCGCTACCCACAGAAGCAGCTTTTAAAGTATGATTCAGACCTTCCATTACTGAGTCTACCGCCAGTCCAGAACTGCCTTTGTAACTGTGAGGTGAACCCTCTTCCCAGTCCCTGCATCTTGCCTTTGCACCATGTAAGACACCCCTATGGCAGGGTGTGTTGTCTGTGACGAGAAGAACATGCCTACGTCTGTGTAGCATGTTCTAATAACGAGTTACCCTCCATTTCACCGTTTACTATTGTGAGGCTATCCGCTCTCATAGGCCAGAATGGGCAGACTGAGTATTACATTCCATAATCCTACCTGCCCCCAGGAACCTGATAGGAAATTCGAATTTGATATGTTTAGGCTCAGGACATTGAGATGCATCTTTTAGTAAGGATCATTTGTATATCCAGTGTTCGAAAATGCCTCTTCTAGAAACAGGGTATTTTCTTGCCTAAGCTTTCTAGTAGGCTTTGCTAGTATGTGTATTGGCCGTCTGGTTTTAAAGCATCAGGGCCAGCTGGGTCAGACCTGGCTGAAGAGAGAGATTGGCCTTTAGAGCATGGGGAGGGGTGATTCTTTGATCTGAGCGGGCCGTGCCTGGCAAGGTGAATGATGGCTCCACCTCCCAACGGGCGTCTTATAGCAGAGCCCCTGATTCTCAAAGGGCAGGATGTCGCCTCGTAAACCAAGTGTTCCCTGACCCCACCGAACTGGTTGTGGCTGGATTCAGTGATTTGTGACTTTAGAGAACAAAGACTTTTTAGGTATAAAACGCTGCGCTGAAACCTTTTCCAAGTGCGGTCCTTCTGGATGTCAAGACAAAACTCTGTCCGAGTGAACAGAGGAAAGGACTTTGAAACTTTCCCCAAGCTTGCTGAAAAACTACCTGAGGGCCTGAATTGAGTGCGCCTCCTGCTGAAGTCTCAGGGACATTAGACTTTACCCCGTCAGCCATTTGAATTTCTGTGCAAGGGATTCTACTTGTCGAGTAATCCAGAGCCTCTAGTTCTACCATGAGGACTGGTAACCCTTGTTAACTCTGTGTGGGCTGCCGCAGCTAAGAGAGAGCTGTTGCCGCTGAGAGCCCGCCTTATTTGAACCTTCGCTGAATCTGTGTGGGCAGCCGCAGTTAAGAGAGAGCTGTTGCCGCTGAGTGTCCGCACTGGTGTCAGCTTTGCATCATTGTGATTTGTCCTGTTGGCTGCCGCTGTTAGGAGAGAGCTGCTGCCGCTGAGAGATCACACATTTGCCAACTTTGCATCATCGTGATTTGTCCTGTGGGCCACCACAGCTAGAGAGAGTCGCTGCCGCAGAGTGCCGGTACCTTTGCCAACTTTGCATCATCGTGATTCGTCCTGTGGGCCGCCGCAGCTAAGAGAGAGCTGTTGCCACTGAGCGCCCGCACCTTTGCCAACTTTGCATCATCATGATTTGTTCTGTGGGCCGCTGCAGCTAAGAGAGAGCTGCTGCCGCTGAGTGCCTGCTTCTTTGTCAACTTTTCATCATCGTGAGTCGTCCTGTGAGCAGCCGCAGCTAAGAGAGAGGTGTTGCCGCTGTGAGCCCACCACAGAGCTGCACTACAAGAGTCATTGCCACCACCAGCCCGGGCCACCGCAGCCGCGTGCGGCTGCTGCTGAAAGCCCGCCTGTCCCAGAGTGCCCAAGTCATTGTGAGTGCATGCTGCGGACCACTGCAGCCAAGAATTGTGGTCACTGGGAGTACGCCTGTCACAGTCTCCGCTTCTTCAAGAAGCTGCGTGTTGTGTCTCCTTCCAACAGCAGGTATCTAGTGTGAAACGGGTCGCGTAGACCCAGGCCTTGAACTCAGTCAGTGCCATTTTCTAGTGAATAGGTTATTGCATTTTTAAGTCCATACTGATTTACGTGAATTGAAGCTTGCTCAAACGCGTTGATTGTTCTTGTGCTAAACCTTAGAGAAAGATACTATTTTTCTATACCTACTTGAGTTGTGTCCTTTTGTGGTGTAGTTACTGCCTTATTGTGCATGGTCATAAATGCTTCACACACTGCCTCTGAGATAGGCCTAACTGCTCGTGCTACGTTACCATAGGGTTGAGCAGGAGTTATCAATGGGGTAGCCCACTTGTCCTGATTTAGGAAGAAGGGCCCCTATTTGGACATTGGCGCCAGCCATTGCCAACTAGAAACCCCCATTTCTAAAATTGGCGGTCAGCGGTGAGGATCAGATCTTGCATTTATGATCCACGTACAATAACTGGTAGATGCCACTCGTGAGTGCAGACCAAAGCGCAACCACTCACGTTTTTTTCCCTCTTCAAATTTTTTTTGATTGGTTGTTCTAGTATTGAATTGTTGATCGCAGCCAAGTACTGCTAATATGGGAAGGCCAACATCGAATGCTTCTGAGGATCACCTTTGAGGAGGAAGGATTAGATACCTATACTGCCAGACAGCTAAATTAATTTTGTAAGCAATTTATTGTCCCTGTGATAGGTCCCTCTAGGAAGGAGGAGTACCAGAGGGTGCTGAAATCCAGGTGGGAAGGGAGAGAGTCCACTGGGGATGAGGAAGAGAATGCTGGAGGGCAGCAGGATGATGCAGTAGAGGCAGGAAAATAGTACACCCTCCAATCCAGGTAGTAGTGTATCCCAAAGGAGCCCCACCCCAGAAAAGCTGGAGGAAAGGGAGAGAGATAGGAGGCATAGTTTGGAGATGGCTAAATTGGATGGTCAGAAGGACCTTGAGAGTAAGAAGTTAGACATTGAGAAGAATCGATTGTCAATTGAACTTGAGAAAATGAGAATGAAGCATGAGTGAATGTTGAGGGAGATAGAGATCAGGGCGAGGAGTGTCCCAGTCTCCCCCTCTTGAAGCAGAATACCTTTAGTAACTTCTGGGAGTAGAGTTTATATTCCTAAGGATGTCATTAAGGATTTTCACAAGAGTGAGGCTATTGGGCAATGGTTTGCCGCATATGAGATAGCAGTGGTGTCCCACCGGGTGCCTGAAAAGGATTGAGGAGCGCCGTTGTGGGGATGCTTTGTGAGTGATGGTAGGGATACCCTGTTGGATCTGCCTGAGGAGAGCAGGATGGTGTATGCCCATATGAAAGAAGCTGTGAGGACCCATTATGGTTTGACCCCAGAAATGTACAGGCAGAGGTTTATAACCTGTAAGAAGTTAGAGGGTACCACTTGGGTTGAATGTGTATCTTTTTTCGGCAGAGCAATGGATCGCTGGGTTAAAGGTAGAAAAGTGGAAACTTTTGAGCAATTGCATAATTTGTTTTTGTGGGAGCCTTTTTTACTAGTAACTGTTTTTACAGAGCTATGCCAGCACCTCATTGATAGCAAGCTGACTATCCCTAGGAAGCTTGCTGAGGAAGCGGACCTCTGGGTGAGCACCAGGGTCCTGAAAGGTTTTGTGGGACACTACCCCAGAGGTGGACAGGGTCCCCAGCAGAGCAGTGGAGGGGACAAGGGTACGCGGAGGGAGTTCCAGAGAGGGCCTCAAAGTAATTCCCAAGGGAACCAAGCAGTGGTGTCCCAGCCTCCCCCTGAGAAGAAGCCAGTGTCCCTGACAGGTAGGCCTGTTCAGAGGGGGCCACTCACTTGTTTCAAGTGTGATCAAGTGGGCCACCAGTATTATGATCCGGGGGGAGGAGGTAACCCTTGTCTCGCTAGGAGACTTTGAGAAGGTCTTTATTCCCACACTGCCTAATAACACTAAGAAGTACTAGCAGTGGGTGACCATCAATGGCCATAGGGTGGAGGCTCTCAGGGACACCGGAGCTAGTGTGACTGCTGTCAGCTCCCGGTTGGTGTCCAAGGAGCAGGTTGTCCCCATGCATTCTTCCCCGTAGTGTGAGCAGACCACTCAGAGAGCCAGTGTGAGGTAGCTGAGGTTCTCTTTGAGTGGGGGGTCTCAGGAACTCTTCAAGTGGCTGTGAGGCCCGCCATGCCTGTAGACTGTATGTTGGGCAATGATCTAGAGAACTCCCCGTGGGCTACAGTGGAGAGAAAGTCTCATATGGAAATGCTGGGTCTGCCGGTGTGGGCGTGTGCAACCACTCGGTCCATGACAACTCAAAAACGAGTTCAGGAGGATCTGGTGCCTGAAAGCAAGGCCCAGGCCTCTGCCTTAAAGAGAAGGGGTAGGGGGCGCAGGAAACCAGCCCTTGCAGTTCCCACAGTCCCCGAGGGAGCAGACCTTGAGGGGGATGCCCTGGAACCTACAGGGGAACAATGGGCTGAACTGGCGGACCTACTGGAGCTGACCCATTGGCAGCAGAAAGGAGGGCCCTCCAGGGAGGAATTTTGTGAGCAACAGAGAACCTGCCCTTCTTTTGAGGGGGTGAGGCGACATGCCCTGCCCGGGTAGCAGGTGATCAGACAGTGTCGCATTGGATCTATTGGGAGAATGACCTCCTTTACAGCGAGCCTAAGGTTGCTGAGCCTGTGTGCTGGTACCACAGCTCTTCAGGATCATCCTACTGGGGTTGGCTCATGATGTGCCACTGGCTGCACATCTGGGACAGACCAAGATCTATGAGAGGCTGGTCACCCACTTCTATTGCCCCAGATGTTCACTGCAGGTCATGTCAATCAATCAATCAATCAATTGATACATTTGTAAAGAAAACTACTTACCTGTGAGGTTCTCAAGGCACTGAGGGGAATGCTGCTACTGCTCGAAAAGCCAGGTCTTGAGGAGTTTTCTGAAGGTCAGCAGGTCTTGGTCTGCAAAAGGTGGATGGGGAGGGTGTTCAGGTCTTTGCAGTGAGGTGGGTAAACGATCTGCCACTGGAGGTTGCTCTCCGGATGGTGGGGACTGTGGAGCAGGCGAGGTCTTTGGAGTGTAGCAGGCGGATGGGGTGTAGAAGCTGAGTCGTTTGTTGAGGTCCGCTGGTCCGGTGTTGTGGAGTGCCTTGTGTGCATGGGTGAGGAGCTTGAAGGTTATCCTCTTGCTGATGGGGAGCTAGTGCAGGTCTCTCAGGTGGTGTGTGATGTGGCTGTGGCAAGGGATGTCGATGATCAGGCAAGCAGAGGCGTTCTGGATGCATTGAAGCCTTTTCAGGAGTTTGGACGGGGCTCTGGCGTAGAGTGCGTTTCCGTTGTCCAGCCTGCTGCTGACGAGGGCCTGGGTGACTGTTCTTCTTGTTTCGGTGGGGATCCACTTGTTAATCTTGCGGAGCATGCAGAGGGTATTGAAGTAGGAGGAGGAGAGGGCGTTGACCGGTTTAGTCATGGAGAGGGTGGAGTCGCGTATGATCCCTAGGTTGTGTGCATGGTCGGTGGGTGTAGGAGCTGTTCCCAGTGCAGTCGGCCACCAGGAGTTGTCCCAGGCTGAAGGGGTGGATCTGAGGATGAGAACCTCCGTTTTATCCGAGTTCAGCTTCAGTCGGCTCATCCATTAGGCGACGGCCTTCATTCCTTCATGGAGGTTGGTTTTGGCGTTGAGGGGGTCCTTCCTTGGTGTGGGAGAGGATCAGTTGGGTGTCATCGGCGTAGGAGATGATGTTGAGGTTGTGTAGTCGGGCGATGTGGGCGAGTGGTGCCATGTAGATGTTGAACAGCGTTGGGCAGAGGGATGAGCCCTGGGGTACGCCGCATATGATCTTGGTGGCTTTGGAGCGGAAGGGGGGAGGTGGATGCTCTGTGTTCTGCTGGAGAGGAAGGATGTAGTCCAGTCCAGGGCCTTCTCTAGGATCCCGGCGTCGTGGAGGCGTGTTCCAAGTGTGCGGTGGCAGACTGTGTTGTATGCGGCTGACAGGTCCAGGAGGATGAGGGCCGCAGTTTCTCCGTTGTCTAGCAGGGCTCTGATTTCATCGGTGGCGGCAATGAGGGCAGTTTCGGTGCTGTGGTTGCTGAGGAACCTAGACTGGGATGGGTCCAAGATGTTGTTTTCCTCGAGGTAGCGGGGCAGGTATTTGTTGACGGTTTACTTGATGACCTTCACCGGGAACAGGAGTAGGGAGATGGGCCGAAACCTCTTAAGGTCCTTGGGGTCCGCCTTGGGTTTGTTGAGTAAGGCATTGATCTCGGCATGCTTCCAGCTCTCAGGGAAGGTTGCTGTCTTGAAGGAGATGTTGATGGCTTTTCGGAGATGGGGAGCGATGGCGGCGCTGGCTTTGTTGAAGATGTGGTGTGGGCACGGGTCTAATGGAGATCCGGAGTGGATGGTGTTCATGACCTTGATGGTGTCGTCGTCGTTGATGTTGGTCTAGGAGAGCAGGTGGTTGGTGGTCATGGGTGTGGGTGTCTCCGTGGTCGGGGCTTTTGTGGCGTTGAAGCTGTCGTGGATATCTGTGATCTTACGGTGGAAGAAGGAGGCGAGCGAGTCGCACAGGTCTTGCGAAGGTGGGATGTTGTTGGTGTTGGAACTGGGGTTGGAGTGTTCCTTCACGATGGTGAAGAACTCTTTACTGTTGTGTGCCTTGTTGTCTAGGCAGTCTTTGAAGGAGGCCCTTTTGGTGGTTCTGATGAGGTGATGGTGTCAACGGGTGGAGTTCTTGGGGGATCCGTAGCTGTCCGGTGTTTGTTTGCAGAGCCAGTTCTTCTCTAGCTTTCGGCAGGTCTGCTTGGAGGCCTGGAGGTCTTCAGTAAACCAGCTGGCTTTCTTGCTGGAGTGGCTTTTGCAGGGCTTCTTGAGCGGGGCAAAGGTGTTGGCGCAGTCATTGATCCACTGTCTGAGGTTGCGGGCGGCGGTGTCGGGGTCGGTGGGTTCAGCAGGAGAGTTCTAGGCGAGGGTAGTGAATAGCTCGTCTTTGGTGACTTGGCTCCAGCAGCGGCAGGGCATCTGTTGGGTGCGATGGTGCGTGGTGGGTTTCCGGAAGGTGAAGTTTATACAGTGACAGTCGGTCCAGTGGAGTTCGGTGGTGTGGCTGAAGGTGACGTGGGAGCTTGCAGAGAAGATGGGGTCAAGCGTGTGGCCAGCAGAGTGGTTGGGTGTTGTGACATGTTATCTGAGGCCGAGGTTGGCGAGGTTGTCAATCAGGGTGGTGGAGTTGGTATTGTTGTTGTTCTCTAGGTGGAAGTTCAGGTCCCCGAGGAGGATGTAGTCTGTGGAGGTGAGGGCATGTGTGCTGACTCAGTCTGCGATGGAGTCGCTGAACTGTGGTCGGGGTCTGGGGTTTGTGTGTGGACGAGGGTTACTCTGAGAGTGGCTTTGGGGTTCATGTGGATCTGGAAGTGCAGGTGATCGGCCGTGCTGAGGGTGTCGTCGGTGTTGGTAGAGACTCTGAGTGTTCCTGTGAACAATGGCGATTCATCCTCTTATTCCATTGGTGCGGTCCCTGCGGGTGATCTTGTACCTGTCTGGGATGGCTATGGCAATGTCGGGTGCTGAGGAGGGGTTGAGCCAGGTCTCTGTCAGAAAGGCAACGTCCGAGGAGGTTGAGTCGAGCAGGTCCCAGAATTCGACGGCGTGTTTGCGGGCGGAGTGGGATTTGAGAAGGATGCAGCTGAGGTAATTGGGTTATTTCCTGGTCAAAGGGTTGTTGGACCGGATAATGGTGAAGCTGCAGTTCCGGCAGGAGAAGGGCCCTTGGGTGCGCTTTGGGCGGCTAGGCAGCAGGTGCGATCTCGTCTGGCGTTGAGTGCGTGGAGGGTGCTAAAGTCGTAGCGGAGATGGGTGTTGAGGCGTTCACGGAGGCCAAGGGTTCTGGTGCTGGGCGCGGTCCAGGCACAGACTGGCGCAGATGGGGTTTGCCTTAGGCGTACTTTCGGCGCGCCAGCATCATGTCCGCTGCGCTGCTGCCATAATAAGCAGAAGTGGGATGGAGGAGGCAGCTGGGAGGGGGGGCGGATGAATGGGAGTAGGGGGGCGGGCCGCAGGGGACGCAGAGGAAAAAAGCGGGCACAACACAGCAGGGGGGTGAAGAAAGCGAGTACAATTAAACAGTTAGGAAAACAGGCAGCAACAGCAGTGAGGCAGGCAAAAGTGAGACCTGCGAAGGACACAGAGGAAAAAAAAAACAGGTATAACAAAGCAAGGGTAATGGAAGGCAGAGAGAAAAGAGCACAAGTTACAATTTCGGAATCAGGTAACAGCGGCAAGAACAGGCGAAGGACACAGAAGGCAAAATGGGCAGAACAAAGCAGGGGGAATGAGGGGGTGAGACAAACACACACAAGTAAAAATTGCAGATTGAGGCAACAGCAGTAAGAACGGGCAGAAGCGAGAGAGCAAACCAAAGACCTACCACTGGCCACCAGGGATGAGGCGCAGGTAGTAGCCTGCGGATGGAGGTGGGCCTCGATCCCCCAGCAGCAGCTGGGCTAGGACACAGGCACAGGCTGGTGGCGCTGCGCGGCGTAGGGAGTGACCTGCCTGGGTCAGGCTCATGTGAGACTTGCTAGGCAAGTGGGAAGAGTGGGGGGAAGGTTAAGGCCCCACTACAGCCTTTCCTATTGTGAGTACCCCATTCTAGAGAGTGGGCATTGATATTGTGGGGCCTCTGGATTCCAAGACAGCCATGGGCAACAGGTTCATTCTGGTATTGGATGACCATGCCACCAGATACCCTTAGGCCCCGCTCAGGACAGTCACTGCTCCGTGGTGGGACAGGCACTGATAGGGATTTTCTCCCGTGTGGGATTTCCTAGAGAGGCGGTGTCTGATAGGAGAACTAACTTCTCCCACAGAGACTTCATGTACTTTGAGATGGAGTGTGGGGTAACATATAGGTTCACCACTCCTTACCAACCCCAGGGGAATGGGCTTGTTGAGAGTTTCAAATAAGCATGGGTGGATTTCGCGGATCCACGATTTGCTGATTTGCCTATTCGCGGATCCGCAAAGTGCGCAAATTTGCGGATTTTGAGGATTTTTTGAATGGGGGGGTCTACTGTGCGATTTCAAGTGCCTCTTCTGTGTATAAATGGTCAGAGACCGATCAGAGCAGCAGATGAAGAGAAAGAAGCTCCTGGTGAGTATGGGCGGAAAATCCGTTTCGCTCGCGGATTTTCGGTAAATTCGCACTCCGCGAGATTCGTGAATCTCCCGCAAAATCCGCGAGCAGCGGATTTTATGGCTTGCTCGCACTGTTCGCATGAGTTCGCGGCTTCCCAGTACAACTTCGCGCCCGCGAATAAGCGCTAAATTGCAGAAATACGATCTTAGCAAAACTGAAACTACTTACCAGGTTCAAAAGTTCAGGCTCATCATTAGTAGCCATTTCCTGTAGTGCTTCCTGAGGGGCCCCTCCAGAGTTCAGTTGCCTACTTGCAACTATTATGTGACCCTGCTCTGAACCTCAGAATAGTTACACATATGCCACAAAGGTCCTGAATTACAGCTAAGGGAGACAAGCAGGAGCCAGGCTGGAAGTTCAAATCCATTAATCAGCCCCTAATTCATTATTGTCAGTTGGGGCAGGGCAGGTGTTGTAACTAATTTTGCAACAATGAAAGCACTTAGCAAGTGCAAAAGATCACTAATCAGGAAGCATTAAGGAAGCAGGTGCCAGCTAAAAAAATATTCTGTGACACATTAATCAGCCCCACATTAATTCAGGTCACTTGAGGCAGGGAAGGTGTGCTTTGCTTTGCCACAATAATGTACACTGACTGGACAACCAGAGGGTGCTGTGATGAAACAGAGGGTGGCATGGGTGGGCCAGAGGGTGGCATGAGTAGTCAGAGAGTGGCAGTGGTGACAGAGAGTGGCAGTGATGAAGAAGAGTGTCCCAAACAGGCTGGACACGTAGAAACAAAGTGTTCGCAAAACTTGCGACCCGACAGGTAAGTTCGCGTTTGCGAAATTGTACAAAACCCTCGCGAACTGGCAGAAACCCGCGCGAACACACACAAAAAATCCGCAAATTCACGAGAATTCGCGGATTTCGCGAATTGCGAGTTCGCAAATCCGCAAAATTCGCGAACGCGAGATTCGCAAAATTCGCCCATGCTTAGCTCCTGGTCACAGGAACAGCACGAGGATTGCGCTTGTGAAAGTCAAGGATACAAATGCCTCTATCCAGCATCACAGCTAATTTTCGACGGTAGATTTGGGAAGAAGGCACACCTGCCCAGCCTCGATGACGCTCACGATTGTTTTTGGGCTGATGAATGAGTCACTGAATTTGAGCTTCTACTAGTTCCAGCGGCCATGTGTGTGTTACTATGCACACCGATGTGCGCAGTGGTCCCTTGAGTGAGCTGTCCATCCATCATCCTGTAACTATTTTAGGATGGCGCCGGCAAGCTGCCAGCGCCATCCTAAAATAGTTACTAAATTAGCTTCATCAGGAAGCACTAATAGATAAAATAAAGCAGGTGCTCGAGCACCTGCTTTATTTTATCTATTAGTGCTTTCTGTTGAAGCTAACTTAGTAACTATTTTAGGATGGCGCTGGCAGCTTGCCGGCGCCATCCTAAAATAGTTACAACAACTTCAAGCTTGAAGGCTTGAACTTTTGCCCCCCGGATCCGCCGGTCACGGATTCGCGGTTTTTCGGGAAAATTCGCGGGAAATCGTGGATTGCGGATTTACCGAAAATCCGCGAGCGGAACGGATTGTGCGCTCACACTTAGTTTCAACTGGACCCTTAAGGGCATGATTATGGGCCTGGGTGAACCCATGAGGACTAAGTGGGATGTCCTCTTGCCATGTCTGTTGTTTGCTTACTATGATGTGCCACAGAAGTCCTTAGGGTTCAGTGCCTTTCAGCTGCTCTATGGTCACCCGGTAAGAAGGCCTCTGAGTCTGGCCAAGGAAGGCTGGGAGAAATCTCCCATGAAACCTCACTAGGATGTGTTTAGTTATATGCTGGCCTTCAGGGACCAGACTTGGCATTTCAGGAAACTTGCTGAGGCAAACATGAAAGCCAACCAGGAAGAGATGACATGCTGGCACGATCAGAATGCCACTTTGATGGAGTTTCACCCTGGACAAAAGGTTTGGGTCATGGCCCCAGTGGATTCCTGTTACCTATGTGGTGGGCTTGCAGTATCCCAGGAATTGCAATAGTGGCTTGTGCTGTGGCTCGGAAAAGTGCAAAAAGAACAATTGATGGACAGACTGCAGAACAATGTCATACATTCACCCGAGTACAGCGGTCTATGCCTAAATCCATCTTTTTTTGCTCCCCATGCCATTCCAGTTTAGACCCAGCCCTATGCAAACCAGTCTTGACCATGTTCCCCATGGGAACGGTCCAGACCCAACTGCCAGGCCAGGTCCTCATTAGACTGGAAACAAGCATTCTAGGACTGGTTTCGTGGTACCACCCCTCATCAGCTAGGATAGCTTGACTCCACTGATATGGAGAGCACAGGTCATACCCATCCCACTCTGGGTGAAAAATTCAAAGAGAACAATTGATAGACAAAATGCAGAGCAATGTCATACATTAACCCTGTACAGAGATCTGGGCCTAAATCCATTGTTTTTTTGCTCCCCATTCCATGGCCCGGAAAATGGCAGCCCCACACGCTGCAATTGAAAAAGGGATGTTTTTAAACATCTATGAACCATTTGCCAGGAACCATGTGGTGCCTGCACATGGTGCATGGATGTTTGAGGGAGCACCAAATGTGCCCCCTTTGACACACATATACTCAACAAACAAAGTAGCCAGACAGATTTGTTTCTTACATTTTTGATACCACCCAGCCTATCAGTTCTGGGAGATCACCTATTGTGTTTTAGTATTTTTATGTATTTTTAGAAAAGCATTTTACCATTTGATTTGTATATGTCATCAAACAGACAGTCAGCGAACAGTGAAAAAATACATACAGACAAATAAAGTGTGCCTAAATATACAAGTGCTCAAAATCTATACAATCAATACTATCAGTTCATAAAGACAACACCAAAAACTATTTAATCAAATCCAACGAACTACGGATTCATGGATACTTCTCCAACCATTTGCGTAAACGACGCAACTTGATGCGAAGAATTCCGGCACCCTTGAGGCCATCCATCTCACTGCAACGATACATGAGTGACATTCAAGTGTCATGTTCAGTTTCGGCTCCATCCAGTCCGTGTCCTGAGGAGAACCCATACTAATATTGTGGTTCGAAACGCGTTGACCCCAAGCCTGGGAAAAAGAAGAAGGGTTAACAACTGGCTAACAATGAGAAGATCACCTGCACAAAAGCTGACAAAGGCGGTGGCCTAGTTGTGATGAACACCACGATGTATCAAGAAAAAATCAACAAACATCTATCAGATACCAACATCTATGCACCGCTTGATCAAAATCCCACTCAGGAATACTTGAACAAACTCAAAGAAATCATCTATAAGGCTAGGAACAATGAGACTATTAATGAAAGAACCAAAAACTTTCTAAGCAAATCTAACCCCAGGAGTCCTACCTTCTACATGATGCCCAAAGTGCATAAAAATCTATTAGATCCTCCACTGCAACCTATAGTTTCAACTAAGGGAAGTTTACATGAGCCTATTGGACAGTTTATTGATAGATATCTGCAACCTACAGTTCAACAAATGCCGTCTTATATTAAGATGTTAAATCCCTCTATACCTCGATTCCACATGGCGGAGGAATTGAGGCTATGGAAGAGGCAATCCTGACTACTGAATATGATTTACCCACACAGACTTTCCTTATGAATTAATAATTTTCACACTGTATCATAGCTACTTCGTGCACAACAACATCTGGTACCAACAACTGGTTGGAACTTCCATGGGCAATTGTGCCGCCCATGTATATGCGAATATCTACATGAAGTCCTACGAAACACAACATATCTTGGAAAATCCTCTTTGGAAGACTAACTTGAAAATGTTTGTTCGATACATCGACAACATCTTCAATCTTTGGAAAGACACAAAGGAACAACTAGTGGAAGCACTTATCAATTTGAATCAGAAAAATGAGAGAATTCAATTAACCTGGGAAATCTCAGACTCAACCAGACTCAACCATCACCTTTTTAGACGTACGGATTAATGTACACGAAGAGGGTATTGAAACAGAAATGTACCGGAAGGCAACGGATAGAAACAATACCTTGCATTTTCAAAGTTTCCACCAACAGTCACTTAAGCAACATTTGCCTCTATCACAGATCATGAGGGCCAAGAGAATTATTTCTGATCCTAACAAACTTTAACCGAAACTCAATGAGAAGGGCAACAGATTTTGTGACAGGGGTTATCCTGTCAATCTTATTGATCAAACCAAAGAGAAAATCAAAAGTATGCCCAGAGGAGATCTGTTGAAAACACGACAAAAAAACAAAGAAAATAGAACCACAATTGTTTCAAAATATTCCACTGCTAGCTATAAATTCAAGAAAATCATCCGTAATCACTGGCACATTTTGAAAGCAGAACCGGATTTTAATCATGCTTTTGACCACCAACCAATCTTTGCTTTCACCAGGGGCAAAAATTTAGGTGAACTTTTGAAAACCAAAACTGACGCTTTGACTATTTTCCGTGGAACTCGACCCTGTTTACAATGTGGAAATTGTAATAACATCATCAGAGGCAACTGCATAACTCACCCTATGAAAGGGCACAAGTTCAAATTACGAGTGAACGCGACCTGTGACACAACTAATGTGATCTACATGCTCAAGTGTCCCTGCAGAAAGGTACACGTGGGAAAAACCACTCGCAAGATCAAAATCATACTGAACGGACATAAGTCTAATATCAGAACTCATAACACTAAATCAACTGTCGCTGTCCATTTTTCTGAAACATCACATAACATTTCACAACTCCAATTTTTGATTCTGGAGGTCATTCCTAAAATAGAAGGTCGGGACAACAATTGTTATCTCTTACAAAGAGAAAATAGTTGGATTTATTTGCTTAACTCTCACAAACCTTTCTGTCTCAATGACCGTATAGAATTTATGTGTTACTTGTGAATAATCCACCAGACTTATTCTATGTCCTTTGTTTAACTGTTGTAAGATGAGTCCCCTTAATACGGTTTCATCACTTGCATCAACAACATGATTATGCAATGTTGCTATTTTATTATTGTTTTTTCATTTATTTATTTTTTATTATTTCCTTTCGTGCAACTTTATCAACACCCAATTCATGTTTGACATTCTAACTTGCATTGACCCAGTCTCCGATCACATGATCGGACGCTGGACCAATCACCATCCGTTTTACCCAGGACATAGTTATTTCTTTTCTCACCGGTCTGCTCATTGGCTACTCCACATTACTGCGAGTCACACTCGAGGAAGATCGCATTTGATGAATTGTTGAATCGCGTGAGAGACGCTGCGGCGTCTTAAGAGTAAGTCTCTGTTGCCAAGCTTTCTCGCTAAACATAATGTTTTAGGAATGTATGTAGCGTGACCTAATGTCAACGCTTTCTCCTATAGTAACCATATACATTGGAGACTGTACAACTTCAACGTGAGTGCCTACAGGCGACATTTTCATTTATTTCTATTCTGCTGATTTCACCACGGTCACTCTGGAGTTGTTTTCACGTTTCACCACACAGTTATAATGCACAACGTTTGTTGTTATTTAGATGCTTGCTTATGATGATATCTGAAATCCCATGAATTGATTAGGTTTTTTATGCTCCTTGTTTTCAGCTTTTTGGTCCCCGATGAAGGGCATAACAGCCCGAAATGCATTGGACTAATTGAACTTTGGTTTATATGATAAAGCAGACAATATAAGCCTTCGAAAGAAACTAATGCAAACTATAATGATGAAATAAAATGAATTTTTTGTGAACATTGCATTATGATATTTATGGAATTCTGGCAATACCAGGAGATGAATGAGTGGAGCGCCAGGGGATTCTTCTAATGACAATTGGGAGCACTTCATGCAAAAGAAGAAGGATGCCACTAGGGCCGTTCAAAATTAATACATCCTGTCATCCCTAGTTTTGCAACCCTATATTTCACTTCCCTATCCCTGGTTTAGTAAGACAGGCAGGCAGTGCTTATGAATTGTTTGTCCGCCTGTCTTCTTGTACCTAACACA
Organism: Lissotriton vulgaris; assembly: GCF_964263255.1. Lineage (NCBI taxonomy): Eukaryota > Metazoa > Chordata > Amphibia > Caudata > Salamandridae > Lissotriton > Lissotriton vulgaris. The sequence continues at coordinate 2,067,947,491 of NC_141685.1, read as the reverse complement.
AAAGGACTGGTTCCTAATGTGAAATAATTGCTAGGTATTTGATTAAATTTTTTTGGTGTTGTCTTTATAAACTAATAGTATGGATTATATAGATTTTGAGCACTTGTATATTTATGCACACTTTATTTGTCTGTATGTATTTTTTCACTGTTCGCTGACTGTCTGTTTGATGACATATACAAATCAAATGGTAAAATGTTTTTCTAAAAATATATAAAAATACTAAAATAAAATAGGTGATCCCCCAGAACTTATAGGCTGGGTGGTATCAAAAATTTAAGAAACAAATCTGTCTGGCTACTTTGTTTGTTGAGTATATTTGAGTGGTCCAAGCCAGTTCAGATACAGGACCCAAACCTTCTTTCTTGCCCCCTTTGACACACAGCATTGGCCGAGGAAGTCCCCAAAGTTTCTTTCCGGCTGCCTATTAATGGTGGTGGGACTGCCATGAACAGTCGGAAAGGGATGTTCTAATCCCTACGGCACCGCCCCCATTGTACGGATTAGGAATCCGACCACTGACCTGGAGGGATCTTTAATCCTGTCAGAGGTGGTGGTCCTACCCCCCCTACTCCTGCGGTTCGGCCAGCTGAATTGTAATGCAGTGGTTTGACTAATGCCCTAGATGGCAGGTGGATGGCCACCGACAGCCTGTCTGTGGTCTGCCAGCCATTGTAACGCGGACCTTCGTCTCAGAATATGAATGCCAATCCCTGCCCCCCCAAAGTTCTTCAAAGGGGCTGGATCCAACTATCACTTCAAAACCCATTTCCATGCTCTGCTGAAGTGCACCACTGTTTCATGAATCCTATCAGAGTGGTGGAGATGGCATATAATTCATATAGCCACATAGCTCAGAGAAAAATTATTCTGGAGTGAGGTTGACACCATGGTGCGGGGTGAGGTATCCCTATCAGACTATTTATTGGTAATATATTACAAATCTGTGTGACCAAGTATTTTTTTCCTATGTCAATTATAGAGCAGTAATGGCTATAGAGATTTTCCCACTTTTATGCTCACTTATTGCCCCTAGAAGTGATCTTGAATGAGGCAGTGTGACCGAGACCTGTGACAGATTTTATTTCCTACTGTTGTTATGGAATCTTTCTCTTGTGGAAAGACTGCTGTGTGCACTACTCATCTAATTCTATTTTTGTTAGCACAACCCCCCCCCCCCCCCCACCAACCTCTCCAGCCAGTTTTCTACAGACCTGCGCTCTGAAGGTGTATTCCAGACACCATGGCCTAATAAAATTTGGATCATAGTTACAATATTTAAAGTAGATATGTTACTAACACGTATGCTCTACATTTCCAAATGTGGTCATCATGCGAACACTTTACTGTGTATTTGCTTTATGGTTTATTTTATTTGGGTGCTTAGGATTTCTGTATTTCATGCAATACTTAACCAGTAAAATATGAATTTTACTTTATTCTTTCTAGAATTCGAGACGACCATCCTTGTTCTAATCCAAATTACAACTCTGGAAAAATATGGAGTATTACCTCCACAGTGTCAGATCGGCTTCAGTGTAACACAAGCTTTAGAGTACTCGTACACATAGGCGGTATGCACCAGCCTCTAATGCTAACACCAAAGGGTAAGTGTTCATCGCATTTAACTGACCCTACACTGGAAGGTGAAAAACAGTATTCTAACCTCGTACTCTAGGTATTGTTGACATTGTTGATGAGAATTATTGCACTTTAAATATCCCTCAAAAAGAGAAGACAAGAGCTTCAGATAGCTTCATTGTATTATTTAACCCTGTTCCTCTCTTAAGTGATGTTTACATCGTTGTTATTACACATTGCTATTGATTTATGTTTTATACTTTCTTACCTCAGTCTTAATATTTGTTAGGGAAACCTAAAGTTTTTCTTAGAGCAACAGAAAAATACTTATATCACTGAGAAAGAGCAAACTTGAGGTATGAACCACTTAGTAAAAACACTTTATAATTATTATTATTATTAGCTTTATTGTTGTTATTAGGGTAATTGATATTATTACGGTTATAGACCAAAGTCAAATTTGTATGCATACTTTTTAAAAGCAGCCCTGAAACATAGGGTTGCTTTTAAACTGACCTCAGGCATCAACAGAGCACACATGGAAGTGCACAAAGGGCTGCAGGCCTCTAAACTGCCATACCCTATTATATACTAGAGGCTTAAAGGTAGTTTTGATCCCCTCGGCCCTATTATGCACCAAGGTCCTATCCGGAAGGTCCTGCCAATCATAGGGGCTCCCTAACCCATAGTGCACCCTTGTGGATGTAGGTGCTTTCTCTGTAGTATTAGCATATCACTGGGTCTGGGCCTGGTTAGGCAGAGCCCAGGGAGGGTCAAAGTCAGTTACCACCAGTACCAGTCAGCAAAACATCTGGGGTGCCCAGGGCACAGGATGACTGAATACTTAAGACACAACACACAATACAAATCAAACACCACTGAATACAAATAAGAAATATTATTATCTTGAAAATGACACAAAAATGACAAGAATCCAGTGTAGGGAACTGGCAATAAGATTTTTTAAAGATTTAGCGCCCTATAGCACATAGAAACCTATAGCGCCTATTGGGACATCTGGTCGCGCTAGACCGGGACAAAGTCAAAGTTTCATGCCAACCATGATTGAGCCCTGCACAGCTACCCCTCTTGGTAGGTCTTGGTCAAAGTTTTTACCTTCTGTCTAAAAACATTTTGGGAGATTTTATTCCCTTGGTCCTTCTAAGCCCTCAGTTTGTCCAGATTCAGTGAGGGTTCGCTGGATTGCCTTGCGTCAAACTCCCGGTCAAACCTATGAAAGTCAGGCCTTCTGAGCTTTCCAGTGGGATGAACCAGAGAACCAGGCTGGCTCGTGGTTGAAGGTGGGCGGCTTGACTCTCAAGGTTGTTCCAGGTCACCTTTTCTACGTTCTGACTTAGAAACATTTACAGAGCTTTTCTCCCAGGGGAACATCAAGGGACCCGGGAGAAAAAGGTCGGAATCTGTGAGGGTTTGCCGGCTTGGGGGTCGACCAGCTCCCGGTGTACTCTGGAAGTTGGACTTCCTTAGCTTTTCACTGGGACGAACCTGAGGGGCAGTCCGGCTCGTGGTCCACTTATCGAGTCGGTCCATTCATGGAGCTTTTTTCCAAAGTTGCTTCAAACTTCTGGAACAACTTGGTGAAGTCCCAAGGTGCCCAAAACCTACTCCAAGGTCGCCCTTGAAAGTTTGGGACTTTAATTCCCACAATCCACACAGACAAAACCTTTACAAATCCACTGGAAGTGGTCCAGGCTGGGGATTCTTGGTGGTGATGGTCCAGGTGAACTCCTTTAACCTGTAGCTTGCAGGTAGTCCACTCTTTAGTTCTTTTGAACCAAGTTAGGTGCCCAGGGATGTAGTTTCAGATGGTGCTGCAGGCGCAGTCAGTCAAGTGTAGGGCCTGGTTGGTGCAAATCAAACTTCTTAGCTAGGACCCTTCTTCTTTCTCTAGTTTCAAACAGCAGATTTGATAGACACTGTTCCTCTAAGACACTTATTCAGTGTTCTCTGGGGTCACACAGTAGGGCACTCCTGTCTACTGAGGTGCAGGATGACACCCCAGTGCGTAACCATTCCCTCCAAAGTGTGGCACTATGGTCTCCCAGAAAGTGCTATTTTTCCAAAACTCAGTATGGCTGAAGTTCCTGCAGAGAGGCAAGAGCTAGCTAATCCAACCTTCAGGATTGCTCATCGCCACATTGTCCCTCCCCCTGGCATCTGCACATTCTGTCCTTAAGCTTGCCATCTCACTGTCTCCTCCAATTTAAGATTATTGTTTATGACCCCTACCCCTGGCTCTGGCATTCCTTTATAGCAGAACCTGTTCCTCTCAGAATGCCTCTTTCATCCCTGGGGCTATTTATTACCTCTTCATAGCAAGCTGGCTAATCCACTTAACTCTGACCAATCAGAACAAATCACTGGAAGGCTAAACTTTAGCTTACAGACAAGAAAGTCTTATAACTTCTTGTCTGTACATTTTAGGATAAATTCAACAATGGTATATTTTTGGATTTATCAATTTCATTCTTGTAAGTCCTTGAATGATATTTTTGGGATTCTCCTGTCGGGAATTATTAATGAATAACTTCTTGCCATGTTAACCTATGTGGCTGGGGATCTGCAATAGAGAAAATGGCTTGGGCATTTTTTCTAACACTAGGGCTTCTAAAACATCTTTTATAAGGACCCTGCCTATATCTACAGAATATAGGCATGGTCACCTGGAATACCAAGGGCAGACTTTAGGAGTTCTGAATATGTAAAAATATGTTTTAAAAAATACAGATCCTCATTCCACAGTGCCCCTATCACAAAATCGATTTTGGGAATCACTTTACTACAATTATTATTATTATTATTATTATTATTATTATTATTATTATTATTATTATTATTATTATTATTATTATTAAACTAATTACTATTAAGTGACATAGAGGAGCTGGGCCAAGTTAACTGGCTTACTATAGTAAGCTATATAGAAGAAAATACATTACTACAAGCAAGAGAATACCTACATTTGACAACAATCCGATAAGGAAATTGGTAGCTAATATAATTGTGGCAGATGTACAGATATTGCAAGGGGAGTACTCAGTGCACTTTTTGAGGACAGGGCTATAGCTGTCATTGGTGCACCAGGTGCAGTGTTCCAGGGCTGTAAGAACACAAATATAGATTGACACCTGAGTTCTCAAGATGGTAGGGGCTTTTTCCTTACATGCATAAGGGCCAATTGTGCTATTGCGATGCCACTGTTAAAAAAATATATAAGAAGGACGCAATGCAACAGGTAAGAGCATTGGACCATCCCGAGTGCGGGGATAGTTATTATTGGGTGATTGAGGGAGCCAAAACGTGCATGTTAGATTGATTAGAGGCACACCAGTGGTATTAATAAGAACAGTTGCTTATTTAGGGCCAAGACTGTCCTGCCCTGCCTCAGTATATTTGAAACTGCACTTCTCTAATGTAGTTTTGCAAACATTTAAAAACATGGCTCTTCTAAAGGTAGTATCTTCCGGAGCTCCTTGCAGTGCAGCGATGGGAAGCCCAATGCGTAGCTGTGTGCTTTACAAATGGCAAAATTAAATAATAAATAAGTAACAAAATATACATTGAGAGAATGTCAAAAGTTGCCTGTTTGAGTGACCCATAAGTATGCAGGTGCATGAGCTCGCACACCCCTTCCTGGATTATCAAGTCAAGGCAGGAGGACATGAATTGACTGGCCACCGTCTTACAACAGGAAACCTTTTTCTTTTTGCTTTTGTAACCTTTTCTGTTAGAGCGAATACAGCTTTTGTGGTACTAGGAATGGCATTGAGCTAGATCTTTGGCAAATGTTCCAGATTCTCAGAGAACCTGGGAAATATTTACTGTAATGGTTTTTGTGTTCTGAAAAGTAGCATTTTGTGCTAATCTTGCCTAGGAATGCCAAAATGCTTCGTGGGGGAGAGGTTTTGTCTGCTTGCTACATAGTGACAGCTGGATGTCTGTCTAAGACCGGTAGGTATTTTCAAAAACACAATATTATTCTGTGTGACTAGACTGCTCCATTGGCTGACAGCGGTGGATGCCTTACAATGGCAGTATGTTGTAGAAGCATCACATAAACTGCTGCATGCCTCAGTGGAATGTTGCTGTGCTTTATGGATATATGCTTTTTAAGAGTCTGAATGCTGTTTCTATTACCAACACAGATCAATTCTTTATGCTGGAATCTATTTTGCAAATGTTATTCAGTAAAATATTAACATCTACGTCAGGTATTGCAAATCCCTAAATCCTAATTTTTTATTCATAGCAAAGATTAACAACTCAATTCATTGTGTATGCTTGGCAGATTGGAATATTGTTGCAGCTTGGTGGCAGTCACTAGTGTTCTTGATTCAAGAGTGAAAAAATAAAACACACCCAAAGAATATCCTGCCCTCATTCATCCATCACGGTCGGTTTCCAAGGCTAAAGCAATCGCCCAGCTGAGCTTCTGACCGCAACACCACTGGTCCTTCAGCACAGAGGAACCTGTTTAATAATGGAAGTAGTCTGAATGGCTCTTGCAATAAAGATGAAGTTCCAATATTTAGGTCTACTGCATACAACACACTTGACAGACTGTCCTCTTCATTGCTTTGATGACTGGCATATGAATCCAAACAAATCCATCTTCATAAAATATGGAATTCTATATGGTATTCCTCAGCCCACTTTCATTTCAACTCTTCCAGTTACTTACATTCTTAATTTTTCAAGTTAAATGTTTGTCAAGCCACGCCACCTCAAACAAACCAGCCTTAGATGCTGCGCACTATAAGACATGAAAGCCCTTGTCAGACAGGAAGTGAAGCAGCTCATTTCTTTCTCAAATCTATGAACACTCAGAATCCATTGAATGGCTTCCTATAGAGTCTAGAAGTACTACTTGAGGGACAAAGTAGCATAGGCCATATAGGACTCTGCTTGCAGAGGCAGGTTCCGTATAGCCTCATTAAAAATATGAAATACTGTTGATAGACCAAGCCAATGAGGTCTGGATGAAGAGATTCAGAATAAAGGAGTTTGCCTCAAAGTCTCACATTGGATACTACAGGACTCTACTTCATTTTTCTTCTTGACAAACTTTTCTTTTGTGTTTAATAAATTTCATTAAATTGATGACAATTACAAAGAATAAGCCAAAAACCTAACATATTAACATTCAAATGGCAAAAAAGGAAGGTAGGCAGGAAATCAGAGTAGAGAGCAATTTTAATTTTGACAATATCATAGGTGGGAAGGGGGAGATGGAACATTATATAAGTCAAACACTGAAGATCGAGTATCAATATCAATACAAACTACTGCGAAATAAAGAAATTATCAAAATTCCCAAACAAGCAATTTAATGATGGAAAATATTATAAAGAAAAGAAAGCAGAGATACACTAATTGTTGTAGCTGTAGTTAGACAATTAGTTACATTTTTCCACCAAGACTTTGCTGAGCGTTTAGTGGAACATTTCCAGTTTAGTCTAATTTGCTGAAAGTCTAAAGCTAACATCAGGTCAAAGAATCCCTTTTTATGTATAGGTCATCCCAACAGCTCTGATAGACTTCCTATAAATAGATTAAAATTTGATAGAGGAGTATGCAAATTAAAGATAATTGAGAGACAAGACCAGATTTTCTTCCCAATAGAGAATAGGAGATGCATCAAATCAGCCGAGGGAGAATCACACGGCCAACAAGTCTTATTATTAGTGGGTCTGAAATTATCAATGGAGAGTAGAATGAAATATAATCTATGATATATAAAAAACATGGATTGAATGGTGAATGCGGGTATAGGGATCTTAATATATGTAGCTCAGATTTTATTACAGAAATCGGTGCTTCAATTACAACCCAAATTTGTCTGCCAAGTAAGTTACAATTTAGATTTAGGTCGTTCAGAAGGAGTGTTAAGAAGTTGTTTATAGACCAGAATGCTTTGGGAATACCGTTAGAATTCTGAGAAATGTATATTCTGTGGGTGTAGAAAGATTTGAAGGAAGAGTATAAAAACATCTAGAATTATTCCCAGAGGATTGAGAAGTTATGCCAAAATGAGTGAGTACATTTAAAGGTAGCCTGAAATTGAGGGAAAGAACAAGGAGTTGTACCATCGAACATATCATGGACCCAAACAATACCCCTAGATATCCAATAAAGAGGTATATTGTTAATAGTAATGAGATGATTGTACCAAAGAGGAGACTGTAAGAAAAAGTCTCTAGAAGTGATCTTCACTTGGCCTTAATACTGAACAAATATGTTTGATCAATGGGAGTGAAGTAATATTGACCTTTGTAGTGAAGGCAAGAACTTCCTATGGAGAAAGGTGTATGTAGGGATCGTTCAACAGTTACCCATAAAGGTGTAAAGGGGAAAAGAAGTCATTTAGTAGATAGTCTATAACAGAAAGCCTTGTGATAGAGCCGAAAGTCAGGAAAGTTCTCTTCTCTATTAGATTTAGGTTTCCTAAGCTGTGATAAGGAAAATCTGGAATTTTTTATTATTCCATAAAAATTGGGAGTGGAGGGAATCAATTTTCTTAAAATAAATTAACAGAATATTAATCAGAATCATAGAAAGGATATATAACAGAAGGGGAGTAATCATAATCATAATAGAATCAAGACTGCTACATCATGAGAGAAAAAGTGGATTCCAGGAAGAAAGGAGTTGGGAAATATGATCCAGTCCTTCCTTCATGTTAGTTTTAACCAAATCCAATATGGAATTGTCGAACCAAATGCCTAAGTACTTGAATCTATAACTATTCAATTGGAAATTAGTTGAATCAAAATTATGGTTTAATCAAAATGTGGTAATGGGAAGACTTGCTGTCTTGTCAGAATTGATTCTACAACCTGAACCAAGAGGAAAAATCAGAGATTTCTTGCAATAAAGGAGGAAAGAGATTTCAGGATTAGATGTAAAAAGCAAAATATCACCAGCAAAAGCAGATTATTTCACATGCTCATCACCAGAAAGAAATCCAGAAATAGAGGTGTTCTGGTGGATATGAGAGAGGAAGGGTTCAAATGAAAAAAGAAATAAATGGGGAGATAAAGTGCACCCTTGATGTATACCACGTTTCAATGGAAAGAACTGAGAGAGGCCATTAAATGGTGCAAAAGCTCTACATATTATATATAGTATAGAGGCAAGAGAAATACATTTAGGAGCAACACTGTGCCAATGAAGAGCTTTTAATAAAAAGGACCAATCTACTCTATCAAAAGCTTTTTCTCCGTGAATAGAAACCGTAGCTAAAGAGTAAGAAATTATTTGAGTCTATCTAAAGCATTAAGTAATAACTGGGACTCATCTGATGATAGTCTACCTTTGACAAAACCACACTGGTCTAGACCAGTTAAATCTGGCAGGAGAGGTTCAAGCCGTAGTGCAAGTAATTTGCTAACAATTTTATAATCCACGTTTACAAGGGATATAGGGTGATCATTCTTGCATTACTTAGGATCATGACTGTCTTTATGAATTAGACATATTGTAGCTTCTAAAAAAGTGTAATCCACCTTGCCAGTAATACAAAAGTATTTAAAAAGATGCAAGAGTTTTAGAAGTAGGTTTAAAAAATGAAGATCAAATTCTACCATAAACCCATCTGGGGCTGGAGTTTTATTCCTTTTAAGGAGACTTAAATATTTAGATAATTCTTTAATCGGTAAAACAGATTCTAGAGAAGCAAAATCAAGATTTGCATGAGACGGAGGGGAAACGCGACTAAGAATTAATAGAAGAGACAGATGTAGAATATTCCGGAGTGTGTAGATTTTTTTAGAATTTCATGAATTTATCTAAGATGTCCTGATCTTTGAAAAGATGCTTCCCATCCAATGAGTGAATGGAGTCAATCAGTACACACTCTTTTTCCGAGATTTGATATAGTGACCAAAGATTTCTAAACTTTATTGCGTTCACCATAGTAACAAGCACTACTACAAAGAAGAATAGATGAGGCATTATGTGTAGCGATTTTATTAAAATCTAACCATGCGAACAAGACAGAATCAGATGAAGAAGTATCAAACTGATGTTCTTGGCGTTTAATGTTAGCTAACATCAGGAAATATAGACGAAACAGGAGATGGTTATGCAAGAAATCCAGATGATATGCAATAATGATAGAGAAAAGAGAAAAACAAATATATATGACTTAATACAGAGATAACTGTCAATGAATAACCTGTAAATGAAGCACAAATGAAAGTCAGGAAAAAATAAACCAAGGCTGTCACATAAAAGTCAAGTTATAAAGGAAGGACCAGCGTATCCATGGAGGCCGTAGAGTGTGAATGAAGACATTTCTGAAGGTCTGCAGGATCTTCAAATATAGAGGTGCGGTTCTGGAAAGTCATCTTTAACAAGCATGGATGAAATAATTCATATCGCGCACCCATAGCACGCAATGCTGGTCAAAGCTCAAGTAATTCTTTCCATCATTTAGCAGTCACTGTGAAGACAACTTGGGATAAAAACAATTTCGCTCCAGACCAAATAAATAGTTTGTTAGCATTAGCTCCATTTAAAACCTGTAAAGGATCAGTTCATTTAAAAAACTAGGAGGATTACCTCACAGGGTTTCGAAGGAGCAGATGAAGAAGACAAGTGGGGGCCCAGTCTATGAGCATTCTGGATATTCATAGATGCTTAAACAAAAAAGGGAGGGAGAAGGAGGTTAAACCAAACCAGGTCGTCCTCCACTCTGTGTACGAAATACAGGAACCCTATGTCAAGGGTCCAGAGACCTGGTAGGTATTTGTATGGTCACTGCTTATTAAGTCAGTGTGTACCAAAAAAATGTGTAAAAAAGAAAAATTTCTTTTTAGAGTCCCCTCACTCACCGGGGTTGCCCCACGGTGACATGCTTCATCATTGGGGCCATCCCAGTTCTCTACGAAAAGGGGCGTGCTGCGACAAGGCGACTACGCAGGAGCACTGGTTTTGTGAGATGACTATGTGTGGTGCATGTGTAATGATGATGGAGTGGGTGTGGAATTAAAAATACCGTGCTAGTGGGCCTCAACAATTTATTTCGCTCCTAGTGTGGTATAAAAAATTAAAAAGGGGTAACACTGTCTTCTAACTTTTACTGAGTTAGATCAGTGTCAAGGTCAACATGTTTCAAGCTCCCCCAAGCTTTTCTTCAGGACCATACAGGGTCCAGCCCTGTATTGCCACTCCTGTTTTTCAAATGAAAAAAGTATTGCTAAAAATACTTATTTACAATGAACGCTGTTGTCAATAAACATGCGTGTTGTTATACATACGTTTTGTATTTCACTTCGATTTTTAAATGAGTATATAATTACACCCCATGGTCTTAGGCAAGGGCAGGAACGCCTCGTGGAAACATTGTTCCTATCGGCAGACCCGCTCGGTACTACCTGGTGTCTCCTCGCCGGACCGCATACTCGTATTCATAGATGCTGACACAGAGAGGTCCAGAAGTTTCAAAAGAAAGGAGGTGAAGAAAGGCACAGGGTCATCGCCAACAATTCCATCCGGAAGACTGTACTAGCGAATGTTGTTGCACCTGTTTCTGTTTTCAAGAGCCTCAGCCTACTTTTTTAAGAGCAAAACATCCTTCAGAAATAAAACCTTTGTAGAGACATCATGTATATCACTGACCTGTTGTTCCACTACGGATACTCTGGAATCAAGTGAAGACCACTGCATACCTGGAGCCTGTAAACGAGTATTAGTTTCCTCAATAAATGGTCTCAAAGCTCGTATCTCCCCCAAAACAGTGTCCCAAAAAACAGGCTAAATGTATTTTGCCAGAGAAGGAGGGTCTTGCTTAAGTCGTTTGTTTGCAGAAGAGGGTGATTTTATTTTTGATGGCGTAATGGACACAGACACTGATCTAGGAGAACCAGATTGAGCCATATTGACAGATTGAGCCATATTGACAGAAGTATGCAAATCAACCATAAAGGGCTCTAAGGCGGGAGAGCCCAACACAGGCAAACCAACAGTATGTCTCCTACTTGAATGTAGTAACTGTTTACTTCTGCCCATGTGTTAGAAATGGTATTTCTGGTTGGCTAGTGCTTTCGCCTAAGCCAGGCAGAAACCACCATCTAGTCATTCATCATCACAGAATCATTCCACTAAACTAACATCACACATTCCATCAACCAACTCAGTCAACACAATACACAGACCTCAGTACCCATCGCGAACTAATACACTGAGGTTGTTCTGCTGTATCCTCTCAGCGACTAGCTGGGGAAAAAAAGATGGTACTAGCAGAACAGACGATCACCACGTCTGGTGATTGTCTGTTCTGCTAGTACCATCTTTTTAGTGGAATGATTCTGTGATGATGAATGAAAGATGAGTGGGTGCTTAGGGGTGTCATATTTATTCATATTGTGATTTAATTACTGTGCCTTGTATATACTTGTATGATGATGTTTTTGTATATCCTTTGAATGAATGAATGAATGAATGAATGAATGAATGAATGAATGAATTGGCTTTTATAGAGCGCGACTTACACTCCATGGAGCATCTTGGCGCTAGTCATAACTTGTCACAGATGAGAAAAAGGAAGAGCTACCTAACAGACCAGAGGAGGGGGGAGAAGTATGTGGGTCGGATAAAAGTATGTAGAGAGTAAAGTTAAATTAACGCTAGACAGAGTGTGTCAGTGGCATTGAAAATCCATGTTTTAAGGGCTTTTCGAAACAGGTTCTCTGAAGGGATCAGACGCATCTGGGGTGGGAGCTTGTTCCAGGCTCTAGCTCCTAGCACTCCAATGGATTTTCCACCTTTTGTGGTTAATCTGAATTTGGGGACCACCAATAGGTTTAGGTTGGATGATCTGAGTGAGCGGGAGGGAGTGTATCTTCCAAACCTTTGTGGCAGATAGGTGGGGCCCGACTGGTGGTAAGCTCTGAAAGTGATAAGTAAGATTTTGAATAACACTCTCTTGTGGATAGGTAACCAATGCAGGGTTTTAAGTGCTGTTGAGGCAGATGATTTCTTGGGTAGTCTCAGCACTAGGCAGGCGGCAGCGTTCTGAACCATCTGCAATTTGTGCAGAACAGCTTTGTTGGAACCTGCATAGATGCTGTTGCAGTAATCTAGACGGGATGTGATGAGGGCCACTGCTACCGTCTTTCTGGCTGTCAGGGGGAGGAGGTCAAAGAACCTTCTGAGGCCTTTGATAATGTTGAAGCAGGACCCTGCCACAGTGCCTGCTTGTTGTTTAAAAGATAGGGCTTCATCAAACCTTATCCCGAGGTTGCGGGCCGACTTGATGGTGTTGGGCGGGACTTCGGCGTATTGGGGCCACCAGTTATTAGGGGAGAAAAGGTTGTTTTGGCCGAAAGGGAGGATTTCAGTTTTGCCTGAATTGCACTTAAGGTGGTGAGTTCTCATCCATTCAAAGGTTGCGGTGAGACAGTCTCTCAGATTTTCTTCTGCTTTAGTCGTGTTGTTGTCCAATACAAGGATGAGCTTGGTGTCATCCGCGTAGGATATCGTACTGATGTTGAAGGATGTGATGAGTTCAATCAAAGGGGTCATGTAAAGGTTAAAGAGAACCGGGCTCAGGCTTGAGCCTTGTGGTACCCCTGTTTTTAGTGCTTTTTCGTCTGAGCAGTAGCTTCCAAATATGGTGATTTGTTTCCTATGACTTAGGAAGTTTTTCAGCCATTTGAAGGCGGTTCCTGCTAGCCCTAATTCTGCCAGGCGGCCAATTAATACGGGGTGTGAGAACGTATCAAAGGCCGCCGATAGATCGAGCAGGATCAGGACGGCCTTTTTTCCTTGATCCAATGCCATCTTAAGTGTCTCCACTGTGTGTAGAAGGGCTGACTCCGTGGAGTGTTTTGCCCTGAAACCTGCCTGGTTGGGGTGTAGGAGGTGGTTTTCCTCCAGATGTTTAGTCAGCTGTTTGTTTACTGCCGCTTCAGTAAGTTTGAACAGCAGTGGAAGCAGCGAAATTGGGCGAAGGTTAGAGAGCGTGGTGGGGTCAGCTAGGCAGACCCTCCAGGATATTGCGAATTCGCGATTTGCCGCGAATTCGCGATTTGCCGCGAAATCGGCACTTTTGTAAAAGTGCCGCGATTTTTACATAAGTGCCCGCGAAATCGGCACTTTTGTAGAAATCGCGGCTTTTTACAAAAGCCGCGGCTGACTCGGGCATACGTTGTCTGGCAGACACTCCGTCTGAAATCTGAGCCTTCCCTGCGCAACAGCAAGCAGTGTCCTCCACGGGTCAGAAAACTCTGTCTGTAAACAAAAACTCTGAAATCCTGTTCAGTGCACGTCTGTAGCCTGCCATTTACAGACCGTGGACATGGCTAACTGTGCTTTCGTCATGACCTTAAAGTGCTGCACTTTTGTGTCTGTATTTGTTGCAATGTGGGGACTGCGTAGATATTGTATATACCAAGGCCAGTGTAGCATGCATTGCTATACCCGAGTGGCTGCTCTCAATGTTATCCCCTTAAATTGAAAGACGCTTCTTTTCCGTCGGAGATGCAAGCCTCCCCCCTGTAAATTGCCCGTACTTTAATGAAGCACTGGACTTCTTAATGACAGCTGAAATGGGACCCAGCAGGTGGTACTGTGAAGCATGGCATTAAATCAGCATGGCTCACCAGAGTGCCCACCGGGAGCCGAGGACCGCGGACCGCCCCAAGAAGCGGCTGTAAATCAGCCTTTCGCATGACTGCATATAACACCGGGAGGCTAACACTTTCCCTAAACTGCTCACATTAACACATACGTACCACTCTACACGAAGCCAGGGTGCTGGCCTATCATAAGAAACATACCTCTGGCTCCACCATAGGCATGAGGTCACCGCCCGAAGTGTGGCAAGCACCTCTGTGCATTTCCTGCTATGCAAATGTGGTGGATTCTTGTCATGCAAGACGAGGCCATCAATTAGGCATTACAAGAGGTGATAATTGCTGTCTAGACGCTTCGACGCCTCGTTGAGGTAGTAAGCGCTATATTTATCCAATTACAATACACTACCATGCACCTATGTTGCTGCTTGTAACTACTGTGATTTTATCAGCCAGGCTGTTGGTGATTTAAAAGTCCGTATACCTTTGGCTTTTGTTCGATTCGGTAGCTGGTTATCTGTATTTGTTATAAACACCTGTTTATTAAGACGCTGCAGCCTCGAGGTTTCAAAAAATCAATTGTGGCCTATCACTAAGGTCATTCAGTGCCCCTTTCTGAGATGGCATCAGGGTCAAGGAGCATGGGATGTCATTTTCGCTGTTCCTAACTATAATCAAGAGTGTTTCTATGCAGGAATGCTTACATTAGTGTACATACATAGCTTCATGTTGTTAAATAAATAAAAAAACGAAGATATCTGTGTTTGTTGTAGGAAAAATGGCCAAATAAAATGCCGCAAAATTGCCGCTAAATTTCCATATTTGTGCCGCTAAATTTCCATTTTGGTGCCGCTAAATTTGCTACTCCATGCCGCTATATCCTGGGGGGTCTGGCTAGGGGCTTTTTCTGCAGCGGTTTTACAGCAGCAAGTTTCCATTCAGATGGAATGGCGGCAGTGGCCAGAGAGGAGTTTATGATTGCATTTATAGTTGGATTGACCGTGTCCACTAAAGTGTGGAGCAGCAGGGGGGGGGCACGGGTCAAAAGGGGAGCCTGACTTGCTGGAGAGAATGGCTTGTCGAGTTTCGTCGAGGCTGACGGGGGTAAATTTGTTTAGCTGAGGTTTCCTGTTGGTTAGTCGTAAATTATCATATGAGGGGGGTTCTGGAGAGTCTGGGAAGTCTTTGGTGAGATTTAGTATTTTCTGTTCAAAGTAGTTTGCTATGGAGTTACAGAGTGCAAGTGAAGGTGGTATCTCTTGCCGGAGGATTCTGGGGTTCATGAACTCATCAACTATTTTGAAGATTTCTTTCTGTTTGTTGTTGGACAGATTGATGACTTCTAGGAAGTGATCTTTTTTGGCGCTTTTTATCATTGAATGATATTGTTTTCTAGCGGTTTTATAGGCAAGAAGTTCCGTTGTATCATAGTTATGGCGCCATTTCTTTTCAAGGGTTCTGACCTCTGCACGTTTGTTATTTAGAGGGGGGGAGAACCAGGGGGCCGACTTTTTGTTCTGTTTTTTTCTTACTTTTTCTGAGTTAGCAGGACCGCAGAAATCGGTGATCCATTTACAGAAGTTGTTATAGTCAGTTTCGGTACATCCGGTCAGGGGCGGTTTAGAGTCCTCTGCGATGAGGTGCAGATTGGGTGAGTTTGCAAGTTTTTTCCAGTCTTTCTGTATCGGGACATCGATTTTTAAGTTGGCTGTATTAGGTCTTTTCTTATTAGTAGTCAGTTTGAAGGGGATTAGCCAATGGTCGGTCCATGTTTGAATCAGGGGAGTTTCGACGGTTAGGGTTTTAATGTTGGTACAGATGCAGTCTAATATATGGCCTGCTTTGTGTGTGGGCATTTTAGTCAGTATTTCCAGCCCCAGGATATCAGTTAGGTCGTTAAGCCACATTGCATTGGGGTCGTTGGGTTTATCTAGATGGAAATTTAGGTCGCCTAAAACTGTAAAATTAGCGTATTTCAGGGTTAGAGTGCTGAGTGCCTCTTCGAAGCTTTCGAAAAAGCCGTTCTGAGGTCCTGGAGGACGATAGATTAGAGCCCCCGCGAAGGTGTTCTCCTCATTTATCTGAAAGCAGAACCCCATGCTTTCTGCCCCTTTTACGTCCGAGAGTTCGAACGTCGAGCATTTCATAGAGTCTCGGTGGATAATGGCTAAGCCACCTCCTCTCTGCTCCTGTCTATCGGTCCTCTGGATGAGGTAGCCTTGGGGGACAGCTTGGGCTATGATCGGGTTGCACCATGATTTTAGCCAAGTTTCCGTTACAAATAGCAAGTCAATATCATTCTCCGTGATAAGGTCATGAATATGCTCCCCATTCTTACATATTGACCTAGCATTGATCAAAGCTCCTCGGAGAGAGGTCGTGCCTTCCATAGTGGATGACTGTTTTTCCGGGGTAAGGAGTGTTCTGCAGATGTAGCAGCATGATGGTCCTAACCACTTCTCAACATTGATCATATTGTGACAGTGATTATTGTCATGATTTAGTGAAAGTATCTTATCTCTTGTGTATGTAAGTATTTGATTAGTACATACCGTGGGTTGGACAGCATGACAGGCCCTGGGCCCGGCCCAATCACTTTTATATTCTGAAAATGAAAATAAAATCATATATTTATTCCAATTCCGTGTGATGATCTAAATGTGGCGGCCGAGAATTTCAGTGAGCTCAAAGTTGTGCTTATTATAACTGTCTGACTCTTTATGAGCCTTTAAACTAAAATATATAGGGCAGACTTATCTTCTTCGGTTTTGGCCCAGTAAGCAGTTGCCAGATTCCTTGGAAGATATAAGTAGCCAGAAGCCTGAAAGAAAAAAACTAAGTCATAGCCTCCTGTGCAGATATTGTTCTGCTACATGAATATTCCCATTGAGGAAGAAAAAGGGCTTGGGAACATCTAAAACTGGCACGGAATTTCCCTAGACAATGCGGAGCTCCATGCTCAGGCGGCCATCTTGAAAAACACTGCACGCGCGCCTCCCTTGACAAACTCTCTTAATGAAATGAACCTCACAACTGTACATATATGCAGTGAATCTGCTGACTCAAGTCCTCTACAACCTCCTAACTTGGCCGCATGTTTTCTTGCAGGTCAACCAGTTGTTGCTGCTGCACATATAGTCCCTCTCACATGTTCAAGATCTGAAGAACAACCTTGGTTCACTAGTCTAGGGTGTTTTTGTGAACTATGTTACCACTTTTGTCATTCAGCCTCTTTAAATATTACTCTTCATACAATGTCGTCCCTAATGCCCAGACTGCTGTTAATGTTGGGGAGAGGATGCAGCTGGAACGGGTTTCAGTCTGGGCGAGGACGCTCAACATCCTGTGATTCTGGGCAAATCACTTAATCTCCCCGTGCCTAAAAAAATTTGACGAGTCTTGCGCCCATGTCTCCCTCACGTCATTGTGCAGAAAGAACTGTTTCTAATCCCACCAGCAGTAGTTTTTTTGTAGTCAATTTGAAGTATTTTGAAATGCACATGGCCAACAGAACAACATCATGCGACTCATTCACACCAATCACAAATTCCTCCCACAACTGCAGGCTGCCAACTTGTTAGAAATCAAAATGACATTTTCAAGTCACTGCCCTTTGCAGCATTCTTTGCTAGCACGCCACACGAAAGGATGAGTCAGCGGAAAGAGAAGTCATGTTTTGGTTATTTAAAAGATAGAGAAATTAAACTAGAGTCTGAACATGCTTAGAACCTGGACTGTGGCAAACCATAATAATGCTCAAGTTATTAAAGGGCATGGGGGCCTGGGTTCACCTCAGACTTGCGTGCCTCAAGGAGAGGAAGAATGTGGTAATACGTGTGAACATTTTATGAATACCTTAGGGGGGGGGGGGGGGGAAGAGGGCACGTTATCATATGCATTACTGTTCTATTTGCCTACAGCATGCTACAGGGGTTTCGGGCTATCTTATCTTGGGAAACTCACTGACACATACTTTCCGTCGATTAATCTTCTGCAGTTCTGCAGTAAGAATGCCGCTTTTCTGCACTTTCCTGTTTTTGCTCTCTGTACATTGTTTGTTTTTTAAACAGCTTTTCTTCGAAACTTTCGTCTTGTTCCGAGAAGGGTAGTGTCACTGTGGGAAATGGTCCATGCCCCGCAACCACTTCCATTGCCATGGCCCCATCCCTGTTTATGTTGATGGCGGCGATTCACCCCTCCGCACCAACAGTTTACTTTTTATTGGGATGGGAGGGGGCGGTGGGGGGGGGGGGGGGGGGGGGTTCCTCAAATCCTCAAACTTGCCCTCACTTATTTTGTATAGTATCCGCCATCTCCATACTCAGTGTTTCATCCCAGGGTGAATCGAAGGCAGTGATGTATTCAGTTATTATTTACAGGATTCTCAGGCAAGGCCGTTTACCGGTTCGAGATTAAAGTATTTAACGCCTGACTGTCAAGTTTGGATAGTGGACAATGTTGGTGGGCAAATTATTAAAGATACAGAAAAACGGTATTCATTTGAGTTACACATTTTAGATTCACAGACTATTTTCTTCTGGAAAAAAACATTTACAAACAAATACTTTATCTTACGTTAATCTAATTATATGTTTTTCTACGTTACGCAGTTTTTTTTAATAGACACATCATCTGCCTATTGCTCCGAAGGAGTCTGAAAAACAGTATTTATTAGATTTATTTCTATTCACATCGTAAATTTGGGGAATCTCTTACTATCGAGTTGATAATTATCTTTTTCAGTTTATAATGAGCTTGTTTCTCTTTACAGCTGACTGCCTAGTAAGACACTTCATTAGAGAAATCCTCCATCATACAAACCATTATCCACCTCAGGAAGATTATTTTCTACGTTGGTGTGGTTCTGATGAATTTCTACAAAAGTAAGTGTTGCATTTTGCACCCGTCAAGTGTTTATTTTAGTTGTAACCATGTATCTTAATTTAACTTTCTATATTGATGTGATATTTTTTCATTTATTTACTTAAAATATAGTACAGTATTCTGTTACTTTTGACACCATTATCATACAATTACTAGAGTTAAAACGGAGTTAAGTTAACTCCATTGTGAACGTAACCGAAACCAATGTAGGAACCCCACAACAGTTTCACATATCACCAATTTTTATCGGGGTTTTGACCCAACAAACTTGAGCTCAAATACATTTAGTGAACTGCAACTACATTGCTGTTTAGTGTGATTTTAAAGTGAGATTCACAAAGTTATGTCTTTTTGTTGCTGTTGTTTTTAAAATCTATATTATTGTATTTTAGAAGTAATATTACATTGCATGCATATAATTTGAGAGGACACACAAACATGTCATGTACATTTCTAGAAAATGTGATCGGTGTAAAAATCCTACAAAAAGCTGCCTATAGGATCCCAGTTATGTTATGTGCATTGCAGATTCTACCAGGTAGGGGAACATGCTCATATGCTTCATACAGGCAATCACCTGGCTATAATATATGCCCACTAGCTCATTACTATAAGATAATGCAGCCAATGCCCAATGAGCAGAAGTTGTCATATAATACAACAATAGGCCCTATTTAAGCAATACACAACATCTCCTTTTAGGTTTGTCACAGAAGAGACCTAGCAACCATCCCTTTAATGAAAATTGATTGTCAAATTCAACAATGTTGTTAAATGTGATTTCATATCTTGCATTACAATTACAATGAAGTAGTGTGGCTCGCTGGTTTGAGGCGGCAGACCCGAGAGCAGAGGATGGCCCGGGACCAGGGTTCCATTCCCGGCGCGGCAGGTTTCTGGACCAGGGTCAGCGGACTCGATAATTCTCTCGCCTCGGTGCCCACTCTGATCAGCGATCACACTCGGCAACTCTGGGCATTAGCTTGCCTCATCTTCACTAACGGCCCCACCAGACCGCCGGGGATGCCTGGTCTCACCCTGGAGATACCCATTAAGGGACCATCTCTCAGGGAAGCCAGGAAGGGTTTCGCAGCGGTCGAAGCGCCTTGGGACCCTACGGGTAAGTAGTGCGCCATATAAATGCCAATACATTTACATTTACATTTCCATACATTTACATTTACATTTACATTTACATTTACATTACATTTACATTTACAATTTCGGGCTTGTGTGACAATCCCAGTGAATTTGAGTATGACATCTCGGACACACAAATTCTTGTTTGAGAGGAACGTCCTTGCACACACCTAGGCTTGGCTGCATATGGGCAGTCTAAATCGGCAACAAGCTACCAGATCTTACAAGTAGGAGCCAATTAAATCAAAGCCTGTTTTTCTATATACATCGGAATCACCTAACTTCACAAAGCTACCTGAAATTATCTAGAGGAGCCTCTCAAACAAGAATTTGACTTAAAGACAATTTTACTAAGGTACTAATTCGCCACGATGCATATATGAAGTATTGTACCCTCTCAACATGAGTGAGGAGTTAATCTGATGCTAAGGAGACTTGATGGGAAGTTATGACTATGGACCACCTCCTATTGTTCTCTCATTTTTGAAGGATTTATTATTATCCCTTGGTTGCCCTCGTCTGTTTTTCCAGTCCTGATTAAGACCTAGGAGAAGGTATGAACCTGGTCAGTGTACTGTAGTGCACTCCTGATTTATGCATATTGTGTTTACGCCTAAATGTGAAAGATGCTAATGTGATAATACTAATGTATGTTTTTATCATATAACTTTGTGTGGAGTTTTTTTGTGGTGTGCCCAGTGTGTTGCTGCTGTACATGTGTCTTGCACAAACGTTTTACATAGTGCCTGGATAAGCCTGACAGCTCATGCCAAGCTACCAAGGGGGTGAGCAGGGGTTATCTTCAGAGTGTAACTCCCTTGCCCTGACTAGAGTGGTGGTTTCTGCCTGGCTGAGTGCCGTTGTGTGGAGGGTGTGGCTGACCTACATAGGTCATCATTTCCGGGTGGGGATTCAAAGCAGGAATTTCCCGCCCTCTCCACTATTTTGACCCCTGTCTGAGCGCTGCATGACAGACACTTTGGCGAGAGCGCTGGTGTGAGCCATAACCATTTTAAATCGTGTAAAACTTGGATAACAGATATCTTGTAATGCTTTTATGCACTTATTTGTAAAAACATATCTTGTAATGCTTTTACATTAATTTTCGCTGCATCATACATCTGTTTAATTGTTGCTGCCCGCCATGGTCCATCCCAGCTGAGGGCCGTTGTGTGAAGGGCGTGGCTGACCTGCATAGGTCATAATTTCTGGGTGGGGAGGCGGAGCAGGTATTTCCCGCCCGTTCCACTATTTAGACCCATCTGTGTCAGGCCAAGCAGCGGCCACGCTCAGCGGGCGCGCCAAAGGTGTGCCAAAGGCAAGCCTGTCTGTGCCTGCCGCACCCAGCAGGGCCCAGGGGCTAGGTCCCCTGGTCCTGCAGAGCCACTTAGGAGAATACGGTACACAGCTGAAGAGCTATGGAGACTGGCCAGGCCCTTTAAAATATCTTTCAAACACAGCATAAGTATAGACAGTAATGAGTGGAAATGTGAGCACTGCAATAAGAGACTAATAATGACAAACACAATAAAGATAGGCTGCAGCTAGCACTGCTAAACTGTAGATCATTAGCGAAACACAAATATGAGATAAAGGACCTTCTCAGGGAAAGATCGTTGGACGCTCTTTTTAGACCTGATTGAATGAGAGCTCCACCCCTGAAGTTCTGGACATATTCCCTAGTGATTACATGTTCGTAAGACAAGATCGGGAAGGACAAACAGGAGGGGGCATAGCCATTATTTATAAATCTTCAATGAAATGTGAGATTAAACAGGCCGACCTTGACAAATGTGAGGCGTTCCTTTTCACCTTATTGGCTGCAGTAGATAATACTTTGGCTGGCTTCCTAATTTACTGTCCTCCAGGTCCAGGGTCACAATTTATAACGAGCCTGGAAGAGAAAGTCATACAACTCGCACTTCGACATCAAAACTTTCTGGTACAAAGTGATCTGAATATACACTTTGATAAACAGGAGAAACAAGAAGTATGCTCCCTACGTAACAATCTACTGACCCTTAACCAAGTACAAAGAGTAGAATCTCCAAAGCAGCAAGGAGGCCACTTTCTAGATCCTATCTTCTCAAATTTTGAGGATACAGAGGTTGAAACACCATGGCCTATTCCCTGTTCTGATCACTATCTAGTCCCGTTTTCGGTGCCTACTCACAGGAAGAGGGAAGTACAATCTACTAAGGTAATCACTGCTAGGAATTGGAAGAAATTCAACTCCAATTCTTTCACACATGCCTTGATGGAGAAAAAGCCCATCTTAGACACAGATGGTAATCTAGCCAACAATCAATTGGAAGCTTTGATCACAGAGGCATTAGTTGAGACTGCTCCGTGGAGCACCAGGACTCCAAAAAGACAAAATATAACAGCACTCTGGTTTAGTTAAGATCTAAGGATAGCTTAAAAAAATGCAAAAGGTGCGATAGAGTCTGGAGGAAGGAATACAGTAGTGAGGCGAAAGGAAATTATAAAAAAGAATTAAAACAATTTCATGCTTTAATTAAGAAAGTCAGATGCAAGTTTTACACTGAAAGGATAGAAGAGGCCAGCAATTCCCAGAAAAAAATGTTTGCGATACTAAAATCGTTAAGAACACAGGAAATAAGAATGATACTGATGCCTGAGAGGAGAGCTGTAACAAGGTGGCAGAATTTTTTGCAGATAAAGTGGCGAAAATCTCCGATATATTCCCGATTGAAGTTCGGGAGGGAACTATTTTGGCAGCTGATAGCCAGACAAACTTTGCTGGGGAATCGCTGGATGAATTCAAGATACAGGAACTTAAAGACATTACCAAAATAGCAAGAGGGATAAAATCGGGATCCCCTTTGGACCTAGCCCAAACAAAAATTATAATGCAGGGAGCTAACATAATCATGCCATACATCTCTGAGCTTATATCCTGCTCTTTTCAAAAGGGGGTGGTTCCCGCTAAATGGAAACAGGCCATCATGAAACCACTCAAAAAGGAGCCAGCACTGGAGTACACAGTGCTGTAAAATTTACTGCCTATTTCGCTGCTGACATTTGTGTCAAAAGTTGCAGAAAAAGCAACTCATGGCACAAAGAGGCGTCAGACCCTGATATCACCTCCCTTCTGCAACAGGGATATCTATTACAAAGAGTCGACAGGTCAGAAGGAAGAGGAGGAGGTTTAGGAATCCTATACAAAAATCACTATCAATGCAGGATCAATGCAGGCTCAATATCAAATTGCGAAAGCATGCAATTCGCCCTCGACTTCTCTCCTACGGCGACCTTCTCAGGCATACTCATCTACCGCCCTCCAAACCAAATGGGAGATTTTCTCGACTCTCTACAACTCAAAGTCGCTGATTTAGCTGTTATTAGCCCACACCTCACCATACTAGGTGATGTTAATATCCATCTGGATAATCCAGATGATCCCTCAACTAAAGCCTTGCTAGAGAATTTAGAAGCTATCCAACTCACACAGAGGGGTTTCGAACCCACACATGAGAAAGGACACCTTCTGGATGGAGTGTCTAGCAACGATCACAGACTAGAGGTAGGAACCTCTATGGCCCTCACATGGTCTGACCACTACTTGGTCCCGCTACGGTGGCTACACACTGCCTCTCTCCCACCACCCCCGCGTACATTGCTTCAAGGAAGAGAATGGACTAAGCTCTCTGTCGATAGG
Organism: Lissotriton vulgaris; assembly: GCF_964263255.1. Taxonomy (NCBI): domain Eukaryota; kingdom Metazoa; phylum Chordata; class Amphibia; order Caudata; family Salamandridae; genus Lissotriton; species Lissotriton vulgaris. The sequence goes on along the minus strand of NC_141685.1, from coordinate 2,067,923,605 downwards.
TGGACAGATGCCTTACTTACCATCACCCCACAAGCTACAGATGACCCAACACTATTGTATGATAATTACTCCCAATGGATCTCCAAGGCCCTTGATTCTGTGTTACCAATAACAACACTAAGGGAAAAAACTAAATCTAAGGCATCACCATGGTACACTCCCAAACTCAAAGACATGAAAAGACACTGTAGGAAGCTAGAAAGATCTTGGAGGGCTTCTCGCAGCAGCTCAGCCAAAACAAACCATCATGATGCTATAAAAGAATACAAAGCAGAGATTAACTCAATCAAAGCCCGCTTCTTTGAAGATAAAATTAATAACGCCCATAACTGTCCCAGAGAAATATTCCAAATTGCAAAATCTTTAATTGACACTCCATCCACTCCCCAGGACCCCAGCAAAGCACAATTCCGATGTAATAATCAAGCGGAATATTTTTACAAAAAAATACAATTAATCTCTTCAGCATTTGTGGCTCCAGATATAGCTGACCTTGAAGCAACCATGCCACCCGGCATCACACCTTACAGACTAGAAGAGTTCCCCCCAGTAGGAGTAGACGCTCTGGAGCACATTATGAGGAAAGTTAAATCAGGATCCCCAAGTGATCCCGCACCACCCTGCCACCTAAAAAAGATCACAGATACAATACGGCCAGTTATACTCAACACCCTTAATAATTCCATCAGTACCGGCATAGTCCCTACGGCCTGGAAGGAAGCTCAAGTACGAGCTCTCCTGAAAAAACCCTCCCTAGATCCAGATAATATGGCCAACTACCGCCCTATATCCCTGCTTCCATGGGTCAGCAAACTGCTCGAGAGACACATCAATATATCTCTCACTCAATACCTAGAATCAAACAATATACTCCATGATTCTCAGGCAGGTTTCCGCCCCAGGCTGGGAACGGAAGCAGCTCTTCTGACTGTGACTGAGCTAGCTAGGAAACAGATGGACGCAGGCGGCACTACAGCAATTATTTTGCTTGATCTAAGTGCCGCTTTCGACACTGTGAATACCATCATCCTCATCCACCGTCTCAAGCAAATCGGAGTATCAGGAACAGCTATACGCTGGTTACAATCCTTCCTGGAAAACCGTTCTTTCCGAGTAGTCGAGGGTACCACACAATCCAGGATATGGCCTCTTGATCAGGGTGTGCCTCAGGGCTCGTCCCTGAGCCCCACCCTTTTTAATATATACATGCTCCCTTTGGCAGACATCGTCCATTCATTTGGCCTGGAGTTAGTCACATATGCTGACGATACTCAACTGATCGTCTCCATGAACCAAATCACCGCCTCCCCACCCAGTCTTGAGAAATGTTTAGTGGCAGTTAATAAATGGATGGCCAGCTCCCACCTGAAACTTAATGGTGATAAAACGGAGCTTATGATTCTTGGAAACCCAAACATTTCCTATCCGCTCCCGAACTGGCCCCCATGTATGGGCACCCAGCCTCAATCCAAACCCCAAATAAAGAGCCTAGGCATCTGGCTTGATGCTAATCTCAATTTTAACCATCAAGCAACGATCGTATCGGCCACCTGTTTCGGTATGATGCGTATGCTTAGGAAAGTACTACCACTTCTCCCTCCACAAGCCCGCAGGATCATGGTGCAAGCCATTATTCTGTCCCGTTTAGATTACGGGAATGCATTGTACCTAGGGGCCCCGGCGACTACAACAAAGAAGCTCCAAGTCACGCAGAACGCAGCAGCCCGCCTCCTGCTGGGCCTTAACCGGCGGGACTCAGGGACTGCTGCTCTAAAAAAACTCCACTGGCTACCCATCAAGGCCAGAACACTGTTTAAATCAATGTGCTTTATGCACAGAGCTATGTGGAAGGAAGCGCCAGCAATGATCTGCTCGTTGGCCACCCCATACCTCCCCCGCAGGTCGCTGCGCTCCAGCACAGCCTTTCTGGCCACCGAGAACAAAGTTAAACGTGCCAGATGGGGAGGCCGTTCCTTTTCTTGGAATGCGGCCAAGGCCTGGAATGCTCTGCCAGTCTCCCTGCGTGGCGAACCCAATCTCCTAAAATTCCGCAAGGAACTGAAAACCCTCCTTTTCACGTAAACTTCACTACCCTCACTTGTCCCCCCAGTCACACTCAGCGCTACGAGGCCTCCGGGTAGTCTGCGCTTAATAAAACCCAATTAAAAAAAAAAAAAAAAAAAAAAAAACTAATAAACAACACAGAGGCCACATAAATAAAAACGACCTACTGCATCCTTTCCAATCAGGTTTAAGAATGGCCCACTCGACTGAGTCAGCTCTTCTCATAGCCACAGAAACATTGAGGAAATATGCAGATGAGGGAAAAACAGCTGCACTGCTCTTACTAGACCTCAGTGCGGCGTTTGACACTATCTCCCATGAGCTTCTCATTCAAAGATCAGAGGCGTGTGGCATAAAACATAGGGCATTGAGTTGGTTGACATCATTTCTCTCCACACGAAGCTTCCAAGTTGCTCAACAAACTCATCTATTTAAAAAACTCCCCTTGGCTAAAGGGGTCCCACAGGGCTCAATCTTGATGGGGGCCATTGCCAGAGTTTGTGGAGAAGTATGGGGTGTTGATTGTTTCTTACGCTGACGACACACAATTAATTGTGATGCTAGCACAGGTCCGGGGCCAAGCAGCTACCCGGTTCTCCAAATGTTTAGAAGAGGTGGCAGACTGGATGACTAACCACTGCCTCAAGCTAAACGGGGGTAAAACGGAGGTCATGGTAGTAGACAGAGCGCCACCCATATGGTCACACGCATGGTGGCCTGAAACTCTAGGCCAACTGCCTCCCCCCAAATCCGAAGTCAGAAACCTCTGTATATGGCTGGACCCCAAGCTGACTTATGAAATTCAGATTCGGAAGGTAGCAGGCAAATGTTACAGGAATATGACAATTCTGAGGAAGGTGCTAGACCTACTACCACGGAAATGCCGGAAAACTATAGTACATGCGGTAATAACTTCCCAACTAGATTACGGGAATGTACTTTATCTTGGTACTAGTAACACCGAACTTGCTAAACTCCCAAAAATACAGAATGTGGCGGCTCGGATGCTACTGGGCCTGCCAAGAACAGCGAAAACGAGGAAAACACTGATAGCCTTACACTGGCTCCCAGTTGAAAGGAGAATCACTTTTAAGGCATTCCACCATATTCTAGCAAAAAAAACCCTAGATACTTGAAATATCTAATAACCCATTACACCCCAGGACGGATCCTAAGGTCTATGGGTATGGCACTGGTCATTGGGTCATTGTGCCAAGAATATTCAGAGCTAGAATGGAAGCTCGATCATTTCGGTACCATGCAGCTAAAATGTGGAATGCCCTTCCACTATATCTAAGAACAGAACCATGCAAAAGCAGTTTTTGTAGGCTGCTAAAAACATGGCTGTTCAAGTAAATCGGTTAGACTTACAAGTAAGCTCCACACAGTATAGCATCATAGGTGGATGACAGCTATCTCCCCAGAGCATATCTATAAGCGTGGGGACACACCGATGGTGTAACTTTGCTCTCTACAAATGAATAAAATACAATTGTGTCGCATTAGACTTAGCCAACCAGAAATCCCATTTCTAACACTAACCCAAAGTCAATGTCGATATACTGAGAATATAAGGATTGTAATGTATGTAGTTCACTGCTCTCTCCCACCCGCTTCTTCCCTACACCCCTCTCCACTCTGTAATGCTTCTTTGGTTCTTACAATAAAGAATTGCAACACTGAACAAAAATGCTGCAAGAAGCTCAATTCTTTGCTTATTCCAGCAGACCAGTCCCAATTTGATATGCCCTGGACCCTGCAGGTCGCTTCTGGGAGATGGAGTACTAACTCCAAAGTAGTGAACAAAATGCTCCAGACCCTTGACTTGTGTTAGAGTATTCCTTTTCTCCCTCAAAAACTGCACAACTGGACACTTAGAAAATGTATCCAAACTTTCTGCATAAAAAACAGAGGGTGCTACTGGTCTGCTGCTGACGTCAAACTGCTGAAAGAATGCAGACTCCCCAATTAGCCTGAATGTAGAGAACTTTACTAGGACCAATGGACCAATGGCAATCAACAATCCTATGACTTTCTGGCCCTTGAGGTAAGAATTTGTCTGCTCAATTTTCCCACTTTTGATGTTGAGAACCTCAAATTTCGCACCAAAGTCAAGGCTCCCACCATGGTTCTGAGCTTCACCTGTCCGCAGTCAACAAGTTCCTCTTCGGATCCAGCTGGCAGACCGATCCATTGACTTTAAGCTTTCCACCTGGGCAAAATGTATTCCTGTATCTGATCTGTGCTGCATTGGGATTGGCCTCAACTTTTAGCTTTGACTTCATCTAGCGGGAGCAGATACCCCCAGTTGGCACTTTTTGTTTTAGGCCCAAGCACATAAAAATCATATAGCTGGTTTCTTACACTAAAAACATCTATTTTTATAAATTGGAGTGAGATTTTTTATTTATTGTAGATGGTACATTAAGCATACAATTACATTTTTAGCAAAAGCAGTCAATCAAGAAAAAAGAATCTTCTGAGTGCAGTTTAGCACAAACTTAAATACATCCATAGGTATTATTGTCATGTAATCCCTTAATTAGGACTCTTATACCAATCTTAAATTAACATTTGTATAGGTACCATGGGTAAAAGAAACAAATCCTGAATAGTTGCAAATTCTGGGTATACTGCTAGCATTCCAAACTGTTCTACAAAGTGCAAAAAACATATCGTTAAGTTGTAGAAGTCCCATATAAATTTAGAAAACTATTAATACCACATATTTAAAGTGCAAAGTGAATACATGCTTTTAATTGTTTTGGTACTGATAGATGCTTTACGCGTTTTCCTTAAATTAGTCCTGACTGCTCTGTGCTACAGCTACCAGTGATTAAGCTCAGGTTTAAATTATTGAGACCTAACTGGAAATAGTAAGGAATAGTGACATTATTACTTGAAGAGGACTGCTATTCAATTCAACTTTTAATACCCTTTCTCACAGAAAAATATTATCCAAAGTTGTAGGTCTTGCTGATATAACGGAGAAAAGTATTGGAAAAGACAGTACATATGTTATATTTATTATGAACTCCTTTACAAAGAGAGCAGGTATGACTTTGAGATAGTGAAATCAATTTGCTTTGCCACAGGCTAGTAAATGGGTATCGCTTTTTGATTGAATTAGATCCTGTTATTGTGCAACCTGACCAATTAAACAATGTTGATAACTGGAACAGACTTCACATCTTGGGGGTTAGTTACACCCTATCACCTTTCTTCCTGGTACATGGTTTTCACTCGGAATATTTTGTAACGCTGCATTAGGAAGTGTTCCAATTCATAATTCAAACTGGGAACTTGTAAATATATGCTTTTATGTGCATAGTATGTGTTTATTGAAGTCCTTTTAAAATAAAGAACTGACTTGACAAGGATATATTGATATTTTGGCTTTTGCGGAGTTCTGAGTTTATTATAGTCTACATGACATCATCGAGTCATCCTTGGAGAGCTTCACCTCATTATCTTAAAAGAGAAGTGATAAAAAATGTTCTTTGTGGGTTTGTGATGTGAATGTTTCATGATACTAGAAGAGAACTTGGCATAACTGGTGTTCAGTAACTTTTCATTGCTCTTGGACCTCCTGAATTGCATTATTGTGGATTTGTACATGTTGCTGTGTTATGTTATTTTTTTGTTATCTGTCACTCTATTTTTTTGTTGTCGATAGTTGGGTTTGTCGGTTTCTGTGTTGGTTTTATGTTGCATGTGTGTTGCATTGTTTTTTTGTGCTGTCTGGTGATGAGTTATTGAGATTCTGTCATTATGTTGTGCTATTGTTGTGTTATTACGTTGCATTGCCTGGTGTTCTGTGTAAGGGTGGGCGTAGTTGGCAGAGTACCACTACACAGAATTCTGCGGAATTGATGAAAAACTCAGTGAATTCTGCTCCACAACTCCAATCCGTCTCACCACAATTTATAAAAACAAAAACCTCTCAATTAACTCCAATATTACATGCTAAAATGCATATAAGCACCTCACAAAAGTGAAAATGAAAATACAGCGAGCAGAGAGAGAGGTGCTGATGTTGATGTCCTCACTAACCTAGGGAGAGAACCAAGCAGATGCCTTGAACACAAGGAGGTGGTGGTCCAATCCTTCTAGGACCACCCCAAGCACTGTCATGGGCAAAAAAATACAATCCCAACCAAAGGCCCTGCAGAACATTATGGGACAAAATTCTAGGGTGCAGTGATTATTATAGTGTCCAATATCAAAACATTCCTTAAATGCAGGCTATCGGGCTCAGCTGATAGCTAATACTATAATATTCACTAAACTCTAAACCCTTGCCCCATAATGCATTGCCGGGCCTTTGGTTGGCATTGTATTTTTTCCCATAACTTTGCTTGGGGTGGTCCTAGGAGGATGGGACCACCACAGAAATTGAGCATGATATGCTCTTTGTGTTCAAGGCACCTGCTTGACCCCCCCCCCTAGGTTAAGAGGGACCACAAAATAATCACCTCTCTCATTGACTGATATTTTCAAAGCTCATTTTTGTGAATTGGTTATATGCTTTGTAGCATGTAAAGGTACAATTGTTTTATCAATTGAACGTGGGTACAGTAGCTCATTCTAGAATTTTTGCATAAACTCTGTTGTCCTGTATTAATGAAATTTTTAAACCGAAACCTCACATACCTGTAGTAAAAATAAAAAATAATTATCTTTGCATGCTAATATACATATAGCCATCTCATTATAATATGCAAGCAGTGCCTTTAAATAAACATTAAATTCTATCTTTACATGCTAATATGCATATAATCAACTCACCAATGTGAAAATGAAAAATAGCCAGCAGTGAGAGACGTGATGATTTTTGGGTCTTTCTTAATTTAGGGAGAGGACCAAGCAGATTCCTTGAACACTGAGAGCACATCATGCTGAAATGATTCGGCAGAGGTCCTTTCCTCCTAGGACCACCCCAAGCACAGTTCTGGGCAAAAATTCAATCCCAACCATGTCTTAATAAAAGTTTTAAACAGAAATGTCACATATCTTTAGTAAAAAAAAGCAATTCTTTGCATGCTTAAATACATATTGCCATCTCACTAAAATGAAAATATAGCAAGCAGTGCCTTTAATTAAACATTAAATAATTATATCTTTACATACTAAAACGCATATAGTCATCTCACTAAAGTGAAAATGAAAAATAACAAGCATTTTGGGGTCCTACCTAACCTAGTGAGAGGACCAAGCAGATGTCTTGAACACACAGAGCACATCATGCTGAAATGATTCGGTGGTGGTCCCATCCTCCTAGGACCAACCCAAGCACAGGTATGGGCAAAAATACAATCCCTACCAAAGGCCATGCAAAGCATTATGGAACGATATTCTGTGCAGTGAATATTATAGTATCCAATATCAAAACATTCCTCAAGGGGCAGGCTCTCAGGCTCAGCTGAGAGCTAATACTATAATATTCACTAAACTCTAGAATCTTGCCCCATAATGCATTGCTTTCCTTTGCAGTGGAAGGGCAACAGATGCCATGGAGCCACTCATCATGCAGCCCGGACACCCAAGACGGCCACAACACAAACCCAGCACCCCCCCAACGGCACCAACACAGCGGACAACCAACATCCCACCCCACACCAACCTGCTAGCTGTGCTGCACCTGTTGGCCCCTGGCACACCCCAATCCACACCTGCCAGAGTCGGGGGAGTCTCACAGCCAGCCACATCCAAGTTCCCCACACCTGTCCTGGACATCACCTTCACCCTGACACCCCAGTCCGCATACATACAACACACTGCAGAGGAACTGCTGGGGACCAAGCAAGGACCATACACCATAGCTGGATGCACACCCGGGTTGGGGGCAATCCACTGCACACGTGCCCCACCTGCCCCCTTAGTGACACAGCACACAATCAGCGAAAAAGGAAGCGCACATCACACATCAATGTGCAGGCAACATCCGAACACCATTGGACCTTAACCAATGTTGCCTCAAAATACACAGCCAGTGTGCATGATCTCTTCACCCTCCGACAGTCCATCAGCAACCAGCGTTCCCAGGATGGCACCCAGGGAAATGCACAGCCCCTTGGCAAGTTCCAAATTAACACCCCACTCACCTCAACTCCACAACCATGTAACCCACAACTCTGGCAATGAACACATAACAAAATCACAACCAACATGCACTACACCATGCCCACCCACCAGACACAACAGAACAACTTACAATGGTAACCTGGGCAAGCCTTGTACATGACCAATCAAAGAAATGGCACCACAGCCACACAATAGCTGAATGTGTGGAGAAGTGGCAACCAGGCATGTGTGAAGGACGTAGTAGAACCATGATTGGGAAAGTACACAATGCCAAGAGTGGCGGCGATGTGCTGGACAGACTGCAGTGTGCTGAATACACCCATATCCACGGCAATATACACCTCTGGTGAATGGAGAGTAGTGGACAGTGGACGCAACCTTTGTTAACCCAGCCAGTGGAAGTCCTCGCAGAAAAGTTACCTGTTACGCCCACCCGTTTAGCGTGAGCAGAATGGGATGGCCCGGCGTACGCCAGGCCAGCGTAGGGTTGTGAATAAAAAGCACGTAGCCCTGGGCGTGGTCCTCTTCCGTAAAGCCCAAAGTCACTGCCAGGGCGGCGCCTCCCACCCCGCCACGAGGCTGATGCCGTCCTTGTCAGCGGAGTTGCCTGCGATCCTGTGCGCCTGCCATACCCCAGCCTGCTGGACCACAAACCCGTCAGGTCCGACCCTGCGCAGCCAGGCCACAATAATCACCTGCTGACACCGGAGTGTGTCAAGGAGGGCTCACCTCGTTCCTGTGTGAGCTCCAACCCTGAGGCCCGTGACCTTGCCATCCTCTAAGACCATTGCTGGCCCCCTGACGCTGGCCCACATTACTCCTTCGTCATTTACATACACCATAGGCGTCCCCCAGTAGGTCTCATATGTGAAATTGTGTCCTGGGTCCTGAATGGTAGTGACCCTAAATCCAGGGCAGCGGGTACTGCACACCAGACCCCCGATCAGTGAGGCATAGTTCCATATGGGCATCTTACGACACGTGCTGCTACAAACCCTGTTCAACGCCAGCTGGCGACACGTGCAGCCACAAACCCTGTTCAATGACAGCCGGCGACACATGCTGCCACAAACCTGGTTCAATGCCAGCCGGCAACATGTGCTGCCACAAAACCTGTTCAACGCCAGCTTGCGACACATGCTGCCACAAACCCTGTTCAATGCCAGCTGGCGACACGTGCTGCCACAAACACTGTTCAACGCCAGCCGGCGACAGGTAGATGAGGGACCAGGACTGCGCTGCGGATCAGTAGGTCTCAAATCCAGCACCTAGTCGCGAATCACGAATGGCAGAGTCCACACCAGTGGTCGCACAGAGAGGAGTAAGAGGAAGATGTGGTTCAGTCCGGATGAAATCCGGGTCACAGCCACGGAGGGGACTGAACACGTGGTACCACTGAACCTGAACTACGCCAACCTATGCCCTCGACACTCGGTGAATCGCCTGTGCTGAACGCTGCCTCCGGCCTACACTGCTATCTGCCTAGGATACACTCGAGTAGGTCACAGATTTGGAACTAAGCATCGAGTATGCAAAGCCAGATTACATATCATTGCACTCAATGAGAGGTGTAAGAGGGTGATACCTTGCATCTTGGCTGAGAGAAAAGGATCATTGTTACGGAGTTGTTCGTACATTACCAACAACTACCCTGGTGTCACTAGCGCTGGGCACCGTGAGCCATCAACACGTGGCTGTGGACCGCTGCCTACAGCCTACACTGCGGTCCAGTCAAGTCAAGTCAAGTCAGAGAATTTATATAGCGCACTACCTACCCAGAGGGTCTCAAGGCGCTTAGAAAGGGGAGGAGGATTACTTGTCAAATATCCACGTTTTAAGTTGCTTTCTGAATGCTAGGTGGTTCTGGGTGAGGCGAAGGTACGCGGGGAGTGAGTTCCATGTTTTAGCAGCCAGGTATGAGAAGGATCTGCCTCCCATGGTGGTCTTGTTGATGCGAGGTACAGTGGCGAGGGCTTGGCTGGAAGAACGTAGTTGGCGGGGGGGGTGTAGAAGGACAGTCGTGAGTTGAGGCATTCTGGTCCGATGTCGTAGAGTGATTTGTGTGCGTGGGTTAGCAGTCGGAAAGTGATTCTCTTATTGACGGGTAGCCAGTGGAGGTCTTTCAGGTGACCAGAGATGTGTTCGTTGCGCGGGATGTCTAATATGATTCTGGCTGAGGCGTTTTGGATTCGTTGGAGTTTCTTCTGAAGTTTAGCGGTAGTACCTGCGTAGAGGGTGTTTCCGTAGTCCAGTCGGCTCGTGACTAGAGCATGGGTGACTGTTTTCCTTGTTTCGGTGGGGATCCAGCGAAATGTTTTCCTGAGCATGCGAAGAATGTTGAAGCAGGATGAGGATACGGCGCTGACTTGTCTGTTCATTGAAAGTGAAGAATCAAGGATCACGCCTAGGTTCCGTGCGTGGTCTGTCGGGATGGGTGCTTTTCCAAGGGCTTCCGGCCACCAAGAGTCGTCCCATGCAGAGGGGGATGTACCTAAGATGAGGACTTCTGTTTTGTCTGAGTTCAGTTTCAGACGGCTTTGTTTTATCCATTTGGCAACCTCTTTCATTCCTTCGTGTAGGTTAGTTTTGGCGGTGCTGGGGTCATTGGTGAGAGAAAGGATTAGTTGAGTGTCATCCGCGTAAGAGATGATGTTGAGGTTGTGTTGGCGGGCGATGGCCGCGAGGGGGCTCATGTATACGTTGAAGAGGGTGGGGCTGAGTGAGGATCCTTGTGGTACGCCACAGATGACTTTAGTGGCCTCGGACTTGAATGGTGGGAGGCGGACTCTCTGGGTTCTTCCGGTGAGGAACGAGGTGATCCATTCAAGTGCTTTTCCTTGAATTCCGATGTTTCTGAGACGTTGTAAAAGGGTGCTGTGGCAGACTGTGTCGAAGGCTGCAGAGAGGTCGAGGAGGATGAGTGCGACTGTGTCTCCATTGTCCAGTAGAGTTCGAATGTCGTCTGTTGCTGCGATGTGGGCGGTCTCAGTGCTGTGTTTTGCTCGGAAGCCAGATTGTGAGGAGTCGAGGGATTTGTTGGCTTCGAGGAAAGTGGCGAGCTGGTTGTTGACGGCTTTCTCGATGACTTTGGCTGGGAATGGAAGGAGCGAAATGGGGCGGTAATTTTTGAGTTTGGTGGGGTCCGCTGTGGGTTTTTTCAGGAGGGCGGTGAGTTCAGCGTGTTTCCAGTCTTCCGGGAAGGTGGCGGAGTTGAAGGAGCAGTTGATGACGTCTCGGAGGTGCGGTGCTATGACGGAGTCTGCTTTGTTGAAGATGTGGTGAGGACATGGATCTGTGGGGGATCCTGAGTGGATGGAGTTCATCAGGCGGATGGTGTCCTCCGTGGAGATTGGGTTCCAGTCGTTAAGGGTGTTCAAGGGGGGAGAATGTCCAGCATATGGTTGGGTGGGTTGGTCTCCGGGTTGGTTGTCGAAGCTGTTGTGGATGTCTGCAATCTTGTTGTGGAAGAATGAGGCTAGGGAGTTGCAGAGGGCTTGGGAGGGGGTGATGTCGTTGGAGTTGGCCGAGGGGTTGAAAAATTCCTTGACGATGTGGAAAAGTTCCTTGCTGTTGTGGGCGTTGTTGTCAAGCCGATCCTTGAATGCTGTTTTCTTGGCATTTCGGATTAGTTGGTGGTGAGTGCGGGTGGCGTTTTTGAAGGCGTCTTTGGTGCTAGAGGTTGGGTCTTTTTTCCAGGCCTTTTCAAGGGAGCGGCAGAGTTTCTTGGACTTCTTAAGGTCATCGTTGAACCATGAGGCCTTCTTGCTGCCAGGTTTGCTTTGACGATTTTTCAGTGGTGCTAAGGTGTCGGCGGTGTTGGATAACCATAGGGTGAGGTTGGCGGCGGCTTGGTTTGGGTTAGAAGAGTGGGCTGGGGTGTTTAGAAGGAGCGATGCGGAGATCTGGTCGGTGGTGATTTTGTTCCAGTTTCTTTGCAGAGTTGGTTGGAGGTGGTTGGTGGGTTTCGGCTTGTTGTAGGTGAAGTGAACGCAGCTGTGGTCAGTCCAGAGGAGGTCCGTGGTGTGGCTGAAGGAGACATGATTGCTGGAGGTGAAGATGGGGTCGAGTGTGTGACCTGCGATGTGGGTGGGGGAAGTGACTAGTTGTTTAAGTCCGAGGTTGGCGAGGTTGTCCAAGAGGGTGGTGGTGTTGCGGTCGTTGATCTTTTCAAGGTGAAAGTTGAGGTCTCCCAGAAGGATGTAGTCTTTGGAGGGGAGCGCGTGTGGAGTGACGAAGTCCGCGATGTCTTCACTGAATTTTGCGCGGGGTCCTGGTGGTCTGTAGAGGAGGGTGCCTCTGAGTGTGGTCTTGGGGTCGATGTGGATTTGGAAGTGAAGGTGTTCGGAGTTGGCGAGGTTGGCGTCAGAGCTGGTTGAGATGCGGATAGATTTTTTATGGACGATAGCGATTCCTCCTCCTGTGTGGCCGGTACGGTCCTTGCGAGTGATCTTATAGTCTTCAGGGATGGCAATGGTGATGTCTGGGGCGGAGGAAGCGTTCATCCATGTTTCCGTTAGGAAGGCGACGTCTGGAGAGATGGTGTCTAGTAGATTCCATAGGTCAATGGCGTGTCTGTGGACCGAGCGGGTGTTGAGAAGGATGCATTGTAGGTGGTTGGGGTCGTGAATCTGTGGTGTGGTCGTAGCGGAGATGCAGTTGGTGCCGCTGAATTTGCAGGAGTAGCAAGAGAAAGGTCCATGGGTGTGTCCAGGAGCGGCTTGGACGCAGTTGGGGGAGCGGCCGGGGTTAAGGGCTAGGAGGGTGGTGGCATCGTAGGTGATGCGGGAGGGCAGCGCAGCGCAAGGTCCAGGGGGTATGGCGCTGGGCGCGGTCCAGGCGCGGACGGGCGTAGACGGGCTTACCTTTGGCGCACCTTCGGCGAGGCCGTAGCGCGTGGACGCTGCGCGTTGGAACATCAAGCATTAATGGATAGAGGAGGGGGCGGAGCGTGGGAGGGGGAGCAGGGAGGCGGGAGCGTAGGGGGAGGGGCGGGCTGCAGGCACAACAATATGGACGGGGAGATAAGCAAGAGGACCGGGAAATGCGGGCTGGTGCTGAAAAACGGGCACAATAATAGGTTCAGTTAAAAGAAAGCAATGCCCAGCTTACCTAAGAGCGATATGCAAATGTGGCAAAACGATGCGAGTAAAGCACACTTCACGAACAAAACACACTGCAAGCTAAGTTATGCTGAGCGCTGCGCAGACTGAGTGGGTTCAGATTCAATTAGTGGAATTACAATGCCAGAGGTGAGCAGCGCTACGATACCAAAAGCAGCGCTATGCAGCGCTATGGATCCAGGAGGGAGGGTGGAGCGGCCGCCTCACACGGAGTCAGGCAAGTCACGGAGGTAACACAGCTGGGATGTCCCTGGTATCTCGTGGGTGGGAGGGGGAGCAGGGAGGCGGGAGCGTAGGGGGAGGGGCGGGCTGCAGGCACAAGAATATGGACGGGGAGATAAGCAAGAGGACCGGGAAATGCGGGCTGGCGCTGAAAAATGGGTCCAGTAGGTCACAGAGTCATGATTTAGCAATGTTGCAGTTCATATCAGTGGAAAAGTGTGGCTCAATGGTTAGAGCGGCAGACCCTGATGCAGAGGTCTAGCGTGGGACCAGGATTCAATTCCCCGCCTCGGCGGGTCTTGGGCTCAAAATTCCACGGACCTGATAATTCTCGCCTTGGTGCCTATTCCAATCATGGAGTCCCACTCTGCAACTCTGGGCAATAGCTTGCTTAATCCCCACAACGACCCCCACAGCAGTAAGGATGCCTGGCCTCCACCTTGGGGGTTCCCAGGAGTGGACGCCTCACAGGGAAAGCCAGGATGGGTTCCACAGCGGTATTCGTACAAGCGCCTTGAGACCCTTGAGGGTGAGTAGTGCGCTATACAAGTATCAATTTACTTTTACATTTACATTTTCATCAGTGTACGGGCATCATCGCAGACTGCATCCCCTCTCAGCCCCGGTGCCACTAAATCTAGTCCCCGATATTCTTGGACACTCACTGTTCGTACATTGGTGGCGTCTGAGTCGATGGACTACGGACTAGTTTTTATCCTAATGTTGCTGACACCGAAGTGGTGGTGAAAACGAGGCTTGCGCTTTCCACCCCACAATTTGCTGCTTCCAGATAAAATCAAACCTTTCTGCAACATGGCCTGGAGGACACCTTCCACTGTGCTCCACAACCCTCTGCAACATGCACCTCGGACATTGATGTTGACCCGCTCAGGTCGCATGGCCCATTTGACTGCACCGCAAGTCACTGTCCCGTGGCTGGGTGCCTGTGCCGGCCGCAGTGCATCTGGGGACCCCTTCTCCAGAGACATTGGATGGCCCCTGGAACGCAGGCCTTGGGGGTCACCAACACCATTTCTCAGTGGCCTTGCGCTGTACGCAGCCTCTGGGCCCAAATGCGTCCCACCAGGGCTCACACACCAAAGGGAGTCAAGACCAGCCCGGACTTCGCATCACCGCAGGTAGTACACACCACCACTGCAAAGACCACCTCCAACCGCCATCTGCCAGAGTTAAAACAGTGGTCCTGACAGTCTTATGGAGTTTCTCAGACCTATTGTGGATGTCATCATTGGCCTGATACCCTGCCTGCTATGCACTCCAGCTGCCAGTGACTCAGTGCACCGCAGGCCATTGTCCGTTGCTGATTTTGCTTTGTGCTGTGGAGCGTTTGTGCAGCTATGTCACCTCAAACAGTGTGGCGGCCCTGAGTCATTGATGGAGAAGATTATGCAAGTGTAACACACCCCACTGCATCTGCATCAGGAATATATTGAAGGGACACAATCCGAGATTTTTTCTTCACACGAGCACACTCATCTCTAGTATCCCAACCCCAGTGCACTGCATCTCACGGACACTTCTGTTTGCATGTTGGTTGTCCTCTGGACTTTCTCCTGCTCACTCCATGTTGCTCAGCATTTGACTCTGTTATGCATGTGTTTTCTGTTTCCGTTGCAATGGTGTCCAATGTTCAAGTGGTTGCCAGCACCAGACACTCCTTGCGGAATGGCTGACACTCAGCCACACACATCCAGCACATGCGTTCACTGTACATGTGGGCCTGCCAATAAAGGAGCCGGGCGCATGTGCACGTAGCCAGTTCAGCATGATATCTGTGTGTGTTCCTCTAGTCTTGTGTGCATGAGGGCCCTGGGCCCTACGACATAATATTGTGCAGTGTACATCGGATGCAGGCATGTCACCACAGGCAGTGGGTTAGAGGTTGGACATGTAGCTTTGTTGTCACCCACTCAATTCATAAGGGGAGTGACCAGGGCCGTCGTACGTAGACCCAGACATGGGTGTGTGACTGCTATTTGAACGCCCCTGGGCGTGGTTCTGTACTGTGACTGTGCATCTGCATATGTCTCTATGGCAGTGTGGGTCTCCTTAGTGGGGTGTGGGTGGACCCTGAAGGAGGATAGACACCTATGTATGTGGCCTGGTTTGCATTCCATGAGTTCGGCCCCCACCAACACCTGTTGGGCCACCTCCTTTTGGTATGCTGACACATGGCATTGGAGTGCCATGTGTGGGTGGGTGAAGTGTTGTGAGCCAGCTGTGCTTGCGGGTGCTTCCTGCTGTGTTGTCTGTTGCAGGCTCGGTGTTCTCCTCTGATTAGCTTGGCTGGCCAGGTCCTGGTGGGGGGTTGCATGGGATATCCATGGGCTGTTGTAGGGCGTCTGTGTTGACGGTGTGGTGGCTCTCTCCGGCATCACTGATGTATTTTATTCTGTGCTCTGCTGAAGGTGTTGTGTGCCCCTCTGCAATGTAAAGAGGAGGTGCCTGTTGACTTTGTGTTGATGTATATGTTGGCGCATTGTGCTGGTTTGCATGCAGACTGTATGGCAATGTACTTTGTGACTGTTTGGGGGGTTCTGGATTCTTCTGCGAGACAGTGTACATTTGGACTACATGACGGATGTGAGGTCGTACGCGTACATTTCCATTTCACAGTTTTCGGCTCTGTCAGATGTAGTAGGCATGTTTTCTGTGCATGTGCGGAGCCACTTGGGTCCTCTGTTCCGCAGTGTTGGCTATGCGTGTTGTTCCATGTTGTCGTCAATGTGGGTGTGCTGTTCATGCTATGTGTGTGTGCTGCAGTGTGCCAAGGGGATCTGGAACATGATCCTGGGTGATTGGGGGTGTGCAGTGTGCTACACCTTGTTGTGCATGTATGCCGTTGTGCCCATCCCCCCGTCACCCCAGTCCCTGTTCGTTGAACTCCTTGTTGTGTCAGGTCCTCTTGAGCTGTGTCCTTACTACCTACTCCTTGCACCGTCTCCACACTGATGACTGTGGCCTGGGTTTCCTCCTGCTCCTCTGGTGGCACTGGACTGCCACCTCCTGTCACCGTATCTGCCTTCCTGTTGGCAGCAGGTTGGTGCCTGGTTTAGGTAGTCATGTCATGCCGGTGCCTATTGGCCTCCTGGATTGGGCTCCTCGGCACTCTGACTGCAATCCAGGTGGTCCGCTAGTGGGTCAGTTGCAGGTAGTGTTCTATCACCTCTGTGACGCTGGTCTTGTTTTCCTGCGGTCTGCACCCCGTCTTCCTCTCCCTCTTCTCCTTGGCCTTCCCGACCCCTTTGTTCCTTGCTGGAAGTCTGTGGGGATTGTGGGGTTCGAATTGGCCTCTGCCCTGGGTCAGGTTGCATCCATGTTGCTACGTGCTTTGGCTTATTTCTGGTGTATTTTTTCTGTGGTTTATATGGCGCAATGTCCTGCTAGACACATGGGATTTGCAGGCCTGTGGCTGGTTTTCACTAGTTTTTGTACCGCAGTTAGCCTCATTGCATGTTTTTTTGCGTTTGTGTATCATATCTTTGCAGCGTAGCATTGATTTTCACCCGGACATTTGACGCATTATCTGGTGTCTATTGCATGCTACTGCTGCGTTGTGAATTCCACGTTGACACAGGGGTTATTTTTTCGCGATGTTGAAAGTTGCGTTAGGCTACTTTTGCGGTAGTTATCACAGGTTCTTGTGAATATACCCCTGAGTTATTAGTTGCTCAGGATGTGAAGCCGAACATGTAAAGTTTCTCCTTACTGGAAACCAAGCACTCCATTGTAGCACTCCACTCTCTTAGGGTAGCGAAACAGAGAAGTCCAAGGCATTATGAGGGCGGGTGGTGTGGGCTAGTAATCATCATTTGCTGGCATGTAATAAAAATAAATAAATGATTTTCCAGTCAGCGCTTTTTCATTAGAAAAAGGAAAAATATGCATTTATTACACACACACACATACTACTAAATACTATGCAGTAATTTACAAATATATACATCAGGCAAATAGAAATACCTTAGGCAAAATTCTGAGACCACAATTGACCCCTGATGGGTATTGGCAACTAAATAACAGCATCACTTTAAATAAGGCAAGAATATTGGCTTTCGTCAAGGTGTCACCTCATTCGAAGACAAAAAAACACATATGAAAAATCATCATCATCATATCACCATAATCAATATCCATGTCTAAATGTTATCATTATTACTAATAAACCATTTCAATGTTCATTTAAAACCAGTATTAGTAATATATGGTTAATAAATAATTTAAAACCAACATAACACGTTTTTACTTTTTTTTTAAATACACATTTAGACTGCATAAAATGCAGTCATAGAAACAATCTCTGGAGATCGTTACACTTCCTGTTTGTAGGACGATGTTTCAGCCTTAGGAGTGCTGACCCACTCCCCCCAGCCATAGTCACCGGGGCATGTGGGCAAGGTCACCACTAAATTGGGGAGGGTGGTATGACAGTGCTTCTCCTACTTCTCTGTATCAGGGGCAGGGGATGGGGCCTCAGACCCCTTTTTCACATAAACAGGCCAAGGGAATAGGGCTCCCCGGGCATCTTGAAGATCTGGGAAGGGGGCCCCATTTGCACTGCCTCCCAGAGCCATTACTTATTAATGAGGTTGCACTGACCCTTGGGCACTGGCTCATCCTTTGGGTATTTACATTCCTGCAGCACTTGTTTTTCTGAGGATGTAAAGGTCAAATCATATGAATGAGCCGGGCAGATTTGTCTTCTGATGGCGACCTCTAGCCACCAGGAACATTTTCAGAAAGCCTCATAGCTTCTAAAACAGCACACTTTGCTAGCCTTTTTCTTTGGTGCTTCTCTTCCCCTGTTGTCTAGCTCTTGCACCAACTGGCCGTTAGGTGGTGCAAGGAAACTAGCCTCACTGGTCCTGGAAAGGCCCACTGTTCTTGGGGTGAGTTGGGTTCAGAGTCCTTAGTCCATTGGAGCAATATGGGACTTATCCTTTCAGCTTTTTACGGAGTTGCTGCAGTCCATTTCCAGTGCTCACACTTTTTTCTCATCCTTATGCAAAGTTTTTGAAATGGGGGTGGAATGTTCTAGAAGTTAGGCACCCCAGGCCAAACCTAGGTAGCAACATGACCCCTCCATGGCTGTCCCAACCATCCTGCACAGCATGTTGAGACTATTCAAGATGACACGGTCGAGAGGTATCTGTTCACATCTCCTATGGCTGCCTCAGCTCTACCCCTAGCTGACATCACTGATAGGAACGTTCCCACTAAAACCTCAAAGGGGAACCCCCTCCTGTGTTGGCTTCAGAGGTCTGAGCTTTCGCTTTTGTTCAGTACCCTGGGCTGTGCTTCTCCCCACCCTGTTACAATGTGGCAGCTAATTAACAGATGCAGATTCTCTTCCTCTTCCCTTCTTCCTCAGGAGCTGAGTCATGCACTTTTTGTGTGGGGAGGCATTTGTTCACTCTGCTTGGGAGCAGTGTGTTGGAAAACGAGGCAGTACTTGTGAGGCCTGCAAAAATAACATGACTACATTTGTCCTTCACTGGGAACCAAACACCCTATTGTAGTTCTTGACTCTCAGAGGGTCGCGTTGCAGAGCAGTCTAAGGCTTACTCAAGGGAGGTGATGTAGGCTAGTATTTGACATTTACCAGTACACAGAAATAACACTCAATAATTTATTGTCTAGTCTGCACTTTGCTTTATAAAAGGAAGAGTAAATGTATTAAAAACACACTACTATGCACCAATTTACAAACATACATAAGCTGTTGGAATTACTTTGTAACCTAGCTTAACATTTACACCCCTCCCGCGGGGATGGGGTCTAGTACCACCACTCCCGCGTATGCACATCATCTTGCCCCCAAATGCAGTGGGTTGAAATAACCTGGAGCAAGGGTGCCCACTGGCACCATCCCCGTGGCGACCCACCCCACCATCTCAACCAGTATTTAAAATGAGCACACCTGCCACGGTGACACATAAACATCCCTGAGCATCTCATACTGACCATACAGTATACACCTCTACATCTTAGGGGTTCACAGTCTGCGTTGTTCTTTACTTAATGCAGCAGCAAGAATACATGTTTAGACATCACTGTAAATGAGGTACTTATCATAGCTGATAATAGTAGTAATGCATTGCTATCACAACGCCTAAAAGACATCACAGTTCTAATCACAGGATTAAGTATATACAGCAAGACACCCTAGCAGGAATGTCCAGCAACATAACCCCACTTTGCTTATGACTTCACATTACACATGTGGCTTTCAGTCCCTCATAAGAAATAACATCAAATAAATGCACTTCACGTGCAATTGCACCTCTTCACCTCCAGGGGATGCCCTTCTCTAGACATCCCTAAATCAGCTGTTCACACCTTGGTGCAGTCCCCAATACACCCTAGCTGAAGAATGAAAGTTCCAGCCACAGGATGGTATTGATGCCTGGCTGAGCCCTCAAGGGGTTATTTTCTGCCAGTCCCCTAGAGAATTAGGGAGGGGGGACTTTATTCATGTTATGCATGGGGAGTCTGCGTGCTCCTGCAGCTCCGCCTGCACCTTTGCCTACAAGTGGTGGTCACCCCACCTCCGGGCGCCACCAGACACCGAAACAAGTGACTTTCCCCATGCCTCGCACGGCATATTTGGGCGCTTAGTGTTCTCCTCCTTCATATTATAGCAGCAGCTCTCCAGCTCACCCGGGGAGAGCCGCTCTGCCACTTCTGGTGGCCTCACGCCATGTCTGCTCTTCAGCCGAGGGTCCGGTCCCACCCGGACGCCGTTCCTGCAGGTATGTTCATCGCAGCTCAGGGAGCCCACCTCCGGCCGCTCTGGCTGGCTTCCCGCCCAGCCTGCACCCCTATGTGCTGCCGCGGGAGCCAGCACTTCAATTCTGGTCTACTACTTCTGCGGACATACCCGGAGGCTGCTCGTTACTGGCAGGTTCGAGGGGGAGTGCGATGTCACTCCCCCCGCCTTCCCGCTGCTGTGGGGGAGTGCAGCAGCACTCCCCCCTCCCCCATCTGCACACCCAGGGGGTCTTGGGCCCCCAGGTACATCTTCACGGGGAGCTCGATGGCGCTCCCGGACTTGTCTTCCTGCCGCGATAGGGGGATGCACGATGGCACACTCACTCCTCCTCCTCACCATCGCCGGGGCTCAAAGTCGGGGGTCCTGGGCCCCAGAGGTCTTCACTGGGAGCGCGTCTGTGCTCCCTGGCTTTCCTTAATGGTATCGAGGCCAGGAGTTGGGATCCCGGGCCCCAGTGAACCTTGTCGGGGACGAAACGGTGCTCCCCGGCTTCCAATGTCGTCAGGGGCCAGGGTGGGCTCCTGGCACCCCTGTGGAGCTTCTTCACAGGGAGCGCGACGGTGCTCCGCAACTCTCTCTTCGTCGGGGGCCAGGGTGGGCTCCTGGCTCCACGCTGGGACATTTTCACTTGGATAGTGTAGGGGTAAAAATTACTATTCTAACTCCAGGGGGGTGTAATAGTAGGGTAAGTGTTGGATAGTGTAGGGGTAAAAATTACTATTCTAACTCCAGGGGGGTGTAATAGTAGGGCAAGTGTTGGATAGTTGGCGTGCTTTCTAATTTTCTTGAATCTAATGAGATCCTGCACGCCACCCAATCAGGCTTTCGTCCCCATCTCAGCACTGAGACAGCGCTCCTGGAGGTTTCGGAAACCATTAAAGGGGTTCTGGACTCTGGGGGCAAAGTCATGCTGGTGATGTTAGACCTGTCGGCGGCGTTCGACACCGTTCCTCATGATGGTCTTCTCGCTAGACTTTTCGAGATAGGCCTACGGGGGACGGTGTTCGACTGGTTTTCCTCCTTCCTAGCCGGCCGCCGGCAATCGATCTGGGCCCCGCCTGATTCCGCCGTGATGCCGCCTCTGGGAGTCGGGGTCCCTCAGGGCTCTATTTTGAGCCCGACCCTCTTTAACATCATTATGACCCCATTGGCAGCGTTGGTGGAGTCGCATGGTGCCCAGATCGTATCCTACGCGGATGACACCCAGCTCCTCTTCTCTTTTAAGAGAGGAGGCGACTTTGATGGGGAGAGTATTCGGGATTGCCCTGGGGCTGTTTTTCATTGGTTCCATCTAAACAGCCTTAAGTGCAATTCCGACAAGTCCGAAGTACTCTTCTTTGGGTGCGACACAGAGCCAGATTGGCAGACTTGGTGGCCACGGGATATGTTCCCTCCGTCCTGCTCCTCTCAGGTTGCTAAGAATCTGGGGGTGAAGATCGATAACAGGCTCACCTTGAAATGCCAGATCCTGGGGGTGTCGGGCATTTGCTTTGGCATCCTTAGGATGCTGCGGAGGTTCCTTCCTCTGTTATCCGTGGAACATAGGACGCGGACAGTCCAGGCTCTGATTGGGTCCAGGTTGGATTATTCCAACGTTCTTTACCTGGGCCTTCCAGAGTACTTGCTGCAGCGGCTTCAAGTGGTGCAGAACGCCGCTGCCAGGGCAATCTTCGGCCTTAGTAGGCGCTCCAGGGCCTCGGGCCTGTTAGCAACTCTACATTGGCTTCCTATCCGCAAGAGGATCGCCTTTAAGGCGCTGACCTTGGTCTATAAAGCTCTTCACAAGGGGGGAGCTAAGTACCTCCAAAAGAGACTGGTCTTTTATCATCCGACCAGGTCTCTGAGGTCGGAATCCCTGCACCTTGCTGTTGTCCCCCGGGTAAAGAAAGCGCGCCTCGGAGGCCGCTCTTTTGGACTGCTGGCATCTAAGCTGTGGAACTCTTTACCACTGGCCCTGCGGGGAGCCACTAGCCTGCTGGCTTTTAGGAAAGGCCTTAAAACGTGGCTGTTCACTCAGTAGTCGGTCTTCTGTGAATCTCTGGCCCACACTTCTTTTAGTCTTTTATCTGGTGTTATGTTAGTATATTGCAGTTTTGTCTCTTTCTCCAATAAAGCGCCGGGACACTCTTTTTGAGTAGCCGTGCGCTATAGAAATAAATAAATAACATAACATAACATAACTTAACATAACATAACATAACATAGTGTAGAGGTTAAAAATTACTATTCAAACTCCAGGGGGGTGCAATAGTAGGGTAAGTGTTGGATAGTGTAGGGGTAAAAATTACCATTCTAACTCCAAGGGGGTGTAATAGTAGGGTAAGTGTTGGATAGTGTAGGGGTAAAAATTACTATTCTTACTCCAGGGGGGTGTAATAGTAGGGTAAGTGCTGGATAGTGTAGGGGTAAAAACTACTATTCTAACTCCAGGGGGGAGTAATAGTAGGTAAGTGTTGGATAGTGTAAATAAAATAAAATTAAAATATTCAAAATTATTATAATAAATTAAATTATAATTATTTTAAGAAAAGTAATTAAAAAATTGTAATTAGATTAAAATAAAAATATTAATACAATTATATACTTACCTATACTTACGTTGTAATGGCATGCGTTGTATTAGCATCTGCGTTGTAATGGCATGCGTTGTAATGGCATGCGTTGTAATGGATACTGCGTTGTAGAAGTTGCGTAGTGATGGAAGTGTGTTGCAAAATTTGCGTTGTGATGGTTGTTTCACAGTGGGGGATGTATGACGTTACAACGTATACATTCACAACGAATACCATCACAACGCAACTTTTACAACGCAGGATCCATTACAACGCAAGCCATAACAACGCATGCCATTACAACGCAGATGCTATTACAACGCATGCCATTACAACGTAAGTATGGGTAAGTATATAATTTAATTATTATTAATTTAAATTTAATATAATTACAATGTGTTTAAATAATTTTATTACATTAATTTTAATTTTTAAATAATAAAATATAATTTACCATTGTAAATCCAGGGGGGTGTAATAGTAGGGTAAGTGTTGGATAGTGTAAGGGTAAAAATTACTATTCTAACTCCAGGGGGGTCTAATAGTAGGGTAAGGGCTGGATGGTGTAGCGGATAAAAAATACTATTCTAACTCCAGGGGGGTGTAATAGTAGGGTAAGTGTTGGATAGTGTAGGTGTAAAAATTACTATTCTAAATCCAGGGGGGTGTAATAGTAGGGTAATTGTTGGCTAGTGTAGGGGTAAAAATTACTATTGTAACTCCAGGGGGTGTAATAGTAGGGTAAGTGCTGGATAGTGTAGGGGTAAAAATAACTATTCTAACTCCAGGGGGTGTAATAGTAGGGTAAGTGTTGGATAGTGTAGGGGTACAAATTACTATTCTAACTCCAGGGGGGCGTAATAGTAGGGTAAGTGCTGGATAGTGTAGGGGTACAAATTACTATTCTAACTACAGGGGAGTGTAATAGTAGGGTAAGTGCTGGATAGTGTAGGGGTAAAAATTACTATTTTAACTACAGGGGGTGTAATAGTAATGTAAGTGTTGGATAGTGTAGGGGTAAAAATTACTATTCTAACTCCAGGGGGGTGAAGTAGTAGGGTAAGTGTTGGATAGTTTAAATAAAATAAAATAAAATAAAAATATTCAATAATATTATATTAAATTAAATTATAACTATTTTAAGAAATTAGTAAAAAAATTGTAATTAAATAAAAATAAAAATTGTGTTAATGCAATTATCTACTTACCTATACTTACGTTGTAATGGCATGCCTTGTAATAGTATCTGCGTTGTAATGGCTTGCGTTGTAATGGCATACGTTGTAATGGATCCTGCGTTGTAAATTTTGCGTTGTGATGGTAGTGCGTTGTAAAAGTTGCGTTGTGATGGTTGTTTCCCAGTGGGGGATGTATGACATTACAACGCATACATTCACAACGCATACCATCACAACGCAACTTTTACAACATAGGAGCCATTACAACGCATGCCAATACAACTCAGATGCTATTACAAGGCATGCCATTACAACGTAAGTATAGGTAAGTATATAATTTAATTATTATTAATTTAAATTTAAAATAATTACAATTTTTAAAATATTTTAATTAAATTAATTTTATTTTTTAATTAACAAAATATAATTTACTATTCGAAATTCAGTGGGGTGTAATAGTAGGGTAAGTGTTGGATAGTGTAGGGGTAAACATTACTATTCTAACTCCAGGGGGGTGTAATAGTAGGGTAAGTGCTGGATAGTGTAGGGGTAAAAATTACTATTCTAACTCCAGGGGGGTGTAATAGTAGGGTAAGTGCTGGATAGGGTAGGGATAAAAATTACTATTCAAACTCCAGGGGGGTGTAATAGTAGGGTAAGTGTTGGATAGTGTAGGGGTGAAAATTACTATTCTAACTCCAGGAGGGTGTAATAGTAGGGTTAAGTGTTGGATAGTGTAGAGGTAAACATTACTATTCTAACTCCAGGGGGGTGTACTAGTAGGGTAAGTGCTGGATAGTGTAGGGGTAAAAATTACTATTCTTACTCCAGGGGGGTGTAATAGGGTAAGTGCTGGATAGTGTAGGGGTAAAAAATTACTATTCTAACTCCAGGGGGGTGTAATAGTAGGGTAAGTGCTGGATAGTGGAGGGGTAAAAACTACTATTCTAACTCCAGGGGGGTGTAATAGTAGGGTAAGTGTTGGATATTGTAAATAAAATAAAATAAAATTAAAGTATTCAAAATTATTATAGTAAATAAAATTATAATAATTTTAAGAAAATTATTTAAAAAATTGTAATTAAATAAAAAATTAAAATAATAATAATACAATTATATACTTACCTATACTTACGTTGTAATGGCTTGCATTGTAATAGCATCTTCGTTGTAATGGCATGCGTTGTAATGGCATGCGTTGTAATGGATCCTGTGTTGTAAAAGTTTTGTTGTGATGGTTGTGCGTTGTAAAAGTTGCGTTGTGATGTTTGTTTCCCAGTGGGATTGGGTGTGCCAGGCAGTGTTCAGTGGCCACTTGTGGTGTGTACCTAGGGGGATGAAACCAATAATGCGTGAAGTGTGCCTGTGCGCACAAATAGTATAATTCAAAATTTGGCATGTCGTACCCCCCTTGCGAATACGGGCATGTGAGGATCTCCCGCTGCAAACGGGATTGCTTACCAATTTTATGAGTTCTGTCCGAAGCATTTAGAATTAGTGCCGACCCGGTTATAAAAGGATATTTAAAAAGAGATACAAGAATTTGGGAAGAATTACCATTTTGATAAGTGAAACGCGCCAGCGAGGGTGAGATGTAGGGCTATCCACCTGGAGATACTGGTCCTGACCTGTTCCAACGCACACCCATAATTGCTAGGCAGGAGATCATCTTGACCATTTGTAACATGAACCTCCAAATATTTCACAG
This sequence comes from Lissotriton vulgaris, assembly GCF_964263255.1. Lineage (NCBI taxonomy): Eukaryota > Metazoa > Chordata > Amphibia > Caudata > Salamandridae > Lissotriton > Lissotriton vulgaris. Next base: position 2,067,897,884 of record NC_141685.1, on the reverse strand, counting down.
TGTCCGAACACCACTCAAGAGGGTAATCCGTTCAAAAAGGCTGCGCCGCTGCCGTGTGGGGGAATATTTGCGATTCAGGCCAGTTGATGGTGATGCCCGAAAGCCCCCCAAATCGCACGAATTCAAGCATCAGCGGGTTAACATTATTGACCGGAAATTTAACATAAAGCGTAATATCGTCTCCGTAAAGCGAGACTAGAATGGGGCGTAGGAAGCAACGCAATGCCCTTTCGGCGTGGTGCTGTCGCAGCCTCGCCGCCAAAGGTTCGACTGCAAGGGCAAATATTAAAGGGGAGAGAGGACACCCCTTTTGGGTGCCTCTCGTAAGTTCGATGGGAGCCTAAGTATAACCATTGATACGCACTTGCGCCAGAGGGAAGGTGTACAAGAGTCGGATTCATGATAAGAAGCCAATTGGAAACCCCATCAATTGTAAAATCGTGAAAAGAAAATCCCATTCTACCGAATCAAAGGCTTTCGTGGCGTCTAAAAAGACTGCCGCAACAGCCAGCTGCGGGTCAATGCTATAATTGAAAACAGTGTCCGCAGGTTATGGGGGGTTGCCCTTCCCGGTATGAATCCTGCTTGGTCTGGCAGGACCAATTTCTCCTTCAATAGGCTGAGCCTATTCGCCAATAGTTTGGCGAGGATCTTTGTGTCAATATTAATTAAAGACAACAGCCTGAACGGCTCTCATTGATCAGAGGTCTTACCAGGTTTAGGCATGGAAATAATAAGAGCTTCTCTCATGAAGGCCGGTAATAATTGGGACTCCAGCGCCTCGTCATATACTTCTCGCAGTGTGGGGATTAATTGGTCTATATATGTTTTGTAGAAATCGACGGGTAATCCGTCTGATCCCAGGGCCATGCTAGACCTCAACTGCATGATCGCTTCCTTAAATTCATCTACCTCAAATAGAGCAGCTAAGAATTTTCTTTGTGTGTCCCCAAGCCATGCCAGGGTGATATCGGTACGGAATGGGCCAAAGATCAGGGAGCCATCTGTTCGGAGGCGTACAGCCTCCCATAATACTTAGTGAATGTTTCTAGGATGTTCCGGCTGTCTTTATGATTCTGTCCCGCAGAATCTAGGATTTCCAATATGTAGTTCGAGAACCTTGGCCACCGTATGTCTTGGGCAAGTGCCCTCCCTGGCCGCTCACCCTCCCCATAGCGCCGCGCTGCAAAGTACTTGACCCGAAATCTTGTTTCACGTTCGGCGGTGTCTGTGTACTCGATTAGCTTAGTCCAAAGCTCCAAAGCTCCGCATGTCTGTACCCAATTCATCCTGCCACATACCCGTTTCCAACTGTTTGAGTTTGTGTTCGAGTTGGCGCAGCCTGCATTTTATTTCACGTAACACTCCAAAACTTTTAGCCATACAGTAGCCGTGTATGGTGACTTTAAATGCGTCTCATAAAATGCCCATGTTACCAAGAGACCCCTTATTGTGTGTAAAAAACACTGAGATTTTTTCCCCCAGTTCCGCCTGGAAGACCGCATCCAGAAGCGCCTCAGGCACTAACCTCCAACTGAAGGGGGGTGTAACGGTACATGGGAGAACCATCTGCAGTAGAAACAGGGGAGTAGTCTGAGAATGTTTGAGCCATATGTGTAACTGGCGTTATCCAGGGGCCACCCCTTAGAGACCACCCAATAATCTAAATGAGACCAGGCTTCCCGAGCAGTTGTAAAGTATGTGCCTTCCTTCCTCCCAGGATGCCAGTCGTCATGCGGCTACTAGCCCATGCTCCTGGAGGAGGTGTGTGAGAGCCTCTTGTGCTTTCGTGTGATGATGTCTCTGAGGATGGGAGCAATCTAGGGAAGGGCAAAATGTGGTGTTGAAATCTCCCCCCAAAGGATATGTGCGGAGCCCACCTATAGTATTTGCTCCCAAAGGGAGAGAAGGAAATCAGAATCATCAATGTTGGGGCCACAGCAACATACCAATGGTATTGATTGTTTTCCCAGGTGACCCCATAGCAAGCAGTACCACCCTGCAGGATCGCTTACTGATTGTCAAGGCGACGCTTTCCTCAGGATCTGTCGTGAAGTTATAAAGACCCACCTCTCGATACCTCCAATTCCGAATGTAATTACTACACAGAATCTTGGAGTGATCAAGCGGGGGGGAAAAGGGAGTTAGGAAGGGGACAGCAGGGAAGGAGATCTGGAAAGGAAAAGTTAGTAACAAAACATTCCGTAAATCTAAATTGGCTTTGGAACCTAGAGCCAAAGCTGAATTATTCTGCAAAAACCTGTTGCTTAATCACAGACACTGAAGATACATTAGACTTCTTGATAATAAATACCAAATCTTTCACAACAACCTTTTCAGCATATTGTTATTCTCTTGTGAATAGCGACAAAACATTCTTATCATAATTTTGTTATTCTCTTGTGAATTGCGACAGATTCTCTTTAAGCAAAAACAAAACTCACTCCTTAGTAAATAACCTCTTTACCAAAACTCTGTGAGCAAACCAATACAAAATCACACTGCTATATTTGTCTTCAGATATAGCTAAAACTCCTCTTGACCTTTTCTCCCTAAAGACATTTCAAAGAAAGAGTTGCGCAAAAACAAACAGTTTTAAAAATGAATGCACGCGCTTTCACATACTTTGCACTTTTAAGTTAAACATCTCTTGCCAGCAACAAGATGTAAATGCAGTTTTCAAAGAGCAAAATATATCAATGATTTCACACTTCTGTGCTTTTAATTATTCCTCATAACATAAACTATTAGTTTTATCAAATATGAATCAAGAAAGTATACTCAAAGGACTTTAGCGCCGAGAACTAGGATTGATAAGTCCTACCTGTAGAGTACGACCTACTCTACTACCTTTGAAGGACAAACGTCCCCGAAATGGCTCTTCCAACCGATGACCTTGCACAAGGAGCAAGCTGGATATTGACACGCCCCTTGGAAACGATCCTCAAGGCCTCCGATGGAATCCTTCGTCAAAAACAGCTGGGACTCTGCAAATGGGAGAGGGAGCAAGAAGAGAACACAGCCACTCCCCAGACGATTCCAGAATAGTGAGCACAGGAGACAGGGCGCGGTCGCGTAAGCCAACGTGCTTACGGCGCCCACGTTTGCGACCGGGCTACCAAACCTCACGCATTATGCGTGAGCATGCCAAACCTCACTCATTACGCGTGAGCATGCGAAACCTCACGCATTAGGCGGAAACATAGCAAACAGCAGCCAAAGGACAGGAAAACCTGCACAAACCTACAAACAGGGATGCAACTTAACAGCACAAGCAGGTTTAAAGCACATCAGCCACCAACGCCCTCCCAAAGAGGACTGATGCATTTTGCCACAAGGGCAACTCCGAATGCAGAGTGGGGCGGGCCCTAGACCACAAGCCACCCTAGCCCTGACATTACACCCCCCTCCCAAGAGTGGTCTAGGGCCCGGCTTTAGAGGGTGGAGGAGGTGGAAACGGCGCACCAAGCGTGGGGCATGAACATTCGCAGCCGGCTCCCAGGAATCATTTTCAGCACCGTATCCCTTCCAGGAGACAAGATACCACAACCTGGAACCCCGACGTCTAGAATCCAAAATGTCTCGCACCTCATACTCCCAATTACCATGAACCAAAATCGGAGCTGGACGGGGAGCCAGATTCTGAGTAGCAGGTTTAAGGAGGGAAGTATGAAACACTGGATGAATTCTTAGAGACTTAGGCAACAACAACTTGAATGTCACAGGGTTCACCTGTCGAAGAACTGGGTAAGGACCAATGTACTTAGGTTGAAACATGCTTTTGTGCTTGAAGTTCAAGTTCTTGGTAGACAACCAAACTTTATCCCCAGGGGCATACACAGGACCTGAACGATGTTTTTTGTCATACTGCTCTTTGTATTTCTTCTTGCTTTGCAACAAGCGCTCCTGAATTTGACGATGAATAGCTTGCATGAGTTGTACAGAGTCTCTAACTGCTGGTACACCACCATCATCTTTAGCCATAGTCAATGGTATGGCGTTAGGTTCATAGCCATAGAGTGCCTGGAACGGAGAGGAACCGGTTGATGAATGTGGCGAAGTGTTATACGCAAATTCAGCAATCCAAAGCAAATCCAACCAAGATTTCTTAGAGTCCGTAACATAACACCTCAAGTATTGTTTCAAAGTTTGGTTCAGTCTTTCAGTCTGCCCATCAGTTTGGGGGTGATAACTAGTGGACATGTTGGAGGTGATGTGTAGATCTTTACACCATTGCTGCCAGAATTTGGAAGAGAATTGAGACCCTCGATCCGAAAGCAATACTGAAGGCAGTCCATGTAAGCGCACCACATGTCGCAGAAATATTTGTGCTAACTGTCCCGCAGTGGGTAGCTGTTTACAAGGGATGAAATGAGCATATTTGGTTAAACTGTCCACAACCACTAGAATTACAGTATGGTGTTGAATTGGTGGTAGATCAGTAATGAAGTCCAAAGAAATATGTTTCCATGGTTCAGTTGGTGTCGGTAGAACCTGTAGAAAACCTTTAGGCTTAGTGTGATCGGATTTAAATCTTGCACAGATCTCACAATCATTAGCCATTTTCAGCACATCCTTTTGCAGCGTTGGCCACCAAAACATCTTTTGTATTTTCTCCACAGTCTTCCGAGGGCCTGGATGCCCGGCCATAGGATGTGAATGTAACCAGTTAAACACAGTTTCTTGTAATTGCAAAGAGGGCAGATAAACTTGTTTTCCATGGAAAGGTATCCCTTCTTTGATGGTTTGGTTAGCATTGGAGTTCAACCATGATTTCCACAGAGAAGAAGGAAAGTTTTCATGAATATTCTCCAAAAATTGGTCTGCCGAAAGTACATTAATTACTTTGCCTGGATCGATTATTGGTTGAGGAGTTCCTTCAAAGCGATGCAAAGAAGAGTCTTTTCTGGACAGGGCATCAGCTTTCTTGTTGTCTTGGCCTGGACGGAAGGTAATTATGAAGTCATATTCGGCAAAGAACATCATCCACCTGAGTTGTCTCGGGGTCAACATTCTGGCTGAGCTCATAAACTGTAAATTTCTATGATCAGTGTACACGGTTACAGTAAATTTCGCTCCCATTATGTAATGTCTCCATTCTTTAAAGGCTTCTAGAATAGCTAATAGTTCTTTTTCAGCTATTACATAATTTTGCTCTGCGGGATTTAATTTTCGAGACATGTAGGCAACCGGATGCATTTGTCCAGTGGTGTGATGTCTTTGAGAGAGGATGGCTGCTATAGCTACATCAGAGGCGTCAGCTTCAATGATAAAGGGTTCCTCCACATTGGGATGCATGAGAACTGGAGCTTCAGTAAAGGCCTTTTTTAACTTCTGGAATGCAAGTTCAGCTTCTGTGGACCATTCAAAGTTCACCTTCTTTCTCAACAATCGTGTGATGGGAGCTACTACAGCAGAAAAGTGATCAATGAAGCGGCGGTAAAAGTTTGCAAATCCCAAAAAGCACTGAATGTCTCGAACAGATGTCGGAGTGGGCCAATCAGCAACAGCCTTGATCTTTCTGTCTGTCATTTTCATGCCAGTTGGAGTGAGGAGGACTCCTAAAAATTCAACTTCATGAACATGGAAATCACATTTAGATAATTTGCAGTACAAATTATGAGATTGCAGGGTGCTCAAAACCTTTTTGACGTGACCTTCATGTTCAGATTCAGAATCTGAGTAGATCAAAATATCGTCTATATAGACAATAACAAAGAGATCTAGAAACTCTTTCAAGGCATCATTCAAAAAAAACTGAAAAGCAGCTGGTGCATTGCACAGCCCGAATGGCATCACCAAGTACTCAAACAATCCATATCTGGTTTTGAAAGCAGTCTTCCATTCATCCCCTTGCCTGATACGAACCAAATGGTAGGCTCCTCTGAGGTCCAACTTAGTGTAGATTTTTGCCTTTTTAACTTGGTCCAATAGAACAGGGATGAGAGGCAATGGGTACTTATTTTTGACTGTGATTTTGTTCAACGCCCTATAATCGATGCAAGCCCTCAATTCCCAATTAGCTTTCGGAATGAAAAATAAAGGAGACGCTGCCGGAGACTTGGAGGGGCGGATGAATCCATTTTCAAGATATTGATCGAGATATTGTCTTAGATGTTGATTCTCTTTTTCAGATAAAGCATAAATGCGACAATTTGGTACACTAGATCCAGGTACAAGATCGATTTGACAGTCATAGCTTCGATGAGGAGGAAGGATGGCTGCCTTAGCTTCACTGAAAACTTCTGCGAAGTCCTTGTAAACTTTTGGTAACAATGTTTCTTTTTCCTCAGCTGTGGCCAATTGACTCAGAATTGGTTTTGAGGTATTGAGACAAGACGAATGACAAAAATCAGATAGGAAAACCAGTTCTCTCTTTCGCCAATCTATGGTTGGATTGTGTAAGCAAAGCCAAGGCATTCCTAAAATGAAACCATACTGGGGTGCTTGGATCACATCAAACTGAAGCTCTTCCTTATGTACCTGTTGCTTAGCATCTTCGCAGAACAGAGCAACTTTAGATGTTTGCATGGTTACTGGACCTCCAGCTAGAATTTTTCCATCCACAGCTTGCACTATTTCTGGAGTCTCTTTTTGTTCACAGATGATTCCTAAACGCTGGGCTGTTTCTAAATCTACAAAATTTCCTGTAGCTCCAGAATCGACTAAAACTTCCATTTGGCATGTTTCATGAATTAACCTGATTTGTACAGCTAACCTGAAGTGAGCTTTGTAGTTAGAAACGCATGAGTTCACAGAAGGGAAGGCAATAGTACCCAAGAGATCTCCCTTCAAACATCTTGGGCCAGTTAGTTTTCCGATTTTGGATCTGTTTTTTCCAGAGCAGCTGATTTACTAGAGTTAGGAAATTTTCCCTTTGGTTTCGTTAAACAGTCCTTCACGAAGTGACCTTTTCGGCCACAATAAAGGCATTGTCCATTCTTTCGACGATTATCTTTCTCATCTTTAGACAATGGTTGTCTTAAAGTTCCTATTTCCATTGGCTCTGAACCAGTTTCAGAATTTGCAAATTGAGGCCTAGATTTAGCTTCTGATCTCCAACTTGGTTTATCCGTTCTTTTTTTATCTGATCTCCGTTCAGAGAGTCTATGATCTAAGCGCAGCGTAAGATTAATCAATTCAGAGCAAATTACAGGTTGGGGATCAATTTGTGCCAGAACATCTTTTAGATCGTCCTTTAAACCTTGATAAAAGAGAGCTGCTCTTTTTTCCTCTGGCCAAGAAGTTTCAGCGATTAATCTGTTGAAATGAGACAGATAAGAAACAAGGTCCCTATTGCCTTGTTTCAATTGAAGTAGTTCTCGATCAGCGGACAGAGTAACAGTTCTGCGATCAAAAACTTTTTCAAATTCCTCCACAAATCGTTTCCAATTGTAAAGCAAAGTGTCATCTTGTCTGACCAAAGGAACTGCCCAGTTTGCGGCATCTCCGGTCAAGTAGGAAATTAAAAACGCAATTTTAGACTGTGGGGTTGGAAACGCAGTAGGTCTACAAGCAAAATGCAACTCGATCTGAGTCAAAAAAATTTGCACCTTGGAGGGGTCCCCAGAAAAACGTTCAGGAGCTGCCAAAGGAATTTGAGGGGGCACAGTAACAGCTATGTTTGTATTTCCCCTACTAACACCAGTTTCTTGAACCTCTTCCGGAAGGGGAGTATTCTGTAATTGAATATTTTCTACTTTAGCTGCTAACAAAGCAGTTACATCCATGGTTTCCTTTAAATCTGCTTGAATACGCATGATTGCAGACATTAAGTCATTGATGGTGGTCATTATGACTTCACGTACAGACCAGGAGGAAAAAATAATTCGTGGGCTCACTATTCTGTCAAGGCGACGCTTTCCTCAGGATCTGTTGTGAAGTTATAAAGACCCACCTCTCGATACCTCCAATTCTGAATGTAATTACTACACAGAATCTTGGAGTGATCAAGCGGGGGGGAAAAGGGAGTTAGGAAGGGGACAGCAGGGAAGGAGATCTGGAAAGGAAAAGTTAGTAACAAAACATTCCGTAAATCTAAATTGGCTTTGGAACCTAGAGCCAAAGCTGAATTATTCTGCAAAAACCTGTTGCTTAATCACAGACACTGAAGATACATTAGACTTCTTGATAATAAATACCAAATCTTTCACAACAACCTTTTCAGCATATTGTTATTCTCTTGTGAATAGCGACAAAACATTCTTATCATAGTTTTGTTATTCTCTTGTGAATTGCGACAGATTCTCTTTAAGCAAAAACAAAACTCACTCCTTAGTAAATAACCTCTTTACCAAAACTCTGTGAGCAAACCAATACAAAATCACACTGCTATATTTGTCTTCAGATATAGCTAAAACTCCTCTTGACCTTTTCTCCCTAAAGACATTTCAAAGAAAGAGTTGCGCAAAAACAAACAGTTTTAAAAATGAATGCACGCGCTTTCACATACTTTGCACTTTTAAGTTAAACATCTCTTGCCAGCAACAAGATGTAAACGCAGTTTTCAAAGAGCAAAATATATCAATGATTTCACACTTCTGTGCTTTTAATTATTCCTCATAACATAAACTATTAGTTTTATCAAATATGAATCAAGAAAGTATACTCAAAGGACTTTAGCGCCGAGAACTAGGATTGATAAGTCCTACCTGTAGAGTACGACCTACTCTACTACCTTTGAAGGACAAACGTCCCCGAAATGGCTCTTCCAACCGATGACCTTGCACAAGGAGCAAGCTGGATATTGACACGCCCCTTGGAAACGATCCTCAAGGCCTCCGATGGAATCCTTCGTCAAAAACAGCTGGGACTCTGCAAATGGGAGAGGGAGCAAGAAGAGAACACAGCCACTCCCCAGACGATTCCAGAATAGTGAGCACAGGAGACAGGGCGCGGTCGCGTAAGCCAACGTGCTTACGGCGCCCACGTTTGCGACCGGGCTACCAAACCTCACGCATTATGCGTGAGCATGCCAAACCTCACTCATTACGCGTGAGCATGCGAAACCTCACGCATTAGGCGGAAACATAGCAAACAGCAGCCAAAGGACAGGAAAACCTGCACAAACCTACAAACAGGGATGCAACTTAACAGCACAAGCAGGTTTAAAGCACATCAGCCACCAACGCCCTCCCAAAGAGGACTGATGCATTTTGCCACAAGGGCAACTCCGAATGCAGAGTGGGGCGGGCCCTAGACCACAAGCCACCCTAGCCCTGACACTGATCCACCCAAGACAATGGGCGTCCCCCGCTTGATTAAGAGTAAAGTTCCTCTGGAGTAGGAGGAATAGGAGGAGAGGATTTTAATCGACGCCCATCTGGTAGCAAAGGAGGAATCTCTGTGGGGAGCTATATGCTTTTCCTGCAATGCTGCAATATGAATGCGGTGTCGGTCCAAATAGGCCAGCAGTTGTCTACACTTACGGGGATTTCCCAAGCCCCTAATATTACATGAGAGGATATTGATTTTCTGAGGGTCTTCTTCCGATGCCATGCTACCTATTGAGGTATATCAAAGGAGCCGCAATGCGTACAAGCCTCATATCTTCTACTGCTGCAGATATCAAAATAACCAGCTGACACAATGACATGTGGAAATAGCATAAATGTCAGAACAAAACAGTTCCCACCTCCACCCACCACCGCACCCCAATCGTGCTGGGAATCACCCACTCACCCCAACTCAACCAGGATATTGTGATTACATGGTCCAAACAAAATATACCAAAGAGCAAGCATACCAGTGGTAACAAACAATGATAAGTAATGGGGATCGCCCATATGGGGGGTCATCAAGGTGACACAAAAAAACCCACTCTTCTCTCACCAAAAAGACCGGAGAAAGAGGGGGTCGCCAGGCTCTAAAACTGGTAATACCTCCCGCTTTCCTGTTGGTATAGCAATAAAAAAAACAGCAACATGGGAAGAGCAGAGAGCAAGCAATAAACAAATGTCACTTATCTGACTGTAGTCTCAAACAATGTAAACGTCCATATCAAGCTGCAAGAGGTGACAAAGTTCAAACATATTGAAAAGTGCTGCACCGGGAGATGGGTCAGTCCATCTGCAGTGAGGAGGACCTGGATGCACGATCATCTGTAGCTCCCCCCGGGGAACGGCGTTGCCAGGATATAAGATATTCCTGCACCTGATGAGGCTTCCTGAAGAAGTGGGTTTTTCCTCGATGCGTGACCCGCAGACGAGCCGGATATAGGAGAGCGTATTCAATCTGTGCCTTACGGGGCTTCTGTTTAACACCCAAGAATTGTACTGCAACTGTGAAATCGGGGAATATAATGAACTCAACCCCTTCAAATTGCAGGCTCTTGTTCTCACGGGCCATCCTAAGAGCGGTATCTCGCTCTCGATAGTTTAGGAGACGAGCCACAATTGGTCTGGGTAGACCACCTGGTGGGGGTCGAGGCCCCAGGGAGCGGTGCGCCCTTTCCACAATGAATTGGGAGGGGAAGGGATTGTCCCGGCAGACTCCCAGTAGTAACCGCTCCACATAGTCCTCTATGCGACCCGTGTTCGTGATTTTCAGGGATTCCCAGGATCCTAATATTATTACAGCGACTGCAGGCCTCTAAATCTTCATTTTTAGCCGCAATAACTCGTAGTAATTTGTCCATGGAGGCCACTTGTTGTTTCAATTGCGTGGTGTGAACCTTGTTCTCAGATATGCGCCGCTCCGCATACTTCAATTGGCTGTCATGCTTATCAACCTTCTGGACCAGGAAATCGAGATGAGTGTTCATCGTGTTCATCTTTCCAGAAAGGTCTGTCATGCTATGCTGCAGTGCTAGGAGCAATGACTTGACCTCATCACCCTGCACTGAGGTTGGGGTTTGCGCCATATCGCTGGTCGTGGTAGAGGAATCGTTCGCATGAGAGCTTGTCCCAGACCAGCTTCGGCTGTTTACCATCCAGTCTGCCCATGTCCGGAGACTGGACCGCAGAGACGGGGCCAATCCGGTGATGATGACTTCCTCCCACAGCCCAGCCGTCCACGGTGGGGCCTGTCAGCGCAGGGAACTGTATGCTGTCTGCACTTTTTCTGAATCAGCACCAGTCTCTTCGCCCTGACACAGGAAACCAAAGTGCCAGAAGACTTGAAAAGAATGGCTCCTGCTCCCGGCAAAAATGCAATATCAAGGCGTTGTCAATAAACCAGCTCTCTCAATCTTGGTAATCCAACTCCTTCTGCCCATCCGTGGCGTTCAACGGCTCAAAGAGCTCAGACACAACTAGCCGGGATGTACAGGCCAGGATTATTGGGGTGGCGTAATCCTTTTCAATCAGAGCCCACACGGAGGAGACCCATCAAACAGCAGGGGCCAACACACGGTCCACTTTCAGCCTCAATTTAGGCAGTGCTCGCAGTGGGAACGGTGCCGCTCCCAGGCCAGCAATGGAAGGACCACACTGCAGCAGTGGAAATGGCGCACAAGGTTTCCAGAAGCAGTGGAGTAGCAAGCCACAAGCAGTATGTCACACAATGCAGCCTAGGCCAATGGTCTGTTAATCACCGCACACCAGTAATCTCCCAGCCTCGGGCTATAGGCATCATCGGCACAAGCAGCCAGCAAAGGGGAAGGCATCCAACCGCATGGAGCTAAAGTGTCAGATTACAATTGATGCGGCCAATGGAAAAAGCGCTACGCACCAGCCTTCAGTGGAGTGGGCATCAGCAGTGCATGCTGGTCGCAAAAGCCTCTATAGGGTATGCAGCATTAGGCCGCCACTCGCATGTTCGACGCCCTGTCTTAGGCCGATCCCCAGCGTGCCACCATTTACCCTCCAGTGCCCAGCCAAGGAGTCACACAGTGCAAAATGTCTCGGCCAGTCAATTGAAATCACATTGTGTGCCAGGGTAGCGTAGGGGACAGCCGCATAACTCAGATGAAGTGATGTCCGCCACCGTGCACCATCTCCGCCTTGTCGCCACTCCTTTCCCGAACTCACATCCACTGGGAAGCACTCCTCATCAATTACAGGGGGGGAGCGCCCGCCCCACAGCCACTTCGCTCAATGCCCCAAATGTCAGGAAGTACCTCTGTTGTAGCTGCCTCTGCCAGCAGCAGGTCGCACAGATAGATCGAGTGGTCGGCCCGTAGCGGGCACCTAGGCCTCAATGCGAGGCCCATTGCCCACGTGGTAAGTCGCGGGACTCAAGTGCCACCCAACGCAGGACAGCGCTCCAGGCGAGCAGCAGTGACGCGCCACAGTCAGCTCTGTCAGCCGCCGCACACCCAGAGCCGCGACCACACCAGGAAGCGCACCGGAGCAACCCACAAGGTTCGTGCACTGCACTTTCAGCACAGAACCATAGAAAGGGCAGCGGGTTGTGGATAATTAAAGGATTATCGGAGCCCAGCCACCGGAGCCTCACAAGCGTGCAGCCATTATGGTTGTGCGCCCCCCATTTTGGCCTCTTCTTGCTCCTGGTGGCGCCCCCCAGCAACAGGGGAAAAAAAGAACAAGGGAGACCCTACTCACAGAGGAACCAGGGCAATACGTATAGCCAGAAAAACAATGGTTCCTGTGGAATATCACTTTATATAGATATTCAGTAGATGGGGACTTAATACCCATCTAGGTATTGGAGAAAGGGTGGCAGAAAGGACAGAGAGACACTATTATGTCAGTTTTAAACCGTTTTTAGCTCGATCGCTGACTAAGAAGTCAGCGATCGAGCCAGTGGTTAATGCGCCCAGAAATTCTGGTCAATTTGCGCAATGACGGCATCCTCCGTCCAAGACAGATAGACTACCACTACAAAGGGGTCTAAGACAGTGTGCCCGGCCGGGTTCACTGTAAGTAAATTTGAATTACTTCCACACGCATGGGTTATAATTCTTTCAGCCACTACAAGACGTCCCACATTCCTTGTCCTGACGAGACCCTCACTCTAAGGGTCGAAACGCCGTCGACGCATTTGGAGGCGAATAAGACTCATACAGTGTCTATGACTGTATGGCAGCTGTTTCAAAATTGTTTCTTAAAAGAAATTACTCTGAGTCATGTCTCTTTCTTGTAAATAGCCACTATTGTAACCTGTATAGTCCACTTTACTGTCACACACTGTCTTCTTTGGTTACTTCACAAATCACTGGGGACACATTGCACTTTATATATTGTACTATATGTTGTAGTCAAAAGTAATTTTTATTATTTGTGTTAATTGAAATATATATAAAATACGGTTTAAAACTGACATAATAGTGTCTCTCTCTCCTTTCTGCCACCCTTTTTTCAATACCTAAATCGGTATTAAGTCCCCATCTACTGAATATCTATATAAAGTGATATTCCCCAGCAACAGGGAGCATTTTCCTTTACCCTCCTGGTCTCAAGGAGGGTGAATTCAGCAGGGGGCGGTCTGCAGTGGCTCCCTGTGCTAGCCTTTTGCCTGGCTCGCCTCCTGGGCATCTCTTCTCCTTGCGCAGAGGCCCAGGCTTCTGCTTCTGGTCCTTTGACTTCCCTTTGGCGCAAGGCAGGGTTTGGGACAGTCTGAAAGTTCTTCCTTCCAGCTGCCCATGGCTCCAGGCTCCAGCACCCGTCTTCCTCAGCCAACCACACCCCTGAGAGAGCTCATTTTCCTGTGCAAACAATTTTAAAAGAATTTGGAGGGGGCTGGCAGGAAGTCTCTGCTTGCCCTATCAAACAGCGACACATCACCTCTGCCTCTGTTCCCCCTTCTTACCCAGGCCACTGGGTTAGTTCCAGATGGCTTTGTCCAGGGATATCATGGCACATGGTCTCAGAAAGCCCCTTCCCGCCTTGCCTCCTTCTCTCCAGAGCAGCTTGGTGCCTGGCACCACGTGAAAGCTGCTGACAATTAACCATGTAGCTCCACCCATCTTCTCTCCCTTTTGGAGAGGATACCTTCACCCTTGGAATGCTTGTGGTGAAGGCCTAGGCCTCTGATGCTACAGCTTAGAGAGGATGGTCATTAATCCAGCCTGGCAGGGTCAGCCCCAGCCAGGCACTGGTTATGAGCGGAGTCCAAGGAATATGACATTTCTGGATGACCCATAAGCAGTACATCAATGGTTTTGAATTCAGCAGAAGACTTCTTCTCACCTATGTTACTGTGAAATTTAGTGTGTGTCTGGAATTTGTAGGCCCTAGGGAGTGAAACTATCCCTTCTGATCCCCATCCTCATAGGGGAATAATGGAGGGGTCCTTCAGTGAAAACAATAATGCATAATGACTTTCCATTACATGTTTCTTCCCAGTGTATAAAGCCTATTTCATGATACCACCCGGGTCTGCATAATACCTGCCACACCATTCAACCTGTAGCTGCTACTGGTCTGCGCACACCAGGAATCTCCCCTGTGCAGCCCCTACATGGGTGCACCCTCATGTACACACATGTCTGCTTGTAACCAGCCATTTTCCCCTTCTCCGGCTGCAGCGCAGCGGCCTACTCTCACTAGGGGGGCACCAGTAAAATCCACATGCGGCCAATGGAATAAGCGCTACGCGCCAGCCTTCAGTGGAGTGGGCATCAGCAGTGCATGCAGGTCGCAAAAGCCTCTATAGGGTATGCTGGAACAAAAACAATGTTGTCCCCCAGGATGATTTTCTCTCTCAACTTTGAGAATACAAACAAGGGAAGGAAACCTATTGTTTGTATGGTTATTTTATTTAAACCCTTTTAGCAATTTTTTATTAAATCATTTTGAAAGGCATTTTAAGGTTGAGAAAAACACTACTTACAAACATTTACACTATTTACAACTATCATACATACAATTCTATACACAAGACAATATCTATATATACAAATGAATCCACAATTATAAGCAAGCTTCTTTTACAATAAGAAAAAACAATTTTGTTCACACAAATAATCAATCTTTGTGAAAAATCAACTTATTAGAAAGCCCAACCAGGGTCAAAACAACAGGAAGAGGCAACAGAAAAATCACTTTAAACTCGACAATCAGTTAAAGTTGACAAATGACTATTAATTTTGCTCAATCAAAAGTGCCTATTCACTGTTATGCCGACGCGTTTCAAATCTGGAAGGAATCACAGATTCTCTTCAGGGCTCTGTCAGTGTGGTATTCTACAAAAAATAAAGGAAGCTTGGTTTAGCCACTATTTACAAGGATTAAAGACCTCCCCCTAAAGCACGGGGACAGAAGTCGCAGGATTTTACCTTTTCATATGGGTAACGCGGTCCCGCGGTCCAATCATTCAAATAGAGAGGGGATTTTTATTATGCAGAGGTTCTGTTAAAAAGATTATGAGAAAAGGATTTAATACCGGGCCTCTCAGAGACGTGCAGGTTGCTGGTCCCACAATTGCAAAGCCCACATTTCGTACCTTAGATTGTATAAAACGGGGGCGCCACAAATTATTTTCTCCAATAATGGTTCTTCCGCTGTATACTCATTCACGCTGCCGCCTGAAAAGCAACAGACATGAGCTGTACTTACTAGATGACCGTAAACTTTGCGAGCTCGATCTCAAAGAGCGGTTTGCCTGACTATTGGCGTACCTGGGAATCTTGGTTGAGGGGCAGTGAGTGATTTTGCTGTTATGCCGGATCAGCCGAACTCTCGCTGATGGGCGGGGGTTGCCTCCGCGGTGTAACGCTGCGTGCTTCAATCTCGCTTCGATCTGAAATAATTATATTGAGTTGTAACACGCGAAGAAGCTACTTGTCTGACCATAATACAGGAGACGCGCTAACACTCACCTCTCTTTCCAACCACGTACCAGGAAATGCGAACTCATTGGTGGGAAACCACCATGTGAGGCTACTACTTCATAGTCAATCCGCCGCTAAGCATTGTGGACTTTGTAGTTAAGCAGGTACTTAAAGTTTATAGGCGGGAAATCTCTGATAAAGAGTTGAGCCCCGTTTGGCTACTTTTGAATTTTAGTATCAAATACGCTTCTTTTCTCAAGAGCATTTGATCGCTGTTTCCACTCAAATTAGTTTGGTTCAAGTTGAACAGCACAGTCCACTTGAACTCATTTTCCCCATGATTTTGGTCAATAAAGTGTTGGACAAGGGGCGCTGTGAGTACTCTGTTCTTGATGCGGGACCTATGTTGCGTCATGCGTGTGTTGGCCTGTTGGTTTGTTTTTCCTATATAAATTTTAGAACAAGGACAAATGATAGCGTACACCACGTTTTTGGTTCTACAGTTCGTGAAGTTCGAGTGGGTCCACATTGTAGTAGTGTGGCAGAAAGTTTTCCCTTCAATCGTTGTATCGCAGGCGATACAATTCCCACACCTATGGTGGCCCTCGATTGGTTTAAGTCCCCATTTGGACAATAAGTCGCTTTTTGGTTTTGGTATTCTAATGTCTGCGCGAACTAATTGTTGGCCAATATTCTGGTTTTTTTTAAAGGCAAATATTGGGCGGGGGAATGGCATTTCTAATTCTTCTAACAAATGCCAATGTTTCAAAACCATCTGTCTAATTTTGTGAGTTTCTGCACAAAACGTGGTAACGCAAACCAAGCTTTCAAGTTCACGCTTCTGTTTTGTCTCAAAGTCCAACACTTTATTGACCAAAATCATGGGGAAAATGAGTTCAAGTGGACTGTGCTGTTCAACTTGAACCAAACTAATTTGAGTGGAAACAGCGATCAAATGCTCTTGAGAAAAGAAGCGTATTTGATACTAAAATTCAATAGTAGCCAAACAGGGCTCAACTCTTTATCAGAGATTTCCCGCCTATAAACTTTAAGTACCTGCTTAACTACAAAGTCCACAATGCTTAGCGGCGGATTGACTATGAAGTAGTAGCCTCACATGGTGGTTTCCCACCAATGAGTTCGCATTTCCTGGTACGTGGTTGGAAAGAGAGGTGAGTGTTAGCGCGTCTCCTGTATTATGGTCAGACAAGTAGCTTCTTCGCGTGTTACAACTCAATATAATTATTTCAGATCGAAGCGAGATTGAAGCACGCAGCGTTACACCGCGGAGGCAACCCCCGCCCATCAGCGAGAGTTCGGCTGATCCGGCATAACAGCAAAATCACTCACTGCCCCTCAACCAAGATACCCAGGTACGCCAATAGTCAGGCAAACCGCTCTTTGAGATCGAGCTAGCAAAGTTTACGGTCATCTAGTAAGTACAGCTCATGTCTGTTGCTTTTCAGGCGGCAGCGTGAATGAGTATACAGCGGAAGAACCATTATTGGAGAAAATAATTAGTGGCGCCCCAGTTTTATACAATCTAAGGTACGAAATGTGGGCTTTGCAATTGTGGGACCAGCAACCTGCACGTCTCTGAGAGGCCCGGTATTAAATCCTTTTCTCATAATCTTTTTAACAGAACCTCTGCATAATAAAAAGCCCCTCTCTATTTGAATGATTGGACCACGGGACCGCGTTACCCATATGAAAAGGTAAAATCCTGCGACTTCTGTCCCCGTGCTTTAGGGGGAGGTCTTTAATCCTTGTAAATAGTGGCTAAACCAAGCTTCCTTTATTTTTTGTAGAATACCACACTGACAGAGCCCTGAAGAGAATCTGTGATTCCTTCCATATTTGAAACGCGTCGGCATAACAGTGAATAGGCACTTTTGATTGAGCAAAATTAATAGTCATTTGTCAACTTTAACTGATTGTCGAGTTTAAAGTGATTTTTCTGTTGCCTCTTCCTGTTGTTTTGACCCTGGTTGGGCTTTCTAATAAGTTGATTTTTCACAAAGATTGATTATTTGTGTGAACAAAATTGTTTTTTCTTATTGTAAAAGAAGCTTGCTTATAATTGTGGATTCATTTGTATATATAGATATTGTCTTGTGTATAGAATTGTATGTATGATAGTTGTAAATAGTGTAAATGTTTGTAAGTAGTGTTTTTCTCAATCTTAAAATGCCTTTCAAAATGATTTAATAAAAAATTGCTAAAAGGGTTTAAATAAAATAACCCATACAAACAATAGGTTTCCTTCCCTTGTTTGTGTTCTCAAAGTTGAGAGAGAAAATCATCCTGGGGGACAACATTGTTTTTGTTCCACTATATTACGGTCCAGTCGACCCCCTGTCCCAGGACCAAACTCCGTTTTTTTGCAAATCTATAGTAAGTATGGGCGGAAAATCCGTTCTGCTCGCGGATTTTGCGGATTTTCAGTAAATTCGCAATCCGCGAGATTCGCGAATTTCCCGCAAAATCCGCAAATCCGCGAGCAGCGGATTTTATGGCTTGCTCGCACTGTTCGCGTGAGTTCGCGGCTTCCCAGTTCAACTTCGCGCCCCGCGAATAAGCGCTAAATTGCAGAAATACGATCTTAGCAAAACTGAAACTACTTACCAGGTTCAAAAGTTCAAGCTCATCATTAGTAGCCATTTCCTGTAGTGCTTCCTGAGGGGCCCCTCCAGAGTTCAGTTGCCTACTTGCAACTATTATGTGACCCTGCTCTGACCCTCAGAATAGTTACACATGTGCCACAAAGGTCCTGAATTACAGCTAAGGGAGACAAGCAGGAGCCATGCTGGAAGTTCAAATCCAGTGACACATTAATCAGCCCCTAATTCATTATTGTCAGTTGGGGCAGGGCAGGTGTTGTAACTAATTTTGCAACAATGAAAGCACTTAGCAAGTGCAAAAGATCACTAATCAGGAAGCACTAAGGAAGGAGGTGCCAGCTAAAAAAATATTCTGTGACACATTAATCAGCCCCAAATTAATTCAGGTCACTTGAGGCAGGGAAGGTGTGCTTTGCTTTGCCACAATAATGTACACTGGACAACCAGAGGGTGCTGTGATGAAACAGAGGGTGGCATGGGTGGGCCAGAGGGTGGCATGAGTAGTCAGAGAGTGGCAGTGGTGACAGAGGGTGGCAGTGATGAAGAAGAGTGTCCCAAACAGGCTGGACACGTAGAAACAACAAGTTCGCAAAACTTGCGACCCAACAGGTAAGTTCGCGTTTGCGAAATTGTACAAAACACTCGCGAACTGGCAGAAACCCGCGCGAACACAAAAAAAATCCGCAAATTCGCGAGAATTCGCGGATTTTGCGGATTGCAAGTTCGCAAATCCGCAAAATTCGCGAACGCGAGATTCGCAAAATTCGCCCATGCTTAATCTATAGGGTATGCAGCATTAGGCCGCCACTCGCATGTTCGACGCCCTGTCTTAGGCCGATCCCCAGCGTGCCACCATTTACCCTCCAGTGCCCAGCCAAGGAGTCACACAGTGCAAAATGTCTCGGCCAGTCAATTGAAATCACATTGTGTGCCAGGGTAGCGTAGGGGACAGCAGCATAACTCAGATGAAGTGATGTCCGCCACCGTGCACCATCTCCGCCTTGTCGCCACTCCTTTCCCGAACTCACATCCACTGGGAAGCACTCCTCATCAATTACAGGGGGGGAGCGCCCGCCCCACAGCCACTTCGCTCAATGCCCCAAATGTCAGGAAGTACCTCTGTTGTAGCTGCCTCTGCCAGCAGCAGGTCGCACAGATAGATCTCGTGGTCGGCCCGCAGCGGGCACCTAGGCCTCAATGCGAGGCCCATTGCCCACGTGGTAAGTCGCGGGACTCAAGTGCCACCCAACGCAGGACAGCGCTCCAGGTGAGCAGCAGTGACGCGCCACAGTCAGCTCTGTCAGCCGGAATGTTGACAGACACCCGAGAGCCAATCAGCTTTCCGCTCGCAAACTCGCGTAGCGCCCTGGAGCGCGCCCCGGTGAGCGTACCGTGGCGCGCTTATAGATATATTTTTTTTTTAACCTAAATTACTCAAAATCCACTGGAGCACATATCTTGAGACATAGCAAAGGCACATCGGGCTACCAGTCCCTATAATTTTGCCACGTTTGGTGGAAATCCATTCAGCCGTTCGGGCTAAAAGTGAGTCCATTAAGTGAGTGGAAATTAACATGGGGAAAACACGTTTTGGGACCCCCCTTTTATCTCGGCCCCCCCAACTTTCAGGGAAGGAGCGGAGCGCAGCAAGGCAAATTTCAGGAAAGTTACAGGCAGATCCCACAATCGACGCCAAAGTTATTCCCAATAGAATGTTGCGGTTTTCCTATAGAAAATAATCCTAAATATAACTACCTACTGGCGACCGCCAGTTGTTAATATATATATATATATATATATATATATATATATATATATATATATATATATATATATATATATATTTATTTCACTAAAAAAACAATAGGTTTCACCCATGTTATAGTTAGCTGGATATTTCTCTCATACAAAACCATTGCAATTCCCCCGTTATTAGTTAGTTCAGCTAACTATAACTCACGTGCCCGCAATGCACTGCTGATGACGTCGCATATTACATCACTCATGACATGGTCAGTGACATCACTCATCACATCACTGATGACTTCTCAAATGACATCACTAATGACCTCACTGATGACATCATCCAGTGAATGTGTGTCTTTCTGAAAAATAAATATTTTTAATATATGTATAGCTAAAGGTTGATGGAAGAATAAATGGGTAAATAAGTGTCTAAATGGATGTTTTTTTTGTAAAATTGATTGTATAACTGACTTAAGTATACCTTAGTGAATACATGTATTAGCAAGTCTTGTTTAAATATTTAAATATCTGTATCAGTGTCTCACTTTGTACATAAGTGACTGCATGGGTTGGTGAGTACGTTGGGGAGTAGCTGGTGAGTAGCTGGTGAGTAGCTACATGAGTGTCTATATGGGTTATTAGTTGGTTTTTTGAGTATCAGAATAAGTGTTTGTATGGTTTGGTGGGGGGTATTACTTAGCGCACAGATGCATCATCAGTCACATTCAGTATCGCTGTCTTGGTGCTTACCACTTTTCTGAAAATCCGATTGGTTGGGGTCAAGGAGGTGTTGTCCAAGTGTTAAGTAAGTTGATGGAGGACACATCTTACCTAGGTTTTAGCGAGGAATGAGAGATTGGAGACAGGTCTGAAGTTATTAAGATCGCTTGTGTCAGAGCCCGTTTTTTTTTAGTAATGGCTTGACTTGTCCAATTTTTAGACAATCCGGCATGATACAGTTCTCAGTGAGATGTTGGTAATCTTGGTCCAGATCGGGCCTTGGGTGAGTTTGACCTCTTTGGCCAGTTGAGCAGGGATGGGGTCCGCAAAGTAAGCTGAGGGTTTGGAATTGGAAATCAATTTGATGATCTCTGACTCAGAGCTGGGGTTGAAGGATTTCCAGCTGTTTGGGTGGGGCTTGGGTGTGATGATATCTGTTTTCAGGCTAGAGCTTGTGTTGGGGGGGCTGTGGTGACAGTCCAGGGAGAATTGTAAGTGATTTTGTCATTAAGAAAGTTGGCAAAGTTATCACAGAAGTCTGCATCGAGGATGAAGGGGGCTTGGAAGTTTGTTGCCTGATAATATTGAAGAGTTCTTTGGGCCTATTTTTAGCATTGTCTAGAGCTTCACAAAACAAGGACGTTTTTGGATTCTTGATGTGTTTTTTTATATTTCCTACATTCTGATTTGAGTCGCTCAAGGAGTATTGTGGACGGGTTGTTCTGCCAGAGTCTTTCTGTAATTCTTAATTTCCTTCTTTCAGAGTTTAGGTCTGTGTTTTAAACCAAGATCTAGATGGAATGTTCCTGGCTCTTTTTTATATCATGGGAGGTATTTGATCCAGAATGGGAATCATAGTTGTGTTGTAATGTGAGGTGAGTTATGTTGTGGAGAGGTCGCTTGTGTGGGAGGGAAAGAGGGAACTAGCTCTTTCTTCAAGGTCAGCAAGTGGAATCTGTCTTAGATTTCTTACCCAGTGAGGGGGTTCCTGAGAACTGGGTAGGCAAGGGGTTATATGGTTGAAGTGGAATAATTGATCTGGTGGTCAGACCAGTTGACAGGCATGATGCGGTCGATGGAGACTGCATCTACTTGAGCAATGATGGCATCAAGTATTGAGCCTCTGTTATGGGCTTGTTCAGTGCAGTGTTGTGTAAGGTTGTTGTTGAATAACAATTCGGTCAGGGATTGGATCAATGGATTGTGTTCATCCTCCCAGTGTAAATTGAGGTCACCTAGTATGATGTTGCTGGAATCCCGGAGTGAGCACTCTGTGCCTGCAACATTCTATGACCTTGTGTAATGTGACTGATGCTCACATAAAGCCCTCCGATATCTTCGGATGGAGTTTGAGCGATACAAATTTGCCTAGAAAAAGAGCACGTCCTTCGTGTGTTCCCCCCCCCTGGGCTCCGTTGCACGTCACATCCACATCATTGTCCATCGAATGACTGTTGTAATTCTTTGGCAGATGAATGTTCATGTATTGTCACACGGTGCAACAGAATGCAATCATTCTACGTACCTTTGAAGGCACAGGCCATACCTATAAATATGCAGACATTGAACATTGATATGGAGCTAACCAAATGTACGTTCTCTGCGCAAGTAATCTCACTTTTCTTTTGCAACTGAAAATGGCTTTAAAAAGCCAACGTTTTATTGTACTATTTCCTACTTTGATGGAAAAGCAAAATAAAACCATACAAGAGGGCAAGGAAGTAAGCCGCTTAGATGGATCTAACAAAGTCAGTTGGCTAGGCAATGTGAAGAGCTTTTTAACTGATTTTGGGCTAGGGGATACTTGGGAATAAAATGACCCCTCCTTGCTCCCCTGAAAAAGCCAAGTCAAAGCACGTTACTGGGACTGGATAGTACAAGGCTAGTTAAGCCGTGGGTCATCGGGGGAAGCTCATTGTACAATTAATGACCCATAAATTGGATAGGTCCCTGGAGGGTTACTGAGATTTTCTACAACTACCAAAGGACATGAAATTATACAAGCAGTTTAGGTTTGGCACTTTACCACTTAATGATTTCACAGGTGGATGGAATTGCAATCTATTGCTACCCTGGTGCTGTACCGGTTGTAAAACGCCTAAGGAATCCTTAGCTCATGTAATCTTTGCCTGCCCGTTATATGCAATACAAAGAGTTAACTAGTAAAGTCCCACCTGCAAATAGCTGGAAACTAGCAACTATATAGAAGCTTTGCGAATATTAAAAGCGGATGCTGGAGCACTGTTTGCATGCGCAGTGGCCACATTTCCTCGTCATATGTGCGGCATTAGAAAAAGAGCAGAGGGGGCGAGTGAAAGTTGATTTTTATTTAATGTTTTAATCATACTCCCTTGCCTTTTGGGTATTTGAACAAGGCTGATTTTTCTGAATTCAATTTTAATGTATAAATTATTTTACTTTTTAGTTATTGTATTAGTACGTATTAAATATTTTTAGGCTGCCAATTATTTAAACGTTTTTAATTTGTTCTCATGTTCTTTTCCTTGTTTTAATTTTTAATACAATTGTTTGCATGATGTTTAAGCATGGAATACGTTTTGCATTGGCTCAAACGCTCCGTCCATCATCCCCTTTTATATCGATACGTTTTGCACTACAATGAATGAATTGTGTAATATTGAATGCTCATTTTGATGCGTAACTTTTTTGACATGTATTCGAAATACATTATTAAACTAAATGACCATGTATTGTCACACCGTGCAACAAAATGCAATGCTTCTATGTGCTTTTGAAGGCACAGGTCACCCTCGTAAATATGCAGACATTGAACATTGATATTGAACATACCAAAAGTCCGTGCTCTGCACTCGTTTACTCACTTTTCTCTTGCAAGTGAAAATTGCTTTAAAAAGCCAAGGTTTTAATGCACTATCTCCTACGTCGAAGGAAAAGCAAAATAAAACCATACAAGAGGGTATAACAATAATGATGCAGGAGGGAGGAAATAAAAAATTGAAGACTTTAACCTAACAGAACCATTTCTTGCATCAGAATGCAGGGATGCCACTGCTCTGTAAAATGAAGAAAATGATTTGATGAGTCAGGAAACGGTGCACATCAATGGGTGATAACTTAATTTGAATTGTAAATCATCGGCTCATTGAGCGAAGCCATCCTGACTCCGTCCTTGAAAATCTGCTTTTGTGACTTTGGAAGATCATCGGAAAAGATGGTGAACGGTAGGAAGTTAGCACTCACTTTGGAATTTAGGGACTTATTTATGAGAGCCTTGCACCACTTTGCAATGTAAAGTGCTGCATATGTGACGCAGAACTCTCATAAAGATTTTAGAAGCCACGCAAAGCCACCCTTGACTTTGGTGTTCGGGGCACTTAAAAATGAATAAACTGCAATGTTTTGGCACATTGGGTATCCCCATGATCTCCCCTAGGTCTCCGAGTGGTGGAGGAGTCAGGTACTTATAAGGAGGACCCTTATAAAATAGGTTTTAGAAACGTTCTTCCAAATTCGACTTTTGGCCTGGGAGCACCATGGAGTAAGGATCTGCAATATTTTTACATATTCAGAACCCCTAAAGTCTCCCCTAGGCATCCCAGGGGTGGGAGGCCATGGAGATATAGGCAGGGTACAAATTGCCCAAGTCATTTCCCCATTGCAACTCCCCAGCCACTTAGAATAATATGACAAGAAATTATTCTTTAATAATTCCTGCTAGGGGAATACAAAAAATATCATTCAAGGGCTCACTAGAATGGTACTGATAAATCCAGCAATATACTATTATTGACTTTATACTAAAATGTACAGACAAGATGTTATAAGAATTTCTTGTCTGTAATACACAATTCAGCCTTCCACTGATCTGTCCTGATTGGTCAGAGTTAAGTGGATTAGCAAGGCTGCTTTGATGAGTTTATAAGTACCCCCTGGGGTTAAAGAGCCATGCTGGGATGAGAAGGATTTGCTACATAAGAATGCCAGAGCCAGGGAAAGGGGTCGTAAACAATAGTCTTCAATAGAAGGAGGAGACAGGCAGGAGAAACCAGTTTTATTTACACCCTACTTTTTTAACCCAGCCAGATGGCAGGCTTACGGAAGGAATGTGCAGATGACAAGGGGAGGGAGAGTATGGAGATGAGCCATCCTGGTGGTTTGGTTTAGTTAGCTTTTACCTCTCTGCTGGGACTTCAGGCATAGTGAACTTTGGAGAAATAGTGCTTTCTTGGAGAAATGGTCATGCTCTGGGGTGTCATCCTGCACCTCATTGGACAGGAGTGCCCTCCTGTTTGACCCCAGAGAGCATTGAATGAGTATCTGAGAGGGGCAGTGCATCTCAGATATGCTGCTTGAAACAAGAAGTAGAGGGGTCCTTGCTGGAAGTTTGATTTTCACCAACAAGGCCCTGCACTCGGACTGCTCCTGCTGCACAATCTGCAGCTATAGCCCTGTGGATCAAACCTGCTTTAAAAGGCCTTAAGAGTGGGCTCAATGCAAGATACAGGTTAACCGAGCTCCCCTGGACCATCACCACCAAGAATTGCGAGCGTTGAGTACTACCAGTGGATTTATAAGGGTTTTGTCCAAATGGATTGTAGGAACCAAAGTACCAAACTTTCAAAGACCATCTTGGAGCTTCCCAACCCTTGGAGTAAGTTTTGGATATTTTGGGACCCTCAAAGGAACTCCAGGAAAAAGTTCCCGAAGTTTGGAGCAACTTTGGAAAAAAGCTCCATAAGTGGACCGACTCAACCTGGCCAGTCAAGACGGTTACCCTCAACCACGAACTGGGCTGCCAACCAGGTTCATCCTGTTGAAAAGCTCCAGAGGTCAGACTTCTAGGGTTGGAGAAAACCCAAGCTAACGACCCCTCACCAAACCCGGCCTGGTGAAGAGCATAGAGGGACCCAGAAGAGAAAACGCAAACCTACAGGAGGTGACCAGGGCCCACTATGAGGGTCAAGCCACCCACCTTCTACCGCAAACCAGCCTTGATCTCTGATTTGTCTTGCTGGAAAGCTACGGAGGCTGACCTGCATAAGTTTGACCAGGAGCTCGTCGCAAGGCAAGCCGGCAAACCCTCACTGAATCCGGACTGGCTGAGAGCTTTGAGGGACCCCAGGAAGAAAATGTTCCAGAAAATGTTCTAAATTAGAAGGAAAAACTTTGACTGAGACCTACCACCTGGGGTATGCGTGGAGGTGCTCCATCGCAGTCGGCCTGAAATTTTGAATTTGTCCCGTTCTCGCCCAACCAGATGGCGCTATAGGTTTCTATGTGCTATATAGCGCAAAATCTTCAAACATTTATACCTCCAGTTCCCTACACTGAATTGTTTTCATTTTGGTCTCATTTGAAAGATAAAAATATTTCCTATTTTTATAAACTGGTTTGGAATTTTTATTGTGTGTTGTGCCTGAAATCTTTACTGAATTAGTGTTTTTAAATGCTTTACATACCTGTCTTTGTAGTTAAGCCTACCTGCTTATAGCCAAGCAAACAAGGGTTGAGCTTGGAAAAAAAATTCTGATATCTATTCTGAGTCCTGTATTGGGGTGGTGGCCTTATTGCCTTGAGTGTTGACGCATTCTCCGATTTATAAGGACTTGATAGCCTAGGAATGCCTCAAACTTTTACACCTCCCGAGTGCGGGCAGCGAGGAGAAATATGTTTATTTCTCCTCATTTTTAGAAATGGGCACTCTATTTGGCAGTGGTTTGCACCTTGTCCAAGTAGGGACCCACACTCTAACATCAGTAGCGCCTGAAACACAAAGTCCTGCGCACTCAAATCAAATTTCACAAGTAGTATGCTACTATATGTAATTGAAAAAGACGACTGTCCAACGATGATTCCTGGAGTTTGATGTATATCTCCTTTTATTAGATCATCACACCAATGGTAAATTACAGCCAGCCGACACGTGTTTCATTGTAGGTCTGTAAATACACAGATGCTACAACTCTTCAGGGCTGGAAAAATACAGAAAGGGATGACCTGTAGTAAGCATGCTAAAAAGCGTTCATAATCACAAATCTGTACCATTGTGCAAATAGATGTGACATTCCCTAAATAAAAAGATGAAACAACACCTCGTCATAAAGAACCCATAAGTGATTAAAATGTCATGTTCCGTCATGCATAAATCTGTACATATTTCAATTCGACAACACTATTAGTTATAACTGTTCGTCGTGATAGGAAAAGTGAAAAGACACCCGAACTCGAACGGAACAAAGTATCATGCATAGTGCACATGAATACCGTAAGAATCATACACAGTGTATAGTCAATACATGAGCAAAATCTGAAGGAATCAAACAAGAAGGAAAAGAGGGGGGGGGAACGGCGTGACATATCAACCGCAAGCAACCCCATCAGTGTAGTGCTAAAATATTTAGAGAGAATATATTCAAAGGCTACCTCAATGGCTGGATCCTTTTTATTAGGGCTAATCATATATAAGAGGGTAGAAAAGGGAAAGAGAAAACAGAAAGAGCAAGGTTTTAGTAAAGGCCAGTATACAAAGATGTGGGTATCCCCCTATAGGGGCGAAGCGTCACATCAAAGAGGTTCTTACCCCACGTCCGGTGATAATTCCAACCCAGCAGGGTAACCTTATAATGGGAAGGTGACGGTGTATAGTATTCTGTAAAGTAATTAGGTAACCTATATTAAGAAATGCAAATGTCAAACCCGGCTATTTAAAGTAACAGAGAAACAAAAAAGCTATCAGCCGTAAAATCATAGAGAGAAGGGCTCATACTGTCTATTCAGTGACTGTATTAAACTTGCATTCAGAGCCAAAGGCCCATACCGGCCCGTAAAGTTCTAAATCCCAAGAAAACTTAGTGCTCTTAAAAAACCAATGCAGTTATGTCAGGCAATTACATCCAACCAGAAATGTCCCTGTCTCAAATATAAATACGACTGAACAATTTAATAAAAGATTTTTTTATCAATCCAACCCTAACCAATTCTAGTTGTCTCTTACCCGATATTTCGTGTAAAATTGCAGTAGACGACGCCAGTATTCCGCACCTCGGTGCCACAAGAATCCAACAATCCAATGTCATAAGACGTAAGAGTTCCTTCACAATCAACCACATGGATACGTGTGGTATAATTAGCTCTAAACAAGGTAAAACGTGACCTGTTAGTTACGGTTACCTCAAGTGCGTTAAGTAATTTAACATTATACACGGCAATATAATTACGGCAATCAAATGTCAAAAGAGAAAAATATTTACCCAGGGTCGAATCACCCTTGCTACACTGGCGTCAGGGACCAAGAAGTAACTTAGGCCGGACCCGGAAGGTAGAAATAACCACAGCGAGTCAAAAAGACTAGGCTGCTAACCTGAGATGTGCTAAACCTGATTGAAAAGGCCTATCGTCGCGAAAAGAGAAAGTATAGATGACACCGTTAACCTCTGCATATATTATCCAACGCGACCCCAGGGTATGCATCCGTATCCGTAAAAAAAAATTGAAATTCAAATTCGACTCGGTGCGACTATGTAGATAGAAAACATCACTATATGTAGTTACATTAAGGAAATCAATGGGTTACCCAAATCCAGTAAACCCTTACCAGTATTACTATTGTATAATAAAAAATTATCCATTAAATGTCCACTTTGAAATTCCGAAACAGTAATGCAAGCGTATAGGTTAAAAGGCTCATGTACAGAAATCGTAATCAAGACACCAAATCAGATTAAAATGAAAGGCAAGCGAAAAAGGCAGGAAATTAAGAATGTCCATATGATGAAAATTAGGGAGGAGGTCAAAAATCATGGAAAGGAATAGGGAAACACAGAGAAAGTGTTTAACTTATACAGGAATCTGTTCCATAGATTTAGAAAACAAATACAAGCTTATAACAGTTAGATAAAATTACCATCATAATATCATCACGTGAGAGTTTACAAAATCTACTCTACGTAATTACTATATAATAAAGTCCATTCCCTGTCAAAAAAGAAGAAGGTAGTTCTCTGTCCCAGTGTACAGTATTCAATCCATTCAAAGTACAGGAATAATATACCATAAACAGTACAGGTTGTTGATACTTGATGACATGTAAGGGTATTAGTGACGCAAGGGACTCTATAGAAATGAAACATTCTGAATCTAAGAACCTCATGATCCAGATCAGTCCCCCAAGATAAATTGCATCTCGGGGTCACAGTTAAATCCCCGCCCCACTGTATGGAGCCTCATAATCCAGAAGGCCTCTGCACGTCTAAGGCGTAACTCTCTATTTCCACCTCTAGTGTCAATAGGAATGTGATCTATTCCAAAAAAAACAAATTCTTTTTTCGGGCCTTGTGCCTGGCATATAGTGGCGTGGATTGCCACTGGATACCTAGCATCTTGTTGTAACAGAGCTCTAACATGTTCCCCAATTCTCTCCTTCAAGCTCCTAATAGTGCTTCCCACGTACTGAAGTCCACATTTACATTCAAAAATGTAGACCACGAATTTGGTTAAAAAATTTATATTCATCCGAATATCATAAGTTTTGTTGTCCCAACTCTTGAAATTTTTAGTCTTTTGTTTCGCCCACTGGCATATGCCACAGAATCCACATTTGAAAAAACCCATATTTGGAGAACTCCACCATGAATTGGTTCTTGTCCTCCTAGGTACTGTAGGGCTGAGTCTGTTACGCAGGGTCCTACCCCTCCTATATGTTATCTGAGGCTGTCTGGTGACGTAATTGGTCAGTGTCTTATCCGCAGTCAAGATACCCCAATGTCTTTTAAGGCTCCTACGAAGGACATGGCTCAGTTCATTAAAGTCAGTGACTATTCGAATGTTATCTTTTTTTACTTCATTAGGAATGGATTTAGGTTTCAGAGAATCTTCCCTCTTAACTCCCTTAATCCTGTTTTTGGCTTTACTGAGAATGGTGGGGGAATAACCTCTTTCTTCAAAATGTTGGTTCATGTCCTCTTTACAATTTCGAAATTCAAATTCCTCACTGCAATTGCGTCTAGCTCTAACAAACTCACCATAAGGTATGGCACTGATCTGGTGTATAGGGTGAGAGCTATCGCGTGTAAGATAGAATTACATGCAGTATTTTTTCTGTAAAGGCGGGTCTTTAATTTATTATGTTCAGTATATAGTTCTATATCTAGGAAAGAGATCTGCGTACTACTACACTCCATAGTGAATTGCATACCATATAATTTGCTATTCATATACGTCAGAAATTCAAGTAGTTCTACATGTGTGCCTGCCTACAGAAGGAGACAATCGTCTATGTATCTGCCCCAATAAATGATCTTATCAATCCATTTAGCGCCTTTGTCTCCCCAAATCCAATATTTCTCCAAACAACCCATAAAGAGACAGGCGAAGCTGGGTGAAGATTTAGACCCCATAGCGACTCCCCTGGTCTGTTTGTAATATTTCCCCTCAAACAAAAAAAAGTTGTTATTAAGGATAATTTGCATCATTCTGATTAGCATTTGGTTATGTAGCCACTCATTGGCCGGCCGTGTACTCAACATTCGTTTCACTGCTTCCAATCCCAATTCTGAGCTGATGTTCGTATATAACGCGACCACATCCAGGGTGGCCATGAGCATGCCAGTCTGCCAGTCCACATCTGTTGGAATACTTAAGATATGTTTTGAGTCCTGTATATAGCTAGGTAGATTACATACCAAAGGGCCCAAAAAGATGTCCACGTATTCTGACAGTTTTTCAGTAGGACCCCCGATACCGGACATAATAGGTCTACCTGACGGAAAGGCTTGTTTTTTATGTACTTTAGGCAAAGTATATAAGTAGGGGTAGGTAGGTCTAAACACCTTTAAATATGCTAATTCGTCATCATCTAATAAACCCTGGGAGTGCCACTCAACCAAGTGTTTATTGATCATTATTCCCAGTTGTCCTGTAGGGTTATAAACCAAAGGTTCATAACAGTTTATATCTGATAGTTGTGCGAGAATTTCATTGGCGTAATCAATTTTATTAATTGCCACAACATTTCCTCCCTTATCCGCCTCCCTTATCAAAATAGTTTGGTCATCATGAAGGTTCTTTAAAGCCAGTCTTTCCCCGTTGGTGAGGTGGTCACTGAAAAATTGTCCCCGGTGTTTTTGTGTATTTTTAAAGTCCCATTCATCCAGGTCCTGTAAGACCCGTTTATAAAAAGTATCCACAGAATTTCCACCCGGGAGAGTGGGTGTCCACTTAGATTTATTTTTTTAACCATTAGTGATGGAACAATCCATATCTATATCAAGTTCCAGTTGAGTCATAGTGAGGGGAGAATCCTCAACCTCAGTTATAGACAATAACAGTCGAGTCGCTTGTATTTCGTGGATACTCGGTACATCAGACACATTACTCATGTTTGCAAGAGAAACTAGTTTATTAATTCTGGGATTGCATACAAAAAACTTTTTTAGCTCAAGTACTCTGACAAACTTATACAAATAGACCTTCATTTTACACATATCACCAGTCTCTTTAGGGTTAAAGCTCAATCCCTTGCCCAGTAAGGAAACCATATCATTATCCAAAGTTTTCGTGGAGAGATTAATGACCTGTAAATCCCTGTTGGTTGATACTATTTCCTTACGTTGCCTGAGCGAAGTTTCCTCTTGTACTCTTCCTGGTCTGTTTTGTCCACCCCTTTGGCCTCTACGGGTTTTGGATCTTGTGCTGTTCTCTCTCCTTGGTTTCTGTTCCCCTTGCGTATTGTTCGGACTTCCAATAAAAAAGCCGAAACTGGTGTGGTGTTGCTATTCTCATTGTCACTATTGCTAATGTCAGGTATACTATTAAGGGTAGAGCCAGAAGCTACAGAAATATTATCAGGTTCTGGTGTAGCACCTGGTTTAGTATTACCCTTCACTATTGAGTCATATTTGCGTGCATATGTGAAGACTCTCCCGGTTTTATAATCTATCTCATCACGCCTTAATTGTCTGGACTTTCTCTCCGTAATGTCTTTTTGGTGTCTTGCTAGTATATCTTGTAAAATCGCATAGTTTTTATCTGTGGCATCTTTAAGGTTCATGTCCCTTATTTCCTTTTCTAGGGTGTCAATTTCTGCCTGCAGTTTACTGACCTTTCTGTCAGAACTTTCACTTAAGATCATCATCAAAGTTTCAGAGTTAATATTCAGAGATTGCTCCCACTTAACTAGGAGATCTGCATCCAGTTCATCATAGGTAGGTAATACTTGGGAACGCAAGCCTCCTGGAATTCTCTTTAATCGTAAATATTGTTTTAAAGTAGCTCCGTCCCACCACCTAGCATTTTCGGGTTTTTTCAAGCGTTCAAGTTTAAGGAATTTGTCCCTTAATCCCATACTACGTGTGGTGTTACCACTGGTTGTAGTATTATTACCAGTCTTATCAGTAGAGAGGGTTCCAAATAACTCTTCTGCTTCTTTGTCCCTGTCCATGATTATATATGTTAATTGAACTTAGATCGTGTAAACAAGTATTGAAATGCTGCCGCAGCCCTTCCCGAGACAGAATATACACAACAGAGAAAGGGTATTAAGTATACGGGAAGTACGGGCGCTCACACAGTATTAGCGTAAATGTTAATGTAGATACAAAAAGTAACTGGTGCTCGCAGGGAGGGGGGACCCAAAGAACCTCTCAATTTAAATGTGAAAAATTCACATTTAAGACTTGAAACACAAAGTCCTGCGCACTCAAATCAAATTTAACAAGTAGTATGCTACTATATGTAATTGAAAAAGACGACTGTCCAACAATGATTCCTGGAGTTTGATGTATATCTCCTTTTATTAGATCACACCAATGGTAATTTACAGCCAGCCGACACGTGTTTCGTTGTAGGTCTGTACATACACAGATGCTACAACTCTTCAGTTTAGAAAAATAGCCGATATTTATCTGAGTAAATCGAAACCTAAATGACAAACATGCAACATACATAAGTCAAGATATACATTTTTCAAGATTATATGTAATTATAGCGCTTAGCCCCAGCTGGAGCTATTATGTTTCTATCTCGACGTGTTTGACGGAGTCGAATCCAAGTTTGGGCTGACCGCTATGGAGCTTTGGCCGGCCACAAAGTAGCACTGACCTCAGAACAGAACCTTGGTAATGCTGATTAACAAAGATGGTGTGATGTGCAGGGGAGGTGAAGTGCCGCATAGGCAGGTGCAACATCAGTTCCTTACTGCTAAGCAGTTCTTTGGTGCTTCGGCACTTGGGACGTTGCATTGCACAACAGAGGTGAAGCATTGGTTCCTGGAGGCGATGCAGAGTCATTGAGACGCTGATACCCTTGAACGTTGCAAGGCACAGGGGAGCCGAAGCGGCGGTTGCGGGATGCATCTGTTCCAATTGAGGTGCAGTGTGGATAAAGCTCTGAGGGTCAAGTCATGAGTCGTCAACTTCAGTGTCGAGGTCTTAACACAGGATCACAAGTGCTATTGCAGAGTCAGGCGACAGAGTATGTCGGTGACGCAGTATTAGAGATTGACTCTGGGGCAGTACTTTAGAGGTGCTGTGGCAGCGTTGGGGCCTGCGTTGTAAGTCGCGGTCATTGCATTGAGAGATGACCACACCTTCAGTGCTGGCAGCGGCATGGTGTCGTAGAGCGAAGCAGGTTCCAGTCTTTAGCACGAAGTCAAAGTGCTTATTTCTTCTTTTAATATTGCATTGTAAAGAACAGTGGTTCACTTTGGATAATAAATCATGTAAACAAAGGAAAGTCTGGTCAGTATAAAAAAACATTTTTACCAGACAATTAGCTGATCCACCAAGGCAAATGTAAAAATAGGCACATAAATGTTTTTTAGACTGAAATTAGTGTATTCATTGTGTATCTTATGTTGCAGAATATTTGAAGCTTATTAATCAGATAGTGTAAAACAGGATCCAGTGCTCACATTTAGGTGAAAGAGCATGCACAGACAAGTGTGTGGTAAAAAACATGCATCAACTAAGAAAAAACAGAGCATCTGGCTTCTTGGATTTATTTTATATAGTAGGGAAACTATTAAAACTGCACAGATTATTTAAAGTCCCTGGAGATGGCTCAAGAACATGTAAACAATTCAGCCAAAGTTAGGATGGCAGTTAAGGCCAGTAATATGCTACCTTCATAATTTTCTAATTATGATACCAATCATAGGCAATTTGGAAGCACTGTCTTCGGGGCTCGGGAATTGATACTTGACCATTGCAGCTAACGACTCAGGACAGCACCACAAATGTGTGCTGCCCAGTAGCCACTCTGTCACTGAGTTCCAAGTTTCATTTCTTGAGCCCCGAAGACAGCGCTTCCAAGACTTTAAATCTTTTGTGTAGTTTGAATAATTTCCCTACCTCCCCTGCAGCATGCTGTTTTCATTCTGCAAGGCCAACTGTTGGCCCTTTTCAAGGTTTCCTTCCTACTGGGATGACCTCAGTTGTAGTATTTCCTTAATCACTCACCAGATACTAGGTGCTCAGACACCTTATCCAGATGATGAACTCACATCATTAGAGGTCGAAACATCGTCAACTACAAAAATACCAACTCCTTTTCTACTATATAAAAGAATCTACGCAGTTAGATGCTTTGGTTTTTGTTAGTTGATGCTGGATAAACTAAAGAGACAGTATGTTTCTGTCTGGTAATATATTTTTTCTATAGCCCAGACGTTCCTTTGTTTGCATGATTTATTATCCACAGTAAACCAATGTGTTTTTTACAATACGGTTTATTACCCCGGGTTCTCAAAAATGTCTGGAGTCTCCCTTGTTATAAAATATAGATTACTTCTTTTTAGCACAGCAAACTCACTTCCAAGGTCCCAGGAACTGGATTTGGCGCCATTTTGCAGAGTAGGGCTCCCAGCAGATGAGCCCATGCTCTGCAGGTGAAGTTGATGTTCCTGAGAATTCCAATAGGAGGTAAGCTCAACTCAAGCACTTGGAGAAACTTTAGAAAGCAGGATGCAGAAAGCAATGTCCAGTCCTCTCACTCACAGGACGGAAGCAGCAGACATAAGGCCAACACAGCAAAGAAAGTAGCAAAGTGGCAGTCCCCCCTAGCAGTGCAACAGCTCTTCATCCTGGCAGAATGTACGTAGTGCAGAAGAGTTCTGAGTATATGGCGCCAGAAGTCCAATACTTATACCGCTTTTGGCCATTGAAGTAGGGAGACTTCAAATAAAGGTCTTTTTAGTGCACAAGACCCTTCCTGGCACTGGCCCCAGTTACACTTCAGGGAGATAGGCAGCTCTCTGTGTGGGCACAGGCACAACCAAATTCAGGTGGAAGTGTCAACTCCTCCCACCTCTGTAGTTCGGGAAGACCCATCAGCCTGGTGATGGGCCACCAAGATATGCAGCGCATACCTCCGCTCCATTTGTGTATTACTGTATGGAGCGATTTCACAAGGCCCAACTGTCATCTAACCCAGGCGTCTATTTTAGGGAAAGACGGAGGCACAGAATGGTTAAAGTAAGAAAATGCCAACTTTCTAAAAGTGGCATATTCAGAACTGCAATTTAAAAACCAACTTCATTAAAATATGTGTTTTTAAATTGTGAGTCCAGAGACCTCAAACTCCAATCTTCCATCTGCTCCCATTTGGAGGACACACTTGTAATGTGTTACAAGGCAGCTCCAATGCTAACCTATGGGGGAAACAGGCCTTGCATTTAGCAGTTTTCACTACCAGGACATGTAAAACTCAAAAGTACATGGTCTACCTTTTAAATACACTGCACCCTGCACATGAAGCTACTTAGAGCCTACCTTAGGGGTGCCTTACATGTAGTAAAGGGGAATGTTTGGGATTGGCAAGTAGGTAAACTTCCCAGGTCGACACAGCAGATTAAGACTGACCATATAGGCTCTGCAGTGGCAGTCATAAGACCAGTTTGAAGAGCTATTTATGTGAGTGGCATAATCAGTGCTGCAAGCTCACTAGTCGAAATACAACAAAAAGTGGTTGGGCCTTTATCTACAACCACCATGGACCTCTATCTACAACTAAAAACCAAAGCAGTTGGTGGTTGTGTTTCCTTTTGGTTTTTACTTTTTTTCACAAGATCATTCTACGTAATAAACATGACCTGTAAATCAATGATTGCATATTACCATGCTGGCATACATTACTCAGTATATACCTTTGGGGATAGCCCTGCAAAAAGGGGCAGGTACAACACTCTGTGTGCTGCTTTCTGCAGCACACCGAGGAGGGAAACACCTCTAGGGATTGTTTTTGTTCAGGGAGGTGTCCCTTCCTGCTCAAAAGCAACACTGCCTACAGCACATTTACATGGTGCAAGGGTTGCTGCGTTGGTGCTATGCTACCCAAACAGCATCAGCGCAAGGGTAAAGGTGAAGAATGCACCATATTGGATAAATACTGTGCGTTCCTGCCCTTTCACTTTGATGTAGGACAGCGTATTAAAGTGACTGGCTGCTCTGGTGCCAAAACACCATAAACAAGGCTCCATATTACTGACGAGGACATCAAGCAGGTGCCTTAAAAACCTGCAGAAAGTTTATTGTGATATGCCAGTCATCGTTGATGGTCATATTGCGTGTATGTTACGTGGCTTTATGTCGTCCTTAATGTTTTTAAGAATATTTAAAATGCAACCCTCCACCAACCTGGTTGTTTTCATGTACTGTTTTTGTCTAGGGTCCTGGAGTGACAACTGTGACCTGTGTCCCTTCCTCCTTCCCCTTTAGACTTAAGGCCCCATTCTCAAAATATTCTCATTCTCTGGGGTTTAGTGGAATTACATTTTTTATTCGAGCAGCTGCAAAACTTAGTTTTTGCACAAAAGTATTAACTAAAACGGATTAATTAAAAAAATACCTTTTTGTAGGTGCAAGCATACAGAAGAACAAAAGTATCTGTAACAAAACCGAGATCTTTTCGCAGACGACTGTGTTGCTAAAATTAGAATATGCTCATAACCAGAAAAACACTGAAAAAAATCATTCGTTTTTTAATGTTTTCAACAAGTACGGAAGCAAATATTGTCTACTGATATTCAATAATTCAAAGAGTTGTTCTCCTTTGTCTCTTTTCGGTCCAATTTCTCTTCAGAACTCTCCCGTAATCTCACAATTGTCTTCGTTTATATATACAATAGAATAAAAATGTGTTCTAGATGTATTATAATGCAGGTAGAACAACAATAACAGGAATATTGTAAACAATCTATTGTGTACTAGTGGTTTCTTTAGATAGATTTTACTTGGAATTCCAGGTCAATACATCTTCTGGTACATAGAACACCATTTTATAACTCCCCTTACACGTCTCAAATCTGTTTCATTTCTAATGACGACGTACTAGGATATTTTAAATAGAATACACAAGTTAAAAACATCTCATAACACAACATGTGCTGCTCTGCCGTTGATTAATAAAACTGTACATCTAGATGCGACCGAGTCCCGTGAAGATGGAATAAAAACGGCAACGTAGCATATTTTGCTGCAGAGGGAGCTGTTGAGTTAAACAAAAAAGTCAAACTTGGAGGTTGAGAACAGTTTCACTTTGAGTAATCTCACGCATTTCGCCAACAGTAAGCAGCTCAGTGTCTGCCTTCTAAAAGTCGTGCATGGAAATAAGAATGAGGGTGATTTTTTTTTTTTTTACGAAACATTACTTTCTCCTCCCTTGACATCGAACTGAAAAGGCTACTTAACGAACAATGTGTTAATATTCTAATTCCCTGTGCTTTTGCAACAATATGTAATACAGCAATAGAAATCCGACTTTTGTTTGCATACAGTATTGTCGTTTGGAATGAAAAGCAAATCATTTTGTAGCCGAATTCTCCCGAAATCCTTCAATTAAGTTTTTCACATTCAAAATTTGACAGAATTGACCGTGAACGTTTTTGAAACAATTCTCAGTTTAGCCTTTTCATAGAGCTCTCAGCCATTTCAGGGCGCTGTCACTGTCTAGTAGGAATGAACTGCTTTTGAGGAAAGCGAAAGTAACCGAACGACCTGTTGTGTTCTGCTGGACTCAGCCTAGTGTTTCTGCCAGCCACTCCCTCGAGGGCTGGCCCAGACGCCCACCCACACCCCATCCAACACAGTCATCACCAGGCAGGTGACCCTGCGAATAAAAGAGCCGAGTGCACGTGCTTGTGGCTAGTTTCCAGTACCATATTCCTGTGTCACGTGTCATCCTTCATACAGCATGTGGGTCTAGGGCCCAGAACGTAACAATGGCGACGAGGCGGGTTTGACCCCGTGTGCTTGCTGACAGAGTCTCCAATCATCCCGTCAGAAGGAATACAGCATGTTTTTAGACTGTGCCACCGCCGTGCTGCCTGCGGCCATCTGCAGAAGGGGAGTATAGTCCTCCAGTGGTATTGCCAATATTGCCTGACTTGCAGTGGAGGTCGGGTTCGGTATTGCCGATGCGGCCTTCTGCCGTCACTGAGGAGTGAGCGAAAGTAGACTGGTCGCCTCCTACGCCCCCATGCCACATCCACAACTGGCTGAGAAGATGAGGAAGAGCGCACATAACCAAAGTCCCAATACATGTGCAGCAGCTGCCTGAAGCCGCCTTTGTATGGGTGTGAGCGAATACCCCGCTACACCTGCAGGAGCCGCGCCCAGGCAATCACTATCACGATAAAGGAAGCCTGCACCGGCATTCTTAGCCCTAGGATGCCTGTTAGCGCCAGTGAAGAGGGAAGGGAACGTAGTGAGAGCTGTTGCTGCCCTGCGAGAGGCCTCCCGCTGCTTGGCCCTGCTGACGACAAGGCCGTACTGCCCCACTGACAACTGCGCATCAGCATTCCAGGAAGCCTCCACCCGCATTTCCCTACCCTGCACTGCTCAGAGTTTTAGTGCGAAGGAGGTAAAGAGTGAAGGTGGAGATGTGGCGTCCTCCGCCAATCAGCCAGCACCTAATTGTCTTACCTGCGATTGAGGCGGCTCCCATTAGTTCATGCTGCTACGTTCTGCGGCCTTCCAGAGTGGGAGACGGTGTCTGGGGCGGATGCATGTCAGTACAACACGATCATTTTGATTGCAGTACTTTACTACGCGGTTTTCACAACGACTTACGTTGGAGAGCGCTGTATTGTGGATTATTTAAATTTTCTATTCCAACTCCAGCCCACGTAACAGTAGGGAAGGTGTTGGAATAGAAAATCAAACTATTCCTTAAGCAAGAGCACCATCCAGCGCAAGACGTAGTAATGACTTGCGTTGTATAGGCTGCGTCATAAAGGTCGCGCTGTGTAAACACCACGTTGTAAAGGATGTTTCCTGTCTGGGGCCCTGAGGGGTAGAGTGCCTCATCCCATGCAAGCACAGCAGCAGCCTCGCCGTAGGGCCCCAACACAGCCGGAGTGAGGGGCTGACCACGAGTGAGGAAAGTGGCTGCACTGCCACCTGGTGGAAGCCCAGGGAACGGCCCTTCAATAACATTTACAGTCAGCAACATAGAATGCCTGCGTGCATAGCGTGAGCGTCTCTGCTGCACTGGACAAAGTAAAGGGGGCATGGCCTGCAGCATCCCTGTTTTGAATTGCTGACCCCATAAGAAGCCCTCAGTAGAAGGAAGTAAGGCCCCACAGTACTCTAGAGATGGCATTCTAAGCAGCCATCGCTAAAGGACTGGTAGGAAAGTGCAGAACGCCCCTGTGGACTGGCTGGGGAGCGGGAGAGGAGAGACTGTGAACCCCTCCTGAATGAGTGCCAAGAACTCCTGAGCTCAAACCTGTCCCAGCGGAGAAAGCTGCTGTGGCAGTGAACTAAAAGAAAAATCATTGACTCTCCTGAAAGAGGAAGAAGATCCTGTGTGCCCCATGGTGGCAGGACGCTACCACTGCAGGAAGGAGCATATACACAGGGCTCCAGCAGAGGGCACCCATGAGAACTAGATACTCGCCCTCCACTGCCTGAGCAGAGACAATGCCAAGAGGGCATAGAGACAATGTACCGTTACATTAAAGGAGATGGACCAGCTGGCCGACTAGCACTGCTGAGCCTCCAATGGCCCATCAAGAAGAATTCCACAAGGAGTTACCAACCCTGCTGAAAACGCAGAGAGCAAGGCAGGATCCAACGTCATGACGGTGCAGCTTCAAGTGCGAGTGCAGTGCCCTCGAGCGAACAGTATGGGGAATGAAGATTACCCTCCATCTGCGAAACACCAAGGAGATCCCAGAGGGTAGAGGGGTCCCTTGTGGCCTGAACGCAGGAGGGAGAGAGATCGTGGTCACCCTAGCTGCACCAACATCGCCCAGCAATGGGCCAGAGACCATTCAGAGAGTGCCTCCAATACTGCCTTTAGACTGCGGTGTGCATCGGTCCGTTACAGGCATGAGGAGATCCCCACACTCCTAGTGGCAGTTTGCCATAACTGCAAAAGAGAAGGGTGACACTTACCTCCCACAGCGATCCTAAGTTCCAGCTGGAATACTCGGTCTAGGAGAAGAAGGGTATGGAAGACACTACAGATCGCATCCATCAAGTACACCTACCTCCACTGCTGTCCCTGAAAATTGTTGACGCACCTGAGAAGACACCCAGTCCTATTGACGACAGGACCGGTGAGGGGTCCGTGACGGGAGCAGACGGGTAGTCCAAATAACACAGCGGAGTGAGCAGGAATTCCCTGTGAGAATTTGTGTCCTTTTGCCATATTTCAGCACATGTGTAGAAGGAACATGCATTGCGTGGCCTTTTGCCACATTTCAGAGCAGGTGTAGAAGCATTGCGTGGCCTTTCTCCACATTCAGAGCATGTGTAGAAAGAACATGCATTGCGTGGCTTTTTGCCACATTTCAGCGAAGATAAGGAGTGGAGATAAGATAGGAGGGCAACTATCCTATCCCAGGAAAGCAGGCGACAACAGGTGTGCAGGAGAAGTCATCAAAAAGGGATCAGAACCAGTACGCATACCATCACCTGAATGCACCTTCTAAAATACGACAGCCACTAGGGTGCAGTGACGTCATTCTTCACAGTGACCATCCAGCCACCTGTCACCAGCTGCTTAAAGGAAAGGGCATCCCTGTTTGCTTACACACATGCCAAATAAGAAGAGCAGCGCCAAGTGTTCGACGAGTATCATGACTGCAAAGATACGCCGGTAACCCTTACTCACTGCCAGTCATCACCAGCTGCTGTACAAGTCGTCTCATGGCAGCCACTCCATCATTTGTCATGTGCATCACTACCATCCCTGGAGCATCAAGTACCATAACTGGAGTCCTGCACCATTGCCATACAGAGCGACGGTCGACCATTTGTTTAACTGGCTTACCTCCTGATCCTGGTAGCGAGAGCATGCTCACATCCACCCCTGAAGTTGCACAAGTGACTAGGCGGTGGCTCCGAGGTGGTCTTGCGGCTGTCTAGATGCAGACGCGTGCAGACCCAGTAAATCCCATATGCAGTCCTGTGGCAAATTATCTAAGGGCCCTCTCTAAAAGCGTGAGAGATGGACTTTACTTTGCCCCACCAATGGATTCCAGGGAGTAGACGGGCCATACAACCGAGACTTCAACAGGTCACAGAATGCCAAGAATGTCGTCAAGGGATCAAGCGACATCATCAGGTGTTTACAATTGACTCCACCTACGATCCTGAGGCACCATTTTGAACTATAAGACACTAATTGCCTCACAGCAAGATTACTCATGCCCAACGAACATCACATAGGTGGACTATCACTCAACTGATGCCAATCTGAAAGGTCCAGACTTCATCAGCACCGTGTTCGTGTACAGATATGCCTGGTTAATGTATGGACATGTGCCAAGATGTCCGGGTGCTCCCAGCTGCACCTGTCTACTGCTGTCCTGCGAACTACATCTCTGAACTGTGAGACTTCAGTTATTCTTAATTGTTTTCTCATTCCTTCCCACAGGTTGGACTCTTGTTTGTTGTTTTTCGTTTTAATAAAATCTGGGAGGAATGTTGTGTCCTGCTGGACACAGTCTGCGGTTTCTGCCAGCCACTCCCTCGAGTGCTGGCCCACACACTCACCCACACCCCACCCAACACAAGCATCACCAGTCAGGTGACCCTGCGAATAAAAGAGCCCAAGTGCACGTGCTCATTGCTAGTTTCCAGTTCCATATTCCTGTGTCCGTGTTATCCTTCATACAGAATGTGAGCCTGGGGCCCAGAATGTAAAACAACCAATATCAGGCGTTGCTCGCTCAGTACCACCAAAGGCCACTATAAAAAAATGTCCATATTATCAAAACCATCCAGATGACCGTCTCATTAAAACAACTTCCATGGAAAGGGAGTTGGCTACTCGGAGACCTCGGGTAAAGAAAGGCCTAGTATGGCTGAAGAATTTTCTTTCGTGAAAGTTGGTGAGAGACATACGCCACCTACATTACCCTCTCTCAATTCAGTGCTTTTTCTTCTTGTCACTGAGAAATAGCCAACTATTCCGCATTTCCAACTTAGACTTCAGTAGAAAATATTTGCACTGTTTGCAAAAAGAAGGACGCAGGAATCATTTTCTTTCTACAGAAACCCGATTCAGGACAGAATTGGAGCAGAGGAGTATAGATCTGACAGCTTTTCTCTTCAAGTGGGCTTCAAGTGAGAGAACATGACAGGATTTCGTTTTCTTTGCTTCTTTGGGATTCTTTATGTAGAAAAGTAAACTTTTCTTTTTCCTTTTAGAATATCTGCAATTTGACAGGTTTGGTTTGGGTCCGTAGCATGAACTCAGAAACACTTGTGTAGCACGTACAATGTCTAAAGCTATGTAATTGCTTATAACACGACCATTGACAGACTTGGTTCATTGCCTGGAAGGCCAACCGGATATATGCATTGCTGCTTTCTCGCCATGGATACCTCGCTCTGAAGCATCTTATTTAAAGGCACTTGAATGTCATGTGGTGGGCCCTAGGTCCACATGCAACTAATAAATGACACACATACTCAGTGTATGGTTACTAAACCTGGCCACGAGTATGCGCACCTGGGCCCTTTTATTGGTAGGGCCACGTCACTCATGACGCCTGTGGTGGAACGGTGTTGGATGCAAGCGTATCCAGCCCTCGAGGGAGTGGCTGGCAAACTAAGTGCCTGCTGAGACACTAGAACGTGTTC
Source organism: Lissotriton vulgaris (assembly GCF_964263255.1). Classification (NCBI taxonomy): domain Eukaryota; kingdom Metazoa; phylum Chordata; class Amphibia; order Caudata; family Salamandridae; genus Lissotriton; species Lissotriton vulgaris. The sequence goes on along the minus strand of NC_141685.1, from coordinate 2,067,855,054 downwards.
AGCACAACACTACATTGAAGTTGCTGCAGACGTCACATTTTTACTGCCAATGATGGTTGATAGGAGTCTGGCCTAGGACAGAGTTCAGTGACTTTTGAAGAGCTCATTTCAGCCATAGCTGTTGGACACTCTGGAGCCTCAGCTCATCAGTCTTCTTTTCCAAAGCAGATGCTTATCAGCAGGTTACTCTCTTTTGGGACTGATGTTCCACCACCCCCCTTTGGAAACTGGCAGTCTCAGGCTCCAGCCTTGCATTACAGAAGTCCTTTCCCACCAATGGCCTTCAAAAGCTTTGCTGCAGCAACTCAGTGTAAAAAATTTCATTAAGGAACCCCAAAATGACAAACACATTTTGACAATCATCGCATAAAATGTTAACACAACTTTAAGAATTTCATGGGGTTTGAGCACCAACACTAACAAATAAAGACAAAGCTGATTTTTAAGGAGCACAAATCATAGAAAGCCAGAAGCTTCGAGTGATGTTTTTTCATAAAACTGTGATCTGTCCTGGTTTTTTTTGTTAGAATAATTTCTTTATATCAAATTGAACAAATAATGTCATTGAATGAACCAAAAATATGCTAGGGACTTGAATGGTGTCCAAGTAATTTTGAACAAAACATTATATTCATTCATGTATTTTATTTTGTCACATGTTCATATCCAGCTGACATCTAGCCTCATCATGAATGACTCCACTTTGCATCCTGGAATTTTTAAAAACCATTCTTACAATATTGAATATGAAATTAGAAGTCCCAAAATGGAAGGAGCTGTTAGCTAAAATACCAGCACTGGTTGGAGATATTCACAAGAAATAGGACCTCTGGCCTGCTCTGAACATATGTTACAATTTAAGCATAGTAGTTCTGTTCAGTTGTAACTTATAAAAAACTATTACCAACATGCTATTTCAAACCTGCTACCCTAAAAATCTCAACTGCGTGGTCCTAAACAAGATAGTAGGTTTGGAGTCAAAAGAAGGCCCTCTTTGACCCTCTTTGATCCCTAATCCAAAAAGATTATCCCACTGCACCACAACTTTTAGTGAAGAACCCTTAATAAACACAATAAGGCCACAGTTACTTGGGAACTTTCCATTCGGTGCAACCTTAATGATCAGTTGGTTCCAAACCCAAGGACGAAATTGCAAAATATCGTACAACTCCAATGCGCCACAAGACTTTTGGAGCTGGATGCCACTTTCCTTAAACCACAAGGACTCTCCATAATTTAATGGCCAAAGAAAAACTCAAAGTAGCTACAACTCAAACGTCATCTCAGTGTTTTGAAATATAGCAGGGATAAACAGATCTTGTTTGACCCAGATCTTGAAGATTTTCTGTCATCCAATACATAATATGCCTATAAGAAACCTGGTCAGATAAGGATTTTCCTCAAAAGGGATTTACCAGATTTAATTCAACAGCCGAACAGGAAAAAAAGGGAGGCCACATGAAGGGAGAGCTCTCATTTTACATAACAATCAAGAAGGCCTTAACCATATCCTATCTGAACGTAAACACTTTGTGCATGATGGGCATTACAATTTTTTTTAAGTTCAGAATAAAGTTTATTGAACAAAAAGAGGTGTCAATACAATAAAACAAATGATATAAAAAAGGAGCAAAATAAATTGGAGAATCTTTGCATAAATATACATACAAGAAGTACAATGAAACTGTCAATCAAGTGTAAATCAGGTGAGAGCATACATTGAAAAAGAGAAAAGGAAAATAATAATATATCTGTTATATATAAAAATAATTAGGAACAAGAAGGTCAGTCAAGGAGGTTTGGAAACTTCTTGCTGAGTTGGGAGCAAATGAAATGACTTTTTAGCCGAGGCATCAAGGTATACTGTTATAGGAAGCCATAAGATAGTACGTTTCGTTGCTAACTGAGGAGGAAAAACAAAAGCAGTATCCAACCTATGGTTATGACATACATTATACCACCATGCTTTAATCGATACCTTCGTAAAATCTTTCCAGTTGGCAGTGATTTGTTGGAAAGCAACCGCTATTAACAAGTCAACAATTCGTATGTCTGAAGTAACTTGGTCCCAACATGGGGAGAGACTACCAAGAAAAATATGAATAAAGGCAAAAGGGATTTGGGTATGAAAGATATAATTAATTTGGGACCAGATTCGCTTCCAGAAATCTTGAATGATAGTGCAGGAGAAAAGCATGTGGAATAAAGTAGCAGTGGGAGCAGAGCAAGACCAACAGAGGTCAGGAACAGAAGAAAATCTGTTGTGAAGTAAATGCGGTGTAAAAAGGAGTCTGTTATAGATGAAAAATAGAGTTTGAGTGAGAGTGGCAGACCTGGAGGATTTACGAAGTTTGACCCAGAGCTTGTCCCAAAGCGAAATAGGCCAGGAGGTTTCAAAGTCACTTTCCCATTGCTCCTCTACTTTAGATTTTGAGCGAGGAAGAGACTTGGAGCGCAGGAATGCATAGATAAGGGAAGCTTTGGAGTGAGTAGTAAGGAAGGAATGTAGTAGTGAAGTGGGAGTGGGAGACGAAGAGTGATTGTGAGAGTGCAGAATCTGGGTGAAAGCAGGCAAGATTGCTTCTTTCAATAAAAGATAGTTACGAGCAAAGGAAGCAGGTAAGTCAAAAGGGAGGCGTAGCACGGGAAAGGATAAAAAGGTGGATTGAGAGAAAAGTTGAGATACCCAAATCAAACCTTTTTGTCGCCAGGATTTCCAATAAAAAGGCTTGCCCTTAATAAGGATATTGTTATTATGCCAAATAGTAGAGGACAGAAAATCAGCAACAGAGGAAGGAATGGCTGGGGAGGAGGCTAGGAGTAGCTTGGTGGTGTGTTTATGTATGGGAATGGATGATATCTGTGGTTTGCGAGAGAAAGATAGAAATTCAGCAAAGGTAAATGGGGAAAGAGAAAGACGTTCTATAGTAACCCAAAGAGGACAAGGGTCTTCGGGATCACGCAGCCAGAAAGAAGCTTGGCGTAAAAGAAAAGCTTTATGATAGGTCGGAAAGTCAGGGAAATTGACACCTCCTTCTGATTTAGGACGTGACAATCGGAAAAGAGACATCCGAGGTTTTTTGCCTGACCAGAGAAAAGAAGTGAGAATAGAGTGAATCTTCCTAAAAAATGTAATGGGAATAGAGACAGGGTTATTGGAGATGGTATATAAAACAATAGGTGACAGCATCATTTTAATAGTGTCAAGGCGTCCCCACCAGGAGAGATAAAGTGAGATCGTATCTGTGATGGAGGGAGTAACGTGTAAACCTAAATATTTGATATGAGAGGAGCTCCAGGTAAAATTGGATTCGGCAAAGTCTGGTTTGAAAGTAAAGTTAGTGAGGGGCAAAATTTCGCACTTGTCATTGTTTAGTTTATATCCAGAAATCAACGAATATTCATGAACTTCAGAAAGAAAGGCAGGGATAGAAACAGTAGGATTAGAGATAAAGAGCAAAATATCATCAGCATAAGCGGCAAGCTTAATGTGAGAGTGTGAAAAGTTAAAGCCGTGAATGTCAGAATTTTGTCTAAGTTTGGAAAGGAAAGGCTCTATGTTTATGTTTATGTTTATTAAAACTTTTGTAGCGCGCTCTATTACCACGGGGTATCCTGGCGCGGTGAGTGAATTTTGAGAACAGAAGAACTGAAAACAGAATCTGCAGAAGCTATTAGTAAGGGGCATTGAACAAGTAAGTCTTGAGACCTTTTTTAAACAAAGCAATGGTTGGCGAAGCTCTGAGAGAAAAAGGAAGAGCATTCCAGGCAGAGGCAGCTTTGACTGAAATGGATTGGCCTCCTATGCGTACATATTTGAATTTGGGGGTAATTAAAAAACAAAGGTTGGCCGATCGGAGGGCACGGTTAGGAGTGTAAAATGAAAACCTTTTCTGCAGGTATGTTGGTCCCTGGCCATGGACTGCTCTGAATGCCAACACCAGAATTTTAAACAAAATTCGGTGAGGTACTGGTAGCCAGTGCAAGCTGCGTAAGTGGCTACGAACGCTAGATCTCCTTGGGAGGGAGAAAAGCAAACGTACTGCGGCGTTTTGTATCACCTGCAGACGGTGAACCATGTACGCTGGTAGACCACTAAATAAGGCGTTGGCGTAGTCGAGCCGGGATAAAATCAGAGCTCGAAGGACAGACTCCTTGGCTGCCCTAGGCAGAAGAGGAAAGAATTTCCTCAAGGCACGCAAGGTGCCGAAACAGATGCCGGTCAATTTTTTGATATGATCAGCAAACTTTAGATCTTGACCGAACCAAACCCCCAGGTTCTTAGCTGGGGCACCAGTCACGCTGGGACAGGGTAGGTCCGGGGGCCAAATCTGGTCCTTGAAATTGTCAGGGAAGGAGCCAAAGAATAGAACCTCGGACTTGTCTTCATTGCACTTAAGTTGTACTTGTGCAAGCCACCTGAAGACTTCCGACAGACAATGTTGGACTGCTGATGGGTCGGACATACCCTTAGGCCATGTAAATAGCAGCTGAGTATCATCAGCATATGCCATTATCCTGGCACCCAGTTGTTCGGCCAGATAGAGTAGCGGGGTCATGTAAACGTTAAACAATAACGGGCTTAACGTAGAGCCCTGCGGGACACCAGTTGACAATTTTTTAGGGGCCGAAGAGTAGGGGGGCATCCAGACCTGTTGAGTTCGGTCACTCAGGAATGATGACAACCAGTCAAGAGCCAGCCCAGATATTCCAACAGCACATAGTCTGTCCAACAGTAGGGCATGCGGGACCGTATCGAAGGCAGAGAGGTCCAATAAAATCAGGACCGCTCTGCCACCTCCGTCCAGACACTCACGGACAGCCTCCGATACCTCAACTAGAGCAGTCTCGGTACTGTAGGCAGCTCTGAATCCGGACTGAGCAGGATGTAGAGCGTGGGAAGACTCAATAAAGCTGTCCAGTTGTTTAAAGGCCACCTTTTCACACACCTTCGCCAGAGCTGGCAGCAATGAAATGGGCCGATAGCTCGATGGTAGTGCTGGATCTAAACCGGCCTTTTTTAATAAAGGGAGCAGCTTTGCCTCCTTCCAACTTCTCGGGATCCTGGCCGTGGAAAGGGAGAGGTTGATGATGTGAGTCACCTCTTGAGAAATGGTGTCCGTTATCCCGCCCAGAACCCTGGCAGGGCAAGGGTCTGAGGGAGATCCAGATTTTAAAGCCGTCAGGATTTGCCGTATGTCCAGTTCCGAGGCCGGAAGAAAGGCAACAAGTTGGTCACGTTGACATACTCTGTCCGGTCCGAGTAGGGCAGAAGGGGTCGTAACGGTCTTTTGAGCCATTTCTAGGTCCGATTGTATTTTTGCTATTTTGTCCGTAAAGTAGCAGGACAGTTTTTCACACCATTGGGCGGAGGAAGGGAGCTGGGGTTGGGCAGCACAGGGAGATAGGAAGCTTTGGACAATTGAGAAGATCTCTTTGCTGTTGTTTTCGGCCTTCTCAATTCTGTCCGAAAAATACCTACTTTTAGCTGATTTGATCGCAGCATAGTAATCCATTTGGGCTGCTCGTAGAGCTTTCTTTGCGATCGGCAAGTAGGCTTGCCTCCATGCTCGCTCTAGTTTTTTACAGACCAGCTTCTGTTCTCGCAGGGCATGCGTGAACCATGGTTGAGAGGGACGCGACCGCATTCGCCGGACGCTCCCCGCATTAGTGGAGGAAGCGACACCATTTGCAATCCAGGAATTGAATGCATCAACAGTCGCTTCTAACTCCATCGTTGGGGCCGGACAGGTGTCGGCAAGGGATTCAGATAAGGACATTATATTAATCCGGGGATGGTGTGCCATAGAAGGGGTTTTCCTCAAACCCTCAGCTAGCTGCCAGGTAAACTTGATCATATAGTGGTCGGACCACACCATAGGCAATGGGGGGGACAGGCTAATATCAAAATTAGTGCAGATCAGGTCGAGAACATGACCTCCCACATGTGTGGGAGCATCGACCCACTGGGAGAGGTGAGCCATGCTAAAGGTCTCGCCGAGGCGAGTAGCTTCAGTGGTGTTCACAGAATCCACATGTATATTAAAATCGCCCAGTAGTAAGAAGCGAGAGAAGCGTAAGGCTCGTGGCACGATAACCTCCTCCAAGGATCCGATAAAACTTCCAACATGGCCTGGTGGTCGGTATAGTAGAGTGCCGCCTAAGGTGAAATGCGGACTAAGGACCAGGAAAAAGTGGAGAAGTTCGGCTTCTTTAATTTTGTCCAGATGCTCATAGGTGAGAGACCAGTGATCCCTGTAGATCACGGCAACCCCCCCGCCTCTGCCCACATCAGCAGCGCGATCTACTCTACAGATTCTGAAACCGCGAGGGATAGCTAACTCGATTACCGGTGAGCAGGAGTCAGTCATCCAGGTCTCAGTAATAAAGAGTAGGTCGAGATCATTATCAGCTAGCAGGTCAAAGACTTCGGCCGTGTGACATACAAGAGATCTGGCATTAATCAGGCCCGCTTGTATGATCTTAGTCACATTGCAGGGTTGAGTAGGCGGGGTGGCAGGGCTAGGAAGAAGGTAATTGCAGAAGGAGCATGAACTGGACCGATTATCAGAGAGCGCCCAGGAATGGGCCGCCTCACAAGGAGGGACCTGAAGGGCTCGGAGCTCGACTGCGGAATACCGGCATGGTGTAGGAGAGACAAAGGGGGAAGGAAAATGGCCAGGGGTCGGGGCCCTGTGCCCGGCCAGAGCACGGACGGGCACAGACGGGCCCTCCTTTGGCGCTCCTTCGGCGCGCAGACGGCGCGCCCGCTGCGCGCGTCCGCTGCGCGGTCGCTGACACATGGCGTTATATACGGTCCTGCGAGCTGCCGGCTAGAGCGTCAACCCCGGTGCAATGCGGTCCCGCCTCACTTCCGGGAACCGCTGGGGTCGAGCGCTGAAGCCGGGACCAGAAAGGGGCGTGTACAACATAAGCTACACCAATGCTACCCAGGCACTGGCTGAAAAGAGCAGCGAAATTAAAACGGAACCAGAGCACAGTAAGGGGAAGGGCAGGGGGGATTAAAAGCGTTAAAATACCATTAATAACGAAGTGCTAAGATAGATGGTAGAGCTCCGCTAGCAGCGTGGGGATAGCAGCGAAATAAATGTGCCAAAGAGCAGCGTTTACAGCATTTACAGCGTTCTTCAAAGATACTCACAGGAGCGAAGTTAAAAAGAAATGGAGACAATGGGCAGCCCTGTCGAACGCCTCTACCCAAATCAAAGAAGGGGGAAACCAGACCATTTGCACAAACCGCTGCTCTAGGATTGGAATAAAGAAAGGAAATTAAAGAAATAAATTTGGGACCAAAGCCAAACCACTTAAGGGCAGAAAAAAGATAGGCCCATTCTACTCTATCAAATGCTTTTTCTGCGTCCAGGGCAATAGCTGCTAAGGAGCCTGAAAAGCGTGAAGATTTGGACAAAACGTTAAACAAAAGCCTAGTATTATCTGTAATAAAACTGCCTTTAACAAAACCAGATTGCTCAGGTCCGAGTAAATCAGGTAAAAAGGAGTCTAATCGGGCTGCAAGAGATTTGGCATAAATCTTATAGTCAATGTTGACAAGGGAAATTGGCCTATAGTTTTTACAGTATCTAGAGTCTTTACCCTCCTTAGGAATAATGCAGATGTGGGCATCAGCGAAAGTACCTGAAGAACCGCCTAAGGCAACAAAGGAGTCAATAAGAGAATGCAACTTGGGAATCAATAATGCGGAAAAATGAAGATAAAGCTCAACAGTGAAACCATCAGGTCCTGGAGCTTTATCTCTTTTAAGGGAATTGAGAGCAGAGAGTAACTCCTTTTTAGAAACATCCAAGTCCAGAGAGGTTAAGTCAATGGGAAAATGATCTGGTTTGCGAATGTTAGAGAAAAAAGCAGAGAGAGATTGAGCAGTAGGATGAGTTTCAGAGGAGTAGAGGGTGGAATAGAAATGAGAAAATTCATCGAGAATATCAGCATCTTTGTGTCTAGGGGTACCAGTTCCATCAAATACAGATTCAATATTGAGCTTATTATGCTTAATTTTTAAGTAATTAGCTAGAATTTTCCCTGCTTTATTTTTCCCACCATAAAATTTAGAACTAGATTTCAACAAGTAAAGAGAAGCATCCTCTGTAGATTTCTTGTTAAATTTCAACTTAGCGTCAATAAGCGCTGTCAAGTTTTCCTTTGAGTGAGAGGTATAGTAGGAGTGCTTCAAACTCTTAATCCTGCGGAGGAGGTCATTGTTACATTTGCGTGCATCCCTCCGTTTTGCGGACACAAAACGAATGATGAAGTCCCTAGCCGTGGCTTTGAAAGCATCCCAGATTGTATGGGTCGGAATAGAGGAAGTATCATTGAAAGTAAAGTATTCATTGAAAAAGTCAATGAAAGAGGCGGTAAATTTAGGATCTAAAAGTAGGGAGTTATTAAAACGCCATCTCTTTGGTCCAGTAACTTTGGGTAGGACATCAATGTTAATAAGGACAGGAGCATGGTCAGATAAAAGAATAGGACCAATTTCAGCATGGGTGAGGGATTGTGCAAGATGATGGGACATAAAAATATAATCAATACGCGATTGAGAATGATGAGAGGGAGAGTAGAAAGTGAATTCTCTAGTTGTTGGATTGCAAAGACGCCAAGCATCAATGAGTTTATGCTGTGAAAAAGCATGGGTGAAGAGTTTTTGGGGCTTGTTTGGAATAAAAGAGCTTTTGGAGTTGCGGTCTAAAAAAGGATCGAGAGGTTGATTACAATCTCCCGCTAAGATAAAATGATCATCTATAAAATTAGTGATGCGAGTAGCCATCTCATGCCAAAAATTAGGGTGACCACCTGTGGGGGCATAAATGTTAAGAAGGGAGAGTGGAACACCCCTCAAGGAAAGCTTGACAAAAGACCATCTACCGTCAGAATCGAAATCAGTTTCTAAAACAGAATAAGTAAGAGATTTACGAATAAGTATAGCAACTCCATTTCGCTTACCATCTCCAGGCGCAAAATGTACCTCTCCCACCCATCCTCTCTTAAGCTTAACAGATTCTACTTCAGTTAAATGAGTTTCTTGTAAAAAAGCGAAATCTACATTCATTTTAGCAAGGTGAGAAAGGATTCGTTGTCTCTTAATGGGAGAATTAAGACCTTTGACGTTCCATGAAACAATACGTACCGACATTAAAAAAATAGAACAAATGAAAATTCACTACAATAAGAGCTGACAGTTAACCCCTTCGATGCGGCCGCGATTTTTCCCGTGTGCGTCCGCCGGCCGAACACGGGCGGGCCATGACGAACCCCAGCCGTCATCAGCACACGAGCACTGTAGTGCATGACGGCTGGGGTTCGTCATCAGCATGGGAGGGGTTTAAGTATGAAAGAGACATGAAAAGAAAAGGAGAAGAAGCAAAAAAGATGAAGAAGTAAAACACAACTGGACATAACGAGATCGAAGAAGAAAAGAAGAAGAAAGGGTAAAAGGAAGAAAGGAATAAGGGTATTCTCAAAGAGGAACATGTTCGTAAGGAAAGGGAATATACTTACAGTTAGGGGAGGTGAGGGAACACAGACAGGAAGGGGAATCAAACATGGAAGATGGGGAGGATAGAGCCAACTGGAGGAGACAGGACAATCCGGGCAAGCGAACCACCCGACTGGGAAAACATGAAGTTGTAGGGATTGTCTGTAAAAAGAGAAGAAAAGCATTAAGGGAAGGAGCTAAACAGAACAATCAAATGAACAATGCGAAGGTTATATCAATAAAGAATATATATATAAAAGCGGAGAAAAGAGAATGAACATGATGAACAACAAGAGTAACATGAAAAGAAGAATTAAGAACATAAAGCATAAATAACTATAATAAGAACAATACATCTATGCAAAAGCTTATGCAAATAATACTGAATGGCAAGGGAGTAAAAGGTACATTAGCCACATAAGTCAAGGAGGAAACGCCGAAGAGGGACCAGAAGTATCCATGGTCGGTGCTTGGCAGGAGTTTAGGAAGCTCTGGAGTTGAACAGGATCTTCGTAGGTCGTCGTCTTTTTGTTATAAGTGACTCTAAATAGACAAGGATGGAAGAGTCCATAGCGAGCACCAATGGAGCGTAGTCTAGGTCTCATGTCCAAAAAGGCTTTGCGACGGTTGGCTGTAGCTTTAGCGTAGTCCTGTGCAAAAAACAAGGAGGATCCGGACCAAGTGAGACGAGGAGCTGCTCTAGCTATTGAGAGAACCTTCAAAAGATCAGTGTATTGTAAGAAGTACATGACGACACCCCTGGGCTTTGCTGAAGGAGACGTAGATGAAGGGGCTCGACCAAGCCTGTGAGCCCTTTGTATGTTGAGTACGGTGTCCTCTGGAAGATGCAGAAGTTTGGGAAGAAAGGACTTGAAGAAAGCAATAGGATCACTCCCCTCGCAGCCCTCCACAAGGCCGTAGATACGCAAATTGTTGCGTCTATTCCTGTTTTCAAGGTCCTCAACCTGTTTCTGAAGAGAGGAGACCTGAGAGTACATATGGGCGGTTTTGGCAGATGATTCCTTAAGCGTAGATACACTGTGTTCCACAGATGTAACCCTCGCCTCCATTTGAGGCCAGTTATCGGTTAAGATCTGTAGTGTGGCATCAGTTTCTTCCATGAAAGGGCGGAGTGCCCTTATCTCTTCTAACAACAAGTCAATAGAGGCAGATGGAGCTGAAACAGAGGCTGATGGCGAGGGTGGGTCTTTTTTGAGTCGCTTAACTGTATTTTTCCCATTGGGTTGGGGAAGGGGTTCCATGGCCGACTTCGACATAGGAGCAGGAAGTTCTTGAGAAGATTCTAGTCGGGCCAATGCTGAGAAGACCTTGGAATTTTTAATGATGTTGCGCTTTGAAGTTTTGGTGACGCAGTTTGTTGTAAGTTTGCCCATCGGAGTCGCAAAGTACATGCGAAACAACAACTAATGACAAAAAATAGAGGAGACCTTTGACCATCCGTTATAAACAATCTCTAATATGAGGAAAAGATATGTACCAACAACATTAGTGGCCTGAAAGTTGAAACGGCGAAATCGTGGCATGCTTGGAAGTCATAGGAATCACAAACAAACAGGAGCCAAGCGCAGGAACTGCGAATACCATGAAAAGAAGGAGTCGCGTGCACGGGGATGCACTCTTTCAGTCAATAATAACCAATAAGTTCATGCGACTTATGCTGTCAAGGTAAAGGATGAAAGTTGCTTCCAGTGGGAATGAGAGAGTCTTTCAATCATAAGAGAAAAAACCTTTAAAATGCAAAAATGAAGCAGAATGGGCTTTGCTGAGCTGGCAGAATTGTATCAGAGACCAATGAAGACATTGAATCAACATGTAATCAACAAAATGGCCGCTGGTATGCAGAGGAGAAGAAATGAAGATAATTGTCTCTTAGAAATATCAGGGGCCGTTATAGGAGACATGAGCAGTCATTAAGTGAACATATGGGGCCCACCATGAGGAACAGGAACTCTGCCAAGCATAGACATAAGTTTCTGGAAGCACCGTTAAAGCATCTGTGAGGAGCGCCGTGTAAAAGTATTTACACAAAATGGCGGCCGCGGCCGTCACAGAACCGCAATACAAATAGCGTCACCTGGTTTATGCCGAGCAGGAGCGTAAAAGTTCAAGCGAGGGAGCACATTCTGCTCGGGACGCACTCCGACGGCTAAAGCTTCCTTCCGCGATGCAGAATCCGACGCGGTACGGGCAGAAAATCCCAGTCGTGGCGGAGCGCTCACGTCGGCACCGCCATCTCCCACGGGCGCTAAGCCACGCCCCCCATGGGCATTACAATTAACAACAGGAACTCCATGGTAGCCACATGCCCGTTTCTACTACTGAACATCTACATGAACCAAACCCTTCTCAAAACGCAAATAGAGGGCTTGCTGAAACAGTTGCCCACAGCCCCACCGCATGGATAGTAACAAGAGATTTTAACTTAAACATGGCCAATCAGGGTGTAAGGGAGGGACTCCTAAACAAAGTAGATGCAAAATGGAGAATTCCACTGCAAATTTCGCCCTTCATAGACCTACCTAAATCAGATCATTCATTCCTCAACTTTCTTGAGGGCATCGGTCTCTGTGCTCGCAATGGCAGCATAACCCCTGCCACATCAATGGCCTGCACTCATAAGGCAAGCAAGAGCAGCTCAACGATTTAATTACACTTTTGTTTTCCTGTCCTTGTTTGGCAAGATCAGCTCCTTTGAAATAATCCCCAGATGAGAAAATTACCATCATTCGCAAAAAACAGTATTTCAAAACTGGACCAGCTCTCACAAACCCATACTACTCATCTGCTCACAAGCAAATACACACTTAACCCAGCATGTGCTCTGGAACCTTACATCGCATGGTTAATATAAAGAATGGCAAGTGGCCACAGACACCACACTTTGTGCTGATGGAACACCCTCCCACCCCCCAATTCTGGGAAACGGTCCAAACAGAGCTCAGACAATACCCCAAAGTTCATACACCCTCTCAACACATCCTAAGGAAGCCTCTAATTAAGAATTGGTATAGAAAACTCTGAAAAATTAAAAGTTCAAGTTCAAGTTCCAAAATTTGTATAGCTCACTACTCACCCAGAGGGTCTCAAGACGCTTGAGGGGAGGGAGGTGCTTTACTTATCGAATATCCAGGTTTTTAGATGCTTTCTGAAGGAGAGGTGGTTCTGTGTAAGGCGGAGGTGGGTGGGGAGGGAATTCCAGGTTTTGGCCGCCAAGTAGGAGAAGGATCTTCCCCCCATGGTGGTTCTGTGGATGCGTGGAATTGCGGCGAGGGCTTGATTGGATGATCGTAGTTGGCGGGAGGGGGTGTGTACATTTGGACAAGAAAGCCAAGACCAACAAATCTTCAAGAACCCTAATAGGTGGAAAGGAATAAATCAAAATACTAAAGAAAGCCTATGAAAAAGTCACTGTGGGCAGCAAAGTAAAGAAAATGAGACCTGGATAGATCGCCAGAAGTCATGCTCCAGTAAAAACCATTAAGTCTTTTGGCGCGTGATCAAGTGATTCCAAAGCGATTTATCCCCAAGAATTAAAGGACACCAGTGCAGTAGCAAGGGAGCGGGGTGGCATGAGTTTTGGGGGTGGCGGCCTTCCCCAGCTCTTACCTGCCGTCTCAGGTGGCAATTGCGAGCACCCCCCAGCTCTTTAATGCACCAGTCATGGGGAGGCAATCTAAGGAATCGCCAACCCCTGCTCTTCAATGCAGATGCCGCATGGACCGCCCAAGGCAGCCAAAGGTCTAGCTATGCCACTGAAGGAAATGTTGTGGAGCTCGTGTCCTGGATATCGCTAATCCAATCCTTGTACTGCAGGATCAAACCTGACTCTCAATTAATTCCTCATCACTCATCCTAGCCACCCAGGAAAAAGCCATAGTTAATTGCATCAGCAAAAGCAGGGGTGATGGTTACCCCAGCCCAAATGGCCTGTCAGTGATTATTTTTCAAGAAGACATACCGTATTTGGCAGCAGAATTTCTTAAATTATTTAATCATTGCTGGGCAACAAACTCAGTTCCCGCTTCTTGGCATTGCTCTGTGCCGCACCCAATTTATCAAAAAAAGGCTCCTTATGCAAACCCAGAGAGCTACAGATTGATTCCTGGTCACAGAGGCCAAATATTTTGGCTGTGGGGTGGGATGTCGAGGATGAGGTGTGTAGAGGCATTCTGTATGCATTGTAGTCGTTTCTGGAGTTTGGCTGAAGTTCTGCGTAGGGAGGGCTGCCGTAGTCTAGTCTGCTGCTGATGAGGGCCTGGGTGACTGTCCTTCTGTTACCAGTGGGGATCCATCAGTAGATCTTCCGGAGCACTCGGAGGACATTGAAGCAGAGGAGGAGACGGCATTCACTTGCTGGGTCATTGACAGTGTGGAGTCCAGGATGATTCCCAGGTTGCGTGCGTGGTTAGTGGGTGTCAGTGCAGCTCACAGTGTGGCCGGCCAACATGAGTCGTCCCAGGCGGAGGGGGTGGATCCGATGAGGAGGACCTCCATCTTGTCTGAGTTCAGTTTCAGGCGGCTGTTTGTCATCCATTTGACGATGGCCTTCATTCCCCCGTGGAGGTTGAATTTGGCGGTGATGGGGGTCTTGGTGAGGGAGAGGATCATCTGGGTGTTGTCGCGGTATGAGACGATGTTGTGGTTGTGCGATCGGGTGATGTTGGAGAGCGGTGCCATGTAGATGTTGAAGAGTGTCGCTCTGAGGGACGATGGTTGGGGTACGCCGCAGATGATTTTGGTGTTTTAAGAGTGGAATGGGGGAGGCGAACACTCTGGGTTCTGACGGTGGGAAAAGGAGGTGGTCCAGTCCAGATCCTTGCGTTGTGGTGGTGTGTGCGGAGGGTGTGGTGGGGCAGACAGTGTTGAAAGCAGGCGAGAGGTCCAGGAGGATGAGGGCTGCGGTTTCTCCATTGTTCATCATGGCCCTGATGTCGTCGCTGGCGGCGATGAGGGCTGTTTTGGTGCTGTGGTTGCTGCTGAATCTGGATTGGGACGGGTCCAGGATGTTGTTCTTTTCGAGGAAGGAGGAAAGTTGCCTGTTGACAATCTTCCCCATGACTTTCGCCGGGAACAGGAGGAGGTAGATCGGCCAAAAGATCTTGAGGTCCTTGGGGTCTGCTTTGGGTTTCTTGAGTAGGCATTTATCTCGGCGTGCTTCCAGCTCTTCGGGAAGGTGGCCTCAAAGGAATTGTTGAGGATCTTATGGAGTTGAGGTGCATGGTGGAGCTTGCTTTGTCGAAGATGTGGTGCGGGCAGGGGTCGGATGGTGAGCCGGAGTGGACGGTGCTCATGATTTTGATAGTGCCCTTGTCGTTGACGTGGGTCCAGGAAAGCAGGGGGTCGATGTGGCTGAGGGGCAGAGAGTCTGAGGTGTCTGTCGGGGGCCTGGTTGTTGAAGCTGTCGTGGATGTCTGCTATCTTGCAGTGGAAGAAGTTGGCTAGGGAGGCGCGGAGGTCTTATGATGGCCGGATGTCATTGGAGTTGGAGCTGGAGAGTTCCTTCACGATGTTGAAGAGCTCTTTGCTGTTGTGTGCATTGTTATCAATGCACTCTTTGAAGGAGGTCCTTTGGCGGTTCGGATGAGTTGGTGGTGTCTGCGGATGGTGCTCTTGTAGGCTGTGTGGCTGTCAGGTGCCTATTCATGGTGCCACTTCTTCTCGAGCCTTCGGCAGGCCTGCTTGGATGCCTGGAGGTCGGCGGTGAACCAGATGGCTTTTTTGTTGGGGCGTTTGTTCGAGGGTTTCTTGATCGGGCGAGAGTGTTGGCGCAGTCCTCGATCTATTGCCTGAGATTGAGGGCGGCAGAGTCAGTGTTGGTAGTGTCCGCATGGTGGGTTTTGGGCGAGGGTGGTGACCAGCTGGTCTTCAGTGACTTTGCTCCAGCTGCGGTGGGGGGCCCATTGTGTGCAGTGGTGGGTTTCTCGAAGGAGAAATGGACGAAGCGTTGTCAGTCCAGTGGAGTTCGGTGGTGAGGCTAAATGTGATGATGTTGCTGGCGGAGAAGATGGGGTCCGGCGGAGTGGGTGGGAGTCATGACGAGCTGTTTAAGTTGGAGGTTGTCGAGGTTGTCGAGCAGGGTGGGGGAGTTGCTGTCGTTGGTGCTCTCGAGGTGAAAGTTCAGGTCTCAGAGGAGGATGTGATCTGTGGATGCCAGGGCGTGCGTGCTGACAAAAGGGGCCATGTGGTCTGGCATTGGGCGCGGTCCAGGCACGGACGGGCGCAGACAGGCTTGCCTTTGGTGCGGCCGCACCGCGGCGCCATAATAAGGGGAGGTGGGAGGGAAAAGCAGCTGGGAGG
Organism: Lissotriton vulgaris; assembly: GCF_964263255.1. Lineage (NCBI taxonomy): Eukaryota > Metazoa > Chordata > Amphibia > Caudata > Salamandridae > Lissotriton > Lissotriton vulgaris. The sequence goes on along the minus strand of NC_141685.1, from coordinate 2,067,839,225 downwards.
CGGGGAGCGAGAGCGAATGGGCGAGCAGGGGGGGCGGGCCGCAGGGGACTCAGTGGCAGGGTTATGGAACAAAAAGAAATGGGCGGACCATGGGAAACAACAGACAACCAGTAGTAGTACAGTAGAGTGATGGAACCGAAAATCAAAAGTGGATTACAGTAAGAAGCAACAGCAGGAGATACAGTGGAGCACAATAAAGTATGAATACAGTACAATACAGTGGAGCACAATAAAGTATAAGCACCGTACAATATAGCGGGCAGAGCAAGCTGGCAGAGACCTACGGGGTCTTGAATTCGCGGTAGCAGCGAGGTCAGGGACATGGCACACGGCGGAAAGCCACCAAGCTTTCCGCCACTTGCTTTGGCCTGATGAGGTTACTGAGGAAAATTCTACCCCTTCTCCCTTTCCAGGCTCGTAGGATCATGGAGCAGGCTCTCATCCTGTCCCGTCTAGATCATGGGAATGCTCTGTATCTGGGTGCACCACTGGCCACCATCAAAGAATTGCAGGTGACCCAGAATTGCGCGGCCTGTTTACTTCTGGAGCTTCCTCGAAGGCAGTCGGTTTCTTTTGCCTTGACAAAGCTACACTGGCTGCCAATTCAGGCCAGAATTCGATTTAAGGCGATGTGTATTGCACATAGAGCCATGTGGAAATCAGGCCCTGCTATGACTTGTTCTTTAGTGACCCCCTACCTTCCCTCTAGAAGCTTGCGCTCCAGTAAAGCCTCCCTTGCAGCTCCACGGAAAGTATGGTGAGCCAGATGGGGAGGAAGCTCCTTCTCGCGAAACGCTGCTACTTTTTGGAACTCTCTGCCACCCACTCTGCGCAGTGAATCCAACTTACAAACTTTTCGCAGACTCTTGAATACTTTTCTTTTCCACTAATCTGTATACTCTAGTCTCATTTTCTTGCCCGCCCGGTCCTAGCGCCTCGAGGCCTCAGGGTAGAAGTGCACTATATAAATCAACTTTCATTTCATTTCAGCTGTGTGGAGATGGGAGAGACCTGCCAGGAGCAGGGTCAATGGCAATGTCTGAAAAGCTGATTCCATTTAAGCAGACTGACTTTAGGTAAGCTTCAAGCACTCTCGATAACCGGAGAGCGCTTCAAATGGTTGTGGGAAGATCAATAAACAAAAGTGAGTTGCTCTGAGCCTGCTTTATCGACTTCATTTTGATAGTGTCTGAGTTTGGAAAAACTCCAAGGGATGAATATTCCATCAACTCTCATCCGTGCAATTCAGCTCTTCTACACCTGGGTCCAAGGAAACCTGGATGAAAATAATCTGATGTTCTCCAAAATTCAAACAAACAGAGTGTCCTAGCCTCCTCCTTTTTAATGTATTCATGGTGGACCTTACAATTCGACTAAACCAGGCAGATTCACATCCCCCAAAATTAACTTAACGAGTGATCATAACCTTGCTATATGCAAAAAATGTTGTTGTACTAAGCCAAACTGGTGTGGAGCTTCAGAGACTACTCGATGTCCTCAACACATATTGCAAGGAAAATGAAATGTCGGTAATTCTGAAAAAAACAAATATTCAAATTTTTAGGAAATGCCTCGTCAAACAGGGATCATGGCACATACAAGCTCCGAATTGATATCTGGGAGATTGGCCCTACCTAGCACCTTGCCTCTCACCTTCAGCATTTGAACACTGAAGCCCAAGCTTGACTCCTTCTTTCCTCTTCTGGGAGCTCCTGGCCAATACAGGAAACCCTTTGCTGAGCCGTTACTTCACGTGGTAAGGGCCAAACTAATTACAACCCTGGCCATGGTGCCAAAACTTTTCAGAATAAACTGACATTTCTAAATGTATCGCAATGCAAAGTGTTACACATCTTGTTAAGCCTACCAGGATACTCTTCGCAGTCTCAAATAAGGCATGAATTTGGGCTTATAGAACAAGACCTCACCCATAAGTCAGTGCTTTTGAAAAAAAAATTTGCACTGGGCAGAGCAGACTCCAAGACCCTCAAGGCGCTAACCTGGGAAGAAATTCATACAGATCCATCCAGGAAAGCCTGGGTAACAGCATTAGGAGCTGAATCAATATGGGGCCTGTTGTCTCCTGCTGGACACGTTCTAGTGTCTCAGCAAACACAAAGTTGTTAACCACTCCCTTGGGGGAGTGGGCACACAAACCCCAAACCCATCCCTCACAGGCATCACTAGTGACGTGAGCCTGCTAATAAAAGGGCCCGGGTGCACGTGCTTGTGGCAAGTTCCAGTAACCATATACATTGCGTCTGTGTCCTCCTTCGTTATCATGTGGGCCTAGGGCCCACGACACAACAGGGCACACCTTTAACAAAAAAACAGCTTAAACATTGTCTTAATTATCAGGTAAGAGGCATTATTGAAAAGGAGTCATCTCAACGCAGAAACTACGCTTGGATGTCACCTACAAGTACCTGGCACCTACAGCACATTTGACAGAATTAGAGACTCTGTTATAAGACTTGACTGCTGCAACGTCGCTTTGACAATGCCTGACACTTGATCTTTGGTTATCGAACCTTTGACAAACCTCTGCTGTCACCAGGAAGCATTGCTGGTGCACATTCAATGCACATGCCCCTTCCTGCTCATTAATTGGCTCTTCAGGCTCACAACATTTTCAATCAATTTGGAGTCAGAACTGCCAACTGCCAACACTCCATAACTTTCTGCCTGCAAGGTAACCCTCCCATCGCTAAGGTGCGGTTCATAAAATGTATAGTGGATAAATGTCTGGCTTCAGGAGCCTTACTTCTAAAAATGAACCTGACGTGACATAGTATCATCATTGGTATCCTTTTCCACCCCCCCAACATAATCTACATTTCCCATAAATAAACACACAACACATTTTTGGTTTCGGTAAAGTGGCTGCAAGTTTATTACATACACCCATACCAATAGGTTGGCTATCTTACGGGCGATCCAAGGACAGGCAACCAACTGGGCCGCCTGCCCGCCTGATGAGCCAGGCAGCACTGGGGCGAACCCCGCCTATGCTGCCCTTACTAGTGATCCTCTCCCAGGTCACGTGACCGTTGGTACATTACTCATGCCCCTTCTAGGGCGTAGCATCGCAGAGCAAAGCCCCCGGTTGTTCAGGCCCATAACCGCCCGAATTACTAGCGGGGCGCCGACACGGTTTCAAGGACACTCCCATGAGGCACCATGGATTTGGCTCTGGCACCCCTTATGGTGCCGCGCAGAGGTACCCTTCTGTACCCATTTGCTTCCAGATCGCCCTGTAACTCCGCCACAGCTCTGGAGGCGCCCACCGTCGTCGCCAGAGCTCCCCACCAAAACAGCTATAGTCTTACCCACAACCTCTCCTGTCTAGAGCCTCCTGCAAATCTAGATGAAAGAGAACCCTCCCTACTGGTTATAGATGACCCCATCTATATCCCAATAGCCCTTGGTGTAGCCTGGGTCAGCCAGTGTCTGATGAAACAATAGGCCCTTTTGGCCTGTGAAGTTGTGCCAAGAACTATTTAACCTCAAGCGGGAAAGTTCCACTGCATCACATGCCTCAGCCGCGTGTGAACTCTGGGCAGGAGAATGCTCACATTGCCCCATCTATTTGCTGATATCACCTAGCTGCTGTCCTTCTAGCACCGTGTGCGCCTGAATACCTGCATGCCCCAACTATGGGACAGCAGCTCACTAGCTAGGTGACCACTTCCCAACCCGCCTGCCTACTTTAGCTATTATGGCGAGAAGGATTATACTTAACCTTTGAACAGTCCCTTTGCTTACTAAATCCTGATGCACAGGGGAGTTCATCACTAGAAGTGTGTAACAATGAGTAAATGGCCCTCCTGCCATTGCCATGTATCCCTTATTTTTTTATGGGAATTTTGTCCGTTCAGTTCACTCTGTGGTGGAACTCCCTAGGCATACCGCTTAGAGAATCTGTCTGATTTAGCAGTGCACCCTTCACGTTAGCTTGGATCAGCTAGTGTCTGATGAAACAAAAGGCCTTTTTGGCCTGTGAGGTTTTGCAAAGCACTATTCACCCCACGCGGGAAAGTTCCACTGCGTCACATGACTCCGCCCCCCCCCTCCCAACTCTGGGCGGGACAATTTCAGACACCTTGGCTCACAATGCCCCACCTATTTTCTGATCACACAAGCTGCCGCCCTTCTAGCACCGTGTGTGTCTGGACACGTGTGTCTCCCATCTCTGGGACAGCAGCTCACTCCCGCTTGCCTACTTAGGCTATTAGGGCAAGAAGGATTATACTTAACCTTGGCAGTCCCTTTACTTGCTAAATCAAGGCACAAAGCAATGTCCATAACTAGGCGTATGAGACAATGAGCAAGGCTGCCCTCCAGCACTTGCCCTGCATCCCTTATTCCATATTGGAATTCTGACCGCTCAGCTCCCTCAGGTGAAGCCCGCTAGGCATACCCGCTTAGAGAATCAGTTGGAGATGCCACACACCACCTAGGTCATGGGAACCCCCGGGTTTACCTCTAAATGGGACTGGCCCCACCCAGCTGTAACTCTCCTACTGGGCTGTGTAAATGCGGCCCAGGATGACCTTAAACAATCAGCTTTGTGTGCTACCACAAACCGTATTGGTCATAAGAACCTTAAGAAGCACATACTTTACCCCTTACTGAGAATGGGTCCACACAGGTGTAAGGCCAGAAAGACATATTCAACCTATTTACTGGTTTTAACCACTTGGTACCCTACTGGTTGCAGCTCTGTGTTTTTGTGAAGCGCGCGTGCCTCCAGGCATGCTGTCGCTGATAACCGGTGTATGTTACCCACTCACTGTTGTATCGCTAATCGCTAACTGCCCTTAATTGGATTGAAGGAATGCTGAATGATTCCTAACTTAGGCCCCCTAAGACCCCCCAGGATATAGCGGCATGGATTAGCAAATTTAGCGGCACAAAAATGGAAATTTAGCGGCACAAATATGGAAATTTAGCTGCAATTTTGCGGCATTTTATGTGGCCATTTTTCCTACAACAAACACAGATATCTTAGTTTTTTTAGTTATTTAACAACATGAAGCTCTCCTGCTGCGGTGGGTGAAGGCTGACAGCTACGGTAGGTTTCATGTCTGGCTGCCGCTAGCGTTTCCATGACCATTAAATGACATCACTCGGGTCGGAGGCTAAAGATAGCTTGCCATTCACGAAACGAGAGGCTACGTGTGTCTCTGGCTGTCATGTGTGGATCAATCCCTCCCCCCTCAGCTCCCACCCGTCTCCCACCATGCCCAGAAGTGCAGTCCCTGAGGGAGGTGCAAGTCTGCGGGACAGCAGTCTCCAGCTGATGGAAGTTTAGAATGGACGACAGGTGGCACGTGGTCTCGATGTTGCCCCTCCTTACTTTCTAGGCATTATTGTTTCAGATAGCATTTCGTTCTTTACTGCGAAAAACTGCTGCATTTGGTAGAAAAAACATTTTCCAGTGTTACTTTATAGAACCAACACGTTCTTTCATTTGGTAAAACCTGCGTACAGACTATTTCCGTAGTTGAGTCTTGAGGTTATCAAGGCCTGGGTCGCCTGTATTCTAGCCTGAGAGGAGAGGTAAGAATGTTCTAAGGACACAAAGGATGGCAAAGCCCATGCCCACCACAAAGTTGATTTGAGTGTGAAATGATAGCTGCTTGTTGAATTTAAAGCCCAGGGGGCAGATTTATGACGACTGGCGCATCCCTGCAAATCAGCAGAGATGTGCCAGATGAGATGTGTCATGCAAGTTTACCCATGCGCCACCACAGATGCGCCGCATTTACAATGCGGCGCATCATGGCGCAAGGATAAACAGATGCATGACGCATCTCCTGTCAGAAGGGTGGCGCATTGCTGGAGTCGTGTCGTAAACGCGACGCAACTCCAGCAATGCTCGTGGCCTGCCCAATTACATTCACTCAGCCACTTTTAGGAGGCGTTCCTGCGCCGGAACGCCCCCCCCGCGCCGGAACGCCTACATGTGGCCCAGGGCTTTACAACGTGATGCATCTCCCAGGTGCGTCACGTTGTAAATACCCCGCAGCATGGCGATGGTTTTGTGCCACGGCTGTGCCACAAAAGTGACGCAACGGCAGCGTAAAAGAGGCACAAGTGGCTTGTAAATCTGCCCCTCTGTACTTTAGTAAAGCTTTTAAAACAAGACTACAAAGTGGCCCAACCTATGGACTATGTCAATTCCTGTTGACCTTGCTCTGTGGTGCGAGTTCCTGTTCGCGCAATATGTGGGCACCCCTGCGTACTCACCAGTCTGATGGTTAAGCCATCGCTTTTCATTAAAAAAAAAAAACATTACAATCCAACAAGTGTTATCTGACAGCTGTATAATTGAATTACCCTTCAGGAGTGACATATTATCCAACAATCTGAATTGTATGAGCTGACTATTACAAATCGAGTGTCTTCCTCCTCTTTTTATTATACCTTAATTTTTAACTCATTTCTAAAGCGCAGCTTGCGTAGTATGTTAAAGGTCCCAGGGCTTGGTTTCAGTGTCAACCCTGCTATCCTACCCACCCGCCAATACAGCGAGGCTTCCTTTGGGGAAGGGGGCCAGGACACCCACTGAGCGGGTTAATTTTCTGGATTATTATTTAGCAAAGTGTACTTTATTAAGGCCAATACCTCACGTTGTTTTTTTCGTACAGTTCAGAAATGTATCTGAAAAGCAAAATCAGAAATCTAGCCAAATAAAAACTAGAGACAATACTTTGCAAACATCAATATACTCATGAAGCAAACAGAAGCAAACAGAGTGTCATTCCTCTTTAAACAGATTCATCACAGGTCGCACGGGGTTCCTCAGTCCCTGCATCGGTTGGAACCCATAATTGTTTTGCTAGTAGGCGATCAGTCGAGAAATGCTGGGAAAAGGCCAGCACGCAGAGGCAGAAGAGAAGACTGCCGAAATTACGAGGACACATGAGTTTAAATATGCCTGACACTGAATAATGTCTCCCGCTTCTAACACGAGTGCTGAAACATTTATATGATCAAACCTTCGGAAAGAAAATAGAAACGCTGTGTACATTTACACTTTTTAAATAGTATACGCACACGAATGATGTGTTTGAAATGGAAATGTGCCATAGCACCCAAGAGGGATCTCTCTGGCCGTCTCTGTCTGTCTTAGCCACAGCCAACAGTTATTTATTAACACAATAAACAGACCCCCCAGGATATAGCGGCTTTTGTAAAAATGCCGCGCGATTTCTACAAAAGTGCCGAATTTGCTGGCACTTTTGTAAAAATCGCGGCATTTTTACAAAAGTGCCGATTTTGCAGCAAACCGCGAAATCGCGATATCCTGGAGGGTCTGCCTAAGGACTGTAGACTTAATACTCCAACCCAGTTTGACCCCAAAATTTGGGACTGGCCAAGATGTAATCATGCCCTTCAATGTACATCTCCCCCAGTATTGACTATCAACGAATTTGGGACACCAGTCGCAGAAGATGCCCCTTCCAGTCTCGGGTTTTAGCCCATAGAAGGATAACCAGGGAGCAGACAAGTCTGTGGGAATCAGTGGGAACATTCTGTGCATAAACCTGCCCTTTCATGGATATTGAGACGACAAAAGGTCTATAATTCCCTGTCGCCATTTGGCTCTAACCCAAACTTTTTTGCGCCACAGCGCACTTGTTAGATGACAACTACCACCGCCCGCCTGCTGCGCTGGTTAAAGCGCGGGTGACTATGTCTTAACTGAAGTGACCTGTACCCTGCCCTTGTTTGCAGGTGGCATATTTTAGCTGTTTCGACCAGACAATGGCAAGATGACGAACTTGCCAGCCCCACTCCGCCACAACTACAATTAAACATAGTCCATCAGGTGCCGAGACTTTGCCTTCGCAGCACCTCTCTTTGCGCTGTAGTTGCCCAGAGTAAGTGTAAAATTGTACGTTCTCACCTTTGGGCTGGTAACCGAAGGCAAAGAAAGACAGAACCTGGGCATAAGATTCCTGTTCCCTAGGGTAAAACAATAATGATCCTGCACCATTATCAAATGTGCCTCAAGCACCCAATGGGCTATCCACCTGTTGATATCTTCCAATCCAATGACATAGGCAACATATCACCCTGTTCTGACTTTGTGGTCAACAAAATACCATCTGCCGGGTTTTCTCCCCTAATTCTATGATGCTGAACCTGGACTTGTAAGGCGCAATTGAGGTTCAGCGATCGTCCCAATACTAGATGCCATGTATCCAACTTATCAATATCGTCCCACTAGTGAGGGCACTACGAGGACTCATGGGACGGAATAGAGGTCTAAAGCATTAGTGCCAATTAAGAACCACAAGGACACCTGTGCATCATGCAGGAACTAGCAAATGGGGCCACTTCCCCGAAAATCGACCACAAACCAGTAACCACCTTGATATCTCAATCCAGAAATATAACTGGGGGGGAAACCGGCGACTCTGGTAAAGGTGAAAGAACGTGGGAATTCCATCCTTGCCACCCGGGCATAATACTAAGTTGGAAACCCCCTCTATATAATGCAAACAAACAGACAGCCGGACACAGTTGTGCGACATCCAAGAAGAACCTGCTATGATTTAAAACCCCCTGAGGGGAGAAGTACAGTTCCTGCCTACTTCGAAACCAACACAACTAAAGAGAAGGTGGACCTATCTGGGGCACCCCACCTTGTCCCTACCGACATGCATGAGTGCAACTGAGGGGGGGCAGGGAAACAATGACCAACTGGGTGGGCACTTGCGACACCGATTGGGTCAACTGCCCAGACAGAACTGATATTGAAACAACTGAAACCTACATGATCCACAATTTAAATCGGGCGCCCTTAGGTGGTCTTGTACAAGGATGGCTGGTACTACTACTACTAACTGAATTGTATAGCGACTCTAATTCTAGCTTCTCTGAGCACAAGCAGCATCACAAGCTCCAGCATATGTTCGTGTAAGTGGCTGTCCTGGGGCGTTTAAAACATATAGCATTTTAGGTGTGTTTTGAACCGTACAGTGTTAGACATCTTATGGTTCAAGAATAGACTTTTCCAGGTTTTAGCTGCATGGACAGAGAAGTGTCCCCTTCCATTTGTTGAAATCTTCTTTGGCAGTTGAGGAACCTAAGTGGAGTGACAGTTAATTGACAGTTTGTGAATTAATCTGCATGCGTATGACCTTTGGAAGATTTGGCAATAGTTGGGGGTGTTATGTTTGTTAGGAGTGGTTGTGGATCTGTATTTGTATTTTAAAGTGAATTGTACTTGAAAATCATCCCAGCAGATTACTGGTGTCATGGAATATAAGCTAACCAGGTTATGGTTACAAAATATTACTGAGGATATGTATGAGTCACAAAATGTTAGACCTGAAAGCCTTTGGTGTGGTCTTCTCCCAAACTTTTTGCCTTCTCCCCTCCTGTTGGCTGAAATTCAATTTTGTTGGTCTTGGGACTCAGTTCACTTTACCGCTGTTAACCAGTGTGTATGTGCTAGTGCTCCCTCCTTTAAACATAGTAAAATTGGCTTATTTAATTATAAGTCCTTAGTAAAGTGGTATAATGTTTACTCTGGCCTGCAAAATAAATGCTAGTAGTGGACAGCAGCACTGATTGTGCCACCCACATAAGTAGCTCTTTAAAACATTCATGAGGCCTGCCATTGCAGCCTATGTGCAGCTTTAAACTGCCAATGTAACTTTTTTTTAAATAAACCTTACTGCCAGGCCTAAACCTTTCTTTTTAATACATACAAGTCATCCTGAGCATTGGCCCTAAACACCCTGTAGGGCAGGGTACGGTGTATTTAAAAAAGTAGGATATGTGTTTTTAGTTTTATATGTCCTAGTAGAGAAAAACCTCTAAATTAGTTTGTCATTACTGTACGGCCTATCTCTCCCATTGGATAATATTGGGTTACCTTCATTCATTTAATGAGTGGTCATTTTTGATTGGGAGCATGTAGGCATATCATGTTTACACTCAAATTAATTGTAATTTAAACCCATTTTTAATGGTTAAGTTTGATGTTAAGTCACAATTGCCTAAGCCCTGCCGGCCTCTGCTGGAGTGAGTTACTGATCCCCAAAAGGTGCCCCGCCCCATGACCTGGACAGTATGACTGGCATCAGAGAGGATTTCTCCAGACCTTAGTTGAGTGTTTCATCAAATCAGGCACGAGGTGAGGTGAAGCTCTGTAAGCCTCGCCGCACAGCTGCAGGCTTAATCGCAACCATCACCAAGTCCCGCAAAGCCGTGCTGCACAACTGAAAGCTTCATCATAAGTGATGCCAAGTCCTGTAACGCCTCACACCACAGCTGCATGCTTCATCGAGACTGATGCAGAGGGACACGGACGCTTTGCAAAGCTTTACGGCACAGCTTTATCCGGGCTAATGCAGAACAACATGAAGCCTTGCAGACCGCACCCCAAGGACATAATGTACAGTCCTTAGCTGACCTAACTTGGTCCTACTCTTATGGGTAACTCTTAAATTTAAGTATATTTGATTTTTCAATTATGTGAATGATATAGTCAGACTGTTCATGTTTACCTTTTTTTCATGAAGGAACAACCCTAGAAAGTCCGCATTCCCCTGTCTTTGCCACAGTTGTCTTCTGGGTGCTCCCAGGGCAGGGAAAGCAGTAAAACTAAGACCGGATAGCTCCATGTATAAATTGATTAAGGTAGGGGCTTAGTCAGAGCCTAGAGGGATACTGCATGCTCATCTTTGGCCAAAGTTTGGTCTCCAATCCTTGCCCCTTGGCTTTTTTGGTCAAAAACCCATGTTGTGCTCCAGACTACCAAGCAGCCTGCCATGGTCAGAAACAGATAATAAGACTAACAGAAGAAGTAAGAAGATGCTGCCCTTGTCCAGGATGCAATGGACATAGTCAACTCTCTTTATGGTTGTGAATTGAATGCTGACGCCTACTCTGAAGGAAATTTGATTAGAAGGTTGCAAACAGATTTTGCTTGGAGATGACTTCATTGATTAAGGTCTGTATTGAAGTGACTTTTTCTAGCAGTGGCTGGTTTAACACTGGGTAGTAATTTGATACATTGTTAGGGCCTACATTAAGCCTTTTTAGTATGATGTGATTTGACTGGTCTTAGGGGAAGTTGGTGGTAAGCCTTTTTCTAGGGAAAGTTTGATCAGACCACTTCCTGTGTCCTAAAAGTTGTGCAGTTGTCATTGAATATATTTAGGTGTTTGGGATCATGGAAGAATTTCATCAGCGCCTATATTTGCTTTTTGATTTTTTTTTTGCATTCCTCAGCTGTTATGGGTATGAAACATTCCAAGGTGAATAGAGATTTGTGACTTGTGATGGTCACTTCAACATTTTCTCTGATTATTCACATATTTTAAGTGGAGTGATTTTGGAATTCTTCCCATTTTTATTGAATGTGGGTGGTATTCTTCTTGATGGGTGGAGATTCTTGATATGCCAAAAAAATGATTTAGTAGTATTTGACAAGGAAATGTACTGTGATTTGGCAGTTGAGTTGGGGTATTCGTGCACCTGGGTTTCCTTAGGCTGGAGAGAATTTGTGGTGATTTCAATTTTGTATGTTCATGTACACTTTTCATGAGAGTGCTTCTACCTTAGGCAATTGTTTCCTAGAGCCAGGCCTGGCTCGATGTGATAGAATGCCCACAGTTGTAAAAATACCCTTCTTGTTTTTCTGCCCCAATATCAATGTTTTGTGAGTGGTTTAGTTGGTTGATTTGGGAGTGAAGTGGCCCTAGTGTGCCCAAAGATGGGAGTGTTTTCAGCATGCAGATCTATCGCCCCATTTTGGAAGGTCTTGAGGTATGCATGGAAGGTGGTAGGAGTATGTGGAAAGGGGAAATGATCTGCCCTAATGAAATCATGCCGTTAGAATTACCCTACCCTGCAGTATTGGTAATTCTGAATGTGCTGTATGGCCAATGTTGTTTTTCTGTTAAATTTATAAGGAGCTGAGCAACATTGTGAGATTTTTGAGGACACATTGAAGTCCGCAAGCCCCACTCAATGGAATTTTAGCAGTTGTAAGTACTTATAGTAGCAATACCTCTGTGTAGATGTCTTTCTTTCTATTAAGAAATTGTACACATTGGTCGCTGCTGGTTATAAACCTTGAGAAAAACATAGAATTAAAATGATTTACTAATTATTTTTCAAGCTACGTAAAACAGATGGATAGTCCCCGGCATCAACTTTTGTCTAGACATAGCAACAACCTAAGAATGACTTTCAAACCACCATGCTACTATGCCTCTCACTGTTGCATTGTTATAGCAGACATCTTTTCATCTTCTTGAGTGTGTCCTGTTTCTCCTCGTAAGACAACCATACAACCAAGCAATGTTAATAATGTTTGTGAAGGTATGGTTTGACCTTCAAAAGACATGGCCTTTGGTTTATATTGCAATTTCAATTTTGTGAGCATCACATTCCATTCTTCATTTGCATTTAGAATGCATGTTCAAAATAAACACATACTCGGACGCTGCAGGATATGAGACAAACAATCATAATGGTAGCTTGCTACTTACTGTGAGTGAGCACAACACCGATGGTATGGCTGCTGCACTCTTGTCACGGGCACCTTCCTGTAATTTATGTTCGTTCCTTTTACATCTGCCACTATTCCGTTTTGGGCGTGTCTTTTGCTGTTGGTTTTTGAATACTGTAAAAAATATGATTGGTTTTGTTTTTTTATCTTTTCTCATTTCTACTGTTTATTCTACGAACATCCACTACCTTTGCGTTTCTTTTGTATTTCCTTCTTTAAAATGGAATACAATTATTGTTTGTGTTTGACAGGCCCTATAAGAGGCATAGAAGTATCTGCTATTTCAACTGATTAAATCATGGTATGAGAACCAGCCGGTTAAAGAGAAATGTATGAATCGGTCATACATTCTGTACAAAATGAGTAATACAAGTTATTTGTGAAAGTAATGATTACAGTGGAAGGAAATCATGTATAATATAATGCTGCACATGGTGTGAACAATTCATTAATCTTGCAGTACTTTGCTGAACAATGATAAAATGCAAAATGCTTTTTAGGAGACAGTTCCATTTTGTGAATTAAATCAGGATGTCATTGTGGAGTTGCACATTTACAATTGGCGAACAAAGGGAATGTAAAATGAAATTTTGCTCCATTTTAGGAGCTTTTTCTAACGAAAAGTCGTCTTTTTTAGCAAGTGAACGTGTAATAATACTATATTTGATATCATTCAGAATATATTCAGTTTTGCTGGCTGTGATGTTGAAAGCCACTTTGAAGTTGCAAACCTTGCGATCCGCAAAATGATATAGTTTGTGACTGCCGAATGTCTTTTCCTAATGCACAATAGGCTTTTCGAGTGACAAATAGGAGGTGGCACGAAAAGGGCGTTCCCTCTTGCAAGGACTGCAGTTGCGATCATAAAACCAGTGATGAGTTACTGATCCCGAATGATAACTGATGAACTTAGTTGACTGCCTCAAGGAAGCTGGCAGTGTTCCACTGCCTGCTCCCCTCCAGTGCTTTTCCAAACAGATAACTTTCCTTAAAATCATCACCAAGTCTAACAGATATGGCCAGATTTTTTTTTTTAACTGTTTCCCGTTTTGGAAAGCAAACGGGGGGATGAAGTTCTAATGTGCCCTGCATGCCTCCATCACTGGATTGGCAGAGCATCACAAAAGAAATTGAGACCTGTCTTAATATATATAATTCCTATTCACAAGCCAGTCAATTGTGCAAATCGCGCATCCATTGTTTGCGATTGTGAATGAGGCATCTGGCTCTGCATTCGCCAGTCATGCAGTGTTTGGGCACCTTTGTCGAACAGTATATTTTTTTACATTTCTACGTTGGCACACATGTGCCTAGACATTTTCTACGTTGTAGTACACAAGCAGAGGATGAACACTTTTGGCCGGTTCATGGTTATTGATCAATAAAACATCTCATATATACTTACCTTGCACAGATAATATGTAAATGTGGAACCTGAAGATATTTTTATAATTCTGAAGCAATTTTTAAAATGTCTGGTTTCTCAGCCAAATCATGGATTGGTAAACAGGACAAGGCTGTCGCCTTAGGGGGCGCTAGTTGGCGCACGTCCAAGATGGCCACACACCAGTGAGGCTCTTGACGCTCAGTGGCATAATCCTGTAATTAGCCAAACTATTCACGCACCATTTTCATGCAAACTGCTTGCAGCCTGTGCGTCACTGTCATGCTTATCTCCCATTAAAATATCGGCGACCGAGGACACTGCAGTTAAAATATCAGCGACCGAGGACACTGCGTATAGATTCTGGGTGGTGCTGCGTATGGAGCGGTGACTGACACGGACCGCGACTGGATACCTGCCCGGCTACACCTGCTATGCAAGTCCCGGGGTGCCCATGTGGTGTGTGGGCTCCAGTTGCCTCACGCTGTTCACTGTGACCTCCTGCGACCACAGAGCGGAATCAGACTGCTGAGTTGCATGAGGCACCCACCATCCTCCACTGAGGCGATTGTGGTAAGAGGAATTTTCCCCAGAGAATGTATGAGAAAAAAACTAATATAAAAGGGGGAATCATAACAGACGCCCTTCTGGACGCGCTGCACCGGACCCTTATATGCAGCACCAGTGAGCTATTACTGAGCTATTAAGACTCCAAGCTTCGCTGCTGAGGGAGACAACAACAATACAAACGGGATAACAAAGGAAATGTACCCTATCCTGCCTGTGACTGCATGGCTGTTCGATTGCCACGTACCTCACCGTCTGAGTGACACTGCTGTTGAGGTCTGCCTCACCGCAGCAAACACTCAGCACGGCATGATATTGTGTCGGAGTCTGCCATGCCAGTTAACTTGATCCCTCTTGGGAAAAGAGGTTTAGCCACTTTTCAATCTGGGGTCTCTAATTCGCAGAGGTAGGTACCACTGTCCAAATAGGGACCCTTGCTTCTAGTCGGGGTAAGAAGGATGCACTTTTTAGATAACCCATGCTCACCCCCTCGATAGCTTGGCACGAGCAGTCAGGCTTATCAAAGACAATGTGTGCTAGGTATTTGTACCAACACTCACAGTAACACAGTGAAAACACCACAAACTGACTCCACAACAGTTTAGAAAAATAAAGGTATTTAATCTAAAGTACAGAAGACCAAAACTACAAAAATTCAACATACACAGTTCAAGAATATTGTTTCAAATGGGTTCTTAAGGTTGCGTTAAAATAATCCACAGTTGTGTCACGTTTTAGTCAACAGTACCTTTAGATGCGACAAAAGTTCCACGTGAAAAGCTGTCGCGTTGAAAAGCAAGCGATGCATCACTCCTGAGACCCTGGGGAGGCAATGCAACAACCTCGCTGGACGCAACGGGCGTGTTGCAATGACTCCGGTCTGTACGGGGAGGGATGCGATATCTGCGTGGATTCCGGTGCACAGGTTTCGGTGGAAGCGGCTCGCAAAAGGTACGATGCGATGATCTTCGGGGCGGAGACGATCTCCAGTGCGGCGACGATGCGCGGCTCAGCGGCGATCTTCTCCTCTCGCGTCCTCTCGATGCAATGGCTCTGCGACGACTCTCGCAGCGACGTGATGCGGTCCACAAGCAAGCGGTGCGACGATCTCACCCAGTGACGACAGGCTCTTTTATGATACTCACAGCAATGGTAATCTTCCCGCACCAGACTGGTGCGTCCCGCAAACGAAGGATGCAACGACCTTGGCAGCAGCAACAGGCGCTGCGACGATCTCGGCCTTCATAGTGGTGGGAATTTCCTCGCACTGACGGGGATGCGCTCCGCGAGCAAGCAATGCTTTAAAACTTGCAGAAAGTCTTTACAATCTTGGTTTTCAGTTTCCCAACACAGGTACAACTTCCAGGGGCACAACAAGAACTCTGGGAAGGACAGAACTCTCTCAGCAGAGTTCAGGGAAGCTGGGGGTGAAGTCCTTTTGTTCCTGGTACTTCTTAACAGGGAGCCAGCTCTTCTTCAGGCCCTTGGAGATTCCTTCAAGCAAGGGGACACAGCACAAAGAAAAGTCCTTCCCCTCTCCTTGGCAGCAAAGCAAAGGCAGGTCAGTCCAGCAAAGCAACAGCAGGACAGTCTTCCTTCTTCAGTCTCCCAGCTTTCTCCTTGGCAGAAGTTCCTTCTTGATTCCAGGATGATCTAATTTTCTGAGGTCTGGGCTCCTGTATTTATACCCCTAAAAGTCTTTGTTCCCTTTGTGCAGGAGGGCTCTGAGCCCGGTCTGAACCCGTTCTGGGTGTTCCTTGAGCACTTTGTTTTCCTGTCCTCTCCTTTCCTTTCAGAGAGAGGGGCAGGGTTGTCAGACGCCCAGCAGGAGGTGGAGCCAGCATTGTGGAAGGCAGGCACAGCCCTAATCAGGCCCAGGTGCTACCCCCTCCCACTCTAGATGCAGATAGAGTTATTCAGCCCAGGATGTCCCACTCAGCTTCTGGGACAAATCCATCATAAAACCCTAAACCCAAATCAATGATTATGTCGTAAAGGAAGGAACAGAAACAGATTGGAAGCAAGATAGAAAGGTGGGAGTAGTGTACCATAAATCTCGGCATGTCCTACCCTTTTGTGGTATCGGGTTCCCAAGGCCTACATGCTCCGTAGATAACCCACTTACTCTGAAAGAACTGTTGGCACGGAAACTGAAAAGTACAAAGAACAAGTTTATTAAGACCCCATGGGGTGGTGGTACATTCCTACAGCACCCTTCGGCAATGCAAGAAGTATCACACCAAACATCGGTGCGACTCATTCTTTTATACAGTTTACAGGTAATAAAAAGATAGGCGGTACAAAGTTACAGAGCTTTATGTACATATATGGTCATTTTTGGAACACAGCCAACTCATGGGAGGGGTTACAACCCCACTGGTCAGTTTGGCGGCACATTCCTGAGGGACGACTGGTCAGTTGATACTGCGCATGTGTGGACTTGACCGTTACTAAAAATAGCCTGTTGCTGGGCAAACTCGAGTGGTCAGTGGCACGGACAATGGACTAAAGGGCATGCTGGCCACGAGGCCGCTCATGATCTAAGATGGCCGCCGTAACATACAAGATGGCGTTTTCTAATATGGTCAAGATAAGATGAATAACGTGTAGCAAAGCTAAGCGCTAACGCGGCCATTGTCAAATTACGACAGACGACCCTTTTAGCGTTTAGCTGAAGCTACCTCATAATGGACATAATCAGGATGTTCGTCTTCAATTTCAATTAACATTATTTGAGCCACTTCTTTATGAAGCATCATTTTGTTTTGAGCAAGAGCTCGCCGTGAAGAAATGCAAGCTGATAAACACATGGAACATAAGGCTGGGCCACATTGTACACATAAGCATATAGAGAACAGTATCCCAACAATGATACATAAAATTGTCAACAGTTTTCAACCCCAAGTGGTAAGCATAGACCAGAACCACCCTGAAAGAGTCCAAGTTCCATTGTCTGGGTGTATTTCGGCAGCTATTTTGTGCAACTTCGAAATGGCATCATAAACAGATGGCGAATTATCAGGTACGTATACACAGCAGCTGCTTCCGATGATTCTACATGCCCCCCCACGGTCAGCTAGAACCACATCTAGAACCATTCTGTTCTGAAGTGTAACAATCCTAGAAATCTGAAGTTCTTCGGTAATGTTTCCTAATGCAATAGCAGTATCATTGGCTACAGCCTCAACAACACGGGTCAATCGTCGTATTTTCCGGCTATTCAATGCAGCCCCCACAAAGGAAAATAGTCCCAAATTAAAGTCCACGTACTGCTGCAAGGCAGTATCAGTCTGATCTATGTCATCTAAGACCACAGCACGCTTAACACGATTTAGTACAAAATCATGGTACAGGATATAATCATTATGGTACATTGGTGGGGCAATGAATACAGGGGGCAATACAAAGGATACGTAACAAGTACCTAACCATCCCAACGGGAGCTGATGATAACCCTTAGTTCCACAGATAAAATAAGTATTACGAGATGCCACAAACAATATGCCATTCGGGCTGTCAAATGTAAGTGTAGTGTTGCATTCACTTTTTCCAACCGGGATTGTACCTTTATTACGTATGCACAAATCAGCCTTAGTTGCAATAACATTAATAACATATGAACTGGATACGTTAATGTTCCTTTGGTTGCTGTAAATACGAGGTGCAGAAGCATTATCGGGGCGGTACTCCTCCCATTCAAATCGAGTACCCTCAGCTCGTGGATACCCATCCCGGTCATGGTAGCAAATTTTATTCAAATGAAAAAGCACCCCCCTTTCGTTGGCCATCGCAAAGTGAATAGAAGAGTGTACCAGGCATTACAGGATCCATTATGTGAAAACGGGAGTGGAATGAGTGGAGTTCCCCCTTTCTTCTGATGACCAGGCAACATCCCACACACCCAACAATTGGACGTATTTGTCATGTTATGAGTATGATGCAGAATCTGAATAAAACTATTGTTCAAATAAGTCTGTCGGTGTCGTTCTTCATGGTAGGGTAAGGTGAAGTGAAAATGTTCAGATGGAGCCGGGGTAGTCGGCAGCAAATGTTCACGTGCAGGCACCACGAGTTCAACTACCCAAGCTATCACTGCTATTACCACAATTGTCAAGACGAATAAAATGGCACCAAGTATTCTTTTGTCTCGCGATGCAGTGGACGCCATAGTTCAAAGAGTTCACAAAGTCTCAAATATACATATATATATACATATATACCTAAAAAAGAACAATACGGTGCTGAGCTCCGAGGTAGCCGTTGTTTTCTTCTCCGGGGTCAAGACGGGTGTCGCTACTCTTGGCAGAACTGATCCCCCCCCCCTTGAGATTCCCGGTCACCGTTTCACAAACCCCAGAGCGGTAACCAACCAGTCTCGAAAACCAAAAAATCTTCTCCTTATCGTGGCCGCAGATCGTACCGCTGTCGTCCAGAAACAGTGGGGTCCGGGAAGGCTCCCTCGACTTCGGCCGACGTCACAGCTGGGCTCTTTTCTTTATCCAGAATCTCCTTGTAATCAGTCAACACGGCAGGATTCACCAGGTCCGGAGAGACACGCCGGCAGTGAGTTGAGTGTATCCACCGCTTTCTGTTGGTCACCCGTACAGCTGTTCGGGTAGCCAGGAGGACCTGCTCAGGGCCACGCCACCTCGGTTCCAAGCTGTTCGCCCTCTCAAACGACCTGATCATCACAAAATCCCCAGGACGGAGATTGTGAGCCTCTCCAGTAGAATTGTCAGGGAGCGCTTCTCGAACCTGTTGATGAATAGAAAGCAAATCATTTGTTAATCATGCCAAATAATCGTTCATCATTATACAAGGCACATCATGTATCAATCGCGG
Organism: Lissotriton vulgaris; assembly: GCF_964263255.1. Classification (NCBI taxonomy): domain Eukaryota; kingdom Metazoa; phylum Chordata; class Amphibia; order Caudata; family Salamandridae; genus Lissotriton; species Lissotriton vulgaris. The sequence goes on along the minus strand of NC_141685.1, from coordinate 2,067,819,891 downwards.
CTTAGGCACTCCCCATATATTCATAGGCCTTCCGAACACCACTTCATACGGTGTGAGGCCTGTTCGAGAGTGGGGTACTGATCTAAGAGAGAGCAATGCTAGCGGCAAGGCATCCGGCCACTTCAATGACGTGGACGCCACAATCTTAGCCAGTTTTAGCTTCAACGTAGCATTATACCGCTCGACAAGACCTGCAGACTGAGGGTGGAACACAGCATGGAACTTCTGCTGGATCCCCAACCCCTTCAGCACATACTCCACAATTTTCCCAACAAAATGAGGCCCATTATCGCTCCACAAAAATTTGCAAACTCCGAAGCGAGGAAAATACTCCTTAAGCAACACCTTAGCTGTTGTCAAAGCTGTATTATCTTTCGTGGGGAAGGCCTCAACCCATTTGCTAAAAGCGCATACCACCACTAGGATATACTTAAGGTTATTGCAACGCTCAAGCTGGATGTAATCCATTTGGAGCACCTCAAATGGTGCAGAAGGTGGAACTAACCCTCCTTTCGGAGTATGGGTCCCTTTCGCAGGATTGTGTTGTAAACATATCAGACAGGTCTGCACTACTCTCTTGGCTGTATTGGCAATCTCGGGATGCTCCCAGACTCGTGATAACAATCGAGTGATCGCAAGAGCTCCCACATGTGCTAATCCGTGAGTCATCTGAACCATCGCTTGCAAGTAAGCTGCAGGCAATTTCAATTTCTCCATGTCTTTGCTTCTCCAACAACCCTCATCGTCTAGCACCCCATCTGCTGCCCATGCCGCAAGTTCTGCTTCAGTCGCTGACTTTTGGATATCTAGTATCTCCGCTCTAGCATCATACCATCGCTCAGCCTGTGATTTTGTTACGTACATGGGGGAGTCAGTTCGGGACATAGCTGTTTGTCTCGCTATACTGTCCGCAAAAGCATTTCCTTGGCCCACTTTATCAGTGATCTTTTTGTGGGCACTGCATTTAATAATCGCTACTTTCTTTGGGCAAAGCAAAGCGTTTAGGAGATCACGCACTAGTTCTCCGTGCATGATGTGTACTCCATGAGAAGTCAAAAACCCACGTTCTCTCCAGAGTAGCCCGAAGTCATGCGCTACTCCGAAGGCGTACCGGCTGTCCGTGTATATGTTTACACATAGGCCAACACTCAATTCGCAGGCTCTCGTCAAAGCTATCAGCTCTGCTGCCTGGGCTGATTTTTGTGGTATTCGTGCTGTTTCTACCACTGTCTTAAGTGTCGTGATCTCGTATGCTGCGGAAGTCGTACCATCTGGCAGCCTCAAACACGATCCATCAACCCACAGTTCCCCATCCACATCTGGAAGTGGCATATCCTGTAAGTCGACACGACCCTTTGTCTGTTCGTCGGTCAGGAAAACACAGTCATGATGTTTTTCTTGCTGACCCTCCTCAACCGGATAGGGCAATAAAGTGGCAGGGTTCAGGGTAGCACATCTTTTCAGTGTGATATGTGGCACCAAAAGTGTAAGCTCATATCCTGTCAAACGTGCACTCGTGAGATACTGGGTTTTCGTCTGATTCAACAGGGCATCAACTGCATGGGGAACTAACACCAACAATTTGTGCAATAAAACTATTCCCTCACTCTGTCGTATAGCTACCGCTGTTGCTGCAACTGCTCGAAAGCACCCAGGTAACCCTCGTGCTACAGGGTCAAGAACCGCCAAGAAGTATGCGCATGGCCTTTGTTTGTCCCCGTGTGCTTGCACTAACACTGATAACGCGCACCCATCTTTCTCGTGCACGTACAACGTGAAAATCTTTGCCTAATCTGGTGTACCTAACACGGGTGCAGAACAAAGGGCTTGTCTCAATTGTTCAAAGGCATTTTGACATTCATCTGTCCATTCAAGGGCCATTGGTGTAGTTTTGGGCAGTAATGCTAACAAAGGTTTAATAATGTACGAAAACCCCATGATCCACTGTCTACAGAAGGACGTTAATCCTATAAAAGCACGTACATCTCTCTGTGTGCGGGGGACTGGTGTATCTAAAATCGCCTGGATTCGATCTGATGTTAATGCACGCCCCTCCTTAGACAAAAGATGACCGAGGTAGGTCACCTTGGGTCTACAGTATTGGAGCTTCTTCTTCGAAACTTTATGATTATGCTGAGCCAAAAAAGAAAGTAAAGCAAGCGTACTCTCCTCACATTGTGCATAAGTGTCAGCAGCCAACAAAATGTCGTCGACATACTGGATAAGGGCAACTCCAGATTGCAACTGAAAGGAATCAAGCTGTCTTTTCAAAGCCTGGCTATAGATACTCGGACTCTCAGTGTAACCTTGAGGAACACGACAAAACCATACGATTTATTATTTAACGTAAAACCAAATAAGTATCTGCTATCGGGATGGATGGGAATGGAAAAGAACGCATTTTTCAGGTCGACGACACTAAAGGTCGTCGCCGTTGGGGGGACCAATGTAAGCAATGTCGTAATATCAGACACCACCGGGTATTGGGGAATGACAATTTTGTTAATTTCTCTCAAATCAATAATAAATCGATAGACCTTGTCGCCAGTATCTTTCTTAAGGATTGGAAGAATAGGGCTATTGCAAACATTATAGGGGACTTCCTCCACCACCCCTGCAATGATCAGATCTTGGACAATGTGTGTCAAAGCAAGTTCACCTTCCCTGGATATCTTATACTGCGGTACACGTGGCAAAAGCGCTCCCTCCTTTACAGTAATGTGAATGGGTGGAATGAGCATCTGTCCCACATCCGTATCCGAGGTCGCCCACAACGAATGAGGGAGAGAGGCTAATGCTTCACATTGTTGTATAGTAAAAAATCTGTCTGAATCTGGATAGTTATCATTCAAAATAACTCGCACTCCTTCCGGTGCGCAACGTATCGTCGCTCGAAAATATTTAAGCAAATCAATGCCCAAGATGTTATCTGGCGTATAGGGCGACAGCAAAAATTGACCAAAACTAAAAAATGTATCAAGACAAAGTGCAAGAGGCTTCGATAATGGGCTGGGAGTGGGTGTGCCGTCAAACCCAATACATGTAATCATATCGCCAGACAGGGGAGCCCTCGGAACCAAGTTTTTAGACAAAGCGCTACGAGTAGCCCCTGTGTCGACTAGAAACTGATCAGTAGAACCCAAGATGCCTGCTGATACATATGGACCACTCTGATCTACTGGCACTTCAATTGATTCCTTACCCCATCCTACGCAATCCTATGCATGTACATAATCCTGATGCTCCACATTCTCGCCTTCCGATATCTGGTACTGGTTCCGTCTATCAAAGGTGTTACGCTCATCCTGGCCACGGCCCCTCTCCTCAAACCTGCTACGATCACCTCCACTACCTCTCGCCCCCGAATAACTTCCCCTCGACCGTCCACCTCCACGACCACGCTGACTACGTTGCTCACGAAGTACCGGGCAATCATCAGCCCAATGCCCAAACTCCTTACAATAGGCACATTGATCCTCCGCTATGTCCGTGCGCCCGTACGACGCATTACCCCCTCCTCGTCTGCCTCTATTATTCCCTCTAAATTGCGTTCCCCGAACCTGCGCCAACATCACCTTTTTCTTCAATTCCTTCGCTTTCTTATCAACACTTTCCTTAGCCTCCAATTCCTGTCGCTCATAATACTGAGCCATAGTTAACAAAGAAGCAGGGGTCGCCGTGGCCCAGGAACTTTCACTCGATTTTAATCTTTTGGCAATCTCCGGTAGGAGATTAGCTACATACTTATCTACGAACAAATGCCTACCCGTATCGTCTGTTAACGATTGACAACTGTAGTCATGAAATGCCTCCTCAAAGCGTGTAAAGAAATCTGACACCGTTTAATCTGACTTTTGTTTACACGAAGCTAACATGGTCCAATCAATCTTTTTGGAAGGAACAAGCGTTTTTAATTTAATCAAAATAGCCGCCGGGAGGTTTAGAATCAACTCACAAGGCTTGCATGCAGGTTCCCTATCTAAATCAGCTGCGTTTATTTCTTTCCATGTTCCCCCAAGTATTGTTTCATCATTATTTTTACGAATTAGTCTCCACATGTCAGGCGGAAGAATTAACCCAAAAAACAAATCTATATCAACCAGAGTCATGACACAGGACGAAATAGCCCCTTCAACCCCTTCATAAAATGCTGCAGGGTTTTTACGAAGGTCAGGCAAAGAATTTTTCAACGCCATAACATCTGCTCTATTCCAAGGCGTATACACCCAATTATATATAAAATACCCCTTCGCATCCTTGGACATTTTATCATCATCTGTACCCTCCCCTTTAGGCGGAACATACAAAGGTGCGGCTTCACGCATAGGCATAATCTTATCTGAACCCCGGAGAGAACACTCCTTAGCCTGTCCAGTGGTCTCCGACCCGGACTCCTTATTCTTTTTCCGCTCGTCCCGCAACTTGGACGTCTCATCCCGCAGCTGGATCAGTTGCTTGTAAAAGGCATCGACATCTGAAAGATCAAATACACCTTTATCCAAATTCTCACGGTGAACTGACACAGCCTTAGATTCTAACGTATCCGAAAATTTACGGTACGTAGTAACAACTTCATCTGCCAAAGTAGCCAAAAAATACAGTAATTCTTGTTCCGTCCATTTACCCCTTTCAGTAACAACTTCGGCCAGAGTAACAAAATTTGTATTCACTTTACGGGCCCAACTACGCAAGTTCGCGGATTTCTCCGCAGAAAACCTGACACTGGATTTATCCCCTTTTCCTGGCTTATCCTGTCCTTCGTCGTCAGAATCTGCAGTCGGAGCCGTAGGCGAGACGTACGGAGGCGGTGATCGATCTAGCAATGAAAAATCATCAATTTCATTATTAAGGACAGGATAAAGTGGTCGACGAATAGGGAATTGACCAGTCGTTTGCAATTTACGTTCCCGTTCCTCCCTCTCTCTTTTCCAGAGCCTCCTTTTCCTCAAGCTGTAAAGCCTTATCACGAGCAGCCTTGCGCTGCTCTTTGTCTGCCAAGGCAACCTCACGTTTCATTCGTTCACGCACCGCTTTCTCCCACATTCGCACACAATCAAACATATTTTGTCTAGACCTTCGTTGAAACAAACACTGCTCCACAAACTGAACCTTTCGCAAATCGAACGACCCATGTAGTGGCCATTGCAATTCAGGATCAGTTCTGGTGTATTATGCCATAGTTTACTGTACATTATAGGGGGAAGACCAAATTTGATGTACATTTCACGGTTTGGAGTTCCTTCTGGGGGAGCCGGCTGTGATTCCGCTAACCTAATTGTGGTACCATTCCCAAGACAGCACATCCCTCGGAGTGTGCTTAAAACAGGCATGTTCAAAAAAAAGTATCACGAAAGCGTGATACCGTATAAAATGGCACTTACAGTACTTCACACAAATGTGCCGCTCAAAGTAGAAAACAAGATTAGAGAAACATCTCTACATGCCTGCCTATGCCTGCCTATGTGAAGTGCACTACACATATAAATTCAAAGTTCACAAATTCACAAATGTTAGCTAACTCAAATCAAAGTCACAGTCACAGAACTTCGACTACCTCACCGATCACAAATCATAGAACTTCAGTAAGCGTCTGCAGACTACCTTACCGATCACAGATCTTACCCAAATCTCAAAGGTCCAGATTCCAACTGCCAAGGTCTTTAATCGAATCAGCCAAACGGCACTTATCCAGCAACGCAGACGATCAAGAACTCAGTCGGAGACCGGCGCCACCTGGAAGGTCAGATCGGAAGGAAAGGAAAAAACACCGTGGGTGCCAAGACTCGGGTCACTCAGTGGCAGCGTAGGCGTCCATGGCGAGTGTCCAAACCTTCGTCACGACCTCTCCTTCGGGCATCCGAGTCGCCGATGAGTCCCTTCGTGGTCGCCAATTTGTGGTATCGGGTTCCCAAGGCCTACATGCTCCGTAGATAACCCACTTACTCTGAAAGAACTGTTGGCACGGAAACTGAAAAGTACAAAGAACAAGTTTATTAAGACCCCATGGGGTGGTGGTACATTCCTACAGCACCCTTCGGCAATGCAAGAAGTATCACACCGAACATCGGTGCGACTCATTCTTTTATACAGTTTACAGGTAATAAAAAGATAGGCGGTACAAAGTTACAGAGCTTTATGTACATATATGGTCATTTTTGGAACACAGCCAACTCATGGGAGGGGTTACAACCCAACTGGTCAGTTTGGCGGCACATTCCTGAGGGACGACTGGTCAGTTGATACTACGCATGTGTGGGCCTGACCGTTACTAAAAATAGCCTGTTGCTGGGCAAACTCGAGTGGTCAGTGGCACGGACAACAGACTAAAGGGCATGCTGGCCACGAGGCCGCTCATGATCTAAGATGGCCGCCGTAACATACAAGATGGCGTTTTCTAATATGGTCAAGATAAGATGAATAACGTGTAGCAAAGCTAAGCGCTAACGCGGCCATTGTCAAATTACGACACTTTGATCTTTATCTGACCAGCTGCTTAACAAGGAACTGGCTCAGTGAGGTCAGCCTCGGGCAAGGAATCAGTTCGGCCCGGTGTGGTAAATAAATATTTACCGTCGGAATTTCTATGCGGTAAAGTTCAAGAAAATAACTCACTCGGAAATGAGAGGCAGAGTCCGTGGTGTCTGAGTCATAAGGGTTTTATTCCATAAAATGGAATGGTTCGAACCATGGTATCATGTTCCTTTCACCACTAAGGTTCAGGAAGGGATAGACAATACTTTATTAACAGAGTACAATACATATAGTCAATGCATATAGCGGTGATGGATACAGAAAGCGTAACAGCTGAGAGAAAACGAGATAAGAACACATGTGCGTAATAGAAGGCGTGCACGAGGGCGTACACAGAGGTGTGTGCTAGAAACGTCACATGAAAGTGTCACAAGTGGGTGGATACATAGTGGAATCTTGTAATGTCAGCAGAAATCTGTAGCAAAGATGCACGCGCAGCGGCATGACGTGTGACTGACGTGAGGCTGGAGGGTGCAGGGGACTTGGCATTTAGTACTAGAGGAAGAGACAGAAGTCTGGCATGTCAGATCGACTCGTTCCTAAATCATATCTGATATCTTGTGTTTGGGGAACTATATTATCTAGAAGGGAAGGTCTCTTGGGCAGAGGCTATTCTATACTGACTATTAATGCGTGCATATGTGACTACGTGTCTGCGTGTAATGCGAGGGGCCATGGGCCTACCATGGTAACGGAAGCAATGAATTACTTGCATGGAGACAGAAAGGCCGGGCCCTTTGCTCTGCAGCCGGGGAATTGTTTATCTATTCTGTTAGACTGGAATGTGTTTTCGAGGAGCTGAGCTCGACTATACTGATAACTTGAAGGCAAAATACTGTCTTTGGCAGGCAAGCAGGCCGAGCCGGGCACCGCTCGCCACGCAGGGAGTAGGACAGAGGTCAGGGATGTATCCCACGTTGCAGTTTTCAGGAGGCAGAGAGCAGAAAAGGGCTTGATGGCAGAAATCAGGGCCTAGCTCTGCAGGGCTAGGAAAACATGAAAATGCACCATAAAAAGACGTTGGCAAGGCATACTTAGGAACCAAATTATTAATCCATTCATGGTGGATCTGAAAGAGGACATGTTAACGTTGGACGCAAATGTATTTGCGTCTTCATAGCTGTTCGAGGAGGGAAGTTATATGCACTTTAAGCACGTACATGGAGACGGTGGGGTACACGTTAGGGGACATTTCTTGACCATAAAAATTCAAATTACCTCATTCCCTCCTTGTCCCCTACGGACCCCTCATGATATATCGATCTTCATTAATCCATCTATCTGTTCATATAACATCATTTGCTCATCCTTTCTCAGGCGGGATGTAGAGCGTGAACTTGAACGGGGAATGCAGGCTGTGGCACACAAGCCACATATCGCTGGCCCACATTGAATGCAGAGACAACAACTGAATACTATGGCCAATATAATTCCTAAGAAAGAAAGTAGCTTCCATCCCCAGGCTGTTATCGTACTCCAGAACTAACCGGACCAAGTCCAGGTGCCTGGATTCTGATGAATTTGATTAGCGATCTTATGAAGACGGGATATGGCTCTATATACTGACGGTGCATTTTCTGGAATGAAAACACAGCAACTCGATCCGATGACTCTACAAGCCCCGCCCCTATCGGCCAGGATGACGTCAAGGACGAGACGATTTTGAAGAACAACAAGTCTTATAGCAGACTGTTCCTCCGTTAAGTTACCTAAGGCGGAAGTAGTTTCGTTCACTACTGCTTCAAGGGTTCTGGTCAATTTTCGTATCAATTTACTATTCGAGACAGGTCCTAAAAAGAAAGAGAATCCTCTATTGAAATCTGTATATTGTTCCCATGCTGTTTCAGTCTGATCGACAATTGGGAGTTCTCTCTTGCGTCTAGTATGTATAAGCTGAGGATTTCTATGGTAATCAGGAGGAGCTAGAAAAACAGGGGGCAGTAGGAACGCAATGTAACAAGTCCCATCCCAATCTAGAGGTAAACGTATGTATGCGGTATGACCACAAATGAAATAGGAATGACGGGAAGCTTTGAATGTGGACTTGCCCTTATCACTGAATTTGATCACAATAGTACATTCACTATGACCTAAGTGTATTGAACCATTCTTTCTGACACATAATTCGCCTTTAACGGGTAACACTGACATAGAGGGCAAGTCAGGTTCGGTTTCAGACTGGACATTCAGAATCATGAGGTTAAGTGTATAATTACCTAATCCATATACTTCGTTTTCTAGATCGGTCCCTGTCCTTTGTGGGAGACCCTCCTTGTCTGGGAAACATGCTTGATGCATGACTGTGTTCATATTTCCCCATACCCAATTGCCTTGGTAAACTATGGAATCAGTGTCTACAGAATTAATTAAGCTGAACCAGGCACCACAGGAACCATTATGCGTAAACGGATACGGGAAGAGGGGCAGAGCTCCCTTATATTTCTGATAGGGAGGGAGTCGGCCACATATCCAACAATTTGTAGCATTGCTGGCCTGATGGGAATGGTGTAACATACTGATGAATGTATTGTTGTGCAGCGCAAGTCTATAAGACAATTCGTGGGGAGGGAGTTCACTGAACGTGTGCTCTGCAGTGTTATTAAGAGTAGAGAGTGCAATAGGAAAGAACATATGCAATAATACACTTATGCCAATAACCATAAGACTCAGAAAAAACATAATCAATAAAGTAATGATGAAATAGCTCCGGAGAGATTTACAATGTTTCTGTTTCTTGATCTGTTTCTGTCTATCTCTCTCTCTATTGGGGTCTAACTTGTACATGTCAGGAACCTGTCTAACCGCTTCACCTAGGGGAGGACTTAAACAATTAAACTGTCTGACTTGCTAGACCTTAATTTCAGTTTATACTCCTGCTGAGGAGTTTTCTCTACCAGGGGGAGTTTAGTATCAGTCTCTGGAATGGGGCAGGGCTGAGAGTCAGTATTTGGTGGCAGTCCATAGTGTTTCTTGATGTGGCTGGAGTGGAGCCAGCCCTTGCGGCCCTCCACCTTCACTGCTGTGGTCTGTAGAACAAGCTTCGGCTCCTGCCAGCGGGGCTCCAGCGGACTCCTCCTGTCGAAATTCCGGATAAACACGTGGTCTCCGGGAACGATCTCTTGTGGCTTCACCTCGGCGTTGTCGGGAAAGGCTGCAGCTACCTGTGAACGACATGATTGTAGTGCAGACATCAAGGAAGCAAGGTAATCTGTCAGCATATTACAGTCAACATCGGTTATTTTACGAGGCAGAGGCGTCCGCCACATATTCGGTGGCCTACCAAAGACCATCTCGTACGGGGATAGCCCTGTTCTTGAATGAGCTACCATTCTCATGTAAAACAATGCAACTGGTACGGCGACTATCCAGTCTACCCCTTGCTCGGCACAAATCTTGGCAAGACGTGTTTTCAGTGTCTGATTGTGTCTCTCTACGAGACCTGCTGCCTCGGGATGTCGGACGCAATGGAACTTCCACTGATATCCTAGCAGGAGTGATACCTGCTTCATTAGCTCGGACGAGAATGGCTGACCATTATCTGAGTACACGACACGAGGCAAACCGTACCGTGGGAAGAATTCACGGACCAACTGTTTGGCAGTGGTCGGAGCAGTGTAATCTGGGACTGGATATGCTTCTGTCCAACGGGAAAGTGCACATACAACTACGAGGACATATTTGAATCCTCGACATCGTTCCATCTGGATATAATCCATCTGGAGGACTTCAAAAGGGTGATCGGGAGGATGAAATCCACCTTGCTCTACAGGAATGCTTTTGCCTGGGTTGAACTGACAACAGATCATGCAAGTACGCACTTTCTGTTTTGCTGCTGCTCGTAAATGTTTATTGTACCAGAGATTCTGTAAACTGTCTAACATGGCTTTTTCTCCTAAGTGTGCTGGACTGTGTGCGGTGTTAATCATAACTTGAACCATAGAGTCGGGGAGAAACCATGTGGCTTTTCCCTTCGTCATCCATCCCTGGTCTGTCTGGATCCCTCCTAGTTCAGTCCATTTCTTTATTTCGTCTGGAGTAGCATGTGTCTGTATGTCAATTACATCTAGTGCGGGATCCTTAACTGTCATGCAAAGTGTCGGTGTCGGAACTATTGTCTTTGTCATATCAACTGTATGTGTGTGAGTCAGAGCTGTGTGTTTCGCGGTTCGATCGGCCAGGTCGTTACCCTGGGAAATAATATCTGTAACTTTAGTATGTGCTTTGCACTTCATGATAGCTATGGCTGATGGCAAATGTATTGCTTCTAACAATGCTTGAATGAGGGGACCATGCTGGATCTTGGCTCCGTGAGAGGTCAAGAAACCTCTTTCTTGCCAGAGTACACCGAAGTTGTGTACGACTCCAAATGCATAACGTGAATCTGTGTATATGTTAACGTTCCTGTTCTTGGCTACTATACAGGCTCGAGTCAGAGCAATGAGCTCTGCAGCTTGAGCAGACAGTGTATCAATACGGTGTGTTTCTTTGACTTCAGTTTCAGTGGTCACTGCATATGCGGCCACTAATTCTCCTGTGCTTGTTCTCATACATGAACCATCCACGTAAAGTGTCAGGTCTGGATTAGTCAGTGCAACATCTGTCAAGTCTCGTCGGGGTTTTGTTACTGCATTAATGATCTCTATACAGTCATGTGGAGCTGGATCTGTTGTGTTCGAGGGTAACAATGTGGCAGGATTGAGTATATTGCAGCGTCTGATTTCTAAGTGGGGCTGGAACAAGGTCAATTCATAACCTGTCAATCGTGCTATAGTCAAGTTTTGAGTCTGTGTTCTGTTTAAAAGAACTTCTACAGAGTGTGGAACTTGTACTGTCAATTGGTGTCCTAACACTATGGAATCACTTTGCCGGATTGCTAGGGCTGTCGCTGCAACTGATTTTAAGCACGCAGGCAAAGCCTGGGCTACTGGGTCTAATGTACTCGAAAAATAAGCACACGGCTTATGTGAGCCTGCTTGGTCTTGTGTGAGGACAGATAATGCTGTGCCATCACGTTCTGTAACAAAGTGTAAAAGGTTTGCTGTAGCACGGTGTTGCTAAAACTGGTGCTTGACATAATGCTTTCTTTAATTCATCAAAAGCCTGTGTGTGTTCCTGAGTCCAAGGGAGGACAGTCGAAGTCGCTGCCTCCTGTGTTGTCAACTGTATAAGTGGCTTGGCTAGAAATGCGTACTGGGGAATCCATTGTCTGCAGTAAGAGGTGAGGCCAATGAAGACCCGCACTTCCTTTTGTGTCTTGGGTTGCGGTAAGTGTGCAATTAACTGAATGCGGTCAGGTGTTAGCTGTCTCCCCCTCTTGGACAGCAAGTGCCCAAGGTACACCACTTGCTGAACACAGAATTGTAGCTTTGAAGGGGACACCTTGTGTCCCTTGTCAGCCAGAAAATACAAAACTGTCAGTGATGCTTGCACACATTCTGGTTCACTCCGGGCGGTGATCAACAGATCATTGACGTACTGGAGTAGGGCAGTGTTAACTGGCATGTTAATACTGTCAAGTTGTCTTTTCAAAGCTTGGCTGTAGATGCTGGGGCTTTCTGTGAATCCTTGAGGTGCGCGTGCAAATTTGAAGCTACGGCCATTTAAACAGAATCCGAAAAGATATTGGCTTTCCGGATCAATGGGGACACTAAAGAAGGCGTTCTTGAGATCAATTACAGTAAAGAACGTCGCCTCTGAATCAATAGCAGTCAATAATGATGAGATGTCTGGGACCACAGGATACTGTGGTACGATGCATTTATTTAATTCTCGTAAATCAATCACCAACCGATAAACTGGAGGTGCATTCGGGTCAGTACGTTTAAGAATCAGTATGATAGGGGAATTACAGACATTTGAGTCGGTTTCTACAACCACTCCTTGTGCAATTAGCTCTTCAATGATTTTCAGTAAAGCCACTACAGCATCGGGTGGTAACTTGTATTGTCGGATTCGGGGTAATACAACTCCTGGCTTGAGTGTAACTCGGTATGGCGTAATGTGCATACAACCTACATCAGTTGGGCCTTGTGCCCACAAATGTTCTGGTACATTTTTCAATCTGACATCAAAATCTCGTAATACATAGTGACCCTTAAAGTCACGCAAAAACAATCTAACTCCTTCTGGAGAACAACATATCACTGCTCCTAGAGCTTTTAGTGTCTTGATACCCAGCAAGTTTTCTGGACATGATTTCGTGAGCAATATGTCTGTAGTACGTGACAATGGACCAACTGCTAGGGGAACAGGTTTCGATACTTCATTAACAATAGGCTGTCCTGAAAATCCAAGGGAAACATTCTGTGAGCCTGAGAGGGGTGCCCCTGGAACCTCGTCGTGACTTATTGTTGTTCGAATTGCCCCTGTGTCAATCAAAAACTTTCTATCTTTTCCTAATACTTGACTGTGTACATAAGGGCCCTCTTGATCTACAGGAACTTCAATGAGAGGCAAGCCAACCTCCCTGTCTAGGCTATTTCATGAGTATCGCTGATAATCGGGGTAATCAGACTGTGCATACTGGTACATCTGCTGTGAAACTTGCTGTGTCGCGGCAATGGGCTGTGGATGTGGTACCGCTACTGTCTGTACTGTCTGTTGTGGAGCAGGCATAGGCTGTACGTTCTGTGGAATATGTTGCTGGACCTGATGTTGGACCTGATCCTGTCTAGGCTGACGTGGTCTCTCTTTAGTTTTACCTGTTGCTATATTGTGTTTCAGAACTGTACATTCATTCACGTAGTGACCTGGCTGTTTACAATAGTTGCATGTCCCTTTAACAGGAGCCGCCGTATTATTAGACTGTGTCATACCCCTTTTCTGTCCGTCAGCTTGAACTGACTGAGCAACTAACATTTTCATTTTCGTATCTTTCATACGTCTCTGTTCGTGATCTTGTTCTTCCCTAATTCTATTCTGGTGATACTGTAACATTTGTAACATTTGGGAAGGCGTATTTGCTTGCCAGGTGCTTTCAACTTTCAAAACACGGTTCTTAACTTGAGGCAGGGAATTCTCGACTAATTTTGATACAAAAAGGTGTGGGTATGACTCGCTACTTGTTTTCAGGCCACTGTTAATAATAAAACATTTCTCGAATCTAGAATAAAAATCACTAGTGTCTTCATCGTGTTTCTGCTTACAGGCTGAGATTGCGTCCCAGTCTTCCTTTTTAGTCGCTAACAGTCTAGGCAAAACCTGTACTAATAAACCTGGTAATGCTTTAGCTTTATCCCCAAGGCCTAACCCTGGGGTACGACCTTTTTCTTCGACTTCTAATGCAGCCCAATCAATCTTTTTGTCTCCCACCTCCCATTCCTTCTCCTTTAGTTTCTCGTAAATTCCTGCAGGCAACAGTACTTTTAACATTTTCATAATATCCGAATACGTGTAATCGCCCATGAGTAACATATCTTTAATCTCTCAGTGAAAACCTGCAGGGTCTTTATCATGACTGGGCACTATTTTCTTCATTTCCAATAATTCCATTTTAGTGATAGGCGTGTATACATACACACGTGTAAGGGTATCATCAGCATTCCTGACTGGATGTACTTCTCGTAAGGGATTCTGTCTGTCGAAGTAAAACCTTTTTCTTTCTGGGGGAGGTGGAGCTGAAATAAACTGTGGTTTCAGGAAGGCACTATATTTGTGTCGATGTTCTAGAATTTCTTTAATTAAATCAGTACCTAGGCCTCTCCATCTATTCGAGAGCAGTTCTATTAATATATCCGGTAAGGGACCTGGATCAGAGTGTTGGCTCTTGAACAACGTAATGAGATGCTGAATCATGTATATACCAGCTAATTTCTGTTCATCAGGGGAGAGGTTCAAAAATGTCTGTGCTACCGCATCATCATTATATGTACTAGAATTGTCAGCCCATTGTACTGCGGACCGGGCTAGTTCTTGTTCATCCATGGAATTGAGTACATGGTACCCCATTCGATCTTGAAGTATTTTATCGGTTGCCTGAAACATATGTTCAGGAGAACTCGGATTTGATATAGCAGAGAGAAAAAGTCTTTTGCTTTCTGGACGTACTGTTTTCTTAAGGTATCTTCCCTTACCTACATATGCTATCATGTCTCTAGTTGCTACTTGCGACGTTTCTGCTGTGGTCTCTGGTTGTTCTTCCTCCTCTGAGGTTTTTCCGTCATCTGACTCTAGTTGCTCTTCAGGTTCTCTGCGGGCATGTATTTCTATTATTTCTTTACGGATCTTTCTAACCATAGTATGTACACTGTTCTCCTTATCATGTTTACCTTCCGCCATATTCTGACTCCATCTATTCAGTCTATTCATCTCACTTTGTGGAAAACCTGCCTGATCTTGTTCTCTTATTAAACAATTAACCAGAAATCGCATTATTAAACCTTTGTTCTCAACCTTCTGACATGACATGGCTGCAGCAACACACTCCGGTCCTTCTCCTGTTCTAATAAAATAATACAATTTTGTAGTGAGCTTGCCTGCCTCGCGCTGTGAGCAACGCGCGAGGCACTGTTCTCGTGCTGCTGCCTACGTAATGTATTTGACAGTTGGTGGCTCGAGCGCGACACTTTTCACTGCCATTCTGTGCCTGCATGTCGTGCTGGCGGAAGCCTGAATAAGAATAAAGTTTACTCTTCATGCTTGATGTCTGGTGAGTTATTACACTCATTATTGGCGACGACGACCTCAGGCTTCCGCAACGGACCCGCTCATTTCACTTATCCTGAAAAAGGTTTACCTCGTGTGGTGAAGAAATCGGCGGCGAACTGACGCCTCGCTGTGGCCTCTGCGCAGTGACAGAACATCAGGGAAGGGAAATCGGCGCTGTTTCCCGACGACGCTGGAACTCCCTCCTCATCTCCCTGCTTGAGGCGACTGCGCACTTTCACGTAAGTCGAGCGTGTGGAAGTCTACGCCCACCACATCAGTTTCCCGGCAGATGGCTGCCTCTTAGCCTTCTTAAAGGGGAAGTCACCGTTTCATCGTGTACTTGCACTCTATGGGAATTTAATACGAGAAATTAGTGTTCTGCTAAACGAAACTGAGTTGGACAATAGTGAAAATATTGATGTGGTTTGTTTTTCTCTCTGTTGAGGAAACGGTATACAATAGCACGATATATATATATACATCTGGAGGGGAAATATAACTTCCAAATTCAAAGGGAATTCACGCACAAGCCTTAAACTGAAGACAAGTTTGCAACATAATTGACATTGCTGCTCCAGCACATTGGACTTTTCCCCTGTGTTAAGTTCTGTCACTGTGGTGTCTTTTTGAAGCAGATTAATTGCTGGGTTACTATAACATAAATTGCTGTGGCATACCTTCTTCTACTCGCTATTTTCTCTTTATTACAAATGATGCAGTCAATTCACCCTCCGCCTCCATTCCTGGATACTCCCGGGGAACCACCTGTGGCATGGAGAAAATGGTTTGATGCCTTTGAGAACTATTTGGGTGCCATTGGAGCACACAGGTTTAGAGCTGAGAGGAAAAAATGTTTGCTTCTTCATTCATTGGGTTTTGAGGGTAGAGAAACTCTCAAACACTTGCCTGAAGTAATTGATGAAGGTGGTGAAGAGACTGATGAGTACCAAAACACAGTTAGAAAACTTAAGTTAAGATATGACAAACAACCCAGTGTCGTGGTTCTAAGGCATAAGTTCTTCAAAAGAGCACAAAAAACAGAAGAGGATGTCGACACGTATGTTACAGCTTTGAGAAAAATGGTTGCAGAATGCGAATTCGAGAATTTCAGTGAACAACTAGTGCGTGATCAATTCATTAGTAAATGCCTGGATAAATCCATCAGACAGAAGCTATTATCTTTGGAAAATCCCACCTTAGATGAATCCATCCGCATAGCAAAAAGTATTGAAACTTCACAATCCTCTATCAGAGAACTTGAAAGTAAAAATGTTGAAGTGGTGACTCCTGTTCGCTTTAAAAATGTGGCGAGAAAAAAAGACTTTCAGCAGAGTAATTTTTTCAAGAGAACTGATATCTGCTTCAGGTGCGGTTATCCTTCACATGCTAGAAGTGGAAGGCCATGTCCTGCGAGGAATGCCACATGTCGAAAATGTGGAAAATTGGGGCATTTTGACAAGGTCTGCCAGACAAACAAGAAAAGTCCAAACCAAGTTGCATGCATAAAGGACTCAAGTGAAAGTGACAGCGATGATACCCTATGTGAACTTAAAGACATGGTTCTCGTGGTTAAAGAAGGAGACATAATAACAGGGAATCCTGATGACTGTGTTGATCCTTATGCTATCATTTGTGTTGGTGATAAAAATCTGAGACTTTTAGTGGATTCAGGTGCCAGGATAACAATGATCAGTGAATCCTTATTCAAAAAGAAATGGGAAAATAGACCTTTGCAACCACCTGATCGCGAACCAGTATCCTATGAAGGGAAAAGCATTGAACTTCTAGGGTATTTTGAAGACGTCCTGGTGTTCAAAAACAGGCACATTTATGGGAAAATTTATGTGGCTGTCAATGGATTGGACATTCTTGGATGGTTCCATCAAGGTTTGTTCAGCATGATGCTACGCCCTGGAGCAAAGGAACAAATTTTAGTTGTTCGTGACCAAACTCATGTGGAAGAACTCCTCAATAAATTCCCAAGAGTATTTTCTGGTGAACTTGGAAAAATTAAAGGGTTCAAGCACAAGATAAAAATAAAGGATGATGCTGTGCCTGTCAAACACAAAATAAGGAGTGTACCTTTCAGCATCCGGAATGATCTAGAAAAAGAACTCCTATCTATGCATAAAAGAGGTGTAATAGAGCCGATTGAATCCTCAGATTGGTCTTCGGCTTTGGTTGTAGCTAGGAAGAAAAACAATGATCTCAGAATCTGCATTGATCTGCGCAACTTAAACAAAGTGATTTGGGTAGACTCACACCCATTACCCAACATCACAGAAATGCTAGGTGTAGTTGCGGGGGCTAAAGTTTTCACCAAACTCGACTTGGCCTCTGCATACCACCAAATCGAACTTGACAAAGAGTCACGCCATTTCACTGCGTTCAACACACCATCTGGATTGTATCAATTCTGCCGCATGCCTTTTGGCCTTGCGTCGGCAGCCTCTGTTTTCCAGAGAGTCATGGTCAACCTTCTCAAAGGAATCAAAAGTGTTGCCATATTTCAGGACGACGTCCTCATATATGCCAAGGATCAGCAGGAACATGACCAGGTGTTATCTAAAATATTGTCAATTTTCCAAGAGCATGGGGTTGTACTTAAAAGAGACAAGTGCGTATTCTCTAAAGACAGTGTGGAATATCTGGGTCACACCATTTCTAGTGAAGGTGTAGCACCAAAACCCAGTTTAGTCCAAGCAATTGTAGATGCATCAGCTCCTAAAGACAAAGCAGGAGTGAAATCACTTTTAGGCCTCACAGAGTTCTATTCACGATTCATCCAAGACTATGCCACCAACATTCGGCCCATTTCTAAATTGTTACAAGACAAAAGTGAATTTGTGTGGGATGAAGAGTGTAGTAAAGCGTTTGATTGGATCAAAGATAAGTTGTGCACTGTTAGTGCTTTGAAACCTTACGTGCAGGATGTCCCCTGTACTTTGACTGTTGATGCCAGTAACTATGGATTGGGTGCTGTATTGACACAGGATGTTGATGGAAGTGAACATACCATTGGGTTTGCGTCCAGGGTACTTAGAGAAGCGGAAACCCATTATTCCGTGATTGAGAAAGAGCTCCTTGCATGTTGGTGGGGCATTGAGAAGTTCAAAAATTATCTCTGGGGGCGCAAATTTACTCTCCAAACAGACCATAAACCTTTAGTGTCTATTCTAGGTGATACGAAAGGACGCAGTGCTACTCCCCGCATTGCTCGCCTTGCATCCAAGTTATTGCAATTCAATTTTGATGTTGTTCACATTGCTGGTGGCAAAAATGTGAGAGCCGACGCTTTGTCACGTCTACCCTCCTCCACTAGCAAGACCACACCGGATAATGATGATTGTTGTTATGATGATGGTGAAGATTGTATTATTGCCAGTGTTGAATTGTTACATGTATGTTCTGTGGGGCAAGAAGGTTGGAGGGAAGCTTTAGAAAGTGATCAAACTCTGAAAGACGTTAAAAAACACATTGTCCAAGGTTGGCCGAGGGAAAGAAATGTTCGCATTGAGTTGCAGCCCTATGTGAAAGTGAGTGATGAACTTTCCATCGAAGATGGTCTAGTTTTTAGAACAGAGAAATTGGTTCCCCCCGAGAAAATTAGAGCCACACTGTTAACCCAAGCTCATGAAGGACATCTCGGGCCACACTTACTAAGCGTAGGGTAAGAGAGTACTTTTGGTGGCCTCAGATGGACAAAGATATTGATGCCATGGTGCAAGAATGCACTATCTGTTCCTCTAGTGATAAAAGTTTTCGAACAGCCTGTCCCCCGCTCACGCCTATACCTCTTCCAGGTGCGCCGTGGGAGAAACTTGGCATCGATGTACTAGGACCATTCCACAGTTTACCTCATCAGTGTAAATTTGCCATTGTAATGATGGATTATTACACGAAATGGCCAGAGGCTAAGTTTGTATCCAAAGTTGACTCGAAAGAGATCATAGGCTTCATGAAAGATATTTTCATGAGAGAAGGGTTTCCTCTTTCTATCATTTCCGACAATGGCGTCCAGTTTGTGTCCACAGAAGTGGAAGAATTTCTTAAAGAGTCTGCCATCACTCACCACAGAAGTTCCCTTTACCACCCTCAAACCAATGGTTTGGTGGAAAGACTCAACAGAGTTATTGGTGATTGTGTCAAATGGGCTATTGTTCACAACAAAGACGTTCCCCAAAGTGTGAGAGCCATGCTGTGGTTCTACAGGACCACCCCACATTCATCCACAGGGGTGTCACCCTTTGAACTGCTCAGGGGCAGGAAACCATGCACTGAATTTAGGCCTGCGTGGATGACCAAATGGTTCAAATCCCATTCTACTCCCCAAGAAATTGATGAACAGGTCAGGAGAAAAAATGAAAAAACACAATCCAAACAGAAAGAATACTTTGATGAAAGGAAACGGGTGAAATGCAGAGCATTTGCTGTGGGAGACTGTATAAGGATTAAGAAACAAGGGTTTGTAAAGAAAGGTGATGCGAAGTTTGGTGAAATTGTTAAGGTCGACAAAGTATGTGGTAATGCTGTTCGTGTTAATGGACAGCACTGGTGGAATGTCAACAAGGTGGTAAAAGTTAAAAGTTTTGATGACAAACTGTTGAACTCTAATTGTGCTAAAAATGTTTCTTGTGATGATTTCCAAAGTGGTACCAGTGTACAGCCTTCAGCTCCTCAATCCTCGGTGACGAGAAGGAGCACCAGAGCCATAAGGGTTCCTATTAGATTTCGTTGATAACTTTCCTTCTCCCTTTTGTTCTCCTGTTTCTCTCTCTTCCCCTGGTTCTTTTCTCTTTTCCTCTTCTCTTCTCTTTCTTCTCCTTTTAGGGAAAGGAGATATGTAGTGAGCTTGCCTGCCTCGTGCTCGCACTGTGAGCAACGCGCGAGGCACTGTTCTCGTGCTGCTGCCTACGTAATGTATTTGACAGTTGGTGGCTCGAGCGCGACACTTTTCACTGCCATTCTGTGCCTGCATGTCGTGTTGGCGGAAGCCTGAATAAGAATAAAGTTTACTCTTCATGCTTGATGTCTGGTGAGTTATTACAAATTTGTCTAGATGTTCTGGCATTTCTGGTAGTAGCATCAAATAGTCTGTAACGCGTCTCAAACGTAGGGACGCTAACAACATGGGTCCTGTCGTACCAGGCACTGGGTCATATCTGCAGTCTGTAAGTTCTCTTCTAAGTTGTTCGGCCGGTGCACCTTTAGGTGTCCGAGCCTTTGCTAACTCTCTCATTGTCACTCGGTGTAACGGTGGGGGTGTTTGATAACCTCCTGTAGCACCTCCTGAAGCGGAGGCTTGAGCGTAACCTGGCTGTAGGGTCGGTATCTGCTGTAGCTGGGTTGGATCCTGGACCACGCCAGTCCCAAAAGGGTTAGATGGATGCAGTTGTTGAATACCAGGGGGAACAACGGGAGCGGGTGCGGGTAGCGGACCTGGAGGGATCTGCTGTTGCGGACCTGGGGGCTGCTGATCAGGGGGCGGGTTACCGTCAGCAGGTGGTACACGGGCAGGTACATTGGCATATGCGGGAGCTACATCATCCAAGTAGGAAGAAAGGAAAATATCTGCTGCGGTCTTGTGACGTAATTTAGTCGGAACCAATGGAGCGGGCAGATCTTTCGGTATTTCCGGAGTGGCCTTAGGTAAACCTTCGGCCAAAAGAGGATACATACCATTCACAAGAGTGTTTCGTTGTCGGTCTACTTGTTCTGCTTTAACTCGTATTCCTTCTTCAACTAGTACATTTTCTCGGGCTTTATCTGAATCTTCTCTATGTTTTTCTGTTTTTCTGAATTCTTTCTCTGTACGTCTATGCGATTCTTTACGCCACAATTCTATGGTGTCTTTCTGAGATTGTCTGGCCTTCTTTTTCCATAGCGCTTCTTCTACTCTCATGATGCAATCTGCATCCCATGTCCCTGTAACGGGCCATCTATATTTCTCGTCTAGGTTCTTAGTATAATCGACCCATAAATCTAGATATAATATGACATCTAAGCCGTGTTTGTGATACATAAAATTTCCCGGAGTGTCCCTAGGTGGGACAGGAATCGCTTCCTCTAGTATCCCTTTCCTAGTTCCTAACTGTCTTAACTTTGAGAACAATGGCATCTTGATACTTTGGCACTTGACACTTACTCGCACTTGAACACAATTTTTACACAGAAACACAGTAATGTAGATCAAACAGTCACTCATACCACGACATTAATCACATAGAAACATTTTGAACACATATAGACCATACGTGAATTCTATAACGAAAACAAAATCGAACCGTTGAAGACACGAATTACTTGATATACTGCTAAACAGTACAGATACACTGCTAAAACAGTGCAGACCGGGTCTGTGTACCCAAACCCGTCTTGACCGGATACATAGTAATGCACCCGTCTAGATGCGTCCCCAGCAACGGTACTCACCGGGAAGCACGGAACGGAAGGCCTCGGAAACTCGTCTGGACTGGACCGGACTGGACTGGACTCGACTCGACTCGTGACGTCATACAGGTACGTCGGAACTGGTGGGCCTCTAGACACCTCGGACCTTGCTCTCTCGGCTGGGCTCTGGTCGGGATCCTCCGCACTCCTCACCGCCTCGTCTGGATGCTGATCGCAGTCTCCGTCACCTCCATAGGCCTGAGGGAGATACAGGAAATCCTGCGGGTACGCGTAATTGTCCGTCACGGCTGTGGCAGGGGGCAAAGCCTGCGACGCACCTACCGGCGCGTGGGGTGGGGGAGGGGTCCCTATTCGGGCGCCAAATTAATGTGGTAAATAAATATTTACCGTCGGAATTTCTATGCGGTAAAGTTCAAGAAAATAACTCACTCGGAAATGAGAGGCAGAGTCCGTGGTGTCTGAGTCATAAGGGTTTTATTCCATAAAATGGAATGGTTCGAACCATGGTATCATGTTCCTTTCACCACTAAGGTTCAGGAAGGGATAGACAATACTTTATTAACAGAGTACAATATATATAGTCAATGCATATAGCGGTGATGGATACAGAAGGCATAACAGCTGAGAGAAAACGAGATAAGAACACATGTGCGTAATAGAAGGCGTGCACGAGGGCGTACACAGAGGTGTGTGCTAGAAACGTCACATGAAAGTGTCACAAGTGGGTGGATACATAGTGGAATCTTGTAATGTCAGCAGAAATCTGTAGCAAAGATGCACGCGCAGCGGCATGACGTGTGACTGACGTGAGGCTGGAGGGTGCAGGGGACTTGACATTCAGTACTAGAGGAAGAGACAGAAGTCTGGCATGTCAGATCGACTCGTTCCTAAATCATATCTGATATCTTGTGTTTGGGGAACTATATTATCTAGAAGGGAAGGTCTCTTGGGCAGAGGCTATTCTATACTGACTATTAATGCGTGCATATGTGACTACGTGTCTGCGTGTAATGCGAGGGGCCATGGGCCTACCATGGTAACGGAAGCAATGAATTACTTGCATGGAGACAGAAAGGCCGGGCCCTTTGCTCTGCAGCCGGGGAATTGTTTATCTATTCTGTTAGACTGGAATGTGTTTTCGAGGAGCTGAGCTCGACTATACTGATAACTTGAAGGCAAAATACTGTCTTTGGCAGGCAAGCAGGCCGAGCCGGGCACCGCTCGCCACGCAGGGAGTAGGACAGAGGTCAGGGATGTATCCCACGTTGCAGTTTTCAGGAGGCAGAGAGCAGAAAAGGGCTTGATGGCAGAAATCAGGGCCTAGCTCTGCAGGGCTAGGAAAACATGAAAATGCACCATAAAAAGACGTTGGCAAGGCATACTTAGGAACCGAATTATTAATCCATTCATGGTGGATCTGAAAGAGGACATGTTAACGTTGGACGCAAATGTATTTGCGTCTTCATAGCTGTTCGAGGAGGGAAGTTACATGCACTTTAAGCACGTACATGGAGACGGTGGGGTACACGTTAGGGGACATTTCTTGACCATAAAAATTCAAATTACCTCACAGGTCACTCAAAAGTCAGCTATGGTGTACGTGTCTCAAAGACCTGTTCGGCCATAGTCATCGGCCTAGGTGAGGGCAACCAGACAAAATGGCTGCCGTACACAAAATGGAACCCGAAGGTTCAAACGAAATCCATGAATACATAGTGTTCTCATTGATCGATTCATGCGAAAACACTCGTACACACTACACTCGTGATTTGCGGTCTGCTTACACCAAAATCGTCTATTTCCGACGACCTTTATTGAACGGGTTCGGAACCACCGAACCAGACCCACAAACTCACGGAACTACAGCCCTCCTTTTGCCCTTACATAGGCAACAGACCCAAACCCATGTCAATCTGAATCTGGATCTATATTCATCAGATCATCGATATGTTGCTGTAGCATCATCCTATTACTTAGTACCTCTCTCTGGACAGGTCTCCTAGCACACAAAGTAGCACAGAGACCACAAATAGCAGAAGCACACTGTACACAGAGACAGAACAGGAAAAGGATAGCTAAGACCATCCCAATGACCATCAAAATCTTCCAACCCCAAGTGGATATCAATCCCCATAACCATCCCATCAACGACCAATCTCCTTTGTCCAAATGGACAGAATCGGAGATCTTATGTAGCTTGGAAATGGCCTGGAAAACTGACGGAGCGTTGTCTGGAATGAAAACACAGCAGCTTGATTGAATCAGTGTACATACTCCACCTTGATCTGCTAGTATGACATCAAGGGCAACTCTATTTTGAAGTGTCATAAGTCTATCCGACTGGAGCTCAGCAGTCAAGTTACTAAGGGCACCGGCAGTTTCGACTATGGTGGACTCAACCACTCTCGTCAACTGGCGAATATTCCTGCTGTTAGCCATCGGTCCCCAGAACGGCAGAAAACCCTTAAAGAAATCTCCCAACTCTTGCCCTGCAGTGTCTTCTTGACTAAAGACACCTCTAGCAACTCTCGTCTTATGGTAATCTGCCGCAGCTGTAAAAGTGGGAGGTAACAGGAAAGAAACAAAACATGTGCCCGAAAAATCAGGGGGCAACCATGTATACGCTTTGTCATAGCAAACAAAGTAGGTACCCTTAGCAGCTAAAAATGCTGGGGAAGACTGGGACGTGAATACGTAAGTATCAGTACAAATGCTCTTCGCTAACTGAGCTCTCGGATTCTTGTCATTACCCTGCAGACAATAGCGACCCTGATGGGGCACTATCCAAATCGGTGGAGAACTTTTCGCTCGCTGGTTAACACTCAGACTAACTCCATACCCAGTAATATCCCAACCACTATATGGTTACTTCTCATCCATCGGAATAGTTTCAACAGCATTAGTCCCTTTAACCATGTCGACTATGCCTCTAGCAACAGCACTATTCTTCGGATTGTTCTTCGGTGAACGCTGGGGATAGACACTATGGGCATAAATAAACATCGTTCTGTAAGCCCAAATCAAACCATTTAAACTAAAAGGCAAAACTAAATACGGAATACCCTTATCAGTCGTATGGGGTAATTAGACCACAGATTCAACAGTTTGTCGTGTTCAGTGCAAAAGTTGAATAAAGGAATTATTGGCAAATTCCAGTCGTCTAACTACCTCATGCTCAGGCAAAGGATGAAAAGAATGAGAAGAAATAGTAGGTGGAGGTGTAGGTTGCATAGTGGGAACAAACGTTACTTTAAAAGAGAATCTCACATACCCAATTATGAATATCATCAAACTCAATAGCAAAAATACACACGGTATAAAAAAACTCTTCGTTGAGATCAATTTGCATATCTTCTTTCTAAAAATCATTGTCCGTGCAGGTCTCTCCAACTCGAAGAAATCCATCCTAAACTAAATATGCTGCTCGCGATGGTAGGGTGTTCTATGCTAAGGAATGCCTCTGTCAACCCAGGGCAACTCCCTTAGGCCAACCAGAACCTTCGACCTAGTGTCTCAGGCTTGCACTCCAAAGACTTGGCACTGCGACCCTACAGCTGAACCCGGATGGCGGTTCGAAAAACAAAAATAAGTAGATCCTCGGTGGAGAGTTAACCTGCAAACAGAAAAATCATAAAAACGTTATTTATTTTATTTGTCCATGACTCTCGGTCGCAAATTATAGTAGCTTCTTCCAGGCAATTCTTGATCTTTAAACAACAAATCAGGCTCAGTAGTGTTCAATCGATTCAAAGGAGGCACAGCTTCTTGTAAAAGATTGTCACTTTGTCTCTCAAAGTTCATACCAATCAGACGAGCATCGTTGAATGGCAAAAATTATGGAAGTTTCTGTTTCAGAGTCTGGAAGTCCCTTCTGGACCCACTGATCGTATGGTAAGGGCAATGGTGCTCGCTTACAGTGTACGCCGCGGATCCAGTTTTTCTTGCCTTGCACTCGTACTGTAGAACGTGTCGACAATAGCACTTGAAAGGGTCCTGTCCAGCGGGGCTGATCGTTCTTGCTCCGCTGAAAATTCTTAATAAACACCCAGCTTCCAGGTTTAATAGCGTGGCCTGGATCCTCAGAAGCTTGTGGTAGGCTGTCATGCACCTGTTGGTGCAAAACACGCAATTTAGTCGTCAGTTCGCGCAAGTAGTCAAGCAACACAGGGTACTCAATCTCACTAAACCTGGTTGGTCTCGGCACACCCCAAATATTCGCTGGGCGGCCAAAGACCACCTCATATGGACTCAGACCCATTCTCGAATGCACAGTCATTCTTGTGGACAAAAGCGCTAAAGGCAAAGCATCTGGCCACTGTAATCCAGTGCTTGCTTGGATTTTGTCTAACTTTAATTTCAAAGTGTCGTTATAGCACTCGACTAAACCAGCTGATTGGGGGTGATTTGCAGCGTGGAACTTCTGTCGGATTCCTAGTCCCTCACACTCTCTCTTCATGACTTGACCCACAAATTCACTCCCATTGTCACTCCAGATAATTCTCGGCAATCCAAATCTAGGGAAAAACTCTTTTATTAAAACTTTCGCCGTGGACAAGGCAGTATTGTCCTTAAAGGGATAAGCTGATAAGCTTCTACCCATCTAGAAAAGGAGCAAACAACCACTAAAACATATTTCAAGTTGTTGCATCTCTCCATGTGGATGAAATCTAGCTGCAAAGCCTCGAACGGATACGTAGGAGGAGCAAAATGACCAGCTGGTGTTGGAGTTCCCTTACCAGGATTATACATCAAACACACCATACAGTTCTTAACCAAGTTCTCTGCACAGTTTGGAATTCCCGCATTTTGCCAAACCGGAGCCAACAACTTGCAAATCCCTTTCACGCTAATATGTGCCATGCCATGAGCTATTGTAACAACTGGAAGCACATACGCATTAGGCAACAACCATCTCTGATGCTCGGACAAATCAGTCCAACAACCATACGAATCCAACCTACTGTTACTTTCTCTCCATTCATTCAGCTCTTTCTCTGCAGCTTCAGTTTGAATGGATTTCACACTCTCAATCGTATCTTCACACATACTCTTCTCTGGAACCCATCTCACCAGACCTGCAACATACATTCAACTCATCACATTCCTCGCAGTTTCTTTCGCAACTTCATCCACAAACGCATTTCCGCGGCCAACATCATCCGTGACTTTCTTATGGGCACTGCATTTCACGATTGCTACTTGCAATGGCAAAGTAAGTGATTCAAGGAGTTCATTCACCAACGGCCCATGCTGGATCTTCGTTCCATGCGAAGTCAAGAACCCACGTTCACGCCACAAACGTCTAAAGCTATGAGCCACGCCAAAGGCATATTGGCTGTCAGTATACACATTCACTCGTTTTCCTTTCGCCAACACACATGCTCTCATTAATGCAATCAACTCTGCTGCTTGTGCTGAATTATGTGGAATACGTGCAGCTTCAACAATCGTATGCAAAGTCGTAACAGCATATGCCGCAGTCGTATCACCATTCAGCAACTTAAAACATGAACCATCAACCCACAAAGTACCATCATACTCTGGAAGAGGAGTGTCTCTAAGGTCTACTCTCCCTTTCGTTTCTTCTTCAGTTCTTAGACAACAATCATGTTGCTCTTCAATATCTGTCTCAACTGCAATAGGCAACAACATGGCTGGATTCAACGTGTTGCATCGTTTATTGTGCACATGACTCGCTAACAACGTCAACTCGTAACCCGACAACCGAGCACTAGTTAAATGCTGTGTCTTCGTACGGTTCAACAAGGTATCCACTGCATGTGGAACCATTACCACTAATGTGTTGTCCATAACTAAACCAGCAGACTGTCGAATTGAAACAGCTGCTGCTGCCGTAGCTCTCAAGCAACTCGGCAACGCTCTAGCTACTGGATCTAAAGTCGACAAAGTACGCACATGGGCGTTGCTTCTCGCCAAACTGCTGAGTCAAGACTGACAATGCACATCCCTTTTCTCATGGACATACAATGTGAAAGGCTTACTGTAGTCGGGAATACCCAACAAAGGAGCCGAACACAGCGCATTGTGTAATTCTGAAAAGCTCTTTTGACATTCATCAGTCCAAGGAATAGGATTTGGAGTATCATTAACAGTAAGAGCTATCAAAGGCTTCGCTAGCAAAGAAAAATTAGGAATCCACTGTCTACAGTACGAAGTAATACCCAAAAATGCACGTACTTCTCTCTGTGTCGTAGGCACACTCATTTTCACAATAGCTTGAATTCTCTCTGGGGTCAATTTCATTCCCTCCTTCGATAAGAGGTGACCTAAGTAGGTTACTTCTGGTCGACAATATTGCAACTTGGAGAGAGAAACTTTGTGATGAAAATCAGACAAGTGGCGTAACAATGACAAAGTGGCTTCCCTACACATCTCCTCAGTATCAGCAGCAACTAGCAAATCATCAACATATTGAATAAGGGCTGCACCATCAGGTAAAACCAACAGATCAAGTTGTGTCTTCAAGGCTTGACTATAAATCGATGGACTCTCGCAATAGCCTTGAGGAGCGCGTTTAAAGCGGAAACTTCGTCCTCCTAAAGAGAATCCAAAGATGTCCCTACTCTCCATGGCAATCGGGATACTGAAGAAAGCATTCTTCAAGTAAATCACCGAAAACCATGTGGCCGTAGCCGGAATCCGAGTCAAAGAGGTGATATCAGGCATGACAGGAAATTGTGGAACAACAATCTTGTGCACTTCGCGAAGATCGATAACAAACCTATATACAGGAGGCTGTGAAGAATCAGTTCTCTTTAAAAAAAAGGCAAAACAGGACTATTACACACATTACCTCTCGTTTCCTCAATAACACCCTTTTCGAACAGATCGTAAATGATCGCTAAAAGTGCACGCTCACCATCACTTGAAATACGATACTGTGGAATGCGCGGTAACTTAGCATTCGCTTTCAGCGTCACAACATATGGGGGAATTTCCAGTAGGCCCACATCACTCGGACCAGTAGCCCACAGTGAATCTGGTAAAGAGGACAATTCAGGTGGTAGTCTGTCTTTCGACAAATACATCGGAGAGATCTCTCTCACCCAAGGTAAGATGTACTCCTGACAGAGAACAATACAGTGTCGCATACAATCTCTTCAATAAATCCAATCCCAACAGATTCTCATTACAACTTGTAGTCAAAAGAAGGGGTGCTTCGAACGTACGAGGACCAACAGAAAGAGACAATGGAGCAGAAATCGGATTTGTAACGGGGGCGCCAGAAAAACCTACAGAAACATTATCAAAGCTAGACAAAGGTGTGCCAGGGAGTTTAGAGTGCATAATAGAACTCTTTGTAGCACCAGTATCTAGCAGAAAAGGTTCTGACACACCTGATGCAATCACTTCAACATAAGGTCCACTCTGATCTACTGGAACTGAAACAAATCCCTCTCTTTGTCCATGGCTGTCCTAACAATCATTACCATTCACTTCTTCACCTTCAACATAGTAATCATCCATATAGTACTGTGCTGTCCTACCAGACGAACCTTGTTGTTGATCAAAACTATTCATCGAGTTCTGTGGAGGCAAAGGACGTACGTTCTGTCCGCGACCTCTACCTCTAGGCACTTGTTGAGCACCTCGACCTCGTACACCAGAAGCACCATTCATACGCTGTAACAAAACCGGACAACTATTCTTGTAATGACCCTCTTCTTTGCACTACGCACACTGATTAGGCCCATACGGGAAACGCTGTTGAGAAGACTTGTTTCTTTGCGAGTTTCTCGAATATTACTGATTCTGCTGATAATTGCGTTGATTATTAGTACGGGGTGGATAAGCTTGTTGTAGAAGAACTTTAGTCTTCAATTCCTTAGTCTTCTTATCCGCTTTCTCTAACTCATCTTTGCGCCTATTTTCATAGTACTGGGCCGTAGCTAAAATCTGCGCTGACGTAGACTTAGTGCACAACTCGGGAAGCAAATTATGTACAAATTTATCAACAAACAATCTCTGGCCACCCTCGGTAGCCATATCCTGACCGCTATGATCTACAAAAGTCTCTTCAAACCGTGTGAAAAAGTCAGACACAGTCTCGTCTTTCTTTTGCTTACATGCAGACAACTTGTCCCAATTAACACGCACTTCGGGCATCAAAGTCTTCATGAAGTTAATAATCCTACCAGGGAGTTGAGCAATCAAATCTTCAGGCTTAGCACCTCCAACTTGTCTATCATTCGCAGCAACAATATTAACCCAATGTGAATCCACAGGGACAAAAACGTTGTCGACTGATATGACAACTATCGGTCTTACACAAAAGAATCAGGATCCCACCCACGAAGGCGGTCATTGTATCGACTTGATATATACCAACTTCGATAACATTCGGTGCCACAAACCTATTCAAGTCCACTGGTCAGATCACTTTTTATTGCAGTTTAGCATTTTTAAAGTTAATAAGGGTCCCCCAAAGAAACCCCTCCCATCCACCACACGCAGACAGTGGCACAAACTTACACTGGATGCGCTAGAAAAGGCGTGGAAAAAACCCGAGATCAGAGACATTGACGAAGTAGAACAAAAGTTAACCGTGCTTCAGCAAACTCTGACGGTAGCCATCGATAAAATTGCCCCTTTGAAAACATTCAGACAGTTTCCGGTGGCTAAACAGGAAAAATGGTACACCGAGGCCCTAAGAAAAGAGAAGCAAGAATGTAGAAGGATAGAGAAGAGATGGAGGAAATCACACTCTGAGGATAATAAAAAGGCACATCGTGCAGCCCAAGCTAATTATTATAAACACATCAAGGCTGCCCGCAAAAACAACATCGCTCAACAGCTCATGGAAGCTGATAACTCTCCCAGAGAACTGTATAGGATTCTTGATACTTTTGTAAAACCTACGGCATGTATATGCCCAGACGACTTCTCACAAAGTCTATGTGAAGAAGTGTCATCTTACTTTGAAAATAAAATAGAATCCATTTATGGCAAAATCCTAGGATCCCAACCTAATAGCGATTCCCAAAATGCCTCCTCCCTCAATGAGAATAAAAACCTTACCTTAACTACATTCCCTCCTATAAACACTGAAGAGCTTGACACAATAATGACTCAAGTCAAATCTGGATCTCCGGATGACCTTATTCCTGCTAAAATCTTAACCCCCCTTCGTACCCTGTTAGCCCCCTACATTCAGGATATTATCAACCAGTCTCTTAAAGAGGGAAAAGTACCAACTGAATGGAAAAGAGCAGTGGTGAACCCAATCCGCAAGAATGCGGCCCTTCCTTGGACGGAGCTTTCCAACCTCCGTCCTATCTCCCTCCTACCTTATTACAGCAAGATGGCCGAGAAACATGTCAACGCACACCTGTCCAACTACATCGAGGCAGCGGGCGGCCTAGACCACTCACAATCTGGTTTTAGGCCCAACCATAGCACCGAATCAGCCCTTCTGTCGGTGATAGATAACATCAGAATGTTACTTGACAGAGGGAGCTCAGTGATTCTGGTGCTATTGGATCTGTCCGCTGCCTTCGACACGGTGTCGCATGAAGTTCTTCTCGGCCGTCTGAAGGGAGCTGGAGTAGAAGGGACCGCCCTTGCGTGGCTGGAAAGCTTCCTCGAAGACAGACAACAAGGTGTCAAATTAGGCTCCTACAAATCTGTCTGCAGGAAGCTCACCAAGGGGGTGCCACAGGGCTCATGTCTAAGCCCCACGTTATTCAACGTATATGTGGCCCCCCTGGCAGAGATCATTAGATCTCACAGGTTTTCACCAATCTCTTATGCTGACGATACTCAGCTGCTTTTCCCCTTTCAAACCATTACACCCGCAGTCATGCAATCTTTCCAAGACGGTATGAGAGCGGTGGCAGGTTGGATGGCCCAGAACTTCCTCCAATGCAACGTGACCAAAACTGAGGTCATGTTGTTTGGAGGGGCCTCCCTGCTCTGGTCCCCGGAATGGTGGCCACCTGAGCTCGGACCTGTCCCAGCGCCCAAGCAAACCATCAAGAACCTGGGGGTACGCCTGGACCAAACCCTGATCATGAAAGATCACGTCAGTCAGGTTGCGAGAACGTGTTTCCGCACAATCGGTCTTCTACGGCGTATCTTCCCTTTCCTACCAAACACCCATAGGAAGACGCTGGTTCAGGCACTAGTCCTTGGACGGGTGGACTATTGTAATAGTCTACTCATATCCGCCAACCAGGAACAACTTCGCAGACTGCAGGTGGTACAGAACACCGCGGCAAGACTTATCCTGAATGCTCCCCCCCGCACCCCCTCCCGCCCCCTCCTCTCCCACCTTCACTGGCTCCCGGTGCAACAGCGGATTCACTTTAAACTTTGCTGCATCATGCATAAATGTATCTACGGCTCTGGTCCCAAATATCTGAAGGATATCTTTCTTCCTTACTCTCCTGGATGCACCCTACGCTCCAGCAACACTATGTTGCTATATGTACCTAAAGTAAACAGAGCAAGACAGGGTGGCCGTGCCCCCTCCCTTAAAGGTCCAATGCAGTGGAACTCCCTCCCCCCCCAGCTAAGACAAATTCCTCACCTTCTTAACTTTAGGAAGAAATTGAAAACTTACTTATTTACACAGGACTAACTTAGCCTCCCCTCTGCCTTTTCCGACTTATAGTTTTGCCTAACTCACTCAGAAGCCACGCGCGGAGATACCCCTCCGGGGCTGATTCACGCGCGATACAAGACTATAAATAAATAAATAAACCCAGATATCACCCAATTCGTTATCATGATCCGTATGTCGAATCACATTCCAAATAGGCTGTGGAACAACGTTGGCAAACAACATGTCTATGTCCGCTAAATTCATAATGCATGAACCCACGGTTTGAGTGAGCTCTTTATAATATCCCGCCTGATTTTAGCGCGGATCAGGTAAAGTCTGTTTTAGTGCTAGGACTTCAGCACGCTTCCAAGGAACATGTACCCATACTCGCTGGAAGTGCGCAACAACAGGTGGATGAGCATTAGGATCAGCAGGTCTCCAAACTGGAGGAACCTCACGCATCGGATACCGACGCGCTTTTCTCCTAACTGACGAATCAGGCTCAAACAATCGCTCAGAAGGAGCATTATTACGAAACGACAACAACGTCACAACTGCTCTCTCAATGTCAAGAAGACTCACAATGGTCCCTTTCGCAAACTCGGAACGCACTTGATACAACTCTTCAGGAGCTTTATCTACTTCGTCAATCCATTGTTCATGGAGGAACACACACATCATTTCAAAGACGTACCGTTGCTTTGGTGCTTTCCATTGCCGGAAAACATCCATAATACCCTCAAGATCATACTGGGAGGTATACGTAACCCATCTACGTGCCATGTGATCCAAAACTATACGCTCATCTGCATCAGGCAATTGACTACGTGATTGTCTATGCTCATTCACAGGAGACATACCCAATTGTACCAACAAAGGAGAAAAGAAACCAGAAACAGCAGCAGTCATTCGCTGTCTAGTAGAAGGAGAAGATGGAAAAATAAGGGAAGACGGAACAATAGTAGAAGAATCCAAAGTCGGAACAGAAGGAGTACTATAGACAGGCGTAGGAGTAGCAGACAAAGGGGGAGGCAAAGTTGGCGGCCCATGAGGAGGCTGCGCCAAAGGAACAGTAGCCAACGGAAGAGGAGCTGGCTGTGGAAGAATCGCAGGTGGCACAACAACTGGATATGGCACAGCCGCAACTGGTAGCAGTGGTGCCGTAGCGCTCTGTGCATAAGGGGGTGGCGAACTCAATAGATGCAACATTGAAGGATCTTTCACAAGATCTTTCTTCTCTTCCTGCTCTTAAGGCGGCAAAACTGGGTAGCATCTATCTACCACTAACTTCTTCACCCTAAGCATCTGCTCGCTCTCTTGCTCTTCCTCATTATCCCTATACGCAATAGCAGCTTGAACCATTGACATACCTCGTTCTCGTTTATTCTTCTTCGCTAATTTAATTTCTTTCCGTTTGGCTTCTTTGCGCCATATGCGGAAAGAGTCAAACATTGCCGGCCGGGCTTTCTTCTTGAACAATTTCACTTCGAGATTGTCTAAAATCTCAGTTTCAAAACTACCGTAACGGGGCCACTGTAGGACACCGTCTTTCCTCGTATACTTGACCCAGATCTCATTATAACTAATGGGGCCCACACCATGTTTCACGTACAATTCATATGTAGGAGTTCCAATCCGAGTAACCGGACACAAATCCTCTAACCGGGAATCCTTAGAACAACCACAACCAAATATCTTTCCAAGTCTGCTAAGACCAGGCATCTTGCTCACTAGTCTAGCTTCAGACTACAAGGGAAATCTCAGAACGATAATCTCGCGAATACACGAGTCCCTTGGCTTTGGGGCCTGCAGGTACCAAATCAAAGCGATCCACTAAAGGAATACCAAAACAAACTAAGGACTAGGAGACGCTCCACTCATACTTAACTGAAATGTCGATGGCGTCACCAGAAGACCTGTCAATCGTCTCGCTCTACAAACGTCTAAGGCTCCAAGACAAGGCGACAGTCAGGGCAGCAGTCCTTCGTAGCCAGCGGAAGGCGGGGAACCTCACAGCAAAGACTTTCGGACCACCACGACATACAGGGGTTGATAAAGTGGTTGGCCTTCCTCCAGAATTTTCACACGAAGCTACTCACGATCTTCGGGCTTGGACCGGTACCGCTGAAGTCGCCCCACGTTGGGCGCCAACTGAAGGACCGGGTTTTAGAACCCAGCGGCGTCAGGGAAAACGCCCGATGCCTTCGAGTTGCCCCTGTCTTGGCAAACGGAGACACAGGATACTTCTTTATGACGTCAAAGACCAAAGTTTATTGGCTGCAACCAGGAACAGAGGTCTACGAAGCGCACTCGGGTGGTTCGCTAGAGACTGCACAAATTCAATGAGCGGAGCATGGTCTTTTATGCCAAAAATCAAGCCTCAGGAAACATTCCAAATTAGCATTGGGTTCATACAAACTGACCAATAGAAATGTGACAATTCAAAAGTAGCGTATGACGACAATCCCACTTTCCGTTGTCCAGCCCACCAGAAATGACCAAGCACATTCCAATATTCTTGTCCGCTCAGGCAGGACAAACCCATCATAAAACCCTCAACCAAAATCAGTGATTATGTCGTAAAGGAAGGAACAGAAACAGATTGGAAGCAAGATAGAAAGGTGGGAGCAGTGTACCATAAATTTCGGCATGTCCTACCCTTTGATCTTTATCTGACCAGCTGCTTAACAATGAACTGGCTCAGCGAGGTCAGCCTCAGGCAAGGAGTCAGTTCGGCCAGGTCACTCAAAAGTCAGCTAAGGTGTACGTGTCCCAAAGACTCGTTCGGCCGTAGTCATCGGCCTATGTGAGGGCAGCCACACAAAATGGCTGCCGTACACAAAATGGAACACGAAGGTTCAAACGAAATCCATGAATACATAGTGTTCTCATTGATCGATTCATGAGAAAACACTCGTACACACTACACTCGTGATTTGCAGTCTGCTGACACCAAAATCGTCTATTTCCGACGACCTTTATTGAACAGGTTCGGAACCACCGAACCAGACCCACAAACTCACGGAACTACAGACAGTCAATTCACAAACAGGCCAAGTCATACAGAAAGGTCCGACAATAAAACAGCAACTTTCTAAAAGTGCTTTTCTCAAACACAGGATCTAAAAACCACCTTTCCCAAAAGATGTGTTATTAAATTCTGAGTTCAGGGATACTATAATTTTTTCGTCCTATCTTCCTCCTATGGGAAGATATGCAGGTAGCCACTGTAGCCAGCATTCCCCATGATTGCTTATAGGCAAGAAAGCCTTACAATTGTGAAAAACGAAAATGGCTGTAACTCACTACCAGAGCATATAACCTGCACTAGAACATGCTCTACCTTTCACATACACGCCACCATGCCCAAGCGGGTACCTTGTGCCTTCCATAGGGGTGATCAATGTGTACAGTAATTGAAGGTTTCGGCCTGGTTAGTGGGGACACTGACCAGGAGGACATGGTAGTTCACAGACTGCACACACGAACTGCGGTGGCAGGCCTGAGACACCATTTTAGGGCTACTCATGTGGGTGGCACAATCAGTACTGCAGGCCCACTATTAGCATTTGTATCACCAGCCCTGGCACACTCAGTGCACTTTGCTAGGGACTTCTTGGTGATACAAACATGCCAATCATGGATAACCAATTACAGTAACAATTTACACAGGGATCACTTGCACTTTGACACTGATCAGGAGAGGCAAAGTGCCCAAAGCATCTAAACCAGCAAAAACGAAATCCAGCACAGCGTCAAAAATACAGAAGGCAGAGGCAAAAAAAATTGGGGAAACCACACCAAAGATGCCAGGTCTAACTGCCATGCACTGCTCCATAATGCCTCCCCTAAACTGAGATGGCTGCAAGCTGACGGAGCGTATAGGACCTGATGTCCAGCGCCACAGACGACATTTGACCCCCAGCGTTTTGCCGCCATACAGTCTATCTCAGGCCCGTTTTGCAGGCGGTCGGGAAATTGCTTTCACAATGGCTCCAGCCTCAAACCTATTATAGTGGGGCAACCTCTTCTTTACTGGTACACTCATTTTAGGTGCCCCTTCCATATGTGTTGTTGCTACAGTCCTGGTCCACTGTACACTGCTGAGCACATGAGGATTTACAATCCATGCACTTGTTAGTAGAGATGCACTGTTCTTTGACACTGTTGATTTGTCTCTACATCCGAGGCCCTACCACCTGCTGCAAGACCTCATTGGTGGCCGATCGCTGCTCTATTAACTTACTTTACCTCCACTCCAGGAAAGGCACTGACGGAGTTGCTGGCCCAACTCCCTGCTGCTCTCCATTCTCCGAAGGACAATATACACAAACCATTTCCTTCTCCTGAGTTTCTGCACCCGCTTCGTAAAACAAAAAAATGGGGAAACCTGCAGGCCGTCAATCCAAACTCCTTTTCGAAAGCAAAAAGGTTGCCACACGATCCAATTCGGAGGACCCAGAACAGCCCAGTGATGAACATACACAGTCTCCACAATCCACCCAAGATGATGAAGTCAAAACTCTCCTTCTGGCCATGAAACATAGCCTCACAGACATGACAAGTAAAATGGACTCCATAAATAGCCGCATGGACTATGTAGTTCAGAATGTGGATAAACATGATGGTCAACTCAAGGAGGCAGAAAGGTGAATCTCGGATAACGAAGATGCAATGACTTCGATACAATAACAAACGGCACAAATGGACAAGCTTCTCACAGTTATTGCTGCCAAAGACGAGGATTTGGAGGCCCACAGCCGTCGTATTAATATCCACGTCATTGGAATACCAGAGAGCACCAACACTGGGTGCATGGAGGACTTCATAGTGCGCCTGCTGCGCAACGCCTTTGGCTCCGATGCTTTTTCTCCCCACATAATAGTGGAAAGGGCACACAGATTCCTTGGCACCAGGCTGCCGCCTTGTAGCACCCCGCCTCTGATCGTGGCCCATATCCTTAACTATCGGGATCGAGATACAGCGCTCAGACTGACCAGAGAAAAAAGTCCCTCCATCATGAAGGCACCAAATTCACCTTATATCCTGACTTCACGGCTGCGTTTCAGTAGGCTGTTATGTGCTGGATTGAGGCCCTAACATAGGTGTGCTGTTTCAGAGGCACAAATCCTTTGTGCCACAAAGACAGGCAGGCCCTTTCACCCACTTAAGGCCCTTTCACCTACATTAGCCCTCCCTTCACAATAACGAGCAACAGTCTGTCCCTTATCTGACGTGTGCTCTGGGTGCAAAAGGCGGTCCATCCTAAATACGTCATCTCCATGTCAACAGTGACTAACCAACGTCACAACAAATTCTTAGAAATAGACCCTTAAGCTCTTGGGATTTTCCCTAGCACAGGATTATTGATTTCTCCAAGAACTCATTATATATGCACGAACCACTATTTCCTAAGGGTTCATTCCTGACGTCTTCCTCTGACCACCTTTACGTCAATACTAACATTCCAAGGCACCTATCTATACTACTATTATAAAGAGAGAACTTGCACCTTTTGGCCAGGTAAACTCGGGAACCACAGCACCAATCACAACACCCAATACAGCGTTGGAAAGGGCAGTTGCAGCAGAAGGACATAGGCTATGCAGACGCCCACCATATACATTTAAAATGTAAAAGAACCGTGCCAGCAAAGTAGTCCCTTGTGGGCGTGTCTGCATTGTGCTGTGGGTGTGTGCTTGGGGGCGTGACAATCGTTTGGGGCATTCCGTCACGAGTGTTGTTTTTTCTTCCCAGGTTCTATACATTCCTGCTCCCTTTAAATAGTAATTCAGTGGAGGTCCCATTCTCTTAGAACCGGGGGTCTATAACGGAGCTTCAAGTACTCCGAGCTGCTGCAAAACTCCTACATAAGTGAGTTCGGCGCTAATAGAGCTATATAAGTCTCTATATCAGAATGTGTGCCAGGACAAACCTGTCGAAGGACCTACTGAGATAGTTGGTAAGACCCGTACAGAGATGTGTTGGATTCCCATCAAATAGGTATGTAGATCAAGTGTTCTCATTTGGTCATCCAAAAATGGGGTGGTATGTCTCTTGATCAATGAGACCCTTCCATCGCCCTTACTCGATTGGGTCGCACCATCAATCGCTAAGGTACCCATGAACAAATGATAAAGATGGGATCGAGTGCAGTGCAAAAATCAAAAGATGTGTGAGTTAAAAACAAGGGGTAAAAGGATCAATATGCGAAAAACTCTAATATAATTTGTCCTTTCCCTCAAACAAACAAGAACAATGCAGAGGAAGCAGTCTAAACATATAACTGCATTTACAAGGCCAACATGTTTCAGCCGGTAGGGACAAGATCCCATGGCTTTCTTCAGGGCCAGAGTTCTAAGCATTAGCTACTGCATACATAAAGTGAACGTAACGACAATCTGTAAAGGATATACATAAATAGTCCAAAATCGTGTTCCTCTGTACCAAACGGTGTCTCTTACATCTGTTAACAAGAAACAAGAAATAAATTGTAGTAAGTCCTATCAAAACAGGAAAGACCTGGCACTGGCTTCTACCAATTAAGCCAATTTATTTTACTAATGTTACTCACCTGAATAGTACAGGGAGTGTACCTCACCTCTCCTGGAACCCAGCTCAGGAAAAAGGAGGCCCCGCTCTGTGAAGGCAAGGAAGGGGTAATGAACGGAAGGGTGAGCAGTACTACTCTATCTCTCCCTCCAATGCATAATATAGCCCCTATAACAGTCAAGCTTCACAGAGCCACAAAAAATCCTAAGGGTGGAATAAGTCATAGAGCCCATAAAAGTCCCAGGTTCCCAAGATCCATCACTTAATGTAAAAAGCTTTCCTCCAAATATGAGTTTTCCCAATAGGATGGAGCTAAACTGTAGCAGGTTTAGATCTGGGCTAGCAAAAGTTTGACAGACCAAGCCTGGTCTCATATCCCAGAAACATAGGTGAACCAGTCTATGCCACCCCAAAAGAAAAAAGGCCAAAAATAAATCCTAATGAGCCACTAACCTGTCCGGCGTTGTCTCATTGAGGGACCCGAGCTTTGTGGGAGGCAAAAATGGCTGCCCACAGGAAGCTTATAAAGGAGATAGGGGCGGAGTATCACGTACTCTCGCGGGATTCGATTGAACTACAGAGTGATGTCACAATCCACTGTGTTGTAGTTCACCCAAGAACTACAAGATGACATCATTACGGCCATCTTTGTAGTTTGAACTAGTTAAAAAATAAAGGTGCTTTATTTAACCATAGAGCAAGTGTTTGCAAGCGCGAAATAGTCGACCGAGCTGATGTCTATTTATAAAGATCCATCAAAGTGGTCTCTGATAATGATCCCCAAATGAACCCAAAGGAAGGTAGCCAATGGTGGGAAGGGGGGGAGGAAGAGGAGGAGGAGGAGGAGGAGGGGGGGGGGGGGCTGAATCATCCGCCCCTCACTTCAAAAACTGAAGTGGTAGAGAGCTGTCAAAACAGTACAATATCGTGCTGTGCCTGCCATATCAGAATAATGATGTTGCTTGTTAGTTCAAACTCACATATAGGCAAACAGTGTGCCAAGGGTACATCTGTAGAGCGCCCTAAAGGACCAAAGTGAAGGTGGGTGACCCTAGACTCATAGGAAACTGAACCTAATTCCTCCCCAGAAGATTCAGTGGTGCAGACTAGAGCACACAGTGTCCCTAGCAAAAGAACTACCTCCATAAAGTGTAGTCTAAGAGAAAGACCCGCAGCTGGCAGCTGCTCTAAACAGTAAAACACAAACAATTGAAGAAGGGTCTGAGGGAAATTTAAAGACCTGCCCAGTTCGTATCCCCCTAACTGTAATCCTAACAACAAAAGAACCGGGGTTCTATAACGGAGCTTCAAGTACTCCGAGCTGCTGCAAAACTCCTACATAAGTGAGTTCGGCGCTAATAGAGCTATATAAGTCTCTATATCAGAATGTGTGCCAGGACAAACCTGTCGAAGGACCTACTGAGATTGTTGGTAAGACCCGTACAGAGATGTGTTGGATTCCCATCAAATAGGTAGGTAGATCAAGTGTTCATTACCCCTTCCTTGCCTTCACAGAGCGGGGCCTCCTTTTTCCTGAGCTGGGTTCCAGGAGAGGTGAGGTACACTCCCTGTACTATTCAGGTGAGTAACATTAGTAAAATAAATTGGCTTAATTAGTAGAAGCCAGTGCCAGGTCTTTCCTGTTTTGATAGGACTTACTACAATTTATTTCTTGTTTCTTGTTAACAGATGTAAGAGACACCGTTTGGTACAGAGGAACACGATTTTGGACTATTTATGTATATCCTTTACAGATTGTCGTTACGTTCGCTTTATGTATGCAGTAGCTAATGCTTAGAACTCTGGCCCTGAAGAAAGCCATGGGATCTTGTCCCTACCGGCTGAAACATGTTGGCCTTGTAAATGCAGTTATATGTTTAGACTGCTTCCTCTGCATTGTTCTTGTTTGTTTGAGGGAAAGGACAAATTATATTAGAGTTTTTCGCATATTGATCCTTTTACCCCTTGTTTTTAACTCACACATCTTTTGATTTTTGCACTGCACTCGATCCCATCTTTATCATTTGTTCATGGGTACCTTAGCGATTGATGGTGCGACCCAATCGAGTAAGGGCGATGGAAGGGTCTCATTGATCAAGAGACATACCACCCCATTTTTGGATGACCAAATGAGAACACTTGATCTACATACCTATTTGATGGGAATCCAACACATCTCTGTACGGGTCTTACCAACAATCTCAGTAGGTCCTTCGACAGGTTTGTCCTGGCACACATTCTGATATAGAGACTTGTATAGCTCTATTAGCGCTGAACTCACTTATGTAGGAGTTTTGCAGCAGCTCGGAGTACTTGAAGCTCCGTTATAGACCCGCGGTTCTTTTGTTGTTAGGATTACAGTTAGGGGGATACAAACTGGGCAGGTCTTTAAATTTCCCTCAGACCCTTCTTCAATTGTTTGTGTTTTCCCATTCTCTTCGAACCACCCCAAGCACAGTTATGGGCAAAAATACAACTAAAAGGCCCTGCAAAGCATTATGGGATAAGCTTAGCATAATTGTTAGCATTCATGAAAGAGTTTCAATGTTTTGGAATTTTACTCATCAGGGACATCTTGGGACGACGAGGTGAACTGCAGCTTGATGTATAATATTTTAAATGCTATTGCATTTGCCTCATCAGGGACATCTAGGGACGGCGAGGTGAACTGCAGCTTGATGTATAATATTTTAAATGCTATTGCATTTGCCTCATCAGGGACATCTAGGGACGGCGAGGTGAACTGCAGCTTGATATATAATATTTTAAATGCTATTGCATTTGCAACATCAGGGACATCTAGGGACATGAGGTGAACTGCAGCTTGATGTGTAATATTTTAAATGCTATTGCATTTGCCTCATCAGGGACATCTAGGGACCATGAGGTGAACTGCATGCAGCTTAATGTATAATATTTTAAATGCTATTGCATTTGCCTCTTGGGGACAACTGGGGAGAACGAGGTGAACTGCAGCTCTTTGTAGAATTAGGGTTCGATAGGTCGCACACCACTCCACCAACCAGCGGGTAACCCCAGGAGCATCTCAGTAAATGCAGTTTCTTGTAAGCGAGTGCGCTTTTCAAAAGTTCCGAAGTATAAATGCAAAGTTGCAGGCCAACTCTGGACACTGGTGTTTCAGGATTATTGCCCTTCATCAGCAGAGTGTAGGTGGATTTTCAGGGGTTTGCTGTGCAGGCTGCCAAAGTGTCATCAGGTTCAGTACCTCTCAGGGCGCGTGGGTGCATAACCTGAGTCGTCAGCTCAAAGGCTCAAGGGAGCCATATTTAAGTAGGGTTCGATAGGTCGCACACCACTCCACCAACCAGCGGGTAACCCCAGGAGCATCACAGTAAATGCAGTTTCTTGTAAGCGAGTGCGCTTTTCAAAAGTTCTGAAGTATAAATGCAAAGTTGCAGGCCAACTCTGGACACCGGTGTTTCAGGATTATTGCCCTTCATCAGCAGAGTGTAGGTGGATTTTCAGGGGTTTGCTGTGCAGGCTGCCAAAGTGTCATCAGGTTCAGTACCTCTCAGGGCGCGTGGGTGCGTAACTTGAGCTCGTCAGCTCAAAGGCTCGAGGGAGCCATATTTAAGTAGGGTTCGATAGGTCGCACACCACTCCACCAACCAGCGGGTAACCCCAGGAGCATCACAGTAAATGCAGTTTCTTGTAAGCGAGTGCGCTTTTCAAAAGTTCCGAAGTATAAATGCAAAGTTGCAGGCCAACTCTGGACACCGGTGTTTCAGGATTATTGTCCTTCATCAGCAGAGTGTAGGTAGATTTTCAGGGGTTTGCTGTGCAGGCTGCCAAAGTGTCATCAGGTTCAGTACCTCTCAGGGCGCGTGGGTGCGTAACCTGAGCTCGTCAGCTCAAAGGCTCGAGGGAGCCATATTTAAGTAGGGTTCGATAGGTCGCACACCACTCCACTAACCAGCGGGTAACCCCAGGAGCATCACAGTAAATGCAGTTTCTTGTAAGCGAGTGCGCTTTTCAAAAGTTCCGAAGTATAAATGCAAAGTTGCAGGCCAACTCTGGACACCGGTGTTTCAGGATTATTGTCCTTCATCAGCAGAGTGTAGGTAGATTTTCAGGGGTTTGCTGTGCAGGCTGCCAAAGTGTCATCAGGTTCAGTACTTCTCAGGGCGCGTGGGTGCGTAACCTGAGCTCGTCAGCTCAAAGGCTCGAGGGAGCCATATTTAAGTAGGGTTTGATAGGTCACACACCACTCCGCCAACCAGCGGGTAACCCCAGGAGCATCACAGTAAATGCAGTTTCTTGTAAGCGAGTGCGCTTTTCAAAAGTTCCGAAGTATAAATGCAAAGTTGCAGGCCAACTCTGGACACCGGTGTTTCAGGATTATTGTCCTTCATCAGCAGAGTGTAGGTAGATTTTCAGGGGTTTGCTGTGTAGACTGCCAAAGTGTCATCAGGTTCAGTACCGCTCAGGGCGCGTGGGTGCGTAACCTGAGCTCGTCAGCTCAAAGGCTCGAGGGAGCCATATTTAAGTAGGGTTCGATAGGTCGCACACCACTCTACCAACCACGGGTAACCCCAGGAGCATCACAGTAAATGCAGTTTCTTGTAAGCGAGTGCGCTTTTCAAAAGTTCTGAAGTATAAATGCAAAGTTGCTGGCCAACTCTGGACACCGGTGTTTCAGGATTATTGTCCTTCATCAGCAGAGTGTAGGTAGATTTTCAGGGGTTTGCTGTGCAGGCTGCCAAAGTGTCATCAGGTTCAGTACCTCTCAGGGCGCGTGG
This sequence comes from Lissotriton vulgaris, assembly GCF_964263255.1. Lineage (NCBI taxonomy): Eukaryota > Metazoa > Chordata > Amphibia > Caudata > Salamandridae > Lissotriton > Lissotriton vulgaris. The sequence goes on along the minus strand of NC_141685.1, from coordinate 2,067,776,427 downwards.
GTGCGTAACCTGAGCTCGTCAGCTCAAAGGCTCGAGGGAGCCATATTTAAGTAGGGTTCGATAGGTCGCACACCACTCCACCAACCAGCGGGTAACCCCAGGAGCATCACAGTAAATGCAGTTTCTTGTAAGCGAGTGCGCTTTTCAAAAGTTCTGAAGTATAAATGCAAAGTTGCAGGCCAACTCTGGACACCGGTGTTTCAGGATTATTGTCCTTCATCAGCAGAGTGTAGGTAGATTTTCAGGGGTTTGCTGTGCAGGCTGCCAAAGTGTCATCAGGTTCAGTACCTCTCAGGGCGCGTGGGTGCGTAACCTGAGCTCGTCAGCTCAAAGGCTCGAGGGAGCCATATTTAAGTAGGGTTCGATAGGTCGAACACCACTCCACCAACCAGCGGGTAACCCCAGGAGCATCACAGTAAATGCAGTTTCTTGTAAGCGAGTGCGCTTTTCAAAAGTTCCGAAGTATAAATGCAAAGTTGCTGGCCAACTCTGGACACCGGTGTTTCAGGATTATTGTCCTTCATCAGCAGAGTGTAGGTAGATTTTCAGGGGTTTGCTGTGCAGGCTGCCAAAGTGTCATCCAGTTCAGTACCTCTCAGGGCGCGTGGGTGCGTAACCTGAGCTCGTCAGCTCAAAGGCTCGAGGGAGCCATAATTAATTAGGGTTCGATAGGTCGCACACCACTCCGACGAGCTAGTTGGAGATGCACCTGCGCGCCAGAGGGGCAACGAGGCCCGTGACGGGTGTTTGGCAACCTGTTCTGCAACCCCAAATACTATCTCTACTGATGAGGGAAACAATCCCGAAACACGAGCTAGGCTCGTGTCTAGAGATATCTAAATACAAGTACTTACTTGCACCGATTGTGGTGAAAAACCTTTGAAATTTGAACTTTGAACCGTTCCTGACTACACTTGAACTGCACAGACCAGGATGCAGTGGGGCGATACGGCGGAAGAGGTGAGTGGTGTGCTCCCAACTCCGGAATCCTCTTTGTAGAATTATTTGGATACGATAATATTCACTTCCCACTGCTAATCTCGTCCCATAATGGTTTGCAGGGGCTTGATCTCAAAATCATCACCTCTCTCACTGCTTGCTGGAAGCTAATTTCACTTTTGTGAAATGACTATATGCATTTTAGCATGTAGAAATACTTGTTATTTTACCTTGAATATATGAGGCTTCTGTTTTAATAATTGGAAATCTGACGGAACGAAATATTGGGGATTTATTGTACCAAGTTCACGCCAATTCTGCCCACCGCTCCTTTAAATACCCCTGCACCCCATAATCATAACCCACCCTTACTCTATAAAATACCCCAACACCCTTAAACACTAACCCATCTTAACCCTATAAATATACCCTGTACCCCAAAACCCAAACCTATCCCTGAACCCTATAAATACCCCTGTACCTCAAAACCCAAACATACCCCTGAACCCTAAAAATAGCCATGTACCCCAAAACCCAAACCTACCCCTGAACCCTAAAATACCCCTGTACCCCAAAACCCAAACCTAGCCCATAACCCTTAAAATACCCCTGTACCCCAAAACCCAAACCTACCCCTGAACCCTAAAAATACCCCTGTACCCCAAAACCCAAACCTAGCCCAGAACCCTAAAATACCCCTGTATCCCAAAACCCAAACGTAGCCCTGAACCCTAAAAATACCCCTGTACCCCAAAACCTGACCCTGAACCCTTAAAATACCCCTGGACCCCAAAACCCAAACCTACCCCTGAACCCTAAAAATACCCCTATACCCCAAAACCCAAACCTAGCCCTGAACCCTAAAAATACCCCTGTACCCCATAACCCAAAACTATATCTGAACCATTAAAATACCCAAACACCCCAAAACATATACCTCGGTACCCCAAAACATATACCCCTATACCCATACTTGCCTTAACCAAAAAAAAATTAAAAACCTGCTTTTACCATTCATGCATTTACAACGAATTTCGTTGTAAATGTATGCGTGGTAAAAGCATATAAAATGTAATGCCATGTGTTATAATGGCATTGCGGAGTCATGGTACTTTCGTAATGAAAGTATGCAGAGTGATGGTATGCGGAAAGAAATTTACGGAATAATGGGTGTTTACCCTCCCCCGTAAGTACATTGGTGGCACGGCGGCCCACATCTCCAGCAACATACTCATATTTTTTCACCACCAATTGGAAAAATGCACAGGTCTCTCTCATTGATGCCCAGCACCGACATACACTTTTAGACACACCTCCCACCACAAGTTCTAGAATTGCGAACTTTAGAGATGGGGAGCTACGTTAGAATCTCGGCATCAGCTCAACATCCTGTGATTACAGGCAAATCGCTTTGTCTCCCCGTGCCTACCACAAATCAATGTGTTCTTCTGTAATGTAAATTGTGCTCATGCCATGTTGTCGAGTTTGCGCTATATAATATTGCAAGGAAAATAAAGTAGGGAAACTCGAGTTCACACACTACTGAACGCGCACTCTTCAGTGCATCAGCAGTGCACTGTGAATCGGAGCGTTTCACAGGCATGTCATAGATAAGAAATGCTATCAAAATGAAATCCTACGAAACAATATACTACTGGCCGGCAGCAATTCATACCCGGACAACGTTGGGACGGGCTGCTAGTCAGGTATAAATTTACCTCCCTTTGCCCAAGCAAACTAGAGGGGACAGATACTTCCATGCCATCACTCAGACCTGAGACACTGCATCCTGCATCATGCCACAGTTCCAGCTGGCAGAGGTCCATCCACCCATCCTGGCGTGTCCAGCTCGAGATCAGGATGAAGGCCCACAAAGGTAAGGGGGTTAGACTAAATCCTAGGGGGATTCTTGTCTCTCTAAGACCTACACACATGCTAGGTACACTTAGGTACATCTAGTTAGGTATCATAGGGGTATAGGCTTTATCTTAATGCATTCTGTATTTCATCTATGTGTTCATTACTATTGGAAAATGGTAGAACTATATAATGACTTTTTATTTAGCTGCACTGCTGGCCATATTTCTCTGCTACTGTCCAACAATTGTCGCAGCACATATAACCAGTATTAGAATAACAACTGTGCAATGTTTTTATTGTAAACTCACCCAACTGTTTCTTCTATGTACTTCTCTGAGATGAGTGACTGAATGAAAAGTAGTATATTGTTTCCACAATCCTGAGGGATCAGGGTTTTATGTTATGTAGTTGCCAGAAGCTGTTCCATTCTTGTTGTCAAGATGTTTCTAGTGGCCTCTGAGCTAGCTGGTACACAGTAATTAAGTTTAATGTATGCAATAGGGGCATACTGACCTCAGTCCTATGCCTAGCCTATAGTTATTCCAATGCGCGGAGGCAAGATGGCGGCCGCTATGCTAGCGGTGTGAGCTGCCTTCTCCCTGCTCCCGACTCGAAGGAAGATTAGAATGGCAGCAGATTGGAGTTGAACCCGGTCTCTCTCCTAAGACTGGTCGCTGAATATTCGTTGCTGTTTGGCTATTTTTGCATCACAGACGGCAGTACGGCAGCACGGCATTTCTCTCCTTCTCTGCTCCCGTCTTTCTAGCTGCGGGTCCTGCTCCCGGCTTCTGGCCCTCCGGCACCCACGGCTTCTCTGGCTTCTTCGGTTCCTGACACCGGGCCCCTTTCTCAGGCGCTCTCTCTGAACCCAACGCCAGGATATTGGTGTCACGCCGGGATTTACCGTGTCTTATGCAGCTGTTCCTTTGGCTTGATTACCAGCGGATTTCTTGGTTGATTTCTCCGCATATACTCTCATACCAGTGATTTTCCTCCTGGTGTCTTGCTCAGCTACTGCATTTATTTATGTATTTATTTAGTTCATTTGTATAGCGCAACAGCTACCCAACAAAGGGTTTCCCTGCATAAGCTCCCGCATTTCTTGACAATGCCTCCGAAGTACCCTAACGCTCAGTCGAAGCAGTCGAAACTCCCTAACGCTCAGTCGAAGCAGTCGAAACTCCCTAACACTAGGAGTGGTGAACTGCAGTCAGTAGCAAATTCCAATGCGCAGAACCTATTAGGGAAATATGAACTACACTACAAGGCGAGACGCAAATTCATACCAGCCAAACAAAAACTCAGGAAGGCGCAAATTGAGTATGCGATCATGTACCTGGCACACCTGCGGGTCCTGTATCAGAGTAAACCTAATTTCTTTATCAATCCACAACAAGTCGACAATTTCCTCAAACATGTCAAGAAACACTTGCCGCATCAAAAACCCAGGGAAAACCCCTCCAGGTCTCCATCTCCTACACCTTCATGACTCAGATGGCCAACAAAGGACAGTGCTTGGGACAATTTTCTATAACCTATCTCCCACACGTACTGCATCCGAGACTCGGTGCTGGTCCGAGTGGGGGCGAACCGCAGTGGATTTCTTCCCCTTTTAGTGTGGTGAGCCACAATACTTTGGTGATATAGCTGTTTGGGTGCTGGAACAACAACAACAGAAAAGTGATAAATCCATGGCACATGTGTGCATTGTTGGGCAGTGGGCACGATCTTATTCATGCTTTCTTTCTGAAATTTGGATTATGCTGAGCACCCTCTCACCCGCTCTATCCCTTACCACTGGGAGGGTGTCTAGTCAGCTCTGGGAGAAGGGAGACTCTTGTGGCCCACTAGCGACCCCCACACGTGTGTTCCTCCTTTACTGTTTTCTTACTCAGGGGAAGTTGAATTAGAACGCCATGTCTAAAGATGTTTGGGAGGTGGGCAGGCAGATAAATACCAGCACGATTGGGGTGCTGTTGTGTGGGGGACGGGTATTGTTATTTCCAATATGTTCTATATTAATTTTTCAGAAGGTAGACATGACTAATATTCAATGAGAGATGCATTCACAGTGATATGACTAATACACAGCAGGTTAAACACATTTCAGTCTATTATGCCTTCACATACAGAGGGGCTCAACGTAAACCTCCTTACCTGGAATGTCAGAGGTCTGGGAGATCCTCGTAAACGTAGACAAATTCTTTCATATCTTGACCAACAACATATTCACATTGCTATGCTGCAGGAGACACATCTTGACCCACACCGCACTCCTGGTTTCGCTACTAGGCGGGCCTCAGACCGAGTCTACTCATAGTACTTTACATATTCGAGGGACACCGTAATTCTTATCTAAAAGAACACTCTCTTCATTTTGGGTGGTAGGAGCTGCATGACGTGGGGCACACTGGGTACCCAATCGGTCACACTGTTGTGCTGTTATGGACCGAATGTAGATAATCCGGACTAATTCAATACGCTATGGTGACAAATCCTTAAAGTAGGATCCACTCATATTATCTGGGGAGGTGATTTTACAGGTCTCAACCACTCCCTTACTACTACACCAAAACATGGGATAAATTAACAAATATGTTTCCGCTCATGTTCTCATAGATGCATCGCGCCACGTCCACCCTGATAGAAAGGAAGGCACATATTTCACGGTGCTACACTTGTTGTTTGCTCGCCTCAATTAATGGGTGGGGTCACAGGGCGTTGTCTCATGGATACTCAATGCTGAGCACTTAGCCAGGACCTACACTGACCATGCCCCATTTCGCATTACGATTTTACCCCCAGCTCGATTGCTACACCAAGGTGTTGGAGTCTCTACTGGACTCTGCATTTAAGGCTGAACTCAGTGCAGAAATTGCTGATTTTTTTTCAGGCTCAGTCACACATATTAGCACAGTTTGGGAGGCCTTCACAGTAACAATCAGGGGTTTTTGTATAACTTAAAGCTTCTCCATCTTAAGAGACATCTATCGCAGTCTACAGAAACTTGAAGGAGAGCTGAAACAGTTAGAAGGTATGCTTTGGCAGGACACCCCCGGTTCTCACCAGGCAACATTTAGAGAGAAATTAACTGAGTATAGAGAGATTGCAGAGCGCAAAACTAGATTTCGGGGGAAAATACGCTACAGCGCGTAAATACGGGGAGGGGGAGGGTGAGAGACTGGGCAGAGCATTCTAGAAATTGGTGATAACAAAGGTGTACGACATAGAGACAGTCTAGATATCCTTTGTGTTTTCGCTGACTATTATGCTGCCTTATATAGCACTTGTAGAAATAAGCTCCCAGACCTATCCATATACTTGCAGGACATAGCTTTGGGATGACTAGGAGACTCTCAGAGAGAGTTTCTTGCAGCACCTTTTGAAGACGACGAGATACGTGCTGTAATTATGCAGATGAAGTCCGGGAAGGCACCAGGCTCAGATGGCCTCCCCATCAGCTTCAACAAGACCTACATTGATCACTTGCTCCCAATACTTAAACTAGTCTTTGTAGAAGCTCTGGAGCTTGAAATACTTCCCGGCTCGATGAGAGAGGCTCTCATCACCTCTCTTCTGAAACCTGGTAAGTCGGCAGACAGTTGTGCCTCCTACTGTCCTCTCTAGATCATCAACAATGATGCCAAAATCCTCTCCAAAATAATGGCAAATCGACTTAGTCTCCTGATGGAGAAGCTAGTCCTTCTAGATCAGGCTAGATTCATTCCAGGCTGAGCGACATCACATAACTTCTGTACCTTCTTCTCCATCCTACTAAACGTAGATCCGCAGTTGGCACTAGTGGTGGTCTTTTTGGAAACCACAAAGGCCTTTGATTCAGTGGAATGGGATTACATATTTGTCATCCTTCAATGTATGGACCTAAGGGCTTACTTTTGTGTATACGCCTTTTGTATACAGCTCCGGTAGTGAGGGTTCTACTCAATGGGCACACATCCCCCCCCCCCTTCATGATTACCCAGGGTTCCCGCCAGGGATGCCCGCTTTCTCAACTTCTTTTTGCGTTAGCAATAGAACCCCTGGTGGCCAAAATTAGACAGCATCATCACGATAAGGCACTACACTGCTTCCTCCAGCCGATACTCATCTCTCTCTACGCTGACGATGTCACCTTACATGCTCGGGAACCACACCACAACCTCAACCTTCTGCTCCGTGAGTTTGTATGATTCTGGGGACTTTCCAGAATCCACATTAACTGGACAAAATCCAAGATTTTCCCACTCACCTCATCGGTGAAAGCATTCACCCCTGACTTTCCCATAGAATGGTGCGCTACTGAGGTGAAATACTTAGGGGTACACATCACCACCAACTGTGAAGAGCTAATGCAGCTCAACCTTGGCAGAGTGTTGTAAAATATTACAAGCAGTATAACAAGATGGATTGCTTTCCATGGCAGCTCGCATATCTCTCATAAAAATGGTCGCACTTCCCCAACTACTTTATATCTTTTTAAACATCCTGTACAACCCGGATAAAAATATATTTTCTGTACGTCGCTTGGAGCTGATCCAACTGACCTGTTGGGGCAGACAACCCCGTCTGAAGTGGGAAACACTTACCAGGCCCTATTCCCAGGGAGGGCCAGATGTCCCTAATCTAGAACTTTACTATCTATGCGCTCAGCACACTATGCCCACTATTGGTTTAATCCCCCTAGATACACGCCTCATGGGGCAGCGGAATATTGGCTGGTGGACTCCATCCCGCTGGAAGGCGCCATTATTACCACAATTGCGTCCCCGGTGTTTGAACCGTCTTCTGTTGCCTGCACGGTGAAAGCATGGCAGCACATCGCCAGACAGCTCCAAGTACCCATGCTGTACTCACCACTTCTACCCCTCGTTTACCATCTCAACATGGCAGTTTTACAGGAGGGTGCCTTTAAAAAACAAAAGCTAAATACGGCATTACAATACAATACAAATAATCTTTATTTCGATCATTTCAGATCATAAAAGATAGACACGTAAACATACTATAAAACATTAAAATGATTTCTGTATTACAGGTTTTTTTTTAAAAAGCCATGATTGGAGTCTAAAAAGATGTGTGATTTAAGCTTAAAAGTTAGTAGGAGATGGCATATTGGAGTCTTTTATAATTCTTACGCGTGCTCTCCACATTGCCGTCAGAAATTTCGCCATGGCAAAGACAGTTGTAGGTGATAAGTCTGTTTTTAGCACTCTATACGCTGGGGCATAGGTTCGGAAATTCAAGTTCTTTAGGTATGGGACCAGCCAGTAGCTCCTAATTTTACTGTACGCTCTACAAAAGAAAACCACATGTAGCTCACTTTCCAGCTTGTAATTGCATGCTGGGCATGTTGCCAACTCAAGGTTACCATTCCAGGATTTGGTGAAGGCCCTCAGTGGTAGCGAGCCATATCTCCATTGCAGGAAAATCTTTCTTACATGCACAGGGGACATGGCGTCCAAAACATACTCAGGTCTGTAGAAGTCTTTTGCTTTGGTAAAAATGTCACTTAGAGACCCTTCTCTGATTGAACCCAGAGCTTTCTCGAGCATGAAATTGTAAAACAGTCTGGAGAGTTCTTTCCTTGGAAGGTTTGTGGCAGTTGTTTCAGGATTACACCACAACTCAGGGATTCCAAGTGTAGTGCACATGTCCCGGATATATTTTAACCAAGGGATTTTGGACACATGTATTAGCCTGAGAAACTCCTGTAATTCGCTTCTGTAGTGACCCAGATCCTGGCTACTCCACAGACGTCTCCAGTAAGTCAAAGGTTTTAGGCCCAGTTCTTCAGTAATTGGGCGCAGTGCCAAGTCCATTCTCAGGGGGAGGAGGGGGCTACTCGATGGAAGAGCCGCTAGCTGTCTTATAAAATTATTTTCAGCGACCTGAATATTTTGTAATGATGTGTGTCCCCATAACTCTGCCCCATAGGCAATACCTCCTCTAGCTTGCGCTTTATAGATGTGTATTGCCGGTGTCAGAGGTCGAAGATAGGATTTCTTGGCAATTCTAGAAATAGCTCCCGCCCTCTGAATTAGTTTTATAGTGGCCTTTGATTTATGTTGCTGCCAGGTCAGAGACTGATTAAGTGTAATGCCCAGGTACTCGATTACTTGGACTCTTTCTAGAGCTACAGATCCCAGACGGGGATTTGGGCAATTTTTGGGTTTTTTGCTGAGAATCATGAATTTGGTCTTGGTGGGGTTTATTTCTAGACCCCTTTTGTTACAGAAGTCCAAGAAACCGTCCAAAACTCTCTGCAACCCCATTGGTGTTTTTGCCAACAGCAGGGTGTCGTCGGCGAACATAATCGCAGGCACCCTGCTGTTGTTTAATTGTGGAGCATCAACATTGGGGATCCTACTCAGATGTTCTATTACCCCATTTGTAAAAAGACAGAAAAGGGTCGGCGCCAACACGCATCCCTGCCTTACCCCTCGTTGGACAGGGAACCTATCTGTCAGCCTACCACCCTTTCCGTATCTTACACGGGCGTAATTATCTGTATGTAGCCTTATTAAAATGTGCAGTATATCGCCGGGAATACCCATATCCGCCAGTACCGCCCACAACCTGGCCCGTGGGACCAGGTCGAAGGCGGCACGGAGATCAACGAAAACCGCATACAGTGACCCCCCTTCTAGGTATGTTGTCTTCCAGTACAGAATGTTAAGTCTAAGTAACTGGTCGACTGTTGAGACTCCCCTCCTAAATCCCGCCTGGAGAGGGCTTAAAATATCTGTCTCGTCCATCCAGGTTTGGAGCCTATCAAGGATTAGTCTGCCGAACAACTTTTGGGTCACATCGATCAGGCTAATTGGACGGTAATTGGCTGGAAGCAGGGGCGACCCCTTTTTGAATATTGGGACCACCTCCGCTCCCAGCCAAGTGTCCGGTATTCTCATCCCCCCCAGCACTGCATTAAACAATATCATCAGGTAGGGTGCCCAAATGTCAGGTTCTTGTTTAAAAAGATCGCCTGGCACCCCGTCAAGTCCTGGGGCCTTTCCAGAGGACAGCCCTGCTAATGCCGCCCTTATGTCTTTAATGGTAAAGGGGACAGCACTCTGCGTGTTATGAGTAGAGGGTTTTATTGTTGTTATCTCCTCGTTATCAGAGGAATATAGCTGCTGGAAATGGTCCTGCCAGACGTTTGGAGCGATATTTGGTTCCACAGCCGAGGGGAGATCCCCACTTCCGTGGTTTATAATTCTCCAGAATCTACGTGAATCCCTTTCAGCTAGGGACTCCGATAGATTCTCCCAATGCTGAACGTCCCACTCAATTTTAGCGTTGGTTATGAGTGATTTATAGGTCCTCCTTTTGAGTCGAATTTCCTCCCTTGAGCCCCCCTCTTTTATCATGGTTAAGAGGTCCCGCTTTGCCAGTCTACAGGTGTTATTATACCAGGTATTTTTGGGTAAGCCCTGCGCTCTTGGTCGTCCAGTGCTTAAAAAATCAGCCTCAAGCTTCTTGGTTAGATTTAGATGTAACTGGGCTATCACCTCGCTAATGTCTTTTGTAGAGTTAAGGCGCCATAACTCAAAAGCCTCGTCTAGAATGGGAATAATCCCAGTGTAGAGGGCGGCTAACTTTTCGGTACTGGAGGCAAGCTTTTCCCATCTTATCCGCCTTCGGTTGTTCTCCAGGAGGTACCCCCCTCTCAATTCCTGTGCGCATAGTGCAGTCTCCCCCAAGGGCGGGATGACATACTCTAGCTCCAGGGCGTTATGGTCACTGTCATCTCTATCTACTATTTTAAAATCCAGTACCCTTTTCCACTCCTGCATTTGAACCAGAAAGTAATCCAGTCTGCTTTGCCTACCTGCCTTGTTGAATGTGCATTTAGAAGGAATGTCAGATCTGGTACGGCCGTTGCACGCTCTCAGACCGAAGGTAAGGTTCAATGTGTTTATTTGAACGGCCAACGGTGTCCAAGCTCTAGGTGGGGGTGCCTCTGTCTGAGGTACCTGCCAACTTGAATCCTCCTCTAGGGAGGGTCCATCAAGTAGGCCAGGTAAAGGCTCGAAATGTGAATTGAAGTCGCCCCCTATTAGATAGGACATATCCCCAGGGATGGTTTCTAAAATAGTCGACAATGCCTCTATAGTTTTAGAAGTGGCCGCTGTTCGAACTGGTCTGGAATAAATGTTAATAACTAGTAGTTTAAAAGGCCCTGGCCATTCCAGTAATACTATCAGTATATCTTCTGAGTCTGCTGGGTATCTTGAGGCTGTACATCCTAGGTCTGACGCAACCCAGGTTGCCAGTCCTCCGGATGGTCGTCCTTTCCCAGCCCATAGAGCGGGGATTGAGAAAATCTGAAATCCCCTATATGGTATCTCTTCCCTTGACCAAGTCTCTTGAAAGAGACATACACTTTTTAGATGTACTAGCTCAGCCCATGAGTCCAATTCTATTTTGTTACTTATGCCTGCAACATTCCAGGAGAGGAATTTTAGAATTAGTGGGACAATCTGTGTCGCTGCTTGGCTAGCCCTTAGGATGGTATTAGCTGTATGTAGGGCGGAGCCCATTTGAGCTTCCTCAATTGCCGGGGCTTCTTGAGTATTTTCCCTTTTGTTTGGTTCGTAATGAGAGTCTTGAGTCCCTCTACAGATTTTCTCCTCGCTGGTAGTGAGGGATGCTAGGTAACCTTGATCAGGGCCTACCGAACTCTCTTTTGCCCCTGCTACGGAAGCCGGCTGTCAATCCACCGTTTCTAGGCAATCATAACGGTTGGACAGCGATAGAAAAGGTGGCTGGTAAAATCTTGGGGGCCATGGCTCCTCTCTCTCATAATTTCCCCTTCCCATTCCTCTTCTCTGTACAGTTTCCCATCCCTGTGAATCATAGTATGTGGGAGGGTAGATGGGGGGTGGGCGTGCATGGTCAAAGGGAAATCTCCTCCTTTCCTGGTTTCCCTCCCAGTTTCCCCTAAGATCCGGATAGTAACCTCTCCTCTGTGCCTTAGATGTATGATCACTAGGTGGATAAAAGAATGACAGAGGGACTGGTTGAATAGTACTCCCTTCGTCCTCCAAAGAAGAACCACAAATAAATTGGACTGTACCTGGTTCTTTAAAACTCACCAGAATACAGTCACCACTAATTGTTTTGGGACTCTTGCCCACCCATGAGACTCTTCTTGCCATACGGATATCACTGGTCTTGCCTCTAGGAAGCGGCCTATGTGTTGAGAGCCAGCTAATTACTTTGTTTTTCAACGACTCCCCTGTCTCATATGAGTCAGCTTTCAATTCGGGAACCCCAATTAAAATAGCAGTGTATGGCGCTACCTCCGGAGGAAGATTAACAGTGACTGTTCTTGGAGGTTTGGTTAGAAGGGTTTTTGGGTCAGGTGGATTATGGATGGTATTCAACTGAGGTTTTGGGGGACTTTTGTGTTGCACATTTGTCTGAGTTGTGTTAATTGTTGTTGGTACTTGGTGTTGAATAGCACTAGTTTGTTTATTGATAGCGCCTCCTGAAGTCGCTGGAGTTGCCAAGTTAGATTTTGAATTAGGTGGTTGAATGCTGGTTACTTTATTGTTTTTATCCCCCGCTAAAGTTGTTGTTCCTGTCTCAGCTGCTTTTGCACTTTTAAGGGGGTCCAAATTGTTCTTGTGTTTCGGGTCCATGGGGCGGGATGTGGAACAGGGAGCACCCGATTTCCAGCCCTCCATAACTTTTAGGGCAGTGTTCTCGATTTTAATTAATCTCGCCTCCATTTTTATCAGGCGAGCTTCTAAGGGACTTATGATTGATTTCAGGAGGTGGCCAATGTCCGCTAGTGTTATGTCCTCCTCCGTAGACTCGGAGTTATGTTCTACGGAAGGAGGTAGCAATTCAGTGGGAATATCCCTAGACTGTACCTGGGGGGGATCAGTTGTTATCCTAGGCGATGTTCTTTCCTGGTTATTATGATCTGTTCTAGTTGTATTTTGTGTTACCCCCGCATATTGCTTCGTTTTCTTTCCTTTCCTTTCCTTGTTACTCTGTTTCCCAATCTTCCTCTTTTGTATAGCACCCTCCCTTCTCCCTCGGTCTATGCTAGGTGACTTTGATAGCTTAGGGGTATTGGTGGTAATAGTAAGTTCATCCCTCGAAAGTGGGGGACTTGAAGTGGTTATTTCAATGGCTTCCCTCGATTCTGTGGTGTTTGGAGGTTGGGTAATTTGCGTTAGGGGGAGGGACAAAAGGCTCATGTCATCTAAGTCACTCAATGTTCCTTCAGAGAGATCTATATTGGTGGATCGGTGCGCCCCCCCACATGCGCCAAGCTGGGAACTATCTACAATCCGCCTATCCTCGGGGGTTTTCGACATTGCTATGGTCCCCATCGAGGATCTTCTCACCCATTCAATCTCCTGCGAAATTCGTCTTTCCAGGAGGGTGATATCGTCAATCAAAAGGGAACCTGCCTTCAAAAAATAATCATCAATTTTGCCTTGATTTGGGGCAGTTGTGGTAGGGGCATTGGCTACCAGGTTAGCTTTACTCCTGGTCTCCATGTTGCTCATAGTGAGCAAGGTAGCTCTCGAAGACCTAAGATGTAGTAGAGGAGTGATGAATTAAGTAGAAAAGAAAATATAACTTAGTACCTGGAGTAAATGAGAGGGCCCAGTCCAGTCTCTCCGGTCCTCGAACGGCCTCAAACGGCCCGCTCTTTGCCCGGTCTTCGCCCGCTTCTTCGTCCGCGCGCGTCCCGCGTTCGCGTTCGGGGCGGAGTTAAAATGGAGGAGGAGAGGAGGGGGCGGGAAGAGGAACCAGGTGCGCGCGGTGGACGGCGCAAGCACTTCTGGTCCTCGCAGTCCCGCTCCCTAGGCAGGTGATGTTAGTGGCTCTCCCCCAGCAAGACAACAGCGACGGTGACCGAGCTGGTGTGCTCCCAGGTCACTGGAAGGGCTCCTGAAGGTGCTCCACAGTGCTAAAGTGCCCCAAAAACGGCCAGAACAAAGTCCACAATCTGATGCAAATCACGAGCGGCACCCGCGCCAGCGGGGGCCGCGAGGAGTCTATGTAGCCTGCAGGAAGGTCGGAGGGAGGAGGGGGCGGGAAGAGGAACCAGGTGCGCGCGGTGGACGGCGCAAGCACTTCTGGTCCTCGCAGTCCCGCTCCCTAGGCAGGTGATGTTAGTGGCTCTCCCCCAGCAAGACAACAGCGACGGTGACCGAGCTGGTGTGCTCCCAGGTCACTGGAAGGGCTCCTGAAGGTGCTCCGCAGTGCTAAAGTGCCCCAAAAACGGCCAGAACAAAGTCCACAATCTGATGCAAATCACGAGCGGCACCCGCTAGCTGGGGAGATCTGTTTAGATGGGAAATTCTGTACCCTTCAACAGGTATTTCCCAAGTAACCACCCTCCCCTATGGATATCTTCCTGTATGACTGGGTATCAAAAAATACAACCCCTCATACCCACTGGAGCCTCAGGAAGTCGCCCCGTTGCGCACAATATTGCGTATTGACACTGACTCACATTTAGTCTCCACGCTATACCACAACCTCTATACCACCATAACCTCGACCTCCTGTGCTTCATGGGAGAAATGGATTACTGAGCTGGGTCATGGTATCACTGATGAGCAATAGACATATTGCTGTCTTCAGACAGAACAAGTTTCATCTAGCAGCCGCTTGCACATCACACATTACAAATGTTTGCATTGCACATATTACACCCCTGCCAAAATGCACAAATATAAACTACGAGACAACAGCAAATGTGACAGGTGTGGGACGGAGTTGGCGGACTTCCTGCGCCTTGCCTGGGACTGTAATGCTGTCCAAGCCTATTAGTGTCAAGTGCTTACAGCATTGGAGCAGATGACCTCCCTAAAATTCCAGCCACCTCCCATGTTCACCCTACTAGGATACACAAAAAAACCTAGTTGTGACACATCGGAAATTTGTTTCATTTGGTCTCTTACTAGCTAAGAGAAGAATAGCCTGTCGATGGGGTCGCGGTAGGGCACCTAAATTTAAGGAGTGGAATAATTATCTGTTATTTTGGCAGGAGCAAACGCATGCCCTCTGGATATCTGGGACCCCTTAAAGGTGTATCTTCTAGAGCACCCTACAGATGCCATACACACAACACACAAAGCTAGCAATTGAACACAATATTTGCCTCTTGCATACCTCTCTATGATGTGTATATATTTTGCTACAAAAACATGTATTAAGTTTGCTCAGATAGGTTTCCTGATGCCACCTGTAGAGTTGCTACATAGGAAGACTGTTCAGCTGTACCTCTTGATGCTCATGATGGCTCCGGACAATAGAATACATGTTCTTGTTATCTAAGTCTTTTTGACAAGCATGTACTACCTGTGTTTTATACATTATATGATGGCTATATGTTCCATGAAACTTGAATAAATAATTAAAAAAATAAATAATACTTCCGTCTTGTGCGCGAAGCCCGCGCCCACGGAGTGTCTGGCCCGAGGAGCAGTGGTGACGCGGGGTTCCCATGCCCGAGGGAGAGTCCTGCGAAGTCCGTAGTGGCGAAACTTACCGTGGGCAGCTGAATCTTTGCCATTTGAATATTACTGGCCACAGCACTACCAGCGCTCGTTTTCATCGTTGGCTGTTGGTCACCCCCGCCGCCGTGACAGGAACACCACGCGGCCGCCGAGCCGGGGGACTACAGCTCCCACAATACTTTGCCTGCTGACTCCGCCCTCTTCCGCCCACTGACGCGCCCTGAAGGCGCACAAAAGACCAGAGCTCCATCTGGGGAGCGGGCGACCTTTTCTCTTTGCCAGGAACTTACCGTGGGCAGCTGAATCTTTGCCATTTGAATACTACTGGCCACAGAGCTACCAGCGCTCGTTTTCATCGTTGGCTGTTGGTCCCCCCCGCCGCCGCGACAGGAACACCATGCGGCCGCCGAGCGGGGGGACTACAGCCCCCACAATCCTTTGCCTGCTGACTCCGCCCTCTTCCGCCCACTGATGCGCACAGAAGGCGCACAAAAGATCAGAGCTCCTTCCGCTTCGCGGGACCCGCGCGGGCGGCGCCGGGCAAAGTGCGGGCCGTCTGTGGCCGTCCGTGGCTGGCCAAGGCCGGGCTGGGCCACCCCCCTTTGATTCCATGGTCATCGAAGTAAGATAATTAGTACCAACCAAAAGGTTTCAAACTGTCATTTGTGCCCATTGTGTTAAGTCCACTGTTTACAAAATATGAATAACATCCAGTGCCTAGGACGGAAATCGTCAGTGGGAGGCTCTGTGAGAGGGACTTTAGACGCTTTTATTACAAGGGCTACTTCTGTTTTAGAAAAATAAATAGCGCTGACTGAGAGACGTATATCCTCAGAATGGCAGAGCAAACGTTCATCTTTGGGGGCTATCCAAACAGCAAGAACACCTACACTTAACAGTATTAGTAACGAACAATCAAATGACATAGGTATTCCCCCACAGTTTCAAGACCTCTCAGCCCGACCAGCGACCCAGGAGAATCCGATCATTTCTGACACCAGTTTAGATTCTAATTAGAACTTTCCTCGGAAGAATCACTACTTACTGTTTCTATTAAATCTATTCCTGAGAAGATTAATAACACTAAATTACCAGGGGCAGGTATTCCATTAAAAAGAAAGAGGGGTGGTGTGATGCAAAAGGGAAGTCGAGCAAAAAGCCGCAGGGCTGTTATGAGTCCAAAAAAACCTAAAGGTCCACAAGATAGTGGGGTCAACCATGGTCTTTCAACTTCACTTTTTCAAAAAACTTTAATGAACAACATTGAGTATTTGATTAAATCCTTGCTATTACCTATAGTTGAGAGGGTCAAGCGAATAAATGAACAATTAGGGTCCATCATATATATTGGAACTGCTTACTCCAACTTACTTAAAGAATCGTTGCCTAAGAAGCCTCCCTTAATTAATCCTGAGGCGAGGATAGTGCCCATAGCAATTAATATTGAATCTAGTAGCAAGTCGTCTCCAACAACCCATGATAACACAACAGGTACACAGCCTCAGAATATAGTTCTTGAGTCTACTATCCCAAGAGATTTACCAGAAAATAGGCAACCAAACAAGAAGGTTCAGGGGAAACAGGCTAACCCGCAGAGGACCCCTAATAAGGATAAACAGGTTATGGGTCCTGCAAAACATATTGATCTTCCACCAGAAGCAGAACCCCTTGTTATTGTACTAACAGGGGTGCCTGAGTTGCCACCAGGGAAATTCAAAAACCATCAGACTCTCAAGAATAAAGCCATGTACTGGCTGAGAACAAACAGACCATTACCTGCACATCTAGATGGAGAAATTCTAAATGTTAGAAGGTTAGATTGGATCGGGAAAAGACCAAAGGATATCCCAGGAGATATAATTGTTATAAACTTTAGAGATCGAAGGGTGATAAATCACATACGAGATTGGTTCCTGATGGTTTTGAGAGAGGTATTATCCCTAGAGGCCTAAGTTACTTTGATCCGAAAACTCTAATTGAAAACCCTTGGATATTTGGGAACTTAAGATCTCGGACGATCCCGCCCACCATGTTTAACACCCTTACTTCAAATCGCTTTTCTTCTCTTATGGGGCTGGAGGGAGTTGATTGACTGCCATCCAGGAAATATAAGTCTAAAAGAGACCATGAGCCTCCCTCATTCCAAGTTTAGAGGGAAGAAAGTAAGGAAAGAAACGATATGGATATAATTAACACAGGAGGGGTAGATAACTCTGAGATCAAGCAAACGGCCGATACCCTTTCCCATCACTCTTTACTCGTTCCAGACACAAAATCAAAATCATGTCCAAGTAACGGAACACCAAGAAACGACTCTCCCTCTCTTAGTCAGCACAGCAACTTTCAAAATCTAAATATTATGTCCTGGAACATCGCAGGATTAAAAAGAAATCTGCTTGATACCACTTGGCATGCATTTATTGGATTGTATGATATTATATTTTTTCAAGAGACCTGGATGTTAGAATGTGCCCACAGGGTAGGCTATAATACATATTTGTTGGGGGCGTTCCCATCAGTAAAAGGAAGACCATCGGGAGGATTGATTATATGGGTCCGTGTTTCTCTACAAGTTGTGATCACCTCTTTAGATATTTCCTCTCCTGTTATACTGGGCTTAACATTAAAAGCAACAGATGATAAAGTTACATATTTTTTCAATGTATGTAATAGATCATCTCTTACAAATGGTCTATCACCAGTTGTTGATCTGCTGGACAGTGTCCTCAAAACATTAGGCCATAGCACAGGTGTATTCATAGCTGGCGATTTTAATTGTAACTATGAGCCAGTACTAGGCTTTGGTGATTTGATGGAGTCCCAAGACCAAGCACATAATATACCATACAAGACTGAGGACGCCAGTACAATTGGACTGATCAAGGTTGGATTACTCTAATCATCTGCTTTTGTTACAGATAGTCTTGTAAATCTTTAGAACTCACGCTGGTCAACATGACATCACGACCCGGACCCTAGACACAGCCTAGAATTCAGATTCGAGACACCTTCAGGCCTCGCATCAATCAGTGCATTTCCACTGTAGGCCGACGGAGAACGAAAAGCGTTAGCTGGAATCTAAAGCTTTTTTTGATACTGAATATAAAATAAAGGAACTTAAGTAAAAAAAAATGCTATCTTTTGGACACTGTTATTCCTCGCACGCCCACCAAATTGTAAACTTTGAATAATTGTTTGATTCTTTTTTTTACATTTGTTATGCAGACAATGTGTTTGATAATGTGTAAGCTGATTAACTATTTTAAAAATAGGTTAATATTGATGTGATGCTTCATTAAGCGCAAGAGTAGTGCACACTATGTCTCAGACTTTCAGTCCTAGTTGTTCCATTGATTTTGCACTGGCGGGGGCAGTATAGACTCAGAGGGTGCACACTGAAATGTATAGCATTTGTATCTATGGTTTAATTGTTGGATGTGAAAAATGTGAGTGCAACGCAGCTGTTTTCTTTTCATAGCTTTTAGAAAGTGGACATTTTGCTGCCCTCATTGCTCTTTGTGCCTTGCAACTTGTCTGCAATACATGTCTGGGCTGGATGACGACTACGCTTTGTGCATTCCTTCTAGACAGCCACAAACAAAGGAAGGGTGGATATGACCGAGGACTGATCTGCATTTCTCTGCATTCTGATATCCTTCCTGAGCAGGCAGAGAGAGTGGAAGCTGGCACATCTGAATAACCTGTGTCCTGTCCCCACATAAAGGGCTGATTACCCCCCACAGATAGCCTGGCAGACAGGGTTGGGATGAAAGGGGACCTGTGCACTACAAGCAGCTTTTTTGGAGTCACCCCCACTTCAAAGGCCCATCGGGTAGAAGTACTCAGGTTCTGACCCTACCAAGACAGTACACTATTGTACCTGGGAAGAACTCTGCTGTAGCAAAGACAAATGTGCTGTGAGTATTGCCACTTTGCCTGGACTGACTGTTCTGAGAAACTGTTTCCCTGCTTGCTGAGCTGCCCTGCTGACCACTGTTCTCTGCCCTCCTGAGGACAGGGACTGGTGCCATCTCACTTTAACCCAGAGTGACTCCAAAGGCCTGCTGGCTTGCCTCGTGTTTTCTGAAGTGTCAGGGACACAAAGACTTCTTGTAGTTCCGGCTGTACGTTGAGGAGAGCAAACTCTGTGGGCAGTGTAATAGCCACCTGATCGTCATTACGGAGGGCTGGTGCGGTGCGCAGGTGGGACTTCCTGAGCACCTCTACAAAATGGCGGACGGGACCCGATGTGGCGGCGTCCTGTGCTGAGCAGGGGTACAATACTGGTACAATCGGCGCTATGGATCGGGGAGCGCTCCTTCATTGCACACTATACCAACGCTATCAGGTACCAGACTGTTCGCTCCAATCGCCAGGTTGTAAGCCACATCCGGGAAGACCTGTTCGGATTATTAAAATTGCGGCCCCTGGTGTAAATGGCAGAATCAACGCCGCGGGTGAAACCTAAGACGTGCACAGTCCTCTAAGTGTGTTGGGGGGCGGCAGATATCTATGGGTGGTGGCTGTCTCCACGAACTTTGGGGCAAATGCAATAATGCCGAGTAAAGGGGGCGAATAATGTGGAAGGCTGTTCTGAGAAACTGTTTCCCTGCTTGCTGAGCTGCCCTGCTGACCACTGTTCTCTGCCCTCCTGAGGACAGGGACTGGTGCCATCTCACTTTAACCCAGAGTGACTCCAAAGGCCTGCTGGCTTGCCTCGTGTTTTCTGAAGTGTCAGGGACACAAAGACTTCTTGTAGTTCCGGCTGTACGTTGAGGAGAGCAAACTCTGTGGGCAGTGTAATAGCCACCTGATCGTCATTACGGAGGGCTGGTGCGGTGCGCAGGTGGGACTTCCTGAGCACCTCTACAAAATGGCGGACGGGACCCGATGTGGCGGCGTCCTGTGCTGAGCAGGGGTACAATACTGGTACAATCGGCGCTATGGATCGGGGAGCGCTCCTTCATTGCACACTATACCAACGCTATCAGGTACCAGACTGTTCGCTCCAATCGCCAGGTTGTAAGCCACATCCGGGAAGACCTGTTCGGATTATTAAAATTGCGGCCCCTGGTGTAAATGGCAGAATCAACGCCGCGGGTGAAACCTAAGACGTGCACAGTCCTCTAAGTGGGTTGGGGGGCGGCAGATATCTATGGGTGGTGGCTGTCTCCACGAACTTTGGGGCAAATGCAATAATGCCGAGTAAAGGGGGCGAATAATGTGGAAGGCAGTTGTGGTGTGCAGGGAGAGTGCGCCTCACTACAGCACTTAAATACGGCATAAGCATCAATGGCAAGGTGCTTCACAACTCACAATATCTACTTCATAAGTGCATTGGAGATGACGGCATCGCACACGTTACAGTCGTAATGGTGATTTTGTCCTACTATCTGGGCGCCCTGGACTGGTAAGTGCGTACTGTTGTGGACTTTGGGAGGAACACCGGTGATAGTGGCAAGCCAACGCTGCTGGGTAGGATCACAACATTGTGGTGTTGTAGGCTGCTGGGGGCAGCGTGCAGATCATTGCGGCATCTGTGCGTGGAGGGGCCACACTGTCCCGCGCCAAGTAAAGTGCTTGGCGCAAACACCGGACTATACAGTGTTGATTTCACCATCCATATGGCGCTCTTTAAGCAATCTAATACAGGACAGGAGGTACCGGGAACTGGGACGTTACTAGAGGTGTTGCAGGGTACGCTGTCTTGGTTGCCGTGTATGGTGGGCCACTCAGTGAGCCGGAGGAGTTGTGTACGCGGCGCTTTCAGCTGGGGCGCACTTACCTGCACTCTCCAAGGCCAGTAACTCCCAGCCACAGACAAGGAGGCAACATCAAGCGTGGAGCAGATTCCCTCTTTTGGCGCGCCTGATCCCAACATTGCGGCTGCAGCACAAAGGCGGACAAACCCCAGTTACAGAGGCCCAGGAGGCAAAAGATAAGTGGGAGGTCAAAAGCCTGAGGCCTCTGGGTCCTCACAGGAACAGAGTGAAGACCCAGCCGGACTTGGACATAGTTCTCCTCGTCTCTACCCTTACCGCTGTTCCCGTACCTCTCCCCACTTCCTCCCATGCCACATTCGTCTTGTATCATATACCTTTGTAACATTGCTATTTGTTTGTCTTTTTTGAGGATGCATCACCATGCCCCAGTAACTGTTTGTAACCATGTAACTGTTACCAAACTACCTACCCCCTACCCCTCCCCGCTCTACTCCTCTCCACTTTCCTGCTACTGACCTCTGCCCTCACCTGTTCCTGGCCCTAGTCCCCACCCTTTTTACTTGTGAATTTTCCCTCGTCATTTGAGATCTAGCAATTTTGTCTGATGCCCGATGGAGCTACCTGGTTTAGCTATAGGGGAGACAGGTCGGGGATTCCCTCCTTGGACGTCACCTACCCAGTCGGTCTTTAGCCAGACTTCCTTTCGTCGCTCCTTGTTGTCTCTTCCCGCATCCTCCCTCTATTTATGTCTCTCCTTATCTCCTCTCTCAATGTATTGGGACTGAACTATTTTGTCTGATGCCAGATGGAGCTACCTGGTTTAGCTATAGAGGAGATGGGACGGGGACTTCCTACTTGGTCGTCACCTACCCAGTCGGCCTTTAGACAGACTTCATTTCGTCTCTCCTCGTTGTCTCTTCCCCTATCCTCCCTCTCTCACCTTCCTTTTCCCCTCACCTCTACTCTCCATTTATTTTGCCCTCCATGTTCTTTAAATGTTTCCCATTAAGACCTAGCTACTTTGCCAAAGCCCGATGGAGCTACCTGATAGCTATAGAGAAGATAGGTTTTGGGACTTCCCCCTCGACCGTCACCTACCCAGCCGGACTTTGAGCAGACTTTCCTTCATCTTTCTGCCATATCTCCCTCCCACCCCTTTACCCTTACCCCCTTCCTGATGGGTACAGGCCTCAGCAAGGCCTGTAAGAGCAAAAGGGTTCGCTCTTCTGCGCTCAAAGTCTTCAGACTACAAAAGAAATTTGCACGGAAACTGGAAATACAAAGACATAGTTTATTAAACCTTTAAAGGTGGTACTACAGCTTACACAACACTCTAAAGTATTGTACAAGTTAGCACAAAGAACTCAGACATACGGTCCCCTTTTATACACAAAGAAGGGGCTCATAAGTGGGCGGATACAGCTCAAAGCATGATTTACAACCATATATGGACATTTCTTGAACATAATCGATACATGGGTGGAGTTAACGGTTCTTGAGACCCGCCGAACACACATTCGAATCTACGCTAATCAGAAACAGATGTGACTCCTACTGGACATGCGCTGGACGAACAAGGAACTATTTATAGCCTGTTGCTGGGCAAACTTCAGGGGTGACATTCAGTGAGGTAGGGCTTGCCTCGTGGCGAGCACATGGTAATGTACTGCACATAAGATGGACGCCAGAAAACAAAATGGAGTCTGGCCCTATTTAAAGTACGGGCGGAAAAACTAGAACAAAGACATGATAGCATGTCTTCAGCGAATGCTTAATACTATCGCTGTTTTATTTACAACAGACAACCCTTTCAGCATTTGCTGAAGACATTCGGTTTCCTTGGATAATCTAAATACTCATCGTTTATGCCAATGCTTATCATCTCAGCTATCTCTCTAGTTATAGTTTTCTTATGGGTAGCTTCTGCGACAGATTGTTTATTTGGCACACAAAAAGAAACGCATAGAGAACATATCATTGGACTACATTGAATACATGCACAACACATGAATAATATGGCAACAATTACACATAGCCCAGTGAGAACCTTCCAACCCCATGTGGAAATCAAGGTCCAACCCCACCCAGAGAAGGTCCAAGATCCATTTTCAACATGTATGTCAGCTGCAATTTTATGTAATTTGTTAATGGCTTTATACACAGAAGGAGTATGATCGGGGATAAAGACACAGCAGCTGCTTCCGATAATTCTACAAGCTCCACCTCTATCCACTTACATTACGTCTAGAACCATTCGGTTCTGTAACAACAATTCTAGTAATTTGCAGCTCCTCGGTAAGATTCCCAGGGGCTGCAGCAGTTAGGTTGGTAACAGCTTCAACTACTCTTGTTAATCATCGTATCTTTCTGCTGTTCAGAGCAGCTCCCACAAAGAAAAACAATCCTAAGTTGAAATCTATATATTGCTGCAGACTAGTATCAGTCTAGTCAACTTCATCTACAGATAAAGTTTGTTTGAATCTATTTACAGTCACATTATTCAATAATTTCAAGTCTTTATGATATGATGCAGGTGCCAAGAACACAGGTTGTAATAAAAACGATACATAACATACTCCAGATCATCCGGCTGGTAATCGATAGTAGCCTTTGTTACCACAAACAAAATAAGTATTTTGAGAGGCAAGGAAAGTACTATTATTAAGGCCATCAATGTTAAATATAACAATACAATCACTAACACCTACAGGAATATGACCCACACTGTACACATAAATCTGCTTGTGCTTGGGCTACTGAGATCACAAACTTCTCTTGTCCAACAGTTTCTCTAGTGTTCGTGAAAATATAAGGTGTTGATTCATTGTCCGGTCGATTCTCTTCCCACTCCCATATAGTTCCGTTGGCTTGTGGATAGCCTTCTTTATCTTGATGACATTCTTTATTCAGCCTAAAAAGCAGTCTTCCTACTGTAGGCTTTCTCGTAGCAAAAAGCAAAGTGTACCATGCTCTACAAGAGCCATTATGAGAGAAAGGAAGAGGTATGAACGGTGTTCCCCCTTTCTTTTGATACGCAGGCATCATCCCACATATCCAACAATCTGTAGCATTTGCAGCAACGTGGGTATGATGCAACAGCTGGATGAAAGTGTTATTCAGATATGACTGTCGATGTTTCAACTCTTGATATGGGAGTGTATAGAAAAAGTGCTCGTCAGGGACTGGAGTGGAAACAGCATATAGCTCCCGAGCAGGAGCTTTATCCTCCACAAACCACGTGACTGTAGCGATAACTGCTATGATGATAATGAACCCTACAGAACCAAAAATCTTCTTTTTATCCATTCGAACAAATGTACATAGTATCTTCCTGAAACTAAAGTGTTGTCAGAACTCTTATCCCTAGGTAGCCGTTGTTTTCTTCACCAGCGGGCCAAGACGGGTATCCACTACACTAATGCATGGCTGATTTCCCCCCCTTGCCTCATCGCCTCTCCGTTTCACTGACCTAGGGACCGTTCTGACAACTTCTCACACAATTGCAGATTCTTTTCTTGGTCGTAGATTATATCTTCTTGATCCCGGGATCCTCTGGTCCGGGAAGAACTCCTCAGATTCTCTTGGTACCACAGCACGGCCTCTTTCCGTAGTCAGGATCTCTCGATGGTCGGTCAATACAGAAGGCTCCACCAGGTCAGGTTGCACTTTCCGACAATGGATGGAATGGATCCAATTTCTTCGATTGGTCACCCGCACTGCCGTTCTCGATGCGAGGAGGACCTGTTCAGGACCGCACCATCTCAGCTCCAGACTACTCGACCTCTCGAAGGAATTCACAAGAACGAAGTCACCAGGCCGGAGATTATGGCCTTCTCCTGTGGACCGGTCAGGGAGTGCTTCTCGAACCTGTTGATGAATGGAAACCAAGCTATCAGTTAATTGTGCCAAATAGTCATTCATTAAAACACAAGGTACATCATACACTGAACTTGGTTTGGGCACCCCCCATATGATTATGGGGCGCCCGAATACAATCTCATAGGGCGTTAGGCCCGTCCGAGAATGCGGTACCGATCTAATAGACAATTATGCCAAAGGCAAAGCATCTGGGCAAGTCAGAGAGGTAGAAGCCTGTATCTTCGCTATTTTTAACTTAAGCGTGCCATTGTACTTTTCCACCAACCCTGCTAATTGCAGGTGGAACACGGCATGGAACTTTTGCATAATGCCTAATCCCTTCAGGACATACTTAACAACGTCCGCCAAAAAATGGGGCCCTTTGTCACTCCACAATAATCTACAAACACCGAAACGAGGAAAGAATTCCTTCAACAGCACCTTAGCAGTAGTCATTGCAGTATTGTCCTTTGTAGGGTATGCTTCAATCCATTTGCTGAATGCACAAACAACAACCAGGACATACTTCAGATTATTGCAGCGTTCCAGCTGAATATAATCCATTTGCAATACTTCAAAAGGTGCAGTGGGTGTTGCAAATCCTCCTGCTGGAGTTAGTGTCCCTTTTCCTGGATTATATTTGAGGCAAATCATGCAGGTCTGTACTACTCTCTTAGCCGTGCTAGCAATTTCTGGATGCTCCCAAACTTGCGTAAGCAATTTCACAATTGCTGAAGCTCCAACATGTGCTAGTCCATGTGCCATCTGAACCATAGGTTGTACGAAGACTGTAGGTAACTTCCACCTATCCATCTGCTTATTCCTGCAGCAGCCTTCATTGTCCAATTCTCCATCTTTGGACCATTGCTCTCGTTCTTTCTCAGTAGCGGTCTTTTGCATCTCTAACACCTTTTCCCTAGCATCATGCCACCGCTCACCTTGTGACTTCACAACATACATTAGAGTGGAGCCAGGCTGCATCGCAGTTTCACGTGCAACTCGATCTGCAAAAGCATTTCCTTGTCCCACTTTATTTGTCACTTTCTTGTGTGCGCTACATTTCACTAAAGCTATCTTTTTAGGATAGGTCAGTGCAGTCAAGAGATTTTGTACTAATTCTCTATACATTATCTGCGCTCCATGTGATGTCAAAAAGCCCCTTTCCTTCCAGAGTAGGCCAAAATCATGCGCTACTCCGAAAGCATAGCGGCTGTCCGTATAGACGTTCACATATAATCCTGCACTAAGCTCACATGCTCGTGTCAACGCTATCAGTTCTGCTGCTTGAGCTGATTTCTGCGGTATGCGTGCTGTCTCCACTATTGTGTGTAGCGTAGTAATTGCATATGCTGCGGAGGTAGTCCCATCTGGTAACTTCAAGCAAGACCCATCCACCCACAGTTCTCCATCCATATCTGTAAAGGGCGTATCTTGCAAGTCAATACGACCCTTTGTCTGTTCCTCAGTCACAAAGACACAGTCATGTATTTCTTGCGCCTCAGGCTGAGTCACTGGGAAGGGCAACAACGTGGCTGGATTCAGTGTTGCACATCTCTTCAAAGTAATATGAGAAGTCAACAGCGTTAGTTCATATCCTGTCAGACGAGCACTAGTTAAATGCTGCGTCTTTGTCTGATTCAAAAGGGCATCAACAGCATGGGGGGCCAACACTAACAACTTATGAGATAACACAATCCCTTCACTCTGGCGTATTGACACAGCTGTAGCTGCAACTGAGCGAAGACAACCAGGCAACCCTCGAGCAACAGGATCAAGCATTGCCGAGAAGTATGCACAAGGGCGCTGCTTATCGCCGTGCATGTGCACTAACACTGATAACGCGCATCCATCTCTCTCATGCACATACAATGTAAAGAGCTTCGTGTAATCAGGGGTGCCTAGCACTGGTGCTGAACAAAAGGCCTGACGTAATTGTTGAAAGGCATTCTTACATTCATCTGTCCAGGGAAGGGGGACTGGAGTATCTTTTGTCAAAAGGGCTAACAGTGGTTTAACTATGTATGAAAACCCTAATATCCACTGTCTACAAAAGGAGGTGAGACCCAGAAAAGCTCGAACATCTTTCTGCGTGGAGGGTGCTGGTGTGTCTAAAATGGCTTGAATACGATCTGATGTAAGTGCACGCCCCTCCTTAGACAAAAGGTGACCTAAGTAGGTTACCTTTGGTCTACAATATTGCAGTTTCTTTTTCGATACTTTGTGATTTTGCGATGCTAAAAAGGTGAGCAAAGACAACGTACACTCCTCACATTGTGCAGGGGTGTCGGCTGCCAACAAGATGTCATCGACATATTGTATAAGTTCCACACCTTCGGGTAAAACAAAAGAATCCAATTGTCTTTTTAACGCTTGACTATAAATGCTGGGACTCTCAGTATAGCCTTGGGGAACTCTACAAAATCTGTACGATCTATTATTCAAAGTAAATCCGAAAAGATATCGGCTGTCAGGACGAATAGGGATCGAAAAGAAAGCGTTCTTCAAGTCTATAGCTGAGAACGTTGTTGCAGTTGGCGGGACCAGAGTAAGGAGTGTCGTAATATCAGAAACCACTGGGTATTGAGGTATCACTATCTTGTTAACTTCCCTCAAATCGATAATAAATCGATAAATCCTAGTGTCAGTGTCCTTCTTCAAAATCAGTAGTATAGGGCTGTTGCACACATTGTATGGAACTTCTTCAACAACCCCTACTTTAATCAGATCCTGCACTATCTGTATAAGCGCCTCTTCCCCCTCCTGTGAAATTCGATACTGTGGTAGGCGTGGTAACACAGCTCCCTCCTTTACACTAATGTGCACCGGAGGAATAATTATCTGGCCCACATCAGTATCCGAAGTGGCCCACAAAGTATGAGGCAAAGAGGCCAGGGCAGCATCTACCTTAATCGTACACACCCTCTCCCATGTTGGATAGTTGGCATTCAAAATAACACTTACTCCCTCAGGGGAGCATCGTATCGTAGCCCGGAAATGCTTGAGCATATCCAGGCCCACAATATTATCAGGCGTGTTCGGGGAAAGCAAAAACGGACATGGTGCAGCAAACTGATCTACATGAAGTACAAGAGGTTGTGATAGTGGGCTAACAGAAGGTGTTCCATCGAACCCTATTGACGTAATTGTTAAGCCAGACAGGGGAGCCCTCGGAACCAATTATTTTAGACAAAGCGCTACGAGTGGCTCCTGTATCAACTAGGAACCGATCAGTAGAACCTAAAATATGTGCTGTAACATAAGGACCCCTCGGATCTACTGGCAATTCAACTGATTCCTTACCCCATCCTACGCAATCCTATGCATACTGTGAATCTTGCTGTTCAGGAGGCACAAACTCGGACATTTGGTATTGGTTTCGACGATCAAAAACATTGGACCCATCTCGTGGTCGCATATTAGATTCAAACCTAGCTCGATCATTCTTGTTGCCCCTAGGGCCTGAAGAACCTCCTCTACCCCTCGTGAATCTCTGTCCACGCTCTTGCCGCTGTGCGCGCAACAATGGACACTCATTCCCCCAATGGCCTTTCTGCCTGCAATATGCACATTGATCCCGGGCCAAATAAGTACGGCCAGAAAAAGAACCAGGGAGATTCCGGCCAACCCTTTCATTACCTCTTCGAGGCGGCCCATACACTTGCGCTAACATAACCTTTGTTTTTAAATCTTTAGATTTCTTTTCCTCACTACCCTTCGCTTCTAATTCCTGACGCTCAGAATACTGAGCCATTGTCAGGAGGGATGCTGGCGTCGAAGTCGTCCAAGAGCTCTCGCTCGCTTTTAAACGAGCTGCTACTCCCGATAATAAATTTGAAACATATTTATCAACAAAAAGATGTCAACCCGTGTCGTCCGTAAGTGACTGGCCGCTAAAATCATTGAAAGTTTCCTCAAATCGTGTAAAGAAATCTGAAACTGATTCATCTGTCTTCTGTTTACACGACGCTAACATAGTCCAGTCAATCTTTTTAGGGGGAATAAGCATTTTTAATTTAGTCAAGATAGAAGTGGGAAGATCTAAAATCGACTGGGGCGGTTTCTGCGCAGGTTTCCTATCTCTGTCCTCATCCTCAAGATCCGCCCATCTAACTTTAAATGTCTGAAGGTCATCTACCTTTTGTATAGACCTCCACATATCTGGGGGTAATATAAGCCCGAAGAATAAGTCGATATCGGCCAAAATCATAGTACAGGAATTCAGAGCCCCCTCAACTTCCTCATAAAAGGCGGCGGGATTTTTTTGTGGATCAGGTAATGCAGCTTTTAATGCCATAACATCTGCTCTATTCCAAGGAGTATAAACCCAGTTATAAATGAAATACCCTTGAGCAACAGCTGACCCTCTAAACGAACTAGTACCCGCTCCTTTAGGAGGAACGTACAAAGCCGCCGCCTCCCGCCTTGGTTTAACATGCACTGCATCGATCTTATCTGAATAAAAGATGGATGACTGCTTCCCGCCGCCACTCAGATTTGTTTTCTCCTCGTCCGCTTTCTTTTTCCACGCTTCATCCCGTAGCTGAAACATCTCATCCCGTAACGCAAACAGCCGTCGAACCGCATCAGGCACCTGAGAAGGAAGAAGAAGACCGTTACGCAAATCTTTAGAATCAGATACCACATCATCAGATTCAAGAACATCGGAATTCTTCTGAAAAGCTGACAGTACTTCATCAGAAAGAACCTCGGTAAAGTATAATTTCTCCCTATCCTGCCATACTTCAAGATCCTTCATTAAGTCTGCAATAGAAACGGTAGCCTTGTTACCTCGATAAGCAATCTTCCGGAGTTCAGCCATATGATCGGTCGATAACATGGACCGTGTATCCACCTTCTCTGCGGGCGATCCA
This sequence comes from Lissotriton vulgaris, assembly GCF_964263255.1. NCBI lineage: Eukaryota > Metazoa > Chordata > Amphibia > Caudata > Salamandridae > Lissotriton > Lissotriton vulgaris. The sequence goes on along the minus strand of NC_141685.1, from coordinate 2,067,746,685 downwards.
GAATCCTGGCCTCCTCCTCTCGGAGCGGACGGACCAGCGTACGGGGGCGGAGAGCGATCTAATACCAAAAAATCTTCATCATGTTTATTAAGGACAGGATAAAGAGGCTGTCGAACAACATACTGGCCAAATATTTGCAACCAACGTTCTTTCTCCTGCTTTTCTTCTAATTTCTTCGCTTCACGCTTTTTCACCTCGTGCGCTCTCTCACGCTCACTCTTTCGCTGCTCTTTCTCAATCAGTGCCTGCTCACGCTTCTCACGTTCTAGCACCTCTTTCACCCACATACGTATACACTCAAACATATCTTGTCTCACTCGCCGCTTACACATACACTGCTCCACATACTCAATTTTCCGCAGATCAAATGATCCATACATAGGCCATCGTAACTCAGGATCCTTTTTGGTATATTTCCTCCATAACGTGCTGTACATTATAGGGGAAAGACCAAATTTTACATACATATCCCTATTCGGCGTCCCTTCCGGGGGAGCCGGCTGTGATTCTTCTAGAATCAACCGGTCATTTCCAAAATAGCAGCACCACTTCCGAAGTGCTCTAAAAACAGGCATGTCGAAAAATAGTGCAAACTATGCAATATTATAATTAAAATAGCGCTTAATACGCAGTGCCGCTCAAATCCAAAGATCAGGAGAAATATCTCCACATTGCCTGCCTATATGAGTTGCAACACATATATCACCAAACCAACACCTCAAACAAACAATCAAATTAGTCGGGGGAAGCGTATCCTAAAACTGCCTTGCCAATCAAGACTACCAAAGGCTCGCAGCAAGTACCGTACAACGATTCTTACCAATCAAGAGCGTCCAGATTCCAACTGCCAAGTTCCGAATTCGCCCAAACGGCCACTTTGCGGCAAACCGACAGAAGAGGTCTCAGTCGATGACCGGTGCCACCCAGATGGTCAGATCGGAAGGGAAGGAAGAATACCTCGGGATGCCAGTACTAAAGGCGCTGCTGGCAGTGATCACGTCCCCGGCAAGATTCCAATCCTTCGTCACGACCAGTCGTTCGAGCATCCGAGTCGTCGATGAGCCCCACGTGACGGGCGCCAATTGATGGGTACAGGCCTCAGCAAGGCCTGTAAGAGCAAAAGGGTTCGCTCTTCTGTGCTCAAAGTCTTCAGACTACAAAAGAAATTGGCACGGAAACTGGAAATACAAAGACATAGTTTAATAAACCTTTAAAGGTGGTACTACAGCTTACACAACACTCTACAGTATTGTACAAGGTAGCACAAAGAACTCAGACATGCGGTCCCCTTTTATACACAAAGAAGGGGCTCATAAGTGGGCGGTTACAGCTCAAAGCATGATTTACAACCATATATGGACATTTCTTGAACATAATCGATACATGTGTGGAGTTAAAGGTTCTTGAGACCCGCCGAACACACATTCCAATCTACGCTAATCAGAAACAGATGTGACTCCTACTGGACATGCGCTGGACGAACAAGGAACTATTTATAGCCTGTTGCTGGGCAAACTTCAGGGTTGACAATCAGTGAGGTAGGCTCGCCTCGTGGCGAGCACATGGTAATGTACGGCACATAAGATGGACGCCAGAAAACAAAATGGAGTCTGGCCGTATTTAAAGTATGGGCGGGAACACTAGAACAAAGACATGATAGCATGTCTTCAACGAATGCTTAATACTATCGCTGTTTTATTTACAACATTCCCCTCCACACTTCACTTCTCGTTTTCTATGCTCTTGTAATTGTTTGTCTAGCAACTGATGTAAATTGGAACTGATGTAATCTTGTAATTTTGTAAAACCTCATGTAAAGCGCTCTGATACCTCCGGGTCTAGCCAGCGCTATATAAAACTCTTAAAATAAATAAAAATAAATCTGTAAGTCCTACCCTTGCCTGAGAGGCCCCCTCTTGTCATGAGCCTCAGAAGTGGGTTTTGCAGCTGTTATTCTACAAAAACAACGTATCATAACCACTACACCAATTCGATTGGAACCAATGCGCCGCTCTTCAGCACTGATACAGAGGCTGTTCGAAGACCGCGGTTCTACAGCCTTTGTGGCCTGACAACACTCTGTGCGGCTTGCTTTGAAGCATTGCCTGCCTCTCAGCTTAGCTCGACAACGATGCAGCGACCTGACTGCATGGAAAAGATCATCTCATCGTGCTCTCAGCGTCAACGCTTTGCTCCATCCTAGATACTTTTTCAGTGGGGCCTTTGTGTGTCTCGTAGCCTGCCTGTCTTCCATCGCGGTAGGCCTGAACTTTGGATTCACCCCGTTTCCTCGCGACCTCAAGTAACCTTTTAGCGCTACTAACTTCAAAGAGCTGTTTTTTCATGTATTCTTTAAAAATACATATCTCGGCTTCTACTGATTGGATCATTGTCGTTTTGGACTTGTTTTACTCAGATACATATTTTCTATATTTCTAAACTTGTGTGGAGTCTTTTTCGGTGTATACATTGTGTTACTGTGTGTGTGTTGCACAAATATTTTACAAATTGCCTTGTAAGTTAAGCCTGCCTGCTCTGTGCCGAGCTACCAGAGGGTGAGCACACGTTAATTTAAAGTGTGTATCTACTATCTAGCTTATCCTGAACAGGATTGTGACCCCTGCTTGGATAGGGTGCAGAATCTCTGCCAACTAGAGACCTAATTTCTAACACTGCTCAGTTTGCAACTGTTTTTTGAGATCTGTCTTTTAGGACAATGAGGTCAAAGTTCTTTTAGTTCCACTAGTAGTTTCCAGCAAGATAGCTCAGCCAGTTAGAACTCTTTATGGGGACCCGCTTTACCTGTGGGTCACAAATATAAACCCTGCCAAAGCCTTTAATCCTTCTGTTGTTGATAAATTGAATGCCACTATATTGGAATACAGTTTCAATTAGTATTTACAGTTGTCAGTAACTACAAACAATGTAGTATTAATACCTAAGTGGACAACGAAAAATGAATAACTTATTTTTCTCCTTTGTGAAAATTTCTTTGAACATTACACTATTTATGACTTAGGCATATTTGAATGGAATATGTTGTTCATTTTATACCATATCTGCTCGGTATTTGAGCTTGGCCAAACTTTTAAACAGTGAGCAATGGACTGCCTGACAGAGACGGCTTCATCTTTGTTTTTGGCTGAGCGAAGCTGATTTCTGGTTTCCATCTTTGCCACTTGAATCAGGCTAAGAACTTTCTGTACTAAGAACAGTTTGTCCCTTAGGCTGCGCTTTATAGTGCTAATACTATATTAGGCATTCCTCGTGGACCTTGGAGAAAAAAATCAGGTTGATTGTCAGCTGAATTATTCCGTGAAAAACACAACATCCTGCTTCGCCACAGGGAATAGCACTATTCTTTATTCTCAGAGGACATTCCATCAAGGAGACGGCAGCTAACCTTTACCGGAGCACATGTATTTGTTGCACTTTCAAGTATTTCCTGCCAGCATAATGATGGCTTCGTAACCAAAGTAAATTGACATAAATGATCGCCATACTAACAGTATATACGGCACCCAGGAGTGCTGAAGAAAGCAGCACAGTGGAAATAGACAGTAAATGTCATGAGTGAATAAGTGCACAGCGAACACCAGTGCATGAAACAGCATAATACACGACCTGATTAAAGCTGAACGACACCGCGTGCTGCCACCCCCACCCAGCATGTTACTGTTCAACAGATGTTAACCAATTCCTAGGTCTGGCCAATGGATTTTATGTATTCCTATCCCAGCAGCCGTGGTGTACATATTGCTCGAGATATGATGAATTCAGATATATTTGAAATATTTTTGCTGTAATTTCTTTCTTATAATTCATGTAATGTGATTTGAGATAGTTCTATGCCTTGGCATACATCCTCTGATTTTAATATTTTGTTGCACGGGTGCAGCAGTGTTCTGTGTTTGATTGTGAAGTTTGGAATGGAGATAGAATAGAACGAAATGTGACCTTTTGAAAAAAAAGACCGAAGTATAGTAGGACATGTTCCTTAAACAGGGAGAAGCGGGTGGAAGACAAGGAAAGACGTGACCAAAGGAACGTCTCATTTGTCATTACCATTTACCGCACTAACATTCCATTCTGTCGTTTGCATAAGCGATCTGTACATTTTTCGCAGTGTAAACACAGCTAGGTACGTTTTTTTTCTTGGACAATGTGTAGCCAGGACGGTGCGTGTGCCCATTGTAAAACTAATGTGTGTAAGAACAACAGGAGAAGACCCATAAACCTCGTTGGGATGGGTGTGTCGTGTAAGCAAAAACAATTCCCAACAGGTATCATGCAAAGACAGTTTCAATAATGTATGCAATATGCATTACAAGAAGGAAGAAACCAAGGAGTCATTTGAATTTTTTGAAAAAAGGCAGTATTATTCACCAAGAGGCAAAAGGGAATGGTCTTTCACATGACAATACAGTTAAAACAGCACTGTACAGAGCAGATCATGTGACAACCCAGTGGCACTTGGTGCAAGGTGCTATATACAATTGGTGATAGTGAAGGTGCAAGTGCTAAAGTGAACAGCGTGATTGACGCATGAACTAAAGTATTTACATCAAATAATGTCTCCACAGAAACAAGTTGTAATAAAAATAAGATTGTCAAAAATTGAACAGGAGCACAAAACGTGATATGCGTCATATGATTCAGGCTGTGAAGTCGACGGCGCTTCGATCCCCTTTAGTCGGGATCGTCATCAGGACAGGGTTGTCGATGGAACCAGTGCTGATCGTTGATTGTATCTGATCAGCGTGCGGCATTTGCTGCGCCTGAGTGAATCAGGGCGGCGGAAGGCAATTGGGGCTCTTCTGGTGGGCGGCTGCGAGCAGTTAATCGACAACCCTGCCCTGTCCTGATGACGATCCCGACTAAAGGGGATCGAAACGCCGTCGACTTCACAGCCTGAATCATATGACGCATATCACGTTTTGTGCTCCTGTTCAATTTTTGACAATCTTATTTTAAGTGATTACAACTTGTTTCTGTGGAGCCATTATTTGATGTAAATACTTTAGTTCATGCATCAATCACGCTGTTCACTTTAGCACTTGCACCTTCACTATCACCAATTGTATATAGCACCTTGCACCAAGTGCCACTGGGTTGTCACATGATCTGCTCTGTACAGTGCTGTTTTAACTGTATTGTCATGTGAAAGACCATTCCCTTTTGCCTCTTGGTGAATAATACTGCCTTTTTTCAAAAAATTCAAATGACTCCTTGGTTTCTTCCTTCTTGTAATGCATATTGCATACATTATTGAAACTGTCTTTGCATGATACCTGTTGGGAATTGTTTTTGCTTACATTGTAAAACTAAGATTACTTACTTCGAGCAGTAGAGCGACGGCACATTATACACCAATAGTTCATCACAGAGGACACATACTATGTCTCCACAGAGACGTGTATTGCTTCTTACTCGTTCACTCCACCGTCGCCAACTGGCGTACGTGCGGACGTGACGTCTGTCACGGCTCATAACAATGCAAGGACTCCCAAATCACATTAAATAACCAGAACAGTCTTACGTGAAATAGTCTCTCAAACGACTGGAGGGTACAGGATTCCTCCGCAGTCCATGTTGAGTTGCGTCTCTGCTCAGACTTTCAGCTGCCATAGGACTCGGGGGAATTTCTTCACCGGCTCCCTCATGCTCTTCCCCTTGATGTTCAGAACCTCCATCTCCTGTTCCTTGGCACGGGGATGGCACATCATCAGGGATTGTAGGTCCGCACATTTGAATGGATGCATCTATGCAGTCACGGGCGTGGTCCCTGACCCTGACGGGTGATTTGGCCGGGGAGATAGAGTCCTCGCCACATGGTGTGGCAGGTATCCTTGGATTGGTATTTCTTGAAATACGAAACATTTCTAGTCACAGTCTCGGTCCCTCTGGTGGCAACTATTCGGGTTCCCTTGACGTGGACCACAATCCACGGTTGTCGCTCATAGGGCAGTCGGAATTTGCCACTGGTGATCCTATTCTTGAGTAGCACGGCATCTCCCACATCAATTTGGGATGGCTTGGCCCTTCTCCGTCGGCTTACTTGAGCATGCGTCTTCTTGCGCCGGGCCTCCACTTGGTCTTCCTGGGGAATTTCAGGCTGCCATTTAGGATGGTGAGGAATGTAATCCATGATTACTCGACCCATGAGCAGGTGTGCTGGGGCAACGCCCGTGGTGGTGTGAGGCGTTTGGCGGTAGCTCCGGAGAAATGTGAATATGGCCAGTTCGAGGGACTGTCCCTTGTCGTGCGGGATTCGAATTACCTTGTTGAGAGTTAGCATGAATCTTTCTACCTCGACATTGGCCTGTGGCCACCTTGGAGTGATTCGGTGATGTAGGATTCCCAAGATCTGGAGATAGTTAGCTAGTTCTTGGCCTTGAAAGGGAGGGCCATCGTCAGTCTTTAATTCCTTTATCAACCCGTGAGCAGCCATTATTTTCTCCAGCTTGGGGATTACCTCAGCAGCGCTGGGTGTGGAGATGATCTCGACCTCAGGATACTTAGAGTGGTCATCAATGGCTACCAGGGTGTGTCGACCATCAGGGAGGCTGCCAAAGTCAAGACTGACACATTCCCACGGTGATTTTGGCCGGGGTTCTGTCATGATGTCCGGCTGTTTGACAGGCTGCACAGGATCGGACCATAGATTCAACCAGGTCGTCCATCAGGGGAACCACACCTTGGTGCGAAGGCGTGACTTTGTTTTGACCATGCCTTGATGGCCGACATGAGCCAATTGAACAACGTGTTCGGCCAGGGATGAGGGAATCACCAGCCTATGACCCCTCAGTAGACACCCAGTGCTGTCCTCATTCAGCTCTTCTCTTACATGATACAGGCTGTCCATGATTCTTTGCGCCTCATTGGTCAGGACTTTCCACTCCTCCTTGGTTTTGTGCCAGTTGCCATGTCGCACCGCGGCAATTGCTCTCTGGAGACATTCATCCTTCTGGGTTGCTTTCACTAGTTTCTCCATAGATATTGGTAGTGGACGGATCGAGCATTAATGCATCTCACATATTCCTCCGTATCAGCTGCATCTTCCATCTCTTCTCTGGTTGCCGCTCAAGGATGGCGTGAGAGGTAGTCCGCGGGGTTTTTGGATCCGGGCTGGTATTCTACCCGACAGTTATAGTTCTAGAGTTGCAGCATCCATTTCTCGATTCACGGAGGGGGCTTCGACGACGTTCCAGAGAATAAGGCTACCAATGGTTTATGGTCCGTGGCAACTTCAAACGGCTTACCATAAACATAGAGATGAAAATGGCGGCATTGCCAGTGTATCGCTATCGCTTCCTTCTCAATCTGAGAATATCTTTGCTCCGTTTTGGTGAGCGACCTGCTGGCAAACGCCACCGGCATCCAGTCTTCTTCCACCCGCTGTCTCTGCATCAGCACAGCGCCTAGTCCTGTGGGGTCGGCATCCATGGCCACTAAGGTTAACTTTCTCGGGTCAAAGAAGGCTAAGGTAGTTGCTTCGGGCAGTGCTTCCTTGATGTCTCGAAAAGCCTTGTCTTGTTCTGGGCCCCATCTCCACGGAGTGGCCTCCTTTGTGAGTTCTCTCAGCGGTAGTGTCAGGTTGGCCAAGTCGCAAATGAATCTGCCGCAGTAGTTTACCATTCCAAGGAAGCTTCGGACTTCGGTGACCGTTGTGGGGGGAGCAGCTTCTTTGATGTCCTTCACTTTCTTGGGATCCGGGTTGACTCCATCAATTGAGAAAGTATATCCAAAGAATTGTAGTTTCCTCTTTAGGAATTCGCACTTTTCACGGTCCCTCAATCTTTGTAGTACTTGGGTTAGTCTATTGTGATGCTCTTGGATGGTTCTGGCGTGAATCATGATGTCATCACTGACATTTATCACACCCGGGATGTCCGCTATGAGTTCCTGGATCACATTTTGGAATACCTCTGCCGCACTGGAGATCCCGAAGCTGAGGCAAGTGTACCTCCGTAGCCCCAGGTGGGTCGAGAAGGTGGTGATGTTTCGCGACTCTTCGTCTAAGACTAGTTGGTGATAGCCTGATCTCAAGTCCAGCTTGGAAAACCAACTCGCCCCTGCCATTTCACCTATCAGATCGTCTATCGTGGGTGAGATGTGTCGTTCACGCTTGATTTCTACGTTGGGAAGTCGCATGTCTACGCATATCCTCACCGCTCCCGGCTGTTTGGGTTTTCGGGTGACCACTATCGGTGAAACCCAGGGGGTGGGACCCGTGACTCTTTCTATTATTCCCGCTATTTCCAGTTTCTCAAGTTCTTCTTCCACCAACGGACGTAAATGAAACGCTATCCGGCGGTGTTGCAAGGCGACTGGCTGGACCGTGCGATCAATGTGTAGGTGCACCTCCTTTCCCTTTAACCTTCCAATTCCTTGGAATACTTCTTCGAATTCCGTCAGTAGTTGTTGGATTGCTTTGTGATGGACTCCAAAAGTGAAGGTCACTACGCCCAGGTCTTCCGCCGCCCGGCATCCTAGCAACATGCCTTAGCCATCTTCGGATACAAACACGTTGGTGGTTACCGATCGGTCTCCATGTGATATGGTGGTCTGGAATTTTCCCCGAATCCAGAGTGGTGCGTCTTGTCCATACGCAAACACAGTTATGGCTGACTGGGTGAGCACTGGCGGTGGGGATAGGGTTTGGTGTAGAGCAGACGCCGTCAGATTGATAGTGGCACCCGTGTCCACCACGGCCATGACTTCATGAGACCCAATGTGGATCCCGCACTGGGGCAGGCGTCGCGCTGGTCGGTTCGCCGTGCCAATCATATGTACTTTGTGTACTGTACGCTCCTCTTCCTCATCATCATCCATATCACTCGGATCTCCTTCGGGTACTGCGTTCACCTCCTGTCTGGGCTTGCGATACCGCTTGGATCGGCATACTTTTTCAAAATGGTTGTAGCGTCCACATGACGAGCACCGCTTTCCTTTTGCTGGACACTCCACCGCCGAGTGCGGTAGTCCACCACAGTAACCACACATTTTTGGCGGCCCTGGCGAGGCTGTCCCCGTCCCTTTCTTAGTCCACTTTGTTGGTGACTTTACCGTTACTTTGTTGACCGGTTCTGCTTTTACTGGAGCCTGGAGAGCGGCCTCCATGTGGGCGGCCCGCGCCTTCGATAACTCCTTTGTGCGCCTTAGTGTTAGTATGTCCGCTAACGACTTGCCCGACTCCTCGAGGATTCTTTCCCTCAGTTTGACTGACGCGCAGCCTTGGATGATTTGACCACGGATTTCCTCTGTGACATTGGCAAAACCGCATGTTAATGCCAGGTTTTTCAGGCGCGCGTGATAGGTTTCCAGTGATTCCTCTGGCAGCTGTTTGGCCTGTCTGAAAACGAAACGCTCATAGTGCTGATTATTCATTGGCTCGAAGTGGGCATTCAAGGCGTTTGAGTGTGTGGTGGTTCTTTGGGGTGACCTCCACTAAGGTTTTGGCAATGTGATCGTGTCCATCTCGTGAATCCAACACGGGATTGTCAGTTGTGACTCCACTCCAACCTGTCTTCAGTGTCTTCGTAGACGAGGCGTTGTTGGAATGCCCCTTGGTTGCAGTTGCCAATGCTTGCTGGCTCTACGATTCCCTCTTTGAGGCTGCAAGGTCCACTGCCAAGGCTTGATGGCGCAGGGGCCCCTGCTTGTGTGGGGTAGCTCACCCCCTTTTCGGGCGAGACGAGTCGGATTGCAGGCCCCTCTTGAGATGGCTGGTGTTCCCTGCCCACGAGTTGAGGAACGAAAGAATGTTCCAGAATCGGCCCACAGAGCGTGCGTCAGGGCCCAGTTCTACGCTTGTGTCGCGTCCTCCCTGCTCTACGCTGGGCGACAAGTCAGGATCCGCCCTGGGGACACGTGTGCTCGAGGCCCTGAGCTTGGGTGCGAGCATCAGGCAGTGTTCTGGGCCTCGCCGGGCCTAGCAATGCGTTGCGTGCCAATCGGGCGCCACACCCCGCAGCGGGGGAAATGAACGGAGCGAAGTAGCGGCCACGCCGGAGGGGCCAAAGCTCCTCGCCTGACGCGCTCCGCTGGTGTAGGAGCGCCTCCTCCAGCGTCATCCAAGGCCGTGGGAACCACCGCGGCTCTAGCCGCACAGCGTGAGCAGTGCCGGGCACGAGCACCGCCAGCCAGGAGTGTAGCTCACGGCCGCCACACGGCACAACGTGTGATCGGATAATCACACGCAGCGAGGGCACGCCCACCCTCGTCGCCAGTTGTGTTCCCGGGGTGATGGGCTCCGGGAACTATTCTGGATGGGGGCACCTCTACATGCTGCTAAGGCCTAGCACAAATTACTTGGACGTGTATTGCTTTTTGCGCGTTCACTCCACCGTCGCCAACTGGCGTACGTGCGGACGTGACATCCTTTATTAACAGCGGTCACATGGGCAATGACGATGTACGCCTGTTACGCCACAGGCGGAAACACAACAGTCCTATAATGCTTATCTGACTAGATTTTATAGTTCGAGTGCCTGTTTTCCGGTTGCCGGTGTCAGAGTATGGTTCTAATGTTTGTTTGGTAACGTCTAAAGAAAAATCTATTCAAATAATCTCGAGTAAATAAATATATTTGACTCGACTACAGCCTTAAGAGGTGAGCATGGTCCGTCTGTAACGTCTATAGCTCGAAGTAAGGTTTAAGAGAAGGTGGACGTTGAGGTTCGGGCCTTGGTGTCGGCTCAACATCCTGTGATTTTGGGAAACTCACTTATTCTCCCCGTGATTTTGTTCGAGTTCGCGCTATATAAAACTGCAAAAAAAAAGGGGAGGCAGGACACATGACACACCTGAGAGCCAGGCGTCAGGGAAGGAGTAGTTTGGGAGGCTGGTGAAATCACGAGGTCAGTGAGCCAGCATGCACAGCAGTAGTGGCAATCAGTGGCGGCTTCTCCATAATAGCAAAGGAGTGCCCAACCCCTCCCTCCCCCTCCCCTGCCACTGCCTGGCTCAGAGCCAGCAAATAAAAAACAAGCATTTGCAATGCAATTGGCCTCACCTTTGGGACCTTAAATGTTTTAGCTATGCAGCACATTAGCCTGGGTGCTGAAACATCTACTGTTCTTTATCATGGAGTAAGCACCAAACTGTGTGACATGCCAGGTGTGGGAGCAAGTGGAGAGAAATATTCCCTTTCAGCGGGAAATGTTATAACCCAGAGCTCTCTTTTTAATATATAATCAGGTCCTTCGGTGGTCATATCCCTGAACAAACAACATTTGAATAAAATATTATTGTCTACGGGTGTTCGTGGAAGACAATTTCTATGGACTGGAATCTAAAGAATGCTAAAGTGATTCTGGTATTTTACTTACTTCTACTGGTCGTTTTCTATCAAGAAAGTTAAATAGAGGCAGTTGCCTGAAAAATACAAAAAGAAAGTCCCTCAACAGAAAGCAATTCAGGTATTTTACTGACTTCGACTGGTCGTTTTCTATCAAAACAGTTAAATAGAAGCAGTTGAACAAGCAGAAAGCAGTTCTGGTATTTTACTGACCTCTTCTGGTCATTTTCTATCAAGACAGTTAAATAGAGGCAGTTGAACAGAAAAAAAGTCCCTAAGTGGAAGCATACAAGTCCTAGGGATGATCTCCAGTGCCCACAAAGTAGATACACATATAAGTATATACTAAAGTATATACAAGAGGTCTTGAATGCTCGACCTAAAAACATGTTGTGCTTTAAGATGTGGCCCATGACTGCTCACTCACTCAGAATTCCGAAAGCCACTGCTACGGCAGTTGCTGATGGAAAGCACAGGACGAGGTCGCACCACCGCTGGCTCCTGGATTTTCTTCAATAAACTTGAAAAGACTATTTACATTTGCCTCGAAGTCTATTTGTCAATGTTACACCTGGCAACAAGTTTTTTGGCATATGTCCACCCTATTTCTTGCACTTTCCTCCTTTGAAAGCATGAAGTACTACGATTTGTTCCTTGCAGTGCACTGTGGTTTTGCCACTTCATTGTGGGTTAATTCCAGAGTACGATCTGGCCCTTGAGTGACTTGCTCGGCATTTTGGCTGAGGTAGCTTACCAGCCAGTGCCTTTGTGAGCAAGTGTCATTTTAAGCAGACAAAGGACTCCTTCCGGCATCATTTGCTGCTGTGCAACATGGGACCAGTGATGTCAACACGTGATGTGCTGCGGCCTTTTCAGATTGGGGCATAGTTCATTGCTACAGATAGGAAAGTGGACTTTTGATGTGGGTTTCCTCACATTTATGACTATTTCAGAAGGATATCAACCGTTTTCACTTGCTTTGCAACCATTCCTTGGCAGTTCTGTAGCACTATGTGGCAGATTTATTTTTTATATTTTCAGGAGTATTGGATCTGTTGGGGTTAATTGGGCTAATCTTACAAGAGTTAATAGAGTTGCCATTTCTAATTGAGCAAGGTAATCTTGGGGAGGGTGGATTTGTTGAGAAGTTATAAACTGGAGCATGAAACAGTTCGGTTAATCTTTTGCTGCCCATAAAGCAACACAGCATCTTCTTAGTACGAGAGAAATGTATGTTTCAGGTAACCCACCCTCAAACTCCATCGACTGAGCTGAGCTATACTACAATTCCAATTCTGCTACAAGTTCTGCAGTCATGCTTAGGGTGCTAATCAGATGATCAGGTTGGACACTGGCAGAAGTGTATTGTAACTTTCAACTAGTCTCACCCATAAGGTCAGACTTTGCCTTTTCAAAGCATCTGCAATTAGGAGGAATGCAGGGTACCCCAAGACTCTCCACTTAACCACTTCTATTGAACATCTTCAACAAGCTGCTGTTAATCATTAGGGAAAGAACCCTGCAGTTCCATTTATATAAAGATGCTGTTTTCGCACTAAAACACAATAAGTACATTTAATAAAAGTAGAGCTGGTCACCTCTGGGTGAATAAAAGTGAATAAAAATTGAACGCCATAAATTTAAAGCTTCAGCTGTTAAGATTATACCCCAGAATGGTTTGCAACACCCACATTCCCCCGAATTAGCAAAATATTTCGGCATTTTACGAATCCCAAACCTCAACTTTCAATCCAATTTAGGCAAGTGGCCAAATCGACCATCTTTTGTCTAAGAAAATTAAAACAAATAGTGCCTTAAATTGACAAAATGCGCCATAACAGCAGTCACTCTTAGACATTCTAAAGTAGATTATGCTAGAAGTAGTGGGTGGCGGCTCTAGCAGTCAGACAGCATGGCTTCATGATGTACAAACAAATGAACAAAACTAATGGAAGGAAGAATTAAATTATCAGGACTGGCCTAAACCTTTGAAATGAGTTGCCATTAGTCAAATGGAGGTTTAAAATGACCTGTATGGTATTGAAATGGCTTTCAGATATGTTCAATTTTTCAGTTATTTGTATAAACCTTGATCTATGAATTAGCATTACCTAGTAGGATCCATTTCTTCGGTAATGAATAAGGTCGCAGACCAATGCACCATTACTCTATGGCATATTGGTAGTAAACAATAAACAGCATTCTTCAGCATAGGTAACACTCATCACGCATTGAGAAGAGCTGCTCCTCTAAAGAAAAAAAAGGTACAAAAAGAGTTAGGCTACATTGTATAGGTTTACATTTAAATAATCACTCGTACAACCTGGAAAGTAACCTGAGCAATGTATTTGATAAGAATGTACGTTGTTATCCAGCAGTCTTTTTTCTCTCGGGGAATCACAACGGGGTCATTACAATGACTGTGTTGTGATTCGGTATACCATTACTCTGCAAGTCGGAACAACGACTGTCTGTGCGGACAATAGGGAAGATGTTAGATTTTAAATCCAACCACTCCCCCTCCTCCTCCCCCTCCACAAGTTGTTGTTCCGACTTGCGGAGTAATGGTATGCAGAGTCACAATGTGGTCGCTAACGACCGCATTGTGATTCCCTGCGGGAATTTGTGGTAAACGTTGTTTACCATTTGATCAGGCTTGCTTGAAGACTGTAACTCAATGTTCAGTTTGAGGGGAGATTTATTTATTTTTTAAACAAAGTTGATGTAAATTTGTCCTCTCCAGGTAAGGAGATGTTTGGAGTTGGGCTGCTTGCAGTCACTGTGCATCCAATATTCATGGGCTAGAATCGTGGCGGTTGCAGGTGGTCAGTTAGCCATTAGTGCCTGTGGCAGGGTGAACTCAAGGTTGGCCTCAAGGCAGGTAGACACCTGCATTAGGCATACCAAAACTTCTAGAAAATTATTGATTAGCTCATTTTTACCCCAAATATGGTCAGTGGACCGCTGATAATAAAGTGGGGGAGGCGGGTTGGTGGTGGGCGCTTGTGCTGCTGTACCCATCCTTTCGTAGATGCTCCATAGTATTGCCCTGGGGAATTGGTTAGATGGTTCCTGTGCCAGAGGACCAAGTTATGGCCTGTTGCTCAGGCTTCCTCCCCTAGGGTGCATGAGGGTGGTCCCTCATTAGGGTTAGCTCTGAAATGCTTGTTGTGGGTGCAGCTTTATAGTGGACCCAGCTCCCTTGTGCAGGGGAGCAGGTGAGTTTGTCCAGAGATAACATTTTATAAGAACACCAGGAGTTAGCAGAAGGGGCCTTATTCACTTCTCCAGGGCTGAAAGGGTCAGCTTGGTGCAGGTTTTGAATTATTGGTAAGTAATGTGTATTGTTGAAAATTGCATTTGCAATGTTTATTTTCTATCTGCTATTTGTAATAATTAAGATTTATGAAGTGCTTTCTCAAAACCAATGATATGCATCTCAGGCTAATTTTTCTAACTTGACAAGGAAGTTAATCGTGTTGTGGGTTCTTTATTCTTGTACTCTGTACTCTTCTCGGAGAGTCTCTAACCTATAAATCGTAGTGGTTACTTAACCATCTCCCAAAACTAGACTTTGCTCACTCTGGCAACTGAACCGTTATCCAAACATTAACATCACCTACTCGGTCCTGCCACACTCCCAGCAGCAACGCCACTCGCTGCTCGCTAATCTGCAACATCAGCAAATCGCTGCTAATATAGTTACTATTTGGGCACCAGCTTCAAGATGAGGCTTCAGACGGGAAAGAACTGCAGGGAAGCTAATGACCCGGCACCCTAGGATTTTAACGGGCGGGCTTCTCTGCAGAAGCCAGGAATCATGAGTAAGCATGGGCGAAAAATCCGTTCCGCTCGCGGATTTTGCGGATTTTCCGTAAATTCGCAATCCGCGAGATTCGCGAATTTCCCGCAAAATCCGTGAGCGGAACGGATTGGGTCAAAAGTTCAAGCTGACTTTTGTAACTCTTTTAGAATGGCGCCGGCAAGCTGCCAGAGCCATTCTAAAATAGTTACAAAAGTCAGCTTCAACAGCAAGCTCTAATAGATAAAGTAAAGCAGGTGCTGCTAAAAATTCAAATTTGCGGATTGCGAATTTGCAAAATTCGCCCTTGCTTAATCATGAGGAACGGATTACAACATTCAAGAACTCCGAAATATGCTTTAAACCGCAAATGACTAGACAGGACTTTCTCCTATTGCAGAAGTGTTCAGCAACGGTGAGGTCATTGGAATGTTCAGTGTGTTTGGGCTTGAGGAGATGTCAGTTGGATCGGATGGGCTGAGCAGCAAGGAGGCTGCTCCTGGTGGGGCATATCATGGATCTTCCAATCATCCTGTAACTTATATTTGAATCTGTAACCTGATGAATAAACCAAACCTTGTTTTCTATACAACCTGTCTACGAGACATCTTTCAATTTAACAAGAAGGTCAGAAACCCAGCTGCAAAGCAGTTACTTAAAAAAATTAGGTTGCATTTTGATGTTTATTTCTGCCATCAATGCTTGTTGTAATGCAAGAACCTTAAGTGTATGCACTACGTGCGAGACGCGGTAGATAGAGGTCATTCGTCCGTGAAAAAGCAGGGGCATTTTTAAAAAGGGAAGCGGTTAAATTCAAAAAATTTACAAGCACACGCTTTCATTTCAGGAAATACAGCCGTGCGACAGGAAATAAAGATTAACATTTGTACAGACTAGAAAATCAGTTAGGCTTTCGCTATCTCAGTGTTTCAGTTTGTGAAGGTGCCGGGGAGGAGTTCGTTAATGGAGCCTTTTGGGCAAGGACGGCTGCTAATAATTCAGCCGCATACACACAAAATGCCACAAGTCGACAATTTTTCCACCGCTTCTTGGCAGCGTTCACGGGTTATGACTCACTACCAATTTTCCAGCAGGACTAGCCTGTTATGTCACTCTCACACAAGACTGAGGTCAAGCCAAACGACGTTTAGGGGTACAAATAGGCTAAGCCATACTTCCAAAGCCACACCTGCGCTCACTCGAGCACGCTTCTTCAGGCTGCACGGTCAGGGGTGAATACACTGAGGCTATGGGCTTCGTGTCAATAAAATAGGACTTTGTCATATACAACAGTCCATAATATGGATGTTAGCAACAGGGATCCGGTAAGCTGTACGTGATCAAGCTTTCCATTCCACAGCTACTACATTAGACTAATGATAACAACACTACATTTAACAACATGGACTTCTAGTGACCAGATCACAACATGCTGCACCCCACCTGTAATGGTTACACAAACATATGTCCGTTCCTTTTACTGTAATAAAGAGGTGAATTGATTCAGTTTATATTATGCAACAAAAGGGCAGACGGGGATCCCGTAGGCTGGCAAAGCCCTTAAAATGGCAATCACGCCATCTGAGTATAAGATAATCACAACAAGATTCCAAAGTCTAAGCCAGTCTATCAAACGCCTATTGGCTGGACTGCTGTTATCAGACTTTGCATGGGAACAAGATAAGATATGTGCTTCCTGAATAACCCTTGAACAGCTCATGTGAAGATACTCCAATGTTACATGCATTTATTTGCTGGAGGCAATGTTTGTGGTAATTTCAGGTATACCAACCTTAAAAACTGGCAAACCTGTTCATACAGAGAAACAAACAATGGTAACAGTTAATCGGAGCGCACAGCCCAGTCAAGGTTAATGTAAATTCGCAAATAGTAGGTGTGGTGCTCAGGAAGAAAAGAGGGGGCTGGTTACCACAGTCCCAAAGATTAACTACAAAGTGGTACAGTTAGCAATTGGGTATTCCTCTGAGCACTCAATTCAATAGTACAAAGTCTTTATGTAGTTTTCACTGATCGATTTAATGTCCAATCCTTCAATTGTATTTACATCCTAGATCCACCAATTGATAAGACGCAGCCAACACGTGTTTCGTCAAGTCAGTAAGACAAATCACTTCTTCAGGGCTGCAACCCAAAATATTTACAATAAGTTACAATTTTGGTAGATAATAATGACAAAATAAATAACTCTCCAATTACATCTATTAAGAGAGTAAACTATGGGACACACCCTCAAACCAACATAGGTGAATTAACATATAAAAAAAATTCTATCTTTTATGCTGAGTATTGAAAGAAGAAGCACATTACACCAAATTAGTGCTCGTATCAAAAAATGAACTGTAAATCATCATGAAATAAGTTATTTCAGAACCATAGTTCTATGCTATTCAAGAGTTGTGGCTGTGAGTCACCGGCAACACCACTGGTACCCGAATCACGCATAGTGAAGTTCAAGTCTTCCTAATAATAACAAGTTAACTCACCAATATAATAAAATTGGTGTACTCTGAGATTCTCTAATCCAGTAAATTTAAACCTATAAATAAACAACATCTCTAAGTTGAAAAGTACTATAAACTCAATTGTAGTCAGCCCATGTGTGTTTTAACCACATTACCCTCACCTCGAGTGGTCCAAATATCCAAAAAAACGGACTTCAGCATGTATCTGCTCGATTGTACGTGTAGTTCTCCTAGAAATGAAGTATATAAATAATAATACCTGTTACTGTCTAGTGACATATGTCCGTTACACGACAGTAAGAGTAAGTTACTTAAATACGCGTTCAAAAAGCAGTCCCAAGTTGTCTATACTTTTTATTAAAGGCGTACATATATAGTCAGCTCTTCTTATACTATTAAGAATGATCTCATTATCTCTATTCCTCACCTCGTAAGTAATCAGCAATGATTGGGAATTCGTCACCCCATCTGTCACATAACTACTCCATTTGTACGTCACAAGTACGTGTCTGTAACCAAAGGTGTACATTAGTAAAGTGTATAGTTGCTAACTCGATATGAAGTCTAAGTTCCCAACAATATACTCAGGCTTCCCGTTCACTGTATATTCACAGGCATAAAGTGGCGTTCTGCGCCCGCGCCATCTTGTAATGGCTAATTATAGAAAAAACAGCGTGCAGCCATATATAAGTGGTGTGTAGCTGACGCCAGTAAATAATATAATTCAAATCGTCTTCTGTACAAACATCATACTATTAGAGATTGTTGTTTTCAAATTATAATTAGCGATGTGAAAGGAGTAATGTAAAACCCCTACTCTCAATAACATAAACGAGTGCCATCTTAGATCGGTCATGACGCTTAGATATTTCTTGAAGCACGAGCGAATTTCAATTGTTAGTCAATTCTCTCTATCAGCGTTTATAGTTATTACGAATTAACTCTCCTGAAATTTTATTATGATGAACGAGGTAAAGGAAATGTTTGATAGTACACGCGCTAACATCAGTATCATAACACGCGCCATTTTGGATCGGTCAAGACGCTCGGTATCTCAATAAAACACACGCGAACATTATCTATAGGCGATCTCTGAATCAACGTCTTTAGCTGTCACAATTATTAGTCCTGAATTCATATTATGTGGGACATTGAATTAAAACATGTTCGAAAATCCGTATTTCGCTCTCATCAATGGAAATATCTTATAACTGTATGATCAATAGTACTCACTATGCGTTAGTCCGGACACCCGTGATGTCACCAAATAATCCACAACCAGAACATCAACTAGTATGTTAGTAAATTGCAAATCGATTTGGATAGATAGGTTTAGACGGTGGAAATAATGCTGATAACGTAATTTTCTCAAATAATATTTGTGTAAATATTTCCCAAGAATGGCAGTTACCCCTCGACCAAGACTAAAGGCAGAGACAATCTACACAAGGGGTAGAAGCATTGGGGCATCGAGTGGCAGGGGCCTCTCTGTTTTTTAACATCCCGTAACAATGGTCATTGCCCACAAATATGGAAAATTATGAACTTTAATATGAATCTAGGGAACCTATTACCACACCTTGGACAAATGTCTCTAAATGTATGTAAGTTTTTAATGTTTGTTTTTTAACTGTACGCTTTTATGATTTTTAATTCAAAAATCGAATAAAGCTAAAGAATTGAATATTTCCCAAGTAATAGTGAATTCTTTTTAGGGAACAGCAAAACATGACATTCATTCCATAGGGCTGCTCACATGAGGAGTCAACATATACATTAGTTCTAATACATTGTCTTTCAAAAGAAGGGACAGAAAGTACATACAGTTCAACTTGATCATCCATTTGTCATTATCAGTTCTGCAGATATAATATATACATAATTTTACTGTCCTAGGTAAAATTCATATTCATGATCAACATTAAGGCCACATTCCACTGCTTTCAACTTAATTAACCAAAGTACTTCTCTTCTCCTTAATGTCAAAAGTCTGTTCCCCCCACGGGGGTCAGGTTTAATATGATCAATTCCATGGTAAGAAAAGACATGTTGTTCTCTATTCTCAAAGTTCTGTACCATGTGAGATGCAATTGGGTAGCGTGTATCTCCATTTTTCAAGGCTCCAAAGTGCTCAGCCATTCTGTCCCTGAGCCTCCTGATCGTGCTCCCCACATAAATCTTGCCACAGGAGCAGACAATCACATATATCACATATGTGGTGTCACAGTTTATAAACATTCCAATAGTATATTCGCCTGAGTTATTATAATTAAACTGCAGTACCTTATTTTTAGCCCATCTCCATGAGCTACATCTCCCACATTTGTAAAACCATTTAAAGCTACTCAATCAATCTGCTTTGCTAGGTTTACTTGGGTAGCTAGGACTCAAAAAATTTCTCAAAGTGGTTTCCCTCTTGAAGGTCAAACTTGGTCTGTCAAACAAGTGTGGTCTCAGGTCTTGATCCATGAGGAGAAGATGCCAATGTTTATTCAAAATAGTAAACAACCTAGAGCTACCGATGCCATAATTGGTTATTAGTCTGATCTTGTGGTCTTACTCTTACGTCTTTACTTTGTCTAATTAGAGTAGATTTCATTTTAACTTTCTTGGCTCTGGATACTGCAGCTGTAATTACATCCTGTTTGTATCCACGATTCAGAAATCTGTCTGACATATCTGCAAGGTTTCTCTCAAAATCTATATCTAGGGCTCAATTACGTCGGGCCCTAATTAGCCCCCCGTATGGTATGGCATTTTTCTGGCTGCTGGGGTGGCAGGTGCCATGATGTAAAATCGCATTACAACTCGTTGGTTTCCTGAACATTCTACTCCTTATCTTATCTCCCTCAACAAACAGCTCTACATCCAAGAATGTGATGCATCGACTATCATAATAAGTATTGAATTTAAGATTATATGTGTTGTCATTAAGATAGTCAAAGAAACCTTTTAGTCTTTCTACCGTTCCAGTCCATATTAACAGGCAATCGTCGATAAATCGACCCCAATAGTGTATGTATTGTGTCCAATCACTGCCACCCGGTCCCCAGATTCGCTCCGCCTCGAACCAACCCATAAATAGGTTGGCGAAAGACGGAGCAAATAGAGAACCCATAGCAGTACAAAGACGCTGCCTGAACACACATGTGCTGACTACAATTGAGTTTATAGTACTTTTCAACTTAGAGATGTTGTTTATTTATAGGTTTACATTTACTGGACTAGAGAATCTCAGAGGACACCAATTTTATTATATTGGTGAGTTAACTTGTTATTATTAGGAAGACTTGAACTTCACTATGCGTGATTCGGGTAACAGTGGTGTTGCCGGTGACTCACAGCCACAACTCTTGAATAGCATAGAACTATGGTTCTGAAATAACTTATTTCATGATGATTTACAGTTCATTTTTTGATACAAGCACTAATTTGGTGTAATGTGCTTCTTCTTTCAATACTCACCATAAAAGAAAGAATTTTTTTTATATGTTAATTCACCTATGTTGGTTTGAGGGTGTGTCCCTATAGTTTACTCTCTTAATAGATGTAATTGAAGAGTTATTTATTTTGTCATTATTATCTACCAAAATTGTAACTTATTGTAAATATTTTGGGTTGCAGCCCTGAAGAAGTCATTTGTCTTACTGACTTGACGAAACACGTGTTGGCTGCGTCTTATCAATTGGTGGATCTAGGATGTAAATACAATTGAAGGATTGGACATTAAATCGATCAGTGAAAACTACATAAAGACTTTGTACTATTGAATTGAGTGCTCAGAGGAATACCCAATTGCTAACTGTTCATATAGAGGCTCACAAATTTTTAAAAACTGCCCTACACACTGATCTGCCAGATATGCCCATCGGACACTGCCAGATTGCGCTATACACCGGTCAGACTCTGGTTAGAATTCCTCCAACAACAAGGGCGTCCCACAAGGAGCAGCACCCTGTTATAGGACCGATTTGCCAAACTTTAGTTTACACTTAGTTTGTGGCAAGCCACTTTGCTCTATATAGTTCTGTGATCAGTGTAGTGTCCTCGGGCGCGGGGTAGCGTTGCAGTCTACCTGCGCCGCGAGGTCACGCTAGTGCGTGCGCGTGCGCGTGTCGGCACGCGCCCGCTATAAAAATAAAGGGACGGAGCCACGAGCAAACTGAAAAGCAGGCTCCCGAGTTTTATTGATATCGTGGCGCCACATTTATCGCTCTAGCGCCACCCGCGACATCACACTGGTGACGAGGATGGGATTAAAGACCCCAGGCTGTACTAATTCTCACTCCTCCACTTTGAATTTTGGCCTTTGTGAGGGCTACTGTGTTTAGGCCCCAAGGTAATCACGGAGGCCTCGTGTTTGCCTGCAAGAGGCTCATGGTCCTGGGTGCTGCTGCTGTGGTGTCCCTGGAGCCCTCGCCTGTGCTCAACTACATACATGCTGGACAGCCACGCAGAGGGTGAACCCACACTGTGCCCTAGAACTGGCCCACGCCCGAGTGCCCCGTGAGCCCGCCGCAGAGGAGAGGGCTGTGCACCAGGCAAGTGACCATCGTACAAGGAAGGAGGGAAGGGGGGCCACTAGCATAAACACTGTGAACACCACTGCCGACCTCAGCCAGGCAACCACCACTGGGCCCGAGAGGTGAGCAGCACACGTGCCGTGAGGCGCACTACGCACGGGCCAAAATGGCGTCAATCCCTGCCATTGAACCGTTTGTAGTGGATGGGGCTCCATTGTAGTGTAGTTCCTATTTTCCCAATAGGCCCTGCGCATTGGAATAACATAAACAGTAGTATTGGCCTATTGGAGCTCTCCCTAGCGAGAGAAACTAAGGCTGCGAGCGTATTTTACTGGAACTTTACCTGTTGGCAGAATACTTGTTGAACAGTGATTTTAGGAGCCAGAAAGATCGAAATTTGACTTTTAATCGGGGAGCTTTTAAATTGACTTGGGAAATTAATTCAGGTACACTGACATTTCTCCACACGCTTCAATTCCTTTTCCCTGCCTCGCCCAGCCGTTTTCTGTGAATCGGTGTTGGCGGCGGTGAGCGCCATTTTAGGTGTGGCTGGGGGTGCGCTCTAGTCGCGCCGGCCTCCCACCCTCCTCACCCCCTATACAATGTGTATCACGGCCAGACGGCGCAGCGGGCAGGCGCAGCGGGCGCGCCGGATGCGCGCCGAAGCCGCGCCTAAGCCAAGCCCGTCTGCGCCCGTCTGCGCCCGTCTGCGCCCGTCCGCGACCGGACACGGCCCAGGGCCACGACCCCTGGTCCTGACAGTCGAATCACATGGAGCAGGAGGGATTTAGTAAGTCTTTCCTCCTATGCATGTATTCTTGGCCACCATAGTATAAGGGTCGGGGAGAACGAAGGGTGTAGACACTGCCAATTCCGTTTCAACACAGTGTTAGCAGACTCCAGGGCTAGCTGCTCCTTGCTGTCCTGCGGTCTGATCAATGTGAGGTCACTTAGCTGTCACAAGCACGATGTATATGATCTCCTTACGGATAAACAACCAGATCTGTTGTTCATCACAGAAACTTGGTTGGATGCCAACTCTGATCCCGATATTATTCAGGCATTACCAGATGATTAGTCTGGATAGACCTGAAGGCAGAGGGGGAGGAATAGCGATTGGCTTCAAACAGCAATGGGCCTGTAAACTGGAACCAGTTCTTCTGGCGGGATGCGAGGCGGTTGTTTTCACCATAAAGATCGATGGGAGCACAACTGTAAAGGGACTCTTAATCTATCGTCCACCAGGACCTATGTCCAGGTTTAAAGGCAATCTTTTAGAGTGTGTCACAGAAACAGCGATGAGGAGGGATACGTTTCTGTTACTTGGAGACTTAAACACACACTGGGAAGATTTATCAGATAAAGGAGCAATGGAGTTCTGTCAAGAACTCCACACTCTACAGCTAGAGCTAAAGGGGCAGCTCCCTACACATAATCACGGGTATCTGTTAGATCCAATATTTGCCAACTGGGAGGATGTCTCAGTTGCTCCCCCAGTGCCCCTGCCCTGGACCGATCATTTTTTTGTTCCATTTGTAATCTATCTGCCCAAACACAAAGCCACTGCCCCCACCCCACTTAATTATCCTCGACGCAGGTGGGCAAGATTCTCCCTGCCAGAGTTTAACAAGGCTCTGACCGCGGAGGGGCCCCCAGGAGGCAATGACGTGGTTGCGGCAAATAAATTGCTCCACGACCGCATCACGGCTGCCCTGGACTGTACGGCCCCACTGGGCCGGTCAATAATGGGAGCCCGCAGACAAAGATCTGCTCCTTGGTTCAGCGAGGCGCTGCGCAGTGCCAAAAAGGACTGTAAACGAGCAGAAAGACAGTGGAGAGTGGCATATGACGACCAGTTGAAAGAGGGCTAAGAGACGCGTCTATCATAATAAGATCCGGATAGAGAAAGCCACATATTACGCAGACAGAATCCAGGGGGCAGAGAACTCTGCTAGGGAATTATTTAGCATATATAAATCCCTGGCCATCCCGAAAACCTCCTCTCTAGCCGAAGATCACTCGGTAGCAGCATGCAATCGCATTGCCAACTACTTTGGGGACAAAGTGTCTAAGATTTATTCTGCTTTTCCCGCTATACCACCAGTAGTGGAAGAGCCTGCAGACTCAGTAAGAAAGGAAGTTGGTCAAAACCTGCTACTCAATTTCACTACCCCCACACCCGAGGATCTAGTTAAAATATGTAGATCGGTGAAATCAGGCTCCCCTCGTGATCCCGCCTCCCCAAAAAGGTTGGGGGGCAGCCTGAAGACACTTGAACCCTACATTAGGCACCTGCTGGATGTCTCTTTCCGGTCCAGCTCCATACCAGAGGACTGGAAACAGGCTGTGGTGCTCCCACTCCGCAAGAAGCCCAACATAAGCTTTGAGAAGCTGGACAACTTGCGTCCCATCTCCCTGCTGCCTTATTTTTCTAAGGTAGTGGAGAAGGTGGTAAACAAACAGCTAATGAAACTTGTGGAGGAGAACAACCTTCTTCATCCTACCCAATTCGGGTTTCGGCCTCGTCACTCCACGGAGTCTGCCCTTCTCAGGGCTACTGAAACCCTCAGGCAGGGTGCTGATGAGGGCCAAACCATGGCCTTAATTCTCTTAGACCTCAGCGCTGCGTTCGACACTGTAGCACATTCCATCTTGCTACAGTGTCTGAGCAAAGGAGGGGTGAGAGGGGCAGCGTTGAAATGGATCCACTCATTTCAAGCTTTGAGATATAAGTGCATATTCCACCCTTATTACGTCCGTGCTCACCCCAAACTGCCGGGGTATGGAAGGTTCGATAACCTGACATATGGGTTTAAGCAACCACCCAGGTTTCCTGAAAACAAACAATGGGATAATCTGCTATGAACTATAGCCAGTATTGATCTGCCATTTTGCTATTTAATCCTGCAATGTTCCAGAACATTATACCCAACTTTGAACATTTAGGTGTTGGCTGACTATCTTCCTCCTGAAGCATTATATTTTCCATTATTGCGGGATGTATATTCTCTGGATCAACTTCTTTTATCATCGAACCCTGGGTCTATTTCCTGATCTCCTATATAATTTGAATTAATCCTACAGGGGGAATTACCAGAGTGCACATATTCCATATTTGATCTATTGGAACACCCCGTCCCCCGTTTGGGAGCCCCGTACAGTCAGTCAATATCTTCCAAATTTGTCAGGGGTTCGAATCTGTTAAACAGCGGTACTGTATTTCTATTCTGCCTGTATTTACATGCCCCCCTCCTCAGGGGACCATGTTCTCGTTGATTTTGGCCCCAATAGAAAAAGCCTAGCGGAAGAATGCTAAGATCATCATTACCTAAATAATTTCTTCCAGCCCTGACCAGGATAGCATGTATCAACCTTGGATCGCTAAGCGTCAGTACAATACAGTCACCTCTTGTGGCTTTCGGCCCCTTCCCACCCAGGCAACCCGTCTGATCATTTAAAAATTTTAAAATATTGCACCCGTCAAACCAGTTTTCTCTCCCACCCAGTGTATAGTTTTATTACGAAGTGTTTGACAACTTTCATTTTCCCCATTTACTACCTGCTTAACATTGGCAATTACAACTACATAGGGGGAAGCAGCAGGCGACAAATCTAGGTACATACTTTTCTCATTTAATCGTGGGGTAGTTAGCCCTGGTCTACATTCCTCTTTAGTTTGTGTAGTTCCTTTGTGGTTGCGCCTGCTCATGGATAGTGGTTAATCTGCAGGAACTTCATGTACCACACTACATCCTCTATCGTCATTAGGCACTGGTGTTCATTCAACGTTACCTTCTGGGCCATTAATTTGTGTCCCCCTACTATCTTCCCTTTACTAACTGTCCACAATAATAACTCTAGTCTCAGCCTACTTAACACTACCACTAAGTGCTGTTGCCTTATCCCCCATATTACACTCAATTTTTTCCATCTTAGCTAAAAGTTTCTCAAGAATGCTCATTACATTGTCTTTGAACTCACCCATCTCTTTCCTTAATCTCATTTTTCTGATCTCCTATAGGATTTTGGCATGGCAATTTTCTTATTACTGCAGCCATTTTACCATCCAATTTTTTCTCCCCCTAACTGTAGCCTACTTCTTTCTGGTAGGTGGGGTGCTGTTAATCACCAGGCTGTCTACAGGGTGTTTCTGTCGCTTAGGGGGTGTCTGGTTTTCAAGGTCTAAATTGCACACCTCTATATCCTCTGAGATAGATAGTACACACCCATTTGCATTTACTGTGGGATTAGGCACCTCATTATTTGATGTCCACATTTTTGTGTGTTTTTCGGGCTCTTCAATATTAACTACAAACGTACTTAGCTGCCCGTAAGTGATACTTTCCTCCACTGAGTTTATTTGCTCCTCGATCTCCCCCATTGCTCTAGTGAGGTATGTTTTCAGCGACTGTTGCCCGCCCGCGCCCGCACTCATTTTGCTAATAGATTCAGCCTTTCTTTTGCCCATTTTCCTGCCCATTAATCCTCCCCCTTTATTTTCAAATCTATACTGTACTTTATTCGTTATTCTAGGTCAAGGGAAGATAGGCTTACAAATCAGTAAATGTGCTAACCGTTCTATAGTGCTAACTGTTCTTTAGACCAATGAGCTATGTATTAAACCCAATATCCCTATAAATAAAAGAAGGGCACAAAAAATACAAATAACAAATACCAAATAGAAAAGATTTTACAATACAATACAATGATAAATACAAGATACATGTGTGTCCAATATAGTCCAGTTGCAGTATAATGCCCGGTTATCAGGTGTTGCGAACTGCAGGTGTCCAATATGTCACTCTACCAAAGTTTTTTTTTGGTTTTTTCCTTTTTATCCCAGCCTTTTGTCACTCCCAGTCAATCACTATTTATTAAAAAGGAATGAGGGCAGGTAACACAGTACCTTGTAGAATACCAGGGTCTTGGTTATTAGGGAACTCAACACCAAAGGGGAATGGCCCAGCCCAGCCTCCTCCGGGCAAGGACGGGCCCACCCTTTGCCCGGGTGAGCCCGCGCGCGTCCCTTGCCGCAGTTTCCCTGGTTGGCTCTTATCCTCCTGTGTGGTCTAGAGCTCCTCCTCTCCTCTTGCGAGACCGCGCTGCCCTCTGGACGTTGTAGCGCTGGGCAGTGTGCGGTTCACATTCCAGGAGGAAAAGAGGTATTCAGGGGTAGAACTACAGCCACAATGGATGTACTGCTGGTGCTGGGTTTGCAGGAAGGCAAATCAAGAAGCCCCTTCGGAAAGTGCGATGTGCAGATTTAAAAGCGCGTCTCCTAACTCAAAAGGTATGTCCCCAAATAAAGAAGAACCTAAATGGTGCAGCTGCCCAATACTTGCCTGGCAGCTGGGAATACTAAAATGAGGCTTGGGCTCTCAATGTGCCCTTAGAACAAATGCAAAAGTGTTGCAGCTGCCCGCACTGGTGTAGTGCAGCTGAGGATCAAGAAAAAGGGGGCTCTGGCACATCTGGGCCTTCAGGCCCCACTGGGGCTCTCGTGAACAATATTGCCTCCATTGGTGCAGCTGCCCTCTCGTAAGCCGTGCAGCTGAAAATATGGCCAAACTGGTAGGGACAGATGCCCTGAGGAACAAATCATGCCCCAAACAGAACTTGCCCCCAAGCCCCACGGGGGTTCATAACATAAATGAAAACTGCTGATCTCTTTGGCGCGGCCCGCTACCAGCCGGGGATGCTCTGAATCCGTCAGTCACCCACCACGTGAACCCTCACTCACCGGGACAGGGGATCGTTCTGTGGCCCATGGTGCGACTCGGGTCTCCTCTCCAAGTACCGGCAGCACTTCTTCTCCTGTGGCGGCCCTTCTCAGATTCAGCGGATACAGCTGGGATCCTCCGGAGAGCCCCCACCTCTTCTCGGGGACTCTCTCTCTCCACTGGGTCAACTGGGCTCCCAACAGCTCACGGGAGACCCGGGCAGCAGGAGGCCATTGCTCGGCCTGCCTTGTCCATCCGTGTGGGCGTGCGCAGAGCTTCCTTAGTCAAACCGGAAGTCCCGCCCGCCATCAGGCAACATGTTGCCTGACTTCCTCCCGGCTGCGGCGGTGATTCACAGCGGCCAAACGCGGGGTGGGTACCCGCTCTATCAAATAAAAGGAACTAGTGTGCGAGGTGGGCACCCGCCTTTAAAGTAAAAGCATCAGCGGAAAGCATGGTGGGCTCCCGCCAACACCGCAGTAATGCAGGGTGGGCACGCGCTAATTAAGCATTCTAAACAGCGGGTTGGGACCCGCAAAGCTCACAAAGATTGTGGGATGGGTACCTGCCCGTAAATAAAGAAATAAGCAGGGTGGGCCTCCGCAAAGCTTTCCAAGAATGCGGGGTGGACACCCGCAACAGGTCACCATGCGGAGGAATCCTTACGCTGGAGATTCCCTCTAAAAGGGACAGAAGTGCTCCTTCTCAGCTGCAGGGAGCACGGCGCTTTGAAAAGCGTTCTTAGTGGCGGCCCTTCTCAGGTTCGGCGGATACAGCGTGGATCCTCCGGAGAGCCCCCACCTCTTCTCGGGGACTCTCTCTCTCCACTGGGTCAACTGGGCTCCCAAAAGCAGGGAGCACGGCGCTTTGAAATGCGATCCTAGGAAACGAAAGTAAAGCGCTCACAGGCACTTGAGGTCAAACACAAAGTCCTTAGGGATAAAGAAAATAAAGCAAAAGGTCCCAATAGTCTTAAGGCATCCAGGGGCAATGCAGGGCCCAGGGGCTGGCACACAGGGCCCTCCAGCAGGGAGGCAGCCCCCATGGCAGTCCCTCCTGGGTCCCACCAGCAGCAAGCCCCCCTCCATCAGGAACAGAACAGGAACTGAACAATTTCATGGGGTCACAGACCCTTCTTTTATACACACATTTCCTTTGTGCAAAGGTGCAGGGTTTGGGGGAACCAGATACAACTGGTTCAGGAGCACTTTGTGTACATGACTCCTTCCTTCTTTTCACAGGACAGGCCAGGGACATCAGACGCCAAACAGGAGGTGGAGGCAGCATTGTGGTGGGGTGGCACAGCCCTATTCAGGTCCCAGGTGCAACTCCTCCCTCCCACCTACATGCAGATCTCTCTATTTACCACTGGGCAGACTCACCCTGGCTCTTAGAGTTCCCCAGCCCTCTCAGCTCCTGTCCATCACAAGCCAGACATGCAATTCACATCAGACAGGCAGACACACAGCTCACAGAAATGCCAACTTCTAAAAGTGGCATTTCTCCACCAGTCACCATAAATCTGCGCACACCATTGTGCAGCATTTATTCTCACGAGAGCGCACATACTAAACTCGACCCTGCACTCCCCTCATACCAAGAATTACCATGAACACACATATCCCCCATGCATTCCTATGAGAGGGCAGGCCAATCTCACCACACGCACTCAGAGAGCGCACTCACTTTACACTGGGCCACAGTTAAGGCAAAAAGTTCAGGGGAGAACCTCCCAAAATGGACCAAGTCCAACAGGAAGCATTAAAAGTAACGCTCTGGGATACATGTCTAGGTTTGACATGGAACAACCGTAATCTGCTTGACACAGACCTGACGTGGGTGGAGTGCAAGGTATTGTGGCTGGTAACAGCGGTGTTAAACAATCCTGCTGAACGCCAGTGTTTAGCAGAGGCACATACTGAGCGAGCATCTTTACTAGAACAGCTGCGTTGCCAAAACTTTGCAGCTCATGCAGCCAAAACCCATTTGAAGGCGGACAGGGCTGGATCCATTCTCCCCTGGCTGATCTGTCAGGATCACCCTGGTGACCCTATTAGTGGATTACGATCAACAAGTGGTACTCTCCTATCTTTGCAGGGTGATATTCATGTGGAACTGGTCTGCCACTACACAACACTATACAGACACTAGCAACCCCACAAGATAACCCATCCTTCATGACTACTGTGGCATTACCTACACTCACACAGTAAAACAGGAACTCAAACTTATGACATCCTTTGAGACGCACCAAGGCAATAAGAGCATTGGCAACAGGCAGGACTCCAGGCCCGAATGGTCTGCCAGTGGAGTTCTATAAAGCTTGCGCCTCATTACTGGTTCCTTGTTTGCAGACTATGAACGCAGAAGCTCTAGAGGCATCCTGTATTCTGGCTTCCCTGAGGGAGGCACTTTTGATATTGATACCCAAGCCTGACAGAGACCCAGAAGCTCCTATAGACCTGCGTGCTAGCAGAACAAACTGAGACATTCCACTAGGTGATGGCATACACTCTGTATCCTTATATGCAGATGATTTAATAATCTATCTATGGGATGTTAGCGCTACACCCGCAGAGGTTGTGAGTATCCCCCAGCATTTTGTTTCCATCTCTGGCTTACATGCTAATTGGAGTAAATCATTTTCATTCCCATTTGATCCAGAATCCGATATTCTTGTGGACTCAATTCCACTTGCCTGGCAGCTTAGTGTATTCCGATATTTGGGGATACAGATCTATCATTCTTATTAGACCATTTTGAAGGCAACTTGGGACATGCTGTCATGCCGCTGCGTGCCCTAATGGTCTTCTGGAACTGGAAGACACTTCTGTTGTCAGTCACGGGCCTCTTGGCGCGCCTTAAAATGGTAGCACTTCCCCGTCGTCTTTCTTATTTTGCAAAACTGCCCTTGTATGTCAACTACACCTTTCGGTATTTCCAGGGGTTTATACATGAATTCATTTGAAACAAATCACACTGTAGGGTAGCTCTAGCACAAAGATATCAGCCAAGAAATTTGAGCGTCCTGCAGTACCCAATTTTGAGTACTGTAACCTAGTGGCGGTGCAGCTGCAGTGGGCGACATGCTTGTTAGCGACACCGATGCCGTGGCACCAGCCTGGAGCCACGCTGACCTACTGCAGCTTTTTCACCTATGCGCTCAGCCCAAATGCCAAAGCCTATGTTAATCCATGTAGCTTATCGATGTTAAAAGCATTGCTAC
The DNA here is from genome assembly GCF_964263255.1 of Lissotriton vulgaris. Classification (NCBI taxonomy): domain Eukaryota; kingdom Metazoa; phylum Chordata; class Amphibia; order Caudata; family Salamandridae; genus Lissotriton; species Lissotriton vulgaris. The sequence continues at coordinate 2,067,715,629 of NC_141685.1, read as the reverse complement.
ATGTCACATGCTGCATTCTTCCTTACGCCCCAGAGCTGGCAATATTAGGCACACCACAGGGGAACATGTTCATTACTAGAACAGAACTCGTGGAATGGGAGGCCTCTTGGATTTTGACTATGAGCGGCCTTTACAGAGATGGCACACTCCTACCCTATGACGCTCTGATTGAGGCTGATGGGCTCCCTCCGGGTCATTTTCTATTACATGCTTCGCTTATGGGGGCTTTGAGTCGCAAATGGCTTGACGTTACAAACGAACTGCCTACCCTCGAAACCATACAGTACCTCCACATATTGGGACATCGGAAACATCTAGTGCACTGATTTGTTATTCTGCATTTCCACATATGCAGTAAATGGTGAGACATAACGAACAAACTGCCTACTCACTTAACTATGAAATACCTTTATATATCGAGCAAGGCAAACGTCTAGTACACTAATGCATAATGCACCCTGTAGAGAGCCACCCGGCCTCACCCATACTTTGTATCCACTTGGACACACATCCACATACCCCCGGGGCGGGCTCGCTCCGGGGTATATAATAAACAAGCGGAAGACCGCTTGGGGTCTTTCCGGCTCACCTTCACCGAGTGTGCTGTGTCGTCCTTAGTGTGCTGAGTGTCCACGTTTAAGGCCCAGTCCTCACGCACCACATTGGCGACGAGGCCGGTTCCGATCCTGCGTGTGCCTTGCCACCCGCCTCGTGTGTCCGCCTGCTTGTCGGTGCGCAGCCTAGCCTGCTGGAGAGTTCCGTGGAGCCCACCCGCTTTGACCGCCGACCTGCTCGCGCGACGGCTCGAGACCCCCGCCCACGCGCCTCCTTCGCAGGAGCGCCTTCAGCTGGCGGGACTCGCAGCGCGCGAGCTACCAGGGGTGAGTGCTCTGCCTGCGGCCCCGCCGGCGCTGCGCACAAGCGGCCTGCACAGCCTGTCACTTGACTTATCCTCCATCGGGATCAACACCCCCCCCCCCCCCCGGCACTCATATCACGTGTGCGGCCCTGTAAGGGGAGGAGTGAAGAAGAGTGACGCTGCACGTCGGCTCTGCCCTCCATCCTCGCTCAGCGTGGGACGACCTTCCGCAGCCGTGCCTGCCTCTCTCAACAGTGCCATCAAGCATTGGCTAATCACACTCAACAGTGCCATCAAGCATTGGCTAATCACACTCAGCAGTGCCATCAAGCATTGGCTCATCACATATATATCGGTGCATGGAACAGAGCCCAACAAGCATTGGCCACTGCAACGAGTTGTTGCACAGCACTCACTAGTGTCCACTGGATAGCTCGATCACCACATGGTGGAAGGGAATAGCCTCTTTCCCAACGCCTGCTCTTCCCCTGGTGTCACATACGCCCGCAGACCGCCGCTCAGAGGACCGTGGGGTGGACTCAACAGTGGGAGGAAACAGTACCTGGCCTATAACTTCCCGGGGAGCCACAGCACCTCTCACCTAGGGGAACACGATGACGGACACAACGCAAGCGGCGGCAGCGACAGGATCAGCTCCACCCGGCCCCGTAGGGCCGGTGCAGAACCTTGCCACAAGACCCCAGATGGTCAGCCACGCGCACACAGGAGTCGCACCTCTTCCCACATTCAGCGAAGCGACGGACCCCGCGACGGCAGCGCCGTGATGAAAAGCGTGGCTAGGTCGCCTAAATCTATACTTTAAAGGAACTCGCGAAACAGACGGGACAGTCAAAAGGTCCATCCTCATCCTATATGGAGGACCTGAAATATATGACCTGTTTGAGACTCTTCCCGACACTGGAGAAGAAGATGACTATGACGCGGCGGTCGATGCCCTCAACTCTCATTTCGACCCCCAACTGAACACTGATTTCGAGAAGTTTAAGTTCAAAAGGGCATGGCAAACAGAAGCGGAACCAATGGACATGTATTACGCCACACTACGCAGATTGGCCAGTAGCTGCCCATTCGCTAATCCTCGAGAAGAGATCAGAGACCAAATAATCGTCGGGTGTCGTTCAAAGTTATTAAGAAAACTCATCCTCAGACAGCCTGGGATCACCCTAGATGAGATACTCGTCCTAGCCCGGTCCCACGAACTGTCGGACGCATGGGCCGATGAAATGGAAATGGCGTTGCGCTCACCAATGGCACTGCCGGCAGCATCCAAAATGGCGCTGATCAAGGAAGAACACTTGGACGCGCTGCAGAGAAGACCACAGGCCAACCGCCCGCGACAATGGCAATCCCGAGGCACCCAGTGCGCCTACTGCGGTGAAGATCACCCGACGACCACAACATGCAGTGCAAAAGCAAAAACCTGCTTAAAGTGTGGCAGGCTGAACCACTTTGCAGCGGTATGTCAAGAAGGGAGATACAGACCCAACGCCCCGAGACCACGTGGAGGGTATGGACCCAAATCGGCAACACAATGAGTCAGACGACTCTCGCTGGAGCCCGAACTCCCGCCCCGGATAGTCAAGCCCAAGAAAGAAGACCGTGCTACAAAGACTACGATGATGACGAAGTGTACGTGATATCATGCGTCAGCAGGGTGTCCACAAAGAGAAGACCATCACCCATGTGCACTGTCTCCGTCGAAGGCACCGAAATGCGAGCACTTATAGACACAGGGGCGTCAGTGAATGTTATGGACTCCGAACAATACGAGCAAATATCACCCAAGCCTACACTGGCACCATCGAGTGCACGTATCTACACGTATGGAGGCACTGACCCGCTGCCACTGCAAGGAGTCATTAGCACCACTATCATAAACGGCGAATACTCGACAGAAGCTCGATTCCACATTACAGAAGGAAAGAAGGGCACACTCGTAAGCTGTCATACAGCCGAAGATCTGGGGCTAGTGTTCTTCGCAAACCAAGTCCATCAATCACATGCGGACAGCATGCTATAGGAGTTCCCAGCACTATTCAGCGGCCTGGGGAAACTCAAAGGAAAGAAAGTGCGGCTACACATCGACACCTCCGTGCGCCCGGTCGCCCTCAGGCACCGGAGAGTACCATTCAACCTCTGCCCACAAGTGGAAGCCGAGCTCAAGAGACTGGAAGATCTAGGTGTCATTGAAAAGGTGTCAGGACCGACTCCTTGGGTGTCGCCGCTGGTCGTGGCGCCCAAACCCAAACAGCCTGGCGCCATCAGACTGTGCGTTGACATGAGGCTCCCCAACGCCGCGGTGAAGAGAGAGCGCCATATCACCCCGACGATGGACGATATCGTCGCTGACTTAAACGGAGCAAAATGGTTCTCCAAGCTAGACCTCAATGCGGGGTATCACCAACTGGAGTTAGAACCCGAAAGTCGATACATAACAACTTTTTCGACTCATGTTGGGCTCCGCCGATACAAGAGGCTGAGCTTCGGCGTATCGTCCGCCGCAGAAGTGTTCCAGAACGCGATACGGGAGGTATTGTCGGGGTTGCATGGAGTAATAAACCTGAGCGACGATATACTCATCTACTCTAACACTCTGGAGGAACAACACACCCATTTGAGAGCCACTCTGCAAAGGCTGGTAGAGCACGGACTGACCTTGCATAGGTCGAAATGCTCATTCTACCAAGAAGCTGTCGACTTCTTTCTATACACATTTACAAGAGAAGGACTCAAAGTGGACCCGAAGAAGGCGGAAGCGATTCGGACTGCGAGCACCCCTCGGAATCCCTCCGAGGTGCGAAGTTTCCTCGGAATGGCAACCTACTGTGGCCGAATCATCCCCAATCTTGCAGCCCTTGCAGAACCCCTGAGAGCGCTCACACGTCAAGATCAGGAATGGGAATGGACATGCTCAGCAAATCAGGCCTTCCAGGACATCAAAGCAAGCCTTCTTGACAAGGCAGTAATGGCCTATTTTCAACCACGCCGGAAGACAGAACTAATTGTGGACGCCAGTCCCGTAGGCCTTGGAGCCGTGCTGCTGCAAGAGTATGGCGGAGACGAGTGGAAACCCGTCGCATATGCGAGCAAGGCTCTAACGGACACTGAAACTAGATATGCCCAGATTGAGCGGGGGGCCCTCGCCATAAAGTGGGCGTGCCAACACTTTCATTTGTATCTGTGCGGGCAGGAGTTTACCATAGTGATGGATCATAAACCATTACTGCACCTCTTCACAGGATCATCTAGGCTTGCACCTCCCCGAATTGAGCGCTGGGCTGTCCAACTGCAAGGCTACAACTTCAACCTGGTATTCCGACCAGGGGCACCCAACCCGGCTGACTATCTGTCCCGGCATCCGGATGTGACAAAGAAGGCGCTCCCACTCGCTGATGGACAAGAAGTGGTGGAAGAGTTCGTCCACATGGTGACCCAAGCCGCCTGCCCGGACACCTTGACATTACAGGAGATAGGTGAGGCCACCGCCACCGATGAGACTCTAATTCGAGTAAAGCAGACCCTCGAAGAAAATCGTTGGACGAGGTTCCTCGACGGGATCCAGAGCCTAAGGCCGGAAGTGAGCCATGCCCGACAGCAAATCTGGAAAATCAGACATGAATTGAGCGTAGGTGATGAGGGGGTTGTGCTCAGAGGTCATCTCATCGTAGTGCCCGAGAGCCTCCAGCGACACATGCTAACCATCACCCACGTGGACCACCAAGGAATGGCCAAGACCAAAGCCAGGCTAAGAAACAAGGTCTGGTTCCAGGCCATGGACAGCATAGTGGATGAAATGGTGCGATCCTGCCAAGCCTGCACAATAACAGGAGGAGACCCGGCGCCAGCTCCGATCATCACGGAAGACGCACCTCGAACCCCCTGGACTCACCTGAGCATCGACTTCGGCAGCTTCCCTGATGGCAGACACACGCTCGTGGTGGTCGACTCGTTTTCGAAATTTCCCGTGGTGGAGGTCATCCCGTCGTGGCATTCCCTCAAGTCAGAAAAGCCCTCGATCATATTTTCGCAACAATGGGACTCCCTGAAGAGATGAAATCTGACAACGGGCCACCATTTCAAGGAAGAGAATTTCAAACTTACCTGGAAAACCTCCAAATACAACACAGAAAGATTACACCGCTATGGCCCCAAGCCAATGGGGAAGTAGAGAGACTCATGAGAACTCTCAACAGAGCCCTCAGGATTGCCGTAGACAACGGAAATGATCCGAAAGCTGCGCTGGATCAATTTCTAAGTGCTTACAGACAGACCCCACATAGCACAACGAAATGTGCGCCAGCGCATGTGCTATTCGTATGTATAAGCTTTATTCGAGACAATTCTCATAAAAGCACATAAAATCAAAACAGTTATACAATAATACATTATTACGGATTAAAAAGTCATTAAACATGGAGTACAGCTCATACAACATTTGCATATAAAAACCATATTAACAAATAGTGTTACATTAATCATTGTTGAAAGGAATACCTTGTTATCTGCTTCCCCCCAGGGACCGTCGTCTAATTGCCCATGCCCAACCCAGGTATTTAGCTACCCCTATGACTATCGAATCCTGAGTTGTTGTACGTAGGATTCTTATAGCCACTGCGCTGTCTCGTGTCCCCAAGTTTTTACATACCGGCGAGAGCCATTTTCTCCTCGGATTTACATAAGCGTGGCATACGAAAAGAAAATGGCCTATGCTCTCCTCGGCATTTTCGCATGCTGGACATAAGTTATTGGTGGGTCTGTGCCAGCCAGATGTCAGTTTCTTGAGGGGGATAGATCCTGATCTTAACTGAAATACAAGTTTCCTGTCCATTGGTACCGTGATGTTGTCCCAGTAATTTTCCAGGGCAGGAAGAAATTTTATCTCCAGGAAGCGACCAGACATAGAGTCGGCCCTGGTGTCATTCAGCATCTTACCGCCAACCCAATCCCAGTATTGTTCTTTAAGGGCTTCTTTGCTAGGGAAGATCTCTCCCTCGGGGTTATTCCAAAGATTTGAAAACCCTAGGTTTACTAACATGGACTTCAGATGTTTTAGCCATTTTATCTTATGGAAGGTATCTTCCTTGATTATCCATTGGAAACCCTCCGCATATTGTCTTAATTCTGGAATCGTCCAGAGGCGTCTCCAGTAAAGAACTGGGCGCAATCGGGCTCTATCTACAATGGTACGTCTACCTAACTCCAAAAACAGTGGGGTTAAGGGGGTACTCTGTGGGAGTCCTGTTATCCCTCGCATAAACTTGTTCTCTGAAGTCTGGAGAGCCGCTAGACCATCCCAGGCCCATAGCTCCGCGCCATATAATGTGGCACCCAAAACCTTCGCATCATACACTATTAATGCGGGTTTTATGGGGTTTGTTTTGGATTTGCGGTGTTCCCCCCTTAAAGCACCAGAAAGCTGCTGGTGCTTTAAGACCACTTTATCCACATGATGCGTCCAGCCAATGCCCTCTGCGATCTGTACACCCAGGTACGTAAATTCTTTGACAATGTCTAACCTACTGCTGTTTAAGGTTACCTTGGGGTAATTCCTGCGTCCAGGGGAAAAAGCCATTAGTTTTGTTTTTCCCACATTTACCTCTAGCCCATGCTCAGTGCAAAAAGCATCAAAAATGTTTAATGCGCGTTGCAGCCCCATGGGGGTCTTAGACAAAATAAGAGTGTCGTCGGCGAACATCAGGATCGGAACCCTGGTGTCCGCTAACGATGGGGCATCAACACTAGCCTTCAACATCCTCTCGGCGATTCCGTTAATAAATAACGAGAAAAGTAAAGGGGCCATGGAACATCCCTGTCGAACACCCCTTTCTCCCTGAAGAGATGAAATCTGACAACGGGCCACCATTTCAAGGAAGAGAATTTCAAACTTACCTGGAAAACCTCCAAATACAACACAGAAAGATTACACCGCTATGGCCCCAAGCCAATGGGGAAGTAGAGAGACTCATGAGAACTCTCAACAGAGCCCTCAGGATTGCCGTAGACAACGGAAATGATCCGAAAGCTGCGCTGGATCAATTTCTAAGTGCTTACAGACAGACCCCACATAGCACAACGAAATGTGCGCCAGCGCATGTGCTATTCAAAAAGGCACCTCGAGGCAACATACCGACTGCACCTACCTGGACACCCGAGACAAGTAACAGTGAAGCCATTCAGTCACGGAGGCTAACAACCAACCGGAAGGCAAGTGTGGCTCGGCGTGCCCAACAACCGGGCATACGAGAAGGAGACACCGTAGTGGTCCAGGACCGTTATCAGGGGTGGAAATTCAGGACCCTTTATGAACCAGAGAGATGGACAGTGGAGAGAATTCAAGGGACCATGGTGACAGCGCGCAGGGGCAGTCAGGTAGTCACCCGGAACATATCATGCTTTAAGAAGGCGGGGGAGCCGGCTGGCGATCCCGCAAACATCCACGAAGGATCTTCTGAGGAGGCTGACAATCAAGACGAAGAAGGGCCCTGGGCTGAGGCCTCAGCCCCGCGACCGAGCCGAGGAGGGCCTGACGAAGGTGCCAGCCAAGCTGAAACGTCCCAGAACACCCTGACAGGACCCCTGTCTCCAGCGCGGAGTGGCGAGGTGACCCCGGCTGGGGTTGCCGGCTCCCCTGCATGCAGAAGCCGCCGATACCATCTGAGGCCCAACCCAGGTCCGAGCCAGAGACTAAGAGACTTTGCCTGGACCTCACCATAGTGAGATAGTAACCTAAGGGCTAACTAAATTGAAGGAGGGATGTAGAGAGCCACCCGGCCTCACCCATACTTTGTATCCACTTGGACACGTATCCACACACCCACCGGGGCGGGCTCGCTCCGGGGTATATAATAAACAAGCGGAAGACCGCTCGGGGTCTTTCCGGCTCACCTTCACCGAGTGTGCTGTGTCGTCCTTATTGTGCTGAGTGTCCACGTGTGAGGCCCAGTCCTCCGCACACCTATACAGTGTTTCCCCTCACACAGTTATGTGGTGAATGGGAGGAGGATTTGAATCACCAATTCACTGATAAAGAATGGAGGCTGTTCTAGAAAGGTCCACCACGACCCCACGCAATGCCAGATTCTGTCTGATCCAATTGTATGTTATGTACAGTGCCTACCTCACCCTTGAGAAAATCCATCGCTTCTTTGGGCGCGATGACGCCGCAAGTCCTGGTTGCCAGCTGCTCGTGCCAATCTGCTGCACATGCTATGGGCCTGTCCCCGATTGGTGCACTACGGGCAAGCTGTAATGAACCACTTGCTGCACTGCACGGACAGAGATCTCGCGTTCACATGGCAGGTAAGCATACTAGGAAGGTATAGCAGAGGCAAGAACTATAAAGTTATGTCTCGCTTTATTGATTTAGGATTGATCCTAGCTAAATGTTTAATCACTCGTAGTTAGAAGTTCCCTGATCCCCAGAATGACACGGCATGACTGTGCTCATTCACAAACTGGGCACAAGCGCAGAGCGCAGTCTTACTCAGGGAGGACAACTTGGGCCTTGGAAAATACTCTATGGCCCAACAATCAGTGTCGGATTGGTAACGTGGGCACTCGGGCAATGCCCGAGGGACCGCTATCCAAATTCCTGCTGTGGGCTGCTTATTTGAGGAGCCTGACGGGTCGATTTGGGCGGTTTTTGCGTTGTTCAATACCACCAGCGCCCCAGTGGGTACTTGAGTGGCATTTCTGGAGGTAGATGATCGTCCATTACCTTCCTTTTATCAACAGTGGAGGTGTCTCTCGCTGGACAGGCCCATTGAAATATGCATATTGAGCGGGGGCAGGGGGCCTTAGCAAAAGTGACCTCACTTGTTTTCAGGTGCGTGTCACCAGTGTAAATTAATCCGTGCGTTTGTTTTTTAATCCCCCCCCCCTTTTTTTTTAAATAAAATTTCGCAGAAGTAGTGGTTTGCAGAAATGCAATATGCAAATGTGGGCCACTTTTTTTTAGCATGCCCGGGCCGATTTTTAATCCCAACCCTGCCAACAATGAGACGTTCTGATATCGGATTAGCACACTGACATGGCAGCTGACTTACATCTATCTGAAACAATCATGAGTGTAGACGAGGGACATATTGGAGTGCACAAGTCCAAGCTTATAGCTTAATGGGGGGCGCTACCAAAATATGCTTTCTTGGTAGTGACACTGTTGATTACCTGACGTTTTCGGGGGGTACGCTATCAGTGGGGACTATAATCCTAGTCCACATACACCCATATGCTGCACATCCCACAAGAGAACCGAGACTGACTGCTAGAATATTAATGCTGTTCTCTAACAGTATAAACCAAATCTTATTCTCTGGTAGCCACAAATAAAAGGTATGTTAAAAACTGTTCCCTTGCAGTTAAACTGTTTGAATCTGTTGCTAAAGTAAGCTGTAAATGAAGCACCTGCCTGTGTTCTCCAACGGCAATTACCATGTAGTCGCTCACACTGTTATCGCTTTGTATGACATGACGTCATAAATTGACTAAATTACATGTATGTGATTCATATTGTCCTCCGTGCTTCGTACTATCATTGTTATAATTACTAATGTAATCCATATGCTAAAGACCATTGGGGAAAAAACAATAAAACAGATTCAAAGAAAAAAAAGAGCTGTACCATGAAAGGGTATGCAGTGTCTGCAAAATTATTTGCTCTGCATTTTTCTGGTATGCACTGATACTAGGGCCACTACAGGCGAGTCATGTTGCCCAAGTAGCCCTATGAAAGTTAAAAAGCATTTAGCCTTCCCTGCGTTATCTATTCTACATGGAAAGGGAGCCAATAGCTTCAAAGCCTAGAAAATGGAACCAGCTGCTTTAAATCTCACTTCCTTCATGATGTAAAATATACAGGTAGAACTGCAGCTAACAGTTAATACTTCACAGTGTACTTCAGCCCATAAGTGGTAAAGAAGCATTAACTCATAGGAGAGAGGAAAAAGTAATTGTCTTCTATATGTGTTATTTTTCTAGCCTGACTGCATGCACCATTGTGCACTACTTACGGATTTTCCCAGTTGACCATCTTCATTGGGATTTATACTTCTTTTGAGACGGCCCTACCTCTTTGTTTACATTTTTTTCCTCTTTTGAGCTCTTTTAACTTCTGATATGTGTGCACTCACAACTGTCTTTATTAATGAATTATTTCACCACTGCTCCTGCTACTGGAAAATCATATGAATTTCCCTTTGTGTTGGGCGGCTTTTGCATTGCAGATCTTTGTAGACTGTATATTTCCTTGTGAAGCCCTCTCTGGACGCAGCCTGCTGCCTAGTCCTGCTGAGGAATCTGAGCTCCAAAAAAGTGACAAGATGCGAATGAAGAAATCTTCACTGGGCAAAAGTGCCAAAAGTATCCGGCAGGCAAGGGACCTATCCTGGGCACAAAATTAAAATTACTCTTGGTCTGAGCTTTCCTGTAAAAAGCCAATGGCTTCACCAGGACCTCGTTCGATGGCAATATGACTTTGTGGAACCTCCATGACTACAGCCTGCTGAAGACTTTGAACTTTCATTTCTGAGACAAAGTCCCAAAAGAAATTCTCACACCGGGTCAAACCTGACTCCTGTATCTGACACGCGCTCCATCGTGGTTGACCTCAACTTGTACCTATGCCCCGGTGTGCCACGACCAGTTGACCAAAGTTGGTGCATAATACTTTTTGGCACAATTTTTATTTAGGAATTTAAAATGTCATAACTGCCATTCTCCTTATTGGAGTTTTTTGTGATTTTGGTGATTTTAATGAAAAAGTACTCTATTTTCCTAATATAGGGGCCGATTAGGATTACGGTGAATCCGCTTCCTCCGGTCCGGCAGAAGCCACCGCCGGCCCGGAGGATGCGGATTCACCGCTGCGGTGATTGCAAAGACCCCCAGCCAGATTAGGATGGCAGGGGGGTCATCTGCGGACGTGAAGACCGTCCGCTGCTTTTCCGCCGCGGTCCCGCAGAGGAAAAGCTATTATGTGGTGGCGGTGTCTATCAGACACCGCCAGCCATATTAGGATTCATGGGGAAACATGCTTTTCCACGGCGGGACCGCCGCTGCCCATGCGGACAGTCCCTCTTCCTCAGGGGAGGCGGACGGACGCAGGTCCGTCGCCCATCCTAATGACCCCCTTAGTTTGGGAATTTTAGTGTTGTGTTTCAACATTATTACTCTTTTGTTACTGCCTAAATTTAACGGCTCAGATTGCAAAAAAAAAAATAACAAAGCACTTGATCCATTATATGACTCGCTAAGAAGTTGAGAGGCCTGTGGAATTTGGATTTAAGGTTCTACGCTGCAAGTCTTCCATCCGGATAGACTGTACGCATATAGCTAAGATGAAGATAGCTATGCCAAACCCTACTTTATACCTGCATGTGTGTGCTCTATAACGTACTGTTTAGTTGTTATATGGGACATATGATTTAACATGGTGGGCATCTTCATGCATCAACATACGAATAAGGATCTAACAACTTTTGGGTATTGTGCCACTAGTACAAATCCTACTGCCACCAGTCCAGTGGCAAATTAATTACATTGAAAAGTTATCTCAAAATTCCTCTCTGTAGTCGCTACATTTCCTCTTGTATTAACGCCTTGAGATGAAAAAACTAGTTTGTTTCAATGTGCTTATCAAATTCGAACTGTAATTACCAAGAATAGACTCTTCATTCCAGAGACAGTTTTACGTGGCTTAGACTCCCAAATCTTAGTCCTCTAGTGCCGCCACACTAAGTCTTGCTAGCTAGTTTCTAGTCTCTCTCATTGCACGCTGGAGCTATTAGTATATCCAGAGGAAGATCACATCACTGAGGTCCTTCGCTAACTTCACCAGTTATCTTCGGATGTTCTGCTCTAAAATAAGATATTACGTAACTAAACATTACAAAGGTAGGCTTTCATATTTATCTTCCAAAATAATTTTACGAATATCCGAGTTTTAGTATGCACTTTGCAAGGTACACCGCAGATGAGTTGACACCCAGCTTCACAGCAATCACATATACCCATTATCAAAGAATCTGTGTTTTTGAGACTCCCCAACTTTGCAGATACCATTACACCATTTCCATGCAGTGTAGAATACATTATGGAAAGATTTGTTATGCTTTGACTGCTAGGCATACTGAAATTAAACGTTACATCTGAATAATACTAATGCAGTGAGTGTGTGTGGTAGATATTGGCTATTTAACACCTTGTAAAGAGCTCTGTTTCATAGCTTGTTACTTGTTTAACTGTAATTCAATGAATAAAACAGTCAGAATCGCTTTAACTGGAGCTTGTAGAATGATATATGTGGTCAATTCCTCTTGCCTTACATTATAAGTATACTACATGCCACCAAGGTGTTACACGACCTTATCGAGAAACAAGACCAAAGGCTGAGTTCTTTTAGAAGGTCATGGAACTCAGGTGAATTGTAGTATCCTTTTAATGTACGGCAGAGGGTATTTTATACCTCGTAATAGAAGGTCCACTATCACCTTCCCCACAAACTGCTTTCATCCTTGGTACCGTGCTGTTTCTTTTGAGAGGGAACATTGTTCTAGACATGAAGAATAAAAGCAGAATCTGTAGTGCGAAATCAAACACGACAAAAAGCATTTCTTCTTTGTGGCAAAAAATAGAATTCATTTGATGTAAGTTGGAATAAAAAATGCCCTAGCTGCAAATGTGCACAACCATGCACAAAGATTATATCTTTCCTGTAGTTGCTCCTTTTAGAAGAACTGAAGGAGAACACACAACTCTCATTTTTATTTTTAAACTAAAGATGTAATTATGCTCTGTGAGCTGTCTTTCACCTTTGCTGCTGGCTCTGGCAGGAGGCATTATGATGCAACAGCTCAAATGTGACAAATTATTACACTTGAACAGCTTTGTCAATTTATTACAGGTAACTAGACATCACACCTTGATTTAATAAGGACATTAGAGACAGGCTTTTAAACAGGGGCTGCAGGCTGCCATGTATTTTAAATAAAGAAGAGCACGGTTTATTTCGGTAGCAACTTAGTTGTTAAAAACCAATTGTGTGTAATAGATCTCAATAGAATGGGCAAATGGAGCGGGTCAAATGACACAAACCATTTACAATGTGGCAGTTGACAGAAAGGGAGAGACACAGATTATTGTCAGTCCAGCATAATAGAGACTAAGTTAAACAGTAACGGTACCCGTTTGGTAAAGGCTACTCTAGTAATGTATGTCCAAAGAGTTGATAGAAAACTAAGCGAATAATAGAGTCTGGGAGAGAGTGAAGGTTATTTAATTTTGTGGGTCTATCTGTGAACTAGGATGTTTAGTTTGCCTGGCCCAAATCAATACCCAGACCTAACATTTATGATATGCCACATGTATATCTCAGACATTTAGGAACATTTTAATTAAATATTTACACAACACAGGACAGCAATGAAAGTTGCTGCATTGTGTGAATGGACGAGAGCTGAAGAGGCCCATATCTACTAAGATATGGCACTCTTCCGCTCCCCCCTGCGCTGGCGCACTTGAGGCTGCCTAGCCCCCCATAGGGCTCCTTCCAACATGGTGAAAGGCTGTCTGCATTGTGGCCAGGATTTATTTTGTGCAGGAATGGAGACCATCCTGCACAAAGCAATATTTAGCCTATTACTCTTTTGTTGTGTGCAGCAGACTACTGCACAAACGGAAAGAAGAAGTAACCAGGAGAAATACATTTATTTATCCACGTCATGTTTCTGTAATTGGAGCAAACTCAGGTGTACAAGTCTTTGTAAATCTTGGTTTAAATAAAAAAACATGGGTTGACTGCATGGAATCGGCCATGCCCAATCCATATAACGCCTACACAATGCAAAGTAACACAAGGCAGCGCTCTGTGCACCTTTGCGTTTGTTTGTATTTATTAAACGTCGCAAAGTAGGTTTGCGTGATGTAGTAAATGTCAAAAATTATTTTGCATCGGGCTGCACTTCAAAAGTGATGCAACCTCTTATTAATTTGTGCCTAAGTAAGTGTATAATAAATATATACATGTACGAAGGAAGATGGATTGCGCAAAGCAGACTGGTAATGTTGATTCTCAGGGGGTCAGAAAGCGACAGGCATACAGTGGTGTTACTGAAAGCGAGACAGGCTTCTAGACACAATCAGTGTTAATTACTTATTTGGAAAATATGTCCAAATAGACAGTGGGAAAACAACTTTGATGCTCTATTGCTCCTCTAATATCCCTTCCAGGGATTTCTTAGAAGGTCTCTTTCACGGGAAGGGTGGTTCCTTTTGTTTGACATTTTTATGAAGGCACCAGGGTTTCAAATATATATTTTCTTTCATGATTGATTTTGTTAAAACACAGCCCCCTATATCAACAATCACTGGGAAGCTGGATTGTGTATTACCGAATTTTACATTTGCTGAACTGCTTCCGAGAAGCAATATTCCGTGTTGTGATAAGAACTGTAGATCTCCATTGAATCTGCCATTTTGTTTTTCTATCTTCATGTTAATTTACTTGTAGAAATGTGGTTATCTCGCGTATCATGCTTCAATTGAATGTGTACAACTATCTTTATAAGTATAATGATTGTGCTATGGGGTTTTAATAAGATTAATTGAATGCTCTCCCTGGAATATTGCATGATAAATATAAAAAGGGTCCGATCTATCAGATGGTTTACCCATTCTGTGTCTTTGGGGAAACTCGTTAAAACATAATGTATAGGTTTACATCTATCATTGAAGATACCGCTGCGTTTGTTTGAGGTGGTGGCAGCACCTCGATATACCGCTTGAGAAGGCGAGCAGATTGCGAGGGCTCTCCTCTGCTCTTTCCTGTTTCCCACTGCAGTATTGAATCTCTTTTTTAACACTTTCAATTGATTTTAATAATTGCTGTGTTATAAATATGTGTACCTTTTAAAATTACCTCTACAAAGTATTGCATTAATCAGGTCCCCCTGAGCCCCGTTCCACCGCGGCTTCAAGTGCTGATTGTTGTGGAGGGCTAGGTCGGGCGCCATCTTGAGTGTGGGCCGGACCCTGCGGGACCAGAGTTAGCGGTCCAGCGGAGGGTGGGGCTTGGCCTACAAGTAGATCTGGTGCTCGTGGGTCTGGGCGTTTATTTGGGGTGGTGGCAGCACCTCGATATACCGCTTGAGAAGGCGAGCAGATTGCAAGGGCTCTCCTCTCCTCTTTCCTGTTTCCCACTGCAGTATTGAATCTCTTTTTTAACTTTCAATTGATTTTAATAATTGCTGTGTTATAAATTTGTGTACCTTTTAAAATTACCTCTACAAAGTATTGCATTAATCAGGTCCCCCTGAGCCCCGTTCCACCGCGGCTTCAAGTGCCGATTGTTGTGGAGGGCTAGGTCGGGCGCCATCTTGAGTGTGAGCCGGACCCTGCGGGACCCGAGTTAGCGGTCCAGCGGAGGGTGGGGCTTGGCCTACAAGTAGGCATGCACTCTAAGACGCGCAGCGGCCACGCGCAGCGGGCGCGCTGGCTGCGCGCCGAAGGAGCGCAAAAGGAGGGCCCGTCTGTGCCCGTCTGTGTCCCGGACGTGGCCAGCGCCATCCCCCCTGTCGGTGCTCCACAGATGCCCCATAGGACTAGTACTCGATATTCTCGTGAGTACCTTATGGCGCTAAAAGCCTACTCCTGCCTATGGAATGATAAATGGGAGGTAGCAGACAGTACCCCGCAGGTTTGTCATGCATGCAATTTCCGCTTTCAACCCATTCTAAACTGTCTTGCTCAAAGCCCTGATGATTCCTCACACATACGAGCAGGCTTGATCAATGCTAGGTCACTGGTCAAGCACGCTGCAGATATTTTTGAATTATTGAGCGATAATCTGCTAGACTTACTTTTCATTACGGAAACCTGGCTAAGTGAGACATGCGGCCCGGCAGTTGAATTTGCTATCCCACGGGGCTTCAAAATTTTCAGGAATGATCGCCCTCTAGGTAAAGGAGGCGGTATTGCAGCCGTCTTTAGAGAACAATGGGTCTTTTCCCACGACCTTCATGGTCCACTAGCTGATGCAGAGGTGTTTCATTTCTCATTAACACTTAGCTCTCATTTCACCGTAGGAGGCACTCTGGTCTACCGGCCACCAGGCCATGCCGGTAACTTTCTGGGCGAATTGGTGGATATTATAGTTCCACGGGCTTTAAGTTACTCTAGATATCTTCTCCTGGGGGATTTTAATATCCATGCTGACAGTCCGGACTCCTCGGAGACGGTCCGCCTAAACGAAGCTCTTGCCATGGCCTAGTTAAAACAATGGGTTGAGGCGCCCATTCACTCAGGTGAACATGTCCTTGATCTAGTTTGTACTAATTTCGACATTGACATGGCCCGCCCTGAGACAGTGACATGGTCAGACCACAGGCTGATCAGGTTTGCATGGACTTTGACCCGCTCAGCTGAGAACAGCCCCCAAGCTGTTCATGCGCAGAACATTAATGTAAATATACTGTCAGATTGTTTAGCCACCTCCCGCCCAGCTCTCCCTCTTGAAATTGAGTCGGCCGTCAGCTCATTCAACTCATGGATTGAACTAGGGACTGCTGCATCTATAAAAAAAAAAGCCGGGTCTGTAGACTACGCTCTACCCCTTTTAAACCCTGGTTCTCCCACTCCCTCCGTGACCTTAAATCAGGCTGTAAAAAACTTGAACGGATTTGGAGACAAGCATATCTCCCTGAGGCAAAGAAAGAACTGAGGGTGGTGCAAAAAAAGTACTATGCGGCTATTAGATCTGCCAAAAGCCACTACTATGCAGGGCGAATCAATAAAGCCAACAATAACAGGAAGGAATTTTTTACTATTGTAAAAAGCTTTGTTTCACCCTGTGCAGCTCAACCTCTGCTGGCCTCCTCGGAGAAATGGTGAGAAAAACTCTCTGTGTTCTTTGTTGATAAAATCACAAAAATTCAGGATGATCTGTTGACTGTCTGTAACAGTTTTCCATCTCAATTGGCCACTCCCTCCCCAATGATGCCTGACCCCACGGAGCAGTTTGCCAACTTTGCCCCGGTAGAGAAACTGGACATCGTTAATGTCCTTGCGTCCTTAAAATCAGGATCCCCCTCTAACCCCTGTCCTGCTAGAGTATTTGCGGGACTTGCAGATACAGTTGGAAATGAGGTGACTCATATTATTAACCGTTCTTTTCTTACTGCAACTGTCCCGGCCTGCTGGAAGCAAGCGAAACTGCTCCCACTTCTAAAAAAAAAACGGACTTGACCCCGCTGTCCCTTCCAACTTCCGGCCTATATCACTGCTGCCAGCTCTTGGCAAAATATGTGAAAAGGTCGCTTTCAATCAACTGGACAAATTTGTCGAAACCTCTCAGGCACTCCTTCCAGCACAATCAGGTTTCAGAGCAGCCTACAGCACTGAGACTGCTCTAGTTGAAATATCCTAGGCTATCCGGGAATGTCTGGTCGGAGGTGGCAGAGCGGCTCTGATTTTATTCGACCTCTCTGCCGCCTTCGACACGGTACCACATTCCCTTCTGCTCACCAGCCTAGCTGCCATAGGTATTACAGGCCCTGCACTCGACTGGCTGACATCATTTCTAAAAAATAGAACGCAACAAGTCTGGATGCCGCCCTTTGCCTCCTCCCCCAAGAAACTTACTACAGGTGTCCCTCAAGGTTCTACTAGCCCCCTGCTTTTTAACATTTACCTCACCCCTCTAATCTATCTTGCAGAACAATTAGGAGCAAAAATTATGGCTTACGCCGACGATACCCAACTTCTGTTCACATGGCCAAAAAACAACTTGGATACGTCGGCAGCCCAATCCTTCCTGTCATCTGTTTTTCGTAGGCTAGCCCTCGCCCAGCTAAAATGCAACGAAAGCAAATCAGAGATTCTGCTGTATGGCTCCTTTCCAGTCAACTTTAGCGATCTTCTCTGGCCTGCTGACCTGCCATGTCCTAAATCTATCGGCGGCCCCGCTAAAAATTTAAGAGTCTGGTTCAACAATGACCTCAAATTTGAGGATCATTTAAAAAAACTTACAGGGGTCTGCTTTTCCACTCTGAAAACGCTACGTAGATTTTTTCCCCTCCTTCCGAGAGAGGCCAAAGAGACCGTTATCCGTGCCCTTATACTTTCTAGATTAGACTATGCGAATGGCCTTTTCTGTGGTCTACCGGCTTATCTTATACATCGCCTCCAGGTCATTCAAAATGCCGCTGTGCGACTTTTGTTTACATACCCAGAAGCTCCAGTGTCCGCCACCCTCTTCGCGCCCTTCACTGGCTCCCAGTCGCTCACAGGATCATGTTTAGAATCCTTGTCATCTCTTACCGCGCTGTCCATCAAACTGGCCCAGTTTATCTGAGAAAAAGATTTTCCCTCTATGTTCCCAACTGGCCCCTTAGGTCGGCCAATTTGTGCTAAATGACCGTACCTAAATTTAAATACAGCAGACTAGGTGGCCAATCCATCACAGTCAGAGCTGCGAAAGCCTGGAATACTCTTCCTCGCCACCTAAAAACAGCCCCCACCATCACTGTTTTCAAGAAAGGACTGAAGACCCACCTCTTTAACACCACTCTGTAGGGTTCTCCCTTCTCTCTATATTACCATCTCAGGAATCTTTCTGCTCTGCCCTCTCTCTCTTTCGCGGCAGGATACTATTTTCTTAGTAATTGAGCGCGCTACAAAAGCTTTTATAATAATAATAATAATATAACTGTAATCTGTTAGTTCACCCTGTGTTAATCTAACAACAGTAAGAAATCCTATTATACATCAGCTGAAATACATTTCTGGAGCTGTAACTGTGAGGAACGTTTGTGTATAAATTAGGTCAGCAATGAGTCATTGTGTCCATGACAATATGGAGGCACCTTCACATCCTTATTCCTATTCATTTTCACTTGTAATTCATTTGTAATATAATCAGGAGTATGGTACATAAAGTGACAGGGCTTCCTATTTTCTTTCCCCAGTTTTGAATTATATAAGCAGGCTAATATTAGGCATAATATGTTTTTAAATGAAGTTATTAAGAAGTTGGGTTGTTGGTTGAGGGGGGTAGAGGGTGGAGGCCTACACACGCAACAACCACAATCCTTGCCAGGGTGAATCACATAAATCACTAAATTAATCTGTGCTTTACCTTCTGGTAGCTTGGCACTAAAGCATACAGGCTTAACTTAGAGGCACTGCGTTAAGTATTTTTGCAGCACACAAACCGTAATAAATAAAAACACAACACAAAAAAAATCGCAAACCAATTTATAAAAATTGAGTTGATTTTAGCTTTGAGTAAATATAGCACCTAAAAGTACAAATAATTACTCACGGTCATCTGATCGTTTTAAACACAGGGAAAGACACAAGTTCAGGCTGACCGTGATGGAGTACTGGGCAGGGATCAGGTTAGTCCTGCCAAGCCAGATATAGGTTTAAGATGGTTCAATGTAAGTGTCATACAAAGCCCACTGGTGGATGCAGAGAAACACCTTCGCTCAACAAATGCTCCGACTCCAGCCTCATGCCAGTACATTCTACCCTTTCCCACATGTCATTTAGAATGCCATGACCTAAGGCATTCTGAAAGCTAATGCTAGTTGCACAAGACAAATGTAAGGAGAATAGTGCTGCTACTCCCAATATCCTAGATCGGCATTCAGGAAAGCGATTATTGTGGAATTCCAAGGATAGACAAAGGCTTAAAAATGAAAAGGAAGCAGACGCTCATTGGTTTCAAATTAAAGCCAGCGGTACAGAAATGTGACAGAAGGTGAGTGGCATACTGGATGAGTGGGTAACAGAGTAGTGGAGAGAAAAATAGAATGCACAGGTCCTAAATTCAGTGGCCATTTTGGAGTGCTTGTGATTTAAAGGCCAAATGTCGGGAGATTAATGCTACCCCCAATATCACAGAGCTGAAATCAGAAAAAGAACTAATGTTAAATTCCTAGGGGATACAAAGGTGTAAAAAAGCAAAATCCAAAAATGAGAGGTTCACGTGGGAATGGCATAAAAGGAAGATGCGTGGCCAGGAGAGGTATTACAATAAAATAGGGCCAGTACAGAAAACATTAGACTGACATTGCCGGCGACAACACATATTTATATTAATTTGTAGTTTATATTCAGTGAAATTTGGCAGTCCCAACACAGAGACTATCAGCATCCTTGTTTAATTCTAGTTTCATTGTACATCCCAAAAACTGTATGAAGTGTCTAGTCCTCTGGCCGGGTAAAGTTGGTTCTTATAATTTCCTATTTCAATAACACTATGAGATGCAGATGCTCCAGGATGCCCCCTCTTGCTGGGTCTTGAGATCGCGTTGACTTGCCACCTCAGATCATTCTGATCAGATCGTTCACGCGCAGCGTTCACCTCAGATCGTTCACGCGCAGCGACCGCGCCCAACCCGCGCCGAAGGTGCGCCAAAGGTAAGCCCGTCTACGCCCGTCCGCGCCTGGACCGCGCCCAGCGCCTGTCCCCCTGGCCCCCGTCCCTCCCAGCCCCCCCCGCCTTACCTACGATGCCGCCACCCTCCTAGCCCTTAACCCCGGTCGCGCCCCCAACTGCGTCCAAGCCGCCCCTGGACAAACCCATGGACCTTTCTCCTGCTACTCCTGCAAATTCAGCGGCACCTACAACATCTCCGCTACAACCACACCACTGACTCCCGACCCCAACCACCTACAATGCATCCTTCTAAACACCCGTTCGGTCCACAGGCACGCCATTGACCTATGGAATCTACTTGACACCATTTCCCCAGACATCGCCTTCCTAACGGAAACATGGATGAATGCTTCCTCCGCACCAGACATCACCATTGCCATCCCTGAAGACTATAAAATCACTCGCAAAGACCGTACCGGCCACACAGGAGGAGGAATCGCTATCGTCCATAAGAAATCTATCCGCATCTCAACCAGCTCTGACGCCAACCTCGCCAACTCCGAACACCTTCACTTCCAGATCCACATCGACCCCAAGACCACACTCAGAGGCACCCTCCTCTACAGACCACCAGGACCCTGCGCAAAATTCTGTGAAGACATCACGGACTTCATCACTCCACACGCGCTTCCCTCCAAAGAAGACATCCTTCTGGGAGACCTCAACTTTCACCTTGAAAAGATCAACGACCGCAACACCACCACCCTCTTGGACAACCTCGCCAACCTCGGACTTAAACAACTGGTCACTTCCCCCACCCACATCGCAGGTCACACACTCGACCCCATCTTCACCTCCAGCAATCATGTCTCCTTCAGCCACACTACGGATCTCCTCTGGACTGACCACAGCTGCGTTCACTTCACCTACAACAAGCCCAAACCCACCAACCACCTCCAACCAACTCTGCAAAGAAACTGGAACAAAATCACCACCGACCAGATCTCCTCATCGCTCCTTCTAAACATCCCAGCCCACTCCTCGGACCCAAACCTAGCCGCCGCCAACTTCACCCTATGGTTATCCAACACCGCCGACACCTTAGCACCACTGAAAAAACGTCAAAGCAAACCTGGCAACAAGAAGGCCTCATGGTTCAACAATGATCTTAAGAAGTCCAAGAAACTCTGCCGCACCCTTGAAAAAGCTTGGAAAAAAGACCCAACCACCAGCACCAAGGACGCCTTCAAAAACGCCACCCGCACTCACCACCAACTAATCCGAAAGGCCAAGAAAACAGCTTTCAAGGATCGACTTGACAACAACGCCCACAACAGCAAGGAACTTTTCAACATCGTCAAGGAGTTTTCCAATCCCTCGGCCAACTCCAACGACATCACCCCCTCTCAAGCCCTCTGCGACTCCCTAGCCTCATTCTTCCACAACAAGATTGCAGACATCCACAACAGCTTCGACAACCAACCCGTAGCCCAACCCACCCAACCACACGCCGAACACTCTCCCCCCGCGATCACCCTTAACGACTGGAACCCAATCTCCACTGAGGACACCATCCGCCTGATGAACTCCATCCACTCAGGATCCCCCTCAGACCCATGCCCTCACCACATCTTCAACAAAGCAGACTCCATCATAGCACCGCACCTCCGAGACGTCATCAACTGCTCCTTCAACTCTGCCACCTTCCCGGAAAACTGGAAACACGCTGAACTCACCGCCCTTCTGAAAAAACCCACAACGGACCCCACCGAACTCAAAAATTACCGCCCCATCTCGCTCCTTCCATTCCCGGCCAAAGTAATCGAGAAAGCTGTCAACAACCAGCTCGCCGCTTTCCTCGAAGCCAACAAATCCCTCGACTCCTCACAATCCGGCTTCCGAGCCAAGCACAGCACTGAAACCGCCCTCATCGCAGCAACAGACGACATCCAATCTCTACTGGACAATGGAGATACAGTCGCCCTCATCCTCCTCGACCTCTCTGCAGCATTCGACACAGTCTGCCACAGCACCCTTTTACAACGCCTCAGCAACATCGGAATTCATGGAAAAGCACTTGAATGGATCACCTCGTTCCTCACCGGAAGAACCCAGAGAGTCCGCCTTCCACCATTCAAGTCCGATGCCACCGAAGTCATCTGTGGCGTACCACAAGGATCCTCTCTCAGCCCCACCCTCTTCAACGTATACATGAGCCCCCTCGCGACCATCGCCCGCCAACACAACCTCAACATCATCTCTTACGCGGATGACACTCAACTGATCCTTTCTCTCACCAAGGACCCCAGCCCCGCCAAAACTAACCTACACGAAGGAATGAAAGAAGTTGCTGAATGGATGAAACACAGCCGTCTGAAACTGAACTCAGACAAAACAGAAGTCCTCATCCTAGGTACATCCCCCTCTGCATGGGACGACTCTTGGTGGCCGGAAGCCCTTGGAAAAGCACCCATCCCGACAGACCACGCACGAAACCTAGGCGTTATCCTGGACTCTTCACTTTCAATGAACAGACAAGTCAGCGCCGTATCCTCATCCTGCTTTAACATCCTTCGCATGCTCAAAAAAACATTTCGCTGGATCCCCACCGAAACCAGGAAAACAGTCACCCATGCTCTGGTCACGAGCCGACTGGACTACGGAAACACCCTCTACGCAGGCACTACCGCTAAACTCCAAAAGAAACTCCAACGAATCCAAAACGCCTCAGCCAGAATCATATTAGACATCCCACGCAACGAACACATCTCTGGTCACCTGAAAGACCTCCACTGGCTACCCGTCAATAAGAGAATCACTTTCCGACTGCTAACCCACGCACACAAATCACTCTACGACATCGGACCAGAATGCCTCAACTCAAGACTGTCCTTCTACACCCCCTCCCGCCAACTACGCTCCTCCAGCCAAGCCCTCGCCACTGTACCTCGCATCAACAAGACCACCATGGGAGGCAGATCCTTCTCTTACCTGGCTGCTAAGACATGGAACTCACTCCCCACTTACCTTCGCCTTACCCAGAACCACCTAGCTTTCAGAAAGCAACTTAAAACGTGGATATTTGACAAGTAATCCTCCTCCCCCTCCTTAGCGCCTTGAGACCCTCTGGGTATGTAGTGCGCTATATAAATCATCTGACTTGACTTGACTTGAAAAAGTCCTTGTTGAATGTAGTGTTCCACCAGGGGGGCACTGGGGACCCTGCAGGAGATGCTACTGCAAAGTTGACATATACGATTCCTTATCTTTTGTGCTGTCCGTCCTATGTAGAGTTTATTGCACAGGCATTTTATACCATGCACAACATTACTAGAATTGCGGTTAGAGACATTTTTCATTGACATACTAGTGTCTCCATGTGTAAAGGTTTTGGCTTTGAGGTAAAAGGGACCCCATTTGAAATGCTCAATTAAGAGCCGAATACCCCAGTGTTCAGCAAGTGTAGCTGGTGCTATGTCTTATGCGATGCTCTTTAAATGTTTTGCCTCTGTTATAGGAAAACAATGGTGGTTCTAAGAGCACCTGCTTCCGACACTAAATAATGGTTCTTTATGTATCTCTCAACAAAAAAGGATACAGGTGAAAAAGTGGTAACACACTAATCTATTCAGTGCTTAGTCAATGTTCTGTATATTGTGAGGGAAATACCAGGCGTGTTTCAAGGAGCATTTCACAAAGCATCTTGGGTACCCACAGGATATTAATTTATTCGACTTTATTCAACAACATTTCAACCTCCCTATAGAAGTATGCTAACAGAGGGTTTCATTCAGTAGGCCCATGTAACACAGTGGTATATAGTCTGCTTTTTGTTCTACTTTAACAACGGAGCCTCCCATCACCTTATGTATGTTTTATTTGACCCCCCACTGGCATGGACTTAGCACAGACGAGGGTCCCAAGCTCACTGCTTTACTTGAACCAAGCTGTATCCAGATGGTGAGTCCATTACTAGGGCAAAACTGTTGCTTCTGTTCCCATTCAGGGAGGACCTAGCTTGGTAGTTTGGGCTGGCTATGACTAGGTTCAAACTGAGGTGGTATGGTGAGCAATAAAACAATGAATGAGAGTGCTACCCGAGCTATTGCCAGTGGTTGGATTTATTTCAAGCAGCCGCCCATCACCTTTTGTGTGTTTGATCTACTTTAACCGAGAACTAAGAAAAGGATGTCACTCTGTTAGAATTTTGTCAAATGAATTGATTAACAAATGTCATGGGGCCATGGTTTTGTGTTATAATGTTTAACCAAGGCTCCTGATTAATCTTGGCTTCTCTGGTAATGTAGAAACTGTCACCCACTAAGGCACCTTAAAGAATGACCCTTAACAACACCCCCTCATTTACACTTCCTCTCCCTGGAAGTGTCATAAACAGTGAAACAGCAATAATCCACAGGGCCCTAACACACATTTTCCTTTCCCCACTCACTAAGCCAGAGCCAGGCCCAGGCGTGAACTTCATAACAATGACACTAGCAGTTCAGGCAGACTGAGCCCTACGATACTCTGATCCATGCTGCTACAGTGCCAGCTGCACCATTGATTACTGCGACCTTATCATGACCAGTTCTCATGCCTGAAGGTATGTGGACTGGCTGCTCAAAGGAAACTTCCAAGAGATCAGCAACTACTGGTCACCTTACCCTGTTTCCCTCTTCCCGGTGGTTGAATCAGTGGAAATAGGGGGACATAAGGTATATTGGTTCATTTTCCAAATGCAGGAGTTGTCTCAAATTTGATTGGAGGAACACAAGTCTCTCAAGTGCTTGACGCATTTTCAGGCTTGACCATTTATGTTCTCACATCAGGATGCCTTGCCAGAAAATCTACTTAGATGAAAAATATTGATGATAGACTTGTGCTTCTCTTCTCCCTAAAACATATATTTTAAATAATCTTCCAGGGTTCTTTGGCCTCATCTGTAAGAAAGATTTAACTGTCGCATTTTCATTACAAATGGTAGCAAAAATGATCCAGAAAGCAGTTTTAACAGCTGTGCTGTTCATGACTAAAGATTCACACCCATTCAGCCATACGATATGTATTTTTTTAAAGAAATCTTCATTCCATAATATACTTTACATTTGTCTTTGTAGACTTCTGTAAATTGTTTTATTAAATACCAAATGCTGCCAGCGGGAGGTTAACATTGACGTTATTTTGGCTAGAAAGTGGAAGGGGATTAAATTCAAAAGCAATTCTGTATCTTATGATAGATTACCAATGATCACTAAAGTCTTTGCACAAAATAGACTTTGGGCATCATTTAGATTTTGGTAGACGGGTTACTGCATAAAAATGGTGTTGAATATCCCGTCGGCTGAAATATAAATCCCATAGGATAAAATAGGATTAGTATTTCCGCAGATGGGATATCCGTAACTGTTGTGGCGGAGTAACCCGTCCTCCAAGATCTAGACTAAAAATTGAATACTTGTTCACATCATACTATGAAACCGGGAATTTTGAAATGGGGTCTGTAGGATACAATTTTCCCCCTTCCTGAAATATGAAATCCTTCTCAAGACTTGTGTATGGAAATATAAAGCGGTAAAAGAATATGAAGGAAGCTGTAGCTTTGATATGTGTAAATGAAGGAAGATGCAAAATTCAACAGTACATTCAGTTAAGGATGCTCATTGGCATTCCTGAGGTATCTCAGATTGCTTCATACCATGTACAAAATGTCATGGCAGAATTTTAAACCTACTCAACACATTTCTTCTTTGTTTTTACTCAACTAAATGTTCAATAATCCTGAAATCAGTCGGCAAAATGATTTCTTGGTTAAAAAACAAATGAGGCATGAGTCACAAAGTAGCTTGCACTTACAGATTACGTTTTTGAGCGCAAATCGCTGCGTGTGATTCACAAATGATTAGCTTGCTGTAATAATTTCTTATACTTCTCCAAAATATTACCAACCAGCATTATGTTATCTGGTGTAAATCCTATGAAAAGGGCTCTCCAAGATGGACCTTTAAAGCTTCTCAATGCCTTTGAACATATTAGTTTGTGGCAATTAATAAACTGCTCTTCAAGCATCTCATACCTTGTAATTTGTTGGGAATCCTACCAGTCAAGGGATGAATTAAATTCTGGAAGAAGAAGAGAAAAAACATCAACTTTGTTGGGTGTATGCTAACATTCCACAAAGTCCCTGGTATTCCCACAAGAGAACCATATATGGATATATCACTGAAGAAGTGCACCTTAAAATAATCATTGGTAATGACATTAAGGGGCCGATTATGATTGCGGTTTTTCTGGATCCTCCGGGCCGGCAGAAGCCACCGCCGGCCCGGAGGATGCGGAAAAACTGCTGCAGAGCCTCCAAAGACCCACCGCCATATTAGGATGGCTGGTGGGTCTGGAATTCCGTCCGCCGCTAATATGGTGGCGGTGTCTAATAGACACCGCCAGCCATATTAGGCTGGTTTGAAAGACATGGTTTTCCACTGCGGCTTTTCGGCCGTGGAAAAGCATATGGACTTTCACTTCGGGGGCTCGTTGCGGGCCCCCTGGGTGAAGGGGGTGGGGGGTGCACATGGGGTGTACCTATGGTACCCCCTGCATTTGTGTGCACAAAGCAGTAGGCACTGCGCAGTGCCTGCTGCTTTGTGCATGCAAATGCGATGCATGCATTTTTAACCTTGCGGCGGGTGCAGCTTGAAGCTGCACCCGCTGCAATGTTAAAGATGGAGGATGTGACCGCCACCCTGGCGTCACATCCTAATCTGCACGGAAGGACCGCCGCTGCCCCTGCGGACGGTCCCTCCTACACTGGGATGGCGATGGACGCAGGTCCGTCCGCCATTTTTTTGAGGCCCTAAGTCTGGCTATAAAAGAATGTTGTGTGGTAATATGAAGCATTACAAGTAAATAACATGGGCATTAATATGCATTAGTATGGAAACAAAGAAATGTTCAATAATATTGGTGTGGGTTAAAAGGTCAGGTGACCGTTGCACTGTCAAACCAGAGCTAAGCATTCATGTAGGTTAATAACTGTCCTCCTTCCAGCTGAGCTGCTGCCAGAGAAAAACACCATAAATTAACCAGTCATCTAATACACTGTAAAAGCATAACAATGTCGTGTGTGTGCCCCTGAAAGTTCAAGCTCAGGCAGCAAGATAAATAAACAAAATGATCACTGCTACATCGAAGTCAATCATTTCCTTTTGTGGTAGCATACAAATTCTTCCCAATCAAACCAACTACTCCTGGTTTTGAACATTTGGGTTGAGCCAATGGCCCTCTCTAGTGATGCTCACATAATTGTCTGACAATAGCTGCGCTGTCAAGCCAGACTATCAAAACAGAATGCACCTGAAAAGTGGTCTGAATTCAAGGAATAACCTGGAAAAACATTGGAAATCCAAGAAATGTAACAAGCTATGTCCATGAGAGAACGGTTATCTCCGGGAGGTAGTTTACCAAAATTCCTGGGACTCGTCTATAGTGTATAAGTGTGTTTCATTGTAAGGAAAGACTGTTCAATATATGTTTTACATATTCAATACATGTACCTGTTTCTGTCTCCAAAGAATAGATCAGATAAAAATTAATCTGATGTTTTCACAAATTTCAGTGATCACTCTTTGGGCAGTCATGAACAGATCCAAAAGGCAAGCTCCGATGTTATCCTTCAGCTACATAAAGAAAGCGCCATTCTCCCCTGTCTGGTTCGCACGGTAAGATATACATCTCCTTTAATTCATTCCCTTCCAGCAGGTTGCAATGTTATCATCCGTTAAAACATTTGCCTATACCTGCACAGAGGACCTTTGTACGCGTCCTTTCGCCCATTCTTGTTTTCTAACTACGTGAATGTGGTCTCATTATAAACCCGTTTACCTGTTTGTTTCCTAGAGTTCTTTTAATAAGAAAAATGCCTTTCATTTAGTTCTTTTGCGAAACTATTGAGATATAGCATTACTTCTTTTCTCTATGATATAAGTTGATCATGTTTGAAGGACGTTTTACTTAATGCTATGTAGAGAAACATATCAGACATCATTTAACAGAATGGGATAGTTAAGCAGCACTTCAGTTACCAATCAGAAAAACCAAATCTAAGAAAACTCGGCAAAATCTTGGTGAAATTGGGTAATTTACACATTTACTAGCAGCTAATTCCTGATTCAATGACCTATATTGAAAGTTACATTGTTTTGGTCTATTCTTTTTTAAAGACCCACATAATTTTGCACTTATGATTCTGGCACTGTTGCTATATAATTCCAGTTGTCCTGGAAAAGGTGCAGAAGATAGCTGCATTGTACATATGCAGGATTTTGTGTCAGTCTCTTCCAATATACCCACTCGTTTTTCAGCTTGCACTTTTCATTTACCAAGCAGTGAGTACTCTATCTCAAATCGACAAAAGAATGCGTTCACCGACAAACATATACAGCATGAGAGAAAGTTGCTGAAACATGTTCTTTAAGAGTGCGCAATTTTCTCATACCATGCTGTAAGGCAGTACTTCAGTGAGAATGAGACTTAAATTGAAAATGGCTCTTAAAGGTATATTTCTAGATAACTTGAGAAGGGCTGTAAGTTATCACATCACAGGTAAGTACGTTGGCAGTTGTTACATCACCACGACATCAGGTAAATTTAGAATATATATATATATATATATATATATATATATATATATATATATATATATATATATATATATATATATATATATATATATAAGCACAGACCCAGGTTTGTACCAAAATTCTTGTTTATTTAGCTGTTATTCTGTCGGGCATTACGCGTTTCTGTACACAACGTGCCTTGATCACATGACACGGAGAAGTGTCACCTGATTCTTTAAATGCCAACAATTCTCACTTTTTTCATTTTTTGTGATGCAATCTTAAAGTGACATTGCTCATATTTTAGTGCAAGACGCTACATTGTGACGTCTTAATTGTAATATCAGTACAATACTTAACTACAATTGACCTCTTTACAAGTTTATACACATGATTTTATCTATTGACTTGTGCAATTTCGCATAAATATGTGCAAATTATGCAATACAGTACATCACATTGTGCAAAAAATTCTGTTGTTCTTGTGCAAAGCTCGCAACGATTATCAAGGTATATATATATATATATAAATCTTGAAAATGACAAATCCGAGAAATCCAGAATAAATCAAGCGCGCACCATAAGGACAGTACAACTGTTTATTGTGCATACAACTGTTTATGGCGCTTCCGTCCTTGATCATAGGATTGGCATACAGGGAGACGCAGCGCGCAGGTATCTTATTAAGGTAATCAGAGTTCCGTATATGTAGCCTCTGTGTAGTGATAATTAGGTTAGAGTTTCCAGAGGTAAGGCAAATTATATTTTGCTTATAACTGTGACACCATTTGACATATCGGCATGATAATTTAAAAAAATAAAAGGTCTGCCACTTTGTATGTATGTATGTATGTATAGGCATTTATATAGCGCACTACTTACCCGTAAGGTCCCAAGGCGCTTCGACCGCTGCGAAACCCTTCCTGGCTTCCCTGAGAGATGGTCCCTTAATGGGTATCTCCAGGGTGAGACCAGGCATCCCCGGCGGTCTGGTGGGGCCGTTAGTGAAGATGAGGCAAGCTAATGCCCAGAGTTGCCGAGTGTGATCGCTGATCAGAGTGGGCACCGAGGCGAGAGAATTTTCGAGTCTGCTGACCCTGGTCCAGAAACCTGCCGCGCCGGGAATCGAACCCTGGTCCCGGGCCGTCCTCTGCTCTCGGGTCTGCCGCCTCTAACCAGTGAGCCACACTACTCTTTCATGGAAAACTTTGTGTCAATCCATCAAGCGAGGTTCCCGAAAATTGAGGAGCTCTCAAAAGTGTAATTTTGAATGTTAATTTTCATAGGAAACAAGGGGGCACATGTACGACAATTTTTAACAGTTGCAAACTGGAAATTAGGTCATTTGCGACCACTAAATAGGTCTGTGGCATGTACAAACCCTATTTTGCGAGTCGTCAACCTATTACAGACTCGCAAAATAGAGTTTGTGACTCGCTCAAATGTGAGTACGTAACATTCACATTGTACCACTGTGATCGTGGGACGGCGGCGGGCTGGAAAATCAGGCAAGGAGGCCGGATGTAGTGGGAAATGTCGTTTCTTTATTGCACACTTGGAGTCAGTGAGACAGTGGGAAAACAATCGGAAAAAGGCAAGGTTCCGCCGGATGGCGTCTCAGTCTTCTCCGGGTTCTTCGTTGGGTCTAGGGTCTTCGGGGAGGTCGGGAGCTGGGGTGGTACTCGGAGGTAAAAGAAAACAAAAGGAGCCGTTAGTCCAACTGGACTTGCTATAGCACAAACCGTAGCCAGCACCGGGAGTAAAGTGTAGGTATTCGAAAGAACGACCGCGAGGGAGGGAAGGCGGGACGGAACCGGGAAGGAAGGGAGGGAGAGAAGAAAAGAAAAGAGTGTCCTGTGAGGGTTCGTGACAGGGTAATCTATTTACACAGTGCCGTACAAGTGATGACGTGCTGTACAAGGATATTACAGTGATGGCCAGGCCAAGTAACACTGAAGAGAAGCTTGTATTTACAAAGCACTTAGTGTGCTAAAGAGGCGGTTTCTCTAGTACTCGCACGCTCCGCCGCAACTCTCCGGTGAGTTGCGGCCGCTCTTCAGCCACCTCCTGTGGACTCCACCAGTTGTCACTCCACACGTCTTCTCCTTCGTTCGCCTGCTCTGCTTCAGTCCGAGTCTCCTGCCACGAGATCCCTGCTCCGACGCCATCTCTGTCTCCGCTTCCGCCTTTTACTTGATCCGGGTCCGAAACTGAGGAGGGACTTCCGGGGTCATGGTGGTGTGCTTCCGGAACAAGGTCCCTCCGGATTGGTTCCTGAATAAAGAGAGGGGAGGGGTTCTGCTTGTCATGGCAGTATCCAGGGACGCCTCTGTGCTGGTTACCGAGAAGGGTGAGCGTCCGAGAACAGGAGGTCTGGGCGGGGTCATGGAAGGAGCCGCATCACATCCCCTTCCCCTAGCTGTCCTTCTTTTATGGGTTGGAGAGATGGGGTAGCGAGAGAGGAAGTTGGCATTCACCTGGTCGGAGCCCTTCCGATGGATAGTCCTGAGCCGGTAAGGTTGTAAAGATAAAAAACAGCGGAGGACTCTGTCATTGTGTGCCTTATTTTGGGCCATCCACTCCAACGGGGCATGGTCGGTATATATGAGAAAGTCCCGGCCCTCCAGATAGTAGCGGAGACTCTCGACAGCCCATTTTATGGCGAGAGCCTCTTTTTCTACGACAGCATAGTTCATTTCACAGGGAAATAGTTTTCTACTTAGAAATAGGATCGGTCTCTCATTCCCTTTGTCGTCTTTTTGTGAGAGGACGGCTCCTAAACCCTGGTCTGACACGTCTGTCTGCAACATGAAGGGTCGGGAGTAGTCCGGACTGACCAACACCGGCTCGGTGGTCAATGCCAATTTGAGCTCGGAAGGCCTGCCAGAGCAAAGGTGTGGGGTTTTGTAGAGCGACATCTGTTCTGGCTGCTTTCATTAAGAGGTCTGTGAGGGGGGCAGCCCTCTGAGAGAAGTTGGGAATAAACCTCCCGTAGTATCCGAGGAGGCCCAAAACACTCGGAGGTCTTTTTGTGTCCAGGGAAAAGGAAGGGCTTGGATAGCTTCTATTTTGTTCTGTTGGGGCCTGAAAACACCTTCGCCTAGGAGGAAACCCAAGTATCTTACAGTTTGGGCTGCTAGGGTGGTTTTGGAGGGGTTGGTGCTAAACCCAAAGGATCCCAGAGAGGTTACAACTCGACACAGGTGATCCAGGTGTTGTTCCCAACTATCGCTAAAGATAACAATGTCATCAAGGTATGCACCCTTACAGGGAATGGGGCCTCAGGATCTGGTTCATGGCTCTTTGAAAGGTGGGGGGTGCGCCATGAAGACCAAAAGGCAAAACGGTGAATTGGTATAACCCCCCCCCCCCCGGGGTGGAGAAGGCAGTCTTCTTTTTGTCTTGCTCTCTTAGGGGAATCTGCCAATAACCCTTACATAGGTCGAGTGTGGATATGTATTTGGCCTTTACTATCCGTTCCACCATTTCATCCACACGTGGCAAGGGATATGTGTTGAAGGTGGATATCTTGTTTACCTCGCGGAAATCTATACAGAATCTTATCGACCCATCGGGTTTGGGGACTAAGACAATGGGGGAATTCCAGTCACTTATGGAGGGTTCAATGATCCCCATTCGCAGCATTTGGTCGGTTTCTTGTTGTATCACGGTCCTGCGGGCTTCGGGAACCCGGTAAGGTCTCAATCGGACTACTTTCCCAGGTTCTGTTTGGATGGCATGTTCTATAATCGAGGTACGCCCTGGAGAAGAGGAAAACACCTGGCGGAAGGGTAGTAGAACATCCCGAAGGTTCTGTTTTTGTCTTTCGGGTAACTCTGGGTCAAAACAGGGTTCAAAGGGGGAAGGATAGGTGGTAGGTGGAACTAGTCAGGACAGGACAGGGTCCTTCCCACTTCTTGAGGTTTACATGGTATATTTGGGTAGTACCCCGAGTGGGGTCTAGTTCCAGCTCGTATGTCACAGGGGTCACTTGTCCGAGAACGGGATAGGGGCCTTGCCATTGGCCCAATAGCTTCTGATCGGAAGACGGCATCATCAAGAGGACCAGGTCTCCGATGGCAAAGGTACGGGTTCTGGTGCCCTTATCGTATTGCCTCTTTTGGGAGGTCTGGGCGTTCTCCATGTTTTGGCGGACTATATCCCGGATTACGGACAGGTGGGTCTTTAGATTCTCAACATAGGGGTCGTGTTCGGTCCGGATCGACGTCTCAGGCCTCTTGGGCCATGTCCAGAAGGGTACGGGGAGGGCAGCCGTACAAGAGCTTGAAAGGGGAGTAACCTGTGCTACTCTGGGGTTTACATCGTCTGGCAAACCGGGCCAATGGCAGCATCTCCTCCCATCTTTTTACTTCAAGGGCCAATAGTTTCTTTAGTGTTTGTTTCAGCTTTGTGTTGTAGCGCTCAACTAAACCATCCGTTTGCGGATGGTATGCGGATGTTCTGATTTGTTTTATTCCAAGTTGAGAACACACCTGTCGCATGAGGCTAGAAACAAAGGGGGTACCCTGATCCGTAAGGATCTCCCGGGGAAACCCTACCCTGGAGAAGATACTGATTAAGGCTTTGGCTATGCTTTGGGTAGTGGGATGATGTAGGGGAATAGCTTCAGGAAAGCGGGTTTGCATGGTCCACAAGGACCAGGGCGTAACGACATCCGGTTCGAGGGGGAATACGGGGTCCTATAATGTCCATCCCAACTCGGCTGAAGGGCACATCAATAAGGGGGAGTGGGTGTAAGGGGACCTTAGGGGGCCGATATCTGCTGATTTTTGGCAGATCGGGCATTCTCGGCAATAAATCTTAACTTGTTGATGTACGCCCGGCCAATAAAATGTCTCCAAAATGGACTGGCTCGTCTTTTCATCACCAAAATGACCCCCCAAGAGATGACTGTGTGCAAGAAATAGGACTTTGTCTCGGAAGGGGCCGGGAATCAACAACTGGGGAGTCTGATGGGGCCCACCTTTCCTGTATAACAGAAAGAAAGATTAAAGAAAGAGGGATCTACTTGCAAAGGGTCTTTCATTGTCCACGGCCCTTCCCCATGCTCCCTGTAGCAGGGGATCTTCCCTTTGTGAGGCTCTGAATTCCCTGTCTGTCTGCCAGGGATGGTCTTCGGGTACCACGGGGAAAGCGCTGGAAAAGCTCTTCGTTTCTTGTTGTTTCTGGGTTTGTGTCTTCTTAGGCCTGGGAGCCGGGATTGATGCTGGTTGTTCCTGAGAAAAGGGGGCTTCCTTCCACCACTAAGCAAACGAGTCTGTTGTGTCCTGAAGGAGTTTTGGAAGACCGGAATAATCACTCACCAGAATAACCTGTTCTGGGAGGCCTGGGACAAGTCCCACTGTTTGGTTGGTTCCAGGATCCGCTGGATGTTGTACTCGTATTCGAGCGGTTGGATACCTTTTAGTGTCGCCATGGATGCATTGTATGGCAACCATGCCAGTGGGAGGACCAACAGGAGTTGACATGTCTTGAGGCCTTAGGACGCTTTGTCTTCACCCTGTATCTGCTAGGGTAAGGACAGGCTGTCCATCAATGCGTACAGGACAGCGGAATGGGGGAGGTGCGGCCCCTGGGGTAGCACAAACATACTTCCGGACGAGGCCGACCTCCATAGGTTCCTCCTTTTGAGGACACCTACAGGCGATGTGGCCGTAACCCCCCGCAATTATAACATTGTGGACCTGGGTTGGGTGGTCGGTACAGTACAGTAGCGGGTAACAGGGGTGGTGGTTCTGACCTTCGTGGCAGTGGCGGTTGGTGTGGAGGAACGCTAGCTGTGTTGTGCTGTCGATTGGGGTGCTCTTCTCTGCCTCGTTGTAGTTCTTGGGCTCGGTTATAGGCACTTGCGATTTCTACGGCTGTGTCGAGTGTGAGACGGGCGTGTTGTCTTACCCATGTCTGGGTGGCTGGATGCAGGGAAGCTAGGAATTGTTCCAAGTAGATTTTCCAGAGGATTTCTTCATTTGAGGAGGTGTCAGGTCAAAGCCAATGATTGGTCAGGTCCTTAAGCCGAAAGGAGAGGGCTCTAGGGTTTTCTTGCGGTCCTTCTTTGGCTTGCCGCAGTTTAACACTATAGGTCTCATCGTCTATGCCCAGACGTTCCAGGATACACTTCTTGATGTCGTCATAGAGCGTGTTCCCCTGGATATTGGCTTGCTGGTTGGCTGCCTGTAGATCGCCGGTCAATAGGCGTCCCAGGTATTATCCCCAGTGGTCGACTTGCCATGAGGCGGCCTGGGCTAGTCTCTCAAAGTTTGTGAAAAAGTAGTCTGGGTCATCCCCCTGCACTTTTGCAGGACAACCGAAGGGAGGGAGGCTACCGGTCTTTGTTGTCCCAGGGCGTCGCTGAGCTTCCCCATGGCTTGGTCATGTGCAACTCCCTGGCCCTTGAGGACGTCATGTAGCTGGCCTCTATCGTCCTCTGCGGTCTTAAGGAACCTTTCCATCATTAATCCCAACTGCTCCTGGGTCTCCGTCATTTTCTTCACGGCGGCCTCCATGCTTCCAGCTAATCCCACTTCTGACACCACCTGTGATCATGGGACGGCGGCGGGCTCGAAAATCAGGCATGGAGGCCAGATGTAGTGGGCAATGTCGTTTTTTTATTGCACACTTGGAGTCAGTGAGACAGTGGCAAAACAATAGGAAAAAGGCACGGTTCCGCCGGATGGCGTCTCAGTCTTCTCCGGGTTCTTCGTTGGGTCTGGGGTCTTCGGGGAGGTCGGGACCTGGGGTGGTCCTCGGAGGTAAAAGAAAACAAAAGGAGCCGTTAGTCCAACTGGACTTGCTATAGCACAAACTGTAACCAGCACCGGAAGTAAAGTGGAGGGATTCGAAAGAACGACCGTGAGAGAGGGAAGGCGGGACTGAACCGGGAAGGAAGGGAGGGGGAGGAGAAAAGAAAAGAGTGTCCTGTGAGGGTTAGTGATGGGGTAATCTATTTACACAGTGCTGTACAAGGGGTGACGTGCTGTACAAGCATATTACAGTGATGGCCAGGCCAAGTGACACTAAAGAGAAGCTTGTATTTACAAAGCACCTAGTGTGCTAAAGAGGTGGTTTCTCTAGTACTCACACGGTCCGCCGCAACTCTCTGGTGAGTTGCAGCTGCTCTTCAGCCACCGCCTGTGGACTCCACCAGTCCTCACTCCACACGTCTTCTCCTTCGTTCGCCTGCTCTGCTTCAGCTTCGGTCCGAGTTTCCTGCCACGAGATCGCTGCTCCGATGCCGTCTGTCTCCGCTTCCGCCTTTTACTTGATCCGGGTCCGGAACTGAGGAGGGACTTCCGGGCTCATGGTGGTGTGCTTCCGGAACAAGGTCTCTCCGGATTGGTTCCTGAAAGAAAGAGAGGGGAGGGGTTCTGGTTGTCATGGCAGTATCCAGGGACGCCTCTGTTCTGGTTACCGAGAAGGGTGAGCGTCCGAGAACAGGAGGTCCGGGCGGGGTCATGGAAGGAGCCGCATCACAACCGCCAAAAGAAAGTAGCTGGTCAACCAGTCGCAAATGGTGAGGGGTCCCAAAGGGACTCCTTCCTTTTTGCAAATGTGGGTGCAAATATGTTTTAAAAGCAGGCAGTTGTCCCACTGACCACTGCCTGCTCTTAAAAAATGGAACTGAAACGTTTCACTTTTCTTT
This sequence comes from Lissotriton vulgaris, assembly GCF_964263255.1. Lineage (NCBI taxonomy): Eukaryota > Metazoa > Chordata > Amphibia > Caudata > Salamandridae > Lissotriton > Lissotriton vulgaris. Next base: position 2,067,679,099 of record NC_141685.1, on the reverse strand, counting down.
ATGAAACACACCTCACTTTGCTTTAAGGAAAACAGGCTGCACTTTAAAAAAAACTACTTTATTGAAAAAGCAGTCAAAGTCATGGTGGTCTGCTGATGCCAGCAGGCCACCAACCCTGTGAGTGCCAGCCATTCCCAATGAATCACAAATTACGACCTGCCTCATGAATATTAATGAGGCAGGTCTCTTGCGACCCATTTGGCAATCGCAAACTGTGTCTCAAACACTGTTGTACAATCTATTTTGCAAGTTGCAAAAAAAACAAAATTTGCGACTCGCAAATGAAATGGACGTACATCTGGCCCAAGGTCTCCTACATATAAAAAAATTACTGAACAGAATTATGGCAACTTTGTTAAAAAAGTTACGACTTTAATCAGAAGGTGTGATTATTGTTATATGATTTACATCCATTAATTATTAATTTTTGAGAGATTAGCCTTTGAAGAGGGGCTCAAGTTGGAGAGGAATGGGTTAGTCCTTAAAAAAGTTGGGTATATGTGGTCTGCTGGTTTTGCGGGATTCTCCTGGTATGGTACCAAACACAAAAAAATATATAAAAGAATAATGCCATTCTGATTGGGCATTAGGGCATTTTCTCCCATTGGACGTTTTAGTACAACAGTACCGGGTCTAGTACCATGGTGTCACATGTTCTGATTAGCTGGCCACAACACTGAAAATGTTGCAGATGTCTTTACAGGACTTGAGGACTGGGTACCTTAGTTACGAAAAGATTTAGAAAAGACCATAACAAAATATCCTTAACAAAATGCTTCAATATAAAAGGTCATATAAGGGGCCATAGTGGAGACACCATGATTTCCAGGGCCGCATGAGGGGCCAGGCCACCAAGGGACCAGCTCTTAAATTAATTTAAAAAGAGTATATTTAGGGTCTCTGGTACTTGTTCATAAGTCCCAAGCATATGGTACTAAGGTGTACCTAGGCCCAGTCAATTAAGTGTCAACAGTGGTCTGCAGCACACGTTGTGCCATACATAATGACAGCGTAAACATTAGGCCTGGAAGAAATTACAATTACACTGGATTGATTTGTGCTCTTTCAGTAATTATGCATTACTTTTTTGATGCAAAATTACTGAAATTATGCAAATATTCCAACGTGGGTAATTGAGAGGAATTCGGGGCTAAGATCGTACAGCAGGAGAACTGGAACAATGACCCAAGAGAGAGCAAGCAGCTGATGGCTACTGTTGTTCGTGTTCTGTAGCATTTACTGCTTTTTTTTCTTGCACGCTTTTGCCCATTCTGGAAATAAGGGTACATTTTGCACTAAGAAAATATCCCTAAATGCTGCAAAATGCTTCTCACACAATTACACATAATTAAGATAAATGTTGCTGTAATCACAAGGGATGATACTAGAGAGAATTACACAACTTACTCCCACCTCTGTAGCTCCAAAAAAGTGATTGGCCGAAAGGTAGAAATCTTAAGCGGGTGAAGGCGCTAAAAGAACCTGACCATCTAGGGACCTTTTCTAGTCACAAAATTCAAATTCCTCCATCTCAGAGCATTCCCACTAAAGGTCAATGGCTTCAATGAGACTTTGACCAGTAGCTATCTGAAGTTGTGGAGCCCTCTGCGGGCGCAGCCTGCTGTCTGTCCCTCTGAAGATATTTGACTTCCGATTTAGAGACTGAGTCTGAGTTAAAATCTCCGACCAAGTCAATCCTGGTTTCTGTAGCCTACTCACACACCTTTGCTGTTGACCTTAACTTGCGCCTAGGTACTGGTCAGCACAACCAGTTAATTTCATCTGGTTATTTTGTGGCACCACTTTTTGTATTGAAATTTTAGTAATGTTTAACTCTTGTTTCGCTCATTGAATCTTTGTCTTTTTGGTGACACTTTATTTATTTAAATTTACTATATTGATTAGGGATTTTTCTGTGTTTTGACTTTATAACTGTTTTGTTACTGCATCAATACTTTGGACACTGCCTCTAAATTCAGCCTTTCTGCCATGTGCTTTATACACAGGAGGTTGAGCTCAGATTTATTCAGTTCCTTTAATGGATCACCTTGGCAAGTTCTAATAACCAGAACTTGCCAAGTTGCTCCACTAAACTTGAGGTGGGTGCTTGCCTTCCCTCAACTAATACCCTGGTGGTTTCTATTAGATATGATAGTAAGGGCTTAGCTTAGCTTGAAAAAACAAAATTCTTACAAAGAAATAATAAAATAATGTTATAGTTGGGTATTGAAATGAGATAAAGATAAACCTTTAAAAATCCCTGAACTTTGCCAGTTATAGTTTATTGAACTAACCATAACGTTTGCCCCCTCCATGAATTCCTTATTACCTTGCATATTAAATCGCTCATGATATGTTACATAACCTCGTTGATGACATAGCTGATAGCATAAGGCAGCCATTGTGACAGCATCATGTAGGGTTTGTGGGCTTGAACTAATTCCACACATTACACCTGTGCCCAATTTCCTATCCCCAATCAAATAATAATGGACATAATCTCCGACCTGATGCTGAACACATGGCATATCTCTCACATTTTGTGCCTGTTACACTTTTTATTACTGGTAGTCACCCATTTAACAAAATGCCTCCTCAGACTTTAATAGGGTCACTTACTTTTGAAATCTGTAACATCATCATAAGAATGTAGCAAGTACTGTATTCAACTTAACGGTGTCACCCTCTTAAGGACTTAACATGTCCCACAATTCTAGATCAAGAGGATGATAGGCGGGCACTAGCCACAAATAAGACCACTTCTGTCAGGCCCTATGGAAAATCCTCCATACTTTGTTAAAATACATTACAAACATTCTTGAGGTGAGCACAATGCATACAACCTTATGGCTAAGCGTACACGCCCAGTTTGAGTTAGGGAACAGAGTCTTGACCTTAGTACAAATCGCATGTTTTAAAGTTTGAGATTTCTCCCACCACTTCCAATTATCCACCTAACATGGTGTCATCCTCAAGAATGCCTTGTGGGGCTTTTTGAAGCAACTGGTAAACATAACATGAATGGTAACTCTAGGTACATTCTCCTTTGTGTGTGGTCTACAAAGATTTTCTGCTTTCATTAGACTGGATGGACTGCCTGTTTTGACTATTAGGGAATGTATAATGCTAAACAGGTCTCGTTACATGTGTTGTGACCCCTAAACATGGCTGAAGGTTGACTTATCCAAATTGCTATATTTTACTTTAAGTAAGGCCACAGTACTAAGGAACAGTTACGGTGCCAGTGGCATGGACGTTAAATGTTACATACGGGCTGCATCCCAGGTTTGCATCACCCACAAGTGAATTTAAAATCACGACTTCATGTCTGAAGTGCACCTCTAAACTGCTGAGAGCAAGTGCACACAAAAGAGCATTTTGTAACATGCATTAAGGCCAATTTCTTACTTTATCTAAGTCATCCATAAGTAATTCCTGGAAGCAACCCAGGCCAGGATGCTTAATCTAGTGGCGGTTCTGGTGGCTCAGTGGACTAATGTGTCCCCTGAGGAGGCCTGTGTTTGACCTCTTGGTCACAGGTTCAAATCCCGGTGAGTCCACTCAGCCTTTCATCCATCTGAGGTCGATAAAATGAATACCATTGAGTTGGGTAACAATAAACCTCTGTTAAAAAGCGCCAAGATACCTACGGGTGAACGTGCACTTTACAAATACACGTGTTCTGTTATGTTAATCTGCAAAAGTGAGACATGATAAATAATTAAGTTGGTCTGTCTCTGTAGTTAAAGAATACAAAAGCTCTCTTTCACTGCATTTGGCTTTGATAGCTCTTTGTCATAATAAATGAGAATTCGTGAATACAAGTCAAGTTAGGAAAAAGCAGTGCGAAATTATCTAAGCGCTGTTGTTGTATTTATCAAAAATCGTAAATCTAATTTGTAGTTAACCATAGGTTTTAGGGAATTGCAGCAGCTGTTCGTAAAACTAACCATACATTTCTCACTTGCTGTGGAATGCTTGTCATTAATGGCCTGAATCCCACTCAATGAACAATTTGCATATTTTTAAAGATAAGGGTGAGGTACCATTTTGATTTAATCAAATTAATGATTTACCAGAAGGTAAGAACATGGGGTGTTTAAGAACAGCAAGGAAGTGGTCTCCAGTTGCCAGGATATGATGTCAATGTCTGTATGGGATACTTCATCTAGAATTTAAGTTGTCTTAAATTCTGTACCATTTTCCAACATTTGTAGAGGAGAAGGAGTACATCTATGACACAGTAAGTGACTGTGCAGTGACCTCCTTGGTTAATGGTTTTTTCTGTCATCTGCACTCAATGTATGTCACTGGATTTCTTTCATTTGCACTGCCTAATCTCGCTCCACAGACCACTGATGGACTAACCCTCAAGTACACTTTAAATGCAGCGCATACTTGTTGAAAAACTTCAATGAAGGTGAATGTGTGCTGTTAAAGGCTGGCTCAGTATATGATGTACACCTATGTAAGTGGACACCTTGTACTAATCTCGACAACCAATATGGTGATTTAAGAGGTCTTAGACGACCTTAGAAAGCTCTCTACGTGATAGATTTGGAGAGCAGCCTGTAGACTTAGTCCAGAAGGAGTGTAAAGCAGCATGTTTTACCAGAACATAATCGTATAGGTATAGATTAAGTGAAAAAGAACCACAAGGTGTATTTATAAAAATTTGTATTTAAAATTAGACCCTCACTAACACATACAGATACCTCCTAGCCGGATATATACATAATGCACACAATACTTTTCAATAGAAACAGGTAAGTAGCACAGAATACACAGTGGTCCCCAGGGTTAGACCAAACCATATTCTAAACTAGTGGTTTGTGAACCACAACAGGAGTCAAGCAAATACTTAGTGGACGTAGAAGTGCTGTGGACACAAGGAACCACCCATGGGTGTGGTATTGGGTTCTCCAGGCCTACATACTCCGTAGAATACCCTCTACACCATAACAGATGTTGGCACGGAAACTAGAAAATGCAAAAGACAAGTTTATTAAGACCCCATGGGGTGGTGGTACATTCCTACAGCACCCTTCGGCAATGCAAGAAGTATCACACCGAACATCGGTGCAAGTCCTTCTTTTATACAGTTTTACAGTAATAAAAATGTAGGCGGAACACAGTTACTGAGGTTTAGGTACATATATGGTCATTTTTGGAACACAGCCAACTCATGGGAGGAGTTATAACACCACTGGTCAGTTTGGGGGACATTCCTAAGTGATGACTGTTCAGACTTAACTGCGCATGTGTGAGCTTGACCAATACTAAAAATAGCCTGTTGCTGGGCAAACTCGAGTGGTCAGTGGTACAGAGGAAGGACAAAAGGGCATGCTGACCACGAGGCAACGCATTCATCTAAAATGGCCGCCGATACATACAAAATGGCTTCCGACAACCATAGTCAAGATAAGGGAAATACGTATAGCAAAGCTTAACGCTAACCCGATCACCGTCAAATTACGACAGACGACCCTTTTAGCGTTTAGCTGAAGCTACCTCATAGTGGACGTAATCAGGGTACTCATCTTCAATATCAATAGACAAAATTTGTACTACTTCTCTATGAATCATTTGTTCATTTTTAGCAATAGCTTGTTTAGATGGAATACAAGCAGAAAGGCACATAGAACATAACACTGGGCCACACTGGCTACAGAGGCAAAGGAAGAATAATGTCCCAATTATTACACATAGAATCGTCAACACCTTCCAACCCCATGTACTAAGTAATGACTAAAACCATCCCGAGAATATCCACGTACCATTATCAGGATGTATCTCAGCAGCAATTTTATGTAATTTAGATATTGCATCATACACAGAAGGTGAATAATCTGGCACGTATACACAACAACTACTTCCGATAATACGGCATGCTCCTCCACGATCAGCTAATACTACATCTAACACCATGCGGTTTTGGAGCGTTACAATTCTGGTAATCTGAAGTTCCTCTGTTAAGTTTCCTAAAGCAAAAGCTGTCTCATTAGCAACAGCTTCTTCAACAGGTGTCAACCATCTTATTTTTCGACTGTTCAAAGCAGCTCCAACAAATGAAAAGAGGCCTAAATTAAAATCAACATATTGTTGTAACGCAGTGTCGGTCTGATCAATATCTTCAAGAACTAATGCTCTCTTCACTCTATTCAATATAAAATCATGATACAGGACGTAGGTATTATGATACATAGGTGGGGCAATGAACACGGGGGTAATACAAAAGATATATAACATGTTCCTAACCATCCTATAGGGAGACGGTGATAGCCTTTATTTCCACATATGAAGTATGTATTTCGGGAGGCCACAAATGTAATGCCGTTTGGAGTGTCAAAGGTGAGAGTGGTGTTGCATTCACTTCTTCCTACTGGGATTGTACCTTTATTACGAACACACAAGTCAGCTTTTGTGTCGATAACCGTAATCACATGTAAACTGGACATATTTATATTCCTCTGATTACTATAAATTTGTGGTGCTGACACGTTGTCGGGCAGTACTCCTCCCATTCAAGCTTAGTTCCTTCAGCTTGTGGATAACCATCTCGATCGTTGAAGCAGATTTTATTGAGTCGAAAAAGCAGCCCACCTTTCGTTGGCCATCGCAAAGTGAATAAAAGTGTGTACCAGGCATTACAAGAACCATTATGGGAAAACGGGAGTGGGATAAGCGGTGTGCCCCCTTTCTTTTGATGTCCAGGCAACATCCCGCATACCCAGCAGTTCGAAGTATTAGTCATATTGTGGGTGTGATGCAGAATCTGAATAAAGCTGTTATTCAAATAAGCCTGTCTATGTTCATGATAAGGCAGAGTAAAATGAAAATGTTCAGATGGAATCGGGGTAGTTGGCAATAAATGTTCTCTTACTGGCACCAAGAGTTCTACTACCCAAGCTATCACAGCTATCACAACAATTGTCAAAACAAATAGTACTGCACCAAGAATTCTCTTGTTTCGCATTGCAGAAGATGCCATAGTTCAAAGTTCAAAATGTCTCAAAAAACAACTAAAAAATAAAAATATGAGTGTTGAGCTCCGAGGAAGCCGTTGGTTTCTTCTCCGAGATTCAAGACGGGTGTCGCTACACTTGGCAGAACAGATCCCCCCCCTTGATATTCCCGCTTCCGTTTCACAAACCTGGAGCGGTAACTCAACCAGTCTCGCACAAAACAACTGCTTATCTTGGTCGTAGGTTGTATCTCTCTTTTCCAGAAACAGTGTGGTCCGGGAAGGCTCCCTCCGATTCGGTAGACGTTACAGCTGGGCTCTTCTCCTCGTCCAAGATGTCTCGATAATCAGACAGCACAGTTGAGTTCACCAGATCCAGAGAAACACGGCGGCAGTGAGTGGAGTGCACCCACCGCTTCCTGTTGGTGACTCGCACAGCCGTTCGAGTTGCGAGCAACACCTGCTCGGGGCCACGCCACCTCCGCTCCAAGCTGCTTGTTCTCTCAAAGGACCTGACCATCACGTGGTCACCAGGACGAAGAATGTGAGCCTCTCCAACGGAATTGTCGGGGAGCGCTTCTCGAACCTGTTGATGAATGGAAAGTAAATCATTTGTTAATCGTGCCAAATAATCGTTCATCATTATACAAGGCACATCATGTAACAATCGAAGCTTAGGAACTCCCTTCCAAACACCACTTCATAAGGTGTGAGGCCAGTTCGGGAATGGGGCACTGATCTGATAGATAGCAATGCCAGAGGCAGAGCATCCGGCCATTTCAAAGACGTGGATGCCACGATCTTTGCTAGCTTTAATTTCAGAGTAGCATTATATCGTTCAACAAGACCTGCTGACTGCGGATGGAATACAGCATGAAATTTCTGCTGAATTCCCAATCCCTTCATCACATATTCCACGATTTTCCCAACAAAATGAGGACCATTATCGCACCACAAAAATTTACAAACACCGTAGCGAGGGAAGTACTCTTTGAGCAAAACCTTAGCGGTTGTCAGCGCTGTATTATCCTTCGTGGGGAAGGCCTCAATCCATTTACTGAAAGCACACACCACCACTAAGACATACTTAAGGTTATTGCAACGCTCAAGCTGAATGTAATCCATTTGCAGTACTTCAAACGGTGCAGTAGGTGGAACAAACACTCCTTTCGGAGTATGCGTCCCTTTCGCAAGATTGTCCTGCAAGCACATCAGACAGGTCTGCACTACTCTTTTGGCCGTATTGGAAATCTCAGGATGCTCCCAAACTCGCGTTAGCAATCGAGTACTTGCGAAAGCTCCAACATGTGCCAATCCATGTGTCATTTGGACCATCGCTTGCAAGTAAGCTGCAGGCAATTTCCATCTTTCCATATCTTTGCTTCGCCAACAACCCTCATCGTCCAGCACTCCCTCTGCTGCCCAAGTTGCAAGTTCTTCTTCAGATGCTGATTTCTGAACGTCTAGTATCTCCTCTCATCATCATGCCATCGCTCAGCCTGTGATCTCACTACATACATTGGCGAGGCATTTCGTAGCATAGCAGTTTCTCTCGCTATGCTATAGGCAAAAGCGTTTCCTTGTCCCTCTTTGTCACTGACCTTTTTATGTGCACTGCATTTGATTATCGCCACTTTCTTTGGACAAAGTAACGCATTCAAAAGATCACGCACTAGTTCTCCATGCATGATATGTACTCCATGCGAAGTCAAAAACCCACGCTCTCTCCAGAGTAGGCCAAAATCATGCGCTACTCCGAAGGCGTACCGGCAGTCTGTGTAGATGTTCACACATAAGCCAGCACTCAATTCGCAGGCTCTTGTCAAGGCTATTAGTTTCGCTGCTTGGGCCGATTTCTGTGGTATTAGTGCTGCTTCTACCACTGTCTTAAGTGTAGTGATCGCATATTCTGCAGAAGTTGTGCCATCTGGCAGCCTTAAACACGATCCTTCAACCCACAGTTCCCCATCCACATCTGGAAGTGGCGTATCCTGTAAGTCGACACGAACCTTTGTTTGTTCTTCGGTCAGGAAAACACAATCATGGTGTTCTTCCTCTTGGCCCTCAGCAACCGGATACGGCAATAAAGTAGCAGGGTTCAGGGTAGCACATCTCTTTAGTGTGATATGTGGCGCCAACAGTGTGAGCTCATATCCTGTTAGACGTGCACTCCTAAGATACTGGGTCTTTGTTTGATTTAACAGTGTATCTACCGCATGGGGAACTAACACTAGCACTTTGTCTGACAAAACTATTCCCTCACTCTGCCGTATAGCCACTGCTGTTGCTGCAACTGCTCGAAAGCACCCAGGTAATCCTCGTGCCACAGGATCAAGTATTGCCGAAAAGTTTGGCAGGGCCTCTGCTTATCCCCGTGTGTCTGCACTAACACTGACAATGCACACCCATCTTTCTCATGTACGTACAACGTGAAAATCTTCCTGTAATCTGGTGTACCTAATACTGGTGCAGAACAAAGGGCTTGTCTCAATTGTTCAAAAGCAGTCTGACATTCATCTGTCCATTCAAGAGGCATTGATGTAGTTTTGGACAATAATGCTAACAAAGGTTTTATAATGTGCGAAAACCCCATTATCCACTGTCTACAAAAGGACGTTAAACCTATGAAGGCACGCACATCTCTCTGAGTACGGGGGACTGGTGTATGTAAAATTGCCTGAATTCGATCAGATGTTAATGCACGTCCCTCCTTAGACAAAAGATGACCGAGGTAGGTCACCTTTGGTCTACAGTATTGTAGTTTTTTCCTAGACACTTTGTGAATATTCTGAGCAAGGAAAGAGAGCAAAGCAAGAGTACTCTCCTCACACTGTGCATACGTGTCTGCAGCAAGTAAAAGATCATCAACATACTGGATGAGAGCTACTCCAGACTGCAAATCAAAAGAATCGAGATGTCTTTTTAAAGCCTGGCTATAGAGGCTAGGACTTTCTGTATAGCCTTGAGGAACTCGACAAAATCAATACGATTTATTATTTAATGTGAAGCCAAATAAATATCTGCTATCGGAATGTATGGGAATGGAAAAGAAGGCGTTTTTGAGATCTATTACAGAAAACGTGGTGGCAGTGGGTGGAACCAAAGTAAGCAAGGTGGTGATATCAGACACCACCGGGTACTGGGGCACTACAATTTTGTTGATTTCCCTCAAATCAATAATAAATCGATGACTTTGTCATCAGTATCTTTCTTTAAGATCGGAAGAATCGGGCTGTTACAAACATTGTAGGGAACTTCCTTTACTACTCCTGCAAAAATCAAATCCTGAACAATGTGAGTCAAGGCAATTTCACCTTCCCTAGAGATTTTGTATTGTGGTACACGTGGCAAAGACACACCCTCCTTAACAGTTATTCAAATAGGTGGAATGAGTATCTGTCCCACATCCGTGTCCGATGTAGCCCATAACGTGTGTGGGAGAGAGGCTAACGCTTCAATTTCTTGCATAGTGCATAGTCTTCCTACATCCGGATAATTGTCATTCAGAATAACCCGCACTCCTTCAGGAGCGCAGCGTATTGTTGCTTGGAAGTATTTAAGCAAATCTATGCCCATAATATTGTCTGGAGTATTCGGCGACAATAAAAATGGGCACGGGCCAAAGAATCTGTCAATGTAAAACGTAAGAGGTTGTGACAATGGGCTAAGAGAGGGTGTTCCATCAAACCCTATGGATGTAATCGTTTCACCAGACAGGGGAGCCCTTGGAACCAAGTTTTTAGACAGAGCACTACGAGTAGCTCCTGTATCAACCAAAAACTGATTAGTAGAACCCAAAACGCCCGCTGATACATATGGACCTCTTTGATCTACTGGCACTTCAACCGATTCCACACCCCATCCTACGCAATCCTATGCATGTACATAGTCCTGAGACTCCACATTCTCACCCTCCGATATCTGGTACTGATTCCGTCGATCAAAAGTATTATGATCATCCTGACCACGACCCCTCGCCTCAAACCTACCCGCGATCACTTGCTCCACCTCTCGCTCCCGAATAACTATTCCGTGTCCTTCCACTTCCTCGACCACGCTGATTACGTTGTTCACGAAGCACCGGACAATCTGAAGCCCAATGTCCAAACTCTTTACAGTATGCACATTGATCCTCAGCAATGTCGGTACGACCAGAAGACGTACCATACCCTCCTCGCCTGCCTCTATCATTCCCTCTTGGCTGCGTAGCACGAACCTGAGCCAACATCACCTTCATCTTTAACTCCTTCGCTTTCTTATCAGTACTTTCTTTGGCCTCTAATTCCTGTCGCTCGTAATACTGAGCCATAGTCAACAAGGATGCAGGGGTCGCCGTGGTCCAGGAACTTTCACTAGTTTTCAAACGTTTTGCAATCTCCGGCAGGAGATTAGCCACATACTTATCGACAAACAAATGCCTACCCGTGTCATCCGTTAATAATTGCCCACTGTAATCATGAAACGCTTCTTCAAAACGTGAGAAGAAGTCAGACACCGACTCATCCTGTTTCTGTTTGCAAGAGGCGAACATAGTCCAGTCAATCTTTTTAGGGGGAACAAGCGTTTTTAATTTATTCAAAATAGCTGTTGGGAGATCTAGAATTAATTGACAAGGCTTACATGCAGGCTCCCTATCTAAATCAGCTTGGGCTAACACTTTCCAATCCGCTCCCAAAATCGCTTGATCATCAAACTTACGAATCGCTCTCCACATATCAGGGGGCAATATTAACCCAAAGAAAAGATTGATATCAACTAGTGTCATAACACATGAAGAAATAGCCCCTTCCACTCCTTCATAGAAAGCTGCCGGATTTTTACGGGGGTCAGGTAAAGCATTTTTCAATGCCATAACGTCTGCTCTATTCCAAGGTGTATATACCCAATTATATACAAAATAACCCTTTGCATCCCCGGACAATTTGTCATCACTTGTACCTTGCCCTTTGGGGGGAACATACAAAGATGCAGCTTCACGCATAGGCATAACATGAACTGTAGAACGCTTCTCTGCTCCAAAGATAGAACAATCTTTGGATTGCTCCGTCGACCCCGGCGCAGGCACGTCTGATGCTTTTCGTGCTTCCCGCAATCTGAACGCCTCATCCTGTAGCTGGACCAACCGTCGGAAAAATTAATCTGCATCTGCAATAACAAATAAACCTTTACTCATATTCTCACGATGAACTGATATATCCTTAGGCTCTAAATCGGGCGAATGTTTCCTAAATCGTTCTACAACTTCATCTCCAAAAGCGTTTAAAAAATACAACTGTTCTCGCTCTGACCACTAACCTCATACTCTTACTCCCTTGATCATCTCCTTCCGAATCCTCGTCCGGGGCCGTAGGCAAAACGTACGGAGGCGGGCACCGATCTAATAATGAAAAATCATCAACTTCATTAGTAAGGACAGGATAAAACGGACACCGAATAGGAAATTGACCACTCGTTTGCAAATTACGTTCCCGTGCCTTCCTCTCTTTCTTCTCCTGCAACTCCTTCTCCTCCAGCTGTAAAGCCTTATCTCGAGCAGCCTTACGCTGCTCTTTTTCCGCCAAGGCTATTTCACGCTTCATTCGTTCACGCACTGCTTTCTCCCACATTCGTACACAATCAAACATATCCTGCCTTGACCTGCGCTGAAACAAACATTGCTCCACATACTGAACCTTTCGTAAATCAAACGACCCATGTAGCGGCCATTGCAACTCGGGATCAGATCTGGTGTACTTATTCCATAATTTACTGTATAATATAGGGGGAAGACCGAATTTAACATACACCCCCCGATTGGGAGTCCCCTCTGGGGGAGCCGGCTGAGATTCATTTAATCGATAAGTGGTGCCATTTCCAAGACAGCACATTCCTCGAAGTGTGCTTAAAACAGGCATGTTCAAAAAGTATCACGGAAACGTGATAACACACAAATGGCACTTAATATACTCCACACAAATGTGCCGTTCAAACACAAACAAATTTAGAGAAATATATCTACATGCCCGCCTATGTGAAGTGCACTGCACATATAGTTCAAATCATAGAATCAAATGTTAGCTAACTCAAAACATATTCAAAGAGCCACAGTAAGCGTCCGTAGACTATCTTACCAATCACAAGCTTAAAAAATTCTCAGATATCCAGGTTCCAACTGCCAAGGTCTTTGATCAAATCAGCCAAACCGGCACTGTATAACAACTCGAACGAACAGGATCTCAGTCGAGGACGGGCGCCACCTGGAAGGTCAGATCAGAAGGAAAGGAAGAAAACACCGTGGGTGCCAAGACTCGGGTCACTCAGTGGCAGCGTACGCGTCCATGGCGAGTTTCCAATCCTTCGTCACGACCTCTCCTTCGGGCATCCGAGTCGCCGATGAGTCCCTTCGTGGTCGCCAATTTGTGGTATTGGGTTCTCCAGGCCTACATACTCCGTAGAATACCCTCTACACCATAACAGATGTTGGCACAGAAACTAGAAAATGCAAAAGACAAGTTTATTAAGACCCAATGGGGTGGTGGTACATTCCTACAGCACCCTTCGGCAATGCAAGAAGTATCACACCGAACATCGGTGCAAGTCCTTCTTTTATACAGTTTTACAGTAATAAAAATGTAGGCGGAACACAGTTACAGAGGTTTAGGTACATATATGGTCATTTTTGGAACACAGCCAACTCATGGGAGGAGTTATAACACCACTGGTCAGTTTGGGGGACATTCCTAAGTGATGACTGTTCAGACTTAACTGCGCATGTGTGAGCTTGACCAATACTAAAAATAGCCTGTTTTCTGGGCAAACTCGAGTGGTCAGTGGTACATAGGAAGGACAAAAGGGCATGCTGACCACGAGGCAAGGCATTCATCTAAAATGGCCGCCGATACATACAAAATGGCTTCCGACAACCATAGTCAACATAAGGGAAATAGGTGTAGCAAAGCTTAACGCTAACCCGATCACCGTCAAATTATGACATGGGGAGTATCTAGGAGCCCCACAGAGGTTGTGTGCAGTGTAGGAACACATCCACGTTCTTCATACAAATCAATGTGCAAGTCGCGGTTGCCATTTTAAAGAAAGAGAACCCTTTCCAGTGGGCCCTGAAAAAAACCTGGAGAAGACAATAGGTTGGAGAGCCTCTCCACCTCTAGATACCTTAGGAACCAAGGAACCAGGGTACCTGCATCAGAGAAGCTGGGTAAATTGGCGTTGGCAACCGCAGTCGAATCCAATGGAGGACTTCAGAAAGATGCCGCTGCAGAGGGTGGTGAAAGTGTTGTGTGGAAGCCAAGGGTGGATTCAAGATGTGAAGAATCTGCAAGCAGAGTGGACAAAGTCTATGCAACGCAGGAGTGACCAGGTTGCACGTAAGACGAATGCCCACCGATGTCGGGTGCTGGAGGAGAGCTGACAGTGACCTTGAAACTGCTGCTGAATGGACCAGGCGATGCTTTGAAAGACCAGGAGCCATACACAAGTTGTTCCACATCGGATGTCGAAAGGTGTGGGCTTGGTGTACAGCGGGAGTACCAACAAGCCTTATCAACTGTAACCAATGTGGAAGATGAAGAAGGTGCAATGTTGGGACTAGCATTCATAGAAATCAAAGGTGACCCTTGACAGGACCCACAGGCCAGAGGCACTGGAGTCACAAAAGGACTTCGAGCAGCTTACCAAAGAAGCAAGCCCACAGTGCAAGCAATGCGATGTGGTTGAAGATTCTCATCACTGGAAATGCTTGTGGTCTTGATGGAAGGAGGCCAACATGCCTTTGCAACGACAAGTCGACGCAGTGGACAGGGGTTTGCTTCCTGCGGCTCCAACGATGGATACTGGCCTCAAACTTGGTGAGAGGACAGAGCAGGCGTCAAGGAATGTGGAGCATCACCACCTGTGTCGCTCAGCCTTTCAGACAGGAGCGGCTCTTCCACTAGGGCCGAGGAGCATTGCCCACTGCTTTCTCACAGTGCAAGAAGCAGAAACATAAAGTGGTATTTTATATACCATTTTATGTTTCTGCATCTTGTGCTGCAAGACTGCAGAAGGCAGGGTATGCCTGGTTGGGGGCGGGTGGGAGGGTATGCCTGGTTGGGGGTGGGCAGGGCGGGGTGTGGAGGCCCTGACTGTTTGGTTGGCCCTCTGGGGCTGACCAAACAAGTCATGTGCACTCTACATTTTCTCTATGTAGGATGCCTGTTCCTGTAAAGCAGCAGGAAAATGTCAAGCGTGGGACCCGGCCACGAGTGGAAGCGGCGTGGGACCAAGTCAGGTAAGTTTTTTTTTTAAATGTTTAGACTCCCCCTCAAGCTAACTCCCACGCAACCCCCACAACGGCCCCACCCCCACCCGAGAGTCATGCAAGTCATGACTGCTTTTGGAGTCCATGGGAGCCCAGGATCAGCAGACCAGTCAGATTAGTTACGGGGCATGCAGATGCAGGGACGCGGCTCCTTTACTTCAAGGGATATTCCTTAAGGTGTCTTGGATGCCCACAGGCCCTGAAAGGTTTCCTGCATGGAGCACAGGCACAGACGTTGCAGTAGACGAGCAAGGCGAAGAGATCAGGAGCTGCAAGAGTCTCGGTTGCAGCCTTCATGCCCAGAGCTTAGTCCAGCAAAGTCCAGAGTGCCCAGACGATCAAAGTTGATGGGGTGTCTGAATTGAATCATGTCCATGACGAATCTAGGGACCCACCCTCAATTACGCCCTTAAGTACATCAAGGAAAGAGTTGGGACGACTCCGGGTTCCCTCCGAGGGGAGGGTTTCGACAGTGTGGAGGGTACTCTCATGTCCTTTGGCCAGTTTTGCGCCAGAGCGGGAGCCAACGGCTCCCTGTGCTGGTTTGAACTGGACTATGCAAGGAAGGCACAAAATGTGCCTTTCAAAAAGACTGAGTGGTGCTGGCAAGCACTTCCACCCAGCCTAAATACACTAAACCCTGTCTAGGGGGTGGTCACACCTCCCTGTGACAGGATATCTATTGTTCTGCCTTCCCCTGCTTGAGCTTGTCTCAGCGGCAGTAGGGCAGAATCATGTCTCTGGTCAGCAGCAGCCATATTGTGCTGTCCAGGTTTAGAAGACTGGTACGGGGAGCACTGCGGGCCAAACGGAGGGCCTTTACAGTGCTTGAAATTATACCCCCACACCATCAACGGTGTGGGGGTATGATTCCAACATGTTTGATACCAAACATGACAGTGTTCGTTACAGCCAATTTCCAGATGGTCATCGCTTAATGATGTGGTGCCCCTCTATATGTTATATGGCTGTCTCACTTAGAACCCGGGAGAGTAGATTCCGAAGGGTGTAGGGTTTTCTTGCTTAAGCAGGAGCACCGGCACACTTAGAACCGATCACCTCGCCTTCAGGATTGGAAAAGCCTGCTGTAGGGGTGACTTAAAGGTTATAAGTGCAGTGACCCTAGATATAGGTAAACCTATATATTTTGTAAGTGGTGCTAGCACCTGCTTGCACAGGCTGCAATGATAGGCCTGTAGTTACAAATTGAGTGGTCTCCCATGGGAAATCCTTGGTGTATCCATGCCTTGGGTACCTTAGTACCATATTCGAGGGACTGATAAGGGTACACCAGTATCCAATTCTGGGATGTACCTTAGTACTTAACATAACAGTTTAGGGGAGAAAGCAGAGAGACTGAGGTCCTGATTAGCAGAATCCCAGTCAGACTAGTCAGAAACAGCAAAGCACCAGGCAAAAAGTGGGTGTAGCCATAAAAGCAGATCCTACTTTCGTACATGTGCCTTACAGATCCCCATCTTTGCCAGTAATAGCTTAACCACAACATTGCCCATTTTTATCTTGATATGCAACCCCTAAATAAAAATATCTGATCCCACCAGGCTCTAGAAAGCCTGAAAATGCTTGAGTAGACTAAAGCAAAAACAAGTTTGATGATCCAAGTATCCTACAATTTTGGCTTCCACCTTCGGAGAAATGTGTGAGTGAACACAAACCAAAATACCTTGAGCTTGTTTACACTTAAAGCAAGCACAATCCTGGTACACATCCTTATAGCCTTTAAAATTGCACTTTGTTTGGCGTATATGTTGCTTGATGCCCCTTATCACACTTGAGAGGAATTATTTGTTTTGCAGTCTCTAATGTGACACAGGTCTTTGATCATTTTTAGGTCTCGCCTAGGCAGCGCATGAGCTGTCTTTGAGACATGCTGTATATGCTTTAGTGAGGGAGTCTCCGCCTCCGTTTTCCTATTTATTGTTTAGTGTGTCTTTCAAAATGTTTTCAAAATGTCTTACTTGATTTTGGGTTAGCGTGTTTTATGTCCCTCCTTTTTCTCTGCTGGGCGCGCCCATGGCTATTGGCCCCTTTACTGGTGTTAGTGCTTTCTTTTTGTGTCTGTTGTTTTTCGTGGATCTATATTTTTTTTTTACTTCAGTGCAAGCTTGTGCGAGTTTGAGCCATTGCTTGCCCGTCTTTTCTACGACCTGGCATGGCCTGGATGAAGGAGCACATGGAGAAGGGCAGCAAGCGGCCTTGTACCCATTCACTATCACATGGAGTACAGTGAACAAAGGAGGACTAATGGTTGTCTTTAGTAGTACAAGAAATTTAAATCACACCAATGTTACGGGGCTATAAATGCATATTAAACGTTCTCAAATATAAATAATAAACAAAGCTAAAAACAAATTTATCACAAATATACTCTTAAAGATTGTAATCATGCGAGAATGAAACCGTGGCTGCTGTGTTGCAAAGCATTGTGGGAATGCAAATTTGCCATAGAGTGTTGTACTTCCTGCAGACGCCATTTCCCCATTAGAAATATGAGGGTGCAGTACCTCAGGTGAATACTAGATGTCCTTGGGTAGTCAAGCTCTACGCAGCTTGCCAGGACACTATCAGGTAGATACATCAAGCTAAAGTGCGCTAGCAAAGGGCCAGATTCTGAGAATCTGGCCCTTTGCGAGTGCAATTTTTGCATTTGGGATTCATCATCCCAAATGCAAAAATCGCTATTTGCGAAATCGCATATTTGCGAGGAATTGGATTTAAGGAATCTCTATTAGAGATTCCTTAAATGCAATTCATTACCCAATTTGAAATTGCGAATTCGCAATATTTGGTCGCTATTTACCACGAAGTCTGACTTCGTGGTAAATTGCGAAAAAATAGAAAAAAGCACTGTAGTGCATTTTTACTCTGTTGCATGTTACACACACACATGTCCTTTGGATATGTGTGTGCGCAACACCTGTGTTAATTTGCATTTCAGGGGTGCTACAGGGTGTCCTTTGGACACCCCTGGCACCCTTGAAATCGCTATCTTATTTGCGATTAGCTAATTGCTAATCGCAAATAAGGAATACTCCCCATTCATTCCTATGGGCCTAAAGGCCTATATGTCGCAGTGTCCACTGGTTATTCCTTATTTGCGATTAGCAAATGGGGAGTTATTCCTTATTTGCGATTAGCAATTTGCTAATCGCAAATGCTATCATAAATTCTGGTTTTACAACAATGTGTTGTTTTTTCTTTTTGTTAATGGAATCCGATTCATTTTCCATTTCACCATTTTTCCTAGATGTATTTTGTGGACATTGTGCGATCAAAAGTTTTGGTATTTGCAACACCTGTCTTAATAACATCAATTACAGGTTGTTTATTTTTAATTGTAAAACATTCCAGCATTTGAGTAAAACGTTCCAGATTGAAATTGAAATTGAATGGTATTTATATTGCGCATGGCTACCCGAAGGCATCCCAGCGCTTTGCAGTAACCAAGGCAGATGACCAGGGTGGATTTAAGGGAACAGCCACGTCTTGAGGGATCTGCGGAAGGAGATATGATTAGGTTCAGCCCGAAGATGGTGCGGAAGAGAGTTCCAAAGTTTGGCGGCTGATCATAATTCTATTTAAAAAAAAGTTTATTTTTCTGGTTATTGGAAAAATTACTTCATCCGGAAATGGGAACCCCAGCATTTGTTACCACTTTAAAGCTATATGATTAAAACAGTCAGACTGTGTATGTTCTTAAGTATTGAGCCAAATGGATAACCTATTCAGTGCAGCCGACAAACTGTTCTTGTTAGCCGCACTGCCTCTGTAGTGTGTCTAATGAGAACGGCTCACTGTCAGCTCTGCTAAAGAAAATCCATCTTGTGCAGTCAAAGCCAGGATGTGAGGGAAAAGCTTGCTTTGCATCTTCAGTTTGTTTTTGTTACTTTGACATACGGCTTGCTGATGTCACAGTAAATAAAGTGAAAGCATAAATTGCCATTAAGTGTGGGCAGCTATTTCTCTGACTGATACTAGAAGGGGGCTAACACGGCCCAACCTTCCATGCCCCACCTCGGATCAACAAAGGAGCGATATAACTGGAAATTGAACAATGCCACATGGATAGGTTGCCTTCCTACTCATTTTTAAATTCAAGTTCATTAGTTTTGTACCATATAAATTGCTGCATGGTCTGTCCAGAATTAACATTATTACAACCTGCAGCTGAGTTATTTGCCCTGGACATCAGTTGCTTTACCACAACCAGACAAACACTTCCTATTTCTGCAACCAGAAGGGTCTGACAGTTGTAATTGTATATTACTTTTGTAATCAGGCAGCAAAGAAAAACATTACAGATGGAAATGTTTTCTTGGTTCTCTCCAGGAGAATCCCTAAAGCTTGGATACTTTTCAGAATCCCAAACTTGTGGGGAAAAAAAGAACGCAATTTTGGCCAGTATACTTGTTGCAGAAAAAGAAAAACGCATGGAGCCTTATGCATGAAGTGCCTCAAACATCAAAGCAAAACATTTCGGTAAAGCCTAAGCAGGCGAGGGGTTGAATTTTTTTTCATGGTATAATATCTTTTAGGCAGTACTATAATGACATAAGTATATTAGCTCTGGCGAACCTACTCTAGTTCATGTTAGAATGTGTACTGCCTTAGGTGGTAAAGTCTGAAGAAGCCATTTTTAATTCATTCTTCATAAGCAACCATGCATACATATCAAATCTATACTACTATTATAAAGGAAGAACTTTGAGGCTTTGAGGCGGGTAAACTCGGGAACCACAGCGCCAATCCACACACCCGATACATCGTTGGAATCCTCAGGGTGCGCAGATGGACATAGGCTATATAAAGTAAAAAAATACGTTATATTTAAAAAATTTACATTATAAAAAAGTAGTCCCCTCGAAGTAGCGCCGGCCGCGACCTGCGTGCTGACGTCAGGAGCACGGGGAGGAGCGGCGTCCAGGAGCGGCGGAGATGGCACGGGGGCGGAGCGGTGACGAGCGGCGAGGAGCGGTGGACTGAGGAGCGGCGGCTGAGGTAAGGCAGCGGGGTCAGGGCAGGCGGGGGGACGGGGTGATGTAAGGCTCCAAACTACCATGATCACGCTCATTAGTTTTACCTCAAACACAGCTCAGGAAGTTGAACTGCAGAGTGCCAGCGTTTCAGCGTTTCAGCGTTTCAGCTGTAAGGGTTTAGGTTGACACGCGGGCAATATGTTACCATGCTGGAATCTCGGCACGCCGAGCTCCGTCAAGGGTAAACCACGCTCAAAGAGACCCCACAGGCGAAAGTGATCCGTCAACCTCGGAGCCGTGTTTAAATGTGCCCTCTTTTCGTGGTATTTTTCATGTGGACGGGGAAAGCAAACAGCCCGGAGCGCACTGCTGTGACTATCATATGTCGCCTTTTTAAGGCTCCGGGGGACAATGTCGGTGCAGGCGGGTGTCGGGGCAGGCGGGGGACCGGGCGGGTGGGGACGGGGAAAGCAAGCAGCCCAAAGGAAAGCCAGGAAATCTGGTTCGGTTTATCCCCACTCTAAACACATGGAAATGGTAATTTCCAGGCGAAGGCTGGCGTAATAGCTGCAATACAGTGAGACGGTTTTACATTATAATGCACTGCTGTGACTATCATATGTCGCCTTTTTAAGGCTCCGGGGGACAATGTTGGGGCAGGCGGGAGACGGGGCGGGCGGGGGCCCAAAATGCTGGACAATGTCGGGGCAGGCGGGGGTCGGGGAAGCCTGATTGCTCCCGGACAAGGTTGGGACGGGCTGCTAGTGCATTTATAAAAAGGCAAAAGATGAAGCTTTATTCATACCAAGATCTGACATTGTTTTACATCTTTTTATCTTAAAATGATTACAGTTCATCTTGAGGCTTAATCCAACTCAGATAGGAGTACGATTGTTAACTCCCACATAAAGATTAGCTGACGTATTGTGCATATTTTTTTCTATTCCAACGAAAATTATGTTTGTCTTGGCGAGATTAACTATCAAATTATTGATGGAGACCTGGAAGTGCACAGCACACACGAATCTCTTTAGGTTGAAAAGAGTTGGGTATATTAAGAGTGTATCGTGGGCATACATTGGATATTTCACGTCGACAATTAAAAAGCATGTATTTAACTCTGCCAAAGCATCAAAAAGGTCTGAAGTGGGTAAATTGCGAAGTAGCGGTACTAGGACATAACTCTGTTTAGTAAAAATGTCATAAAGAATTTTGCAGCGAGATTGTTTGGTTGACCCATGCACACTATAACCTTTCGATCTGGATATGATTGCATTATTGATTCTAGGAATGACTGATTTAATTTGCGGTTTGTTTGTTGAGCTTATCCCATAAGAAACACAACGAACTCCATAGAATGGTGTGCTGGAATTACCATAGCAATTACAGAGTGTGCTATATCAATGTACTATGACATTACGCGCATCCATCATATATTACCCAGAAATATATCTACGAAGCCTGTCCTGTTTGTTATAGAGAAGCTGTTTCCTCAAACCAAGAAAGTAGAAACGGGAACAATCTTCAGTGTCTTAATAAAGCTATCACCATAAAACTGACGTATGCAGAGAGTCCAATTTTTAAATCTGAACTCGTGCAGTCCTTTCGAAGTGTGACACATCACTTGACCCATTGCAAGTAAATAAGGTGCAGAGGCTTTAGCCCCAAATGTTGGATTAAACCTAAATTTACCCTTAGAAGAACAGTTGTATCTATCCTTGAAAGGAATTTTCGCTTGTCAGTGAATTGATCGGGCTCCATGCATTTTTAATCATGTTTTGACAGAATTTTATATTATGTGTATTTTTAAACCTCATTATCACCCGCCAATCCTGAGGCTGAGCAGGTGTGTGTGCCTAGCCATGGCTATGGTATGTTGGCTTAGCCTTGTCTTCAGCTTCTTGTAGAATTGAAGAAGAGCGGAGGAGGTTCTAATGTGGAGTGGAAGGTTGTTTCGAACTATGTCATCAACAACACCCTACAGACCAGGTTGTATCGCAAAGAGACTTCTTGCAATGCACTCTTACACGCAGACAGCTCCCATCCTGCACATCATATCGAAACAATCCCCTTTGGCGAGTTCACACGAGCATGCAGACACTGTAGTGACGACTCAGAATTCAACAGCTGCCTGATCAACATGAAAAACAGATTCACCAAACGTGGGTACAAACGAGCCACCATAGAGAAAGCGGTTACTAAAATCAAAGATGTCAAGAGAGAGAGCACGCTCTCTACAAAACCCAAAGCCAACCTCAAGAAACAGCCAATACTTGTCATCACAGACTACAATGACTCCAGTGTGATAATGAGGCAAAGTTGTAACAAACATTGGAAAATACTGCTCAATGATCCTAGCCTTAAACATATCATTCCCACGAGACCACAATTCACCTTCAGAAAGGGGAGAACACTCAAAAATAGACTAAGCCCTACAGTACCCAGAACCATCACCACTTCAACCTGGCTCAACCCCTACACTGGGGGCTTTCACAAGTGTGGATGCTGTGGTGCATGCAAATGGGCACGCAACGGTATTAAGGAGTTTTCAGATTGGAGAAATCAGAAATACAAGATCAATTGCAACATCAACTGCAACACCCGGTATGTTGTGTATGTTGTAGAGTGCACCTGCAAAAAGTACTATATAGGTAGCACTATAAGGACACTCAAAGAACGCATCATGGAACACGTGAGAGCTATGCATAACAGAGATGCCAGATACCCAATGGCAATCCACATCAACAACTGCGAAACACAAGGCCCTCACAAAAGTCTCAGCTACTTTGGCATTGATGTCATGGAACCATGTGCCAGAGGTGGAAACCGCAAATTGAAACTGAGAAGACTCGAAGCCACCTGGATCATGAAGCTTCAAGCAGTGAAACACGGGCTCAACTTTGACCATGAGCTACAATACTTCCTTGGCTCCTGATCTCCAAACCACTGTGTTTAAAAACTTTGTTTCTGTTTCTCTTCTGTAACATATTGTAAGAATTCCTATGTATTTTCATTGATTGTACTATGCATCCCACACCCATTGTGGTAAATGTTGCTTCCTCTGTACTCATTCAATGTCACCCTATTTGCTCATTGAGTTTTTTAACTATCTGGACCTACTGTCCACTTCATCACAATCCTTCTCGTTCCTTGTTTCTCTTTCTTTCATCTTCTTAGCCCAGATACCTTTGCTGTTCACCCTGTCACTGACAGTTTCTCTTTTTCCACTTCTCCATTTTACTCAGGGCTCTTTGCTTTCGACCTACTTTCTGGCTTCTCAATATCAATGCCTTCTTTAAATCCTGTCCCTTCATACAGACACTATCCTCCCACCTACCATGAGTTTTTCTTATTCACCTTCCCACTCGGTCGTCCTCTGCCCTCAGTTACAACTTCCCGCGACCCCCGGGCCTTGTTTCCGGTTTACTTCACTCTATTTTCCCACTTCCTTTGCGCTACAGTTAGCGCAACGTTCTAGTCTCCCTTTTTTTCCACCGGGCCATCAGACACGCCCCCACGCCGACGTGCACGTCCTCAGTATCCTCTTAAGGACAGCAAAAACACTACTCATAGATCCACCACCTGGATACCACAACCTAGCAGTCGAACGCACGGACTCGGTGCACTCTTCTCCCACCCAGGTAAGCCCGACACCACCGCCTGATATACCCGATTCCCTTTCCCCGGGGTCCCGTTTCTATCCTGACCCCCGTTCTCCCCCTCCATTCTCTCACCCCTTGCAGCCGCTTTTTTTAGGATGCCATTGGCCCTGTTATTTTTGCCTCTACCTGGCAAATTTCACCATACGTTTCCTTGCCGCTTGTTCAAGGCGAACGAAACGTTTTCACCATAACTCCTCCAGCCCTATGGTAGGACTCTTTTGCCCCGCTCCACTCTGTCTCTTCTCCCTCAGCACACTGCTGATATTTAACATCTTCCTCTTGTGTGTTTTCCTCCCTGCCTTTCTAAATACCTCCTCCTTGTAGCCCTACAGGTATTTCATTTTTCGTTATCTCTACTTTCCACTAACTAGCTCCTTCTCCCACCCACCGTGCTAGCATAATTTTACCCGCTCGGAGCCCTTGACTATTGTATTTCAATGTATGCTTTTGGATGCCCACCTGCTCGGCCGGTCGCATTTAGCCATATGATGCTGCTTGATTCCACCCATGTTTTTCCCTACCGCTCAACATGTGATGCTTTTCTTAATGTATTGAATACATGCTGTTTCCCTCTTTTTCAAAAAAGCCAACATGCTCATTGAAGTAAAACAGTGTTTTAGCTAATTACTTCGGTTACCTCCTACGCTATTTTGCTGCTTTACATTTTTGCGATGCACTGTCTAGGTATTGCCCCACCCTCAATCCGGGTATACATGTTTCTTTTTATCCATTACAGGTCCGCTCCCCGCTCATTTTTCCTCGCTCACATGGCTACAGTAGATACATATATTGGCTATATCCACATGTGTTTTACCATACGACTCATAATGCAGCAATACTTATAGACCATATGTGTTTCTTTCTCCCCACCATATGTCATATGTGCTATTACTCTGTCCGATGACTTGCAGCTATTGAGTTACCGTCCTAATGTGTACCAACCCGTTTTTCTTGCATGTTCGCTCGTCCGGTCCTAGCATCCAACCTACTTTTGCTGTATTTTTAAGACTGTTGTCACTCTGCACCCCCACTCACGCGTGTCACCCTGAACCCACTCATGACGGGCCCGCAGTATGCGCCGCTACTTGGTTCTTTTCTCTCCCTATCTCCTCCTACAGGATCACGAGAATCATCAAAGTCTCTACCGTCCTCCCAGAGCTGCATCTGCCACACTGTCCACCTATTATCCGACAGTACTTTGATTATCCAGTTCTATCCAACTGTCCTTTTTTCTTCTCTTAGATACGCTGCGACCTACGATTGTGACACTTCAAACAGCAGCTCTTTATCATACTATGGCTTCGCCCGTCAAACACCACTCACTTCACACAGTACACCACATATTAATTTAGGGTTCGCCACCATTGGTGTTCTTGTCACAATATGTATAACTATTGCACTATAGGGTCTCCACGACCACTTGTGCTTCACCGCACAACCACATTGTTTGTCATTTTGCTTCATTAAGTCATTTATTTTTTCCTGTTCATTTTTCCCTCCTTCCTTTCTTGTATATAATTTTAGCCCTGATGAGTCACATCTCCTTCAAGGTGTGACGAAACACGTGTCGGCTGGCTACCTCCTCACTGTACTGTCCATTGTTTCACTTATAAAAAACTTTTTCACAAGAAATTTGAATCTTGTGCTTCTTTTTCGACCTTTTATTCTGCACAAGTAGACAACGTAGTCTGCACAATCGGACCATCAACCAAACGTGCGTGTGCACAGGAACCACTCCCACGACATGAACTTGTGCAGTCATGTCCAGTTTTCTATCAGTGATTATTCTGATGTGAGTTCTAGGTATGGGGGAGGGTCTGAGTTTGGCTGACCTACAGTTAGATTCCCATGGTGAGGTGTTCTTGCTGAAGATCACTACTTCTGTCTTGTTGGTATTCAGACTGAGACCGTTGGCTTTCATCCATTTAGTGACTTCGGTCATGCATTATATAAACTTGTTTTGTGTGTGTTGGTCTTGTTCAAGATTTATGAGCTGTGTGTCGTCTATGTAGGAGAGGATGTTGATGTCTTGTGCGCGGATGAAGTTGGCCAGGGAGATCATGTATGCGTTGAAGATGGTGGGGCTGATCAATGAGCCTTGAGGCACTCCTATGGTCAGTTTGTGGGCTTCCGAGGAGTAAGGTGCAGACTGCCAACGTGTGTTCTGTCTATCAAATGTGAATAATTTTAAGGTGAATACTGTCTTTCTATGCCACATTAATGTTCTTGAATGCAGGCATATAGTGCATTACTTAAGTGCACTAGCCATTATAGAACTACTTTACATGGTCCTCCTAACCTTTGTATCATTCTTGTAAACTGGGACACTGACCTGCTATGAGTGATTTACGAGGGTGGCAAACATGTGTTAAATTGTAATATTGATGCGTATAACTTAGGAAAACACTTCAGATCTTTAAGTAACCTGATTGGTATCCCAAAAGCTATTGATTTCTGAATCTGTGTTCCCGGGCTGCCAGGTGGCATAACCAGGGCTGAGATTGGGAAAAAGCCCTGACAAAGTTTTAAACAAACCTCAGATAGCACTAAACTATTGAGTGTTGCAAGACAATTACACTCAGACCACACTCATAATTTCCCACAACACTTTCTCTCTATGCTTGTTCTCGCTCCCTTTCCTTCCATCTTCTCTCTTGCTTCCTTCTCAACCGTGTGTTCTTCCTCTTTTAATCCTCCAACTCCCTTGCTGTCTTAAGAAGTATACATTCAGACTTTCTCCTTCCCTTTTCGCTTCACCATCTCTGTGCTCTCTATTTTATTTCCTTACACTCCATTTTCATTACTTCTAACAGTTTCCTTCCTTTCTCACTCTGTTTTCTGCCACTATTCTCCTCTGCTTATGCCTTTGATGTACCTGGTGCAATTTATTGTCTCGTGAGTAATAAGGTATTTCAGGAATTTGGATGGTTCTTGACTTTTGAAGCAATGCCCATTGTCTGTTTTTATCATTTACAGAATAAGCAGTGATAAGTATGCCATTAACAAAACTTAATCTTGAGGATTTCTGTCAGCTGAACTACTTGGGTTTTCGATCGCCCGCCCTACATCTAGATTGCTGAGTGGCACTGTGTGCTATTGGCCCCGTGACCTGTCATAATCCTTCTTTAATTCCTTTCTTGGATTGACTCTGTTTTCCCTTTTACATTACATTGAAGGTATGGCTCCCATGGAACTTATCCAGACAGTCCAAGGCCCTACATAAAATTAAAGGACGCACATTGGACCTTGTCTTTGAACCCTCCTAATATAGTGGGGATTGTTCAAATTACTCCTCAGGTGTGGTCAGACCACAATCTCATCACTATTTGCAATTAAAATGTAACCCATCACCTACAAAGCTCGATTTAGATCTGAAGCCCTTCAACTGAAAAGGTCCTAGAGTACATTATCCTGCCTTGAACTGTTTAAGAACTTGTCAGATGTTGCTAGGCCATGCAATCTGGACTCCATGAGAGAAGGACATAAAAGAAAATCCCACTGGGTTGAATCAGCAATATAATCCAGCTTTGCCTTTAAATAAATTATGTTCTGAGTGTCTGTAACTCTCTGCTCCTTGTTATACAGCAGCTCTGATAGAGTCCAAAAGAGGAAGTATATACTTAGAATATATATGACATCTAGATGACTGTTCAAATTCCTGATCAGACTCAAAGAATACCCTACCGAACTATAACAAGCTAGTCGATGCTGCACAAGCAGATTTCTTTTCAAATGAAATCTTAGCCATAAGGAATCCCTTTAACCCTTTCCATGCTGATGACGAGCTCAGCTCGTCATGATGCACGGTTGAGCTGTGCTGATGACGAGCTGAGCTCGTCATGAAACAATGAAAGTGGGCATAGTCCAGCACCGGAGGGGAAAACACCTAGCAGCGAAGGTGTTAAGGAACTTCTTAACAGAGGTAGATTCTTAGTCTCTACTAAATGTGCTATGTCAACCACTGAACATTCATTCCCAAAAATTAGCTGATATTCTCTCTGATTATTTCTAAAAGATCAATAGCATCTGCAATTTTATTGGCCCATTAGGACAGAAAGTGGAACTGTAGAGTTCCTCTTCTGAGGTCTAGATCTCAGATGGTCCCAGAGACTGAAAGTTGTACTGGAGGAGGCCCGGTCTCTCCAGGCCTAGATCTTCCATGTGGCTCTGGAACAGCTTATCTCTATAACTGGTTCTTTTAAGTGGGGCTCCCCTCTACACCATATCCCTCCTAAAGTCTGGAGTCTGACAAAATCTGCATTCACAGCCCTTGTAAGAGATCTGCATGCGCTCCGTTACCAATGAATGTATGGTTATCTTGTGAGAGGAAAAAGACACGCATTGTCTCTCTGCTAAAAATAATAACTCATAGGAAGTTCTTCAAGTAAAATCTCTCCTTCCCAGTACAGTAAACAATTTAGAGATGCATGCTATCTTGGAGACCACGCAGTCCAGTTTTCAACCTGCTTAAAGCAATGAAACTGCTCTGGTGTCAGTCCTTAATAACCTATAAATGCTACCTTAGACCTTCATGATGTGTCCTGTACATTCAATATAGTGTCTCATTCTATCTTGTTGACCAAACTTGTAGAGGTTGGGATTCGAGAACAGCACTTCGGTGGTTTATCTTGCAGGCCAACATCAAGCCCTTGACCACCTTCCTTATGTGTCAGCAATATAAGGCCTAAAGTCAAGCTGACCCGCAGGGGTCTGTACTAAGCCTAACCCTGTTTAATGTATATATCTGGCCCTTGACTGTATTGATCATATCTTTGGGTGTCACATGCATGAATTATGTTGAAGGCACCCAGTTAACTACTGCCTGTGACCAACCAAGGCTTACTCTATGAGACATGCTCCATCAGTGTATTTACACTTTTACCTCCTGGCTACATCTCAATGTTCTGAAATCTAAATCCGATAGGACACAGGCCTTCTGGTTTTCTAACTCTGTTTGTCAATCCCTTTCCCTCTCTTTTCTTTGGCCTCTCTCCTGGTCTGATCCTCTTAATCCTACAAAGTCTGTAAAGACTTGGAGGACATCCTATCTTTGGATAGGCTGGTCAATCGTTTGACCTCCACTTGTTTCCATCTGTTGAGGGTGCTTAGAAAAATGGTTCCACTGCTCACAGGATCATCAGATCATGGTACAGGTCACCATTCTACTATTGTAACTCCTGTTTTAGGAGACCATTCTGATGTGCTAAAGAAGCTTCAGCGTATTCAAAACTTTGCAGCAAAACTAGCCTCCTCTGCCTAGATGTGCATCTGCATCCTCTACCTTTGACTCATAGCATTAGCACCTAGTGGTAAAAAGGATTACATTCAAACCCCGTTGCTTAGACTATGGGGTTCTGCATCATTCTGGATCTTTACACTGAGAAAAAATTCATTATTATATCTCTGGTCGCTAACTAAATTGTCATGATGCCTTTCTCCTTTGTATTCCAGGATTTAAGCAGGTACAATCTGGAGGGAGGGCTTTCTCTGTGATATCCATTAAATTGTGGCATTCCTTGCCTATAACCCTGAGCAAAATGCCTTAATTGCTTCAATTTAGGAACGCCTTGAAGACCTGGCTTTACACTCTGTGTTACTATCCTGGATTTTTATCACACATTTTCTTGTTGCTGGGCCACTGAATTAGATATCTAAGAGTTGGTCTGAAATCCTATCTAGTCTGATATCAGTGTTAGACTCTTCAGCACCAGGGCATCTTCCCGGTATTTGTCTGCTCAATACATTCTAAAACATAACAATTTAGTGCTACTGTGATACAAGTGACATATGTGTAAAACCTTCACATGCATGTTGCTCATGAATGGTCTTTTCTGTGAATGTGACCCTCTTAATACCTTACATGAACAAGTCTATCACCTCATGGTCCGGGCAGCAACAATATGAAATCCCATGAGGATGAAACTTGCTTCTTAAAAGGCAATTTTATTTGATTTGCTTGAAGACTATGACCTATGTAATATCCATACCTGGTGCATGGTGTTGCATCACAACCACACGCCTCTCTGTTTTATCCTGCCTATTTAGTAATGTTACCTAGCTCCTAGCTGCTCATCCAGTGTGAGTGTTTTGAGTGGAATGTTGGTGTGATGGAGATGCATGAAATGTTTGGGTGCCTGTGTGGGGGTGTGTGTGACAGTTGAAGATGGGCTGAGCAGCAGGAAGGCTGCTCCTGGTGGGACGGCTGTACATGGACTATCAATCAGCTTTAGTTGGATGCAAAGCTGTAACTTTTATCTAATAAAGAAACTACAAAGATACTCCTTGGCTATGTCTAGTGCATCACAACATATTTTTGGCAACGTCTTGGAGACTAACCCATGTCTTACAATTTGACTTCATGTACCTGGCTCTTAAAAGAAGACACAAAAATAAAGGAACACACAAAAACTACAGGTGCTTACAGCGCAAAGTATATTTCCAGGAGGAAGATGTTCACAAAAAAGCAGACAGCGCAAAGTAGGAAATTGTTGAAAGGAGATCACACAGACAGCGCAAAGAATTTTTGCATGAGGAAAATGTTCAAAAAAGAGGATACACCGTAAAGTACATTTCATGGAGGGAGTGATTACAAAAAAAGCTCATGTGTCCAGAACAAACCAATACGTTCTTCAAACAAAAGCATGGATGTTCACAGGAAACAAAAATAAACTGGATCAACACGCCTCGCAGCCCCATCAGTGTTCTTCTCCTCGGACAGCCCCAGTCTAGGCATGCTGCACTAATTCACATCTTCTGGACAATGTACTTTCAAGGCAAGCTACACCATGCTGGTGAACCCTTACTACAATAAGATTTACGGCAACTTAAACTCCACAAGATACAGCTTGCCGATGTGATAGAGCTTTTCACACTGCCTTGTGAAAGTGTCTGCCAATACGATGCATTGGAGTGATAAAGATATCAGTAGCTACATAGAAGCGGCATAGGAATGCATTTGTATTTGCTTTCACGCAAGCGGTCAACTGCTGTGCCTGTCACAACTATATTCCGGGCCAGCATGAGAACATGTGAGGGGTCACTCGTGAGTAATTATTTTTTTAATACAAGTCAGGAAGTTCTTTTTTTTCTCATGCAATTTAAAAATGCTGCACTATTGGTACTATGACCGTTTGGCATGACAGTTAATGCCATTTAAAAAAATCTGTGCATGCCATGTGCACCTTACCTTAAGCAGTGAGACGCGTGCAGCAGCAGGAAATCTTTTTTGATGTTGTACTTCTTTACACTTTCAAAGCTAATGTCGGACTTTTTTGAGCATGGACGCCCCTTGAGCCATCCTGCGCTCGTCACCGCTGTCTGCCGCCATCTTTGATTTTGACATTAAACGTAATGGGGTAATCCAGTAACCTTCGAAAACAAATAGAGAGAGAGGGCAAGAGACACTCTCAGTCCCCCGGGTTGAATGTATAAAACAAAGAAAGAGTGTCATGCGCAGAAAAAGTCTGTGTATGAGCACAGAGGCAAAGACTGTAAGAAATTCCCTTCTAAGGACACACTGGAACCCTTGTAGGGATTTTTTAGAAGACCTCACTCACCACGGACCCCGTGCTAGGCATTGCGGGCGGTGTGCCATTGTCGCCTCCACTCCCTCCCGAGACCCATGGGGCGTGGATTTTTTAAAAAACAAACTTCACAGGTTCCTCACAACTGAGGTAATTCCCACAACTTGTGGTTTGTTTTCTTGCACTTATTTTTTACACATATAGCATTATTTTAACTTTCACGTCCTCTGGTTAGGGTGGGCCTTAGCGCGCCCACATCGCCGAGGTACACGATACACGGTCCTGAAGAATGCCCAGTAAATCATACACTTAAAAGGGCAGAAACATGTCGACCCCACTATAAGTGGAAACTTCCATCATAACTTATGGTAGTTCTCCCACACATATCTTTTAACCATGTCTAGACTGACCAGTGAATACATTTTTTGGTTGGTACAGTCACAGACATTTTTAAATCACTTTTTCACATCACTGTCACAAAATCCAGCTCCGCAGTAATCTGGCGTTGTAGCACACCAGAGAGGCATTCGGCTTCTCCTGGTGGGCCCGATGATGAAGTATGTCACCAACCAGGTTGGTGAGTGAGGGCTTCTAAAAAATCCCTACAAGGGTTCCAGTGTGTCCTTAGAAGGGAATTACTTACAGTCTTTGCCTCTGTGCTCATACACAGACCTTTTCTGCGCATGACACTCTTTCTTTGTAATCCAGTAACCCTCAGAACCTGGGTGGTTAAGCTAAAGAAAAACAATGGTTCTGTCGGAAAACACAATTACATTGAAATTATACTGCATATACAACTTAAGAAACAAGATTTTAAGAAGAAATCGTGAAAAACAAAAACCTAACTACACAAGAAGATGTAGGCAAATTATTGTATTTTAACCTTCTTCACTGTTTGAATGAATTGAAGCTGTCCAGAACATACAATAAATAAACAAACTGGACACCTAAGAAGTGAGTCGTGACTGGTGACTGGGTGATCAAGGAAAAATTAGACAGAAAATATAATCACGGACATACATAAATATATACAATATTTAAATCATGTGTGTCCACTATTATTTACAATTGTTTCAAAACGAATCAAATATTGTCGACGTTTCGACCCTAGATGTGATGCGCTGATTTATCTGCATCTAAAAGCGGGTCTTCCTCAGGACTGCAAAAATGGACAGCCTTAGAAAGGAGATAGTCAATTAAGCGGTGGCTTCAACTGTAGTGAGGAGGATGTCGGCCGACTAACTGCGACTTTTTGGTTGGTCAAGATCCTTCTTCGGATTTAATTGGTCTTTAACACCAGCCGGTGCGAAGATCCTAGTATTTGTGTGCCACTGTGACGATCATTTTGCATTCAAGCGCGGGACGTCTGTAACGACCGGATTCTCGGACCAGATGGGATCAGCTCCTAGGAGCCCCTCTAACCCAGTCGGAACGTACTCACCTCCCTCCTTAGAACGTATTTACAATGGGTATAGATATATATATGTATATCTTGTATCTAAGGATGGGGAAAATAGCAATACACATGCATAAGTCTTCTACAATATCCTATTCATGCCAGCTAGTCTCACGGCCACTTAGGCCCAGACTAATCTACCCTGGGGCAGGTCTGATTATGTACCATTACACACTGATCACCCTCAGTGCTCACTCGACACGCAATCCGGCGTGCCATACACACTGATCACCCTCAGTGCTCACTCGACACGCAATCCGGCATGCCATTTACACTGGGCTGCAGTCCCAGTGCTCTCTGTTTATCCTGTCCACAATCCGGCGGACCTAAACACTGGTCTCCCTCCCAGTGCTCGCTTACTTACAACCCGATCCGCAATCCGGCGGACCTACACACCAGTCTCCTACCTGGTGTTCTCATTAACGCCGCTTACCAACGACGATCACTCTCCTATGAATACCTTTGAAAGAAATCTCTCATTGGCTACTCGGGATGATACTACAATAATGTGAATTAGCACGGCGTTCCAAATTGGAGTATGTACCTTCTGCTCTTGGCATCAAATGGTCCCTCTCTCCCTCATTATTCAGTCACCTCTTACCTGACCGGGATTCACATCCGTTCATGGAAACAATGTCTGACTAGAAGACCAGGTTACCCTGATTGAACAAGAATACATGGCACATGTCGGTTCACTAAGAACTGGGGTATTTTATTACAATGATTATAAACACAATACTATACTATAACACATATCCTGCAAAGAAAAGTGAAAGGTTAGAATGTGCTCACTATGGGGAAAAAGGTCGACATCACCTTAGTAATGTGGAGTCTGGGTTCAGCAGTCATCTAGGTTCCCTTCTCGTCTGTGCTTTGGCTCGTCTCGGAATCACACCTCAGCAGTCACGAGTACATGTCTGCACCGCTATGCTCTGTCTCCTCTGCTTCCCTCCAAGTCACTGGAACCTTCCTCTTTATTAGCTGCTGTCTCTCTCTGTCTCTGATCGCTCTGCGCTACTTCTCCTTCTCCTTCAATCTTTCTCAGAGAGTCTCAGCTTCATGATCTTTCTCAGACTTCAAAATGGCGACTGTCTGCCTGGAAATAATTAATGGCATTGATGCTAACGGCTAGCTGCCGCCTACAGACTGACTGACTCACTGCCTAACACTTTCGCTAATATGGAAGCTTGTCCTTTCATGGAAAGTTACGGCCAGTAACCTGCCGCCCACCAAATTCTTGTACCTCCCCGTACCAAGGACATGTTCCCAGCCGGCCGGCCTGATATTGTGTCTTCGGAGTGGAGAAAAATACAGTCTTTCGATAAGTGCCAGCCTGAGCCGGTTCTCTCCAAGCGAACAACACTTCGAAACTAAAACATTACACTTGACCTAGAAGCATCTCAAGCTGCCGGGGCAGAAAGCAAGATGGAGTCTCTCCCGTTTGAGGCCTACAAGGCCCGAAATAAGCATAACTCCATAGAAGGTATACTAACACTCTTGAAAAAGGACGGATTATCACTAATACTAATGAATCTATCCCCTAACTTAAGTTTATAAGCCCTGATCTAAGGAAAAGGGTACGAAAATGCACTACTGTGCCTTATGAATAGGCCCTTTTTATAGGTCTAATCCCTGCACTAGGAGGGTAATAGGCTGGAGTCACCTTCAATCATTCTCCCTCCAAGGAGGGACGAAAAAGTCGGGCAGAACACTTCACCCTTGACTTCAGTCTATATGGAACTAACATCTGTGGAAGAATAATAGGAAACAAAATTAACTGATCTATTCCTCCTACTAATTTTACAATATTGGAGTAAAGAAGGAATGCATTGAATAAAGCAGCAAATGGCTACTAGAATACAAATAGAAATCATAATACCCCCTAATATCTGTCGTAGGGAATGTAAGTCAGGTAACCAATTGAAGAGCCAGTCAAACCAGCCCTGATCAATATGTTTTCTAACCTCTGCAGTCAAGTCGTGAAGTTTGTCAATATGGGCTTGGATTAATTTGGTGTGGTCCGACAAATTAAAGCAGCAAAGACCCTCAAAGTCAGAACAGTCATGTCCATGCTTCAACAGAAGGTAGTCAATGGCTGCGCGGTTCTGCAGAATTGCTCTGCGTTCACCCTGGGCATCTAATAACATGTCAGATAAAACAGTAGAGGTTTGATTAATCGATTTTACCATCCAACAGGCCAGTTTCCCAATGGATTTAGCGTTGTAAACTGCCAACGCTGGGACACCAATAATTGAGATAGCTATACTAAGATATTCAGATTTAGAATAGAGATGTAAGGAAGAATCACAGTCCTCATGTAACATCATAGAATCACGGACTACACGGGAATAGGTATTGGGATGTGAGGAATACATTAATAAACTCAGTCTAGTGATGGCACACGGGCCTCCGGAAATATTTGCAGGAATATAGGGCCAAGAGGTGTTGCCGCACGAGAACAACCAACCAGAAGGTAACAGCATTGTACGGTAATGGCTAGGAGTGAAGGACTGGGTTATTTAAGACCCAGCGGTGCCAGGGGACAACACCTGAAACCTTCGTGGGTAACCTGCTCCGGCGTACGAATGACAGAGACACGGGACACTTCCTCCGGCGTCATAGATTCGAGTTTTATTACTGCAGGGAACACAGAAGTCACAGCAAGTACAACACGTGCAACTTGGGGAGACTGCTTCAAATTACTGCAAGTGGGTCGCTCCTTTTATACACGTTTCTTCCATAGGTTTACATGGTACACAAAGGTTTACGACTCGGTTCCCATAATTATCCCCGAGAGGGGTCGCTTTGGTCACTTTGATACATTCAAGGTCCGGAACATAAGTGCGGAAACATTTGGCGGTTCCCAACTGTAAAAACCCATATTCCCACCATTAGTACATTCCAATCAACAATAAAACAGATCGAAGGAGGAACAAGGACAGGTGCAGAGGAAGATGAAGACAGTGGGGGAATCGGGAAGGGTGTAAAAGAGGAGGTATCGGGAAACACGAGCTACAGGCATCAAAGGGACGTGCCTAATGAGATGCACGGCTGAGACAATAAACCGGCACGGCAAGATGAGCCTCGAGCGGGGCCATCTGCCTTACAGTATCATCCCCCTCG
Source organism: Lissotriton vulgaris (assembly GCF_964263255.1). Classification (NCBI taxonomy): domain Eukaryota; kingdom Metazoa; phylum Chordata; class Amphibia; order Caudata; family Salamandridae; genus Lissotriton; species Lissotriton vulgaris. Next base: position 2,067,643,078 of record NC_141685.1, on the reverse strand, counting down.
TCATAAAGACATTTTCAAAGGACATGTGTCTTCCGCAGATATCTTGGGAATCCCAGGGTCGCGAAGCGGACAACGTCCGTTCGCTGGCTACTTGAGGGCAAGAGACAAAATGGACGCCGTATCTAAGATGGAACCCGTGGGTACAGATAGAAAAACCCACGTAACAGACGAACGGTTTAGGTTAACATAGCGAAACTGCATACACCCACTAAACTCGTCATTTGCGGTTCATAGATACCAGACTCGACCATATTCGTGCGAGTCGAAAACACCACTTACAATTGTCACGGAACCTCAGACGCTCCTTTTGCCCTCATGTAGGCAAGCACTAGTCGGAATCATACTCGATATTCATCAGACCATCTAGATGTTGTTTAACATAGCTCTGTCCAATCGAGCTCCCTTGGTAACAGGCGGCTGTCTTATACACGTTGTAGCACAGAGGCCACATAAGGCAGGACCACACTGCACACAAAGGCAACACGTGAACAGGAATGCCACAACAACTCCGATAATCATCAGAATCTTCCAACCCCAAGTCGACATCAGGCCCCAAAACCACCCAAGTAGCGTCCAATCCCCTACGTCCACGTGTATGGACTCAGAGATCTTATGCAACTTTGAGATGGCTTGATAGACAGTCGGAGCGTTATCTGGAATGAAAATACAGCAGCTCGAATGGATCACCTTACATACCCCACCTCGATCTGCTAAGATCACGTCTAAAACCATACGGTTTTGTAACGTCATAAGTCTATCCGCCTGAAGTTCTGTGGTGATATTACCAAGGGCACTGGCAGTAATATTAGCTGTCGATTCTACCACTCGAGTCAACTGTCTCAGGTTCCTACTATTAACCATAGGCCCCCAAAACGGGAGGAAACCCTTGAAAAAGTCTCCTGCCTCTTGACCGGCAGTATCCTCTTCGCTAATTACGCCTCTCACAACTCTAGTCTTGTGATAGTCTGCGTCTACAGTGAACGTCGGAGGCAACAGATTTGCGATAAAACATGAGCCCGCAAAGTCGGAGGGCAACCATGCATACGCACGATCATGGCAGACAAAGTATGTACCCTTGGCAGCCAGAAACACAGGGGATGAGACCATCGGCAGAATATAATTCTCGGTGCAAGCACTCTCTCCGAGTCGAGCTTTCGATCTTCGGCCACGACCCATTAAACAAAAATTACCAATGTGGGGTACGACCCATATCGGAGGTGAGCTTTTAAGCTGTTTATCACTCGTGAGCACACTATATTCGACCCTACTCAGGACCCTATAGGCTTGTACCTCTTCCTCCGGAATGAGCGACGGCTCATAGATATCTCTATCTAAGTCTTCTATCGCTATAGACAAAGGCTTGTGATACGAGCCAGGGCCAAAGTAGGGGGAACGTGGCTCTCGACTGGGGTAAGAATCTAGTGCGCTTCGAAACATTGTTTGAAATGCTCGAGCGGAACCCTGGGAACTATACGGTAAAACCAGATATGGAATTCCCCTATCCGTGGTATGTGGCATCAACCCACACACCCAACAATTAGTAGTGTTAACCACTAACTGGTGCTGGTGAAGGAGCTGGATAAAGGAATTGTTGCGGAATTCCACACGTCTAGCCTGCTCGTGTTCGGGTAGGATATGGAAAGAATGAGGGGATGCAGTGGAGGTAAGTTTAGGGTCAGAAGTAGGAGTAGGTATGGCAGAAGGTAAAAAGTACGACATCATATAGTACACCCCACCCGCCAATAATGCAGAAACAGTCAAAAGCAATATGAATATCTGAAACATAAAACATTTGGTACGACTAAGTTGTTGTAGCTTGAATCTTTGTGCCTGAGCTTCTTCCAAGTCCATCAGCTTTGAAAACGCCATCCCCTACGACCGTCCGCAACGTTTCTTGACGCACTTCGTTCTGTGTAGCAGTAGTCAATCCCTAGGAGTTCCCAGGAACCGACGGTCTTTAACCTAGCGTCAAGACCTACTAACCAGAAGGAAGTACACGCGCGGCCCTACGGCCTTTATTTACAATGTATATGCAAATGTCTCTCAGCTGTGGAAGCAAAAATGCATATGGAACGAAACTTCAATATATACAAGAATAATTACAATGATACGGGTGTCCAGACTGATCGTGGAAAACAGGGTAATGCAATTGCCAAGGGACAGAACGGAATCTTTTTATTTGTCCTTAGTACTGGATCGCAAAAAGTATCGAGTTTTCCCAGGACGTGTCTGTTCGTCGAACAAAGGATCCGTTGAAGAAACAGAGTTCTGTTGATCAGTCGAATGTTCTGGTCTTGAGTCTTTTGGTGGCAAATGTTCAACAGTGTCTTTCTGCTGCACTGGGGATTCTCCGACAGGTTGTGCGTCGCTAAAAGGTACAAACGCCGGCAATCCTTCGGATTCAGCTGAAGCAATGCCCCTCCTCACCCACGAGTCTGCCGGTAACGGTTATAGGAACTTTCTTCGTATGGGTGGCATGCACCCAATTTTTCCGGCCCTCTAAACGAACGGCAGTTCTCGTGGCAAGGAGGACCTGGTAGGGTCCAGTGAACCTGGGCTCCAAATTCTTCTTACGAGCAAAATTTCTGGTTACCACCCAGTCTCCGGGCTGGAGCTGGTGGCCTGGACCCTCCGTCTGCGTCGGCAATGCTTCGTAAACCTGTTGGTGAATTAACCTCAGTTTAGCAGTCAGATCATGAAGATAGTCAATCAACATTGGGTACTCAAGATCACGGAACACACCCGGTCTAGGGACCCCCCACCCATTTGCAGGGCGACCGAACACTATTTCATAGGGACTAAGCCCTACTCGGGAGTGTACGGTTGCCCTTGTTGACAGTAAAGCTAAGGGTAAAGCATCAGGCCACGAAAGACCAGTCGTAGCCTGAATCTTCGCTAGCTTTAGCTTAAGGGTGCCATTATACCCTTCAACCAAACCAGCTGACTGGGGATGATTGGCGCTGTGGAATTTTTGATTAATTCCAAGGCCTTTGCACACGCTCTTCATCACACTCCCCACAAACTCACTTCCGTTATCAGACCATACAACCCGAGGCATTCCGTACCGAGGAAAGTATTCCTTCAGTAGGATTTTTGCAGTTGACAAAGCAGTGTTGTCTTTGAGAGGATAGGCTTCAATCCATCGGGAGAACGCGCAAACCACAACTAAAACGTATTTCAGGTTATTGCATCGCTCCATATGGATGAAGTCTAATTGAATCACCTCAAAGGGACACGAAGGGGGAGCAAAACTACCAGGAGGAGTTGGGGTTCCCTTACCAGGATTGTACAACATACATACCATACAATTCTTAACCAAACGTTCAGCACATTTCGTGATACCATCATTCTTCCACACAGGAGACAGCAACTTACAAATACCTTTCACGCTAATATGTGCTAACCCATGTGCCATTGTCACAACAGCCAGCACGTACGCATCTGGCAACATCCATCTCTTATGTTCCGACAAGTCTACCCAACAACCATTCACATCCAACTTTCCCGCACTTTCTTTCCACTTCGTCTTTTCAGTCTCGGTGGCCTCCCTCTGAATTTCTTTCACACTCTCGATAGTATCCTCACACATACTAGACTCTGTAGGCCACCTAACCGAACTCGTCACATACATTCGAGTGCTAAGGTTCCGGGCAGTCTCCTTAGCAGTCTCATCTGCAAACGCATTACCACGTCCAACATCATCCGTCACCTTACGATGCGCACTACATTTAACAATCGCTACCTGCTTAGGCAACGTAAGTGCATCCAAAAGATCGCTCACAAGCTGACCATGCTGAATCTTCGTACCATGCGATGTCATAAAACCTCTCTCTCTCCACAACCGTCCAAAACTATGGGCGACGCCAAATGCATATTGGCTGTCGGTAAACACATTCACACGTTTCCCTTTTGCTAACACACACGCTCTAGTAAGAGCAATCAGTTCCGCAGCCTGGGCAGAATTCTGATTCAATCTTGCAGCTTCAACAACAGTATTCAACGTCACGACGGCATATGCAGTAGTGACATCGCCATTCGGCAATTTAAAACATGAACCATCCACATACAACGTTCCATCTGGATCTTCTAAAGGGGTGTTCTTAAGGTCCACTCGACCTTTTGTTTCCTCTTCGGTCCTCAAATAACAATCATGTTCTGCTATTTCATCTGACTCCGTGCTAATTGGTAACAAAGTTGCCGGGTTCAGAACATTGCAACGTTTTATCTGAATATGACTTGCCATCAGCGTCAACTCGTACCCAGACAACCTCGCACTCGTCAAGTGCTGAGTTTTCGTACGATTTAAAAGAGTATCGACTGCGTGCGGAACCATCACCGTAAGCATATTATCCATGACCAATCCTGCTGATTGTCGGATGGACACCGCAGCTGCCGCTGTTGCTCTCAAGCAACTCGGCAATGCTCTAGCTACCGGGTCCAAGGTCGAGGAAAAATATGCACATGGACGTTGCTTACCACCAAAAGGTTGCGTTAAGACACTCAAAGCACAACCTTCCCTCTCGTGAACGTATAATGTGAACGGCTTACTGTAGTCAGGAGTACCTAACACAGGAGCCGAACACAATGAATCACGCAATTCAGAAAAACTCTTCTGACATTCTTCCGTCCATGGTAAAGGAGTTGAAACATCCTTGCACGTAAGAGCCACCAATGGTTTCGCTAGCAATGAAAAATTTGGAATCCATTGCCTGCAATACGACGTGATACCTAAAAAGGCACGCACATCTCTTTGGGTTGTTGGCACAGTCATTCGCGCAATTGCTGCAATTCTCTCTGGGGTCAACCGCCTTCCCTCCTTTGACAATAAGTGACCTAGATAGGTTACTTCTTGACAACAATATTGGAGTTTAGAAGGTGACACCTTGTGATGTAAGTCACAGAGATGTTGCAGCAACGACACCGTAGCAATTTTGCAAATGTCCTGAGTATCTGCAGCTACCAATAAGTCATCGACATATTGGATCAGGGCCGCACCAGCCGGCAACATAAACGCATCCAGTTGACCCTTCAAGGCTTGACTGTAAATCGATGGACTCTCACAGTAGCCCTGAGGAGCGCGTTTAAACCGGAAGCTGCGTCCACCAAGAGAGAAACCGAAAAGGTCTCTGCTCTCTTCTGCAATCGGAATGCTGAAAAACGCATTCTTCAAATCGATCACCGAAAACCAAGATGCAGAAGCTGGAATCAGAGTCAGTAGCGCCGTGATGTCAGGCACAACGGGGAACTGAGGAATCACAATTTTATTTACCTCCCGTAAATCAATAATAAAATGATAAACAGGTGGTTTCGAAGGATCAGTACGTTTTAGAATGGGCAGTACAGGGCTGTTGCACACGTTTCCCCGAGTTTCTTCAATAACGTCTTTCTCGATCAAATCATAGATGATCGCTAACAGTGCTCGTTCACCATCAAGAGAGATACGATACTGGGGAATACGTGGCAATCGCACATTAGATTTCAGCTGAACAACGTAAGGGGAGATGTCAAGCAGGCCCACATCATTGGGACCTGTTGCCCACAGAGATGCAGGAAGAGAACTCAATTCCGGTGGAAGCTTATCGAGAGACAAGTACATAGGAGAGACAACCCTCTCTCCTAACGTAAGCTTTACACCCGCAGGAGAACAATACAGAGTTGCATACAAACGTTTTAGCAAATCCAGGCCCAAGAGATTTTCACCACAACCAGTAGTCAAAATCAACGGAGCTTCAAGCTCACGTGGCCCAATTGTAAGGGGTAAAGGGCGTGAAACTGGATTGCTAACGGGGGCGCCAGAAAATCCAACGGAAACATTTGTTAAGCCAGACAAAGGTGCGCCAGGGAGTTTCGAATGCATAATAGAACTTTTCGCTGCACCAGTGTCCAACAGAAAAGGCTCAACGACGCCCGATGTAGCAACCGCGACGTAAGGCCCTCTCTGATCAACCGGAACTGATACCACTCCCTCTCCTTGTCTATAGCTGTCCTAGTAATTACTGTCGTCAGTTCCCTGATCGACGTAATAATCGTCTACATTGTACTGCGCAGATCGTCCTTGCGATGATCCACGTTGATCGAAACAATTATTAGAATTTGATGAGTTATCAGATCGATCATTTTGAGCACCACGACCTCTACCACGTGATGTCTGCTGAGAACCACCACGACCTCCTCTAGATGAGTTACCACTATTACGATCGTTTATAACAGGACAATTGAATTTTAAATGACCCTCCTGTCTACAATAGGCACACTGATTGTACCCTAACGAAGATCTTTGAGAAGAGGAGTCATTTCGAGATTGTAATCGATTAGATTGCGACTGCGATCTATTTTGCTGTGGAGCATTCTGATTCGAACGCGGAGGATACGCTTGCTGTAACAACACTTTAGTTTTAAGTTCTTTTGTCTTTTTATCAGCGCGGTCGTTCTCCTCTTTTTCTCTGTTCTCATAATACTGTGCTGTAGCCAATATTTGAGCCGAGGTAGAAACGGCCCACGCACTTTCAGAGTTTTTCAACTTATTGCTCAAGTCAGGCAATAAGTTAGAGACAAATTTGTCCACGAACAACCGTTGACCACCCTCAGTGCCCATATCCTGCCCACTATGATCAATGAATGCTTCCTCAAATCTCGTGAAGAAATCGGAGACACTCTCGTCCTTCTTCTGTCTACAAGCTGACAATTTGTCCCAATTCACCCTCGTAGCTGGCATAAGAGTTTTCATTAGTGTAATTATTCTCTGAGGGAGAGCAGCAATCAACTGTTCAGGTTTAGCGCCACCAGTTTGCAACCCATCCGCCGCTATAAGGGCAGCCCAATCACCGCCCAATTTGTTGGGATGGTTTTCCTGACGAATCTTAGCCCATACCGGTTGCGGTACTACATTGCCAAACAGCATATCAATGTCGGCAAGATTCATTATCGTAGCGTCTACAAGCTGCGATAATTCTTTATAGTACCCTGCAGGATTTTTGCGAGGGTCAGGCAAAGATTGCTTCACCTGTAACACTTCTGATCGTTTCCATGGGAGATGAATCCATACTCTCTGAAAGTGTGGTGGAACAATAGGAACAGCGGCATTATCACCTAGCATCCACACTGGTGGAACTTCCCGCATGGGAAACTGACCAGACGCATCGAACTGCCTCTCAACGTCCTCAACAAACAAGGCTTGAGGTATAGGAGTGGGACGGAAAGATAACAACCGCTCAACAGCACGTCGAACGTTGGTATCCACTATCAGTCCATTCGAGAACTGAAGCTGTAGATCAGACGAAGCGGTCAACACCTCGTCAGGTGCATCGGCCGATATCTGATCGCGCAAAACCTTGCACATTTCTTCGAACACATATCTTTGTGTCGGTACATTGAATTGACAGAACGTATCAAGTACAGCACGTGGAGGATTTCTAAGAGGGTGCGTCATCCAACCCATCGCCATGTTATATAGCGAAGCACGTTCCCTGTTACCGGGAAGCTGACTACGTCTCTGAGGACCATCTAAACCAGCGGACCCAAGAACAGGTCCGAGAGAATGAAAGAAGCTAGCCGCAACAGGAGAGGTACGACTACGAGTAGATGAAGAAGTATAGCACAAGGGACTAACAAGAGAAGGAGTAGAGACAGAAGCAACAACAGGAGTTAGTAGAGCAGGAACAGTAGCGGGAGCAGGAGTATGCGGAAGTGGAGGAGCAGTAGGAATAGCAGTAGGCAAAGGAGCAGGAACAGTCGGAAGAACGGGTGCAGGTTGAGGAACAGGTACAGGAACAGGTACAGGGGGAACCACTGGAGATGCGGTACCCTGTACATACGGAGGTGGCGACTTCATAAGATAAGACATTAGAGGATCCTCAACTGATTCTTCCTTCTTATCCGACTCCGTAGGCAAAGCAGGATAGCATTTATCTATGGACATACGCTGTAGCCTATCAAACACTTCCTTTTCCTTATCCTCCTTATCACGCTGAAACTGCTCTGCTTTCTTTACAATGGTAGCAACACCATCTCTCTGATTACGTTTAGTCTGTCTGATCTCTTTCTGTCGGGCTTCTTTACGCCACAACCGAAAGGCATCAAACATGGCCGGCCTTGACTTTTTCGCAAACAATTTAGCCTCAAGATTATCTAAAATCGGGGTCTCAAAGCTACCATGAGGTGGCCAACTAAGGACACCATCCTTTTTAGTGTAACGAATCCAATATTCATTAAAAGTAATCGGGCTAGCCCGTGTTTGCTGTAGAGCTCATAAGTGGGAGTTCCAACCGGAGGTATCGGACACGAGTCCTCCAGTCGGGAATCCGTACCACAACGTCTGAAACAACTAAACAAAGTACAGCGACCAGGCATCTTGCACACTGGCCGTGTTTCACAAACTTCAAGGGTTACGGGATTTACCAAGTCCCAGCAAAGAGCAAAAACCCTCGGTTTTTGGCGTCTGCAGTCGTCAAATATCACAACAAAGTACCAAGAACCACAAGTGCAATGGAACCATGCAACAACTAAGTAACCACAACCAAGAACTCTGGGAGCGACCCACAAATACTTAACTCAAAGATCGATGGCGTCACCAGGAAGGCCCGTCAATCGTCTCGCTATACCAAGGTCTACGCCAGGGGCCAAAACAGGTCTACAGTCAGGGCAGCAGTCCGTCGCAGCCGTCAGGAGGCGGGAATCTTCGCGGGAAAAGTCTTCGGGCCACTTGTTTCGACAACAGGATCGATGAAGCGGAGTGCACCTTCCCTCGGAGATTTCACACGAAGTTCCTCACGATCGCGGGCTTGGACCGGTACCACTGATGCAGCCCCACGTTGGGCGCCAACTAAAGGACTGGGTTATTTAAGACCCAGCGGTGCCAGGGGACAACACCTGAAACCTTCGTGGGTAACCTGCTCCGGCGTACGAATGACAGAGACACGGGACACTTCCTTCGGCGTCAAAGATTCGAGTTTTATTACTGCAGGGAACACAGAAGTCACAGCAAGTACAACACGTGCAACTTGGGGAGACTGCTTCAAATTACTGCAAGTGGGTCGCTCCTTTTATACACGTTTCTTCCATAGGTTTACATGGTACACAAAGGTTTACGACTCGGTTCCCATAATTATCCCCGAGAGGGGTCGCTTTGGTCACTTTGATACATTCAAGGTCCGGAACATAAGTGCGGAAACATTTGGCGGTTCCCAACTGTAAAAACCCATATTCCCACCATTAGTACATTCCAATCAACAATAAAACAGATCGAAGGAGGAACAAGGACAGGTGCAGAGGAAGATGAAGACAGTGGGGGAATCGGGAAGGGTGTAAAAGAGAAGGTATCGGGAAACACGAGCTACAGGCATCAAAGGGACGTGCCTAATGAGATGCACGGCTGAGACAATAAACCGGCATGGCAAGATGAGCCTCGAGCGGGGCCATCTGCCTTACAGTATCATCCCCCTCGTCATAAAGACATTTTCAAAGGACATGTGTCTTCCGCAGATATCTTGGGAATCCCAGGGTCACGAAGCGGACAACGTCCGTTCGCTGGCTACTTGAGGGCAATAGACAAAATGGACGCCGTATCTAAGATGGAACCCGTGGGTACAGATAGAAAAACCCACGTAACAGACGAACGGTTTAGGTTAACATAGCGAAACTGCATACACCCACTAAACTCGTCATTTGCGGTTCATAGATACCAGACTCGACCATATTCGTGCGAGTCGAAAACACCACTTACAATTGTCACGGAACCTCAGGAGCAACTATTATACTTTTACAGGTCATATTATTTTTAACAGAAACACATGATTTTGGGGGTCTTCGTAAGCACAGCAAGCGTTCATGAGCCGAAAAAGAAGTGGCGGCTTTCAATTTTAACTTCACACATTCGGTAATTGCTTTAGGATCACAAGTCAAGAAAAAGCATAAATCACCCTGTGTAATATTATACGTGGTAATCTGAGAATAAATTGGGGAAATGGACTCTGAGAAAACAGTACATAAGGGATAAAATTCATGGGCCGCGAAATCGCCCAAAATAATATTGGGTCGGGCACTTGATATATTGAAAATGTGTTTCAGAGTCTCCGTTGAGGCAGGGACGGCAACCAAGCAGGTTGCTAAAATGTCAGTTACAGAACGCATAGGTGTCAAGCAAAAATGCGGAGAATTAGTAACCCGTTTAGCCAGGGTAGTCCAAAGGTTCGATGATGAATCCCACACAGCGAAGGAACGCGGTACTCGGGTTCTCCAATCAACCGAAGTCTGTGGGTTCTCTCCTCTCCCGACGTAGCAGACCAAAAGGAGTCCAACGCCGACACATCCTGCAGCAGCAGTCCAGAGAATGATCTGAAAGGAAATCAAATACAGGCATTATTCATTCTCGTAGATAACATTTATCAGCCGGGACAGCTTCCCAGCTATCTTTCCCTGGTCTCATCACCAAAATGGTGTTGTCATGACCGGTTGCAATAATTTCAGCCTGTTCAGGGGGATGTTTAGGCGATTGCACCCATATTCTCGCTCCAGGATTGTCAATAGAGCCAAAGCCTTTTTGGCCTCGCACAGTTAGTAAAGTTGGGGCAGTGCCTTTCTGAATCTCCCCACTGAAAACAGGCATGATTAGCAATTGAGCAACTCGGTCAGTCTTTTGAATGGATAAATCAACCTCACTGCTGTTCAGCAGGAGAACCTTAATCTCTCCCTGATAATCACTGTCAATCACTCCTCCGAGTACTTGAACACCTTTTAAGGCAAGGCCCGATCTAGGGGCGATCAGACCAAAATTTCCAGCTGGTATACAGACACCAATGCCTGTCTCAATAATTATTCGGTCTTTATTCTTGAGTATAGTATCATTCATGGCATGCAGGTCCAAGCCTGCGGAACCTGGGGTTGCTCTGCATGGAGCCAAGACTCCGGGGGTAATTTCCCAGTACATTACAGTATTGCCAATGGTGTTGGGTTTTGCATCAACATTTGGAGGAAACAAACGCATCAAAGGAGATTCAGCATGTAACAAGGGACGATTATTCAGGATCAACAATGCTTGAACTAAATGATTCCGCCAATTTTTATAGTGGTCATCAGTTAACTTTCGCAATTGTTCTTTAAGCAAACCATTCATTCTTTCAATCAGGCCTGATGCCTGTGGATAGTAAGGAATATGGAACACCCATTCTATATTGTTTTCCACACAAAATTCCTGTACCAATCTTCCACGAAAGTGGGATGCATTATCAGATTGAATTTGAAATGGAACACCATAATATAATATGATTAATTTCAATGTTTTAATGGTATTTATTTAAGTAGCTTGCTTGCAAGGAAAGGCCACCAAAAGGTCACTGTAGATATCGACAATTGTACAGACATATTGACAATTTTTGCTCATAGGGAGCGGGCCAATATAATCAATCTGCCAAATTTGAGCGGGCAATTTTCCTCGATGTAAATGACCTTTAACAATTTGTGGTACTTTTCGTTGTCTAGAATGTTGACCGATAGGACAATGCAGATTGGTATCTTTAATGTAATTTAAAGGAATACAAATTCCACGATCGGCAGCCCACCTGCTCGTGGCTCTCTCTCCAAAATGTCCTGCTTTCTGGTGGGCCCATTTCGCCAATCCCGCCAAATCAGAATCTTGCATGTCCACCACTGCCTCAGCAATTTTACATTTCTCATCTGCAATGTTATGAAAGAATTTATCAAGGGAGTCTATTGGGGTATGAGCATCCACATGGAAGATTGTTACAGTACTCTGTGGGAGCATTTCCCAAATTTCTTGCCATAATTCTGTTCCCCACAATTCTTTTGAATGCAACTCCCAATTATGAGAATGCCAAGTTGGCAACCATACCGCCAGTCCGTTAGCTGTGGACCAGGAATCAGTGAAAATATGACATGTGCCAGGTAGTTCCTGTTTCAAAACTTGGTAAACTGCGTATAATTCAGCATATTGACTACTCTTTCCTTCACCAGTTGTACTCAGTAATCTCTGTGTGATAGGATTATAGGACACTGCCTTCCAATGCCGTTTATCTCCAATGAACCTCGCTGAACCATCCGTAAACCACACATGTTTTCTGTCCTCCGCGGACAAATCATCAAATGGCTTACCCCACTTGACAGGAGATTCCTGTACTACGGGTACGGAGCAATCACTCCCAGTCTCATTCGATGGCGCCTGCGCCACTTGCTCATGTAATGCTGCCACACCCTTCGGACCCACTCGTGCCCTGTCCTGAATGTACCATTTCCATTTAATCACACTTGCTTCTTGAGCATGTCCGATTCGATGAGTTTTCGGCGAACTCAAAACCCACTGCATGATAGGAATTTCAGGTCTCAAAATCACAGCATGACCCAAAGTCAATTGCTCGGTATCCACCAGAGCCCAATAACATGCAAGTAAGTGTTTCTCAAAAGGTGTGTACCGCTCACCAGCCTCAGGTAACTTTTTAGTCCAAAAACCTAATGGCACTTTTTGTCTGCCTTGCTTTTGCCACAGACTCCAATTCGCATACAGACACATTCAAATCCACATCACCGTCGCCCACAGGCCACAGATCCAAGGCGTACTGAATCGCTTTCTTTCGCCAAATTAAATGCATTCTGTTGTGGTTCACCCCATTCAAACGCATTCTTTTTGCGAGTGACTCGATATAAAGGAGCCAATATCTGACTCAAATGGGGAATATGTTGACGCCAAAAACCAAACAAGCCAATGAAACTCTGAGCTTCTTTTCTATTCCTCGAAACTGCAAAGTCTAAAATTTTTCGTTTAACCTGCGGGATCACCTCTCTGTGACCTTCATGCCAATTGATACCTAGAAACTTTACATTTTGGGATGGACCATGTAACTTATCAGGATTCATTTCCCAACCTTTTTCACATAAGCAGTCAAGGATCTGATCTAATTGGGTCTGGACTTGATCTTGTGTTTCACCTTGAATTAAAATGTCATCAATATAATGGCACACTTGAATGTGCGGGTGTACAGTTACTTCAGACAAATGCTCCGCCACCAGCCGATGACAGATCGTAGGACTATGTACATAACCTTGAGGGAGACTTCTAAACGTCATTTGACGCCCATTCCAGGTAAAACTGAATTGTTCCTGACACTCAGGGGCAATCGGAATTGAAAAGAAAGCATTAGCAATATCAATAGACGCATACCATGTACCTGGATGCTTTTGAATTCTTTCAATTAAAGTAACAATGTCTGGTACTGCAACAGTCAAACGGGGTGTGTGTTTGTTCAGTTCTCGATAATCAGCGGTCATGCGCCAAGAATTATCACTCTTGCGCACAGGCCAGACGGGGTTATTCCAAGCAGAAGTAACCAGAGTTATAACTCCTGCATCAACCAAATCCTGTATTGTGGCACTGATCTCTTCATGACCAACTGGAATACAATATTGTTTCTGAAAAACCACTTTTGTAGCTTGGGGAATTTTTATGGGGGGCATTCGTAAACGGCCAACCCGTACTGGTCTGGACGATATGTAGTGCTTATTTCCAAATTGATAACAACCATCATCCAAATGCAAAGTCATTCCTTTTAAAATATCAATTTCAATTATATACTCTAAAAGTGGTACAACCAACACAGAATATTCTTTTCGAGGAATTCTACCTATTTTCATTTCAAGTGTAGTTTGCACTGCGGGGGTTTCTTTTCCACCTAAACCAGTAATTGTAAAAAATTGTCCTTTGAATTTCTTTGATTTACCATGAATTAAAGTGGCCTCCGCTCCTGTATCTACCAATGCTCGGGCCCTTTGGATATTACGATGTTTCCAAAAAATTTCAATATCTACATAGGGTCTATTATCTCTGTGAGCCCACCTGCGTACTGGAGCTTGACCTATTTCCTAGTAATTTTTTCTGCGTTCTGTCAACCAAGACAAATCAGGATAAATGCTCTCAGGTTTCTTGGGTATCAAAATGTCCTGTTCATATCCATCTCCATTACGAAACGGATTTTTGTCATTTTCATAGTACTGTGAATTACAATCAGAAAGCCTGTGACGATCCTCCCTTCTCCTCAACTCAGGGGAATGATCCCTTTCATCTCTATATCTGTTGGAAACACGATCATCTCTCCCCCTTTCTTTTTCCCCCTCTCTCACTCTCACTTTGTCACCACAAGGGGACCCATCACGATCATAGCGCCACCCTTCACGGCGATCAGAATCCACACGACGCCTGTCATCACCACTGTCGTCAGAATAACCACGGTCACAATCATTCTTTCGCACACGATGGGCACCTTCTTTCCGATCCAAACCACGCTTACGAAACATGTCCCATAAACGATTATTAGGTTCACCGTCAATATCCTCCCTCTTCACACCATCAGCCAATAGTGCAAGAAACATATCACGTCTAAGGAATTTATAATCCCCAGCGGTACGACCCTCAGGCCGAGACTGTCTCTCAGGTTTAAACCATTCACCCAACTCACCAAGCTGACGAACAGATTCAAGCACCATAGACAAAGGATTGCCAGTTTGATTAATCAACAAAGTCATCATAACCTGCTTATAAGCAACAGGGGAAGAACGGATAATACGATTACGCACAGAAGATGTTAACAAACCATCCAACAATCTGTCAGATGTACTCAGAAAAATCGCAGTTTTCATCACCTCCTCTTTTAAACGCTGCGACGCATCGCGCAAAGTGTACCATGGCTTATCATTGACAGGCCAATCAGATTCAGTAGGATATTTATGGTTACAGCCATCATTCGCAAGCTGGAGCAGACTAATCTGGCCAGCACCATTATAATTTCGAAAATGGTCTTGTACAGTAGAATCGGAACTCAAAGAGCAAAATCGTAAACAATCACCCGCATCAAGCACCTTCTCTTCTGTGCCTTGGCTCGTCTCGGAATAACACCTCAGCAGTCACGAGTACACGTCTGCACCGCTATGCTCTGTCTCCTCTGCTTCCCTCCAAGTCACTGGAACCTTCCTCTTTATTAGCTGCTGTCTCTCTCTGTCTCTGATCGCTCTGCGCTACTTCTCCTTCTCCTTCAATCTTTCTCAGAGTCTCAGCTTCATGATCTTTCTCAGACTTCAAAATGGCGACTGTCTGCCTGGAAATAATTAATGGCATTGATGCTAACGGCTAGCTGCCGCCTACAGACTGACTGACTCACTGCCTAACACTTTCGCTAATATGGAAGCTTGTCCTTTCATGGAAAGTTACGGCCAGTAACCTGCCGCCCACCAAATTCTTGTACCTCCCCGTACCAAGGACACGTTCCCAGCCGGCTGGCCTCATATTGTGTCTTCGGAGTGGAGAAAAATACAGTCTTTCGATAAGGGCCAGCCTGAGCCGGTTCTCTCCAAGCGAACAACACTTCGAAACTAAAACATTACACTTGACCTAGAAGCATCTCAAGCTGCCGGGGCAGAAAGCAAGATGGAGTCTCTCCCGTTTGAGGCCTACAAGGCCCGAAATAAGCATAACTCCATAGAAGGTATACTAACACTCTTGCAAAAGGACGGATTATCACTAATACTAATGAATCTATCCCCTAACTTAAGTTTATAAGCCCTGATCTAAGGAAAAGGGTACGAAAATGCACTACTGTGCTTTATGAATAGGCCCTGTTTATAGGTCTAATCCCTGCACTAGGAGGGTAATAGGCTGGAGTCACCTTCAATCATTCTCCCTCCAAGGAGGGCCGAAAAAGTCGGTCAGAACAACGTCTTACTCATTCTTCGATGATCTTCTGAATGACCGCCACAGCGGCACAGAAGCATAAATTTCGTAGCGCGTCCTGCATCGCAAAAATGCAATGCAGGGCGCGCTACAAAATTAATGTTATTGTTTACTTACCTCCAATTATCCACTACCCGGTTTTTAGCACCTCCCACCCTGCCCCTGCCCCTGCCCCTGCCCCTCCCCCGCCCCACCTTTCTGCTCCACAGGAACTCCCTCCACGGCCTGCGGCTGGGTGAAACTGAGGTGCTCTATTTATAATGGTGACACACACACCAGATTGGGTCAGTGACACGCTTTTGTGGTCTTGCATGTCCCAGTCTATTTTGGTGACATGCACACCTTAATGTATTATGGAAACTTTCAAAGTTGAAAGGGGCACTGTATTGGCAAATGTTTTACATGTCTAGTGTGTAAGCCTTTGTAACCTAGATTTTCATCAAACCTTGTATTACACGTGCTACACTACATGGCTACTCTTCCCTTTGGTAATGCGGTCACATGTATATTGCTTTATGTTCATATTGTCTTTTAAGACGTTATGCTTACATTAAATAAATGTTCTGGCTATACATGGGCTCTTAGCACGTCACATATCCTATATAGGATCGGTACATGTGTAGTTTTTTCCATTTTCTTACATGTTATTGGTAACTCTACATTAGTGGTTCTTTTGTCTTAGTTGGTGGTCGCCTGTTTTTTTAGTTGAACTTGACACACCTTTACATGAGGGGGGCATACGTGTTTTAACCCCTTCCATGCTCATGACAAGGTCAGCTCGTCATGAGACACAGTCGAGCTGTGCTTATGGCGAGCTGACCTTGTCATGATCCATGGACTATTTCAATTTCCAGCACAGGAGGGGAAAACCCCTAGCAGCCAAGGTGTTATTGGGTGGTGGTCACCTATCTCTTGGTTTGTAGTTACGCACATTACCTGGTGGGATCGTCATATAGGTGAAATTGTCCTGTATTTGCATTTTTGCATGTTATACTCGCTTACATGAGGGACGGTAGTGGGTACTAGACCCATTTTTACATAGTACATTACATAACCTCTACATGGGGGTTGTCTAAATGGACTTCGTTCCCATTTGCATGTGTTACGTTAAGCCCCTTACACAGGGTATGTCTTTATGGGTCACAGTCCCATTCCTGCAAGTTGTTGACCCTCGCATGAGGAGTGGCTCAATGGCTGTCAATCCATTTACTTGGTTCACATTACTAACCCTTACACGAGGGATGTACTTATGGGTTACAGTCCCTTTTCTGCACAATTTTGAGCCTCACACTATGGGTTTCAAGGTGGGTTTTAGTCCCATTTTCACACCACACACTTTTATTCCTTTCATTAGGAATCCCTGAATGGGGTACAGTTTTCTGTTCCTACACTTTTAGTCAGCTGTCTAGTTGCTTGTGACATTTTGCTAACATTGGTTTTACATTTCAATATGATTTAATGGGGGAGGATAGATGATATTTCTTATGCATCTATTTATTCATTTTCTCTGTTTTCTTATGTGTACAGTCCCTTTCGAGATGTTGCAATTCTTTTTCTTGCATCCGTGGGTTCTGGACTGTTTTCTTTGTTTGTACATTCTTTGTGCATAGTTGTTCCCACTTTGTATTGTTAATTCTGTTTCCATTTAAAGAGGGGATATTTTATATTTTGCCTATGTAGTTATGTTTCTTCCATGTTACCTAGCTCCTATCTGCTCAGCCAGTGTGAGTGTTCAGAGTGGAATGTTGGTGTGATGGAGATGCATGGGATGTTTGGGTGCCTGTGTGGAGAGGTATGACAGTTGAAGATGGGCTGAGCAGCAAGCAGGCTGCTCCTGGTGGCACTGCTGTATATTGACTATCAATCTGCTTTACATGGATACCAAGCTCTAACTTCTATCTAATAAAGAACCTACATAGATATTCCTCAGCTACGTCTGGCACATCAAAACACTCTCCATCCGTCATAAATGTAACCTGCGCTACAGGGTACATCATTAATCACCACCTTCTCAATAACAGCTGGGTTAAGGACGGTGAAGCAGGAAAAACCAAACTACTCCCCTGTCAACAACCTAAATATACCAACGCAGTTGAGATCAAAAATTCCAGCAGAACACATACCACCTACTGAAATAACAGGCCTAACAAAGCAGTCCACCGAGCACACACAATAGTCATGAACTCCAAAGAGTTAGGAAGTACCTCGAAGGGCAACGTAACAGATCAATCACACACACAATTTTCCAAAGAAGAAATATCTGAGGTCATAGCCAAGGGTAATTAGATGGGCCACCAGGGCCAAATGGTAGACCTCAAGCAATTTACAAGCAAGACCCTCATTTTTGGTTGGTTACATTGCCCCTTCTGTTTCACGAGGTGAGCTCAACAAACAGTCTTCCAGAGAGCTGGAGCTGTTCAATAATCAATCCAGTATACAAGGGTGGGGAAGGAACTGACTCAGCAAACTATCAATTGATTGCCCTGATAGATGCTGAAGCAAAATACTAAGCCTCATTGATCCTGGCAGATTTAATAAGCTGGTCCAAGAATAACAACAAAATCCCCGTCAATAAGTCCGGATTCCCTAAGGGCACTGGTACCACCATAAATATCCTTGCCCTCGGCCTAATGGCTGATAAAAGCTTACAGCAGCGAAAAACTCTCTATCTATGTTTTATAGATTTTAAAGCTGCATCTGACTGAGCCAACATAGGTATCTTATGGCACAAGTTCAAGCAGTGGGGCCTTCTGGAAACAATACTGAGACCAAAAGTGCAGCTATACACCAACACATGGATGCAAGTTAAAAAAAAAAACGATGGAAAGTGGCTTAGGAGGAAAATCTATATGAATGAGGGCCTAAAGCAAGGTCGTGTCCTAGTGCCTCACTTGGTCAACCTTTTCATGGCTGACCTATCGCCAAGGCTAAATGAGACCAACTCACATCCTTGACACTTGGGCACCCTGCCTATTACACACTTATCCTAGGCTGATAATATAGTGCTCCAAAGTCAGACAAGAATCAGCCTGCAAAGAGCAATCAATGAACTGGGGTACTTCACCAAGGCAAACTTGTTAGAAATAAAGGCAACAAAAATAAAGCCGTTCATAAGTCACCGCATCTACAAACAATCATTCAAAATTAGCAACATGAAACTGGAAGTGGTTAGCAGTTACAAATACCTAGGGGTACGCTTGGACAATTGATTAACCTTTCAAAAGCAGAACGATACCTTACTGAATAAGAGAAGTGACCTAATATTTGCTTGCTGTTCAATATCAAAGCGTCTAAAAGGCCCATCGTTCACTCCACTTTTGGCAGTAATTAAAGCAAATCTTCTAGTGACTATAGCCCACGGAAGCGAAATTCAGCACGGGACAGATGCAGCGATCCTTACAGCCTTCAAACAAGGGTATACAAAACTGTATTCTCCTTACCCTGTAACTCCTCACCGGCACAGGTTCGGGTAGAATTTGGGATCCAACCGGCGTATCTACACAGAAGATACGTGTCAATAAAAACCTGGTACAAAGTCTGGTGTAACCGCGGAAACCAGATTAAAAATGCGCTCTGGAAGGCACTACGAGACGATCCCCATTCTGCCTCCATGAAGTATCTACAATCCTCTTTAAAGCTTACTAACACTGTAGACATTTGGCAGTGGAAGCTAGCATTTACTTCTTTTCAACAAATACTAAAGAAGGCGGGAAAGCAGCTTTCATTACTTGGGGACAATGCTAGGCTTAGCAAGTGAGCCCATGCATGGATGGTCTTGCAATCATATACAAAACCACAACCACAAACATATTTGGGTCTGTTTTTCTCTCCTTCTCTAAAGACAAAGTTATGAGCAATACGATTTGGAATACTGCTGTCTAATGCAGACCAGCCAAGCTGGAGGTATCAAGGCCCAAAATCATGCAGCCTTTGTGGATCTCCAATACAGGGCTTTATTCAAATAATATGCGCTAAGTCTACACCATTGCCAACTGCTGAAGAATTTACTTAACGCAAGAGTCATTCGTATGTGTAGAACTGCTATACTAAAAATTACCAACAGTTAACTGTTATTTGTAAAAAATTTAAATCAAATACGAGAAAGCATTAACACACAGCTAGTGGTGAAGAACAACAGCACTTTAGAGACTCTGTTCCATGTATCCTTTTTCGTTATCCTACGCATTGTATAACTTATCTGTTCTGTATATCCTAAACTGAATATTGATATCCCACAGTTCAACTGTCACTTAATTGTTTTGAATGTGGCTTCTCACCAATAAGCCACACCCAATCACTGCACTACCACCTTGGAGGCAGATATACCTTTGCACCTTTAAATATTATACACTTTTGAGCATGTCTTACCACCCCTGGCACAGCAAGACTTCAACACAAAACAAACAGCACCTTTTGAAAAGGAGTTTTATTTAACAAAATGCAAAGACTATCACTTTTAGAATAAGGCTTGGGGTTTATTACATAATACTCTCTAAACAAAGGCTGTCTCAGATACCAAATGCATTGAATTCAAATACATGTAGCAAGCTTAAAATATAAAGGCATGAATCAATAACTGAGCAAACTATAATACTGATTAATAAACAAGCAATAACTGATATAAGGTAAGATACACTGGACGTCCTGCAAGAGATCAGAAAGATATATATACAGAGTAGAGGATCACTCTGGATGTGCACCTCCCACACGACTAAGAATACACCTCAAACGATCACAGCCACTGGCTCACATCGCAATGGCAGTAACTACAAAACTCAATACATCACCTGATGCATACACTGTCCACTTCTGGCCGGGGGAAGTCTTCACACAACCTGGGATCAGAGCTCAGCAATCAGGGTTCAATCTGACATAGACCCGTCTGCCCTCACTCGGAATCCAAACTTTCAAACTTCCACCAGACCAGTGGAGGCTCCCCCTCTTAATACAAATCCAAACATAACAAAGCTTCTAGCAAGCCTCGCCCCCTCGTTCTCATGAGATCCAGTACCAGTCTGCTCCAAGGCCACGGCATCGGTTGATCAGGCCTTTGCTATGGCTTCGAGACGGACCATGTACATTCCCCCGATAAGAACCGTTTTTCTCTAGTTAGAAAAGTGTGAAAAACAGGAGGAAAGCAAAACATGCCGTCTACAGCTCTGCAGCTTTGTGCAGGCACAGAAAATGGCTTCAGTCATGAAAATGGAGTTAGTTAAGCCATGCACACAGAAAGGCCCAAAGCAAGATGGAATTGAACAGCAAGATGACATGAGAGCATGTCAAAGGCAATAGTCAGCACTGCCATATATCAAGGTAAAGTCAGAAAACAGAATGGTCAAAGCCAATAGTAAGAACTCCTAATTCTCACCAATGCACAATACAATACACATTCCTGCACAACTGCACACCTTCAAATGCACATCTCACACGCTCTGCTCTTGGCAAGACTGTTTCACTCCGTAACAGCTCCCACTGAAAGACAGCAAGATTACAGGACAAAAGAGAAGCAGACATAAGCAGGACAATTCCTACATTAAGGAACACACTAAAGTCAATTAAAATGGTGGTTGTAAGGGTCATCATAGGGTGCCAAAAACACAAGAGTGGCTCTTTCATTACACTTAATAAAATTCTTTCTTTTCAGATGTGAGAAAATATCATAATACCGTTATGGGCGAAGAATAACGACACTTTAGGGACAATGTCTCATATCTTTGTTCGTTATTCTTTGCACCTATGCATTGTATAACTATCTCGATTTTCTACCCTAACTGTATGTGGCACAGCTGAAACTGAATTTTTTTTAATAGGTATATTATAATGCATATTTTATGGTGTAATGTATTTAGCTCTATTGGTATATTGTTATGGGTTTAATTAACCAAACAATGAAGTGCATTCTGATTCTGATTCATTCTCCATCTAATCTAGAGCACCACCTCTTTTCTCAATTGCAAGATGGGCGTATTGTCCATTTCTAATTCTAGCTAACATGCAGATACAGTATATCAATGTAGATTGTTAAACGCTAAAAATCAAATCGTGTTGGATCTCAGTAAAGATTTCCATGATTGTATAGTAGCTTTTATCGCTATGGTTAAACCACCTCTGTGCTGTTCTAAAGCACCTGCCTGGTGGGAAAAAGGGTAATATGAACTGTCAAACCTTGGCAGCTAGACTGGTGGTGTATTTTAGTTAACCTTTTAAGTGTTTTCAAATTGAAAACATACTAAAAATTTGAGAACTTTTGTTAATCAAATTATCCACTTAACTCGTATAACAACTTCAAGAGGTGTTCATTAATATATGCAGTAAATTAAGACATTATCTGTGAGATCACATGAGTAAAATTTGCTTTATATTAAATTTATTAACACTGTAGTATGAATTACTGTGTGGACCACATGTTTGAAGAAGAGTTAGTGCCTGATAGAGTGCCCTGGAAAATTGTGTCCCGATCCAACATCTCTATATTCAGTGAAATCAATGATAGGTGTTTTGTTGGCCCCAAGTGACTGTTTGTGATAAAGCATGCACCCCTGCTTACTTTTCGGCTGACACATATTCTGGAATTTTTAGGGGGGTACAGAACCTTGTAGCTACTGTGACATGTGGATTTCGGTGCCCAAAAACACACAAATCTGCGAGTTTGTATTCCCAATTACCAAGAGAAATCTCAGTGTCTATCACATGTGGAAAAATTCTGAATTCTGAGATGTCATGTTGTATAGGTGTGATATAAGCAGACTTCCCCGTAGTCAGGCCCTCTACTGAGAAGGACTTGATAAATCTATGAACCTATGTTGTTTATAAACACCTGCACATTTTTTTTAAAGTTCTGCAGAAAATGTCCATGATTAGAAAAAATACATTAAAAGCTGATATGGAGCCCACAGTCAATGTCGCCTCAAAGTTACCTTTAGGGGGAAAAAAGCATTGGCAAAGCCAATTGGTCTTGTCTATACAAGAGCTATTGGTTTGGCAATGTGTTTTGTGCCATGTTGAACACCTGTATGGCTGCTGTTCAGCATCTAAACGTTAGTAGCATGGAGTGTCCTGGAGTGAAGTGGTGGGAGTAGAGTCATAGACTGGACTTGTTGGAGTAGAGTGGAGTAGGGGAAGTAGAGTGTTGTACAGTTGAGTAGAGGGGAGTAGAGTTCAAGGGCAGCTCCTCCTTTATGGCGGAGAACCATCATCCCACTAAAAAATATAATGATTATAAAACCACTTTATTATTATTTTATTTTTCGTTACTCCCAGCTGAGGTTAGGGCCTGGCCATCTTGCTGATTGTCACAGCCAGGGGGGAGTGTTTTTGCACTTGCAAGTGAACATGTCTATTTGGCCAGCCACCTCAGGCCATCCAGGCATGCCCACTAATGTTTCTCCAACCCAGCTGTGTTGTACAGCCGGGTTGCCGAAAATCTCCTGCTCCCTGGGCCTGAGCGAGTGGCAAGTCAGCCCGCTCTGGCCAATCACAACGCTGCTTTTATGCTGGTCAGACCAGCATGAGAGCAGTGCTGTGATTGCCCCCTGGGAACCTGTGCAGTGTTACCAGTGTTGGAAGACGAACAGCGAGGCGGCAGGCACAGGAGTAAATAAGTTAAAAAAAATACATATATTTCCCCATCAGCCCCCCACGCCCCACTGTGTTGTCCCACCACCCCAAAAGTAGAGCAGCCACCACTGGTAGAGTTCAGTGTTATAAAGTGCAGTGTTGTGGAGTGGTGTACTATGGAGTGGGTTGGAATAGGGAGGAGTGGACTGATGTAGTGGGGTGGATTAATTGAAGAAGATTGTGGTGGATTGGATTGGGGTAAAGTGGTTTGGATTGAGTGGAGCTGGGTGGATTGGAGTGCGTGGTCTGGATGGGGTTTACTGGATTTGGGTGAGGTGAAATGCAGTGGGGTGGATTGAAATGGAGTGAGGTGGACTGGATTGGGATAGATTCGAGTGGAGTGGGTGGATTGGACTGGACTGGAGGGAGTAAATTAGAGTGGGATGGACTGGATTGGATTGTAGTGGATTGGATTGGAGTCAGGTGGATTGGATTGGAGTGTGGTGGGCAGGATGGATTGGAAAGAGTGGAGTTGATTGAACTGGGGTAGGGTGGATTTGTTTATGGTAGAGTGGGGTGGATTGAAATAGAGTGGGGTGTATTGTACTGCAGTGGAGTAGGGTGGATTTTATTGGAGTGGGATGGATTGGATGGGGTGAATTAGAATGGAGTGGGCTGGATTGAGATCGAATGAGTGGCTTGGATTGGGGTGGTGTGGAGTGGGGTGGATTGGAGTGGGCCAAATTGAATTGGGGTGGGCTGGATTGGATTGGATTGGAGTGGGGTGGGGTGAAATAGAGTGGATGGAATGGTGTGGGGATAAATTAGATTCGAGTAGATTGGATTGCTGTGGGGCAGGATTAAATTGGAGTGAGGTGCATTGGATTGGACTGAGGTGGATTGGATTGGAGTCAGGTGGATTGCATTGGAGTCAGATGGATTGAATTGGAGTGAGGTGGATTGAATTGGAGTGAGGTGGATTGAATTGGAGTGAGGTGGATTGGATTGGATTGGAGTGAGGTGGATTGGATTGGAGTGAGGTGGATTGGATTGGAGTGAGGTGGATTGGATTGGAGTGAGGTGGATTGGATTGGAGTGAGGTGGATTGGATTGGAGTGAGGTGGATTGGATTGGATTGGAGTGAGGTGGATTGGATTGGATTGGAGTGAGGTGGATTGGATTTGATTGGAGTGAGGTGGATTGGATTGGATTGGATTGGATTGGAGTGAGGTGGATTGGATTGGATTGGATTGGAGTGAGGTGGATTGGATTGGATTGGAGTGAGGTGGATTGGATTGGATTGGAGTGAGGTGGATTGGATTGGATTGAAGTGAGGTGGATTGGATTGGATTGGAGTGAGGTGGATTGGATTGGATTGGATTGGAGTGAGGTGGATTGGATTGGATTGGATTGGAGTGAGGTGGATTGGATTGGATTGGAGTGAGGTGGATTGGATTGGATTGGAGCGAGGTGGATTGGATTGGATTGAAGTGAGGTGGATTGGATTGGATTGGAGTGAGGTGGATTGGATTAGAGTGAGGTGGATTGGATTGGAGTGAGGTGGATTGGATTGGAGTGAGGTGGATTGGATTGGAGTGAGGTGGATTGGATTGGAGTGAGGTGGATTGGATTGGAGTGAGGTGGACTGTATTGGAGTGAGGTGGACTGTATTGGAGTGAGGTGGACTGTATTGGAGTGAGGTGGACTGTATTGGAGTGAGGTGGACTGGATTGGAGTGAGGTGGATTGGATTGGAGTGATGTGGTTTGGAATGGATTGGAGTGATGTGGTTTGGAATGGATTGGAGTGATGTGGTGTGGTATGGAATGGAGTGATGTGATGTGATGTGGAATGGATTGGAGTGATGTGATGTGGAATGGATTGGAGTGATGTGATGTGGAATGGATTGGGTTGATGTGTTGTGGAATGGATTGGGTTGATGTGTTGTAGAATGGATTGGAGTGATGTGGTGTGGAATGGATTGGAGTGATGTGTTGTGGAATGGATTGGAGTGATGTGTTGTGGAATGGATTGGAGTGATGTGTTGTGGAATGGATTGGAGTGATGTGAAGTGGATTGGAGTGAGGTGGATTTGATTGAGGTACGGTGAACTGGATTGGGGTGGGGTGGATTGAGGTGGGGTGGGCTGGGATAGATTGGATTTGGCTGTATTGGGGTGAGGTGTGATGGATTGGAGTGGGGTGGATTGAATTGGATTGGTGTGAGTTGTATTGGTTTGGGGTGAGGTGGATTGGATTGGGGTGAGGTGTTTTGGACTGTAGTGAGGGTAATTGGAGAGAGGCAGATTAGAGTGGGCAGATTGGAGTTGGGCAGATTGTTTGGGTTGGAATTGGGCAATTTGTTTGGATTGGAGTGGGGCAGATTGTTTTGGATTGTTGTGGCACAGTCTGTTTTGGATTGGAGTGGGGCAAATTGTTTTTGATTGGAGCGGGGCTGATTATTTTGGCTTGGAGCGGGGCAGATTATTTTGGATTGGAGCGGGCTGATTGTTTTAGATTGGAGTGGGGATGATTGGAGTGGGGATGATTGGAGTGGGGATGATTGGAGTGGGGCTGATTGGAGTGGGGCTGATTGGAGTGGGGCTGATTGGAGTGGGGCTGATTGGAGTGGGGCTGATTGGATTGGAGTGGGGCTGATTGGAGTGGGGCTGATTGGAGTGGGGCTGATTGGAGTGGGGCTGATTGGAGTGGGGCTGAATGGAGTGGGGCTGATTGTTTTGGATTGGAGTGGGGCAGATTGTTTTGGATTGGAGTGGGGCAGATTGTTTTGGATTGGCGTGGGGCAGATTGTTTTGGATTGGAGTGGGGCAGATTGTTTTGGATTGGAGTGGGGCAGATTGTTTTGGATTGGAGTGGGGCAGATTGTTTTGGATTGGAGTGGGGCAGATTGTTTTGGATTGGAGTGGGGCAGATTGTTTTGGATTGGAGTGGGGCAGATTGTTTTGGATTGACGTGGGGCAGATTGTTTTGGATTGACGTGGGGCAGATTGTTTTGGATTGGCGTGGGGCAGATTGTTTTGGATTGGCTTGTGGTAGACTGTTTTGGATTAATTTGGGGCAGACTGTTTTGGATTAATTTGGGGCAGATTGTTTTGGATTAATTTGGGGCAGATTGTTTTGGATTAGTTTGGGGCAGATTGTTTTGGATTGGTGTGAGGCGGATTGATTGGATTGTAGTGGGCTGGATTGGTTGAGGTGGATTGGATCGAAGTGTGGAAAATTGGAGTGGGGTAGATTGGTTGGGGTGGATTGGATTTGTGTGTGGTGAATTGGAGTAGGGTAGGTTATGGTGGATTAGAGTGGGGTGAATTGAGATGGAGTGGGTGGGTTGGGGTGAGAAGGATTGGACTGGAGTGGGGCAGATTGGAGTGGGGCGGATTGGAGTGGGGCAGATTGGAGTGGGGCAGATTGGAGTGGGGCGGATTGGAGTGGGGCGGATTGGAGTGGGGCGGATTGGAGTGGGGCGGATTGGAGTGGGGCGGATTGGAGTGGGGCGGATTGGAGTGGGGCAGGTTGGAGTGGGGCAGGTTGGAGTGGGGCAGGTTGGAGTGGGGCAGGTTGGAGTGGGGCGGATTGGAGTGGGGCAGATTGTCTTGGATTGAGTGGGTGCAGATTGGAGTGGGTGCAAATTGGAGTGGGTGCAGATTGGATTGGGGTCGATTGGATTGGAATTGGTTGAATTAGATCAAGAGGGACGGATTGGTGTGGGGTAAGGTGGAGTGGGGCGTATTGGAGTGGGGCAAAATTACACATAAGAAGAAAACAATGTAGCTTTGTAATACAACATTCGTCATCATATCATCAAGGACAAAATAAGTCATGAGTGCAAAGTGAGAAAAGAAGACTTGGCAAAATAAAATAAAGTCAACAAAAGCAAACAAACCTTTGCAATTGTATTTGACCTGCGGGGATCGATTTTGCCACTCACATGCCTTCAGTTCAAAGGGCACTAGAAATTAAACAGAACAAAATAGTAACTCAATCATGGACTCTGATTAGCTTGAAACAATCAGTGCTAGGTCCCCTGCTCCACAGAGAAGAATGGAAATGTTTGGCCTGACTTGACAAATTAAGGCTATAAAGAAGAGTGCCACACAAGCCAACACATTGTAAGCAATGGGCGGGCTCCAAGCCCTTTTTGGATACAAGAGTGTCTCGCAAGTGAGATGCATGTGTTAGCGCATTCTTTTGCAGGGAATGATATTAACCTATTTCACAGAAATAATAATATAATAAATGACTGTAGCCTCAAACTTCAAAAAATTCTGTTGCAAAATGTGATCCCCCATATTGCCAGTATTGAAAAACAACTGGATACAAGTACTTTGCTTATCTACATTATGAAAATGAATTGTTTTGTGGTATTCAACGAAAACAAAATAAGGTTCACTAATTGAAGGGTTTTCATTATTGGGAAGTTAAATGAATTTTATGCCTATTCTGCAAGCAAACTCTTATCACAAGAACATCACGCGCATCACCTATGCCTCCCCCTCACACACTTTAGCACCTTGAACTAACACACCGTTTCAAAGATACTAGTGAAAAGCTGGCCGACAAATTAATCTGAGAAAGTATCTGCTTTGGCATCTAATGATGAAGTATTTCTATAAGGTGCTCTACCTATCCTTACACATCAAAGGGTCACATGTTTTCTATCGGTATCTGAGTATGCAAGTGTTTTTCTTTTTGTTTTTGCTTGGTAGCATCTACCAGCTGCAATAACTTTACTAATGTTATGGTCATAAGAAGGCAGGATCGTAGTACCTGTGTCCAAAGTATTCCATAGTAGTCAATTTCTATACGAGCTGGCAATTGGGTATCAAACCATCCCTTTTGTGTCAGCTGGATCAACTGACTCTTTGCTCTTGAAATTCTTTGCCTGCAATCAGAACTTGGATTTGCTTTTTACAAGGGACTACCGTCTGAAATGCTCATGGTTTTACAGCTGTAATTGCTGGTTTTGTGGCAAATAATATTGGTGTAGGAAAAGAAGTATGTACCCAACACCGAATTATAGACTAGTTTGAAAAGCAGAAGTCTGTGGAGTACCACATATGTGTAGGAATGTGGCATGCACTAGAAGGCTGCAGTCCATGTATGTTGTAACTGAAAATAATTGCCAAAACATGCATGGTCACAGACCAGACCATATTTGAAACACACTAAATGTGCATTATAGAAAAAAATGTTTATTGAAGATATGTAATTCTTTTTTTGTAACATGGGTACTCACAATCTTTCCCTGATGGGCAAATTTACAGTGTGGTTTGTGGCTGAGGGCCGCACCGGTGGAGGTGGGGTCAGAGGGGGAGGGGGTGTGGCTAAAGCCAAAAAATATTGTGACCACAAGGTTGAACACAGATCACTGCAGCAGACACCTTCGTCCACTGAGCCACCATACCCGGCATACACACATCTCTCTCTCTCTCTCTCTCTCTCTCCCTCCCTCCTCTCTCTCTGTCTCCCTCTCTCTCCCCCCTCTCCCTCCCTCTCCCTCCCTCTCCCTCCCTCCCTCTCCCTCCCTCTCCCTCGTTCTGGATCCCTCGTTCTGTCTCCCTCGTTCTGTCTCCCTCGTTCTGTCTCCCTCGTTCTGTCTCCCTCGTTCTGTCTCCCTCGCTCTGGATCCCTCGTTCTGTCTCCCTCGTTCTGTCTCCCTCGTTCTGTCTCCCTCGTTCTGTCTCCCTCGTTCTGTCTCCCTCGTTCTGTCTCCCTCGTTCTGTCTCCCTCGTTCTGTCTCCCTTGTTCTGTCTCCCTTGTTCTGTCTCCCTTGTTCTGTCTCCCTTGTTCTGTCTCCCTTGTTCTGTCTCCCTTGTTCTGTCTCCCTCCGTCTGCCTCCCTCCGTCTGCCTCCCTCTGTCTGCCTCCCTCTGTCTGCCTCCCTCTCTCTGCCTCCCTCTGTCTGCCTCCCTCTGTCTGCCTCCCTCTGTCTGCCTCCCTCTGTCTGCCTCCCTCTGTCTGCCTCCCTCTGTCTGCCTCCCTCTGTCGGTCTCAATCTGTCTGTCTCCCTCCATCTGTCTCCCTCCATCTGTCTCCCTCCATCTGTCTCCCTCCATCTGTCTCCCTCCAGCTGTCTCCATCCGTCTGTCTCCGTCTGTCGCCCTCCCTCTGTCACCCTCCCTCTGTCACCCTCCTCCCTCTGTCTCCTTCAGTCTCCCTCTCTCTCTGTCTCCCTCGCTCTGTCTCACTCTCTCTGTCTCACTCTCTCTGTCTCACTCTGTCTCTGTCCTTCTGCCTCCATCTGTCTCTGTCCTTCTGCCTCCTTCTGTCTCTGTCCTTCTGCCTCCTTCTGTCTCTGTCCTTCTGCCTCCGCCCCTCTGTCTCCTTCACTCTGTCTCTCTCTTCTGTCACCCTCTTCCCTCTGTCGCCCTCCTCCCTCTGTCGCCCTCCTCCCTCTGTCCCCCTCTGCCATTCTCCTCCCTCTGCCACTCTCCTCTCTCCGTCTCCCTCCTCCCTCTGTCACCCTCCTTCCTCTGTTGCCCTCTTCCCTCCCTCTGTCTCCCTCCCTCTGTCTCCCTCCCTGTCTCCCTCCCTGTCTCCCTCCCTGTCTCCCTCCTCTCCCTCCCTGTCTCCCTCCCTCTGTCTCCCTCCCTCTGTCTCCCTCCCTCTGTCTCCCTCCCTCTGTCTCCCTCCCTCTGTCTCCCTCCCTCTGTCTCCCTCCCTGTCTCCCTCCCTGTCTCCCTCCTCTCCCTCCCTGTCTCCCTCCCTCTGTCTCCCTCCCTCTGTCTCCCTCCCGCTGTCTCCCTCCCTCTGACTCCATCCATCTGTCACGCTCTGTCTCCCTCCCTCCCTCCATCTGTCTCCCTCCCTCTGTCTCCCTCCCAATGCCTCCCTCCCTGTCTCCCTCAGTCTCCATCCCTCTTTCTCCCTCTCCCTCCCTGCCTCTCCCTCCCTCCCTCCCTCTGACTCCCTCCCTCTGTGTCCCTCCCTCTCTGTCTCCCTCCCTCCCACTGTCTCCCTCCCTCAGTCTCCCTCCCTGTGTCTCCCCCTGATTGCCTCTCTCTGTCTCCCTCTCTGACTCCCTCTCTCCGTCACCCTCTGTCTCCCTCCCTCAGTCAACCTGTGTCCCTCCCTCTCCCTCGCTCTGTCTCCCTCCCTGTCTCCCTGTCTCTCTCCCTGTCTCCCTCCATCTCCTCCCTCCCTCTCTGTCTCATTCCCTCCCTCCTCTCTGTCTCCCCCCCTCTCCCTCCCTCTGTCTCCCTCCCTCTGTCTCCCTCCCTCTGTCTCCCTCCCAATGTCTCCCTCCCTCTGTCTCCCTCCATCTCCTTCCCTCTGTCTCCCTCTCCCTCCCTGCCTCTCCCTCCCTCCCTCTGTCTCCCTCCCTCTGTGTCCCTCCCTCTCTGTCTCTCTCCCTCCCACTGTCTCCCTCCCACTGTCTCCCTCCCTCAGTCTCCCTCCCTGTGTCTCCCCCTGATTGCCTCTCTCTGTCTCCCTCTCTGACTCCCTCTCTCTGTCACCCTCTGTCTCCCTCCCTCAGTCAACCTGTGTCCCTCCCTCTCCCTCGCTCTGTCTTCCTCCCTGTCTCCCTGTCTCCCTCCATCTCCCTCCCTCCCTCTCTGTCTCATTCCCTCCCTCCTCTCTGTCTCCCTCCTCTCTGTCTCCCTCCCTCTCTGTCTCCTTCCCTCTCTGTCTCCCTCTCTGTTTCCCTCCCTCTCTGTCTCCCTCCCTCTCTGTCTCCCTCCCTCTGTCTCCCTCCCTCTGTCTCCCTCCCTCTGTCTTCCTCCCTCTGTCTCCCTCCCACTGTCTCCCTCCCACTGTCTCCCTCCCTCTCTCTCCCCCGACTGCCTCTCTCTGTCTCCCTCTCTGTCTCCCTCTCTCCGTCACCCTCTGTCTCCCCCCTGTATCCCTGTCTCTCTTCCTGTCTCCCTCCGTCTCCCTCCCTCCGTCTCCCTCTGTCTCCCTCCCTGTCTCCCTCTCTCTCCCTCCCTCTCTGCCTCCCTCTCTGCTTGCCTCTCTCTGTCCCTGTCTCCCTTCCTCTCTCTCCCTCTGTCACCCTCTGTCTCCCTCCCTCCCTCTGTCACCCTCTGTCTCCCTCCCTCCCTCTGTCACCCTCTGTCTCCCTCCCTCTCCCTCTGTCTCCCTCCCGCTGTCTCCCCCTGACTGCCTCTCTCTGTCTCCCTCTCTGTCTCCCTCTCTCTGTCACCCTCTGTTTCCCTCCCTCTGTCAACCTGTCTGGCTCCCTCTGTCTCCCTCCCTGTCTCCGTCCTCCTCTCTCCTTCAGTCTCCCTCACTGTCTTCCTCTCCATCCCTCCCTCTCCCTCCCTCCCTCTCTGCCTGCCTCTCTCTGTCTCTCTTTCTCCCTTCCTCTCCCTCCCACTGTCACCCTCTGTCCCCCTCCCACTGTCACCCTCTGTTTCCCTCCCTCTCCCACCCTCCCTATGTCTCCCCCTGACTGCCTCTTTCTGTCTCCCTCTCTGTCTCCATCTCTCTGTCACCCTCTCTCTGCCAACCTCTGTCTCTCTGCCTCCCTCCCTCCCTCTCCCTCTCCCTCCTTCTCCCTCTTCCTCCCTCCCTCTCCCTTTGTCTCCCTCTCCCTCCCTCTGTCACCCTTTGTGTCCCTCCCTCTCCCTCCCTCTGTCTCCCCCTGACTGCCTCTTTCTGTCTCCCTCTTTGTCTCCCTCTCTCTGTCACCCTCTCTCTGTCGCGCTCCCTCTGTCAACCTCTGTCTCCCTGCCTCCCTCCCTCTCCCTCCCTCTCCCTCCTCCTCCCTCTCTCCCTCTCCCTCGCTCTCCCTCGCTCTCCCTCTGTCTCCCTTTCCCTCCCTCTGTCACCCTTTCCCTCCCTCCCTCTGTCTCCCCATGACTGCCTCTTCTGTCTCCGTTTCTATCTTAGAACCCTGCGCCTGATTAAGCTGTGTGTCCGTGTCCTCTTGAGGCAGAAGCCGAGAGGTTCTGTTTTTATTATTTTCGTGACTCTTGTGACTCTTGTGATTTAAAACTTGTGATTTTAAAATTCAAACTGTAAACTGCTTGATTTAATAAGCTTTGAATCGCTAAACCGCTCAAACCTCCCCTCACCTCCTCTCTGCCTGGGCCACCCTCAGCTGAGTATCGACGCTGAGGAGTTGATCCTGGGTAACTAAATCACGGCAGACATATAGGGTGTGTTTTCGAGCCCTGACGCGCTCTAGTTGCACATAAAAGGGGCATCTTAGAGCCCTGTGCCTGATTAAGCTGTGTGTCCGTGTCCTCTTGAGGCGGAAGCCGAGAGGTTCTGTTTTCATTATTTTCGTGACTCTTGTGACTCTTGTGATTTAAAACTTCTGTTTTTAAAATTCAAACTGTAAACTGCTTGATTTAATAAGCTTTGAATCGCTAAATCGTTCAAACCTCCCCTCACCTCCTCGCTGCCTGGGCCACCCTCAGCCGAGTATCGACGCTCATCCGGAAAACTTAACTGGCTTTCTTATCAATGCCAGATCCCTGATTAAAAACAAAATCACTTTTAATGATTTTGTGATACAAAGGAAACCTTCCTGGGTCTCATTACTGAGACCTGGGGATCTACCTCGACCGGCCCTGATCTAGTAGAGGCTATTCTCGAGGGCTATGCCCTGACTAGAATGGACCGTGTCGATCGTAGGGGTGGAGGACTGGGAATATTGTGCAAAGATCGCTTTACTTGCCGTATCAACTTTCTCTCATCCCCCAAGGAGAATTATGAGGCATTACATTTCACCATTCAGCTAGCTCCCGCTGTTTCCTTTGCTGGTATCCTTTGCTATAGGCCCCCAGGTCCAAGGACCAATTTCTGTCATAATTTACTTACCTTACTAGAACCTTTTATTAGCAAGCCCAAGTTCACTCCTCTAGGTGATTTCAATTTCCATCTGGAACTACTAGAGGATAACAACACTAAAGTTTTAATAGAGGGTCTAACTTCCTGTGGACTTAACCAACTAGTCGATGGCCCTACTCACGCCGCTGGACACACTTTAGATGGCATTTTCTCCAACGATACCAGACTGGCGATCGGTACTCCAATTCCCCTGTCCTGGTCGGACCATTCGGCTATTCCCTTTCATCTCACCATTACTCCTTCTTGTTCTGACCCAACCAACAAAAAAGGATGGGAGACTAGGAGGAACTATAATAACATATCTAATACTACACTCACTCCCTTCCTGACAGACTTTCATCCCTCTCTCGGCCTGATGCAAACAAGGCTGCTATGGCTCTGTCGGCCGCTCTTACTAATACCCTGGATTCTCTAGCACCCCTTAAAAAACACTACTCGGCCAGGAAGAGCCCCTCGTCACCCTGGTTCTCGGAACATCTAAGATCATTGCGGCAGAAATGTAGACATAAGGAAAGAGCTTGATATGCCCATCCGGATTCCCTGAGGAAAAACTCACATAAGTCCGCCTTGAGAGAATACAAAAAAGCTATTGATGAAGAAAAAAAGAACTGCTTTAACAAAATTACCACCTCACTGAAATCCTCTAGGGAACTCTTTAAAATTATTGACACCTTGGTCACTCCCAAAACGGTTGAATCAGTGAATGAGTCGCAAGAACTCTGCGACGACATCGCAGGATTCTTCCACTCCAAAATCTCGGATATTTACATTTCTCTCAAATCCATTAATACATCACTAGATGTTAATAGTACATTCCTGCCCTCTCCCCCTCCCCCCTCTTACACGGAAACCACTGATTCTGATTCCCTGACCAATTTCTCCAGCTTCCCTCACTTGTCGCATGAGGATCTAAATCACCTTCTCAATGCCACTAAATCTTGCTCTCCTCTCGATCCCTGCCCTTTAAAAATCTTGAAAGCTTGTAGAGTCTGTCCTCCCCCCTCTCCTGTAAGTCATGAATATGGCCATTGATGAGGGATCTTTTCCTATCCCTGGAAATCGGCAGTTGTAAAGCCCCTTCTAAAGAAACCTTCACTCAATCCAGAAGTCTTAAAAAACTGCCGGCCAATATCTCTGCTCCCAGCCCCAGCAAAGATGCTTGAGGCCCACCTTAACTCTCATCTGACCACATATCTAGAGAAATCGGGTCTTCTTGACATCTCCCAGCACGGGTTCCGTGCTGCTCACAGCACCGAGTCCGCCCTCACTGTCGTGGCTAATAACATCCGCACTGAGGTTGACAGAGGGCGGACAACCCTGCTGGTGCTCCTTGATCTTACGGCAGCTTTTGAAACCCTATCCCCTTCGATCCTGGTCGACCGGCTGAAGGGGATAGGGGTGAGGGGAAGTGCCCTGAGTCTCCTGTCTTCTTTTCTTTCGCAGAGACACCAAAGGGTCCAACTTGGTGGCTTTCTGTCTTCCTCCCATAATGTGCAATGTGGGGTACCTCAGGGCTCTGCCCTGAGTATCCTGTTATTCAACATCTATGTAACCCCACTTGCCGAGGTGATAAGATCCTTTGGGTACCAAATTTTGTCTTATGCAGACGATACCCAAATTATCATCTCTACTACCTCACCGACCACTGAGGCCGCTTCCAAATTTCGAACTTGTTTGGAGGCGGTCTCTCAGTGGATGGTGCGCAAATACTTGAAGCTCAACGGTGAGAAGACGGAGGTCCTAGTCTTTGGAGGAAATCCCGACATCTGGTCCAAGGACTGGTGGCCTCCTTCTTTGGGAGATTGTCCTCAACCCACCAATTCGGCCAGGAACCTTGGAGTTCTTTTTGACTCAGCCCTCTTCTTTGACCTCCAGGTAAATAGAACTGTATCTACGTGCTGCAATACCATCCGCATGCTAAAAAAGATTGCTCCCTACTTGTCATCTGACGCTTGCAAGCAGTCTACTGTTGCCCTGGTGTCTTCCAAGCCTGACTATTGCAATGCGCTGTATGGGGGCATTAACAAGAAAGCCCTCCATCGTCTTCAGATGGTTCAAAAGTCTGCTGCTAGGATGGTTCTTAACCTTCCAAGGCGATCATCCGCAACTCAGGCCAGAAAGGATCTCCATTGGCTACCCATACATGCCAGGATTTCCTTTAAGCTTATATGTCGGGCCCACAGAGCTGTGTTCGGCTCTGGCTCCGATGGTAAAAAGGCTCTGGTCTGCCAAGAGAACCCTTCGATCATCCTCAACAATTTTGCTTGCGGTCCCCAGATTTAAAAAGGCGAAATGAGGAGGAAGAGCCTTTTCCACTCAGGCCCCTAAATTGTGGAATAACCTCCCCCTGAGCTTGCCAACCAACCCTCCCTGACTACGTTCCGGAAGCTCTTGAAAACTTGGCTCTTCTCTAATGCCTATGATTAAACCTTTTAACTCACTGTCACTCTTTGTCTGTTTATGTAATTTCATATATTTACTCTATGTTTTAGTCTGCGCCTTGATGCCCTTTGGGCTAAGTCAGCGCATTATAAATTATCCTTCATTCATTCATTCATTCATTCATTCATCTCCCTCTCTCTGTAAACCTCCCTCCCTCTCCCTCCCTCTCCTTCCCTCCATCTCCCTCTGTCTCCCTCTCTCTCCTTCTCTCTCCCTCTGTCATCTCACCCCATCTGTGTGTCAGCCCTTAGCCCAGGCTGAGACAGCTTCCCCAGCGCGCGCACACCGCAGCACCCCAGTACTTCACACAGGTCTTTAAAAGACCATTTACATATTAGTTAAGATTTGTTGTTTTCACCTCTTAATGCCCGTGCATGTCCACTCTGACAATTACTGGAATCCCCCGGCTCCCACAGAGCAGAGCCTCTAAGAGTCTGGGCGTTTCCTGACACAATTTAAAAAAAAATTAAACACAGGTACTATGTCTGCAAGGTCCGCGGGCCGCCAAGGAAGGCTTGCCGGGCCGCTGGCGGCCAGCGGGCCATACTATGAGTACCCATGATCTAAAATAAGACCTTTCACGCCATGTTTTAAGCAGTTGGCAGGATGATTTTAATATTGGTTTGCCCACTTTATGTGGAGACTGTGTATCCATTTTTGTATTCATCCTAGTTATATATAGATATCTCAACAAAATAAAAATTGATCTAGAGTCTTTGCAATTTCAGACCTAATTTTGTGGGAGCTACCTGTCATTGATGTTCCTAAAGACTCCGGTAGAACTTATGTACACTTAAGTGTTTTTCGTTAAAATAATCTGCTGTCCAAGATCTGACAGATCACATGAAATAAATTATTTCATGCTATCTCTTCAGCACGCATGAAATACAATTGGTGTGGTCATTTGTGGTGTATGTCAGATGACGGAATGACGGATGAGTGGAATTTTGAATGTGTTAGTAGAATTTGAAAGGGGACTTGGATTGTGAAAAGAATGGTGAGCTTGAAATGGACTCCTAGAGCTCAAAGCATACTTTCCTTGTTGTTCCATATATTGACTCTTATGTAATAAAACTACTTGAGTGTCTTTTTGCTTTGAAGTAGTCTCTACTGTTATTTACCAATTCAACTAAAGGCTAGTAGTGTTCCTGTTCTTGCTCTAATAATCCTGGCTTCACCGTGGCAGAAGAATGACTACCAAAGTTTTCGCAATTTACTTTCCTTATGGACAGAATTTGCAAGGACGCAAATGTACATTTAGTATTTAAAAATAATCCCCCTGCAAGGAAATATAGTAAATCCACCTTAATCCCCTGTAGGACCTACATAAATCCCACTGTGAAACACCTGCAGGGGGTATATACATCTGTGCAATCCCTCCGCCTCCCACCCTCCCACCCTCAGTCTATGGCTAACCTACCCGATTCTAACTGTGCACCCCTTAATTCATTCTCCCCCCACTCCTTCCACATCTACAAGTTCATTTGTTGACCGACTGCGAATTTCTGGCCAGTGAAGCAGCCCCCATGGCAAGCCATTGCACCTGTTGAGACACACATTCTGTTACTTTTGATTGTTCTCCACTGGGAGTGTCTCATGAACCTTACTCACACTAGTTTAGGAATCAAAATGTGTGCTATGAGAATTAAATCCTATGACGCAGTCATGTCCTGAGTTCTCCATGGGAGCTTTGAAGTTATGGAAAACCCTGTACGCTCCACCTCTTCTCTATTTCTTGACATGCATGAAGCTCGGTTTCTTTCTATTTTTTTTTTTAAAGAAGAGACAGGCAATACAAATAATTTATACATTATTTTCAAAACGTATAAAGTATAAGCCAAGGATAAATACCCTACAAAAATAGTCGTCTAATTCATTCAAATAGCCTAACACATATTCCCCATAATACCAGCATCAATAATCTTTTTAGGATGACATAGTGCAATTTGTACATTAATAAAAACGATGACAGTGAATGTGCAAAATCCGACTCTAAAATATGTATAGCAGCATTACCATTATTCCCCTAATAGCAGGAGCCTGCCATACTCCGCAACACCTACCACACACGGAGAAGTAATCCGCCCACGAAACCTTAAACCTGCGGATTGCCCCTACACTCTTCGTTTATGCCTCCTCTAACTCATAGGTCTTGGCCACTTTATGAAGCCAGTGACCTATTGTCGGCACCGTTGATGATTTCCAGTTCTAGACTACCAAGGACCTGGCTACCACTATTGCAATACAAATAAAATATTGCTTTTGTTTTGATAGCTGAAGCCCCATATGCGAGAAGTCAAATAAAACCAACATTGTTTATGGAAGAATAACCATTGAGATGAAATGACTAATAATCTTAAAGACCTCTTCCCCAAAGTGCTGTAGGCTAGAGCATGCAAAAAATATATGGACCCACCCGCTCCGTTCCTTTTGCATTTAAAACAATGATCCAGGAGAGTAGGCAAGATGGCCGTGGACCGGTCACAGGAGTAGGTCGCTCCAACCTCTCTCTCCCGACAGGCTTGAAAAATGAAGGCAATTCAGCAGGAAAATGTTGAGAACCGACTGGATTAAGAAAGCCTTCTCCCAAGTTTTGGCTTTACTGCACAAGAAGACTTTCAGTAAGGTTTTACAGCATACTTGGGTCGACCTAAAAGATATTCTGAAACATCCACACATCGGAATAGCGAGAACGAACAGTTTCAAGATGCCTCCGCGAGGAACTAAACTGAAAGACGCTAAAGATGCTAAAGACGCGTCAAAGGATACTGAATCTGAAGCTGTAGTAGATACCACTAGACCACCCGATGCCTATGCCGTTACAAGGATACAGGCGGCTAAGATGACCGAAGTGGCAGTAGATTCATCAGTGGAATCAGCCCTCCTGAACAAGAAAACAAAAGACAAAGAAAAAGATAAAGAAAAGAACGTTTAACAAAGAGCGGAGCTAAAGGCTGAGAGGAAGGCGGCAGTTATGTTATGTTATAGGGGTCTCTTTTATAGCGCACAGCTACTCAAAGGAGTGTCCCGACACTTTGGCAAAGCGAACTGAAGAAAAGTACACAACACAGCAACCCACCGAGGGCCGAAAGAATATTGCTGGGAGAAGAGCCAGGTCTTTAATTCCTTTCTAAAAGAGAACAAACTGTTGGCTTTCCTTAGGGAAACGGGAAGCTCATTCCAGCAACGAGGTGCCAAGTGTCGAAAGGAGCGAGGAGAAAACTCGCAAAAATGACCCCGAAAGTTACAGATGGTAAAGCACCTAAAGTCGTGAGCATGAGGCAGCCTACCTTGGTAGAAGCTTTCACAGGGGGGGCTGGCGCAGCCGCTGGAGATATCACGGGAAACTCCGCCATCCTCGTGGTTCATGGCGGCAGCATCCCGGAACAGCACAGTGAAACTGCAAGGTCTTTCTCAGCAGTGCCCGAGGTGCGCGCGCAGGGAGTATCGAGCAGGACGTGTATGGATGCGCCAACACCAGAACTGGCTAGAACAGCGCCAGACGAGGAATCATTGCTAGAATTGCCCTCAGGAGTCGAGAAAGATACAGAAGATACAGAAGCCGCAAAAAAGGATTCAGATGCGCGCAGCAAGGTAAGCCGTGCCGAGAGCACTGTACGCTCGGAGGAGGGTCAAGAGACACACGCACATGCCGGCTGTACAGCAGACAGTATTACGGAGGGGCAGACTGGGTGCGAGAATGCAGTTGGTGGTAATAATGGCTTCATTGACGCTTAAAGGATGGGGCTGATACAGAAAAAAGAGGCTCACATGAGGGTTTAACTGTTCAGGACATACAAGTAGATACAGAGGCTGGTCAGCTCGCCCCAGGGACAAACGACAATTGCTTTTTTTCAGTAAATGATGAAACAGGCACTTCAACTGGTTCCTCAACGGAGAGTGGGGAGTTTGATGAGAGCTCAGCAGACAGTTACTCAACTAATAATGATTCAGATATAGAGAAATCAGACTAAGAGCAATCAACTCAGCAGGTTTCCATAACCCAAAAGAGGAAACAGCAGCAGCAGAGAAGTCGCCGTAGATATAGGCGGCAGGATCCTATCAGCCCAACGCAAGCAGAAGTGACAAAAAAACTGGTATGGGATTACTCAGCTACATCCAGTCTGTATCAAGAGGAGGGCCTGGGTCAGGGGGAGCCAAGGGATCAGCCTAGGAGCTCACAGGGGGCACACAATGAAGTTCCCACAATGGGTCTTCTATACTCTACTCTACTTTGAAACAAATGCCAGGGTAGAGAGTAAAAGATCCAAGCAAGGGAATAAGAAAATTCAAAATTCCCTTAGCAAAATGAATAAGCTATATTCGGAGATGGCTGAAAGGGTCACTGAGGTGGAGGAGAGAACCGGTAAATTGGAAGAAGAGGTGACTAGGTGGCAGGAATTCAGAGAGGCTCAGGAGAAGACTACGGAGGACATGCGGTGGAAACTTGAGGATTTTGAAAATAGACAGAGGCACAACAACATCAGACTTCTGGACATTCCGGAGGGGGCAGAGGAGCAAGACCCAAGGTCCTTGGTAGTTACACTCTTTAAAGGGGCATTTTAGGAGATGGAGAAATGGAACTGGGATGTGGAAGTGCAGAGGGTACATAGGTATCCTCTAACACAAAAGAAATCGTACGGTGGCTCACAGAAAGAGAGGCCTAGAGCCATGTTGGTGTTCATGGGGAATTTTCTAACTAGCCAGGACATTATGGACAGGGCCAAGCCACAGGATCGCTGTACGTTTAAGGGAATAACCTTTTTTGCACGGCCAGACTTTTGCCACGTCACCGTGGAAAGGAGGTGGAGGTTAATGCAGATGATCGACCCTTTCCAAAATTTAGGATGTGAGGCGTATCTTTTATTCCCTGCAAGGCTTAAAATATTAATGGATGGGCAGACAAGGATGTTTTTTTCGGAGATCAAGGCGCAGGCCTTCCTGGATGAACAGAAGGAAAAAAAGAGACGGGGAGGTACCCAGACGGGTACTCAAGTTTCATGGTAATAAGAAGATGTATGCTGTATAAACAAAGGCTTGATTTGGACATAAGTTGGACATAATTTGTGATCTTCTAGGGGGGGTTCTCCTTCTTCCTGTTTGTGACAGGGATTTATTTTCAGGGAGGGAGAGTGATGCAACACTCAAGGGGCCAGGAAGCAGTCACACATAGGTCAGTACTGACCTATTTGCCTGTAAAGGGTTGGGGGGGGGTGAAGGGGAGGGGACAGGGGGGGACACAGGACAAGGGATTAGTATAGGACCAATCAGGGACAGGGGCATAGATATGGTAGGATTGTGGGATTTCAAAATAGTTGCTGTACCTTGTGGTGGGAGGAGTGAATTGTCATCATGGTTAACACTTTGTTTAAATGAGCTCCAACATTAAGATATTATCACTCAATGTGTATGGTCTTAACGATAAGGTTAAAAGGCAGAAGGTCGCAATGTTGCTCAAGGAAACACGTGCGGATTACATATGTTTACAGGAGACCGACATAGAGGGAAGTAAGCCCTTCTTGCTGAACAATTAGGGTTCCGAGTGTTAGCTTACTCAAGACAGGGTGCAAAGAACAGGGGGGTGGCCTTCTTAACCAAATTGTTTGATACTCAGACAAGGAAAAAGTTAGAGGATCAATGGGGTAGGTGGGCTTTTATTGAATGTAGGATTGGAAAGGAATGGGTTACAATAGGCTCAATATACGGTTCTACTGAGGACGACCCAGAATTGTTTGATTTTCTTGATATAGAACTGGTAACATGGGCACCGCAAGTAATTTTAGCAGGAGATTTCAATATAAATGGGGCAACTGGGTTAGGTGTGGATACAAATGGTCAATATTTAGGCAGGAAAAAGAAAGTCTGTAGGGCAATTCGAAGTATGGCTAGTAATAATTCATTAGTTGATGTATGGGGAAAATTAAAACCAAAGGAACTGGGCTTTACATATTAATCGGCGCCGCATAAGATATGCGTTAGATTAGACTATTACTTCACTTCTGGCTCACTTTTACCCAATCTGCATATTGATAGACTTCCACGCATCGTGTCGGGCCATAACCACTGATCTTGATAATTAAAGGTAGGGGGCTTAGGAGGCAGGAAAGGACTTGGACGTTTGAAAGGGAGCTTTTGGCACATCAAAATGATATTACTCATATGCATACATGGATAAAATGGCTCTGGGATATCAACAGAGGGAGTACGACGGTTGGAAATGCATGGGATGCCATTAAGGCAGGGGTCCGTGGCGAGACTCTTAGTTTTAGTTTGACAAAACAGAAAAAGGAGAGGGTTCTGTCAGAGCAATTACATGGAGCTGTGATAGAGGCAGAGCAAAAGCTGGCGCAGGCCACTATAGAAGGGCAATGTATTGAGCAGCAAGTCTTATAGGTTATGCTGGCTAAATCAATGGCAGAAGAAAGATCAGCTATAAAGGCATCGAGAAAATTTTCTATGCAAAGAGAGAAATGCTACGAATATAGCGAAAGGGTGGGTCATACTTTGGCAGTAAGAACTGGACAAAGGGTAGCCAGGGGAGAAATCAAGGAAATAAGGGACGGTGGAGGTAACTTGGTGTCAGGAGGGAAAGAAATTATGGAGGCTTTTAGGCAGTTATAATATAAGCTATACAAAGAAGAGCAGGACAGCACACCAGAGGGAATATACAGATATCTTCGGGATGTACCAAGTAAGGTAATAACAGAGGAGTATAGGGATATGTTGGAGGCCCCCTTAGAGGAAGAGGAAATATTCGAGGCCATGTTAAGTTTACCGTCCGGTAAGGCGGCCGGGCCAGATCTGATTCCAGGGGAATTGTATAAAATGTTCTTTAAGACATTGAAGGCGGATTTAATAAGGACAATCTCTGAGGCACAGAAAGGAACATCAATACCCGCTAGTTGGGCGGGGGCAGATATAATAATAATTCTTAAGAAAGGGAAACCACCAGCAGAGCCAGGCTCATACCGGCCAATAACCTTAATAAATTCAGATGTCAACATTTTTTCAAAAGCACTAGCGACAAGATTATTTAGGGTAATAGAAGGCTTGGTGAGCAAGAATCAGCACAGGTTTATCCCACACAGGGGCACCACTCAGCCCATTAGGAAAGTAATTACACGATTCGATGCACAGGGGGTCGCACAGGGGGGCGCAGGGGGACCGATGGCAGTTCTGTTGCTCGACGCCAAGAAGGCTTTTGATCGCGTGTCCTGGGAGTTCCTCTGGGCGATAGTGAGGAAAGCCGGGTGTGGGGAAAGCTTTGTGAAAGCTGTGCAGTTGCTAAACAGGGCTCCCACAGCATGTATAAGGGTGAGTGAGGGTCTCTCTAGCCCCATTGAAATATCACATGGTACAAGGCAGGGCTGCCCGTGCTCACCTTTACTGTTTGCTATGTATATAGATCCATTGATTCACAAACTGGAGCAAAATAATCAGATACAACCAATGGTAACAAAGGTGGGTCATTGTAAAGTCCTCGCGTATGCCGATGGCGTGGCAGTTATTACACCTTCAACCACAGAGGCTATCAAGGCAATAGAGATAGAAGCAGACCAATTTGGACGGGTAGCAGGTTACGCTTTGAATAAAGCAAAAACTCAAATCATACTAAACGCACAAACAATTTGCACAGACTCATGGGTGGTTTCAGATGGGGTATACTTGGGGTGACTATCACAGCAGACTTGGATAGCCTGATAGATATAAATATTAACCTGATAATAAGCAAAGCAAAGCGCGACCTTGATAGAGGGAACAATCTCCATATGTCAATAGTAGGACGGGTAAACTTTGTGAAAATTAATCTCCTCCCCAAGTTTTTATACCTATATAGAACAATTCCTCTATTTTTTTAATTCTCTTTGGTTTACCACAATAGAACAATTGTTCAATCGTTTTATTTGGTCTCAAGGGAAAACCAGAAGAGCGCTAAGATACATGTCATTGCCAAGGGACCGGGGAGGGGGGTGGGGGGGTGGCTATGCCGGATTTGAAATTATATTACTGGGCAGTGGTGTTAAAGCAGATGACAGGCCTTTTGGGAGGGGCAGAAATGGAAGCAGAAACACATACTGGATCTGCAGGAGTTTATGGGCTGGTTCTAGGTGGGGATATGGAGAATGTTTTTTTAAAGTATACGGAGCCGAGCTATTTAAAAAAAACAAGATTTAAAATGGTTGATGCTGCTTATTGAATTTGGAAGGCCTTTAAGAAGAGTTTCGGCTTGGGTAGATTTAATGCACATACCAGACTAGCTAAAAACCCCACAATACCACAGGATAGTTTCGCGGATGCAACCTTTGGGGAGTGGGAACGACTGGGGGTAAGGAAGGCGGGAGATCTTGTAGGGCCTGAAGGTATGCGACAATTCTCAGACCTCCAAGGGGTATTTGGAATTAACTCAAGGAATTTTTTCAAGTACTTACAGACCAGAAGCTTTCTAGCTGGTAAGGCGGGAGGTGCTTGAGGATTTGAGATTAACACAATAATGAATATTATTGAGGAGGGACAAGGCTGTACAATTAAAAGGCTATATGCAGAACCTATTCGGAATAGAGAAGATGACTTGGTAAAGGTCGAAGTAAAATGGATGAACTGAGTAGGGTTAGCTCGGGGGATGTTTGGAAAGTCATTACAGCTAGGTCAAGAAATTCGCCGCTCTTCAGCTCTGCAAGCTCAGCATTGAAAAACTTTACACACATTATACTATACACCGGCTAAAATTGCACAATGGGGGGGGGGGAACTCGGGGGATAACGTGCCCTCGGTGTGACAGT
Organism: Lissotriton vulgaris; assembly: GCF_964263255.1. Taxonomy (NCBI): domain Eukaryota; kingdom Metazoa; phylum Chordata; class Amphibia; order Caudata; family Salamandridae; genus Lissotriton; species Lissotriton vulgaris. Next base: position 2,067,598,756 of record NC_141685.1, on the reverse strand, counting down.
AGGGGATATAACTCATATGTTTGCTACATGCCCTGGGTTACTGCCTCTGATAGGTGCTATTGAGTCATTTCTGGAAAGGTCAATGAACCTGAAAGTGAAGGTAACACCAGAGCTGATATTGTTAGGGGTTGCAAACGGGGTACCTCAATGTAAACAAGAATATTTTCTGTTTGTAGCTATGGCGGTACTTCGCTTATGCATTGCCTCTACTTGGAGGGATAGAACCCCCCCCTAATGTGCATCAATGGATAGCTAAGTTGTTACAAAGCTATAATCTAGAAAAATCGATTTATGCAAGGAAGGGGAAAAGGGGTAGAGCACTGGGGCTGCAAATATGGTATCCAATCACTGAATGGAGGGAGGGGATGGGTACATAGGATGCCGGGGGCTTCCCCAGTTTTCCAATATTATTTCAGGGTCTGGTTCAAGTCGGGTACCCTTGGTTTTTTACTTTTACATGTATTATCTTTTTCTTCTCTTTCTTCTTCTCTCCTCTTCTTTTCCTTCCATTCTTCAGTATAATTTATTTTTCATGGTTTCTCTCTTTTCTCTATTCTTGCTAAGCTCTTCGGTTTGATATTACGTAGTAATGGATTGTAATGCTTGTTCCTGATCTAAGATTTAAGACTGAGTCAAATTGTCCTGTGGGGTTGGGGGGGGGGGGGGGGGGTAAAAATTGTTGTAAAATTTTCAATACAAATATTTTTTTTAAAAACATAATAAAACATTGATCCAGAGTTGATGGGAACATTTAATGTAGTCTATGGGGCATATAGTATGCCATACATCTGGATAGGAAAGCCATTCTCTTAAAGTTTGCCACTCTCGAAGGCTCTGTGCCCAATATCACTCAGTAATTGCCATTCTTTCAAATAAAACCTACAGCCAGTTTCTTGCCAAATTTTTGGAAGCAACTCCATTTTTATTAACACTCTGACGTAACAGGCAATACAAGTTTACTATTCCACCCATTTTATTATTGTTATTTCAACTTATCATTCTTGCAGAATCATTAATCATTGTAATTATTTAAAAGAAAACAATTATTTGCTTAAAACTTAGCCCTAGAGCCAAATTGCTGCAGTATCACATCCCTTGTTATCAAGTTAGTAAGGTTGTAAACGTCACCTAGCTTCACCAAACCTAGATCACTACAGGACTGCAAAACACCTTGTGAAAACTGTAAGCCACAAAGCACCCAGTCTTGGAGAGAAGTAAGAGCGTGACATGCCAGTATATTATATGCCTTACAAAATAAATGGCTGCATGATGCTGTTGCCGTTATGACCTTATATCTTGTTTTCTTAAGTCATTTTGTTGACCAAAGAAAAACTGGTAGATTAATTGCACTTTCTTTTAGAATATGATTTAAAATAAAATGATCATACTTCGATGATGCTGCTGCTAATTGTACCGTCTGACTAATCAGAGAGGCCTGATAATAAGTTGGAAAGTATGGTAATGCTAATCCCCCTGCCCTGTACCTAGATGAAGGGTTGAAAATTTTACCCAAGCTAGATTTTTTGCCAATCTAAATTATTTATAACATTATCCAATTCACTTGAGTATGTGTTAGACCTGGCATCCTTGGCGTATTTACCCCTGACTTTTTGCCTGTACCTCCTATATTTTTTGACACTGGGCTGGATTTCGGGTTTGCTGGTTTAGATGCTTTGGGCACTTTGCAACTGCTGATCAGTGCCAAAGTGCAAGTGCTCCCTATGTCAATTGTTATTGTGATTGTTTATCCATGATTGGTACATTTATTCTATCAGTATTTCCCTAGTAAAGTGCACTAAGTGTGCCAGGGCTGGTAATTCAAATGCTACTAGTGGGCCTGCAGCACTGATTGTGCCGCCCACATGAGTAGCCTTAAAGTGATGTCTCGGCCTGCCATCACAGTGCCTGTGCACAGTTTGCTAACTGCCATGTCGACCTAGCCAGTGTACCCACTTGCCAGGCCTTACCCATCCATTTTATTACACCTAGGACACCACTATGGTACTCCCAAGGAACACCCCTGGGCAGGGTGCAGTGTATGTAAAAGGTAGGACATGTACTAGTGTGTGTTCGTTTTTCACTATTGAAAGTCTATATTGCCCATAGGGCAGAATGGGGAATGCTGTATAACATATGTACCTGCATATCTTTTCATAGTAGTGAGATAGAGACCTGGAGTCTGGTATCCCTGAACTCAGAATTTAATAACACATCTTTTAGGAAGGATATTTTTCAAATTCTGTATTTGAAAATAGCACTTTTAGAAAGTGGCTATTTTCTTGTTCATCCTTTCTGTGTGCCTCTGCCTGTTTGTGGATTGACTGTCTGGTTTAAGAGCGACCGGGGCTGGGGTGGCTCCAGGAGTCTGGGTGAGTCTGCACTAGGCTGAATAGACCAAACTGCATTTGGAGTGGTGGGAGGAGTAGCACCTGGGCCTGAATAGGGCTGTGCCTGCCTTACACAATGCTGGCTCCACCTCCTGCAGTGCGTCTGAAGACCCTGCCCACATTCACAAAGTAAGAAGTTGTACACTGGCAGAGTGCACTCAAAATTGGTTTGGACTGGGTCCCGGGCCCCTCACATACAGAGAACAAAGACTTTAGGGGTATAAATATGAGTGCTAAAACCCCTGAACTTTAGATAACTTTGTGATCAAGAGGAACCTGTTGCCAAAGAGAACAGCTGAAGAGACTGAGGAGAAAGACTGCCCTTACTGTGTGTCTTGGGCTGACCTTCCGTTTGCTGTTTCTACGGAGTAGAGAACAAAGGGACTTTGCTATGTGCTGTGTCCCCTGCTTGAAGAAGGACTTTGCTGTGTGCTGTGTCCATCTGAGGAAAAGTCTCCGAGGGCCTGAGAAGAGCTGGCCTCCTGTTTCTGAAGTCCCAGGCACAAAAAGACTTCACCCTCAGCTTTGCTGACTTCCTTGCTGGAAGTTCTGACCTGCCCAGAGGTGCCTGTAACTGTGTTCGAGGCCCTTGCTGTTGGGACCTGGAAGCGTGACGCAATGAGGGAGAAGTGTGACGTCGCCGCAGCAGCCGCCGTCGCATCACCGAGGAAGCGGGTTGCCGGTGCTGCTGTTTACCCCCGCATCACCAGAGAAGCGTGTCGCAGGGCCGTCGCATCGCTAAGGAAGCGTGCCACCGCTGATCGCCATCTCACCACCGGAGAGGCATGCCGCAGGGCCTGTCGCAGCTCAGGATAGCACCGATTTCACCGCACGGCCGTTGGGCCTGCATGCATTGCATCCACAATGATGCAGCGCATCAAAGACGCCACTTTGTCGCATCGCACCGGATTCTCGCAACGCATCAAGGTGCCTCTTGTCGCATCACAACTGGAGTGCAGGAAGAATCGACTCATCGCCTTCTCTGCAACCCTTTTGTTTGTCTGTGTTACGCACATACAGTACTTTGAGAGAAAAGTGTTGCATTTACCATCTACAAGGTTTTTTTTTTGCAACAACCCTATTTAAAGACATTCTACTGAGTATCTGTATGTCGGATTTTGGTCGTTTTGGTCTTCTTTAGTTTAGATAAAGATATTTAATTTTTCTATACTGGTGTGGTGTCTATTTGTGGGGTTTTCACTCTGTCACTGTGAGTGTTGGTACAAATACATGACACATTGCGTTTGCGATAAGCCTGTTTGCTTATGCCAAGCTACCAAGGGGGTGAACAGGGGTTATCTAAGGTGTGTATCCCCCTTACCCTGACGAGAAGCAGGGGTCCCTAATTGGACAAAGGTATCTACCTCTGCCAACTAGTGACCCCCATTTCTAACATTGGTGGTCAGCGGTGAGGATTTGAACTTGTATTTGCACTTGACCCACAGTGATTGGTTTACATCACTGAACTAGTGAAGACCACTATGCAACCACATACTGTGTTTTATTTTTTGGTTTTATTTTTGATCTGATTCATCCATGCATCATGTCTTAAAACTGTAAAGCAGAAAGAGAGAAGGCAGAATAGGAGCTTCACATTGAGGATTTGTATTCCTACAAAGTAGAGCAACTCAAACAATTTTGCAAGGATTCGAGATGTCCCATGAGGGGTAGCTCTAACAGGGATGAGGTACAGAAGGCCTTAAAAGCCTAGTGGGAGACCAAAGAAGTTGAGGAGACAGCTAATGCAGAAGTGGATGAGGATGCACAAGGGGATGGGTTCTGGTCGCAGGATTTACATGTGCCAAGGGGAGCCTCAATGGCAGGCAGAGTCCATTCTGTATGAAGCCTTACCCCAGAGGAGCAGGAAGAGAACCAAAGAATCAGAGAGCACAAGCTGTAAATTATTAAGCTCAAAGGGGAGGACAGCAAAGTGGCTTGTGCCCTAGAGGAAAAGAAATTGTGCTGTGAGAGCAAAAAGAGAGCAGAGGAGAGCAAGAACGCTCTCTCTTTAGAAGGGAGGAAGCTTCTGGTGGCTCATGAGTTGAGCATGAGAAAACTGGACATTAAATCCAAGCAACTGGAGTCCAGTTCAAATGGTGACAGCACACAGCCAGTGCATGGGGGTAAGGTATAAATACCCAAGGATTTAGTACAGAATTTCCAGAAGGGAGATGATAGCTATGCATGGTTTGAGTCATATGAGCTTTCATTGAATATGAATGAGGTGCCTGAGAAGAACTGGGGGGATGGGCCTATGGAAACACTTTGAGGCTTCTGGGAGGGATGTCTTACCACCCTTAGAGAAGGCAGGTACCCTGATCTACGCCAATATGAAGGAGGCCTTATGCCTCAAGTATGGGCTCACCCCAGAACAGTACAGAGTGAAGTTCAGGAATTTCAAGAAGTATGATTCAGACTCTTGGGTTGAATGTGTGAGGTTGTACACATGTGCACTGGAAGGTTGGATGAAGGGCAGCAAAGTAACTGATTATGAGGGGTAATGCCATCTAATTAATTGGGAGCTCTTGGGCAGTCTATGTGTTCCACAGCTGCGCCAGCATCATTTGGACTATAAGTTAACTGATCCCAATGAGCTTGCTAAGGAGGCAGACTGCTGGACCAGCACTAGGGTCCACAAGGGGTTTGTAGGTAACGCAGCCAAGGGTGGGCAGGGTCCCCAGCAGAAGAGTGGGGGGACAAAGGGAACCAAAAGGAGTTCTCTAAAGTGCCCCAAAACAGTTCAGATAGAAAGGAGTCCCAGCCCTCCCAGCCTAAGACGTCTCAGCCCCCTAAGGGCGAGCGTGACATGTGGAGTCCCCACAGGTGTTACTGGTGGGGGGCCATATTGCGCAAAGTGCCCCAAGCAATACCAAGCACCCACTGGTGCTCAGTCTCCGGGTTTAGTGAGTGTAGCTTTAGGGGAGGAATTAGTTTCCTGTGAAGGGAAGGAGCAAGCATTGATGACCCTTGTCTCTTTAGGAGACAGAGAGATGGTCCAGGAGTCCTACCTGAGTGAGATCACTAAAAAGTACAGGCTATGGGTGATCATCAATGGGAGGAAGGTGGAGGCTCTGAGAGACACAGGAGCCAATGTGATATCTGTCAGGTGTCAATGGGTGTCTGAGGAGCAGGTTATTCCCAATGCACTTCACCCTGTAGTTGCAGCTGACAACTCTGTGCGCCTCTGTAAAGTGGCGGTAATTTCCTTTGAGTGGGGGAGGGGGTCTCAGGTTACTTGAAGGTCACTGTTAGTCCATCCATGCCTGTAGACTGTCTGCTGGGAAATGATCTGGAGGGTTCCCCATGGAAGGAGGTGGAACGCCAGGCTCATTTGGAGATGTTGGGACTGCCTGAGTGGGTCTGTGTGACTATTCGGTCAATGGCAGCCAGTAGGGGTTATCAAGTGGACATGGGGCCTGAAACAATGGGCCAGATGCCTGCCAGGAAGAGAAGGGGCAGGGGGCCTCAGAAACCAGCCCCAGCCATTCCCACGGTCCAGGAGGGAGCAGAACCTGAGGGGGATGCCCTGGAACCTACAGGGGGAGAGATGGCTGAACTGGGAGACCTGCCTGAACTAACCCATTGGCAGCAGGAAGGGGGTCCGTCCAGGGATGAGTTCTGCAAGGTGCAGATGGAATGCCCTTCTCTCATTGGTATGCGGCAACAGGCAACAGATGAGACAGCAGGTGGCGAGTCTGGAACACATCTCATTTACTGGGAAGAGGGATTACTCTATAGTGAGCCTAAGGTTGCTGAGCCAGGTGCAGCCTGTGTGCTCGTGGTAAACGAGCGCCTGAGGGCCTTCCTAATGGGTCTGCTTCATTACGTGCCTCTCGCAGGACATTTGGGGTCTGACAAGACCTACCAGAGGCTTGTTACCCACTTTTACTGGCCCCAAATGAGAATGCACGTTGGTACACATCTTAGGACTTGCCATACTTGCCAGGTGAATGACAAGAGTGGAGGGAGGTGTAAGGCTCCCCTCCAACCCTTTCCTGTGGTGAGCACCTCTTTTGAGTGGGTAGGCATTGACATTGTGTGGCCACTGGTACCCAAGACAGCCTTTGGCAGCAAGTTTATCTTGGTCTTGGTGGACCATGCCACCAGGTACCTGGAAGCTGTCCCTCTTAGCATAACCACTGCCCCCGTAGTGGGACGTGCATTGATGGAGATCTTTTCCCGTGTGGGGTTCCCCAGAGAGGTGGTCTCCGACTGGGGAACCAACTTCATCTTGAAGTACATGAAATCTATATGGGGGAAGTGTGGGGTAACTTACAAGTTCACCACTCCTTAGCATCCTCAAGGGCACAGGTTGGTTGAGAGGTTCAACTGAACCATCAATGGCTTGATCATGGGCCTTGCGGAACCCAAGAGTCAGAATTGGGATATCTTTTTGCCATGCCTGTTTTTTGCCTACAGGTAGGTTCCCCAGAAGTCCTTAGGGTTCAGTCCCTTTGAACTCCTGCACGGTCACCCTGTGAGAGGTCCTCCGAGTTTAATGAAGGAGGGTTGGGAAAAGTCCTCTGGTGAAACCCCCAGGATGTGTTCAGCTATGTGCTGGCCTTCAGGAACCAGACTCAACACTTCAGGAAACTCGCTCAGGAGAACCTGGAAGATATCCAGGAAGAAATGAAAAGATGGTACAACTAGAATGCCACTCTGGTCGAATTTCAACCTGGGCAAATGGTGTGGGTGATGGCAACAGTGGAGCCCTGTGCGCTCCACGACAAGTGGACTGGTCCATATGAGGTAGTGGAGTGCAAGAGCAACGTAACCTATCTGGTTGACTTGCAGTCTCCCGGGAACCCTTTGAGGGTCCTACATGTGAACCGCCTCAAGCAACACTTTGAGAGGTCTGATGTAAAAATGCTCCTTGCTACAGATGATGAGATGGAGGAGGAAAGTGACCCTCTTCCTGACCACCTGTCAGCAAAGGAGCAGGATGGGTCAGTGGATGGGGTGAACCTCTCGCCTACCCTGACCCCAGAACAGCAGAGGGACTGTCGCCATGTGTTGGGTCAGTTTGCCTCCCTGTTCTCCATGATTCCAGGAGTCACTAATTGGTGTGTCTATGATGTAGACACTGGGGACAGTCTGCCTGTGAAACAGAAATTTGACAGAGTAGCTAACAAGTTCAGGGCTAGCATCAGCGAAGAGGTTTCCAAGATGTTGGTGCTAATTGAGCCCTCCAGCAGCCCCTGAAGTAGCCCCGTGGTTTTAGTACCAAAAGCTGCTGCACCCAGTGGCACTCCAGAACTCCGGTTTTGTGTGGACTACCAAGGGCTCAATGCCGTCACTAAGACTAATGCACACCCCATCCCTAGAATTGATGAGCTTGAGGATCGGTGCATCGCGGCCCAGTACCTCAGTACGTTTGATTTAACATCTGGGTACGTGCAGATTACCTTAACTGAGGGGGCTAAAGAGAGGTCATCTTTTTCAACACATGAAGGGCACTTCCAGTTCTGTGTTATGCCCTCTGGGTTGAAAAACACCCCTGCCACCTTCCAGAGACTGGTCAACCAGGTACTGTCTGGGCTGCGGGAAGTTAGCACCGCTTATTTGGATGACCTTGCTGTGTTCAGCTCCAGTTGGGAAGAACGTTTGCAACACCTCTGCAAAGTATTGAAGGCTCTGCAAAGGGCAGGCCTCACTATCAAGGCAAGTAAGTGCAAGAGGGGGCAGGGATCTGTGGTGAAGTTGGAACACCAAGTAGGAAATGGCCAGGTGACGTCCCTACAGCCAAAGATTGATACCATTCTAGCTTGGGAGCCCCCAAGACCCATACAGAGGTGAGAGCCTTCCTAGGTCTCACCAGGTATTACAGACGGTTTGTCAGAGGGTATGGCACCATTGTAGCCCCCTTGACAGAGATGACTTCAAGGAAGCAACCCAGGAAGGTGATCTGGACTGATGCCTGCCAGACCGTGTTTGATGTCCTAAAAGCTGCAATGTGCACGGCACCCGTGCTCATGGTGCCTGATTTCTCCAAATAGTTTGTGGTGCAGACAGATGCTTCAGCGCATGGTGTGGGAGCAAGGCTCTCACAATTGAACGACAAGGGTTTGGACCAACCTGTGCTTTCATGAGTAGGAGGCTACTTCCCAGGGAACAGAGGTGGAGTTCAATTGAAAGGGATGCTTTTGCTGTGGTTTGGGTGCTGAAGAAGCTAAGGCCCTACTTGTTTGGGCCTCACTTCTGGGTTTAGACAGACCACAGGCCCCTCAGATGGTTAATGCAGATGAGGGGTGAGAACCTAAAACTGTTGAGGTGGTCCATCTCCTTACAGAGAATGGACTTTACGGTGGAACACCGCCCTGGTACAGAACACGCCAATGCTGATGGTCTGTCCAGGTTCTTCCACCTTTCTGATGAGAACTCCCCATAGGATGGGAAGTTCTCCCCAATTTTCAGCTGTAGGGGACACATGTTAGACCTGGCATCCTTACATAGTTCTCCGGACTTTTTGCCTCTACCTCCTGTATTTTTTTACACTGGGCTGGATTTCGATTTTGCTGGTTTAGATGCTTTGGACACTTTGCACTGCTGATCAGTGCCAAAGTGCAAGTGCTCCCTATGTAAATTGTTATTGTGATTAGTTATCCATGATTGGTATATTTTTTTTACCAGTAGGTCCCTAGTAATGTGCACTGAGTGTGCCAGGGCTGGTAATTCAAATGCTACTAGTGGGCCTGAAGAACTGATTGTGCCACCCACATGAGTAGCCCCAAAGGGATGTCTCAGGCCTGCCACTGCAGTGCCAGTGCGCAGTTTGCTAACTGCCATATCGACCTGGCCAGTGTACCCACTTGCCAGGCCTTACCGTTCCCTTTTCTTACACCTAGGACACCCCTATTGCAGGCCCAAGGTACCCGCCTGGGCAGGGTGCAGTGTATGTAAAAGGGAGGACTTGTACTAGTGTGTGTAACATGTCCTGATAGTGCAATCCGGCCAAGTTCTCTATTGAAAGGCTATCTTGCCCATAGGACAGAATGGAAAATGCTCTGTAACATATATACCTGTATATATTTCCATAGGAGGAAGATAGAGATTTGGAGACTGGTATCCCTGAACTCAGAATTTAATAATACATCTTTTAGGAAGGACGGTTTTCAAATTCTGTGTTTGAAAATAGCACTTTTCGAAAGTGGCTATTTTCTTGTTCAACCTTTCTGTGTGCCTCTGCCTATTTCTGGATTGACTGTCTGGTTTGAGAGTGACAGGGGCGGGGCTGGGTCCAGGAGTCTGGGTGAGTCAGCACTAGGCTAATGAATAGACAGATCTGGGAGGAGTAGCACCTGGGCCTGAATAGGGCTGTGCCTACCTTCCACAATGCTGGCTTCACCTCCTGCAGTGCATCTGAAGACCCTGGCCCACATGGCCCACATTCACAAAGGAAGGGAATGTGCACTGGCAGAGTGCACCCAGAATTGGTTTGGACTGGGTCCCAGACCCCTCACATATAGAGAACAAGCGGCCCGATGTAGGTAAGTTCATTTTACCACTTCTCAAATACCGAATCATACCGATTCGGTATTTAAGAAGTGGTAAAATGGAGCGGGGGGATGTAGGTATTTCAGATTCGGTAAATACTGAATCGTTAACATTCGGTACTTACCGATTCTGTAAATACCGAATCGGTAAAGCCCATTGATTTCTATGGGCATTGAAGCCCATAGGAATCAATGGTCATTACCGAATCGGTATTTACCGATTCGGTAAATACCGATTTTTGCAAGGGTGCAGGGGGTGTCACTTTGACACCCTCTAGCACCCTGAATTCAGGCACGTGTGGGCATGTCTGTCTGTCACATGGCACTGATGTGCATGCACACATGTGCATGCACACCTGTATTCGGTATTTTACCATCCAATTGGATTGGGTGGTAAAATACCGAATCTGACTGGCCTGTGAGACTCAGAAGAGTCTCACCTACATGTGGAAGTTACCGAATCGGTAAAAATACCGATTCAGTATTTTACTGATTCAGTAAAATTACCGAATTGGTAAAATAGGCCCCCTACATCAGGAATGACCATTTACCGGTCTGTAACAGCCGTAATCGGCCGTTACCGGTCGTTAAATGGACACCTACATCGAGCCCAACGATTTTTGGGGTATAAATATGAGAGCTGAAACCCCTGAACTTTAGACTACTTCGTGATGAAGTGGAACCAGTTGCCAAAGAGGACAGCTGGAGAGACTGAGGAGAAAGACTGTCCTTGCTGTGTGTCTTGGGCTGACCTGACCTGCAGTTTCTACGGAGGAGAGAACAAAGGGACTTTGCTGTGTGCTGTGTCCCCTGCTTGAAGAAGGACTTTGCTGTGTGCTGTGTCCATCTGAGGAAAAGTCTCTAAGGGCCTGAGAAGAGCTGGTCTCCTGTTTCTGAAGACCCAGGCACAAAAGAACTTCACCTCCAGGTTCCCGGACTTCCTTGCTGGAAGTTCTGACCTGCCCAGAGGTGCCTGTAACTGTGTGTGAGGCCCTTTTTGCTGGGAGCTGGAAGCGTGACGCAACGAGGATGAAGTGTAACGCCACCGCAGCAGCCGCCGTCGAATCCCCAAAGAAGCAGGTCACCGTTGCCGCTGTTCGCCGCTGCATCACCGGAGAAGCATGTCGCAGGGCCTGTCGCGGCTCAGGAAACCACCACTTTCGCAGCACGGACGTCGGGCTTGCACGCATCGCATCCACGTTGACACATCGCATCAAAGACGCCATTTTGTCGCATCGCACCAGATCATCGGAATGCATCGAGGCCCCTCTTGTCGCATCGCAACTGGAGCACAGGAAGAATCGACGCATCGCCTTCTTTGCGACCCTTTTCTTTGTTCTGTGTTACGCATCTAAGGTACTTTGAGAGAAAAGAGTTGCATTTACCATCTACAAGTTTATTTTTGCAACAAATCTATTTAAAGACATTCTACTGAGTATCTGTATGTTGGATTTTTGTCATTTTGGCCTTGTTTAGTTTAGATAAAGATATTTTATTTTTCTAAACTGGTGTGCTAACCATTTTTGGTGTTTTCACCGTGTTACTGTGAGTGTTGGTACAAATACTCTACACATTGCCTTTGGGATGAGCCTATCTGCTCGTGCAAAGCTACAAAGGGGTGAGCAGGGGTTATCTAAAGTATGTATCCCCCTTACTCTGGCTAGACGCAAGGGTCCCTATTTCGACAAAGGTACCTACCTCTGCCAACTAGAGACCCCCATTACTAACAGTATGAGTCAGGCACTGTTGGAAATGGGATTTCTGGAAGGCTAGGGCATGCGCCTAAGCTAGGCAGAAACCACCACTCTAGTCATGGCAAGGGAGTTACAAGCTGAAGATAACCCCTGCTCACCCCCTGGGCACGAGCAGTCAGGTTTATCCCAGAAACAATATTTAAGGCGTTTGCGCAACACACACACACAGCAGCAACCCACTAGGCACACCACAAAAGAAGCTCAACACAGTTATATATAAAAAATTGCCTTTATATTACTCATAACACATTGGAACATAATCACAAATGAGCACTGTGCCATATTTCGCTAGGTAATTTTTTACAGGGGATTATATACATGACAGGGCCAATCGGGCCACTGCCAGAACCATTAAATTAGGTAAGTAGTAAACAACTAGTAACTACTGGTGCAGACACTTTGCATAAATCACATTAAGCATAAGCATTAGGCATAAGCAAATTATGCATTCTCACATTTACAAATGGCCTTCCTCGGGGGGGACCCGTCTTGAGCTGTCCCCAAATACCCTTTGTCCCTCAAAAGTCAGCGCTCTAGGAATCTGTGCCTTTCATCTGCCACCAGGCTGCTACTGCAGCAGGGTACAGGCCCCACCAGGCCGGTGCGCAAAATGGGGGGTGAGGGTGCAGCTCACCCTTGTATCCTTATGAGACTGACATGCCCCCTCCTTTGTTGCAGCTGCCACGATCGTGCGGTGCAGCTGTGATAAATCAGCACCAACAGTGTGCATTGATTGTCCCACTCACCAGGGCTTCTCGATGCAGAAATCAGACACCCAATGCTTAGGCACCAACAGTGCTCAGCTTCCGCCTCACAGAAGGACTGCAGCAGGGAGCCCGCGAGGCTCGGGTCCCTCCTTGGGTGCTCACCAAAGCGGGGTAGGCTCCCGCCTGGATCTCCGGCTCGGAAGTGTCCCTCCTTCGGCTTCGGGTGCAGGCCATGCCCACAACCAGGCCTTCTCTTGCCTGGCTTCCGCTCTGCACACAATCAGGCCTTCCACTACCTGTCATCTGGTCCTTGCTGGGAATCATGGAGTGAGGTCGCCCTCCTTCTGGCAAAACCCTGGGGATCACTTCCGCATGGAGTGAAGTCTCCATCGATCCCCACTCCTGCCAGTACAACACACGGGGCTCCGACTAGCACAATCTTGCCTGATGCTAGGCGCCCACGTCCGCCCTGAATGATCTGCTGTGCAAAGCATGGCCCCGCCCCAACCAGGCTTGCACTTGCCTGACTTCCTTGCTTCACAGAGCAACGTCCCTGTAATTTCTGGGGCTCAGGAAAATAAATTCAAAAATGCCCACCACCATCTCCTGGCACACAGGCACAGCGCTAGGGGCACAGTAAGGGCAAGGTGCTCCTCACGCTCCCGCGTGGTGCATCAAGCGCAGCACGCACCATGAGCTGCTGCGGGTCGAGCCCACGCCAGGGGCTCAATACCTCAGGATTCCTGTAGCACCCCAGGTCCCAAAGGCTGAGGGGCAGAGCTGGGTACAGGCAGGGCAGCCTGTAGGGACCAGCAGGAAGCAGCAGCGGGGTCTTTCCAGTCTCAAACAGGTACCAAAAGCATGGAGTCACATCTTCAATATGTATACTGTCTTTCCTCTTTGTCCTGCCCTGGCACAGGGCTTGGAACCCAGTTCCAACTGGCTCTGGGGGGTACTCAAGCCTTTCTATACAGTGCTCAACAGTCCCCTTTGACATGGTAGGTCCTGGCCCCAGATACACCACAGGGCGGCGGAGCTAGCATTGTACAAGACAGGCACAGGCCTAGTCAGGGTCAGGGGCTACTGCTCCCACTACTCCAAATGCAAATCTGCCTATTCAGCCTGGAGCTCACTCAACCAGCCCCTCCGGAACCCCGGCACCTCCGCAGTCCGTGCCACTCCGGAGCCAGATATGCAATACACATCATGCAGGCACAAAGACACATAGCACACAGACATGGCAACTTCTAAGAGTTGCATTTCTAAAAAAGTGCTAATAAATCTGCCCACACCATTACGCATCATTTATTACTATTCCAAACATACCAAACTTGACCACGCTGTTCCTCTCATATAATAGAAATGACCACTGAAACATTTATCAGGGAAACCCCAATGCATTCCTATGAGAGGGCAGCCCCACACCAGTGAGAAACCAAAATGGCTGTTTGTCACTACCAGGACATGCCATACAGTTAAGGCACATGTCCTAACTTTTACATACACTGCACCCTGCCCATAGGGATAGCTAGGGCTTCCCTTAGGGGTGACTGGCATGTAGTAAAAGGGGAGTCACAGACGTGGCACCCTCTTTATGTGCCACGTCATAGTGGTGGTAAACTGCGCACACAGGCCCTGTAATGGCAGAGGCCTGAGACAGGTTTGAAAGGCTACTTTGGTGGGTGCCGCAAGCAGCGCTGCAAGACCACCAGTTGCATTTAATTTACGGGCCCTAGGTATCTGAGATACCACTTTACAAAGGACTGACAGGTTAATTAAATATGCCAAACAGGTGTAGACCAATCTTACCATGTTTACCGCAGAGAGCACAAACACTTTACACTGGAGGCAGTGATAAAGTGCCCAGAGTCCAAAAACCACCAACGCCATGTCAGAAAAAAAGATTAGAAGGAAGGGAAAATGTTCAATTATGACCCTGCCAAAAGGGCGAAGTCCAACAGGCACTTTCAGAGGGAGGTTCAGAAACAAAAATACGAACAAGGGGAGTATTGACATTTTAACTAATGTAACCCATCCCACTAATGACCAGGGTAATAGTGTCCACCTCTCTAATAGCCTTTTTACCTTTATACCAGTAGTCCCATAATTTAAATGGAACAAGTGTGTATAATTATTTGTTACATATACACATACGTATCTTATGGGTTGTTTTAATAAAGTCTGTAGCCCCCTGGCAAGTGGGCATCCGTATAATTAAACATAATCAACTCCGTTTTAGACTGAATAATGTTGTATCCAACTAGGCCTGTAAAGTCCTGGATTTCTTCCAACTCTTCCTATATATTTGCTCTTTTGACCTTAAGATATAAGATTGTCATCAGCAAAAAGTTAGATTTTTGCCATTCCCATAATGAGAGCCAGGATTATTGAGTTAGAACGGATTTTGACAGTGAGCGGCTGAATAAAAAGAGTGAACAAGAATTAATGGGCATCCCTGATGGGTGCCACACCTGAGCTCAACCTCTCCACCTGTTCCGTATTAATTATTATCTTTGCTCTGGCCCCCTTATATAATTCCTTTAGCATTGCTATCCATTCAGATGGGAAGCCAATCTTCTCGAGAATAAAAAACAAAGCTTGCCAGTCAACAAGGTTGAATACATTTTCCGGAACTATCATCAATATTGCAGCCTTATCAGTGTTGACTGAAAAGTAATCAATAGATGACGTTAAATAATAGGTATTGGCAGCCATTGATCTCCCCGGCAAAAATCCTGTTTGAACAGCATGGACCACTTGTTGCCCACTAGGAGCAATCCTGTTCACCCAGATTTTCATAAATAGCGTGTAGTCCGAATTTAATTAGCTTATTGTGTGATATCAGTTAGGGTCACTGGGATCTTTATCTTTTTTGAGAATACTAATCACCATCGACTCCGTAAATCTTTTTGAGATAGGGATCCTGTTTATAATTTGGTTAAACAGAGATATTAAAAGTAGGGAAAGATCAGCTAAAAACATAAAATACTTCATGGGGAATACCATTGTTCCCAGTAGCCTTTGCACTAGCTATACTTTTTAGTGTTTCAACCAGTTTTATAGGCTCAATGGGCTCATTCAAAGCTTCTAGAGAGTTGTGGTAACTGAAATGCACCGAAGTAGTTTACTAAATCTTTTAGGCCTACTACCTGTACTTCAGCATAGATTTTTTTTAAATGGAGAAGAAATATTTCTGCTATCCTTTCTTTATCTTCCACCATTGTTCCAGTACTAGAGTCTCTCATTTGTGGGATTTTTTGCATATTCGTCTGCGTTTTGGTACTCTATGATACATATTAACCTATATGCTGGCTTTATTCATACACTTTCTGTTAGTGTAAGCCTTACTCCCCGTAATATCTTCTAAAATAAAAACATTCTTAGTTGGTCTTTCACCCTCACCAATTCTTGCTGTAGTACTTTATCACAATAATCTCTTGAAATTGCGCAGTTGAGTTAATTCCTAAGCTGTTCTACTGTGTGTGTGTGTATGTGTATAGGCATTTATATAGCGCACTACTAACCCGGAGGGTCCCAAGGCGCTTCGACCGCTGCGAAACCCTTCCTGGCTTCCCTGAGAGATGGTCCCTTAATGGGTATCTCCAGGGTGAGACCAGGCATCCCCGGCGGTCTGGTGGGGCCGTTAGTGAAGATGAGGCAAGCTAATGCCCAGAGTTGCCGAGTGTGATCGCTGATCAGAGTGGGCACCGAGGCGAGAGAATTATCGAGTCTGCTGACCCTGGTCCAGAAACCTGCCGCGCCGGGAATCGAACCCTAATCCCGGGCCGTCCTCTGCTCTCGGGTCTGCCGCCTCTAACCAGTGAGCCACACTACTTCACTAGCTCTGTGTTTTGTAACATTTCTATCTTCGGCGCTCCCTGCTTATATGTCCTAGCTTTATAAGAAATAGCTTTATGAGAAATGACCTGGCCCCGAAAGGAGGCCCTAAAGGCCTCCCAAACCATAGGAAAAGGTGTTTAAAAAACAGCTGTATAAAATTACTAATATCTTCAATCCATATTTGGTCCCTGAGCAGATATTTATCAAACTGCCATCTAACATTCTTTTATTGAGTTATTCCCATTATTATAAATAAGGAAACTGTAGAAAGATCTGTTCCGGACATCACAGCAGCACTTTTTGGAGCTATTATACGCAATGTATTCAATACATTGCAGTATGTATACTAGAAAGTACGACATGGAGAACATGCAGGAAACATCCCTCGCATGCTAAGCCTTGAAAAAGTCCAAGAGGGACAAAGCGCATCGCCTATAAATTGCCTGCTGTGTTTTTAAGAACAACTAATGAATAAAGAATGCATTCTTGAAGGAAGAACGACTTGCACAATGATTTATTGAGAAGATATCACCTTATAATCCATAGTCCACAAATAGGGAAAACAATCTCCGTTACTTGTTCATTTAAGTGTGAAGTTGACTGCTGAACCATGCTGTGTGTTTTGATCCAAAAAAGAGTTATTATTAATCTGCGACCCTCCTCTTTCTTATAACTTATTCACCAAATAAAAATCCAATCGGGAAACCTTGCAGAGTAACACGTAAACCGGGAAAGGCCTGAGTGATCTACTCGCCATGGCTCTATTAGGGCAAAATCATCCTTTATAATTTTAATCAATTTTGAGGTCTTTGGTTTGAATTGTTGCTTAGCCTTTTTTGAAGTATCTAATCCCAGCTCTTGTATTAAATTGAAATCTCCACCCATGACAATAGGAGCATCCACCCCCTCAATATTTTATAGAAGCTTCTCTCTGACATCAGAAACACATATAAAGTGTTATGTTATGTTATGTTAATAACTTTTATTCGGCGCACAGCTGCCCCAGCGAAGGGGCGTCCTGGCGCCTGATCAGGTACAATAACATAACAGGTCAGAGCTGAAAAGGAAAAAGAATCAATTAACAGAGGCGAACAGGTGGGTTTTAATGGCGCGCCTAAAAAGAGTTAGGCTATTTAGGGCACGAATGTGTACAGGAAGGGAATTCCATAGATCAGCCGCCACAACACGAAAAGAACGTCCTCCCATCCTACTCAGTCTGAACCTGGGCTTAATCGCCAGATGGTGAGATTCAGACCTGAGGGACCGCGTGGGAACATACGGAGAGATGAGGCTCGCGAGGGCAGGAGGGGAGGAAAGCTTCAGGATTTTAAATGTCAGACAGAGAGCCTTAAATTTGACTCTCTGTCTGACCGGAAGCCAGTGAAGGGAAGTCAGAACAGTGGAGACAGAACATCGTCTCGGAAGGCCCACAATGGCCCGTGCAGCAGCATTCTGCACCCTCTGAAGCCTGGTAGCCTCAGCCTGATTAACTCCAAGTAGCAGAGCACTCCCGTAGTCCAGCCGAGAAAGGATAGAGGCCTGAACCACCAGTTGCCGCGTGGGAGGGTCGAAGAACTTGAGGATAGGTCTCAGTCCTCGCAGAATACCAAAACAGGTAGCTGCTGTCTTCTTTGTATGACTGGTGAAAGAGGGGTTAGAGTCCAGCCAGACCCCCAGATTTTTAACTTCGGCCGCTGGAATGGGGGACACCCCCAATTCGGGAGGCCACCACTGGTCTCCCCAAAGTTCCGCCTGCTTCCCTAAAATCAGGACCTCGGTTTTCTTAGCATTAAGCTGTAGGCAGTTGTTACGCATCCAGTTGGCCACAGCTATAAGTCCTGCACGGAATCTGGGCGCATTCACCTCAGGGTCCCCACTAAGTGTCACCGCCAGCTGCGTGTCGTCGGCGTACGATGTCATGGTAAGGCCACATTGCCTGACGACAGCAGCCAGCGGTTTCACATACAGGTTGAATAGTGTGGGGCTTAAGGCAGAGCCCTGAGGGACTCCCAGACCCAGAGAGTGGAAAGAGGACTGGCCAGGTGGAATGGCTACTTTGAAAAACCAGTCCGAAAGGAAAGAGTGGAACCACTGAAGAGCCTTCCCCACAATACCTACTTCCTCCAGACGCCGCATCAGAATGTCATGAGACACCGTGTCGAACGCGGCGCTCAGGTCTAACAATAGGAGCGCCGCAGTCTGCCCCGCGTCCAGCACTGACCGCAAATGCTCGGTCATAAAGAGCAACGCAGTTTCAGTGCTGTGTTGAGAGCGAAACCCATTTTGACTCTCGTCAAGAATATTATTACGAGAGAGATGGGCAGACAGGATGGAGTTTACGTGTGCCTCAGTGACCTTGGCGGTCCAAGGCAGGAGGGAGATGGGCCGGTAGTTCTCCGGGAGCAAGGGGTCTAGATTGGGTTTCTTCAGAATAGGGCTGACCACAGCTTGCTTCCAGGAGGAAGGAACCACGCCCTCACTGAGGGAGAGATTGATCAGATCCAAAATGGGCTCACGACAGAGGGGCGGGAGAAGAGTAAAAAACTCCGGCTTCAGCGGGTCTAAGGGAGAACCAGATTTAATTTTGAGGCTCAGAGTGTCAAATACCTCTTTAGACATGGCCGGTAAGGAGGACAGAGTTTCAGAAACCAAGACCTTCACATCACTAGGAGCATCCCCGGGAGCAGATGGTATAAATCCTCGGTAGATTGCCTGCACCTTCTCCACGAAAAAGGATGCCAAACTTTCGCAGTGCGAGTCCGTGCAGATTTCTAGTGAGGTAGCCCGCTTCCCCATCAGGTCTTTGAGTACCTTGAAGATTAATTTGGAAGGGTTGGGGCTGTTGGAAAACTCAGCTGCGTAATAGGCGGCTCGGGTTTGACAGATAGCTCTGTGGTAGGTCTTAAGCTGGGCAAAGTACAGCGATTTTAACGTGGAGTCAAAGGATTTCCTCCAGGCCCTCTCAGCTCGCCGGCAGGTTCTCTTAAGCTCGGCAAGAGTCTCATCATACCAAGGACTGCGGGTTTTGGCGTGACATTTAGACCAACGCAGGGGTATAAGGGAATCGAGGGCAGTAAGGACCCAGTTGCAAAACTGTTCGTATCCCTGTTCCACATTCTGCAGTTTGCCTAGGGGCTGTGCCTCCAATATCCTAACAAACTCCTCCAGCTTGAGTTTGCGCCAATTGCGCTTTAGGATCTGTTTGTCCACAGGTTTAAGTTGTGGGTGCTAACGTGCTAACGTGCTCATAAATTGCTCTTTCATAAAAGTGACTAAAGCTTGCCAAATTGCAATGGCTTACATAAACCTTAAACCCACACATCCTGGAGAGTGCAATTGGTGCTTTACTGCAGCTACTTGCCGGATTCTCCGTGTTCCAAGGGTCGACCTATAAATTCATTTCATACCAAAGTACTTAGTGCGTGGTTACAATTAATAAAAGAATAGTCTCCTGTTCCGAATACCATAGAACTTGTTGTTTACAACAGAAATACATATCACCTGATTTTAGCAGTCTAGTACTATTACCAATGTTTTGATAACCTACTTTCCACAGTGTTATTCCTACTCTTACATCACAGACACTTAAAGTAAACAAAAAGATTCCTAAAAATGTTAAATCTGGCAGATTGATACATGCGTAATTCCTTTTTGCAACTCTCCTTTTCCAGAATAGAAACCCATTTGAGCAAATACAATATTCCTAAAGAGCCATTTTAACAAAATAACCCAGTTCAGGTATGTAAAGGTGCTAGCATGTCATCAAAAATGCTCCTATCTAGAACGTGCAAAGTGCATGGAATGTAGCTCCAACTGATTACCAACTAGCTAGATTGTCTTCTGCGACACATTGCCACCACTCTCAATTTTCCCCATCAGTGAGACACTGCTTTAAATATATAAGCTGGTCTCAAAGTGCTAATGTAACATTTTAGTATGTAGAAAAGTGGTGACATGCCTAAAAAAAAGGTGCTTATATAAAAAAAAGTGCAGAGTGCATAAGTGCATTGAATCAAGACCTGGCAGACTGCAAACGTTTTTCAGCAGACTAAGATTATATACCATGAAAAAAAGTGGCTAATGCATAGCCTTTTAACCACGGCTCACCCAATAACGGATTTATCTATAATATTTAGCCTATTCTACCTAACCGCAACAGCGCTTTATACTCTCTTATATCATATTCTGGCTTCAGCTGGTCTACCACTTGGTTAGCACAATCCTTTGCTTGCTTGAACCACCCTTTGTAACACAGCTTGAGCTTCCTCACAAATAGAATTGACCTTTAAATAAAACTTTCAATTTGGGCTGTTGAATATTGAACACCTGTGCTCCTGCACTTTTGAACTGTCCAATAAGGCCTACACAATCCCTTCTTCAGTGAGCCACAAATGCCGACATATCAGCGAAAACTCTCACTCTTGAACTCTTCAAAACCATGCACAACTGATATTCCGTCACTCTCCACCCATTTTCATGTTTGAACATCACCTCCACCCCGGAGGCTCCTGCCAACGCTCACCAGTGACAGGCCCACTGCAGCGGGCCTGTTGCCCCTAGCACCGACGCCTCCAACTAAACCCCCTTTCCGTGCCCCTTCTGATCTGTTTTAGATCCAGCGAACCCAATATGTATACCAGACTCAAACGGAGTCTAATCCTGCCACCGGACCCCTCCCTCTCCCTTGTTGCCCAGCAGTTCCGATACTCGAATGGCCCCAAAAGCATCCACATCATAAGTGTGGAGAACAAACAGGACTCAAACCCTTCTCTTCAGATCGCCGGTAAAACCTCAAGCAACCTGGCTAACGTCTTCCATGACAGAGGGCTTCCCAATTCACCCGCCGACGAGGGATAACCCCACAAATATTTCCCCATGAAGGCAATGCCTGCCAACTTCCCGACGATGATAACCCTGGAAAGACGCCGATCAGTGAGGTCTAGAATAAACTGAAATACATCCTCTGACAGCCGCCAGATCTCTGAGCTCTCCTACACTCCAGATGCTAAGAAATCCTTCCAGGACAGTTGATATGCTGAACACGTGGCCACCGACAACGAGCCTACCATCAACTGTAATGTCCTACAATGCCCACGTATCATAGATGCGCAGGCATTGGTGTTAGTGTCCTGTCCGCCTCCTTGGCCACCCCAGGGAATATCCCCCACTGTGAACGAGACAAAGCATCGGCAATGTCATTGTTCTCACCAGGTACGTGCAATGCCCTAAACGCAATGTTGTGCTTGAGGCATCCCAATACAAAGACTCGTAACAATTTCAGTATTTGCGCATCTCTTGCTGACTGTCTATTCACAATCTCCACCACTGCCATGTTGTCAACCCGAAACAAAACTTTCTTGTGAGCCAACTCCTGTCCCCAAAGTGTTAATGCCACCACTAATGGGAAAAGTTCCAGAAAGGCTAAGCTCCTACCTCCATCTTTCCACTGCTGCGACCACTGCTCAGCACACCGTCTACCCTGCCAAAACAGGCCAAAGCCTTTGCGGCCTGCCGCATCAGAAAAACTGTGAACATCCCAATTGACGTCATTCTGCCTTGCCAATGGCACTCCGTTAAAGGATTGCAGAAAAACCGTCCACATGCGTAAGCCCTCCTTCACACCCGCCGACAGGCGTATGTGATGGTGAGGTAGATGATGTCAGTGCTCACCCTAGCCTCCTAAAAAAAAGTCCTCCCGACCCTGCACGCAAAATTAAGATGACCTAGGAACCCCTGTATATCATTCACCGTCACTTTCTGTTTAGAGACCATCCTCTCCAGTAGTGCTAAAACGTTCTCCTTCTTATCTGCGGGCAAGCGAGCCTGCAAAGCCACAGAGTCAAGTTGGATACCTAAAAAAGACAGAGCTGTACTGGGCCCCATAGTCTTTTCCAGTGCCAACGTCACCCCAAGTTCATCCATGAGCTCATGGAAAGTGTCCAGTGCTGTCTGGCATTCTGTGGAACTCGGTGAACCGACAAAGAAAAAATCTTCCAAGTAGTGCGTCACCCAATTGTGACCTGTGCATTGCATGAAATACCACTTCAGAAGGGGCCAAAACAGTCATACAATGCACACCACATTGGGCAACCTATTGGTAAAGCTTTGTCCACGTACAATTTCAACTCAAAATGGATACCCAGAAGATCCCAATCATCCGGATGGACTGGAAGCAACCGAAATGCCGACTTTGTCACATTTTGCCATTGGTGAAGTTGCGCCCGCGGTCACCACGAGTGACATGGCCACTTCAACTGAAGAGTATGAAACTGAGACCCCCTCCTCATCAATAAAATCATTAACCGAGGCCCCTTCAAGCCAACACAAATGTTGAATCAATCTGTATTGCCCTTCTTCTTTTTTGGGCACGACCCCGATTGGCGAGGCAATTAAGTTCCCTGTTGGCCAATCCTCAAAAGGGCCTGCCATCCTCCCTCCACTCACCTCTTTGTTCAATTTTTCCTGCACCACTTGTCTGTGTTCTGCCGCTGATTATAGATTATCCGCCCACTGCCCCTGTCTTGGTCCCCGATAACCCAGCCAAAACCCCCATCGAAATCCATTTTGAAGAACTTGCCTCACCATCAGATCCTCATACCCTGCAGGCCCTCCTCCAACTTTTCCAGCTTAACTGGCGTATGAGCCTTTGGACCCAGTACCCTGTGGCCCTTTGCCCCATCTCTTGTTCCGAAATTGCTGTGATTGTCACACCGTACTAGCCCCTGACTGCTGCCACTGCTGGCCTCCCTGTGGCCATCCGCCCCAACAGTTCACCAAGGCATGGCAACTGCTACATTTAGAGCACTCGTGTCGGAACCTGCAATACTCTCGCGCGCACAGGCCCATGTGAAAATCCCAGCATGCGCCTCCTGCCCCAGACTGTGTCGTGGCCGTGTCCCCCACCCCTCCCGGCTAGCCTTCCACTGAAAGGGGCGGTACACCGCCGCACTAGCCCCTGACTGCTGGCCTCCCTGTGGCCATCCACCCCAACAGTTCACCAAGGCATGGCAACCGCTACATTTAGAGCACTCGTGTCGGAACCTGCAATACTCTCGCGCGCACAGGCCCATGTTAAAATCCCAGCATGCACCTCCTGCCCCAGACTGTGTTGTGGCCGTTTCCTCCACCCCTCACCGGGTGGCCTTCCCCTGAAAAGGCCTGTACTCTATCGACAAGCCACTTGTTTTATCCCATTTCGCTGCCCCATAGTATACTGCAGTAGATCTGTGTCCAGTTCCCCCTATTTTGCCTCCGGGTCCCATGCATTCGGGCCCAAAACTCTTCATCATACTGCGCCCACGCGTATCCACCCTCAGTGATCTGGGCCTTCCTGATCACATCCATGTACTTAAACATCACAAAGCAGCGCTCCGGGAACTTTCCCAATACAGGCTGGTGTAAATCAAAAGCTCAGCCGTCCAATTCTCTATGGTCAACGGCACCTTAGGCCTCTTGGCCAGCTCATATTCCTCCTCCTTAGAGCCCTCCTTTAACCGTACCTCCCTGTGTAGGAGCTTTAGCATTTCAAAGTGTTCCCCTTTTCAAATGCGCTCTTTTGTTGCCAACATTAAGTGAGCCCCCAGGGGTTTCATCACTCCCAAATACGTTTTTTAAATTTTATATTCCTTACTCTCCTGGGGCTCCTTACCCTCCCCTGTTTCGGTGTTGGTCCCACTTTCAACTTTGGTACTACTTGTGACCCCCATGCCGGGTTTCTACACCAATATCCATCACATATCTACCTTTTAGCAAGCACCTTTCAGCCTTGTCTCGACCCCCCCTCCTTGCCCATCCCCACAGACACCATCACAGGCCTTTCCTGTGCTCTAACAGCCTTATCCGGCTCTAAGGAGGGTGCCCGTACAGGTGCGGTCCGCCTGTCCACTGTCTCTTTCCTTTCCTTAAACCGCAGAGCTCTCACCGGGTGACTGTGCTTTCTTCGCGCTTTCCCTGCTGGTGCCTGTAAAACACTAGATAGCACATGAGAATGCCCCCCTCACCCACATCTTCTAGCAATTCTCCTTCCTCAGGACTCTCCTCATCATAATCCAAAACAATCCGCTCCTCCACCTGGAGCCATTCACAAGACCACTCTCCCCTGAGGGCCGTACCAGACCCCGTATAGACTCCTTGTGAGGGAGCCGACTTTATCCGTCGGTACTCCCCTAAACCATCCGCCATTTCTGAGAAATGTGTTAATGGTGCTGCGGTTCATCATGACCTGCCTGTCATTCTGGGCCTTCGTGTGCTGGCCTCATTGAGTTCCCCTACTGGTACAGGGCGTGCCACGCGAGGCTCCATCTTCCCTTCTCCCCGGTGCCCATGGGCCGCACATATCCCTGCCGGGTCAGCTGCGATGCGATGCTCCTTGCCCTGCAACAAAAACATTTGGACTGATGTACTGGGTCCCTCACTGCTACCCCCTGCACCCCTACCCTTCAGCCCCTACGAAGACACCCCAGTAAGACTTCCCCATACCTGACTAGCCTGCCCTAACCTCTCTACTTTCTCCCTGGTGGGGGAATCCCCCCTATGTTCCCCTCGCTCCACTCCAGCATGGCCGCCACCGTGGCTGAAGCGGGCCCATCCCGACCTATTCACCCAATCCCCACTACCCTCACTCTCTCCCCTGTCTCCATCTCCAAGAACCCCCCCAACCTGTGCCCCGGCCGGCCCACGGCCTACCAAGCACCCCCCAAGGTAAATGCGCGTCCACGTGACCCATCCCGCAACGCGACCCCTCACCTCCTCAGCCCAGATTGGAAAAATATCCAAGCCCTCCCAGGCCCGAACCCCCGCCGGTTCTAAGACACATGGCAAATTGACCCCATCCCCCAACCTACCACCCTCAACCCGCTCCCTATACCCCCAGGCCATTATCTCCCACCCCCCCTGCTGGAGCCACCTGCTCCCCCTACCTGGGTGGAGGGGCAGCACTGGAGGCCCCCTCCATTTCCCCTGAGATTTTAGGCTCTCCCAAGGGGCCTACCCACCCTCCCAATTGTGCCCACTCGCCCACTTTTAGGGGACCTCCCCCCTGGAGCTCCCCCAAAAGAACCAGTCTACAACAGCGCAGAGGGAGACCTCCCTTGATGCATTGGCCCGCTGCTGTAACCCCAAAACAACACAAAACCGCCCCAGCACCAGAAAAGCTCTCTCCCGATGTGCCCCCGTCTGCTTCCCGAAAGTTCCCCACCTCCTCGAACCCCTGGACACTTCCGCCAGCCCCCACAAATGCAGAAACCCGCCCTTTGCCCTTCTCACAGCTGCTCCGCCCTCCTATCTCCACAGAAATCATCACTGGCGACGCAAACGGCCGCCCTCCCGACCCCACACTCGGGTAACCAGGCCCTGCTGACACCCAGCTTTCCACTGCCTGCCGTCCAAGCCGCCCGCCCCCACCACTCCTCTCTGCCATCGCGGGTGCAGAGACTGCCCATTTACTGAGCCCCAATGCCGCCAACGGCTCATGGGGCTCTTCCGACAGTGCCACCCGCTTCAGAGCGGGCTATGCGCCAGAGCACTGAGGCCCACCCTGGAACCCGCCAGACCAGCTCCTGACTGCCGTTGATGGAGCACCCTCGCCGCCCTTGACCCAGCACAACGAACACAGGCGCTGCATGCTTGCTACGCGGGCGGCCCCTTTCACTCACCGGGGAGACTCAAAACCTTTTGGGAGAGGTACAGGCGGTCACTGCCACCGCTACAACTGCGGAGGCCTGCTGGGTGTGCCAGCCTGCCGCCTCTCCCACGACTGAATTCATCCTACCGGCCTCACTGAGAAGCCGCAGAGCGTCCAACGCGTAATTCCATCCTTGCAGTAAGAAAATTATCCGGAAACCACTAAGCACCTAAACTGCTAAAATTATAACCTCCTAAAACACCCTAACACTCCCTCAAAAACTAACTATGACAACGCTCCCTGCCACCTGGTCACCAAACCTAAAATGATGGCCAGGAGAAGGAGCCCAAAGTATTTATGCTTGGCCTCCGTTTGGGCTATAAATTCGGCTAGGATTTACTTCCCTCCCTCCCCCCCCCCTTCGCTAGATCAGATCATCCAGGTGGTGGGAAACAAAAAAGTCAGGAGCTCCCTCAGATCCTTGTCCCCCTAAAGTTTATCATATGTGTCAAGGGGACAGAGACGGCGTTAGTCATGGCAGTGGAGGAACTTAGGATAATTCTCGATGCAGGAGGGAAGGCCGCCTTGATCTTATTAGATCTCTTGGCCACCTTCGACACCGTTAATCATGATATTTTGGCTAGTAGACTGGCAGAGATGGGGCTTAATGAGCCCTCTCTGAAGCTTCTGTCTTCATATCTAGCCGACAGAACCTCCAAACTATTCAATCTCCCATGTGGGGTACCTCAGGGGTCTTCTCTTAGCCCCACCCTTTTTAACTTATATGTGGTGCCATTGGCTTCCATTATTAGACAATGTGGGTTCTCCGCTATCTCTTACGCGGATGACACTGGTGGTGTCGGTCTCAAATGACCTGGAGGGGACAGCTGACTGTTTCAATCACTGCATGAGGCAGGTAGATGAATGGATGCAGGCCAACTGTCTTAAATTAAACGGGGAAAAGACATAAATTATGCTGTTAAGCCCCAATCCTTCCTTCTGGTCGGTAAGATGGTGGCCTGATAGTCTGGGCAACTGTCCCATCCCAGTCTCTAACCTTAAGAACTTGGGGTTTGTCTTTGATGACAAGCTTACATTCAGTGCTCAGATTAATGAGCTAACTTGTACCTTTTGGCTTATTTTAAGAATGATTAGGAAAATCTGTCCTTTCATCCCTCATGAGGCACTGAAGACTTTAGTCACAGCGCTTGCTCTGTCCAGATTGGACTATGGCAATGCTCTTTATGTTGGGTTGCAAGCACAACTGCTGCTGAAACTACAGAGACTTCAGAATGCAGCGGCAAGAATGTTGCTTGATATTCCCAGACATGAGCCGGTTGCACATAGACTGGAAGGGTTACATTGGCTTCCAGTGGCCAAAAGGGTCATTTTTAAATCGCAATGCCTGGCCTTTAAAGCATTAAAAGGCACTGGCCCACAGTTTTATGAAGGCACATCTGAAGTGGTATATACCAGGTAGGAGCCTAAGATCTTCTCATTCCAAGCTGCTGTAAATACCTAAATTCAAGCAGGTTCACTGGGGAGGAAGAAGTTTCCTAGTGTGTACAATCAAAATCTGGAACCTCCTCCTAAGTTCTATCAAGAGCAGCACATCGCTCATGTCATTCAGGAAAGCTCTGAAGACCTGGCTCTTCACAAACAGACCTGATGCGTAATGGGTATTTTAAAGATCTGGTCCTATCATCCCTAATGCCAAGACGCCTCCGGGCATTTGTGCGCTGTATAAATTATAAAATCAAATCAAATTATAAAATCAAATAAATAAAAGTAGCCCAAAACAAAATGGCTGACATAAAGCCCACCCCCGGCCCTCCCAAACTGCCCTGGGGGGGAGACCTCCCTGCGGTCGGCTACCCCCCAAACCCCTCTTTGGCAATTCCAGCATCATTGACACGATCTCTAGGGGCTCGGGCTCATGCGTGTTAGCAGTGATCCAGAGGGATGCCAACCTGCGGACATCTATCACTATATACTCATCTGGGCCCATAAACACACTCACTCATATAGGCCGGTGAACACCGCTGGGGGTCAAGTTTATAGGGATATAATTGTAGGCTCATTTGCTTATCAATTTCTCTCATGTATTACTGATCCAAAGCTCTTTCGTTAACTAATGGATCTATTTTAGTTGAATAGGATTTGATGATTATAACATAGGTTCATTTAACTGAGTATCTCATTAATAAATACAGGCTCGGGTTAGTTTAAAATGTTTATCAAATTATTCATAAGAACAGAAGAAATTACAGTGTTAACTCCATCTTCCAATTTAAAATAAGATTTCACAACAACAAGTACCTCAGGAAAGAGAGGATAAAAAGAAAAAGCACATTGACACAATACAAAGAATTATATTTACCTAGGATGGTGCGAAAATCAGACCCCTCTGGCCAAGAGTTAATGGGCCAGAAAGTTCATGTGACAGGTACTTAAGGACAGGATAGGACAGGATAGATTACCTCTTCTGGATTCGACGCCTGCGTCTCACCCCACTCTGATGCTAGCTTCATCCTTGATTCTTCCGTCCTCTTCTTCTAATTATTACCTCCTCGATTCTTCTGCGATCTTCTTCTAATTTTAATTTGCTTTGAAATTCTAAGTCCGCTTCTTCAGGTATTCGATCAGCATTCCAACAGCATCTCGGTCTCTCAGCGTTCTGGCTGTGAATGCTCAAACTAATCTAACTAACTACCTCAAGTATACTTTCCCAATGGCATGAACCACCCCCAAATGTTTCAACTTGATGAAACTCCTATATCTGATTGGACGAGCTGAGGGGATGATCATCACACCATGCTAAGTTTAATAATTTTCTTTAGTTCATTGTTTTAAGTTCCCGCCCATTCATTTGTTCTCCCAAGCTTTGTTTCCCACCCATAGTTGTAAAATGTATTAACAACAATGTATACAATTTCACAGTTGTCTATTGAATCTTCAGGATGTTC